>NW_024429200.1:14684816-17084816 GCF_017639785.1 Mesocricetus auratus
AATCTTCAGCTTGAAGCTTTGTTTTATTTTTCCTGTTTCATACTGTGTATGATTTTCTTATATTTAAAATTCTTTCAATTGTGCCTGAAGAAGATGAACATTGTACAAGCAGGCAAACAATCAAGTGCTATGTGTACGCATAAATGATTACTTGTTTTTATTTCACCTCATAATAATTGAAAAAAACTATGTAATGGAACAAAACAAATAACTATAAATAAAACTATACAAGACAACTCTAAGACATAGAGATTGTAGCACAAGAAAAGATGCTGCTTACATATAGAACTGTTATGAGGGTGGGAGGGCTGTTTTCTTCTCTTAAAAAAGAACTTGTTTGATTCATATTTTCTTTACTTGTTGTAAGGGTAGTTGTTAGTTTCAGTTAAATGATCTCTTTAGGAGACCTTCCAACAGTCTGTTTACAATTAATAGTAATGTAGGCTTAATTTAAATTTGACTTAAAATTTAAGAAAATACATCACTGAAAGGACATTTCTGGGTTGTGAAATTGCAACTCATCTATTTAACTCCTTGGCTGAAGAAAAGCAAACAAGAGATAAATCGTTTTTTAATTAGTGTCAAAATGGAAATGAACTGGAAAGTTGATAATGGGCACTGGAAAAATATCTTAAACAAACAATACAAATGGGGACAGTTGATATAAAAACAACCTGGAGTCACACATATTTTTTTTCTTTCTAAGAAAATAATGAAGTATGTACAATTATGATGGGATTTCTTGCAAAGTCAGATTATTTTGAGAAATTTGTTTATATATGACTTTACTGAAATTTTATGTGATGGAGTTTATAGGTCATCCACAAAGAAAAATTATGTGGAATAAAGTCCACAAGTCACCCAAAGGAGGAAAATCACATGTCAGTAGGAAAATTGTGCTATGCAAAGTTTTTAGTGCTGCATTTCAACTAGTTTATAAACAAGTTCATTTGCACTAACAATATAAAGAAGATTCCAAAATTATACGTATCATTTTAATTGATAAATATAACTAGAGTACAATTATAAGAGACTTTCTTCAAGAAAAACTGTTTATATTAAAATTATAATCTGTCCCTATTTTCCTAGAAAAAGACAAAAGAGTGAAACAGAAATTCTTACTTAGAAAATTTGGTTATGCATGGGAGTTGCAAATATGCAACATGAGAAATGTGAACTAAATATTTTAAGGTCAGAAGCAGGCAACGAAGTCCATATCAAATTCAAAGATGTATGCACAGTAAAGAAAGTAATCCAGAGTGCAATTATCCAAGTAATCCCATTAAATGGAATGATATGTTTGTAACCTGTAATTTCTACTTCTAGCAACAGTTGGTTTTGAGAATATATGAGTACTTAAAAAATACAGGCAAAAAGCAAATAACAGAGAGGTTAGTATATCCTGGACATGAAGAGTAAATATGAGTTGATCTCATAGAATTTAAGAGAGGATAGCGAATACCTGAGAAGGGAGGCTGGAAATGGGGAACAACTAAGAGATAGTAAGTTGTTGGACAGCGAATCTAAACAGATATTTTGCAGATGAAAGCATACTAGTGGCCATAAGTAGAAGGACAAACAGGGAACACTGGTAAACATCAGAAAGATGCTGTATCTGCTTCACCCATGTTTGCCAGTTGCCTTTCAATAATATAGAGAACACTGAGTTCTTATAAACTTTGGATGAGAAGGTAAATTAAAATATCCATTATGGAAAACAGCATGACAGTCCCTCAGAAGTAACAAAAAAATTATTGTCATATGGTCAGTGATTCCACTCATAAAAATAAATCCATGGCAAACAAAATTTGTTCTATGAATTCATATAATTTTTCCCCTGATGACTGAAACAGTATTTAGATAGCCAAGAAATGGGGGTGAAATAGTAGGTGTGAATGACCTAATGAATCAATAAAAGAAAATATACAGAAATACGATAAAATATTATTCAGCAATAGAAATTTAATTCCATTGCTTGCAACAATATGGACACAATTAGAAATCCTTTCTTAAATGAAACAGGTCAGGCATTAGTATCAAGTGATTGCTCTCATAAGGAATGCGTAAAAACCAAAGTCACTTTAGTAGAATTTGGAGGGGATCCAGTAATTGCCAGATCCTGGGAAGTGCCTAAGAATGAAGAAAAATGGGGAAATGGATTAATAGTTTTGGTGAGGCATTTGGTTATTTGTCAGTTTGATATTATAGGATCTTCTGGAAGGTGGGCTGGTGTGGTTTCATTGACATGGAAAGACCCTCCCGCTGTGGGCAAGACTTATTTTCTGGCATATGTATGCTAAAACTGAGCGCCAGCATGTGTTCATCTGTGCTTCTTTACTATGGATCTGAGGTTATGATACTAGCTAATGGGAGCTCCAGGTACTGTGACACCCTACTTCACCAGAAATGATGGAGTCTAACTTTGAACTGTGACCCAAAATACACTTTTTCCCCTCTTAAACTTATTTTGTGTCATAGCTTGATAGCAACAGGAAAAGAAAATATGACTAGTTTTTAATTGAAGGTAGATGGAGTAAGGCTCAACAATGACATGACTATGGATGGTGATGAAGTATTATGCATCCCAAAGCTGAAAAGAATGATGTAGAATGCTTTTAGTGTTAAAAAAAGCAAGAAGTGTCTCTCCAGTATTGCTTAGATTCTATCTTAAATGCCCTTCTCCTATGATGACATTGATGACTACTTTAAATGCCATCCTAGAGCCTTCATCCAGTAGTTGATGGAAGTAGGAGCAGAGACCTACGGCTAAACACTGAGCCAAATTCCTGGAATCCAGTTGCAGAGAGGAGGAGAGATGAGCAAAGTGGTGAAGACCATGATGGGAAAACCCCAAGAAATAGCTGACCTGACCAAGTGAGAGCACACGGACCCCAGTAGTAAAGTTGGGGAAACAGCATTGGGCCAAACTAAGCCCTCTGAATGTAGGTGCTAGTTAGAAGGCCTGGGAAGTTTATGGGGCCTCTGACAGTGGAACCAGTATCTATCCTTAGTGCAGGAATTGTATTTGGGAGCTCATTCCCCATGGAGGGATACTCTTACAGCCCCGATACATGGAGGAGGCTCTAGGTACTCCCACAAATGATGTGACAGACATTGATTATCCACCATGGAAACTCTCACCCTCCCTGGCAAGTGGATTGGGTGGGATAGGGGGTCATTGTGGGGAATGGGAGAATGGAAGGGAGAAAGAACTGGGATTGTGTTAAGAGAAGCTTTTTCTTTTGCTAGCCGCTTTGGTTTATCCCCCGCCAGTCGCCTGGGCTCTGCCGCGCCAGCCTGGTTCTAGATCCGTATCAGTCCCAAATAAACACACAGGAGGCTGTATTAATTATGAAGCTGTTGGCTTTGTTTGTCTCTTACTGGCTAGCTCTGCCTTAAGTAATTACCCCATAATTGTTAATGTAAGTATGTTTCTTACCGGAGAATAGTTCCCGGCGTCCTACCCCCATGGCGTCACATGTTGACTCTCTTGTGTTTCCCCTTCCCAGAATCCTCCTCGACTCCCAGTCCCTCCTATCTAGGTTTTCTATTGGCCAGACAGTACTTTATTGACAAATGCACAGGCAAATAACAGGACTTCCCCAACAGGATTGAGATGTAAAATAAGGTTGTTTCTAAACTAAACAAATAAATTAAAAAAATAAGAAGTGTCAAAGTGGATAGTTTAGCAGTGTGTCAGGGATTAGGCGCCCTGAGTTCAACCATGTAATATATACATTATTGAAACATCATACAATGCTCCCTAAATATTCATAAATATTCATGTATATGTCTCAATTAAAATTATTTAAATGAAATTTTTAAATTACAGTAGAAATATTTTTTACCTAAAATTTTTTTTGTAGTTTGTTTGATTCAGGACCATACTATGTAGTCCAAACTGACCCTGCATATAAAGTAACTACCCACTGTCTCCACCTTCCAGTTCCTGGAATTATAGGTTTGTGCCATAGAATTAACATCACCTTAAGCTTGTGAAATGGTGTGACTGTACAAATATTTCTGTGACTTAAGTTTCAGAACATATGTTCATTACATCTGGATGTCTTTAATTATTTTCATGTATTTTTATTTCATTCAAAAATCAATTATTGAATATATTCATTTTATTTAAATTAGAAACAAGCTTGTTTTGCATGTCAATTCTAGTTCCCTCTTTCTTCCCTTTCCCCACTGACCCTCTATTCCATCCCCTTTCTGTTCCACAGGGAGTGTGAGGCCTTCAAAATCAGTCATATCATTTGGGACAGGGACTAGGCCCTCCCCCATGTGTCTAAGCTGACAGAGTATCCCACCGTGTGCAATGGGTTCACAAAGTCCATTCATATATTAGGGATAAATACTGATCCACTACCAGAGGCCCCATAGATTAACCAGACCTCCTACCTGACAACGAGATTCAGGGGGTCTGGATCAGTTTTTAGCTGTGGGTGTCTATTTCTACTTCCATCAACTACTGGATAAAGGCTCTTAGATGGCACATAAGGTAGTCATGAATCTCATTATCAGGGAAGGGAATTTAAGGTAGCTTCTCCACTATTGCTTTGATTGTTAGTTGGGGTCATCATAGTAGATCTCTAGACATTTCCTAGTGCCAGATTTCTTTTTAAACCTATAATGGGTCCTTCTATTATGGCATCTCTTTTCTTGCTCTCCTCTATTCTACCCTGACTCAATCTTTCTGGGCCTTCATGCCTTCCTCTCTCCTCCTCTTCTCCCCTTCTCTTTTTCATAATTCCCTCTCCCCTATAGATTCCTCACTAAAAGCATACACAAACCCAACAGAAGTAAAAGGGTGAACAGAAAATTACTACTACAAAAGAATTGATAACAATCCTGCTTTAAAACAAGGAATACAATTAAGTTCAGTATTTAATCACAATGTGATGTGTAAATTTTCTGAAAAGATAAAATAATAAGAAGTATTCTATTACTTTTATTATCTAGGATGCTCTAAAACACACAAAAATTTCATTTAACAAAAAAGTAATGCAGGTAGAAGACATGAGACCATACAAGACCTTTAATACAATATCTAATATGTAGTATTCACTTGTGTAATACAATAGTGTAATAAGGGATGGATCAGAACACAAGAGCTTAAACAAGGCTTTAATAATTGTGAAAGCATAAAATATGTAGTACAAATCAATATGCTTTACTTCAACATTAATGTGATTGCATCCTATAAAATTAATCAAATTCTTATGAATATTTCTAGTTTCTGAGAAAAACTATTCTCCCTTACTATGCTTAAATATAATTAATTATAATCAACCCTATGGACACCAACGAGACCAGGAAAGGAGAGGAGGCTGGGAGTCCAGGGAAGCGGCGGTTCTTCCTGCAGCATCAGGTAAACAGGCCGGCTTCCCGGCCTGTGCTCCAGTGCCTGCAGATCCCCTGGGACCTGCACAGAGCTCCCAATCCCGGCGGGAGCCAAGCACCCAGACCCCAGGTCTTCTCTCCCACCAACGAGACCAGGAAAGGAGAGGAGGCTGGGAGTCCAGGGAAGCTGCGGTTCTTCCTGCAGCATCAGGTAAACAGCCCGGCTTCCCGGCCTGTGCTCCAGTGCCTGCAGATCGCCTGGGACCTGCACAGAGCTCCCAATCCCGGCGGGAGCCAAGCACCCCAGACTCCGGATCTTCGCTCACACCAACGAGACCAAGAAAGGAGAGGAGGCTGGGAGTCCAGCGAAGCGGCGGTTCTTGCAGCAGCATCAGGTAAACAGCCCGGCTTCCCGGCCTGTGCTCCAGTGCCTGCAGATCCCCTGGGAACAGCACAGAGCTCCCAATCCCGGCGGGAGCCAAGCACCCAGACCCCAGGTCTTCTCTCCCACCAACGAGACCAGGAAACCAGAGGACCCAGGGAGACCAGGGGAGTAGCTGTTCGGGATCAAGTACAACAGGACCCAGCATAGGGTCCAGGGGACCAGGTAAGAGGATAAGCGCCCCAGATTCCTGTTCTTCTTCTCCACCCACGGGACCAGCATTCGGACAAGGAATAGAAGAACCACCAGATTATTGGACTTGCTAGCACCCACCAAAAGGGAACGCTGGTCCCCAGACCAGTAAGGGGCTCTTTCTGTACCCACTAGAAGAAGAGATGGGAAAGAGACAATACAAAAACACAGTCAGCAACAGAAAAACAAATATGACACCGCCAGATTCTAGAGACTCCACACCAGCAAGACCCCAACATTCCAATGCGGACGAAACAGAAGAGAACGACCTTAAAAGCACTTTCATGAAAATGATAGAGGCCCTAAAAGAGGATATTGGAAAATCCCTCAAAGAAATGGAAGAAAAAACAAACCAAAAAATGCAAGAATTGGAAGAAAAAACAAACCAAAAAAGGCAGAAAATGGAAGAAGAAATGAAGCAAAAAATGCAAGAAATGGAAGAAAAAACAAAGCAAAAAATGCAAGAATTGGAAGAAGAATCATACCAAAAAAGGCAGGAAATGGAAGAAGAATCAAAGCAAAAAATGCAAGAAATGGTAGAAAAAACAAAGCAAAAAATGAAAAAAATGGAGGAAGAAACAAACCAAAAAATGCAAGAAATGGAAGAAAGAACAAACCAAAAAATTCATAAAAGGCAACAAACGGACGAACAGATAAACAGAAAATTGCAAGAAGCAATGCAAACACTGCAAGGGTTGAAAACTGAAATAGAGCCATTAAAAAAAACACAATCTGAAGAAAGGCAGAAAATAGAAAAGCTGGACAAACAGACAGGCACTACCAATACAAGCATTACCAACAGAATAGAAGAGATGGAAGAGAGAATCTCAAGTGTTGAAGATACTCTAGGAGAAATGGATTTATCAACCAAAGAAAACCTTAAATCCAACAAATCCTTAACACAAAACATCCAGGAAATATGGGACACCATGAAAAGACCAAACCTAAGAATAATAGGTATAGAAGAAGAAATCCAGCTCAAAGGGGCAGAAGGCATATTCAACAAAATCATAGAAGAAAACTTTCCCAACCTTAAGAAAGACATGCCAATGAAGGTACAAGAAGCCTACAGAACACCAAATAGAGTGGACCACAAAAAAATCCCCTCGCCACATAATAATCAAGACCCCAAACATACAGAATAAAGAAAGAATATTAAGAGCAGCTAAGGAAAAAGGTCAAGTAACATATAAAGGCAGACCTATCAGAATTACACCTGATTTCTCCATGGAAACGCTGAAAGCTAGAAGGTCCTGGATAGATATTCTACCTACACTAAGAGACCACGGATGCCAGCCCAGACTACTATACCCGGCAAAGCTCTCAATCACTATAGACGGAGAAAACAAGATATTCCATGACAAAACTAGATTCAAGCAATATGTGTCCACTAACCCAGCCCTACAGAAAATTTTGGAAGGAAAACTCCAACCCAACGAAGCTAACTACAACCAGAAAAACATAAGCATTAGAGAATCTCTCTCTACCAACAGCCAAAAGAACAAAGGGGTGAAATTCCACACATAATTCCACCAACAACAACCATCGCAAATCGAAGAAGGATGAGCAATCATTGGTCATTAATATCCCTCAATATTAATGGCCTTAACTCACCCATAAAAAGACACAGACTAGCAGATTGGATTCGAAGACAGAACCCTTCCTTCTGCTGCATACAGGAAATACACCTCACCCTTAAAGACAGACATTACCTTAGAATTAAAGGTTGGGAAAAAATTTTTCAATCGAATGGACCCAAGAAACAAGCCGGGGTAGCAATCCTAATATCTAACAAACTAGACTTTAAAATAAAATCAATCAAAAGAGATGAAGGAGGTCATTACATACTCATCACAGGTGAAACCCACCAAGAGGAAGTGTCTATTCTGAACATCTATGCCCCAAATACAAAGGCATCCACATTCGTTAAAAAAACATTATTAGAACTTAAATCTCATCTAAAGCCCCACACAGTTATAGTGGGAGATTTCAACACACCACTCTCACCACTAGACAGGAATACCAAACAGAAACTCAACAAAGAAGCAAAAGGGCTAATAGAAGTAATGACCCAACTGGGATTAACAGATATCTATAGAACATTTCATCCACATAAAAAAGAATATACCTTCTTCTCACCACCACATGGAACCTTCTCAAAAATCGACCACATACTTGGCAACATATCAAACCTCAGCAGCTACAAAAAAATTGGAATAACTCCATGCATCTTATCAGACCACCATGCCTTAAAATTAGAATTCAACAACAACACAAATTGCAGAAAACCTACAAACTCATGGAAATTGAATAATGCTCAACTGCACCATCCCTGGGTCAAAGAGGAAATAAAAAAAGAAATTAAAGACTTCCTTGAATTCAATGAGAATGAAGACACAACATACCCAAACCTATGGGACACTTTGAAAGCAGTGCTACGGGGGAAATTCATAGCGCTAAATGCTCACATGAAGAAACAGGAGAACAGTTATACCAGAGAATTAACATCACAGCTGGAAGCTCTAGAACACAAAGAAGCACACTCCCCCAGGAGGAGTAGACGCCAGGAAATAATCAAATTGAGGGCTGAAATCAATAAAGTAGAAACCAGGAAAACAATACAAAGAATCAATGCAACGAAGAGTTGGTTCTTTGAGAAAATCAACAAGATAGACAAACCTTTGTCCAAACTTACCAAACAGCAGAGAGTGAACACGCAAATTAACAAAATTAGAAATGAAAAGGGGGACATAACAACAGACTCTGAGGAAATCCAGAGAATCATTAGGTCATACTTTGAAAACCTGTACTCCACAAAATTTGAAAATTTAAAGGAAATGGATGACTTCCTGGACAGCTATCAATTGCCAAAACTAAATCAAGAACAGATAAGCAATTTAAATAGACCTATAACCCCTATGGAAATAGAAGCTGTCATCAAAAGTCTCCCAACCAAAAAAAGCCCAGGTCCAGATGGCCTCAGTGCAGAATTCTACCAGAAATTCAAAGAACAGCTTATACCAATTCTTCTCAAAGTGTTCCACACAATAGAAGCAGAAGGGTCTTTGCCAAACTCTTTCTATGAGGCTTCAATAACCTTGATCCCCAAGCCACACAAAGATACAACTAAGAAAGAGAACTTCAGACCAATATCCCTCATGAACATTGATGCAAAAATACTCAATAAAATACTGGCAAATCGGATCCAAGAACACATCAAAACAATCATTCACCACGATCAAGTAGGTTTCATCCCAGGAATGCAGGGATGGTTCAACATACGAAAATCCATCAACGTAATCCACCATATAAACAAGCTGAAAAACAAAAATCACATGATCATCTCACTAGATGCTGAAAAAGCCTTTGACAAAATCCAACACCCCTTCATGATAAAGGTCTTGGAGAGATCTGGGATAACAGGGACATACTTAAACATAATAAAAGCTATATACAGTAAACCAACAGCCAACATCAAACTAAATGGACAGAAACTCAATGCAATTCCTCTAAAATCAGGAACAAAACAAGGCTGCCCACTCTCTCCATACCTTTTCAACATGGTACTTGAAGTCCTAGCCATTGCCATACGACAACAAAGGGGGATCAAGGGGATTCAAATTGGGAAGGAAGAGGTCAAACTTTCACTGTTTGCAGACGATATGATAGTTTACATCAATGACCCAAAGAACTCTACCAGGGAACTCTTACAGCTGATTAACACCTTCAGCAAAGTGGCAGGCTACAAGATCAACTCAAGAAAATCAGTAGCCCTACTATATACAGATGATAAAAGGGCTGAAAGAGAAATCAGAGAAACATCACCCTTTACAATTGCCACAAACAACATAAAATACCTTGGGGTAACGCTAACCAAACAAGTGAAAGACCTGTATCGTAAGAACTTTGAATCTTTAAAGAAAGAAATTAAAGAAGCCCTCAGAAAATGGAAAGATCTCCCATGCTCTTGGATAGGTAGGATCAATGTAGTAAAAATGGCAATCCTGCCAAAAGCAATCTACAGATTCAATACAATCCCCATTAAAATCCCAGCACAGTTCTTCACAGACCTTGAAAGAACAATAATCAATTTTGTATGGAAAAATAAAAGACCCAGGATAGCCAAAACAACCCTGTTCAACAAGGCAACGTCCGGAGGCATCACCATCCCTGACCTCAAGCTCTATTATAGAGCTATAGTCCTGAAAACAGCTTGGTATTGGCACAAAAATAGACAGGTAGACCAATGGAATCGAATTGAAAACCCGGGTATTAATCCACACACGTACGAACATCTGATCTTTGACAAAGAAGCTAAAAATATACAATGGAATAAAGAAAGCATCTTCAACAAATGGTGGTGGCATAATTGGAGACTGGCATGTAGAAGAATGCAGATCGATCCATGTCTATCGCCATGCACAAAACTTAAGTCCAAATGGATCAAAGACCTCAACATAAATCCAGCCACACTGAACCTCTTAGAAGAGAAAGTGGGTGGTACCCTTGAACGAATTGGTACAGGAGACAGCTTCCTGAACATAACACCAGTAGCACAGGCAGTAAGATCAACAATTAATAAATGGGACCTACTGAAACTGAGAAGCTTCTGTAAGGCAAAGGACACAGTCAGCAAGACAAAAAGGCAGCCCACAGAATGGGAAAAAATATTCACTAATCCCACATCTGACAGAGGGTTGATCTCCAAAATTTACAAAGAACTCAAGAAGCAAGTCTCCAAAACACCAAAGGACCCTATTAAAAAGTGGGCTGCAGAACTAAATAGAGAGTTTTCAATAGAGGAGTCTAAAATGGCTGAGAGGCACTTGAGAAAGGGCTCAACATCCTTAGCCATCCGGGAAATGCAAATCAAAACAACTCTCAGATACCATCTCACCCCTGTCAGAATGGCTAAAATCAAAAACACCAATGACAATTTATGCTGGAGAGGATGTGGTGAAAGGGGGACACTCCTCCATTGCTGGTGGGAGTGCCAACTGGTTCAGCCACTTTGGAAATCAGTGTGGAGATTCCTCAGAAAAATGGGAATAAACCTACCACAAGACCCAGCAACTCCACTCTTAGGCATATATCCAAAAGATGCCCATTCATACAACAAAGAGGTCTGTTCCACTATGTTCATAGCAGCTTTATTTGTAATTGCCAGAACGTGGAAGCAACCTAGATGTCCCTCACCCGAAGAGTGGATAGAGAAAATGTGGTACATCTACACAATGGAGTACTATTCAGCAGAAAAAAATAATGGAATCATGAGATTCGCAGGCAAATGGATGACACTAGAAGAAACCATCCTGAGTGAGGTAACCCAGTCACAAAAAGAGAAACATGGCATGTACTCTCTCATATATGGATTTTAGACATAGATCTGGGGAGTGACAGCCTACAATCCTATGGCCAGAGAGTCTGGGAAACAGAAACTTTATTTAGTGGCTGATCGAAGAAGAGGCAGACTCCCTTGGTTAAGTACTGAGCTGAACTCAAGAAAGCCAGTAACAGAGAGGGAGGACTGAGGATCAAAGGGATTAAGACTGGGCTGGTTTAACCCCCAGAAACAGCTGACCAGACAAAGGTTAACTCTTGAATCTCAGGCATTAGCCTGGGAAGCCAGCATGGGACTGATCAAGACCCCCTGAATCTGGGTGTCAGTGAAGAGGCCTAGGGAATCTATTGAACCTTGGGCAGCAGATCAGTACCCATCCCAAGTATACACACGGACTTTGGATTCCAATAGAACAATGTGAGGTGCACTCTCACCCAGAACTCTTGGGAAAGGGTCTAGGCCCTGCCCTATATGAAATGACACACTATGGACACCCCCATGGAGGGCCTCACCCTCCCTGGAGAAATGAGAGGATAACGGGGGGGGGCGGGGGGGGAGGGCACGGGAGGAAGGGAGGGAATGGGAGAGGGACCTGGAACTGACTTGTGAAGCAACCTTGATTCTTATCTAAATTTAAACTGGAAAATAAAATTTAAAATAAATAAAAAAAATCAACCCTATGAATTAAGTAATAATAAAACACAATGTCCCATCTCATTGTAATATCTGTGGAATGTCACGTCCCCAGCACTGACTAGGCTTTCAGTAGAAGAGATATTAGTGTCTCAACAGTAATATTTTCAAAATCATGTAATTATTGAGTGTACAGGATGACTACATATAAGCATCAGGTATAGAACATTGAAGAACACTAGATATGCCTGATATACAGTTATAAATTTAATTAATTTGCTGAAATAGGAAAATATGGATGGAATTTCAATATGGATATGTGTTGTGTGCATGCTTGTGCATATGTGTGTGTGTACGTGTGTGTGTGTGTGTGTGTGTGTGTGTGTGTGTGTGTGTTGGAACATTTCTGTTTTTGGTTCACAATGATTGAGTTACCTCATAGTTATATAAGTGAAACAGCAATTAGGCTCTTGGATATATAGATCTCAGGTTGGATGATAGAAAAATAGATACCTCCCTGAAATTTAGAGTCCTCCGTACACACTATTATTTTAAATCTTGCAATTAAGTGGAATTATATAAAAAACTAAAGTTGTTTCAGACAAATGAGAATAAAGACATTTATAAATTAAAAATATGTTTTACAGATTTTCCACTTGTGTAAAGCTAGAGTGTATCCATATTCCTGAGTGACTCCAATGACTCCAATATTTATTAAATGAAGTAACTGAATTCTACATGAAGGGATATGAAGGTGGAAGGAATGCAAACGTAAAGGGTAAAAACATTAGTATATCAATTAGCTTCTTTAAGAAGATTCACCGTATAACCAGGAGGTTAGTGGTAAAGAGTGAGAGGAAGTATTTAGCTTTACATTTTGAAGCTGAATAAAAATAAACCATTTTCTTCAGTTGTTGGAAACCAGCCAGGAGAATTATTGATGATAATGTGGAAGAAATGGGGTTCAATTAGGGACAAAAACTCTACAGAAAGGTAAGAATGTCTTTAGGAGCATGAAGATAATTTGTAAAGGAAAAGACGAAATATGAATAAACATTTAAAACTTGAAATAGCAAGTACTTTAGAAATGCTACAATAATTTTAAAATAAATTTTCTGCGCTAAAATATTGAGAGTGGGACAGCACTTACTTAGGAAGATCATTAAGTTGACAGCATGTGTGTACAAATATTTGCCATTTCAGGATAACACAGTCAAACTGATATAAGTCTGTCATCTTCTAAGAGTTATAGTCCATTTGCAATTGCACTGTAGCATGGAAGTAAAGGCAGAACACAGTGGGAACATACAGAAGATAATGTCTCTATCTTTTCTGTGAGGAAACAGCTGGGCCTTTTCTGTGGTGACTGAATACCAGAAGGTAAGGCTTCCTTCTCTCCAGAGCAAACCAAAGCAGCTAAGCCTCTGTCAAGAAGATAAGGATTTCCTTAGTAGTTTCTTTGGCAAGTATTGCATGTTGGGCTGGCAGGCACTGTTGGCCATTGCTAAACTGCAAAGATGGATATATTCACAATTTTCTCTGCAGAAACTTGGTCATCCTAAAATACAGATATACATGTGTCTCTCTGAGGTGGGGCCAACAGATGGAACTTTTCTCTGTGTGATTACTTCAGTGACAATATATCAGATACCCACAAATTCAATAGATAGAAAAAATTACATGAGTAAAGCAGTTGGCTGTGAACCACATTTACGTGGGGTTAAGTTTAAAGCAGTAATATTCTCTTTGTGTAGAATACAACATTCAAACACATTTGTTTTCTTATTGTCCACATGAAAACTATCTAGCTGTTGTCCCTCATTTGACACTTGATGCTATCCCTTGTCTTTGACATTGGAAGATTGGCATTTTGGAAACCAGCTTTTCCTATCTTTCTGTAATCCTTACAGTTTCTTAGCAGTTGTGGTTCACCTTGGATTGAGTTTCTTTTTTTTTCTAGAAACTAAAGTTATGGCTGAAAGTTCTTAATGTCCATTATGCTGTCACATGGAAATACTCAAAAAAAAAAAAAAGAAAGTGATTTGAGTATTTCCATTGGATTGGGTTTCTTATGTCAAATATTAAATAGTTTAAATAAACATGGTAAATAAAAAGCATTTACTATATGAAGAAATTTTGAGATAAGATGCCACTGATGATTAAGTAGAGATAAAAGTCAATATGCATTCCAGGACAGGATACACTGATATGTAAGCCACATGAAGGATTTGGCTGTCATATATTTTTATATAATATTACCTTGTTGATTTATATTTACCTCAAATAATCTTTTTATTTCATATTCTATCATTATCTTGATCTTCTCTTTCTTCATTTATTCTGTTAAAGGGAGGAGAATTTGGTTGAGAAAACAGAACAAATGAAGTTCCAAATATAATGAAATGAATTTTTCTGCCACAAATACACATTAAAAAAACTTAATTAACTAAATACTTTTTGTAATTAGGAAAAGATTGAATTAAACAAGATAAGAATAAAGTAAGTGGTGAAAAATAAGTGTATTTATGGTATCAAGATGATTTAACTTGTAAACCAAGCAAATTAATTGGTAAACAGTCTTCTTCATTAAATATATCCTAATATCATCCCTGTATACACACATACCAATACAGGAGTTCCACACTGTCCATTTGCAGATTTAACATAATTTAAAAGAAAACAGTTAAACACCCTTACAGATATAAGGATTTAAACACCTGCTTGGATTCAAAACTTAAAACAGAGACTGACTTGTGAAAATGTAAGGTGAATGTCATCCCGAGATTTGGGTTCTCATGTCTAATATACATGAAACTGGGCTTATTCAGCATTTTCATGCTTTGTTCTCTGAAACATCTATATAGGGGAAACCAAACTACCTGAAAGGTGAAGTACTGTACAAGATCACAATGAAACAAATACCCAAATACTGGGACAAGCTACTCAACAGGATAACCAGAGAGAAAGTATGGAGGCAGTCATGTGGGAGCAAATGCCAGTGTAGAACTCAACTACTCAATTTCGGCTAGCCCTTTCTGAGTTTATGATAAATATAAACATGACTTAAGTAAATGGTGTTTTAAGTACCCATGTTTAGGATAGAGAAAGAGCCAAAGAAAATTATTCACTCAAATGTATTAGACAATTTCAAGCTTTTTGGGATCTCCTGGCCTGGGGACAGTAGGCTGGTCAACTCGCCCTCAGCAGTCCAAGCAGTCCAGAGTCTGCTGACATCTCTGTGCGTGTACCTACCCCACTCAGGGGAGAAGGGAGCATGGACTCCTGTCTTAGGCATGACTTCTACTTGATGTCTTTTGTATCTCCTGGCTTGGGGGTCTGTGGGCATATTAACTCACCCCAGTGTTCAAAGCATTCAAGAGTATGCTGAAATTGCTGTGCTAGTCCTGCCTCCACCCACCAGGAGAGTGTGTGTCTCAGAACCACCAGCACCCATCAGGAGACCCATCAAGTATTGGACTTGCTTGCACCCACTGGAATAGAACCTTGGACCGGTACACACAAGAAGATGAAGAGACCCCAGCTGCACCCACTGAAAGAAGGTATGGGAAGAGGACAGTATAAAAACACATTAGACAATGAAAAAATTCAATATGACACCACTGGAGTCTAGGAACTCTACACCACGAAGACCTGAACATCCCAGCACAGATGAAGCAGAAGATAATGACCTTAAACACAACTTCTTGAAAATGAAAGAGGCCCTCAAAGAGGATATGAGAAAATCCCTTAAAATATGGAAAGTAAAAAGAAACCAAAAAAATGCAAGTAATCAACAAATCTCTTAAATAAAGCAAGGAAAGCAAAGAAAAAACAATCAACCTGATGAAAGAAACAATTCAAATGATTCAAGAACTGAAAGCTGAAATAGAAACAGTAAACAAAATGCAACCTGGATGAAATGACAGACTATGGACACACCCATGGAGGGCCTCACCCTCCCTGGCAAAATGAGGGGATATTGGGGGGTTGGTGGGAGGGCTAGGGAGGAGAGGAGGGAAATGGAGGGGGGCCTGGAATTGACATGTGAAGCAACCTTGTTTCTAATTTAATTTTAAATTTAAAAGCAATATATATATATATATATATATATATATAAGAAAATGCAACCCGAGGGAATGCTGGAAATAGATAAGTTTGGTAAACATCACAACTACAGACACAAGCATAACTGACAGAAGACAAGAGATGGAAGACAGAATCTCAGGAATTGAAGATATCCTAGGAGAAATAGATTTATCGAACCCAAAAAATCTTAAGTCCAACCATTTCCTTACACAAATATCTAGGAAATACTGGACACAGTGAAAAGGCCAAACCTAAGAATAATAGGTTTAGCAGAAGGTGAAGAGACCAACTCAAAGGTACAGAAAATATATTCAACAAAATCATAGAAGAAAACTTTCCCAAACTAAAGAAACACATGCCAATGAAAACACAAGATACTTACGGAACACCAAACAGAGTGAACCACAAAAAGTCACATTGCCACATAATTATCAAAACAACAAACTTGCAAAATAAAGAAAGAGTATTAACAGCAGGAAAGGAAAAAAAGCCAAATAACATATAAAGGCAAATCTAACAGGATTACACCTGATTTCTCAATGGAAGCTCTGAAAGCCAGACGGTCTGGATAGATAGTCTACAAACACTAAGAGGTCACGGATGGCAGTCCAGAATACTACACCCAGAACAGCTTTCAATCACTAAAGATGGAGAAAACAAGATATTCCATTACAAAACCAGATTTAAACAATACATATGAGCTAATCCAGAAATAGAGAAAGTACTGGAAGAAAAACTCCTAAATAAGAAGTTAACGAGACTCACAAAATCATAGGCAATAGATATTCCCACTTTACCAAAATCGAAAGAAAAAGCAGGGTAAATTTACATATAATACTACCAACCAAAACAAATGCAAAACAAGCAAGAATTAGCATTCAATGTTTCTTAATTTCCCTCAATATTAATGGCATTATTTCACCTATAAAAAGACACATGCTAACAGAATGGATATGAAGACATAATCCATCTTTCGCCTGCATACAAGAAATATAACAAAACTTCAAAGACAAAGACTAACTCATAGTAAAGTTTTGGGATAAGATTTTTCATTCAAATGGACCCAAACTTGTGTAGCTATCTAACAAATTAGACTTCAAACTAAAATCAATCAAAAGACAAGAAGAAGGTAATTTCAATTTATCACAGGAAAAATCCATCAGAATGAAGTCTCTATTCTGAACATCTATGCCCCAAATACAAAGACACCCACATTTGTAAAAGAAACATTAGAAAAACTCAAATTACACATAAAACCTCACATACTTATAGTGGAAGATTTCAACACCCCACTCTCACCACTAGACAAGACTACCAGAGAGACACTTAACAAATAAACAAAAGTACTGACAGAAATTATGACCCAACTGGATTTACTTCATCCAAACACAAAAGACTATACTTTCTTCTCACGGCGACATGGAGCCTTCTCTAAAATCAACCACATACTGGGCATCATAGTAAACCACAATATGCAATGAAATTAGATTGAACACCTACACCTGTATCTTATCAGAACACCATGTTTCAGTTAGAATTCAACAATAACACAAATTGCAGAAACCCTACAACTCATGAAAATTGATCAATGTTCAATTGCACAATTCCTCAGTCAAGAAAAGTACAAAGAAGGAAGTTGAAGACTTCCTAGAACTCAATGAAAATGAAGGCACAACAAACTTTAAAAGAAGTACTAAGGAAAGTTTATTGCACTAACTGCTCATAAGAAGAAACTGGAGAATAGTCACACTAGAGAATTAAAAGCACAACTGAATGTGCCAGAACAAAAAGAAACAAACTCACCCAGGAGGAGTAGACACCAGGAAATAATCAAATTGAGAGCTGAAATCAATAAAGCAGAAACAGAAAGAACAATACAAAGAATCAATGTATAAAAGAGTTGGTTCTTGGAGAAAATCAACAATATATACAAACCTTTATCCAAGCCAACCAAAAGAGAGAGAGAGAGATAGAATATGAAAATTAGCAAAATCAGAAATGAAAGCAGGTTATAACAATGGACACCGAGGAAATCCAAAGAACCATCAGGTCTTACTTTGAAACTGTGTACTACCCAATATTCAAAACTTTAAAGTAAATGGACAATGTTCTGGATAGATATCATTACCAAAATAAATCAAGAACAGAAACACAATTTAAACAGACCTATAACCCCTAATGAAATAGAACCAGTCATCAAAAGTCTCCCAAACAAAAGCTTCTAGGGCCAGATGATTTCAGTGCAGAATTCTACCAGAAACTCAAAGAAGAGCTAATGCCAATATTCCTTAAATTGTTCCACACAATAGAATCAGAAGGTTTATTGCCAAACTCTTTTTAGGAGGCTACAATCACCTTGGTCCCCAAGTCATACAAAGACACAAATAAGAAAGACATCTTCAGATCAGGATCCCTCAGGAACATTGATGGAAAAATTATCAATAAAATACTGGAAATAGAATCCAAGAGCATATCAGAAAAATCATCCATCATGATCTAGTAGATTTCATCCCAGAGATGCAAGGATGGCTCAATACGAAAATCCATCAACGTAATCCATGATATAAACAGACTGCAAAAGAAAAACCACACAATCATCTCACTAGATGCTGAAAAAGCCCTTGGCAAAATCCAACATCCCTTAATGATAAAGGCCTTCCAGAGATCAGGAATAACAGGAACAACCTAAATATAATAAAGGCAATATGCAACAAAACAATAGCCATGATCAAACTAAATGGAGAGAAACTCAACAAGATTCCTCTCAAATTAGGAACAAGACAAGGCTGTCTACTCTCTCCATATCTCTTCAGTATTATACTTGAAATCCTAACTAGAGTAATAAGACAAAAAAAGGGATCAAGGTGCTACAAATTGGAAAGGAAGAAGTCAAACTTTCACTATTTGCAGATGATTTGATAGTTTACATAACTGACCCAAAAAACTCTACCAGGGAACTCCTACACCTGATAAACACCTTCACCAGTGTGTCAGGGTACAAGATTAACTAAAAATAAAACAGTAACCCTACTGTATATATACAATAAATTTACTAACAAAAAATCAGCAGTCCCATTTATTAATTGTTGATCTCAGTGTCTGTGCAACTGGTGTTATGTTCAGGAAGATGTCTCCTGTACTAGTTCATTCAAGGATACCTTCCACTTTGTTATCTAAGAAGTTCAGTGTCACTGGATATATGTTGAGGTCTTTGTTCAATTTGGACTTAAGTTTTGTGCATGGCACTGGTTATGGATCTAACTGCAATCTTCTACACACAAGCATCCAGTTATGCCAGCACCATTTGTTGAAGATGCTTTCATTTCTCCATTGCATAATTTTAGCTTCTTTGTCAAAAATCATGTGGCCATTGATGTGTGGGTTTTCAATTGGATTCCATTTTACAACCTGTCTACTTTTATGCCAATACCAGCTGTTTTCAGGACTATTGCTTAATAGTAGAGCTTGAAGTCAGTGATGGAAGCCTCTGGAAGTTCCTTTACTTTACAGGGTTGTTTTGGCTCACCTGGGTTTTTTTGTTTATCCATATAAAGTTGAGTATTATTCTTTCAAGGTCTGTGAAAAATTTTGCTGGTGTTTTGATGAGGATTGCATTGAATCTGTAGATTGCTTTTGGCAAGATGCTGTTTTTACTGTTTTGATCCTACCTCCAAGAGCATGGGAGATCTTTCTATTTTCTTGTATCTTCTTTAATTTCTTTGGTTAAAGACTCAGGGTTCTTATTATACAGGTCTTTCACTTGTTTGATTAGCATTATCATAAGATATTTTATGCTGGCACACTCATATGCATATGACAATAAAGTGAAAATACAAGACTCTATAACCACTGGTAGCATAATTTCATTGGAATTAATCCTTGAATAAACTATATAAATCATGGTTCCTAAACATTGCCATTGTTATTGTGTATTGTTCTGTAAACTCTATTCAAAAAATGAAAGAAAAAGAATGGAAATATAAATGAAAAGAAAACCAAAGGCAAAGCATATAAGTATTTTTAGAAGTTATGGTTGCATAAATAAGAACTTTTGCAGTATAAAGTGATAAAAGGAATAAAAGCACAGCAATAATGCATTATGGCTCCAGTATCCAATAAACGTCAATTTAATGAGAAAATCTCAATTATTGAAGTAATATAAAGTTTAAATACCAATTAAATTTGTGGTGCTATTTTATTTATGTTCTAACAAATAAAACTTTCCTGAAAACCAGAATGCAAAGCAAGCCACACTAATTAGCCATAGAATCCAAGCAGTGTTGGCACACACCTTTAATCTCAGCAGCCACACTAGTTAGCCATGGAAGGCTGGCAGTGGTGGCATATACCTGTAATCACAGCACTAGAGAGGAAAATAAGTGCAGTTTATTACATCTGTAGTCATGCTGAGAACTGGATCCTCCTTTTGGTCTGAGTCTTGGTGGAGGTAAAAAGTCCCTAATTGCTTGGTTGCTTTGCTTCTCTGATCTTTCAGCTTTTCCCCATAATATCTGTATCCAGGTTTTTATTTTTTGTACTACATAAAATTATACAATTTTACTACATGTTACATTAAACATGTATGATGTTTTAATAAATTTAAAGTAAAATATCAATAGTACATGCCTATATTGAATTTTCTAATTCTTTAAAAAAACTATTTTTTAAAAAATAAAATTTCCTATTACCTTCTCAAGAAATCAGCAAGTTATAAACTTTTACTGACAGAAATTCACAAAATAATATATAAAAATATTCCAAACAAAAAATTTGATCTTAATCTATCAGAAACTAAAACTTAAGATTTATAATGACTTTAAAGTGAACCATTAGAGGAATATGAAAGCTTTGTCATAGTGGATGAACCTTCTTTCCTGTGACAAAGAACATGTGAGAGAAATGTTAAACCTCTCAGAGTTCTGGTCAGTTGCCAAAAAAAACTTCACAAAGTCTTTTGAAGTCTGCATGTCAATTTCTACCCATCATCTTTCATCAGATTCCACAGAGTGTTTTCCAGCTCTGTTTCTGCACATAATGTCACAATCTGACCTTGTCCATCTCACCATAACAGTACCTCAACTTAAAAAGGCATCACTAACAAAGGTTAGAAGCCCAAATGAGAGATGCAAGTGATGTGTGAAACTGCCAGATGAATCGGAAAATATCTTAAGTTTAAAGTGGATTCAACAAAAAATTTGACTTTACAGAGGAAAAATATTACTGTATTTCTTGACATTTCTTCAGTCTCTTTCTTGGAGGAAGAGCTTTTAGCTATAGTCTCAGCACATTGAATTCCTGGTCAAAGTAGGTAGGGTAAAGACCATGCTTGGTTCTGTGTGGTTAGTCATTGCATGCACAGGAATGATGGTTTTAATTTTTTTTATTTTAAATAGTTTGTTTTACATGTCAATCCCAGTTCCCTCTCCCTCCCCTCCTCCCACACTCCCCTTTCCCCCCACCCTCCCACCCTATTGCCAAATCCTTCCACATAGGGGATATCAGAGTCTGTCATTTTACTCTGGGTAGGGTCCAGGCACTCCCCTAAGAGTCCAGGCTGAGAGAGCATCCCTCTTTGTGCTATAGGCACACGAAGACTGTATATCAGGGATAGACACTGATCCACAGCTCAGGGCCCCATAGGTTGCCCAGGCCTTCTCGCTGACACTCACATTTGGGGGGGTCCAGATCAGTCCCATACTGGCCTCCTCACTGTCAGTCTGGGATCCAAGAGCTCTCCCCTGTTCAGATCAGCTGTATCTGCTGGTTTTGCCAGCCCATTCTTTGCCGATTTGCTCATCACTCCTCTCTCTCTGTCACTGGGTTCCTTGGGTTCAGTTCAGTGATTAATTGTGTGTTTGCCTCTGCTTCCATCAGTCACAAGATGAAGGCTCCTGGATGGTTATAGACATCAAGTTCATTATCAGGAATGGGCATTCGAGGTGGTCTCTCCACTATTGCTTAGCTTGCCAATTGGTGTTATCCCTTTAGATCACTCGAGGTCGCTCTGGTGCCTGATCTGTCTTCTAACCTATGATTCCCTCTTTCCCCTATTCTACCCCCACCCACTCAACTTCCTTTTCCCCCATGACCAACTCTCTTCCTTTTCACCCCCTCTCTTCTTCCCAGGTCCCGCTCCCCCCTACTCCTCGCCGTGTTCCCCATCCATTCAGAGGATCTTGTCTCCATCCTCTTTTCTTGGGTACTATGCATATATGCATATCTTTTAGGTTCTTTCCTGTTTCCCAGACTCTCTATCAGTGGAAGTGCAAACTGGCACTATCCTGATCCATGTCTAAAATCCATATATGAGTGAGTACATACCATGTTTGTCTTTTTGCGACTGGGTTACCTCACTCAGGATGGTTTCTTCCAGTGCTATCCATTTCCCTGCGAATTTCAAGATTCCATTATTTTTTTTTCTGCTGAGTAATACTCCATTGTGTAAATGTACCACATTTTCTCTATCCACTCTTCAGTTGAGGGGCATCTAGGTTGCTTCCAGGTTCTGGCTATTACAAATAATGCTGCTATGAACATAGTGGAGCAGATGCCCTTTTTTTATGAACTTGCCTCATTTGGATATATGCCTAAGAGTGGAATTGCTGGGTCTTGTGGTAGATTAATTCCCATTTTCCTGAGGAATCTCCATACTAATTTCCAAAGAGGCTGTATGAGTCAGCACTCCCACCAGCAGTGGAGGAGTGTCCCTCTCTCTCCACATCCTCTCCAGCATAAATTGTCTTTGGTGTTTTTTATTTTAGCCATTCTGACAGGAGTAAGATGGTATCTCAGAGTTGTTTTGATTTGCATTTCCCTGATGGCTAAGGATATTGAGCACTTTCTTAAGTGTCTATGGCCATACCACCCTGAACGAGCCTGATCTCGTCTGATCTCGGAAGCTAAGCAGGGTCATGACACTCTGCTCTAGAGTTTTAGCCACAGTCTAGGAACTTTGAACACAGTTCTGTCATAGAGTCCTTTCTCTCTCTCTCTCTCTCTCTCTCTCTCTCTCTCTCTCTCTCTCTCTCTCTCTCTCTCTCTCTCTCTCTCTCCCTCTCTTTCTCTGTCTCTCTGTCTCTCTTTCTCTCTCTCTCTGTCTCTGTCTCTCTCTCTTTCTCTCTCCTTCCCTCTCTGTCTATCTCTCACACACAGAGAGACACACTATTTACACTCACCACACATATACCACAAAACACACATCACAAACACCATACACACACACCATACAACCAACTGCATACACATATACACCACATATGCTCACCCCACAAAACCACATATACACATATATAAAACATATAATATATAAAACATATAATATATATACCACACACATACACACACAACACATACCACAAACACTGATACCACATAAGTCTATCATACACATACACACACACACACACACACCACATAAGCACAACTACACACACATCACAAAGACAAGAGCAACATAAAAGTGGATGGTTTATGAAGATACTTATTCACACTCATTTGGGACTTTCATTTTCTACTACATTTTGAGAAAATTATCTCTTACAAGAAATATCAGAAATTGTTTTTGTTAACATTTTTTCCTATTACTTTAATACAGAGTGGTTTTCACCTAATGCATGCATTTTCTGCAAGATTAGAATTTGGAGAACCTGTTGTGATGAAGTCAACCAAAGATATAGAAATGACAAAGCTTGAAATAAAATTCAAAGTTTATGATGACACTAAGTATTACCTATGAGGGCTTTGATTAATACTACAGACAGTGTGTTTATAGCCTTACATTCAAGTTTGGCTCAGAGCAAGCATATTAATAAATGATGTTTCTTCTTGTTATTGAAAATGATGGACAGTTTTATTTACACATTCTTTGTTTCCTCTTGCATGCATCTGAAAGTATGAAGATACTTTGTAAGTATTTGTTTTGTGTATGATATTTCAGAACACTTTATAAGAGTTACAATATTTATGAAATTAACTTTGGTTTTGTTACTAAAGATTAAAATTATCAAAAGACACAGGAAATTGCCAAAGATCAAAAATTGTTTATGCTGAAAAAGGTAGTGAGGGCCTTGGTCCTGCCTCAAAGAGATGTGCCAGACTTTTTTGAGTCCCCAAGGGAAGACTTACCTTTTCTGAGGAGTGGATGTTCAGTGGTGTGAGTGAAGGTGGGGACAGCAGGAAGAGGGGAGGGATTTGGAACTGGGATTGATATGGAAAATGAGAAAATATTGTTTTAAAATTAAAAATGATGAAAAGAATCCATTATAGTAGCATTCTCACATGGTATGTTGCTGTAAAGTTCTTGCTTATTCCATGTGACTTTCTAATAATTTATAACCAAACAGATACTCAAAGGTATCCACACATTTTGTCATACAGAATTTTAAATTATCCTACCAGTCTTGTCCAAGCTCTTCTACAGTATATTTAACAGATAGTATACTCTTCCCCATTGTCAATGACTATTCAATGAGCTTATATGTGATCTGTATTAAAAAACCAGGTTTATAATAAGTATATATGGCTACACTGGTATATTTAATCAGTAGTCAATATATTTGACTAGCTATAAAGCCAAAATTGTATTAAGTTCTGTACAGGTAGAAAATAACAAATCAAAATGACATTAAATATCATTTTGATGGTCTATATGCCCCAATAAAATTATTCAACATACAAAAGGTAGAAAAGATGTCAGAGTAGTGTCTATGACTCTATACATAAAAACACATTTGAACAGCTACTCTCAGGCAAAATATGTCTACATGCGGTACAAAACTGTTAAAATCACAAAACATGTATATCTCAATTATAGAAACAATGCATTCAAAAGGTAAAGAAGGGGGGCTTTATGTCATTCAAGCTACATAACACCCAGATGATTTGGTCCCAGGCAGAATAGCACAAAGGGACACATCAGGTGGAAAGACAGAAATAAACATAGCACTAGTGCGTTGATACCAACTCCATGTCCATCATGTTAAAAATAGCACTACTGGACAGCAATAGACCTAGCTTCCCCAGTGTTACTGTAGAATGTGCCTTTAGTGACTTACTGGCATTAGGAGAAGCTCACTGTCCCAGGCTTCAAGCATAAAGGATCGACTTTATCACTGGTGCAAGTTAGCTAATTGACGAGAACTCTGGAACTGTTTAACAGAAGAGAAGGTACAGCAGGCTGAAGATTTCTTGTGACCATAGATCTGCCTAGACCAAGAAGGTTCAAGCTTTTGGAATAGTCCAGTTCTATCACCATATCAAAGGAAGTCATTCTGGCCATGTCAGACAACCAGACCAAAAAACTTTGGACAGACTAAAACTTGAATGGTGAACTCATATCACCTCATCTACAGAGATTGGAATAATTATCTACTTTCTCCCTGTCACAGGTAACTGAATATATCCATGAGATTCAACAATAAATGGGAATAGGACATTGCCAGAGAAACAAAGAAATGACAGTGATTATTCTTTAAAAATAGAATCTTTTAGTGCAGGCTCAGTTTAGGTTATTGATTTTTTACATTATTGCTTTTTCTATCTGCCAGTGAGGTAAATCCAAGGGTGTGTTTATAATTTCTATCCATCTAGGAAGCTATGAATCAACAACTTTGGACATGTAGTAATTCAATGTATTTGGATATTTGAGCATTGTCTTAGATGGAATACTTTTGCCTGAACCCCAAATGCTGACCAAATGCCCATCAATTAATGCAATTGCAGGAAGGTAGATCTCTGCATTTACAATGAAGGGATGGGGAACAAGGTCTTGATAGTGGGAAAGAGGTCTCACACATAGCTAGGGAATATAATCAGTAAGCTAGGACCTGTTAATGGAGAACAGGTATTTACACATAGATAGTAAGAAGTAAAACTCTAAATGCATAGGGGAAATTTGTTTCCAGTAAACAATAATATGGTGATGCACTGTGCGTGTTCATGTGTTTATGTTTGCATGTGTTTGTTTATGTGCAAGCATGTTTGTATTACTCCGTGCCTTCTATTTGTTTCAAAGCTGATCTCATGTTCTATGATGCATATGCCTGAATATAAATAGGAAAAAATATGGAAAAATGAAAAGAAATAAAGTATAATGGTATTGATAGGAATCCTTAAGCCAGATGACAAATCAGAACTTATACAACATAAAAATCTCCAATTAATTAAAATCTTAACTATAAAGAACTAAACAATCTAACTCTTTAGTCTGTATGACTTCCTAAAAAATTCTGATTCTAGGATAGTGCTACTCTGCACTTCCACTGATAGAGAGTCTGGGAAACAGGAAAGAACCTAAAAGATATGCATATATGCATAGTACCCAAGAGAAGAGGATTGAGACAACATCCTCTGAATGGATGGGGAACAGGGCGAGGGGTGGGGGGAGTGGGAGCTGGGAAGAAGAGAGGGGTTGAAGAGGAAGAGAGTTGGTCATGGGGGAAAAGGAAGTTGACGTGGGTGGGGGTAGAATAGGGGGAAGAGGGGATCATAGGATAGAAGACAGATCAGGCACCAGAGTGACCTCGATTGATCTAAAGGGATAACACCATCTTGACTCTCTGTGTGTCTCCTACCCAGAGTCCTCCCCTACTCCTAGTCCCACCTATCTTGGTTCTCTATTGGCCAACAGTGCTTTATTGACATATACACAGGACTTCCCCCATCAGACATCCTTGTTGTGTGAATGTGCATCTTTTGGGTATATGCCTAAGAATGGAATTGCTGGGTCTTGTGATAGACTTAGACACATTTTCCTGAGAAATCTCCATACTGATTTCCATAGTGGCTGTACTAGTTGGCACTCCCACCGGCAGTGAAGGAGGAGTGTTCACCTTTCTCCACATCCTCTCCAGCACACACTGTCATTAGTGTTTTTGATTTTCGTCATTCTTACAGGAGTAAGATGATATCTCAGAGTTGTTTTGATTTGCTTTTCCCTGATGGCTAGTGATGTTGAGCACTTTCTCGAGTGTCTCTCAGCCATTTTATACTCCTCAGTTGAGAATTCTCTATTTAGTTCAGTCCCCCACTTTTTAATTGTAACCTTTGGTGTTTTGGAGACTTGTTTTTGAGTTCTTTGTAAATATTGGCGATCAGCCCTCTGTCAGATGTGGGGTTAGTCAATATCTTTTTCCAATCTGTGGGCTGCCTTTTTGTCTTGCTGACTGTGTTCTTTGCCTTACAGAAGCTTTTTAATTTTAGGAAGTCCCATTTATTAATTGTTGATCTCAGTGTTTGTGCTACTGGTGTTATGTTCAGGAAGCAGTCTCCTGTACCAATTCTTTCAAGGGTACCTCCCATTTTCTCTCCTAAGAGGTTCAGTGTGGCTGGATTTATATTGACATCTTTGATCCATTTAGACTTAAGTCTTTGCATGACGATAGACATGGATCTATCTGCAATCTTCTGCATGCAAATTTCCAATTATGCCGCCATTTGTTGAAGATGCTGTCTGTTTTCCATTGTATAATCCTGCTAAGAGCAATCTACAGACTCAATGCAAATCCCATCAAAATCCCAGCACAATTCTTCACAAACATGAAAGAACAATTCTCAACTATATGGAAAAACAAAAAACCCAGGATAGCCAAGACAACACTGCTCAACAAAGCAATGTCTGGAGGCATCACCACCCCTAACTTCACGCTCTATTATAGAACTATAGTCCTGAAAATAGCTTGGTATTGGCACAAAAGTAGACAGGTAGACCAATGGAATACAATTGAAAACCCTGAGATTAATCCAAAAACCTATGAACAGCTGATTTTTGACAAAGAACGTGCATTTAAATACCCATTTTTTATTCTATTTAATTAAACTAATAGATAATTTGAAAGAGTAATCAAACTTTTGGTTTCAAGTCAGCTCTGCAACAGTATTTAAGAACTGCTTACTTCCCAAGGGGGAGGGAACCTCCTGTCACAAAACCTTGATTTATTTTTACTGTATAGACTAACATATAAAATTATCTTATAATGACATACTATTCATTTACTTGTCATTGCATAATAAACAACTGCTTATCAGGCTGGCACCAGTGAATATACCTAGCAGATGCACTGAGATTGTGCTTGGCATATAATTCAGCTTGGCAAAAGGGTTCTGTGGAAGTATATTAGTACTACATTTTTACATGAGCAGGTATGTGATGTCATGAATTTCAATGAGTCATGTGCAGAGCATCCATTGTCTCTTGTCAATTGAATATTGTTGGCAAAGTTCAAATTTGTGTGCAGAGGCGCAAAGAGTCCCGTGTTCAGACATTTGTCCCCCAGAAGAAGGGAGTATAAATGTGCACAGTTAGGATTGAACCTAGAATGTGAGAAAATTGGGACACAATCAATAATTTAAGGGTAAATAGTGTGAACAACTATTCATAAAAAAATATCCCACTTGTGATAAAATGTAATAGTCTTAATAATGTAATTGTCTTAGTAGGGATAATTAATTATTATTCACATTATATTCCCAAGATGTCACAGATTATAGGTACCACCACAGAGTAGCATAAAAATCACTTCCACTTAAAATACTCAACTTTTCCTCAACACAGGAGGAACAGTCCTCTTTTCACCCTTTTTGCTGACTCCATGGGGTTTGATTTCATTATTTTATACATTTACTAACAAAGGATGCTTAAGTGTGATGTTCAGTATTGTGCCAAATTCCTCCTGTAACTATTCTAATTTAAATTAATTACAATCGAGTATGATCTATAAGTGAGATTCTCAACAACACTAGGCATTTTTAAAATGCTCAGTGGACACATGAAGATAGCAGATATGATGAAGACTGAATACATTTATCAATAAAGATATCTCTATTAGACTGAACTTTCATAAAGTTTGGAAGTAATAGTGAATGATATTTAATATTTAATTTTATTACTACAATCAATATAAGTTCCTTTGTGAGTATATTGATATGAATAAAAATTGTTAGAGAGGCTATTTTTAAGTTAACACAATCTAGAGTCACTTGAGAGGGAGGAACCTTATTTAAGAAAATGCATCCATAATATTAGTTTGCATACAAGAATGTAAGGTATTTTCTTATATAGTGATAGATGTGGGAAGACCCAAGTTATTGAAATTGGGAGCACCCCTATAACCATATAGCTAAGCAAATATAATAAAAAGTATTATGTGATAGAAGTCGAGAATGTGGGCTGCTTATGCATCTGAGAGAGGTAGTGACATTCTTTTTCAGTCTGAGGATAGTTGGTACATTAAAACAGAAGGAGAAAACAATTCAGGAAGGTAGATTTGTATATGCTCAACAATGAAGAGGTCAGCACTGTGCTGTCCAGGAGTGGAGGGTCTTCAAATGTAATAAATGACCCCTGTGGCCATCCTTCGACAGAAAAGTACTCTAAATCAATTATGGTTGGCATATTTGGTGGATGCCTGTAGGAAAACTTGTAGAAGGTCAAGTAAAGAGTAGAAAGAAAGGATCCTTAATGTTCTTAACTCTTCATTAAAGATGTTGATTGTACTTTCCAGATTATGGTACTGTGGTGTTTTGAATAGGTATGGCCCCTTAGACTCTGGTTTTTCAATGCTTGACCCATAGGGATTCACCCTACAGGAGGTAAGGATATGTGAAGGCCTATTAGGAGGCATGGCCTTATTGGGAGAAATGTATCACTGTGGGGGTGTGCCTTGAGGTCTTTATGCTCAAGCTAGACCTAGTGTCACAGTAACCTTCTGCGGCTTGCAGATCAAGATATAGAACTCTCAGCTCCTCCAGCCCCTTGTCTACCTGCATGCCATGAGATTAACGAACTAAACCTCTGCACTGTAAGCCAGCCCTAATAACAATGTTTTACTTTATAAGAGTTGCTGTGGTCATAGTGTCTCCTTACAACAATAGAAAAGATATAAAAACCGGAAAAACACAGGTTTGCTATCAAGTTATTCAAAATACAAGCAATCATGATCAGTTTTGCAATGACACTTTTCAGGAAATTTTATACACATGCACAGATACACACACATATGGCAGACCAACACAAAGAAAGAAAATTCTTTCAGTTACCAAACTAAGAATCTTTCTGTCCTACGTATGTAGATTGTCAGAAGTGGACAGTTTTTCACTACTTGTCATTCTTGTCTTCTTGTTCTTTAAAACTGATTTGGCGACTCTTTACTTCCCACTTCCTTCCCCACCTCTTTTCCCTACCGACTGTCTCTTTATAGTATATTTAACATTAAATGTCAAAGACAATTATGTGGACATTCCCAAACATAAAGAAAGCCTTATCTGAGTTACAGGTATCCCATCAAGTCTCAGAAGGAGTGAAAGCAGTACCTATTGCTTCTTTCAACACAAGTGGCTTTTTGTCCCTAAAGGTGGCCTATGGAACAAGTACCCTAGCTGCCACTGAAATTATACTCTTTAAGTACCTATGACAATAACACCAATCTTCTTTTCAATTAACATGTCATAAATAAAAATTGGGTATCTCCTGAGGAGCAGAAAATCTCTTGCTTACAGAATACTCTATCATCACAAACCTTGGTGTGGGTCCCAAACAGCCTCCATGTTGTACATGGGATTTTTTTCCTCTCTCTCTTCACTATTTAATGTGGAGTGTGGTGTGTCTTTATTCAGCGTTTGCCATCAAGCTTTAATTTTTTCCTTATATGGAACGCTACTGGCAGTAAATCCTGTATTAAGTACATGGTATAGAAATTCCTGACTCAGATCTTGGCCAGAGATCAAATTTAGAACTTCTTACATCCCTCTCTGGGCTTAGATATTTTATTCAGCAAACAATAAAGTATTTGAAGATTAAGTGATTGCCATTTTTTCTAGCAGGTTTAGCCGTGGAAAAAAATCAAATTCAATGTCCTGTAAAGTACAGAGATTTCTGTTTGTAATTTGTTTTATAGATTTTCATTTAAAGCATGCATGCCTAAAAAATCATTCTGTGAAAGACAAAGGATAGTGATTTTTTCACTGGTGGTTTTATTACATTTTTTGCTTGGTTTGTTTGCTTTTAGTTTATATTTTATATCCTTCCTTGTTTTCCTCTGGATAGAGATGGCTGTTGAGTCAGCAATGTGTAGACAACTCAAGTAGGACATGATTGCTGGGAATTCTTTTATGTTCCCTCCAGGGCAGCCACCTGCTTTGTCAGTGGGAAAAAAATGACTCATGTGGCAGCCTGACAAATACCTGATTGCTCAGTAGAGCCCTATGTGCAACTCACTTGTAGCTCTGCTTTAAAAGAGGGTAAAAAATGAAGATTAAAAATTCATTGAAATATCCCCGTGGAGTCCTGTTAAAAGGCCTTCACATCATTAATAAAACATGAGTAGATTCTGTACAGGGCCATGGACCTCTTTTATGATTACTTCACCTAAATGATGCAGGAAAACAAGGTAACGAGATAAAAATATATGTCAAAGTAATATCTGTGTCCCCAAGGTGTTCTCATACTCAACACTCAAATTCTTCTAGGCACTGGTTTCTTTGTAGTTTACACTCTGAACAGAAGGGTCTTAGTAAAATCTATGTGAATACTTCCAGTGTAGTGGGCATATGTTGCATAGTTTAACCTGTAACACCTGCCCACTTTCTTCCATATGAGACACTCATAGTGCTGTTTTCAAATAGCATTGGGCATACAGCTGGAAAGTTTCCTGTCATATAATCTCTGTTTTGCACAGTACTCCAAAAGTTGAAGTGTAAGAATTACCATTTAATTACATACCTGAAACAAGTATATAGAAATTATTGGCAACTGAAAATATAGTTGTAGATCAGTCCAGAAATCAGCAAAAATTAACTTAGTGTATTCAGTGGGTAGGGAGTACTTCAAGACTAAAGATTTGAGGCTTGAACCTAAATGATAACTTCAGTAAGAAATACATGAAATTGGTTGCCTGTTATTAAGTGCTATTAAAATCCTCTATTAAGCAATTTATGCTACCAAATAAGATATTCTGTTACTTGGACCTTGTTCCCAACACTTTTGGGAGAATAACTCATAAAAGCAACCTAGATTATATTTGAAATGTCGTTCTTTAAATTTGTTGTCAATAGAGTTTTATAATCATGATAGACATTGATTAAGGAGCTCAGAATGTAGTATTGCTTACATCTGACATCCTAGAGCCACAGTTTAATGAAATATGTTTGTAGACATTTAAACATCTCAGTTAATAACTACTCAGCTCTAATTTTGCTGGATAACTTCTTATTATCAGGAAACAACTGCACAAAGTTTTATGGAAAACAGTAAAATAATGTTTTGTTGTTATTGCTAACACTAGTAGGAGTAATTAATTACTCCTAGAGTAATAATAATAATAATAACAATCAGTTTTTAAGAAAATTCTAAACTACTATCAGTGTTAATTTTTCATTACTTTTTAAATCATATATGCAAACGTTCACAGGACTACAGCAGAACCCACTGGACTTGCTTTGTTCACATTCAAACCCTCAATTTCAAAAAAATTTTATTGATGCCATTTTGCTATAATTTACACAAATGACTTTGTAGTGCATTTCACATATCCTTAAAATTTTGCAGAAGGAACTAGAAAGGAGAAAATTTAAAATTCAAAGCAAAACTTTCTTTGTCAATGATATTATTTCCATTCAATAGAAACACACAACTTATACAAAGCATCACGTGTTCTGGAGTCACTCCTGGTTTTCCGGTGTTGTGTCTGTAGGCATCACAACACCAAGCCTTTACATTTTGCCGCTATGATTTATGAGTTCCCATTAACAGGATTCAGAAGCATATTTTATACTGCTGTATTGGCTGAAATAATGCAATTTGTGGAATTATGTAAATATAGTTATGAAGAAATACACAAAGAGAAATAATATAAGACTTGCTCTTCTTTATTATTATAACTTTTTATGGTATCACAGTACATAGTCTTTCTAGTCAAAGCTTGTGTATAATTTAACACAGTTCATAGACTAGAAATACTGAAATAGTCACACATAATTCAGTAAGGTTTGGGGTATAGTTTCACAGGGCAATTTAGCAATAATATTCCTGCCTACTTTATTTTACAAACTCTGTCAGAATGAGGAATGTTATTTCTTTTTCACACTGCTGCATGTTATATAACACCATATAATTGTTACATAATATTTAAATCACTAAGAGTCTGTTCTTACTATTAACTTAGGATTGAATTACCTCTTGTCATTAATCAAAAGGCATGGAAAATACCTTGCAAATTTTTATGTGGTATTTAATTTGTACAGCTTTTCAAGAAATGAAACATGATAAAGTGTCTTGTCTATTTAAATATAATTAATGTCTGCTGCTTAAGGGTGAAAAATTGTGGACATCGAGAAACACACTTGCCTCACTGAAATGCAGTTTTTAAAAATATGTGCCACTCAACATGTCAAAGTTAATTACTGTATTTGGTATAAATTTTCAATATTTGATTAAAAGATTATAATTTTAAGAATATTTTATTAGATTCACATATGCTTTGTCATTGAAAGAAGGAATGGGTAATGTTATTAATAAATAATTATGGGGAAGTAAATGGGGAAGAGTATTTTTCAAGATGTTCAACAAATATTACCCTATTTATATAAATAAATATTCCATATTTTAACATGATTGTCTTTGTCAAAATATAATACTTTAGAAAAGTTTTGTTTGCAAAACCCATAGGATACTCTTTATTGCAAAATACTAACAGGATGTGCCACAGTAAATCCATTATAAATGATAAATGTTTTAACAGTGAAGGGTGGAAACTACTATTGAAAGATTCACTGTTAAATCCTGCAAATCCTCCAAATGAAACTTAAAAGAACCGAATGCAATGCTTGTTACTAGATATAAGTTTGGCCAACACAAGGTCACAATATTATACAAAACATCAGCCTGATGCCAAAACCAAGAGTGGAGTGGTTTTTAATCTGAAGTAAATTGTGCTTGAGCAAAGATGACTGTTGCACCCATGCTCTCTACACCAAAGAGCAGCATCCTTCAGGTTGTATGCATGATGAACCAAAGAGATTCATTGAATATTTTTAAAAACAAAATGGCTCGCTTTCTGACATGAAATGTAGCTTTCAAAATATTTTTATATAGGAGTGTAAATATTAACAATATTGAAAGACAAGATTAAAAGTCATGGAAATCCTCAGTATCTACGAATTCAGGTTTCTTTGAAAAAAATGGTTTGACTATAAAAATTAAATAATAATTTTTTAAGAATTTTTTATTATAATTTTAAATAGCTTGTTTTACATGTCAATCCCAGTTCCCTCTCCCTCCCCTCCTCCTGCACCACCCCCACTATCCCCCTCCAGCCTCCCACCCTATTGCCAATTCCTTCCACACAGGGGATATCTAGTGTCTGTCATTTCACTCAGGATAGGATCCAGGCACTCCCCTAAGAGTCCAGGCTGAGAGAGCATCCCTCTTTGTATTATGGACACACAATGTCTGTTTGTATTCCAGGGATAAACACTGATCCACTGCTCAGGGCCCCATAGGTTGCCCAGGCCTCCTCTCACTGACTCTCACATTCAGGGGGTCTGGATCAGTCCCATGCTGGTCTTCCAGCTGTGGGTCTGGGGTCCAAGAGCTCTCTCCTGTTCAGATCAGCTGTCTCTGCTGGTTTTGCCAGCCCATTCTTTGCCAATTTGCTCATCGCTCCTCTCTCTCTGTCACTGGGTTCCTTGGGTTCAGTTCAGTGTTTAACTGTGGGTGTTGGCCTCTGCTTCCATCAGTCACTGGATGAAAGCTCACGGATGGTTATAGACATCAAGTTCATTATCAGGAATGGGCATTTGAGGTGGTCTCTCCACTATTGCTTAGCTTGCCAATTAATGTAATGTTGTTCACTTATATGTATATGTGAATGAGTGTAACCCCTGCTTTCATTTCCTACAGAGAAGCTTTAATGCTTGTATTCAGTTTTTCAATCCACACCCTCATCAGAAGGACCTCAATAAATTAAGTCAACTGCTACTTTGGCAGTGTCTAGGTTTAAAAAGCACCTAAAGAATCACCACTTATTCATGCTGGATCTTTACTTTTTGCCTTGTTAGTTTGTTTACATTTCCTTTTCATTTGTTGACTTAATGCTTCTTTGTATATCAAGAAATGCTAGACTATAAGAAGGGAACTTTGTATTAAAATGTAAGATTTCATTTTGATAATGTTATTTCTTCTGTAATGTTACCATAAAATCATATTTCATTCTGTTTGTCTAACTGTGATTAGCAACACACACACACACACACACACACACTCACTCACCCTAGAAGAGGAAAATACAGAGCTTCTTATGCATGCATGAACCAACAGAACATCACATGGAATTAAGGAACTAGTCTTTTGGGACAAATTTTATACCTTCGACAGCTGTAGGAAGCCACTTTGGAACATAATATATTCTTTTGAATTCAATGATCCCCAAGGGTTCAAAGCAAGATAAGAATTTGGCTCTGGTTAGAGAGTGTGCTGTGTAGAATAGTCTTTAATTCCAAGCTTCACTGAGCACACATACTTACTCACACAGAGTAAGAGCAGACAGCAGGAGAAAATCTCAAGAGAATTCTTAAAAATGATTAGGACCTAGAATATTGATTGTACATTCAGGAAACAATACAGAAGTTTATATACCCTTTTTGTTAGAGATGAAGTTATTCACGTGCTTATTTATTTCTCTTTATCTTATAAAATGAATTTTAAAAAAGAGAAATTATTAAGTGCCCAAACATGTTACATCCACAGAAAAGAGGACCAAGCATAGCAAGGAAATCTTACCATTTTTTTCTAAATTTGTAAAGATTTTAGTGGAGTAATGTGTACAGCCTTGAGTCAAACTAGTGTAATGTATTTTGGTTGTATGTGAGCTTATGTGTTTATGTATGTATGTATGTATGTATGTATGCATGTATGTAAGTATATATGTATGTATATTAAGCTTTATAATATATAAATTAGATAAGACATGAATTTCATTTTGTTTATGTATAAAATGTAGTTAAGCAGTAAATCCATTAGCTGATCATTACTGGCATAATTAATTATATTGGGACATATTTACCCATTTTTATTAAAAACATACTCATATAGAATGTCACCTCTAAAATAGTTTGCTACAAAATAGTTGTCCCACTTCAGGTAGTAGGTGGTTTTAAACTGCAGAGATAAATATAACAAAATACATTTTAGAGCCAAATAGCATGATAATAAGGAATGGTTCTAACATTCCTATGTAAAACGCTTTATATTTAAGGCATAGTTGGAATTCAAAGTAATACTAGATATAGAACTTGGAAAACAAAATATGCTAGGTATAAGTTGCAGCTGCCACGACTTATTGTATCAAACATTCCTATTCTTAAAAGGGAATAGAGGGAAACCCTGGTTCAAGAAAAGTTTTTCATATACATATTTATTCCATGAGTTAGAAGTTATATCAATGAAAGCCAATTCGAGGCCATGTAAACAGAGCACACTCATTTTGTTCTAAGTGTAATTGTGAAACTATGTGATCACTGTTGATGGAAAGGATAACATATTAGATTGTACAGTGAAGAATTCCTTTGAACACTTGAAGCGGTTGGACTGCTTCTGAATTTCCTAGACTCATCAAGGTTGTTTAGTTGTATTTCTGCTAAAGTAGTCTGACATATCAATCTCAGAACCTAACCTACTGATGTGGAGATTTCAGCTTTACTTCTAGATGCTGTAGGCACATGAGACAATTTACAGACTTGCATACCTTATCAGTTGTCTGCCTCTTCCAGGTTTCGTATTACAGTGATACAGTTTACTCTTCCAGTTGCTGCCAAGAAACTTTCCTGTTACCCAAGTTTTCTCAGTTAACGTTTGTGTGTCTCACTCCACTTTTTCCTATGCTGACATTAAGAAGTCTTTCTTTAATCCTATTGTATACTTTTAACATATACTATTTCAATTTTATTTCCATATATAGATTCCTAACCTGAGCCAGAGACAAAGCTTTATAAGACTACTTCAATGTTTGACTAAATTTCAGTACAATGTCACACGTTAGCAAACTATGATGTATGTTTCTGAATAACATGGATAAGAAGTGAGGCTTAGCTGAGGAGGCCACATTAAAACTAGTTGATCTCAAAGCAAGGTATAATTCATGGCAAAGAAAAACAAAAGAGAGGCAAAAAGAGTTGTATTACCTGACCGATATGTTTGGCTTAGCTATAATAAATTATGACATGGCAAAAAATAAAGGGAAGTAGAAATATATACATCTGACTACCACAGAGTTAGCCACAAAGTCTACACTGAAGTGTAAGGTGAACATGCCCACTGTCAGCAAAGGGAGAAAAATATGCACAGTGACTAAATGGTGGAGAGTTTCATGATAACAAAGCAGTCAGAAAACCACATTATTGTGTAACAGACCTAGGGTGATATAAATTCTCTCCAATGGAATCCATTTTCAAATAGCTTCCAGACTAATCATTTGAAAATGTAAACTCATTCTCTCAATCTTTGGCAACCATACATTTGCAGATAAGAAAATACAACCTTAAATGAGCTCATGCAACCAACTTCCACTCTAGCTTATATCTTCTAATCCCAGGGCATTCGCTGCACGGAAATTTCAGAAATGCCAGACACTTAGCTATGCTTAAGTACAGTAAACCTATCCCTTGATAATGTCTGCTTCTCTATATATGATTAGACAACTCACACTCTCCTTGTCGGATAGTTTCACTTCTCTTGTTAGACATGTATATACCATTGTTCCTTCAAGACCATGAACTATATACCATCCAGTTCTCCTTCATGTTTATGTGGTTAGTACATTATACCCAGTTTTGAAATTTTATTTTCTTCCTCTTTTTCATTGGATATGATTCTTGGTGAAGTTGGAGACTTCAGTGAGCTTACTACACAGAATCAACTCAGTACTCAGTTTCATCATTTGTACCCAAATGCTGTAGAGGACACTGCAAAACCCTTCATATGAACTAGAGTGGTAGAAGCATAATTACCATAACTGTGAACATGGAATATCCCATAGTAATATCATAACTGTTAATATAATATAATATAAATATAATATAAATATAATATAATATAATATAATATAATATATAAATATAATATAATATAAATATAATAACTGTTAATTTCAGAATTTGGTTTATGATTCTTATTTTCTCTTATGTTTTTGCTCTGTAAATGTAAACATCTCAGACACTCCAGTGGGTTATCATACTCGTGCAAGAATATCCAAGATACTGCCAACTATTCCTTTGTTTTAACTTGGATAAATTTGCTTTATGATAACAGAACAAATTTCAAAGCCTTTATGACTCATATATATGTACATCCTTAACAATGGATAATCAATAATCCATTGGAAATTTCTTTCTTTGAAACTTGCACCAATACAATCAAAAACACTAAAGAAAGTATTCCATAATACACTAACAGTCATGGCATATGCACCAAGGAGAAATAGTTTCTGAAAGCTGGCAGAATAGTCTATTAATTTTTTTATGAAACAATGCTATGAACTAGGAATGAAATAAAAGGTTGCATTGGAAATTGCAATGAAGAAGCAAAAAATATGTATTTAAAAATGTCCCTTATGCACTTTTTATTCAATAAATGATGTGTTTTCTCTTTTGCATTTAACCTTCACCAGTGACCTCTGCTACCTGTTTCTCTCTTTGCTTCCCATAACATACTATGAGAAGGGAAAATAAATTGGACTTGTAGATGCATGTTACAAATGCCAGTTTGAAAGAAGATAAACTGCCTGAAGAAGACTATAAGTTTTTGTAGTTACAGCAATTATTCAAAATTGCAATCCACTGGTATTATATGGGGAAGGACACTGGAAGTTTGACACTATGTGGTCATAATGTTAAAATTAAAACCTGTAAGAGATATTTTTGAAAGAAAAATTACAATTTGAAATACAGCCATGAAGAGACCTTCTATAAACAAAAATAGTCACAATGTCCTATTCAAATTCCCTATTTTATATAATAATCATTCCTATACAACATGGTAGAGATGAGCATTTATTGCTTTCCCTTAAAAGCAATACATGAATTCATTTTTATATGTGAGATCATGTCACATCTAGTTTTCATTATACTATTTTCCATCAAATCACTCCTAACATTTGGTCTACAGTTGAAAATTATTGCTGAATAAATGAATAGATAATTATATAGTCTTCTTAAAATTCAAATGCTTGTGAATCAGTGCAGTTTCAAGCTAGTTACTTTGTTACTCAGATAATTTAATGCCATTATTGAGTTAGTACAAAGTGAACAATTAAACAAATTAAAATCACTACACCCCCTGAACAAAGTTAAACACAAAGGAAAATTTTGTTCTGGATTTTTTTCTTAATTGGTTTCCATAAATACATAAGAAAATCGGGCCCATCACACACTTCATAATAACTGCTTGCAATCACAGAAACCCATGGACTGCAGATGCTTCAAAATGTAATCATTACTACATTAATGGGCATTACCCAGCTGTGGAGATGGACAACGACATATATACACTAATCTGAATCAACAGAGACACTTATCATTATACATCTCTCTAATCAAGTCATAACATTCACTTTCCACTACCTCTTTCTTTAGGTATTACTATTGAAATTTTTGAGAATTTTTTATTTGTAACAATTAAGAATTAATTTTATTCATTTTTTCTTGTTTTCTGGAATAAATCTTAAGCACAGTAAGCAAAGGAATGAAACACTCAGTGCAGAACAGTATCTTGACCATCTGCATTACAACAGAGTCTACACTTGTGCACACTACTTTTAAAAACTGATTGGACATAATGTCATTTAAAGTGTTTAAATGTAAGAGGTATTTTTTCAAAGTAGAAATTGCAATAGATTCTAATAGAAACATTTCATAACATCTTTTTTATGATTAATATATTTTAATAAATTATAGTTCTAGCAAATGTTTAAAAGCGACATGATACTCAATTTTAACAAAAGAACCTTATTTTATTTCAATGTGTTAGACTATGCTGTGTATTTAATAATGTTATTAAGAATATAATAATATTGTCATAGAAGCAATAGACAAATTTGTTTTTCGTGTAGACACACCTGATCAGCTAAAATCGTTGGCCATTAATAGAAGATATCAAACCTTGCTAAATACAAGATCATAATGTTGCATCTAGGCCTATGTTAGTACTCAAGGACACAATTAGAATGGCCATATTTTTCAAATTCTATATGAGACAGTTACAATGCAAGAAACAACAGGAAAAAACATTTCCCTATTGGAAACTAAATCTTTGTCTAAAAATGCTCAAAATAGAGAAATCATTTTCTCTTTTAAATGTGATAATAAGTAAAAGCTGAAGGGGGTGGGATTGTAAATAAGGACAAAGTGGCTACCTACAATAATATTTGTCAACTGACAAAAACATGAAGTCAGAAACAAAAACCTACGCGGAATCATTTCCTGGCAACACTGAAGGGAGAAAATAATAGAGTTTAAAATAATTATGAAGTCTCAAAAACACCAAATAACCCAATTAAGACAGGGGATGAATTTGTAGGGTTTCTGCGATTTGTGTTATTGTTGAATTCTAATGTTAATGCATGGTGGTCTGATAAGATGCAGGGGGTTATTCCAATTTTTTTGTATCTGTGGAGATTTGCTATGCTTCCTATTATGTGGTCAATTTTAGAGAAGGTTCCATGTGGTGCCGAGAAGAAGGTATATCCCTTTGTATTTGGGTGGAATGTTCTATTAAACCTAGTTGGGTCATAACTTCTATTAGTTCTTTTGTTTCTTTGTTAAGTTTCTGTCTGGAGGTCCTGTCTAGCTGTGAGAGCAGAGTGTTGAAGTCTCCTACTATTAGTGTGTGAGATTTTATGTGCATTTGGAGCTTCAGTAATGTTTCTTTCAGGAATGTAGGTACCTTTGTATTTAGGGCGTAGATGTTTAAAATTGAGACTTTGTCTTGATGTATTTTTCCTTTGATGAATATGAAGTGTCCTTCTTCATCTCTTTTGATTGATTTTAATTTGAAGTCTAATTTGTTAGATATTAGGATTGCTACACCCGCTTGTTTCTTGGGACCGTTTGATTGGAAGATCTTTTCCCAATCCTTTACTCTGAGATAATGTCTGTCTTTGATGTTGAGATGTGTTTCTTGTATGCAGCAGAAGGAAGGGTTCGGTCTTCCTATCCATTCTGCTAGTCTGTGTCTTTTTATAGGCAAGTTGAGGCCGTTGACAGTGAGGAATATTAATGACCATTGATTGGTGATCCTTGTTTGTGCTTGATTTATTGTTAGTGAAGTTATTTTGTGTAGTTTCTCCTCCCTTTTTCTTTTGGTGTTTTGTAAAGTGTGATTATATATTGCCTGTGTCTTTGTGAATGTAGTTATCTTCCTTGGCTCTAGGTTTTCCTTCTAGCATTTTCTGTAGAGCTGGATTCATGGATACATATTGTTTAAATCGGGTAAAGGAACAAATTAAAAAAGAAATTAAAGACTTCCTCGATTTCAATGAGAATAAAGACACAACATACACAAACTTATGGGACACTTTGAAAGCAGTGCTGAGAGGAAAGTTTATAGCACTAAGTGCCCACATGAAAAAACTGGAGAACAGTCATACTAGAGAATTAATAGCACAGCTGAATGTTCTAGAACAAAAATAAGCAAACTCCCTCAGCAGGAGCAGACGCCAGGAAATAATCAAATTGAGGGCTGAAATCAATCAAGTACAAACAAGAAAAACACTGAGAAGAATCAATGAAACAAAGAGTTGGTTCTTTGAGAAAATCAACAAAATAGATAAACCTCTGTCCAAACTAACCAAAAGACAGAGGGAGAGCATGCTAATTAACAAAATCAGGGATGAAAAAGGGGACATAACAACAGAATCTGAGGAAATCCAGAGAATCATCAGGGCATACTTTGAAAATCTGTACTCCACAAAATTTGAAAATTTAAAGGAAATGGACAATTTCCTGGATAGATATCACTTGCCAAAACTAAATCAAGAACAGATAAACAATCTAAACAGACCTATAACCCCTAATGAAATAGAAGCAGTCATCAAAAGTCTCCCAAACAAAAAAAGCCCAGGCCCAGATGGCTTCAGTGCAGAATTCTACCAGAAATTCAAAGAAGAGCTAATTCCAATACTCCTCAAAGTATTCCACACAATAGAATCAGGAAGCTCACTGCCAAACTCTTTCTACGAGGCTACAATTACCTTGATACCCAAGCCACACAAAGACACAGCTAAGAAAGAGAACTATAGACCAATTTCCCTTATGAACATTAACGCAAAAACACTCAATAAAATACTCGCAAACTGGATTCAAGAACACATCAGAAAAATCATCCACCATGATCAAGTATGCTTCATCCCAGGAATGCAGGGATGGTTCAACATTAGAAAATCTATCAATGTAATCCACCATATTAACAATCTGTGAAAGAAAAACCACATGATCATCTCACTAGATGCTGAAAAAGCCTTTGACAAAATCCAGCACCCCTTCATGATAAAGGTCCGAGAGATCAGTGATAACAGGAACGTACCTGAATATAATAAAAGCAATATACAGTAAACCAACAGCTAACATCAAACTAAATGGAGAGAAACTCAAAGCAATTCCTTTAAAATCAGGAACAAGACAAGGCTGTCCACTCTCTCCATATCTCTTCAATATTGTACTTGAAGTTCTAGCTACAGCAATAAGACAACAAAAGGAGATAAAGGGAATACAAATAGGAAAAGAAGAAGTCAAACTTTCACTATTTGCAGATGATTTGATAGTTTACATAAGTGACCCAAAAAACTCCGCAAGGTTACTCCTAGAGCTGATAAACACCTTCAGCAATGTGGCAGGATACAAGATAAACTCAAAAAATCAGTGGCCCTATTATATACAGATGATGAAGTGACTGAGAAAGAAATCAGAGAAACATCACCCTTTACAATAGCCTCAAGAAACAAGTCTCCAAAAACACCAAAGGATCCAATTAAAAGGTGGGGTACAGAGCTAAATAGAGAATTCTCAGTAGAGGAGACTAAAATGGCCAAGAGACACTTAAGAAAGTGCTCAACATCCTTAGCCATCAGGGAAATGCAAATCAAAACAACTCTGAGATACCCTCTTACTCCAGTCAGAATGGCTAAAATCAAAAACATCGAAGACAATTTTTGCTGGCGAGGATGTGGAGAGAGAGGAACACTCCTCCACTGCTGGTGGGAGTGCCGACTCATACAGTCTCTTTGGAAATCAGTATGGAGATTCCTCAGGGAAATGGGAATTAATATACCACTAGACCCAGCAATTCCACTCTTAGGCATATATCCAAATGAGGCAAGTTCATACAACAAGGGCATCTGCTCCACTATGATCATAGCAGCATTATTTGTAATAGCCAGAACCTGGAAGCAACCTAGATGCCCCTCAACTGAAGAGTGGATAGAGAAAATGTGGTACATTTACACAATGGAGTATTACTCAGCAGAAAAAAACAATGGAATCTTGAAATTCGCAGGTAAATGGATAGCACTGGAAGAAACCATCCTGAGTGAGGTAACCCAGTCGCAAAAAGACAAACATGGTATGTACTCACTCATATATGGATTTTAGACATGGATCAGGATAGTGCCAGTCTGCACTTCCACTGATAGAGAGTCTGGGAAACAGGAAAGAACCTAAAAGATATGCATATATGCATAGTACCCAAGAGAAGAGGATTGAGAGAAGATCCTCTGAATGGATGGGGAACACGGCGAGGGGTGGGGGGGAGTGGGACCTGGGAAGAAGAGAGGGGGTGAAGAGGAAGAGAGTTGGTCATGGGGGAATAGGAAGTTGAGGGGGTGAGGGTATAATAGGGGGAAGAGGGGATCATAGGATCGAATACAGATCAGGCACCAGAGCGACCTCGAGTGATCTAAAGGGATAACACCAATTGGCAAGCTAAGCAATAGTGGAGAGACCACCTCGAATGCCCATTCCTGATAATGAACTTGATGTCTATAACCATCCGGGAGCCTTCATCCTGTGACTGATGGAAGCAGAGGCAAATATACAATTAATCACTGAACTGAACCCAAGGAACCCAGTGACAGAGAGGAGTGATGAGCAAATTGGCAAAGAATGGGCTGGCAAAACCAGCAGATACAGCTGATTTGAACAGGGGAGAGCTCTTGGACCCCAGACCGACAGTGGGGAGGCCAGCATGGGACTGATCTGGACCCCCCAAATGTGAGTGTCAGCGAGAAGGCCTGGGCAACCTATGGGGCCCTGAGCTGTGGATCAGTGTCTATCCCTGGTATACAAACAGTCTTCGTGTGCCTATAGCACAAAGAGGGATGCTCTCTCAGCCTGGACTCTTAGGGGAGTGCCTGGACCCTACCCAGAGTAAAATGACAGATTCTAGATATCCCCTATGTGGAAGGATTTGGCAGTAGGATTGGCGGGTGGGTGGGAAGGGGAGTGGGGGAGGAGGGAGGGAGAGGGAACTGGGATTGACATGTAAAACAAGCTATTTAAAATTAAAATAAAAAATGATAAAAATAAAAAAAAGAAGAAAAAAAGAAATGGGATGAAGAACTAAATTGAGAATTCACAATAGAGGAGTCTAAAATTGCTGAGAGACACTTAAGAACGTGCTCACCATCCTTAGCCATCAGAAGAATGCAAATCAAAACAACTCTGAGGTACCATCTGACTCCTGTCAGAATGATTAAAATCAAAAATGCCAATGACAGATTATGCTGGGGAGGATGCAAAAAGTGAACACTCCTCCACTTCTGGAACGAGAGCCAATTTATACAGCCACTCTGGGACCAATATCAAGGTTCCTAAGGAAGATGGGAATCAGTCTACTACAAGATCCAACAATTCCCCTTTTAGGCATATACCCAAAAGATGCACATGCATAAATAAGGACATCTGTTCAACTATGTTCATAGCAGCATGATTTTTAATAGCCAGAACCAGGAAGCAACCCAGATGCCCCACAATGAACAGCGAATACAGAAAATGTGGCACATTTACACAATGGAGTACTACTCAGTGGAAAAAAACAATGAATTCCTGACATTTGCAGGCAAATGGATGGCACAGAAGAAACCATTCTGAGTGAGGTAACCCAGTCAAAAAAGGACAAACATGATATGTACTCACTCATAATATGGATTTTAGACATGGGACAGGGGATTGTCAACCTACAATCTTACTGCCAGAGAGTCTGGGAAACAGGAAGGACCCTAAGAGAGATATGCATGGTACCCGAGAGAAGCTGAATGTGACAGGATCCCCTTGGCAGATGGGGAGGATGGGGGAAAAGTAGAGGGAGCTGGGTGAAAGAGAGGGGAAGACGATAAGGGGAGAGGAGAACATAGGGTAGCAGGAAAGTTGAGTCAGGGGGAGAATAGAGGAAAGCAGGATGAGAGATACTGTAATAGAGGGAGCCATTATAGGTTTGAGGTGAGATCTGGCACTAGTGAGATTTCTAGAGATCTTCAAGGATGACACCAACTGGAAAACTTAGCAATAGTGAAGAAGCTACTTTAAAAAACTGTTCACCAATAATGAGATTGATAACTACCTTATATCCCATCCTAGAGCATTAATCCAGTAGCTGATGGAAGCAGAGGCAGACACCCACAGTTAAACACTGAACTGATCTCCTGGAACCCAGTTGCAGAGAGGGAGGCATGATAAGCAAAGGGATCAAGACCAGGCTGGTGAAACCCACAGAGGCAGTTGACCTGAACAAAGCGGAGCTTATGTGCCCCAGGCTCATACTGAGGGCCACCATGGGACTGATCCAGAATCACTGACACCCATATTCAGGGACCTAGGCAATCTATGGGGCTAGAGCAGAGCCTTAGATCAGTATTTATTCCTGGTATAAGAATGGACTTTGGAATCTCCAAACTGATGTCCAAAGTGGCTGTATAAGTTGGCACTCCCACCAGCAGTGGAGGAGTGTTTCCCTTACTCTGCATCCTCTCCACCATAAATTTCTGTATTATATCTTTGATATAAGACAGAAGAAAATAAAATTAGGGACTGTCATCTGTATATACTCGGTTCCACTTCTGAAAGTCTAATCTCCTTTGTGTTTACTATCTTCCTTAGGGTTGCCTTTCCCAGTGTGCATACATATAAAAGTTAAAAATTTCTTTGTTAACATTAAGGTTTGAGTTTTCCAGAGAACAAGGAATTTCTTGACAGCAATCTTCAAACACTTGGAAAAGAAAATGGGGCCCCACTTCATCTACTCCCCCTGATTCTACTTGATTCATCTAAATTGCCCCACATCATCGACTCCTCATGACAACTACATCCTAAAACTGGTTTGCAACTACATCACTCGACACAACTCCAAATCAAGGAACTGATACAGTTCATCTTCTATAATCTGACCAGAGCTTCCGATAAAAGCTTCAATCAAAATTAGAACTCCTGAGGCTAGAGAGATGGCTCAGAGGTTAACAGCACTGACTGCTTTTCCAGAGGTCTTGTGTTCAATTCCCAGCAACCACATAGTGGCTGACAACCATCTTCAATTCATTTTGGTGTATATGTAATAAATAAATAAATCCCACTTCTGACACCAGATATAATGATATTTGATGCTATATAAGGAAAAGCAATATATTTATTTACCAGAGAGAGAGAGAGAGTAGCACAGACCAGGAGTTAGAAGCGTGGCTGGCTTCCAGGAGAAAAAAGGGAAGCCCCTTTTCCTTTCACTTCCTTTTATCTCTACCTTGACCTCGCCCTGTTTGGTGGATAGCTTTGTGGGGTTCACTCCTACATTTCAAAAAATTAGAACTCCTGTCAAAAACTTCAATCAAGCAACTCCTGCTAAACAGGGACTAATTAACCTACTTAAGACTCTTGTTTCACTAACACTTTCTTCCAACAAGTCCCCATGAAACTGTCATCATCCCATTTCAACAAAAAGTAATTTAAAGAACTCCATGTCCCCTTTCCTTACTGCTGATATCACAGGATATTTTACACATGTTCATGTTAGTTTTCAATTATTTTAGGGTTGGGATTGGAAGGAAGTGTTAAGACTAGGGTACCCCTTTCAGGTAAGTTTAGGATTTAGATAGGATAAATGTGTTTAGTTTAGAATATAAGTAGATTATAACTTGCTTATCACCTTCTATGTATATACATTGTATAGGTTCGAGTTTTGTATTAAGTTTAAATCTCCCATTTAGACTAAAAGGGAAATTGTAAGGGTGAGCTCACAAAATACTTCACACCCAAAAGAGGCGAGGACAAAGGTATGGGCACAGGTGAGGATAAAAAGGAAGCAAAAGAAAAAGTAAGCTCTCTTTTGGAAGTCTGCCATGCTTCTGATCTCTCCGCTTGTGTGTAACTTCTTTCTCTGGTAAATAAATATGTTATAGTCCATATTGCATTGACTTCCCTTGTCAGGTGTTTTAGATTTTAGCCATTCTAACAGGAGTGAGATGGTATCTCAGAGTTGTTTTGATTTGCATTTCCCGGATGGCTAAGGATGTTGAGCACTTTCTCAAGTGCCTCTCAGCCATTTTAGACTCCTCTATTGAGAAGTCTCTACTTAGTTCTGTAGCCCAATTTTTAATTGGATCCTTTGGTGTTTGGGGGACTTGTTTCTTGAGTTCTTTGTAAATTTAGAGATTAGCCCTCTGTCCAATGTGGGGTTAGTGAATATTTTTTCCTATTCTGTAGCTGCCTTTTTGTCTTATTGACTCTATCCTTTGCCTTATAGAAGCTTCTCAGTACCAAGAGGCCCCATATATTAATTGTTGACCATAGTGTCTGTGCTATTGTTGTTATGTTCAGGAAGCAGTCTCCTGTACCAATTCTTTCAAGGGTACCCTCCCACTTTCTCTTCTAAGAAGTTCAGGGTTGCTGTAATTATATTGAGGTATTTGATCCATTTTGACTTAAGTTTTGTGCATGGTGATAGACATGGATCTACCTGCAATCTTCTACATGCCAGCATCCAGTTCTGCCAGAACCATTTGTTGAGGATGGGAATCAGCCTACCATAAGACCCAGCAATTCCACTCTTAGGCATATACCCAAAAGATGCACATTCATACAACAAGGATGTCTGTTCCACTGTATTCATAGCAGCATTATTTGTAATAGCCAGAAACTGGAATCAACCTACATTCCCCTCAACTGAAGAGTGGATAGAGAAAATACGGTACATTTACACAATGGAGTACTATTCAACTGAAAATAAACAATGAAATCTTGAAATTTGCAGGCAAATGGACGGCACTAGAAGAAACCATCCTGAGTGAGGTAACCCAATCACAAAAAGACAAACAGGGTATGTATTCACTCATCTATGCGTTTTAGACATGGATCAGGGGAGTGCCAGCCTACAATCCCAATGCCAGAGGGTCTGTTCAACAGAACCTTCAACCAATGACTGATGGAAGCAGAAGCAGACACCCACAGCTAAACACTGAGCTGAACTCAAGGAACCTAGTGACAGAGAAAGAGGACTGATTAGCATAAGAGTCAAGACTGAGCTTGTTTAACCCACAGAAACATCTGACCTGAACAAGGGGGAGCTCTTGAAACCCAGGCTGATGGCTGGGAGTCCAGTATGGGTCTGATCCAGAAGCCCTGAATGTGGGTGTCAGTGAGGAGGCCTAGGTAATCTATGGGGCCTTGGGTAGTAAATCAATACTTATCCCTAGCATACAAATGGACTTGGGTGCCCGTCCTATAATGAGAGATGCTCTCTCAGCCTGGACTCTTGAGGGAGAGCTGAGGCCTTTCCCTGAATGAAATGAGAGACTATGGATATATCTCATAGAGGGCCTCACCCTCCCGGGGGAATGGAGTGGGGATTGGTGGAGGAGGGTTACAGGGGTTTGTGGGAGGGCATTGGAGGGGGGAGAGAGATGGAGAGGGAGCTGGATTGACTTGTGAAGCAACCTTGTTTCTAATTTAAATTTAAAAATAAAAAAACAAATAAATAAATGAAATATAGAAAAAATGAAAGAATGGACTTTGGAAGCTTGTTCCAAATGGAGGGGTGCTCTCTCAGCCTGGCCACATGAGGGAGGACCTAGGCCCTGCCAGGAATGATATGACAGACTTTCGAAATTCCCTATGGAAGGCCTCACCCCCCCACGGGGAGGGAATGGGTGACAGAATGAGGGGTTGGGGTAGGTGCCAGGGGGGAAGGAGGGGAAGGAGAGGGATCTGGGATTGACACGTGAAGCAGGTTTTTTTCTAATTTAAATAATTTTTAAAATTATCAAAAATAATATTTATGAAGTAAGTAAATTCACTGAATTTCTTTAAATAGATCCCTTGCTCCTGTCCCATTGTAATCTTTTTGCTAACATGAAGGGCAGCTTAAAAGAAATATGAAGGAAAGAGAGGAGAGGAGATAGTGAAATATCAATACTTTATCGTTTGTTATTACATATTGTAAATTGGTGCATTTTATTTCATCATGTATCATCAAATTGAGTCTTATGAAGTTATATATTAAAAGCAAATGGAAGGAGATATCAAGTGATATCATAAATGTAAGTGATGCATATTTTCTTTCACCTACAGATCCTACTTTCTAGTTTTATATACTTGTATTTATATAGTAATAAGATATATAGAATATAGGTAACAACAAAGGGGTCCATGAGGAATAAACTAAGTATAATTTAAGGTGAAAATTATGAGAAAATTAGTTGAACATATATGATATTATATCAGAAGGGGGAGGAGTGAGTTGGAAGAGATTAAACAGAATTGTGAGAAAGAATGAAAAGGGGAAAATAGGGTTGACTGTAGGGTCACACAAGCTAACTATGTATGACCGTCATAAGCTGCTACTCTGTAACAATGAAAAACAACAAAAATTTAAAAAATATGAAAATGCAATGTACCAGAAGAGACAATAATGAAAATGAAATACATTGTGAGGCAAAAATCATATTTCGTTTAAATATAAGTGTAACCAACATAAAAAAGTAATGCTTCACTTAAGTTTCATATTTGTACAGCTGTAGATCTAGATATTATTTATTTGAAATCTCCCCTCATTCTAAATATCTATGACTATCTATCCCCAAGAGTAATGAATTCAGAGTTTATATTTTTGAAATTCAGGTAAAGTGTGAATTACACTATGTTAAGAGTATCCATTCTTCACTCTTTTTCTAACTGTGGAGCTGGATCCAGCAGGTTGCTGACACACATTTTCACAATACAAGCTACATCCTGACAGCTTCTATAATGGTGTTTAATATAAACATTTGCTTTAAAATGATGAATTCTGAGGTTTAGATTGCATTGATCTTTCCAAACTTGGAACACCTTTAAGAGTAATAATAGTGAGGCATCTACCTCATCACAATCTGATAGAAACAGAGTTCTCACCCAAAGATTAGCCTTGGATAGCAGATCAGTATTTATCCCGGGTATACAAATGGACTTTGGACTCCCATCCAACAATGAGAGATGCACTCTCACCCTGAAATCTTGGGGGAGGGTCTAGGCCCTGCCCTGCATGAAATGACAGACTATGGACACCCCCATGGAGGGCCTCACCATCCCTGGGGAAATGAGGAGATATTGAGGGGGCTGGTGGGAGGATATGGGAGGAGGGAAGGGAAACAGAGAGGGACCTGGAATTGACATGTGAAGCAACATTGTTTCTAATTTAAATTTAAATTTAAAAATGAAAAATACATATTTAAAAATTCTCTAGAATTCTATTGCATGACCAAAAAAACTATATATCTTAAAATTGATAATATTGCATCTCATAAAACATTTTTGTATATATTTTAAATTTAAATATGACTAATAGGACAAAATTTCCTTCACATAATCTCAGTTATTTACTCAATTTTTATTAAAATGAATAGTAATTTTTTGAAATATTTTAGAAAAATATAAAAAGAGTTTTATTATCTGTAAGGCTTTCAGATATTAAGATTTCTGTTTGAGCCTAAAAATCTGTACTTTCATCATTATGGCTCTATATACCTTTTCATTCTCACAATTGTCTATCGGGACCTTCTTCCTATGATATTCAGATAACTACCCAAACATCTGCCCATTCTAGCCTCTGCTTACACTTGAAGGCACTGTGGTCAGAATCATTGTAAGGTATCAAAATGGCAAGTATCTGACCACTGAGACAGTGGAAGGATTCTGATTCCAACCAACTTACTTCTATCGGAGATGAATAAAGTCAGTTGTCTGAAAACTAACAGGGAAGATAAACTTTGTGTGGTTGATGTCACTGCTTCATTAGTACTTAAATTTTGTTAACATGATAGAGTTCATGGTAAGCAATTATATCACAATGTGGAGCCATTGGGAAAGTTTCTAATAATGATGTTTTCATCTTTTATCCTAGATAATTTGGTAAAATGTGGCTTTACAGGTATATGTGTATTAGCATTATGTGTGTGTGAGTTTGTCACTTGAAATTTAAGAGAAATATTAAACAATGCCTGTAGTCAAAGCTTGTGTCTGTATTCCAGTTTCAACAACTTATTAAGGAGCACATCAACTTAATAAGAAACGCATATATTTATTGGCAAGTCATATATCCTGGGAAACATTTTTGCCATAGACTCTTGTTTCTTTGTATTGTTTGCTTGTTATTTTCAGAGTTTGTAAGATGTAGAAATCACAAGGTTATTTATTTTGATTCATAATTCATCAAACATTAAATTCACGATTTTGAGCAGCTTCTGTAAGGCAAAGGACACAGTCAAAAAGACAAAAAGGCAGGCCACAGAATGGGAAAAGATATTCACTAACCCTACATCTGACAGAGGGCTAATCTCCAAAATTTACAAAGAACTCAAGAAACAAGTCTCCAAAACACCAAAGGATCCAATTAAAAGTTGGGGTACAGAGCTAAATAGAGAATTCTCAATAGAGGAGGCTAAAATGGCCAAGAGACACTTAAGAAAGTGCTCAACATCCTTAGCCATCAGGGAAATGCAAATCAAAACAACTCTGAGATACCATCTTACTCCTGTCAGAATGGCTAAAATCAAAAACACCGAAGACAATTTATGCTGGAGAGGATGTGGAGAGAGAGGAACACTCCTCCACTGCTGGTGGGAGTGCCGACTCATACAGTCTCTTTGGAAATCAGTATGGAGATTCCTCAGGGAAATGGGAATTAATATACCACTAGACCCAGCAATTCCACTCTTAGGCATATATCCAAATGAGGCAAGTTCATACAACAAGGGCATCTGCTCCACTATGATCATAGCAGCATTATTTGTAATAGCCAGAACCTGGAAGCAACCTAGATGCCCCTCAACTGAAGAGTGGATAGAGAAAATGTGGTACATTTACACAATGGAGTATTACTCAGCAGAAAAAAACAATGGAATCTTGAAATTCGCAGGTAAATGGATAGCACTGGAAGAAACCATCCTGAGTGAGGTAACCCAGTCGCATAAAGACAAACATGGTATGTACTCACTCATATATGGATTTTAGACATGGATCAGGATAGTGCCAGTCTGCACTTCCACTGATAGAGAGTCTGGGAAACAGGAAAGAACCTAAAAGATATGCATATATGCATAGTACCCAAGAGAAGAGGATTGAGAGAAGATCCTCTGAATGGATGGGGAACACGGCGAGGGGTGGGGGGGAGTGGGACCTGGGAAGAAGAGAGGGGGTGAAGAGGAAGAGAGTTGGTCATGGGGGAACAGGAAGTTGACGGGGTGGGGGTAGAATAGGGGGAAGAGGGAATCATAGGATCGAATACAGATCAGGCACCAGAGCGACCTCGAGTGATCTAAAGGGATAACACCAATTGGCAAGTTAAGCAATAGTGGAGAGACCACCTCGAATGCCCATTCCTGATAATGAACTTGATGTCTGTAACCATCCGGGAGCCTTCATCCTGTGACTGATGGAAGCAGAGGCAAATATACAATTAATCACTGAACTGAACCCAAGGAACCCAGTGACAGAGAGAGAGGAGTGATGAGCAAATTGGCAAAGAATGGGCTGGCAAAACCAGCAGAGACAGCTGATCTGAACAGGGGAGAGCTCTTGGACCCCAGACCAACAGCGGGGAGGCCAGCATGGGACTGATCTGGACCCCCCCAAATGTGAGTGTCAGTGAGAAGGCCTGGGCAACTTATGGGGCCCTGAGCTGTGGATCAGTGTCTATCCCTGGTATACAAACAGTCTTCGTGTGCCTATAGCACAAAGAGGGATGCTCTCTCAGCCTGGACTCTTAGGGGAATGCCTGGACCCTACCCAGAGTAAAATGACAGACTCTAGATATCCCCTATGTGGAAGGATTTGGCAACAGGGTGGGAGGGTGGGGGGGGAAGGGGAGTGGGGGATGAGGGGAGGGAGAGGGAACTGGGATTGACATGTAAAACAAGCTATTTAAAATTAAAATAAAAAATGACAAAAAAGAAATCACAAGGTTATTTATTTTGATTCATAATTCATCTAACATTAAATTTACCATTTTGAGCAGTTTCATGGATTTTTTAGGTTGCACAGTCTTCAGTGTCATACAGAATATTTTCATCATTCTGAATTGAACCCATTATCCATCAGTTTCAACTCCAAATACTACTGATCTGCTTCCTTCCTTGTCTGGCTGCTATGTTTTCTGTAAGCTGATCTCCTTTGACACTCACCAGCTCAGAAGAGGAACCATGTTGCATCACATGGATGACACAGCTGATTTTGTATCAGCTTGTTATTGCTCCCTTTACCTCTTTGTGGCTAACATCTGATTCCTTAAAGGTTTCTTTCATCAGCTTTCTAATTTTCCCCTAAATGAGCACCCCAAACTTCTTCACCCCAACTCAAGTGCTTTTCTGTTAAATTCTGCTTTTAATTTCATTGCTCCCCATTGTGGTTAAAGCCAATGCAAACCTCTTCAGCTTCTCTTTTTCTCAGCTTCAGATATTCATTCTCCCCGATCAAGATAGTCTTCTGCTTTCATGTCTCTGTCTGTCTGTTGTTACCTTAAATTTTGTGCTTTTTACTTTAATGTCTGCTTTTCACTTATTTTTATAGTTTGTGTATTTCACATGCTCACCATCTCACTCTATCTTTCTCTGGGTTTACTTAACAACCCACACAATGACTAAATGTTGCATACTCAGATATACCTTCTTGAAAGTCAGACCTACATACTTAACTGTACTTGGCTACCTAACATGTATTCCTGTGAATGCAAAATGGATTGTCTCCTACCACGGTTCTTGAAGTTTTCTAGGGCTAGAATGGCCACAGTAACTGACATTTATTTCAGTTATTAAAACCTGAAAATTTAACAGCAGTATAGTCTCTTTGGTTCCATATCTTCTGTCTACATCATTATTTATTGTTGTTGAATTTAAAACGTTCTCAATTCCTCACCTCTACTACTTTATTTTAAGGATTGCAAGATACCAAGATCTGTCTGCCTTGTTATGATCTCTGGCCTTAAAATTACTAATGTCTTCTAAACTGAAGGGAATTATTTTGCTAAAAATTATTAATGATAATATTTTTCATTAAGACAAATCCAATATATAGAAGACATGAGACAGCATGTGAGAGGTGGAGAGATGGCTCATTTGGTAAGAGCACATATTGTGATTACTGAAGCCATGAACTGGACACACAGAACTCACATCACTGCTAACAATCAACTCTAACTTCAGTTCTTGGGCATTGAAGGCCACCTTCTAACTGCTTCAGACAACAGGCACACACGATACACCAACACACATAGCAATTGTGTGTGTGTGTGTGTTTGTGTGTGTGTGTGTGTGTGTGTGTGTGTGTGTGTGTGTAATATCACAGCAATTCGTGCTTCAGGACCACATGGACAGCTTTAAAGCACACATACAAGTATTTACGCTGTACAGACCCAGGGCTATATTGGAGTGTTTTGAAGGTATAAATGGAAACAATTATGTAATTTTATTATAATCTCAAAAAGGAAATGATAGGAAACAAAAAATAACAGCACACAAAGAGATTTGGAACATCAGTATTTGGCTCAAATATAATAAAATAATTCATTGTATAACTTTGGCACTGGTCTTCATTTTCAAATTTAAAAACTCAGAATGAATTGAAGATGATAAATAGATTTAAAACAAGAGGATAAACTTCCTTATTAACTATTTAAATTTATCAAAAGATTAAAAAAGTAATTGTGTTGACTGCCTATATTAGGTATAGTGAAAACATCACTACTGTATTTGAAGGCCTGTGGCTGTTTTACACTTTTAATAATTTACAAGGAAAAGTGAAATAGTCTTCTAACCAAATTATCTGTTTCCCTCTTTCTGTGGCCCTGTCTTGTCTATTCACTGTAAAAACGTTGACGTCTACCACTTATCAACCCTTTCCTGCTATCAGGAAATTAAGTAGTTATTGGTTTTTAAATTAAAGAATAAAATCTATTCAAATCAAAACTTCTATTAGATGACTTCATTACATGAATTTCTGAACAGGAGTATTTGATAAAGCAATGGGAATAATGAAGAGAATTTAGTTTTCAGTTTTGAAGCCTCAGAAAATGTCTTGGAAATTGGCTTATACAGTTTAGGACTTGATTTAAAAAGAAGAGTAAATTATTTCCAGAGAAATACACATGACTTATGGGAAAGACTGATAGAAAATAACACATGCATTTTTTAAGCTCAGCCTAGTATCTGTTACTATAAATTCTATGCTTAAAATTATATACCATATTTGGAAATTATTTTTGTATATGCTTGTATAATTTCTATAAATTATTAGACACATATTTCATTTTGGTTTTTGATCTTGCAAATGTCACCATACATTTAGGTTGAATTCAAGGCCCACACTGGTGGATCTTTGCTACCAATAAAGAACATTCAATATAAAAGTAGTCAACTCCAAATTCTTTTCATGGTTATTGGGTATGATAGAATCTGTATTAAACATATGCAACTCTTAATGGAATAAAAAGAAACAAACTATAGCAAATCTCTTACATAGAACTGGGGCTAGTGCATAAGTGTAATAAACATGTGGATTATTGGAAAAAACATCAGGATAGATTAAATAAAATTTCAGTTTGACTTTGCTTGCTCATATGTATGACCATCAATATCTCAGTCATGATTTTTGAGAATCAGTGTGCTACTCTACTGTGAACGAAAACTCATTTCTCAAGAAATTTTGGTATAATTCAGTGATGTGAGTTTTCCAGGCACATGGCAAGCTGAGTACACTGTAGCCTTAAAAATTAGTAACATAGTAATTGTTTTGCTTATACTTTGTATGGTTCCAAAGATTTTCCTCCTCATCCATTGCTTAGTTCATGCCTGGAAATTAGAAGAGATTATCAAGAATCAAAAATAGAGTCTTGTATATATACATTTTATGATACAGATATTTTTTAAATTGAATCTCTATACACATAGAAGAATGTACATTACATTCTTACATTTGATGAAATGTGGACAGTAAGATAAAGTATGTATCAACAAAGATGAAGTTCTATGGATTAATTATAAATTTACAGAATAAAGAATCTGCTAGGAGATAAACTTCTGGTCACACCTGGTTTAATCAGTGCCATTCTCTGAGCTTAGATCATAAACTTCATATAAAACTCAAAGCTGGATGAACATCAAGAATCGTCATTCTGTTTCCTGAGCACTAACAGTTTGCTTCCTGAGGCATGTGCAATACAAACAGCTGCATGCCGATCCTGCCAACATGACTTCTCTTGATCAACTGTACTATTGAACTGTGAGCCAAAATAAAACCTTCCATCCTAAAATTGCTACAGCAATGAGACGTATAACTATAGGGAACAACCTCATAATAACTAAAGCTGGTGTGTTCACTACCCCAGTGGAGAACCTACTACTGCAACTTTCCTAAACCAGTATAGTTGCTAATTATATTCTAAATACTTAATGCTTATAATTACACATAAGTATCGCTTTCAGAGAAGCTTCTTTTTCCAGCAGACAGAGTTAGTTGCAGAAATCTAAAACTTCTCAAACAGTAGAGAACCACTAGTCATGAGGTACACAATTGATAAGATCTGCAACATAACCCCTACTCCTAAGGCTCAGAGAACTTCTTAGAAGAGGAGGGGAGGGAAGACTGAAAGAACCAGAGAACCAAGAGATCTACTCTGCCTTATGCCTATGACAGGGAACTTACACCCATGAAATCTAATGATTTGGTGCATGAATAATATTTATGGCATGACACTACCAATTGACATGCTGTCATAGATGAAGGCAATCTCAGAAGGTTCAATTCTTAGATGAATAGTTACAGGCAATTGATGGATGCTGAGAAAGAAGAAATAAGCCTTCTCTAGGATTGAGACCTGACAGATTATTCAAACTCTAGTAGCTCTAAATGTATAACAAATGTACATAGGAACAACAGAAAATGGACTCAGGATGCTCATGTTTGTGTGTGTGTGTGTGTGTGTGTGTGTGTGTGTGTGTGTGTGTGTGTGTGTGATTAAAAAGGAGGTCTTGAATTTAAGGAATTGGAGCATAGGAGGATTTGAAATTGGAAGACAGGTGAAAACAATGTAAATACAATATTTAAATGTAGAGCAAAAGAACTAAGGAGACCTGTTAACTCACTTTTGGTTGGGGCTTATGTGGAGTTTCGAGGCTACTTTCGTTTTTTCCTTCAAGTATATAGATAACCCAGAGGAATCATGGTCATTAGCTCTTTTAAGAAATTATCACCAATTTATTTTGATATTTAAAGAGATAATGGGAGATGAAGGCAGGGGAGACCTCATTGTGTGTTTACAAGTGCAATGGTGCCATATTTTGTAGTAATATGTCTCAACCCCATCAACTCCTCATCAACTCCTCTTCTCTTACCCCATTTTCTCATGGAAAAGTCTTGCTATGCACAGTGAGCATGGTAACAACAATATTCTAAGCCGATCTTGAAATATCCTTCTACCTATTTCTCCTGAGTTCTGGGAGTGTGTGCTATGATACACAACTTTTGTCACTCCCCAAATGTATCTCACCATTTCAAGCCTTTCTTTACTTTTATATCTTGCAGTAGGTGAATTTTTGGACACTATAAATAGCTGAGACTTGAAATGTTTGACAATTTGGGAATATACTTACATATCTATAAAAGGCTATCACACTATTTGATTTTCTTCTTTAAAAAAGACATTTTTCAATTTATGTATTTGATATTTTAGTTCTTTTTTAATACCTATGAAATAATCTAGTTCCTTTTTGGAAAAGGCCATGAGAAACTGAATATTACTGTTTCATCTTGGAGGGGTTCCACATTAAATTTTTAATAGGCTGCATTCTCATTCCTTGTTAGGGTAGTATGGATTTTCTCAGGCTATTACAATACCACCAGCAGTTACTTCATAGCATGATATTTTTGCTGCTCACAGAAATTAGATTTTCTCCCATTTTATGCATTGCTTTATATATTTTACATGGTGCTCTCAAATCTGCCTAGCATACTATCATGCATAAATAAAAGGCAATAACACAATGTATTCTTTAAGCATCTACCTTCCAGAATAGAATGATTTTCAGTATTCACCTTTGATTTCCAAGTAAAGGACTCTGTGAGAACATTTCATTAGTAAGTTACTTTCATGGCCACATAAACTATTTCACACTTTGTACAATCTCTGAGTCTCTATTATTTATTAATGAAAAGTAACTTCTGAAAAAATAAATTAATCAGTGTCAGTACTACATGAAATAATAACTTTAAGAACAATATCTATTGGAATGCTTCAGATGCCAAACACATGATGCTTGTTAACATTTACACTAGTGTTACAAAGTTCTGAAGATGAATCCAGTTGCTTAGCAGGAGAGGAAAAGGGTGAGTCCCTAGATTACCTCTGAATGCATCTTTGTCTTCAAGATATAATTCCTCCATTAGAGACATATCTATTATATTCAGTTCATAAATATGCTATCAATAAGTATGAAGCCACTATAAAAAATAAAAAGTGAAGAATGTGGTTATGCCACAAGTGTTATCATGAGTTCTACTCTTCTTACTGATTATAGCAATTTAAATAAGTCATGAGATTGTTACTTCACTGATGTAATAGTCATATCAGTTTGGAATAGTTCGTAAAGCTCTGAGATGCTATTCCTGAACCCAAGGTTTATTATCTTTATCCACTGATTCATTTTGTTTTGTATTTTTTTTAGTGATAGAGCTGTTGACCACGAAGCAACAGAAAACATTGATAAATTCCATGTTTTTATCTTTGTTATTTGTGCTTGGCCAATTGTCCAAACAGTAAACCCATTTTAAAATACAATATGATGAGTATGAGGGTGGAGAAAGAGAAGGGAAGGGGATGTTCACTGTGTGCTCTGCTGTAATGCTCATTCTTGGGAGCAGAAGATAGTTTACTCATGTGCAGCACATTTGACAAGACACCAGAAAAGTTAGAAGACTAGCAGCGTCGGTATCAGGTCAAGTACTTCTTAAACCATGCAAACAGCAAGTAGAAAAAATTGTAGCTCAGGAGATTTGAAGAAGCAGAAAGACAGTGTGAAGAAATGGAGGGGTTATATTTTAAGGAAGCAATTAAATTAGCTGTGGGGCATGTAAGCAGTTGCAAACCTAGCAGACTTGTGAAATACATGACCAAGGACCACATAGGTGAGAGAAAAGGTGAAACAAATTTTCTGTTTCATGCATGTTAAGATTTAAAGGCCTATTTACATGACAATAGCAGGTTAAGATTATCAAACTATTAGATGAATGATAAAACTACAGATTTCTAACTGTCTTGTAAGTAAATGAGACTTTTTTTTACAAGTGCATAGTCCAGAAAAACTGAAATGTGATCCAAATTCAGGCACAAATACTTAAGAGATAAGGCCATATGTATATGAACTTAGGAGTGATGCAGGGTTTGAAAGAAGATAGAAAGTAAGATCACAGAATGAAAGTAAACAAGATACTTGATGATGAAATCATAAATTATATTATACCCTGATGATCAAATGGGAAACAAGTCAGTACTGTGGTCTGTTCAATATGAATTTACTAAAGTGTCACAGATGAAACTCTCCTTTGAGTTACTCAAGAGTTTTCAAGACATCTGGTTCATTGACTATAACATATTTCCTTCAAAAGTGGAAAGGCATGAAACTGGAACTCAATCTAAGTCATCCGAGAGTTGAGATTTACAGTAGTTGAAATGCTAAGGGTCAAATTCATTGACACAGGAAGCAGGTAACCTGGTATTTAGCACTACTTCCACGCTATAAGCACATATGAATTCCTAAGACACATCATTCTCTATAAGTAAATATTTCAGGTATCAAAACAACAACAATAAAACCAACCAAACAGAAAAGAATAGGTTTAACATAAACCATCTAATAATTAGAGACAGTTATAAGCAATATAACAAGGAAATAACAGAAATATTTAAAAAATTATGAGGGAGACTAAAAATTGAAAGATTTATTATGAAAAAAGCAAAATATTGACACTGAAGTCTATGCATTAATTAAAGTGAGGAAAAATATATCATTTTGTCTTATAAATAATTTCTGGACTAGGGAGATTGGGAAACAATTAAGTTCATACTACTTTGAAGCAGGCTGTGGCAGATTCCCAGCAGCTACATCAGGCAGTTCACTACCAACTGTAATGCCAGTTCCAGGGATATTGGATACTTCTGGCCTCCCAAAGGCACCTGAAGTCTCACACACACACACACACACACACACACACACACACACACACACACACACAGACACACTCATAATTAAGCATAATAAAAAATTTTAAAAACTAGATCTAAATGTAGAAAATAAACTCAAGAATATATAAATTTTCATAATATATTGTCACAGTTTTGATGTTAGCCTGAATAAATTAGAGTAAAATAATCTTGATGTCTCCAAAACCACTAAGAAATAGAAAAATTAGATTTTCCTCTTTCCAATTACGTAAAAATAACTATTAAGCGTTCAATTTTGACAAAAATCTTTAAAAAGTTAAAGGGCTTCTTTAACCTGATACAACTTATCCACAAAAGAAAACATTGCAAGATTCATAGGCAAATGCTAAATATTAAAGATTTTTATGGGCAATTAGAAAGTAAGGCTATAATTAACATTATATTAAGTATATTCAGAGAAGGAGAAAAATAGTTCTTAGAAAAGGAAAATAAACTTGGTCCTCCAATTATTAGAGACAAATCCAAATATATGAAAATCAAAATAATTTTGAAGAATAAATGCATTTAGCAATGTTATTAAGCCCAATATAACCTGTCAATATTTTTTTGTTTTATTCACTAGCTACTGCAAACAAGAATACATTTATTAAACATATCTGGTAAATTTTATATATTTGAGGGATATTTAATAGAGCTTTCAAATAGGGTGGGAGGGTGGGGGAAGGGGAGTGCGGGAGGAGGGGAGGGAGAGGGAACTGGGATTGACATGTAAAGCAAGCTATTTAAAATTAAAATAAAAAATGATAAAAAAGATAAATTTATCTTTAATTTCACCTTTCATCAAAATGTGTCATTTATGTTTGTATAACATCTTCTGATTAGCATCACCAAAATTTATTAATTACAATTTTTCTCTCTCCATCCATTATTTTCGATTTCTACTTATCAGCTCTGCTATAATAACTAACAACAGCCATAGTTCAACTCATTCCCAACTTCCACATGTCTTAACATATTATTACTCAGAATTTATCATCCAAAATGCTAACAATACTATCCCAAACACTACAAAAATAAACAGGAATGATGACACTATCTAAGCATTGGCCTCAGATCTGGCATCTAGATTTCCTACTTTGATTATTCCCCTTTTACATATAATATTCTGATTCTGGGTATTAGATTTATAAATTCCCATATCAGGCTTTTTCTTTGGGACACCATCTGGTTTCCAAATCATGACACAGAAACTTAATTAGTTTTGAATGCTCAGTCTGGCTTAGGTATGTTTCTGGCTAGCTCTTTTAACGCAAATTAACGTGTTTTTCTTTATCTACCTTTTGCCTTTTGCCTCAATGCTTTTTTCTTTTTTTGGTTTTACGAGACAGGGTTTCTCTGTATTGTTCTGGAGGCTATCGGTCCAGCCTGGCCTCGAACTCACAGAGATCTGCCTGCCTCTGCCTCCTGAGTGCGGGGATTAAAGGTGTGCGCCACCACCGCCTGGCTTGCCTCAATGCTTTTTAACTTTCTCCTGAATATCTTATTTTCAGTGCTTCTCTGTGTCTAGCTGGATAGCATCTGCCTAGCTTCTTGCAACTCCATGTCCCCCATTCTCTCCTCCCTGTTCTCTTATTCTTTCCCTGAGCCTAGGTTTCTCCTCTTATTTATTCTCTGACTGCGAGCCCTGCCTATCATTTCTATGCCCACCTACCGGCCTTTCAGCTCTTTACTAGAACAGAGGTGCCTTAGGCAGGCAACATGAAGCATATGCAACACATCTTTGCCTAGTTAAACAATGCAGCATAAATTAACAAAAATAACATACCTTTACACAGTTAAAGTAATATTCTGCAGCATGAATAAGTGTGACACATATTTACATATTTTAAATAATATTCTGCAACACACTCTTTATATTTGTTACTTTTATTTTAGTAATGCTGTCTTTCTCTAGCCAAAATATGTAATCCCACTTCCCAATGGTACTATTTACATGCAACTATTGAATGGTTATATTTTAGTAATAACCATTTCTAGTTCCCTTTATCAATTTGTATATGTCAAAATTGTAGCATATGACATTCAATATGATTTATTTTAACCTTTTCTTTTTTTACTAACTTGATATTATTAAGTAAATGAGTTTAAATTCTCCATAAATAGTCCCTATCTACCACAATGCACTGAAATTGGGCTTACTGGTCATTGAGTAGCTGAATTCTTGCCATTTTTACTTTGTTTTTTATTCTAAAACTCTGAAGAAAAATAAATTTTTCTAACTAGGGGATATTTACTTTTTAAACTTAATTTTATTGTACAAAATATTATGTATTTGACTTACAAGAAAAAATGTATTTAGTGCCTTCTTATTTAATCTTATCAAGTACAAATCTTACAGAAAGATAGTACATTCATATTATTTATGAAGCCATCTTTATCTGATGCTTCACACTTTAAATGTGGGAATTTTAGAATAAGTTACTTCAGTTTTTGAGGTATGGAATGAAGTTCTTTTATCTGATTGTTTTGATTTACTATCATTTCAGAAAGAAATGACCTTGTCAATCTAAAAGACATGTCACACAACATACTAATCATTATGTTTTTTATCTGGCAATCTTTCACATTTAACAAGTGAGTGATATTTATTCTTGGGACTCTATCCACCACTATTTGTCATATAGGCTTATGGAAACAATAATTTTATCACTTATGAGAGGTATCGATAATAGCTATAATACTTACAAATTAAAATTAATTAATACTCTTTTAAGATAATTCACTTTTTATTAATATTAACAGGTGGAGAAGGAAAATCCTAAGTTCTTGATATTCTATTGGAATCATGATAAGGCTTCCTAGTAGATATATGATCCCCATACATGTTGTATTTATTTGCTGTTGCATGCTTTATTGTTTCTTCTTATAATACCAGAATTAGTCTATCATTCAATCCTTTATGCTTTGAGCTTCTTTACATGATTCTTCTTTCAGACTGGTATGAGTACGAAACAAATAAAGTATGTTTCTGAGACAGTTGGTGTGATAGTTAAGACAATTATAAACAACTAATTTTTAGATAGTTCATGAAGAATGCATATACTGTACAAGGGAATTACTTAAGTTGTATAATGGCATGAGTTTGCATGAGTTCCCATAATTACAGACAGACTGGTACTCTTTAAAACTTGTCAACAGGAAGAGGGAAACTGATGGCCAGGGACTCAGAATGTAATTAGCTCCTTTTTGCAATTGGAATGTGAAGAATTCCTAATATACACATGTGTTTGAACTCATGGTCCTTGGTTAGAGACCTTGTATTATGATTTAGAGTCTTTAGAAAATGGAGACTAGGCTGAAGAATAGTTAACTGTGGTGGTCCTTGAGATTCTATAAACAGTCCCATTTTCTGTCTAAGTGCAGATGCATTGTGACCAAATGCCTCATCAGCAGACAGCCATGACTTTCCTACAGTGATGGATTCTATTTCTTGTTCAAGTGTGAAATGAAATAAACACTTCTTTCTATACTTGGTTTTCATCAAGTGATTTTTTATAGCAAAAGAAAAATAATGAATATATTTTCCTTTAAAAATACTCATCTTGGACTCTCCACTACTTCTAAGATGCATATTTTTGAGATTCTTTAATTATGATAATTTTCATTTTATAAACTTAGTTTCTGTAACATTATCTATAGTATACATTGAAAACTAATTTGCCTTTAGTTAATTCAAACAATTCTCTAAAACTTTGGTACTTAAACTTTTTTCAATTTCATGCTGTTTAGGTAAATTCCTAAGTTATTCACAGGCATATATTTTCCCTGAAGTCTATCTAACTAAACAAAGAAAAATGACAACAAATGTTGATGAGGTAGTTTGCCACAATGCATCTGTGTTTAGGAGGAAAAGAACTGATAGTAAGTAGGACCGGTTTAAATACCGCATGGCCAATTACAGTTAACTATTCTTCAAGATAGACTTCATCATCCAAAGATTTTTTTTCTTTCTTTATTTTTTGGCTTTATAGAATTTTTCATTTCTAGCATAATTTCTGCTTGTTTTGTTATTTCATGTGTTGAAAATAGACTCTTTTCTCAGACAATGTATCCTGATTACAGTTTTCTCTCCCTCTACTCCCCCTAATTTCTCCCTGCAACCCTGCCCCTCTGGGTGTACTCGTTTTCTGTTTCTCATAAGAAAAGAACAGGTCTCCAAAGGATAACAATAAAGAAAGACCAAAGAAAATATAAGAAAAAACAAAAATCATCACATTATAAGGCTAGTCCAGGAATACAAAAACAAATAAAAGAGCTCTAAGAGCAGGAACAAGAATCTGAGACTCATTCGCACACTCAGGAGTCCATAGAAAAACTAAGATAAAAGTTCTAATATATATGTAGAGGGTCTGGTGTAGACCCAAGTTGACCTTGTGCTTGCTGGTTTCACCTCTGTATCTTAATTTGATCCCTTCTCAGTGGATTCAGATATCCTCAATATCTGCATGTTCTCCATCACCTCTAACATCCCTTCTGTGGGATTCCCTGAGCTCTCATAGGAAGTATTTGATGGAAATATCCCACATAGAGCTGTGTGTTCCAAGAATTTTGTCTCTGTAATATCTGGCTGTGGGTCTCTTCATATTTTCTGTAGGAAAGGAGATACTCTGATGATGATTAAATAAGTTACCAACTTTTGAGTATAGCACAATATCATTAGGAGTTGTTATATTTTTTAAGACCTCTGGTATTTAGTTTTACCCTAGGTCTCTGGGCCATCTAGTCTCTGGTTCTTGATCACCCAAGTAGCATTAGGTGTGGGTTTCATCTTGTGGAGTGGGCCTTAAGGACAATTGTATGTCGGTTGGTTAATCCCACTTCTGTGCCATTGTTGCCCTAGTATATTTTTTGGGCAAGACAGAGTATAAGTCAAAGTTTTGTGACGGAGTTGTTGTGGTGGTTTGAAAGAAAATGTCCCCCAAAGGGAATGGCACTATTAGCTGGTATGGGGGATGTCCTTGTTAGAGTAGGTGTGGTCTTGTTTGAAAAAGTGGTCTCTTTTCTCAAGCTTCATTCTGCTTTATTGAGTTCAGCCCACTGCTTGTTACTTACCCTTTACTCCCCTTGGGTATAATTATTTATCTATTCAAGACTTTAAAGTTAGCTGTTTTGTTGCTAGTTTAGGATCTTTCCATTTCCTTTCTTTCTTCCTTCCGTCCTTCTTTCTTACTTTCCCTGTTCCTTCCTTTCTTCCTTCCTTCTTTTCTTTATTTATTTCTTTCTTTCTCCAACTCTCTCTTTCTTTCTGTATGCATATGCTAAGTGCTATGAACCTGCCTCTTATGACTGCTTTCATTGTATCATATGAATTTGGTTATGATGTGTATTCATTTGAATTAAATTCTGAAAGTTGTTAATCTCTTAATTTCTATATTGATGCACTGTTTATTCAATAGTGAGTCTTTCCGTCTACAGGAGTTATTATCTTTCTGCTTTGTTGATACCCAGCTCTAATCTGTGGACCTCTGATAAGATGCAGGTAGTTATTTCAATTTTCTTGTTTTGTGTTCAAGTATACAGTCAATTTTGAAGAAACTTCCATGCGGTTCATTAAAGAAGATATATGCTCTTTGGTATTTGGTTGAGAAGGTTGATTCCTGTTAGTTTGTTGTTGTCCTGGTGGTATTTATATATGAATGAGTGTGTATAAGTGTGTGTTTCCTTTCTTTTGATTTAATTTGTCTGAGACTATTTAAAACATAAATGAAATTATGTTATCTATCTTTTGAAAGTTTCTAAATTACTAGTATACCTCCATCATGTCAAAGTCATTGATATATGTATATATATATGATATGATATATATCAAAATCATTTAAGAGTCTATTACTGAAGAGCTTTACATGTTTAAAAATTCTTTAAATGTAATCATATAATTCTCAGAAATTCTCAGCACACTTTTTAAAAGTATTTAGATGAGAATTCCTATGCATAGTTCATTTTCCTTTGTTCATTGTGAGCTTACTCAGGATAGAGACAATATCATATAATGTATGTCATGGCTAGTTACTCTATGAGTTAAGTTTCGAATACAATCTGGTAGCATTGATAGTCAGCACATAAAGGTTCAGTTTTGCTGAAAATAAGGATCAAGTGGGAACTTACTATGAAAATATTTATACAATTCATATTGATCTTATTATGTGAGAATATAATTTTGGGAATTAAAGTCAGCTTTTCAAGGACTAGAAATATGGCAAACATGTAAGACCCCGTTTTGCTTTTGAGGAAGACACACGCAGGTTCATGTCTCAGCATCCACATAGTAGCTCACACACATCCATAACGCTAGTTTCCAGAGATCTGATCCTTCTTTCTCTCCCTATGGCAACCAGGCACACAAGTAGTGCACATACATTAGTGTAAGCAAAACATTCCTATACAGAAAGTAAATAAATATAAACAAATAAATAAGCAAATGAATATCAAAATTAACATTCAATTTTTCTTTTCTTCTGTCTAGTGCAGACAAGGCTGGCCATAGCCTGGCTATCAAACTAAGAATTGTCCTCGAGTTCTAATCCTTCTCCTTACATTTATGTGCTGGGTTTACCCACACAAAGCATTGCATTTATTTATCATCCTTTCTTTAAATACTTCAAAACCTATGTGAGAATGCACTTAAGATTTCTTTTAATTTTCAAATAATACTTTACAGCTGCTCAAGTTGGACCAGCCAATTATTCTGAACTATTTTATCTTAAGTTTCTTCCCCCCCCTTACAACTTCTAAATCCTCTGGCAAATGAAGATAATGGCAAAGAGGAGTTGCTCACTGAAGCATTGTGTTTTAATCTCACCTTTAAATGACTGTCCTAAATTAATTCTGGTTTTTGCTTAAGTGGAGGACTTTTTTTTGCTTTTCCAATTATTTCAATTATTTTAAATCAGAATATAATCATACCCTTTCCCCTTTCCCTTTCCTCCCTTCAAGCCTTCCCATTTACAGCCCTTTGCTATCTTAAAATTCATGGCATCTTTTCAGTTTGCTTATACACACACTCCCAAATGTATAAAAAGTACCAGTCTGATTTGTATAATGTAGCATGATGTATGATTTAAATGTGTTATCTAATTATAAAATTGTAACATTTTTATCATTTTTATTTTAAAAACAGTCATTTCTCTTCTATATTTCATATCAATCCCAGTTCCCACTCCATCTTCTCCTCCTGCTACCCTCTCCCATTCACTACTCAGGGAAGGTAATGTTTCCCATGAGGAGTCAAAGAACTCTGGGACTTTTTTCTGAGACAGAACAAAGCCCCCCCCATCTAGGCTGAACAAAGTACCTTCCAAACATGAATGGGCTTCACAGTGCAAGTTAAAGCACAAGGGATAAACTCTAGTTCCACTGCCAGTGGCCTCACAGATTACCCAAGTCCAACTACTGTCATACACGTTTAGAGGGCCTACTTTGGGGGGTCCCATGCAGGTTCCCCTACTGCCAGTCCAGAGCCAGCGAGATCCCCAATTGTTCTGGTCATCAGTTTCTATGGGTTTCCACAACATGGTCTTGAAATTTTTGCTCCTGTTATTGCTTTTCCCTCTCTTCAACTGGGCTCTGGGAGGTTGGCTCAGTGCTTGGTAGTGGATCTCTGCATCTGCTTCCATCAGTTGCTGAATGAGGGTTCTGTATTTTGATGATAATTAAGGTGGTTACCAATGTGATTACAGGGAGACACCAGTTCAGATGCCCTCTCCATTTGTGCTTAGTTTCTTAGGCAGGGTCATCTTTGTAGATTCCTGGGAATTTCCTAGTGCCTGGCTTCTCAGTAGCCCCAAATGACTCCCTTAATCAAGACATCTCTTTCCTTGTTCTTCTTCTCCGGCCTTCCCCCTTTCTGACAATCCCATTCACTCCTGTTCTCCTCCCTCATCCACTTCTCCATAGTATTTCTCTCTGCCCTCCCTTGTTTCTCCCCCATGTGCTGAATTTTCTGAGGAGATCTTGTCTATTTCCCTTTCCCAGGGTGATCCATGTATGCATCTCTTAGGGTTCTCCTTGTTACCTAACTTCTCAGGGGTAGCAGACTGCTGACTGGTTACCCTCTGCTTTACATCTAATATCCACTTATGAGTGAGTACATACTGTGTTTGTCTTTCTGGGTCTGGGTTACCTCATTCAGGTTGTTTTCTTTTTTTCTAGTTCCATCCACTTGCCTGCAAATTTCAAGACGTCTTTTTTTCTTTTTTCTTCTGAGAAGTACTTCATTTTATAAACGTACCACATTTTCCTCATCCATTCTTTGAGGTTGTTTCTAGGTTCTAGCTATTTTTAAATAATGATGCTAGGAACATCGTTGAGCAAATGTCCTTTGGTATTGGTGCATCCTTTGGGTATATGCTGAGGAGTGGTCTTGCTGTGTTTTGAGGTAGATTGATTCCCAATTTTATGAGAAACTGACATACTGATTTCTAAAGTGGCTGTACAAGTTTGGACTCCCACCAGGAATTGAGGAGAATTCCCTTTACTCTGCATCTTTTCCAGCACGCACAATCAGTGGTATTTTTTATCTTAGCCATGCTGATTAATGTAAGATGGTATCTCACAGTAGTTTTGCTTTGCATTTCCCTGACAGCTATGGATGTTGAGCAAGTCCTTAAGCATTTTTCTGTCATCTGAAATTCTTCTGTTGAGAATTCTTTGTTTAGCTCTGCACCCCATTTTTAATTGGATTCTTTGGTATTTTTACGTTTAGTTTCTTGAGTTCCTTATATATTTTGGAGACAGTCTGTCCACCAAGAGAAGAATACTATGCAGAGGTTGCATATGATTCTGATCAATAAGAGGTTGTCTTAAGGGGTAGAGGATAAAAATCTCAGGAATGTGCCACCATAAGGAATCAAATTTTTTTCACAGTTACAGAATTAGAAACTGTAAAGAATATGGCTATAAGTCTTCCTAGGCTAATTATCTATATGGCACAACTTTATACCTATGTAAGAGTGACAAAGCATTGAGGCATAGGGCAAGAAGAGAGGCTGCTATTAGTTAAGACCAAAAAAAATTCATGTTTTTGGTAGCTAAAAAAGATATGTCATGAGCAAAATTGAGCAGAAAAGCATCATAGAAGGTAGCTCAGTTGAGGATTGTTTGCTGTGATAAACTATCCTAACAAAGTAACAAAAGGAAGGAAGGTCTATGTTGGTACACAGTGAATTTGAGGGTACAGTCTACTAAGGTAATAGGAGACTGAGGCATCTTGTCACTTGCATCTGCAGCCAAGAAGCAGATAACAATGATTGCTTATGCTCAGCTGCTTTTCCCTTTTATACAGACCAGGATCCTGACTCAGACCCTGTTGTCACTCATATTCAGGGGAGTCTTTCTACCTCAAATAATCTAATGAAGACAATATTTTACCTTCATGCCTGAATGCTTGCCTTCTGGAAGATTCTCACTTTGTCACATTGATAACCATTGTTAACCATCACAAAAGAGGGTAGAAAGTAGGAGACAGTTTGATATTAGATTAACAGTTAACTATTTTTTACAAATGAGCACATGAATACTGTGTTATGCATTTCTCACAGCTTTAAAATATTGGTCTTGGCATTACACAGTGCCTTTAGTAACTTCTGATGACAGTGGACATGGTCACGGCATGCATCTAAAACCTAGTTGGAGTCTCCTCAATTAAGAATGCTGCTAAGAGGTTTGTGGGATTTTTTTCAAAGGCTTTTACAACATCTAATGAGATGATCATGTTTACCTTTTCTTTTCTTTCAATTTGTTTATAAGGTACATTATATTGACATATTGTCATATATTGAACCATCTCTGTATCTCTCGGATGACACCTACTTGATCATGGTAGATGATTTTTTTATGTGTTCTTGAACTCAGGTTGCCAGTATTACATTGAATATTTTTGTATCAATGATCATGAGCAAGAGTGGTCTGTAATTCTCTTTCATTGCTACATCTTTGATTGGTTTGTGTATCAGGGTAACTGTGGACTCATGAAAAGAATTTGGCAATATTCTTTCTGTTTCTATTGTGTAGAACAATTTGAGGAATATTGTTATTAGCTCTTCTTTGAAATTCTTGTAAGATTCCTCTCTAAACCTGTCTGGTCCTTGAACATTTTTTAGTTGAGAGTCTTTCAATAAGTTCTCCTACTTCCTTAGGGCTTCAAGGTTTATTTAAATTGTCCATCTGGTCTTGATTTAATTTTGGTATATGGTACCAATCAAGAAAGTTGTCCACTTCTTTTAGATTTTTCAATTTTGAGGAAACAAGTTTTTGAAGTATGATGTGATGAATCTCTAGATTTCCTGGGATTCTATTGTTATGTCCCCCTTTTTGTTTCTGATTTTGTTAGTTTGGATATTCTGTCTGTGCCCTTTAGTTATCTTGATAAGGGTTTGTCTATCTGGTTGATTTTCTTGAAGAACCAAATCTTTGTTTCATTGATTCTTTGTATTGCTCTCTTTGTTTTGAATTTATTGATATCATTGCTGAGTTTGATTATTTCCTGCCATCTACTCTTCCTGTGTGAGTTTGTTTCTTGTTATTCTTGCCTTTCAGGTGGGCTGTTAATTGGCTCATCTGAGATTTTTCCAAATAATTTATGTGGGCACTTAATGCTATGATCTTTCCCCTTAACATTGAATTTATATTATACCATAAGTTTGCATATGTGGTATATTAATTTTCGTTCTAAGAAGTGTTTATTTTTTATTTATTTCTTCCTTGAAACAGTGGTGGTTAAGTAGAGAGTTGTTCAGTTTCCATGAGTTTGTAAGCTTTCTGTAGTTTGTGTTGTTGAATTCTAACATTAAACCATGGTGATCTGATAAGATACAAGGGTTATTTCACATTTTTTGTATTTGTTGAAATTTGTTTTATGAATGAATATGTAATCAATTTTAGAGAAGGTTCCAGGAGGTGCTGAGAGGAAGGTATATTCTTTTGTGTTTGGGTGAAATGTTCTGTAGATGTCTGTTAAGTCCATTTGAATCACAACACCTACTAGTTCTCTTTTTTCTCTGTTAAGTTTCTATCTGGTAGACTTGTCTATTGGTGTTAATGTAAGGGGTTTGTTCTGTAAGCTTCTTGTTCCTACACAGGCATGTCCTTCTTTATGTTAGGAAAGTTTTCCCAACCTATGATTTTGTTGAATGTATTTTCTCTACCTTTGAGATGGAATTGTTCTCCTCCTTCTATTATTCTTAGCTTTAGTCTTTTCATGGTGTCCCAGATTTCCTGGATGTTTTGTGTTAAATATAGTTTGGAATTAACATTTTCTTTAACTGATGAATCTATATACTATATCATATGCCTGAGATTCTGCCTTCTACCTCTCATATCCTGTTGGTGATTCTTGCATGTGTAGGTCCTGTTTGTTTACCCAGATTTTCCATTTTCTAAATTTCCTTGATTTGTGCTTTCTTTATTGCCTCTCTTTCAATTTTAAAGTCTTAAACATGTGTCCTTCACCTGTTTTTTTGGGGGGGGTTGTTTGGTTTTTTTGTTGTTGTTGTTGTCTTTTTCTCTTTTTTATTGCTTTTGTTGGCTTTCTTTAAGGAATTTCATTATTTCTTTCAATTTTTTTTATTTTCCTCAATTTCTTTAAGGGATTTTTTCATTTCCTCTTTAAGTGCCTCTAAAATCTCCATAAAGTTATTTTTAAGGTCTTTTTCTTCTGTTTCATCTCAGTAAGGATATTCAAGTCTTGCTGTTATAGCACCACTGCTTTCTAGTGGTGCCGTATTGCACTTTATGCTCTTGTGAATATTATTATACTGCCGTTTACTCATCCAGAAGAGAAATGGTTCCCAATTGTGGTCCAATGACCTCCTCCTAAATTACTGAGTTCATAGTTTTAGCTAAGAGTCAAGGTAAAATAATTTTGTTATTGCAATGGGTAATTTTACTCCTTTCCTAAGTTTGAAGCTAATTAATAATCTTTGATGGTACATGACTTATTTCTAGGACATGTCATATAATCATCTGTTGTTTAATTTACTATTTTTTACTGTTTTATGTAGGCATTGTTGTTTATGTCTAATTTTATGGTGTTTATTTGCATTGAATATTCAAACAGATGAGTCTATTGTTTTTCTTTTATATTGTTCAAATAATAACATTGAAGGACCTAGTATTTTTTCTGTATTTTACTACTACATTTATATTTCTTTGTCTCAGAAATATTGATTTTAGAGAAAATTGCAAATGTATGTGTGTGTGTGTGTGTGTGTGTGTGTGTGTGTGTGTGTGTTCCTAAATTTATACAGGCAAAATAGTTTGAATAATGATGCTTGAATATATTCATTCAGGGCTGACAAATTGGAATTGGATAACAAATTAGAGTGGTATTCTCTGGGAAATCTATTCCTCCCCTTCTCATTATTCCTTAGTTACTTTTAGTTCCTTACATAGGGTTGAGGCTACTTTGTGTTTTTTCATCTGTACACTTTCTTGTCTGAGGTTGGATTAGATGGCATTAATCCTAGGCACTAGACACAGAGTTGCTTGAGTTATTTTTATTCTTTTGGTAGTTTCTATAATCATCCAATTGCTTCAAAATATTTTATAATAGAGTCTTCATAATGCCATAGTATAAATTGTAGCTCCAAAACACAAACGAATATTTTCTAATGTATTCTGTGTCACATATATAGCACAAGATCAGCAAAGTCATTGAGTTTCTCTTTTTAGAATGATTCAGGGTATCCAATTTCCACTCATTTGACAATATTATAAATCTGAGATTTCTGTACTATTTCAGTTACACACCATTTGTTGATTGATAATAATCCATTTAGCTGTAACTTAAAGGTGTATTTTTCAATTTTGCTGTATATTAATACCCATTTTAGTGTCTTAAATCTCTTTATTTTTCCTTCCTTAACTTAAAATAATCTTAGATGAGATATCAGGATAAAAGCGTTAAAAATACTTGCTATCATAACTAGAAAATAATCAAGAAATATCACTATCTTACCACATTGCATAATTACTGACTCATGCTTATTGCCATTTTATTTATAACAAAAAATGTAATTAGCATAAATTACCATCAGGAGATGATAGACAATATAAAATTGTTACATATCATAATTTAGTATCATTAAATTTTATTGAAAAATAAAATAAAATTTCCAGGAAAAATAATTAAATGGGAAATGGTAGTATTACATGAGATGAGTAAAACTCAAAAAGAAACAAAAATGTCCCTTTTTATATGCAGGTCCTCACATATATCATATATGTGCATATATGTAAACATACATAAGTGTGAGTACAATACATCACTTAGAAAGAATACCAAGAATGGGTAATATTAGATAACAAGAATGACATACAGACAATATGATGCATGTGTCATGAAAAGGATATAAATCCTTTATTTTTCAATGTTTAATTCTGCTATAATTTGTGTTTGTTGATATGCAATTTAGAAGTGAATACAACTGCAATTGAAAGTAAACATGTAAAACTGTGAGGACAAGGTCTATTACCTCTTAACAGCCATTCTTACTGTATATGTATTCACTGAGATATTAGAGTTTTGGACTTGACAAATGTTTGCAAGGCTCCTTAAACTAATCATTTATGTGTATTAATTAGAAATCAGTATTTTATTTAAAAATCTTAATATTACTACATATGCATCCAAATTTTATTTCTAATGGCATAAAAAAGATAAAACAGTTTTAATTGATCACGACATGCTATAAATCATATCGTAACAGAATCAATCACTTGGTTACCTGTGGTTCTCAATGTAAAAGCCAGGAAATCTTTTCCTTGAAATGTGACTGAGCCACACAACTGTATCCAGATTACTAAGTCAGAGTGAGAGAGCTCTGTGACTGTGACTCACACTTCTCTTCATTTTACTCATCAGCGTTGATGCTACTTGTGAGCATTTCTGATGTGTAATGAAATGTTTTTTTCTAAGTAAAATCTGGGCCTGATCTAATTATCATTTTGTATTTTATTTTGTGTTTCTACTACCATGTTTTCATTTTTCCTTTTCTGGATAGTGCTTTCATTTCCTTTGTAGGTGACAAGATTTTTCCTGGCCAAAGTGTCGTCTTTTTATGACTATTTATCGAAATGTAAAGTTTGAAAAACTGTGTGGAAATAATTTGTGATAAAAATGAAGATTCATTACTTCTATCAAAGAACACCCTCATTTCAATCGTTATATATCCCCTTATCTATAACTTGCAGAAGAGGTTTTTGTTGTCTGTGGGAATCCTTCCACTTTAGGCACTACTCAAGCCCTAATGCTTGCTTTTGTACAGACCAAGAAATTCACTCATTTTAGCCACAAAAAGAAGGTCTCATATATAAAACTATGACTTATTACACCTGTCTGCAGTTTCTGTCCTCTCTATAGTTCAGAGTAAGTTTTGTTCTTCTGATCTGCCAATCATAGCTTTCTGTCACTTGATCCTCCTTCCCTGGTGTGCAGAATTTAGTGACAATGCAGCTTTTATGGACACCTGCTTACTCCCCCACTTGTTTCTTCTGATGATATGTGCAGACAATCCTCATCATTAAGCACTTGTTAGGAGTGAGTCCAAGTACTTGCTGCACATCAAATCAACTGGTAACATTTGAAAAATAACTGATACCTGAGCATGATTTCCTCAGATAATAATTAAATTGTTCTGGCAAAGCTATTTATTTATTTATTTTCCTTGTATTTCATCCCAGTTGATTATAAAAAGCAGATCGTTTCTAAAAGGGGAGAGCTGCTTGTTAGAAAGATAGGTTGCAGCTTTGTCAAGTACTCAGATTTTAGGTTCATTGTAATTTCAAGCATCAGGATTATGGTATAATTACCTGGACGTTAAGTCATTTTATATGCACAAAGTATTACACATAAACAAATAAGAGAATACTAGAAAGAATAATAACATCTCTCAGCTTGAAAAGTCCTGGTTTCAAGCCTCTGTTATATTCATTTTCAGAATTTATTGCCTAAGGGTTGCAGATGGCAGTGAGCTACTTAGAAGAGACGCCCTGTTGTGAAAAACACATTACAGAGCAATTAATAACCAGGGGAGTTCTTTCGTGCCCTCTTGGCTATCTGTTGAAAAACATGTCCTGACATCATGGAGGTTAACCAACCTTATAAATTCAGTGTTCTGGAAAGTCTGTGAATACATGTACATTTAAATTGATTTTATTCCAGTAACATAAATATGATGGGAAAAAAGTCAGAAATAATAGCTTAAGGTGCTAGAGGAGAATGATTGTTATCACTGTTTATTTTCAAATACTTATTTCTGTACCCCATTGAAGGTCAATTTTGTTTCATATTGGGTAAGAATACAATTTTTAAGCTGATATTTTATAAATTTTTGTCAGTTTTCTCAGCATATAACCAGTGGCCAGAATGGAAATCTCCTGTTGCTTTTATTTTTAGTTGATTTTCATTATTGTAGCAAAACACCATATAGAAGCAACATAAACAAGAAGGCATTCCTTTGACTCACAGCTTCAGAGAGTTTAAATCCATGTCTACGTGATTTAATAGACTTAAGAAAAGCGTCAAGGATGTGGAACTATGTGGTGAAAAATACCTGCTACCCTCAGTTACACACTCCTTTTATCTTTTGTAAGACATTCCCAAATAGGTCTTTTACACTGTTTTTGATGCATTTATTTTGGTGATATTCTTGCATTCAAGAGCACATATAAATGCTCAACTTTGGTAGCATCATTAATTGAAGTGTGAGGGTCTCAGGTAAAATGGCTCTTGACAAAAGTAGTGTAACAAGCGCAGGTGAGCAGTGTGGATGAAGTGGATCTGCATATCGTATTGGTAGGAATTTAATCTAGTAAAGTTGTTTTGGAAGAAAGTTTGGAGATACTCCAAAAAAAGGAGTCATATAAGCCATATGTCTATCTCTGAGGGATCTAGTAGAAAGGAAAAGGAATAATACAGCTCATCAGAGGTCCTTGGATACCTTTTTTTCTTGTGAAAGGGTACACAATAACAAATATAGTGTTTGATCCTAGGTGTCCAGAAACAATTTAAGTATAATGTACTTATACACACAATGTGAAATCACTTAGTCAAAAATGTAGGGACCTATCGCTTGCTGCAAAATCCCTTTCATTACTCTCCCCCGTTTTATACCCCCCAAATTTATCCCTCTACTTCCCAGCCTCACTGCTCCCAGTCCACCCAGGAGATCCCTTCTATTTCTGCATCTCAGGGAGACCGTTGAGCCTTCCTTGAGCCCTCCTTGTTACCCAGCCTTTCTGAGGCCATGGATTGTAGGGCGCTTACTCTTTACATACAGCTAATATACACTATATAGTAAGTATATACGCTGTTTGGCTTTTTTGGGTTTTCGGTTACCTCACTCAGGGCAAAACAATTAAAAATGGGGTACAGACCTAAACAGAAAATTCCCAACAGAAGAGCCTGAAATGGCAAGGAAATACTTAAAGAAATGTTAAACATCAAGAAAATGAAAATCAAAATGACTGTCAGATTCCATCATACCTGTCTGAAGGCTAAGATCAAAAAGACAAAATGACAGTTTATGCTGGAAAAGATGTGGAATAAGAGGGAAACTCCTCTATTGCTGTTGGGGATGCAAAGTTGTACAGCCACTTTGGAGATCAATTCCTTAGTTTTTCAGAAAATTTATGTTCAATGAAAGGAAGCATATTAAATTAAATTTAAGAAAAGAAAAGATTTGATGTGGTTCCTATTTTTATTCTGCAAAAGCATTTCATCTGACAGAATGGATAGGAAGTAGATTATTCATGGAAACTATCCTAGAGCCTTAAGTATGTTTTCCATACCCCATGATTTCTCCACCCTTCATGCAAATTCAACCTTTAAGACTGATATTTAAATGGGCATCTAATGGGATGGTTTAAAGAGGACACAGCATAATTCTAGTATGGCGTACATGTGTCAGGTTAGAAAAGTGGAGACTGAACCTAGGAGTTCTTTCAAAGAGTTCTCATTACACTACATATAATCCAGGATGTCTTCCCCTTCCTTTGATTATTCACTCTTTTTTAAAAATCATTTACTTCTTTTGATTTTTAATTTTATTTTGTAAATAATCTTATTTTACTTGTCAATCCCCCATTACCTCGCCCTCCCATCCTCAGCGACCACCCAACCCAACCTCCCACCCACTCCCCACTCCTCTCTCATTGTTATTAACATATAAGTGTCTGAACAGAACATTACTAGAGGCCAACATTATCTTCTTACTCTTTTCCTAAGAACTAAGTACTCCCAGAAGTCTGTATGTCTATTAAAAAGCATTTGATGGTAGACAGAAACCTTCTCCATTTAGCCCCTGAGTGCATCATGTGGATTTTTCTTACACATGGCCATCAATATTAAGACTATAGATATTACCTTTGTCTTTCTGAGAGGCTAATATAATTAAAACACTGCTCTCTTTAATATAGCCCTCCTACTTCTCTTCAAAAATGTTTCTTAAGCCTTGATGTTGGATTGTTTTGTAGATGTATGAATTAGGACTGTTTCCCACAGTGTTGTATTTTGATTGATTGTCTCTAATGGTCCTTGTGTGCTACAAAGAGAAATTTTTTGATGAGGTATGAAGATTGCCTACACTTATCTGTGTGTATAGAGACAAATGTTTATGTCATTGTGCATGTAGGTTCTCCAATTCCATGATTTCACCAGCACTGAGTATACTGCTGACTAGGTTTCCAGCATCAGGTTTTCCTTCTATTTGAGAAGATAAGTCCAATTAGAGTTTTATTGGTTATTAATGGTGCCATTAATTTACACTAAAGGTTATCACATTGTATTAATCATTGATGTGGTCCATAGGTATCATAGCTGGGTAGGACTGTTGGTTGCTTTCCTCTTTTGGAAGCTTGCGTGGAGATGTCTGATAAAATGAAAACTTGTCCTCAGGAAGGAAGATTCAGGTCAGTTTCATGTCAAGGGTTGGTTGTCCCTGTTTCTTAAGTGCATGGGATGTTCAGCTATGGGATCTTACCTCCTACATTAGAGGAATTGGGCAACCAAGCACATTAACTATAGGCTGTGTGTTTCGAGTGTCTCCCCGATAGCCCTTACCAAAAACACAGTGAGGGCTTACAATGTTTGTTGATGGGGTTGTGTTAGGTGGTGGTTTACTGCTATTTAAATATTTAGGTATTTTCTTTAAAACAGAGCTATTACTTTGGGTTTTCACGTAGAATATCAGCAGCATATAATGTTAAAACTTTCAACTTCCAAAAGTATTCAAGGCAGGAAGTATGGTTCCAAGCCATAGGACATTAGTATTGGGTTATTGTATTTGTGGATAGTTCGAGGAGGATTGTCCATTTCTTCACAATAAGAAAGTGTCATCCTTATCTAACATAGCATTGGCTTCTCTGTACTGGAGAGCTCAGACATAAAAGAGATGGGGAGAAGCAAGCAATCTTTGCTGTTTTCTCAGTCACCATTCAGTTGCACACATGTAATCATTGATGCATCTGTCCCAATAAATTTCCACCAATATGAACTTAATAGGCTATTAGACATGTAATCTGTTGCTTTGACTTGTAGATTAATGCTTGATTCTTCTTCCTCTAAAGGCGACAGTAAATTGATAACACTTTTTTTCTATCACAATTGCTGCAGCAATGACCACTGATTATTTAACAATGCTGCTAAATACACATCTCTTTTATCATGGAATGTTTTTATACCTGGAGAATCGAATTTTGTTAATGTACAGTGTGGCTGATTCCACAATTGGATTCAGGTACCACAGAGCGAAAAATATCCATTAATATCAGTGTGCTCATGTCAGGGATCAGAAGAACTAACAAATCCATATGTGACATGGTATCCATTAGAAATAACAATCTGTCCAGAACGGTGGCATCCTTCTCCACTATATGAAGAAATTTGCAGACTTTAGTAACTGGAAGAGACAACCAGCTTAGTCATGTTATTTGTAGCCAATAACTAATGTATCCCCAACAGTAATCATTCCTTCCACCCATGTGTAGTTTTTCTCTAATGAAACAAACCAATGACCTTTCAGACATCCTCTTCTGGTAAAGTAAAATGCATATAGATATAATTTATGGGAGACTTTAAAGTAATAAATACAACCCGTTTCTCTCTCAAGCATGCTGTAATACACTAAGTGGATGATAGACTCCCAAATCAAATTGTTAAAGTTATTCTGGGGAGTATAAGTCTCCTCTTTGATGACATATACAATTTGCGTCGTCCCCCACAATGATTACATCCATTCAATTAACAAGGTTACAATTAATTTGTCTTCCTTACACTGATGTAATCAATAATACCATCTCTATCTCTCCAGCATGAATGAATGAGTCTCATCCTATGTTCCCAGATGATTTGGGGGAACTGACACTTTAGGTTTATATTCTGATTAGCAAGATTTAATTCTATCAATTGGCAAAATGTTTTCGGCTGCATCAATGAACCTGTGAGGGTGACGTAATGGGTGAAACGTAAGGCTTGAAGAATGTTAGTTTTGCAACATCATATATGTGTCATGACACATGTACAGTTTAGTACTACTTGCCACAAAAATTTATGAAAAGGTCTCACTACATCCAGATAGATAGGACTCTATATTCAGGTGCATTTCTGCATGTCAACATCACAATCTCTGCCAAGATGTCCTTAGGGTAGGAGAGACTTGCCTAAGGTACTTCACTTTGACTCAATCTTTCCTGAATGCTATTTTCCATTTTCTCTTTTCTAGAACTTCTAGATCTATTCTTTTGGTTGGGGCTTTTTGTCAGGAAAAATAACAACAAAACAAAACAGCAACAAAACGCTCCCTCTCAGAGACTGTTGTAACACTTCTGCTTCTCACCAACAGTTCTCTGGCAAGGAAAAATGAATCTAAAGCCTTTTTGCTTTACCTTTGTCCAAGAATTCAATTTTATCAAAGTATAGGATGCAGCTAGTGTATCAAGTAACCAATGTTCATTAGACTTTTCTGAGGCACAGAAAAGCCTTCTTCCTGTAAAAGCACAATGTTCACATTGTGACTTTGAAAAAAGAAAAAGAAAAAATATTGAAATGAAGTAGTATAGGCTAGTATGCAGATAAATCCAAGACCTTATATACTGAAGGAAGAAAATGAAATGGAAGTTCATTGCAAAATTGAACAGATTTACTGCAAATGCAATCTATGAGTGTTCAGGGATTCAAAGAGGTATTTATCAACCATGTTCATAGCAGCAATATTCATGATGTCTAGGATGTGGAAGCACTCAAATATCAATGACAGATGAGCAATATTTGATACTGCATTAAAAGAATGAAAGGGGGATTTTGACATATGCTGTAGTTGTAAAGGAAAATTAAATAGTCACAAATATTGTGCGATTTTTCTTACAAGCTAGTTAGAATTTAGAGATGAAAATAGAATGGTATTTGTCAGGGGCAGAGAGGAGGGAATAATGACAGTTGTTATTTAATAAGTATAATATTTCACCTTCATAAGATGACGTAGATTGTGAAGATGTATGGTGGGAATGCTCACACAAGTTTATGAATATATCAAAGTCATTGAATTTTTATACTTAAGAACAATAAATGTGGTAATTTCAAAAAGTTGGAAAACATAATGGAAAGAATTGTTTAGTTAAACCAAAAATGTTGGCTAAGAAATTTCAGCATGTTACATGCATTTAGCATTTGAAATCTAATGCATGTAGCTGTATCTGCTTCAGTGTCAATCTATTGCAATTTAATATTTGAGGTGGAGTACACAAACTTAGTTTGAATCCCTATAGACACACTTTTGAGGAAATAGGTATGGATATTTCAGGGTCTTCTCGGTTAATACTGGGTATTTACTTTTACGTAAAACTAAGATTGTAGTCATCGGAAGGAGGAAGCTGTGGCTGCTGGTTTTTACACACACTGTTCTATGGTTCACAAACATGCTTTTACAGGAAGAAGGCTTTTTTTGTGCCTCAGAGCCTAACCCAGAGAAGTTTTTTTCCAATTCCCATGGGTCTGAAGCACCGGGATTTGTAACATGTCCATACTCGTTCTACCAAGACCTGCATTTGCCACTTACACACTCACGCAGGGGTTCCTACAGCCCTCACATTATTCGAAGCATATTACCCATCATCCTTAAACCATATAAATGGCTAAGGTAGATGAACAGATATATCACATAGATAGATAGATAACAGAATAAATTAGGACACATTGCCTGAGATTGTTAAGCACATTCTTTATCACATCTTTAAATAATTAAAATGTTTTAATATCAATGTTTAACACATCTTGTGAGAAAGTACAGGTGTTAAAACTGTTCTGATAAGTATTTTATGAGAAGGGACAAAAATGATTGAAAGAGCCAGGGCATCAGATAGCTTGATGTAATATTGTGTCTACTAGTAATGCCAGTAGGTAAGTCCATATTAGTCTCAACAATATGACTGCTTAACATGAGCTGAACAAGGATGACACAAGTAGCCATTCTAACAAGGACAGGGTAAAGGCAGAAATCCTCAAACCCACACAAAGAACTACAGGCACTAAGGAATTCTGACAGCGAGAGAAATTGTCTTCCACAGGGCAGAGAATACCAACTGGTTATACAATACCAAATGATCACTTTGAAAACACACTTTCATGCAACCATACACAAATTTAATGGATTGTATTTTGGAATATATGTATTTATGAATGTATACATATATAATATATATCAACAATTAATAAAAAGAGATCAAGAATTTGAATTGAAGGTGGGTCATTGGTGGCAAATGCCTCTAATCCCAGCCCTCGGGAGGCGGAGGCAGGCAAATCACTGTGAGTTCAAGGCCAGCCTGGTCTAGAGATCGAGTTGCAGGACAGCCTCCAAAACATTGCAGAGAAACCCTGTCTCAAAAAATAAAAAGACAAACAAAACAACAAAAAAAGAATTCAAATTGAATAGCAAAGTATGGTATAAAAGAGAGTGAAGAATAAGGGAAGGAAATGGTGTACTTATAATTTCAAAAAGTAAAAGAAATAATTTAAAATGAATAAATTCAAATGTACCCTTTTATTATTCTTAAAATACTGATTGGAACAAAGATGAATTCATAAACAAAATATGATAAATGAATATTTGCATACAGCACAGGGAGTTAATTTGGATAGTGTTGACCATCTATCTGCCTTGAATATAGATTATTTATTTCTATGCAAATTTATGTTATAGTATGCAAGGCAGCAGTCTGGGGTATTTATGAAAATATAGAGCAATAGTTAATAATATACCTATGTGACCATTAAAAACCACAAATACAGTTCTAATTACTATGTGATAATCTCAAGGCCACTGTAATCAGATGCAATCACTTCAAAATATTTCAGAATGTAAAATGATACTCTCTTTTAAAATGTCAGGTAATATTATCGTCCTCATGCTGAGATGCTTGCAGGCAAATCACCTTTAACAATATTTCCACAGATTTAAACATTCTGCCACAAATATTTAAACTTTACTAATGCAGCAAAAGGAAGATAAAGCTAAATTAAAATCCACAAAATATTGGCATTATGGTATCACCATGCATTTTGTAATTTTGTGCTGAAATATTATCTATAACATCATTACTGTATTGTATAATATTATTTTAAAGTGTGTTATTTTTGTTTATGCTGGAGAGCATTTTTCTAATTCTGTAAAAGTGTATTGCATTTGTTTAATTCTATGAAGCTGTGATTCTTTGCCTATCTAAAACATCCAATAGTCTAATAAAGAACTGAATGGCCATAGGGAGGTAGGAGCAAGGATAGGCAGAGGGGCAGGCAGAGAGAATAAATTCGAGGAGAAATGTGGGATAGTAGGAAGAAGCAAGATTGAACAAGGAGAGGAGGATGGCAGGGGCCTGCCACCCAGCCAACCAGCCCACCGTGGAGTAAGAGAGAACTTAAGATGTAAAGAATGAGAGAAGGGTAAATACTTAAAGGAAAAAAGGTAGACGGGTTAATCTTAGTTATGAAAACCTGCCAGGAAACATGACAAACTAAGGCCAGGTGTTTATGATTTAGAATAAGGCTCAATTTTTGATTCATTTGGGAGCTGGGTAGTGAGTCCCCCAAAGAACAACAACAACAACAACAAAAAAGCCAAAAAGTACAAAAAAGTAAAGATGCCAAATTGAAAAAAGAAAACAAAAAACAAGATTTTGATGTACCAACAAGAGGCTAGAGTAAAGTAAAATCAAACAACAACATTTCTCTAATAATTTTTGAATAAGTTTCAAAGGAAAAATACGTATCTAAAGCAATGGTTCTCAATCTGTGGGTCCGAGGGTTGAATGACCCTTTCACGGGGGTTGCATATGTAATATTCTGCATATCAGATATTTATATCATAATTTATAACTGTGGAAAAATTACAATCATGAAGTATCAATGAAATAATTTTATAGTTGGGGGTCACCATAATATGAGGCACTTAACTAAAGTGTCACAATATTAGAATGGTTGAGAACTACGGCTATAAACGCATTCAAATAATAAATTTCTATGTCAAAATTTCAGTCCTGTAAAGCATAGAATAATTCCAACACTTTCTTTTTAATAAAATTAAACATCCTGAGGAAATTTTGATTGTAGAAAAACTCCTGAAACAAGGCCAGCTATTCACATGAAGAAACCAGAGCCAATTTTTGGTCTGATGATGGAGGAGGATCTGTCTCCCATAGCATGTTGCACTTAAAAAAACAAGACTATGTGTAAAAAGTCATCCTTGTTATTCCTGGTAATTCATATTTCCATCACTGGCTAAGGGAATCAGATAATCCAAGGAGATAGTTTAGAGAATTAATGGTGGCAATGCAGACTGTTGTTTGTGGTGGAAATTGAATCATACTTGCTTACTAATTGGGTTTAGTGATTTAGCTTGAGATAACACATATCAAAGTATACATACAGTTTTCACAGTGTAATAAGGATGGATTGAAAATAGCAGAGATTAGTTGCATGATTGGATATCTAAACCAAGAGAGTTCTTATCATTTTGACAGAGACCCTTTTGCTGAAGTCAACACAATATGTCATCAATGAGTGTCAGTTAAATACCAGGAAGTCTGATCTTCTGTGAGCATTATGGTCTGAGGGATTAGTCTTTAATTTCCTAATTACAGTGTATATCAAATATTTGTTTTCAAAATAATTCATTATTCTATATAAATCATCTGACTTTAGTTCACACATGAGACAGAGAGGAAAGTCCAAACTATACTTGAAATATATACACACATGTTATTATTATGTGTCTAATAAATATTGTCAAATACAACATTTCTGATATAAAAACTGATTAACTGAAACATTTGAAGTCATTTTAGTAGAAATTCTATGTCTCTGTTGACCTGTCTGTCACTTGTTCTCTCCTCTTTAAATAAACACCTTTTATACATATCTTATATTCAGTATACCAACAGATTCTCTCATGCTTATTCCTTAAGTACTCACAGCCACATCACTAGTTAAAACAAACAAGATTGCTTTTCAAGATTACTGCAGTAGTTTCATAACAGATCTCAGCATATTGGTATTCCTCCATTTTTTCTATTACCAAAAAGATATATTTTTAAAAGGAGTGTTGTAACAGTGGTGCAAATCTTACCTTTACTAAAGTAGAATCCCATTAACTGACACAATTCATAAAGTCATTCTATGCAGCCATTGAGGTTTGTCCTCTAATCTATGTCTTCACTCAGCCTCTGCTCTCATCATTGAGTGTGATAGTCATTTACTGCAGTTTCTCTAATGCCAGGACTTGTAATGCATAAGAGTTGCATCTTATGTAGTTAGTATCCTACCACAGACAGACTGACACTTAATCAAGAAATTGATGAATTTATAAAAGACCAAAACAACAATATTTATAAACGAAATGCATATTGTGGCTAGAAAACACTATCAACAGGTCTTTGGAAAATGTTAGAAAAGGACTTGTGATGATAGAGCTTCATTGAATAATGGTGATAATTTTACTTAATTTTATAAATACATAATCATTACAGTTTGCTTTTAAAAAGGCGTGAGGTTTTCTATTTGTAATTTATTTGCATGGTGAATTATAATTTGTTATAAAGGAAAAGTAAGGCCTATGAATTGTAAAGATATTTTTATAAAATAATAAAAATATATTAATCCAAGCCTATGTCAATCACTTCACTGTGGAATTTTAAAGAGAAGAAAAAATAATATCTACATTTGAGCAATTCAATATATAAAATCATTATAACAATATAATACATTGATTAGTATCAAATGATAATTTGAAGATAGAGGGAGAAATAAGAGCAGAAAACATGGAGTACTCTGAGCAAGAAATGGGTAAAAGTGATATGAATCCTGAAGGTCAAAGAGAAGCTTTTCAGGCAGAAAGAAAGAAAAATTGACATTTAAGGGCATAAAACATCTCATGTATGTGAAAAAGCGTGTCCTCATTTTGGAATAGTCATTCATCAGAGGGCAAATTCTCAGATTTACTGAACCTATATGTGTACATTGAAAGAAAGAAGATGGAGGATCAAAACTTCAAAATGATTTGTCCATAAGTCACAACTCACAGCAAGGAATTTGTCTTCTTAATTATGAGTACTGGTTTGAAAGAAAAATCAAAATTACTAGATAAATATATTCAAAATAGTCAGGTTCTTAAGACAGAAGTAGAGACCAACAAAAAGTAGATGAGGAAACATTAGAGAATTATGTGCTGAACAGAACCATCTCTTCCCATCTCCCCCACTTCTACCTTTCTCTCTCTCTTTCCATGTAATACATATGCATGCATACATATATACATACATACATACACACACACACACATACACACATCCTGAAAATATCTGTCTGTTCAGGACCTAATGCAAGGGAATATTTTAAATTTTAGTGATTCTTAACATTCATTTTATGATAGAGGAAAAAAGAAATTGCTGGCATATCTTCTAGTCAAATAGCTAAAGGAAGTGTTCCTTATGAAATATTTTAGATGAAAAGCTTTAAATTAAGTCTCAATCCAAATATGTGATGAAAAGTATGAAAATTAATAAATGTATTTGATTAATCTGAAATTAAGTGTTTCAGGTTTTATAGTGAAGGCCCCTATACTTACAAGATAGAGTTGACTATCAAGTGATTTAATAGTTCACTGCATTCCTAATACATCACAAGTTATGATGTTGCATTTTGAAACATTTAATATTTGTTGAATGAAAAAAATAATGGAAGCAATAACAATATATGTGAAGAGGGAGAATGCATGTACCCCAGACTGATGACTGAGAGCCCAGAATGGTACTGATCCAAACACCCCCACCCCCAACCTAAGTGTCAGAGAAGAGGCCTTGGCAATTTATGGGACCTTGGAGAGTAGATCACTATTTATTCCTGGCATACAAATGGACTCTGGGGGCCTATTCCACATTGGGGGATGCTCCTTCAGTGTGAACATATGGGGGAGGACCTATGCCCTGCCCAGGATTATATGAGAAACTCTGAAAATCCCTATGGAAGGCCTTACCCTTCATGAGGAGCTGAAGAGAGATGGAGGGTTCGGAGGAATGGGGGCTGGAGAGGAGGGGAGGAAAAGGGAACTGAGAGTAATATGTGTAAAAAGTTAAATTATATGCATATATACATAAATATATATAAAATGTGTGATGAAAAGTAAGAATATAATGAATCTTAAAATGATTTTCATGTTAAAAAAATCCTTTGCAAGCTTCATTTTTGTTTACATTTTGATTTTTTGACTCTTCCAACTCTAAATTTTGATCTCAATCTTTTCAGCAATTTTCCTTCATATTAATGAACTTAACAGTCATATCATATGCCATTATTTCAGAAGTCTGTGAAATATCAACTCAAACTTTTAGAAACTAGAAATTATAAATTTGTCTACTGTTGTACATCAGTGTTTGTAGTACCCTAAACCAGAACTCAAATGATTAGAAAATTAAACTTCTTAAGTATATCTTGTGACATTTTACAGAATATTACTATGTGTCCCATAAATCACTGAAGTACATGACCCCAAAGAACATTAGTTTGCATCATAGAAAATCAAGATCACAGATATTAGTTACTGCATTGTTCAAAACTAAGTCACAAAAGTAATTTGGTGTGATTTGCATTAGCTATTGACTCTTTTTTAAAGTACAAAGAATGATTCAGATTATTACATGTAAAATATTTAAACTAAACTATCTTAGCATTTATAAGTATATTCAGGTATATTTTATTTATTCTTGTCCATGGTTTATGTTTACATTGAGATTTAATACTTTTTGTTTTAATTTTATATTGATGGCTAGGATAATGCTTTACTGTATGTTCATCAATTTAAAGATTTAATGTGTTGTAAAAGACAGTCTATAATAGGAATGTATGAATTTGTTAATCAACTGAGTGATTGAAGTCAGTTGTGAGTAAGATAGTAAGTGATAGACTGCAATCCACCATTTGAATAAAAGAGTAAACATTTAAGTTTAAGACAAGCAATCACATAAAATTGGAGTAGAAACTTTCCTGTAACAAAATAAATATAAATAAATGTCCTTATTCTTTCTAAAGAGGTAAAGAACCCATGAGCAGAGTGGGCACATGGTTCTCATCATAAGATTAGTAAGTTAAGAAAATAGACTTCCAAACAGTTCTTACAAATAAGCATACTTTATTGACATTATGCTATGGTACATAGCATTTCCAGAGTGTTCATCATTATCAGCACAGAGGTCAATGTGATTTTTGAAACTAGAGTCAGTATGATGCATTAACATATTTGAATCAGTCCTCAAAATTGGACCTGTAAAATTCTACCTTAGGAAACATGTCATTGATTTCCACCGGAGAAAGAAATTTCTCTTTACCACATTCCAAATGGTAATATTGAAGGTGTAAAAATTTATGAAGAAGCAAAAAGGTGTTTACTTGAATACATTGCACGGTAATTTTGCAAGAAGGAAACTGATTCTTTTAGGCTGTAATGCTATGCAATTGCCTTAGAGACACACTCTTCCCTTAGCATATAAAAGATTTGTTTATTTCATTGTTTTTTTGACACATGAAAACCACATATTAACATGATGAAAAGGCAATTTCTAACTCATGTGCTTAGCATTTTCAGTTACAAAAACTCTGATAACATGTTACTAGTTATACAATAAAAGGTAAGTACTTTATCTTAACAAATCCTGGGTTTCAATGCTTAAAGTGATAAATAGGTTTTATGCATAGAGTAACTGAGATAATTAAGTTAGATATATTGATAAATCATGTTTCATATCTTAATAAGTCACTTTGTATCAATCAAAACTCTAAGACCAAACACTTACAAAACAAATTCTCTCACTTAATAATAATTTTTTTCTCTTGATTTTTTTCATTTCTGGAGAACTTTCCCAGATATACACAATACATAAATCATTTTTAAAGCATTAAATAAACTGACTAGTATACATAGACAGATTTTATTATTTATTATGCTTTAAAATATTTTGCTTCAATTTAGCAGCAAATTCAGTTAGTTTTGTTATTAACACTTTTTCCCTCAATATATGTTTTTTTTTATTGGAAACGTGACTATTTCACGTCAGTCCCAGCTCCCTCTCCCACCCCTCCTCCCTTGTCCCTCCACCAACCCATCAGCCCCCAACCCAATTCCCACATCATTCCCCAGAGAGGATGAGGCCCTCCTTGGGGGGAATCTCTAAAGTCTGTCATTTCATTCAGGGCAGAACCTAGCCCCTTTCGCATGTAGCCAGGCTGAAAGAGCATCCTACGATTTGGAATGGGATCCCAAAGCTCATTCATAAACCATGGTAAACACTGATCTACTACCCAAGGCCCCAGTGATTTCTGTGGCCTCCTCCTTGGCACTGCATTCACGGAGTCTGGTTCAGTACCCTGTTGGCCTCTCAGCCATCAGTCTGGGATTCAAGAGCTCCCCCTTATCTGGTCAGCTGTCTTTGTGGGTTTCATCATCATGGTCTTGACCCCTTTGTTCCTCACTCCTCCATCTCTGTCACTAGGTTCCAGGAGTTCAGTTCAGTGGTAGCTTTGGGAATCTGTCTCTGCTTCCATCAGACCCTGGATGAAGGTTCTAGGATGGCATATAGGGTAGTCATCAACACTATCATCAAGGAGGGGCTATTATTAGTGTAGTCTCTTCACTATTGTTTAGTTTGCCAGTTGGTGTCTGTCCTATGGCAGCAAAGATCAGTATTACACTCTTATGATTTTTATTATTCAGTTTCTAAATAATTATATTTTAACTCAGACTGAGAGTATATCAGAAATCGATTTTTACAATTTTAATATGCATGGAGTGATGTAGTTTTCCTTGTTCCTGGGATGAGAACTCACAGATATGTTTGTACCTGTGTGACTATAAAGATATCATAAGTAACTGGGTTTTACAGGACACAAATTGAGCATGTATCACATTTCTGTGTGTGATGCGATTAGTAGCACTTTTGGTCACAATGCCAGTATCACTCAGTATGAATTTTACCTAATATCAGACAATTTGTAATCATAAACTTTCTATTACATAATTAGAGAAGCAAGGAACAACAATGATATTAATCTTAAAAATACTATTTCTTTTTTATGAATTTTAATTTAAATTAAAAACAATATTATTTTACATACCAATTCCAGTTCCTCTCCCTCCCTCTGTCCTCGCATTTCCCCCACCAATCTCCCATCCCACCCCTCATTCACTCCTCAGGGTGGGTGAGACATTCCATGGGGGATCATAAAAGTCTGTCACATCATTTGGAGCAGGATAATCAATAAACTAAAATTTTATAATTTTGTCCCATAATCAATATATCTAGAAAAAACTTCCTGAGAAGTATATATTTTATTTATTAATATATGTTAAATTCAAATCAATTCAGTTTAAAATGCTCAAAACCAACACATGACTACAGACTCCCGTATAGGACATATAGTTAAACTCAGGAATCACAGAGATGTTAACACAGATTTTTGTAACCATAATGGTCATCAAAAATGTTTTAAAATGTATATCAATATCAGCAGTGCATAATGCTTAATTCTATATTGTCAGAAACACCTATCAACTGTCAACTTGATGAGGCCAGTGGCTCTGAATGAAGACCGATCACAACTCTGGTGGTTTTAATTATAATTTTTAATTTCTAGAGGGGAAACTGTTAACTTCATTGATTCCTCTCTGTTTTTAAACTCTTCATTTATATTGAATTCCATTTTTCCTGCAAAATAACTAAATAATAAAAAGTTAAGGAAATCATATATTTGAGTACTTAACATTTCAGTAGTTTCTCTCAGAGGAACCATTTCTTATGAAGCAAGAACTTATTCCTGCACATCTTCACATCTTCTCTGTAAAATGTCTTCACATTGAAAGTGTTTGACATGCTGACTACATATATATATATATATATATATATATATATATATATATATATTAGAAGTCCTTACTCAAGATACTTCATACATATGATAAAAATCCAGACACTCAAAAATAGAATGAACATGTGCTACTGCCTACTGTTTATTTTTTATTACAATTTGATTTTTCAGTTCAACATGTTGTATTGTCATAGTAAGTTTTCTTTTCTTTTTCCCCATTTTTTATTTAGAAACAAGGTTCTTTTACATATCAACTCCAGTTCCCTCTTCCTCCCCTCCTCCCCTGCTCCCCAGTGACCCCCTGTCCTATTCCCTTTCTGCTCTGTAGGGAGGGTGAGGTCTTCCATGCGGGATCTTGAAAGTCTGTCATATCATTTAGAGCAGGGCCTAGACCCTCCCCGGTTTGTCTAGGCTGAGACAATATCCCTCTATGTGGATTGGGCTCTCAAAATTCATTCATATAATAGTAATAAATACTGATCCACTACCAGAGGCCTCATAGATTAACCAGACCGCCAAAGTGATATCCCTATTCAGGGAGTCTGGAGGAGTCCTATGATGGTTTCCCAACTGTCAGTCTGGGGTCCATCTCTCCCTCTTGTTCAGGTCAGACGTTTCTGTGGGTTTCTTCAACCTGGTCTTGACCTCTTTGCTCATCACTCCTCCTCTCTGAATTTGGATTCCAGATTTCAGCTCAGTGTTTAGTTCTGGGTGTTTGCTTCTGCTTCCATCAGCTACTGGATGAAGGCATTAGGATGGCATATAAGGTAGTCATCAGTGTCATTATTGGAGAAGGGCATTTAAGATAGCCTCTTGATTATTGTTTAGATTGTTGGTTATGGTCATCCTTGTAGATCTCTGGCATTTCCCTGGTGCCAAATTTCTCTTTAAACCTATAATGGCTCCCTCTGTTATGGTATCTCTTTTCTTGCTCTCCTGTATTCTTCCCCTGATTCAATTTTCCTGCTGTCTCCTGACTTCCACTCCCCTACTCTATTCACCTTATCTTTCTTCTAACTCATACTCACCTCCCACATGCTCACAATTAGCTCAGGAAATACTTTCTTTTTCGCATCTCCAGGGACATGTATGTCTATCTTTCTTAGGATCCTCCTTGTTTCCTAGCTTCTTGTGCTGTGTGGATTACAGACTAGTACTATTTAGCTCTATGTCTGAAATCCATATATGAGTGAGTAAATACAAAAAGAAACAATCATTTGGCTGCAAATTTAAAAATTCCATTGTCTTTTTTTTCTGTTGATTAGTACTCCATTGTGTAAATGTACCACATTTTCTCCATCCATTCTTCAGTTGAAGGGAATCTAGGATGCTTCCAGGTTCTGACTTTTACAAATAACACTGCTATGAACATAGTGGGGCATACATCCTTGTTGTAAGAATGTGCATCTTTCGGGTATATGTCTAAGAGTGGAATTGCTGGATCTTGTCGTAGACTGTTTCCCACTTTCCTGAGGAACCGCCATGCTGATTTCCAAAGTGGCTCTATAGTTGGCACTCCCATCATCAGTGGAAGAGTGTTCACCTTTCTCCACATCCTCTCCAGCATAAACTGTTATTGATATTTGTGATTTTAGCCATTCTGACAGGAGTAAGATGGTATCCAAGATCGTTTGAATTGCATTTCACTTATGGATAAGGATGCTGAGCACTTTCTTATGTATCTATCAGCCATTTTAGATACCTCTATTGAGAATTCACTATTTAGTACTGTACCCCACTATTTAATTGGAACTTTGGTGTTTTAGTAAGTAACTTCTTGTGTTCTTGTATATTTTGGAAATCAATCCTCTGTCAGATGTGTGGTTGGTAGATATCTTTTCCCACTCTGTGGGCTGCTGTTTTGTTTCATTGACTGTGTCCTTGGCCTTACAAGAGCTTCTTAGTTTCAGGAGATCCCATTTGTTAATTGTCAATCTCTGTGTCTGTGCTACTGGTGTTATGTTCAGGAAGCAGTCTACTTTTCCAATTCATCCAAAGGTACCACCTCACTTCTCTTCTAAGACGTTCAGTGTGGCTGGATTTATGTTGAGGACTTTCATCCATTTGGACTTATGTTTTGTGCATGGCTATAGATATGGAACTATCGGCAGTCTTCTACAAGCCAGCAGCCAGTTATGCCAGAAGCATTGAAGATGCTTTCTTTTTTCCATTGTATAATTTTAGCTTTTTTGTTAAAAATCAGGTGTTTGTAGGTGTGTGGGTTAATATCAGGGTGTACAATTTTGATTCCATTGAATTAACTGTCTATTTTTGTGTCAATATCAAGCGGTTTTTCAGGAGTATAGCTCTGTAATAGAACTTGAAGTCAGGGATGGTGAGGCCCCCCAGAAATTCCTTTATTGTACAGGGTTGTTTTGGCTATCCTGGGTCTTTTGTTTTTCCATATAAAGTTGAGAGTTGTTCTTTCAAAGTCTGTGAAGAATTGTGCTGGGATTTTAATGGGTATTACATTGAATCTGTAGATTGCTTTTGGCAGGATTGCCATTTTTACTATACGGACTCTACCTGTCTAACTGCATGGGTGATTTTTCCATTTTTCGGTATCAAACAGCTCCCAAATCATGACATGAGACTTATTATGCTTGTCTTACATGCTTCTATAACTTAATTATTCTATTTCTCTTTATCTATGCTTTGCTATGGGGATTTTTACCTGTCTTTCTTTTCTTCTGTATATCTTACTTTCCTGCTGTCTCTATGACTGTCAGACTGGTGACTGACATGCAGGGTAAAACAGCAACATATCGCTACATAATTAAACCAATGCAAAAAAAATAAATGTAACACATCTTTACATCCTTAACAAAGACAACTTACAAAGGTTCACATAGTCAAGGTAATATTCTGCAACATAAACAAATATATTACATCTTTACATGGTTAAAATAGTATTCTACATCATCTCCTCACAATTCTTTCTAAGATATATTGGTATGCAATCATTTCTACTTGTATTTACCTATAGCCTTTACCAATGATTCAGATGCTTCTATACATATCCTATTTAGGCATAAATCAACAAGGACATTTTTCTTTTCAGGACACAAGTGAAATCTCCCATATTCAATTTATTCAGGAAACGTCTTGTAATGCTTGATAGAAGTTTGGCCACTGTGGATGTTCACATTCTCTCTCATTGTCCTCTGCCTTCATTAAATTAGGTTTAACAACCTGTACAAATGTAGGTACTAATTATGGAAGATTTAAAAATTGGCCTTTTTAAAGACTTGAAAAGGACAAAACCCTAGGCATTTGTAAGTGTCTTTAGTTCAAAGGTTGGTGCCATCAATTCAGCATGTCTGTTTATTACACATTCTGTGAGTTTCTAGCAATACAATTGTATAAACAGTAAACAAAAACTAAGATAGCATATTTTTTAAGAAAATAGCACTACTGTGAAAGTTTAGGTGATAACGATATCTACATTTGGATTTCAAGTTGAAGTTACCTGATTTTATTCACTGTTTTCTAAAATTTCTGCTTTATATCTGGTTTTGTGAACACAATTTAAGTATAAATAACTAGACTGCATATGTGCAACAGAGCTTGAATGTCAAAGAAATTAGCTTCCAAGCTAGTTTAATGTGGTATTTTTGGTCTATTCACAAGTAAAAATTTTCTTCTAATAATTTAACCGGTAAATTTATATTGCTAAGAAATATAACAAAGTACATACTAGAAAATTCTTAAACTCTATTCAGTATTTAAATGTATCTTTTATTTACAAATAACTTTCACCATTTTTGTATATTCTACTTCTTACCACCAATTTACTAATGTTTCTTCCTAGCCTCAAAACTGAAATTATATGGGAGTATTCTCAATGATCTGAATATTTAATATTAAAAATAAAGTAATCACAATTATGTGAAAGAAACACATAGGTTGAAACAATGGATGAAAGAAAAGGCCATGGAATTGACAAAGAACTATAAGCAGTATATGAGAGGTTGTGGGAAGAGGGAAGGTAAAGGGGAAATGTAATTGTATTGTAATCTAAAGGAAAAGTTGCAGCCCAAATATAAATTCCATGTAGACATCAAACCTATTTTTAATGGCATCATGAAAGTAAGTCAAATTATGTTCATTTGGCAGTGTTTTTTTTTATTTCTTTTGGAACTCTTCAGCTATTGCAGAGCAACAATTTACAACACTGGACAGTTTTTTAATTCCAAAGGAAAAGAATATTTATTTGCATAAAGATATTCCCAAGAGACTAATTTCCCAAGAGAGAATTACAGCCACAGAAGGTAGCTATACGTGACCAGCTGTTCTATGCCATGGAGCAAGAAAAGATCCCAAAATAGCAATGGCGTGTTTGGGGCAAGGTTCTTGTGCCATATCACTTATTTTGTTGTGGGTAGGGACATATGGAAGGGAGAATAAAATACAATGGAATTTTACTTTTATGAGTACAATGTAAATGTTTATATAAGCTAAGATATTTTCAATGTCATATTATGACTAATGCTGAGGAAAGGTTTGTTTGTGTCTACAAATGACATTGCTGGAATTGTTCAAGGCCATTTTATTATGTAAAAGCATTATTCCTTAGAGGAGAAAAGTGTGCTTTGAAGAAAAACAGAGTGCATAAAAATTGTATTTTTGTGTTCTAAATAAATTTTAATTTCTATTATAAACTTAGGATGTACCTTAAAATTCACCAGAAAATTGGAAGGATTTTTTCAGCATACAATAAACATGAATTATCAGCATTCTTAACAAATGGACACAAAAAACAAGTGTGGGTAGCTATCCTAATATCTAACAAATTAGACTATAAACTAAAATCAAGCAAAAGAGATGAACAAGATCATTCATTCTCATCACAGGAGAAATCCCACAAAGATGAAGTCTCAGTTCTGAAAATCTATGGCCCAAATACAAAGGCAACCACGTTCATTAAAGAAACATTATTAAAACTCAAATCACACATAAAATCTCACACACTTCTAATGGGAGACTTCAACACCCCACTTTTATCACTAGACAGGACAGCAGACAGAAACTTAACAAAGAAACAAAGGAAGTAACAGAAGTTATGACCAAATCAGGTTTAACAGACATCTATAGAACATCCCATCCAAACACACAAAAATATATCTTTTTCTCAGCGCCACATGGAACCTTCTCAAAAATTGACCACACACTAGGCAACATAGCAAACCTTAATAGATACAAAAAAATTGGGTAACTCCATGTATCTTATCAGACCACCATGCTTTAAAGTTAGAATTCAAAAACAACACAAATTGCAGAAAACCTACAAACTCATGGAAATTGAATAATGTGCAATTGCACCATTTCTAAGTCAAGGAAGAAAGAAAATGAAATGAAAGACTTTCTACAATTCAATGAGAATTAAGACAAACTTATAGGACACTTTGAAAACAAGGCTAGGAGGAAAGTTCACAGCTCTAAGTATCCACATGAAGAAACTGGAGAATAGTCACACTAGACAATTTACAGCTAAATTAAAAACTCTAGAAAAAACTGAAGCAAACTCACCTGGAGGAGATATGCATGGTACCCCAGATTTGGGGAATGTGACAGGATCTCCTGAATGAATTGGGAGCATTGAGGAGGGGAGAGGGAGCTGGAAAAAGAGAGAGGGAGAAGAGTGGAGAGGGAGACATGGGGGAGCAGGAAGGTTCAATGGGGATGGAGAATAGAGGAGAGCAGGATGAGAGATACAATAATAGAGGGAGTCATTATAGTTTTGAGGAGAATTCAGGCCCAACAAATTAGACTTTAAACTAAAATCAAGCAAAAGAGATGAAGGGGGTCCTTTCTAAGTAATAGTGGAGAGGCTAATTAAATGCCCTTTCTGGAAGGTCTAGGCCCTGCTCCAACTGATATGGCAGACTTTCAAGATCCCCCATGGAAGACCTCAGCCTCCCTAGGAAGCAGAAAGGGAATGGGATAGGGGGTCACTGTGGGGGCAGAGAGGAGTGGAGGTAGGAGGAACTGGGATTGACATGTAAAACAAGCTTGTTTCTGATTTAAATAAAAATAATAATAAATTAAAAAAGAAGAGAAAATCCCCTCATCACATAATTAAAAAAACACTAAACTACAGAACATGTAATGTGAAATGTGCTTCATTAGATTTCTAAAGAACTGAGTAGGAAATATATTTGCTATCAGTGACACAAAATTTAATTTTGAATCAACAGAACCCCCTCTCATTGCCCCAGAGCCTACTAGAGTAATCTCAGAAAGCAAGTAACTTTATTATAAAATCTCAGTCTAACATGGTCAAAGGCAACAGCATATTGTAACCACCAACATCATCATTTTGATATGGTAGTCTGGACATTTCAAGCTTTGCCATTCACAGGGAGTCAGAGAACAACAATATTGCAGTCACCTTAGTGAAACTCAGTCCTACAGAGTTTTAACAAATATTTGAAAGCATATTAGTTATAATGAAGATGATGACAGATTAGTAATATTCTTTTAAATTTCTTTTTTTAACTTCAGATGCAATGCTATCAACCACATGAAAATGACAAAAATATTATAAGATATGGTATAAACAGAAAAACAAACTGGAGAACAAAAAATTAAGGAGACAAAATATGGAAATATGGTAGGCAATGATGAGGGCTATATAATTGTTCCAGTGGAATAAGCCCTACTTAACTTACATATTGTAAAGCACATCAGTTGGCCTTATATTCCTCAGATATCATTAAAATTCTAGAAAATAAATGAGAACATACTTAAGTATTAATGATTTCTATATAAGCAGAGACTACATTAAATTTTGCCATTTTGCACTGAAACTTGGAAACCATGCTAAGGGAAGTGGCATGGAATATTAGACCTATTGTTTCAGTGAGTCCATTCAGTGTGCCAAGGTCATCATGTTTGTGGAGATGACAGATATTCCTATCAGCATCACTTGTTTTATGAAGAATATAGTCCAAGAATTTAAAGTTAACCACTAAAAACAAATGAAAGTAATCTATGAAAAGAAAATACAACATGATATGAATGCAAAGTCAGAAATTAGATCTCTAAAGACAATTTAGAATAAATAGGAAATGCAACATATATGTCACAAGATAGTTTCAATAAAGCAGTGTACCCTCTATGAAATAACTTCAATCCAAAATCTGCAAATCAGATAGGATGGAAAAAATAAAAGATATGGAATGAATCTAAAATGCCAAGAACAAGAAGACAAATGAATATATATTAAACGTCAAACCCTATGCACTACTAACATAAATGTAAATTATCCTAGCCACTACTTAAATTAGTGTAGTTTTTCTCAAGAGCATAAAGCAGAACTAACATAATATCCAATTATAAAAGTCCTGAGTGAATGGACTCATTGAAAACACCCCACAGAGATGCTGCCCCATTCTTGTTGCAGGACTGCTTATCACAGCCAAGTTAGGTGTCCATCAATAGATGAATAATGAAAACGTGGTATGTTGATATGGACAGTTTCATTAATTCTCATAGAAGAATGAAGTTATGTTGTTTGTAGGAAAATGTTGGGGCCTAGCCCACAGGGTCTCTGAGTTGTTTGTCAGCTGATAGCCACAGATTCATCCTGTTTTCTAGTCCTGGCTTACTGCTCCCACATTGCACCACTGACATCAACATCTAGCAGGAAGAAAACAAGCTCTCTTCCACCTGGGTTTTTTCTACTGTGTTGGAAGACTATATATACGACTGCTCCCTCCTACAAGAGAGAGACCTTTCAACACTTCCAATGAAGAAACACACACACACATACATTCTCCTGGCAATAAAGACACTTCTTAGTACAAACAGCTGGGCATCTGGTCTTTCTTTTCCTGATACCTCGGAGTTGCTTGTGGCACAGTAGCTGTAATTGGAGGTCCCACCGAGATCCAGAGACTTGGAAAGACTGGGAATGATTGGCCAGAAAGAAAACTCAGGAGAAAAGAGACTCGAGAAAGAAAAGAATTAAAAACAGGTACCTCAACTTCTAACATTAAAATTGAATGGTCAAATCCCCAGGCTTTTGCTTGAGAGATCACCTTCTCAGTTGAAGGGTGTATTGAATTAACCTCCAGCCTTTCGCCTGATACATTGAGGTCAGGAAAGTAAAGGGGAACTGAGAGATCACCCTCAAAGGCTGGCAAGCAAGTACTATCAACGCTGCTGAAATAATCCAACTTACATATTTTGAAAATGATTTGACTTTTAATTTAAATATAAGGACAGGTTACTTGGGGAAAAAAACTTCTCCTTTTGTTTCCACAGAAAATAAAAAGCTGTGGGTTCCTTCCAGACTAGTATGCTTTGATGAAGCAAAACCTCCAGAAGCAGTGTCCCAAGTGGTTCAACATCTAAAACAGCTAAGATGATGCATCCTTACAGACCCTGAAAATAAGGACTTATACAGGTTTCTGAGTTTTGTCATGATCCCCATGGTATGAACAGCACCCCTTAACAGCAGGAAGTAGTTTGGAAAGAACGATGCCCAAATTCCCCATTATTGTTTATAAATGTTTGTTTGCATTTATGCAGGGTTAGTTATTGCTACAAATTTAAGGTCAATTTTGTGAGTCATCTATAAATACTTTTTACAAGGAGTGGGTATGGCTGTAGCCTCTGAGAAAAATAGCAAAAGCCTATAACAGGGCCTAAAATCCAAAGAAATCTGTATGAAAAATTCTAAAGAGTAGCAAAGAATTCAAACAAAATTCCAAAAAATAAAAAGGGGGAGATGTTGGGGCATAGCCCACAAGGATTCTGAGTTATTTGTCAGCTGATAGCCACAGGTTCATTCTGTTTTCTAGTCCTGGCTTACTGCCCCCTCATTGCCCCAACTGACATCAACATCTAGCAAGAGGAAAACACACTCTCTTCCACCTGGGGTTTTTCTACTGTGTTGTGAGACTGTATATAAGACTACTCCCTCCTACAAGAGAGAGACATCTTAACACTTGCAAAATAAAGACACTTCTTAGTACAAACAGCTGGACATCTGATCTTTTTTTTTCCTGATACCTTAGAGTTGCTTGTGGCATGGGCACATCAGAAAAATGTACACAATGAGATATCATATTAAGCAATAAGCCATTTTCCAAAGTCAGTAGTTACATTTTACTTATGGGCTCCAGATTCCATGTAGATACACAAAATCTGTGTGTGTATGTGTGTGTGTGTGTGTGCGTGTGTGTGTGTGTATGTGAGAGAGAGATTGAGAGAAAGAGAGAGAAAGACAGAGAGAGAGAGAAAGAGAGAGAGACAGAGAGAGAGAGAGATGGTGGGAGGACAGACAGACAGGCAGAGAGACAGGGAGAAAGCAGAACATGTGAATAATTGGGTAAAGGTAAGGAACTAGTGGGAAGGAGGAGTTGAGTAACACAGAGGAATGTATGGGAGATGAACATGTTCAAATATATGGCATACTGAAATAAAAACGTCTTCATTAATTGTAACCTCATAAACATCAACCATATACCTTTAATACTTGTAAATAAACAAAAAACAGATTAATAAAAACAGATATAAATAAAAACAGAGGTAGATCACAGTTCTTACATTCAAATAGCTAGTGATAGTAAAGATAATTTTTTCTCTTTCTTGATTTTTCTTTTATTGTAAAATATTTTACCATTGAGTTCTTTTTGTGCTGGGTGTCTACTACTGGCCATGAGGCCTGCTTTTAAAAGTGATTTGTATCCCTGGTGATACGGTTTATGTCCACCTTCATTATGATCATTCAAACCTGATGTGGCACAGACCTGTGCATCCCTAATCATGCTGCCATAGTGTCTGTTATGCACATATGCACTGGTCCTGCTCTATTTAGGGGACCTTTTTTATTTGGTATGTACAAACCCTTTGGCTCCTACACTCTTTCTGGTTTCTCTTCCCCAAGCTTCATAAAGCCCGAAGAGAGAAATTTAATGGAGGCATTTCATTTAGATCTGAGAGTTCCATGGTCTCTCACTCTGAACATTGTTTGACTGTTGGAATATGTATTAATCCACATCTTATGCAGCAGGAAGCTACTCATGATGACTGAACAATGACAGTTCTTTGACTATAGCATAATGTCACTAGGAGTGATTTTATTGCTAAATTCATTTTATTGCATTTTGTTTTCCCCTATGTTCCCAGCCTATCTAGCCTCATGTTGTTGACCAGCCAAGCAGTGCAAAGGAAGGATTCCATCTCATGGAGTGGGCCTTTAATCAAATCGATATTGATTGTTTAGTCCTATAAGCTGTGTGTCACTATGGCATTAGCACATTTTTCAGGCAGGTTATACTTGTAGATATAAGTATTTGTAGCTGGACTGGTGTTTATTTTTTCCTTTGGTAGCATGCAGAGTTCCTTCCAGTTCTATAAGTAGTAATCCATTGGGAAAAAGGCTGTAAATGAGTACAAATTCAGTTTCTCTATGTTCAATACCAGCAATAGGACCTTACCATTAGTTTATGAAAAGTACCCAATAGCTTTGAATAATTTATGGGTTCCCTTGGGGCCCCTGTGGCCAACAACCTGAGTAGATGTAAACAAATCCTAGTTCTAGAAGCTTCATTTAGTGATGAGAGACAGCTGTTTGGGGCTCCACTCCTATGTTATTTGGTGATTTCATTTTGATTGCCTTCATATATGAATTTTTAGTGAACTTTTACTGTGTTAGGTTTCCATATGACCCCTTAAATGGCCATTAGCTTCAGTTGTTCCTTCCAGTATTCCTTTCCTCAACCACCTCTTCCCTTTCCCTTGCCTTTTGTTACTTCAATTACAGTAACCCCACATACACCTAATCCATCCATAAGTATCATTTCTTATTTTTAGAGGAATCACTTGTTCCCTCATAGTCCCTTACTATTTACCTAACTCTGTGGTTGTATGAATTGTTTTCTTTAACAGATAGCATCTAAATATAAGTGGATATATACCATATTTTCTTTCTGGGTGCTGGTTACCTCTATCTATTTATCTCTGAATGTGATGATCACTTATGCCATTATCACCACTTGCTGGTGCGAATAAAATGCTATAGAATCACAATAGAAATCAGAGCAGATATTCATCAGGATGCTGAGGATACAGCTACAACAAGGTCCAGTTATTGAACACTCAAAGGGTGTTCATCCTACTACAGAGGAACTTGCTCAACAATGTTCACTTCAGTTCTTTCAAAATAGCACAAAATTGAACACAACCTAGATACCTATCAACTGATGACTGGATAAGCAAATTTACATCTACACAGTGAAATATTAAACAACCACTTCGTAAAGACAATTTTCTTAAAACTGACATATATGGCAGGGGAAAAATCAGGAAACTTCAACCCTACACAAAAAACTACTGGCAAATAAGGAATGTAGCAAGTGGGAGAAGTAGTATTTCCTTTGAAGAGCTAACAATTGATTGTCTAATATGAAAATATTGTCAGCCTTGAAAACATAAATATAAGTAACATTATGCAAACTGAGCAGGTTATATTTAGTAATTTACATATATGAATACAATAATAATTAGTGAAGAAAGAAGCCATGAATTTCAAGGAGAGTGAAAAAGCAGTGTATGGGAGAATTTGGGAGGAGGAAAGTGAAGCAAGAAATGTTATTACTATGTATAATCTCATATACATATATACATATACTTACATACATACATAAACACATATATGCATATATACACATGTACATATATATATACAAATATACATATATATCCAATAGAATTGGCATATAAGTCTAAAACAATCTGCTTCAAAAGTCAGGGAAGTTTATTTTAATGTATTATCAGAATTATTCATAAATTTGTTTTTAAAATCAAAGAACACAAATTAAGTGAAGTACATTTGAAGAAGAAAATGATGTAGGTATATCTTATATTTAAGAATAATCAAGAGTATGTGGTTTTGATTTCAGGGCAACCATATTGATCCAAGTATTGGGAACTTAAAAACAGACCTCTCCAAATGTGCCTAATTTAATTTTGAGAGTGACAAAAGAAATGCTGTGGCCAGAAAAGAACAAACAGAGCCAAAAAATAAAATTCAAACTGAATTCTACATTTGTATTTACATATAAATGTGAAAGTATTAAATACTTAATAAAAAACCCTCTAATACACCTTTTGGACCTAGTTCTAAGCAAAGTTCTTACAAGTAATATGAAGACAGAATCTTAAAATAATACCAATTGGACTCCATACAATGTTTTCTCTTGTATTACAATCTTTATAAGAACAAAAAATTCAAACACTTAAATTGAAGAAAATGTTGCCCATAACAGACATAAAAAGAAATTGTATATATGATTTATATACATAAAACAATTTGTAAATTGAAATAATCAAAATTGCTAATTAGGAAATTCACAAAAAGTAAGAGATGTTTTGCCAAAGAATGTATATAAAATAACAAATAATAACATATTACCCAATAGGAATGTGTTAATTAGAATTATAATAAAATGTCTGTTTATTGAAAGAAATATATTTACATGGCATTAATAGATACATGATATAAAGAAATAAGTCTATCCTGTTAAAATACAATGTAAAAAGTTTTTTCTGGAAACACACAGTTTCTTTTTTTTCTGTTGAAGCAGGATATCAATTTAATTTAGCAGGTATGACTGTTATATATGACTGAGGGAGGGGATAGCAATCATAGGATAGAGTAAGGTGACATGAGGAGTAAGAGCCAATAATATTACACCAAGCTGGCAGGTAGCAATCTTACATCAGGTCTGGCTGAGTCACCCCAACCTGGAGGTTGCAGGTAAGAGATCGCCAAACTCTAGTCAGGCACAGGAGGGTGCACTGGGCTGGGCCTCACATCTGAGCCTTTTTAAAGCCCAACATCTCCCCCTTTTGTTTTTGTAAGAACGGTGGGAAATCATGACCTCTGTCTTAGGAGGTTCCCCACAGGGAACTTTACCTATCATTGAGTACCATGTATCCAGCTTGTTGAAAGACCACTCCATGAACATCTCAGCCTGTCTGAGATGTGGCCAATCACTGGTCAGGTGGAGGGCAGGAAGGGATGCTTATATGAGGACTGACAGTCACTAGGAGCCTGGCTCCTGAGTAGTGAGCCTATGATAATGAACATTCACATGATGACCTGATGAAGTTTTACTGCCTCTAACTGTTGGCAAATAAATTGCAGGACCTTATTAATCATGCAGGGCCCGATAGTGAGGATAAGGAGAAAGAGGAGGAGAGGCCCAACCAGAGGGAGAAGGTGAGGTAGGAAGCCATTTAAGCCAGTCCACACTGGGTTGCCTTGGAGGTCTTGCTGTCTCCTCTCCAAGTCCTCCTGAAGCCTTTTGATCTTGTCCTGAATGATTCCTGATCTATTGGCGTAATACAGCATTTTTCCTGTAAAAACAAGCAAATGCCTCCATTTTTGGCTGTTAATAAGTCTAATCCCCTTTGGTTCTACATTAGTCAGGGAATCAAGAGGCTTTTGGAGATCAAGGATAGTACAAGACAAAGCCTTTATATCACTAACCAATTGGGCAGAGAGTCATCTGTGGAGTTCAAATGCTGTGCCAAGCTCTGCAGCCCCAGTGGCCATACCTGCAGATATTCCCAACCAAGCATGTAAAGGAATCATCTGTGTGACTCTCTTGTGTCTCCCTCCAATATAATCAAAAGAGAGCACAGGAAGAACCTCATTCCCAGGAATAATATACACATCAGGAATCAAGGTGGCTGGCGCACAAAGGCCTGTCAGCTTGGTGAGCAGGAAGTCATATTCCATCCCACCTTTACAGACAAAAAACATTCTGGAAAATGGGTGGCTCTGAGCATTAAATTTGGTTGATTTGAATTACAGAAAGAAGGATCACTGTGGCCCACGTCTATACTGGATTTATCAGGAGTAGGTAGGGCCCAAATGCAAGGCCCAGAAAGAGACATTGTGACAAGTTGGACATGAATGGGAGATGTGGCTGAGCAATATTTTATAGCAGCAGGGGCATCTGTGATTGTATTATTAGAGACCGAGGAGGTCCAGATTGGAGGCAAAGCCAGTAATCCTCCCCAAGGGAGGAAGTCATTTGATTTAATAAGGCAAAGACCATTTGTAGAAGGGACTCAGTATGGGGGTTGAGGGCTAGATCACCCTATTTTCAGGGAGAGCAACAGTTGAGCTCTGAATATTGTGCTTGTTCTCGAACCTGATCTTGAACTCCCCCACAATCTGAATAACCAATAGAGTAAGCAGACAGTTTCACCTGACGCTCCAAAGCAAGAGGCAGAGGCATGCCCTCCATCCCTTACAATCCAACCACTCTCACCTCCGGAGTTTCTTAAATATATAAGAAAGTGCAATCATAGAGCCCTCATCCAGTAACTGATGAACGAGATGCAGAGATGCACAACCAAGAACCAAGCAAAGATACAGGAATCCACTTGAAGAGAGGGAGGAGTGAATATATAAGCAGGGGAGGTCAAGATCATGATGGAGAAATCTACGAAGAAAGTTAAACCAAGCTTGTGGAAATCCCTGAACTCTAGACCTACAACTGTGGAGACTCCAAGGGACAGAAATATGCCCTCTGTAAGTGGGAGACAGTTGTGAAACTTGAACTATAAGATGGGCTCCTGGCAGTAGGACCATGATACAGACCTGGTATATGAGCTAGCTTGTTAGAGCCCATTCCATAGGGTGGGATGCCATGCTCAGTGGCAGTAGGACCACGATATAATCCCAGCACATGACCTATCTGGTTAGAACACACTCCCCATGTTTAGATGTCATGCTTAGTCTTAATGCATGGAATGGGGACCAACCCTTATCTCTTGTGACAGATTATGTTGACACTTCATGGGAGCCCTTACCCATGAGGAGGGATGGACTGGTGGTGGGCTAGAGGGAGGTGAAGGGAGGTGAAAGAAGGCAAGAGGGTGGGAGGAGTTGAGGAGGAGAACTGTGGTTGGAATGTAAAATAAATTTAAAAGAATATAAAAAGTGTTGCCAAATAAATCCACAATTTTATTCTGAAATTTTAGGAGTGAGAATAGTATATTCTACAAAATTCATTTGTCACAGTCCCTAATAGATGCCCACAATTTAGAAAATGACAGTTTAAAAAAACCCATGCTATTGTCATCAGATATTATTGACAAGAGTAATGAACTTTTAAAGAGTCAGGGAATACATCCTGGATGAACCTCTATAGAACTCTGTGGAATAAGAATTCTATTAGTTCGTAGTTTATAGTGTTTACTTCAACCTCAATCATATTGTTATTTTTCTTTAATAAAAGCTTTATTGATTTATCATTCACATGCTAGCAATATATACTTCTTCAGAATGGGGCACATGCCTTTCATTGTATTCATATCCTTCTGCAATTTTCCCCATTAGAATATTTCAATTACTTCTGAATTAATCAATCTATCAACATTTCCAGTTCTACCATTCATTTTTTTAGCAATTTTCTCTTACATAAATAAATATTTGAGTATCAGATTGTAAGATATTTCAAAATTCCCTGATACTTAAGTTAATGTTTGTTGAATCTCATCAATGAAAAAAATGAATCATCTTTATTGAATTAAATATTTGAAATACAGTGGAATGACCTTTCATTAATTTTTTTCTTTTCTATATTTAGTTGTGGCTCCTAATCTGTAATGTAAAAGTTTTGATGGTTTTTAAATTTCTTTTTCTTTTAAATTTTCATTGTTTCCTCAAAAGTTTCATACAATGTGTTTTGATCTTATTTGCCCTTTCCCCCAGCTCTTCCTTAATCTGCCCTACCTCCCACACCACTCATGTTTGTGCCCTTTATGCTGAAAATGAAATAATCATCCAGAACTAAGTGTATTGCCAACGAACTCCTGGAAGTGTGACATAACACTGGAGATGTAAAAATAGCCATATGCAATTACCCTGTAACAGACCTACAGTGCCCCTACTTGATACCAGAGGCTAACACATTAAAACCCCAGTGCCATCAGTAATGGGTTATTTCTTCTGAATATTTTGACCATCAAGGTCCCATAAAAGTCCAAACTATAGTCTATTGTGAGTGCTCCTGTGTTATCCCCCTAAACCTGATAATAGTTAAGACCCTATTGCTGAGGCCTTCATGCAAGTAAGCTGTAGAGAAAGGAGAAAGAAAGCTGGTATCGGCATGGAAGCTGTATTCAGGGTGTTTGAAGAAAAGTTGCCATGAATTGTACCCAGCTGTGAATACTGCTCACTAACATAATGACTGGCCAATCAAGACACAGCACTATATTTTGAGACTTGGTCATAATATGTAGAAGTGGCCAACCTTGAATTCACATAGTTCACCTGCCTCTACTGTCCTGCTTGGGTTAAATGTCAAGGGCTGACAGGCCCAGCTGAAAAGATTTTGTTTTGTTTTGGTTTTTGTTTTCCTGTGTAATCCCTTAAGGCTCCATAGAAAATGTGTGTCACTTTAAAATAAGAATAGTATAACCTCATAATTTCCAATGTTTCTTATTTTTTTCTGGCCTAGTGGATTGATATAGGATTGTGATATAATCCTCAATATCCTTGGCAAGACTACTTAAACTTTTCTTTGCACAAAGATTCATCCAACTGAGCGATTTCCTTATTTTCCCATTTTGTTGAAAATTTTCCATTTGTTTTATAAATAATAGCTTGAAAGAGTGTTGGGTTTGACTTAATTATCTAATCACTATTAGTCTACCTGATTGAAAACTAAAGGTTTCTTTCTCCTATTTACTTCATAACAAATACATAGCATCTGACATAAGATATATAAAGTTTTCCTCCAATAACTAAAGTGAGTCTCCAATGTAAACTAGCATTGTACACTAATTACTTGTTTATTGCTGAGATGAATCTCTATGGCCAAAATCAACTTAGGGAGGACAGGGTTATAACAGGAGCCTTTAGGTTCCAAAGCCAAGACTTTCTTCTGGGGTTCAAATTGAACACAACAGCAAGCAAAAGGAAATTATTGTATCTGAGGGCGAATAAATACTTGCATACATGCTGTTCCCAGCAAGTCTCTTTTTTCTTTTGTTTCTATTCTAATTCTCCTGTCCTAATAGCTCTCTATCCTAAAAGTTCTTTTTTCCACAGGAGCCAGTAAGTTATAAAGAAATTGCAAAATTTACATCTCATTGGCTGAAAGTACATCTCTAGAATAAGCAAATAAAGAACCAAGCCATTTACAACTGTCCAAGGGTTTAAGGTTACAGGAGTAAGACCATGACCAGAGGGCAGGGCTACAGTGCCCAGAGAGATAAGCTTTGAGAAAGAGGTCTTTTGTGAGCAAATTTGGCAGGCAAATAATTGACATGCTTTTCTTAGGGAGCTTTGAGTTGCAATCTTGTTAGATATCTGGGACTCTGACCTTGTGCATAGCTGTAAATTTTAAACTTATGATACATTTACAAAAAGCTTTGAGTATAGTTTGAACTTTCTTTGAGGTGAAAGTGAGCTAATTGTTTGCTGTTAGTCTGAGCAAAAAGGGAACAAAGCAGAATTGAAGTGTCTACAGTCCTCTTGGTACAAAATAATAGTTATGAAGCATGTACTCTATATATCAAAATTATAAAGTGAATGAAAAGTAATCTTCCTGATAATCCACAGGTATATGTGCCCAAAAATTTGAGATTATTCATGAGACTATGTATGTACATCACACAAGATTACACACTGCAATACAGTACTGCGCAAACAACAAGCTGTGTTAACAATAGTGAGCAGCAGTTTTTCCAGGGATGATGTTACCACAGGCCTTGCCTGGGCAACATTAACCTCCATCACAGTCACTCCTCTGGTGTGTTGACATCTGAATTATCAATTGACATATGCTATATATTTCCAAGGCCTCTGATAGTGTTTGTTTTTCTGACATTTCAAGATCACCATTTATCATTAAAGGGAGTCATATCCAGAACTCAAAGCATGACTTTTATCCAGAACCCATGGAATTGTGCTTACTTAATAGCTCTCTGCTCACTCAAAGGTCCATGATTATCTATATTCCTATGCATCCCAGGAGATATGCCATAACTAGGATTCACCTTGCTGCAGCAATAGACAATGCAAACAATGCTCATGGGCCTGTCCATAAACCAATATAATCTAGGTTGTATTAAAATTCCTCTCCCATATGACTCTAGATTTTCCTATTTTTATTATAAAAAATTTACCAGCATTCTTTATCCCTTATCAATCTAACATACAAACATATTACTTGTGTTACCATACTTTCTTCTCCTCAAAATAAATATCAAAGCATGAAATACAGTATAATTTTCAAAATCCCACAGTCATTAAAATTTCAGCAGTATCTAAGTTGAATAGTTTAATATCTGTTAACTGGGGATTTCTTTAAAGTAAAAACAGGTTCAATCTGTAACTGACTGTGAACAATCAATTGAGATAACTCACTGCCACATTGTATGTACTCACTCATATATGGATTTTAGACATGGATCAGGGGAGTGTCAGCCTACAATCCAGTGCCAGTGAGTGTGGGAAACAGGAAAGTCCCAAAAGATATGCGTGATACCCCAGAGAAGTGGAGTGAGGCAAGCTCTCCTGAGCAGATTGGGAACATGGGGGGAGGAGAGAGGGAACCAGGAAAAAGAGAGGGGGAGAAGAGGAGGGGAGAAGAAGACTTGGGGGAGCAGGAAGGCTGACTTCAGGTAAAAATAGAGAAGAGCAGGGTGAGACATACCATAATAGATGGAATAATTATAAGTTTGAGGAGAGAGCTGAGATTTCCAGAGATCTATAAGGATAACACCACCTGAGAAACTAAGCAATAGCAGAGAGACTACATTAATAGCTCATCCCTGATGATAAGGCTGATGACTACCTTACATGCCATCCTAGAACATTCATCCAGTGACTGATGTAAGCAGAGACAGATACTCACAACTAAACACTGAACTGCAACCCAGTGACAGAGGTGGAGAAGTGAAGAGCAAAGGGGTCAAGATGGTACTGGTGAAACCCACAAAGACAGCTGACCAGACAAGGGGGAGCTCTTGAGCCCCAGACTGATAGCTGAGAGGCTAACAGGAGACTGATCCAGACTCCACAAATGCAGTGTCAGTGAGGAGGCCTCAGAAATCTCTAGGGCCTTGGGTAGTAGATCAGTGTACACCATGGCATACGAATGAACTTTGAGAGCTCATTCCACATGGAGGGATGCTCTCTCAGCCTGGACATATGGGGAAGGGCCTACCTAATTCCTACCCTGGATGAAATGACAGACTCTGGAGATCCCCACAAGGAGAAACGATGTGTGGATTAGGCTGGGGCTAGGCTGGAGACTGGTGGAGGGAAAAAGGAGGAGGGGTGGGATAGGGAGCTGGGATTGACATTTGAAGCATGCATGCTTCTAATTTAAATAAAAACATATATTGAGAAATAATAAAAAATAAAAACAGGTTATGTACTTTCTTATTTCAAAAGAAAAGATTCAGGAACAGTTGCAAGTAGATCAAAGTATAACTACAACCTCACAACACAAATCCAAAAACTGTAGCCAAATGACCAACATGTGGAAATCATTTGTGATATGCTGGCCAATAAAGGGAAACACAATTCTCTAGTTCTGCCATCTACAGCTGTATACTCAGGCTGGCAACATCCCACACCCACGAGCAGATGGCTCCTGGTCCTGGTATCTCCAACATCCTGGGCTGCCAGTGCAACTGAGACCGTACTTTTCACAAATGACTTTCCTGGCCTCTCTACAGGGCATCTGAGCATGCCACACTGTGACAAGCTTCAGCTGCTATGCAGATCCTTCAGTCTTGTGTCTTGCATGTCTTCAAAATGAGCACCAGGTGGGTACTGTTATACACTGGCAGAATCTGGTTACCAGATTGATATATAGACTTTCCCTCACCCAGCATCCCTCCCAGACATCACATGTTCTGTGTGATGATCTTGAGAAGATACTACCTTGAAGATTTTACCTCATTGATTAATCACACCTGATTTGTAGTCCCATCTGCCCTGCATCTATTGGCCTCATTTGTGCTGACCTCTTCAACAATCAAAGCTACTCATTCAGCCCAAGCATAATAGTTAGCACATATTTTTAGTCAATAACTATCCAAATTAACACAGATACCTTTAAAGATATTAATAAATCAATTTCAATTTCGTGAATATATAAATTACTTAAAGACCCAAAAATATTTTTCAAATGAAGTACAGAGCTGATTGCAAATAACATGCAGTTTCAAGGTTCACTTTAAATTCATAGTCATGAAAACAGTATGGCACTGTTAAGAACACATCACAAGTACCCATGGACCAGATTAGAATCTGTGTACATGTTTTTAGAAAATTTTCACCAAATGTCAAGGGAATAATGAAGATAGATTTCATGAAAAAGTTTGTCTCCCCTTTCCAGTACACAGACAACATACATAAAATTAGCATGAAATAAATTGCTTGCTTAAATTTAGAAGCTGAATTATAAGTTGTCCATAAAAAACCATTTTGTTACCTTGGATAGACAAAATGTGTTTCATTAATAAGATATAAATAGAAATCAGGACTAAAAAGTGATAAATTGAAATTCATTAAATAAAATTTTTATCAGGTCATCAGGTCGGGCAGTGTGGCACAAGCCTTTAATCCCAGCACTACAGAGGCAGAGGCAGGCGGACCTCTGTGAGTTTGAGATCAGCCTGGTCAACACAGCGAGTGTCAGGACAGGTTCCAAAGCTACACAGAGAAATTCTGTCTCAAAACAAACAAACAAACAAAAAACAAAAACAAAAACATTTCTTGTCAGTAGATACCATTAGGATTTATCAAATGGAAAAATAGCTTTGCTACATATATTTATCAACAAAATACTCTTGATACTATCAACATTTAATGAATCAAGTATAACAAAGCAAAAAAAACTGTGGAAAACAAATATTTGAACGGATAAAGTTAAAGGAGACAAGCGAACACATAAAAGCTGATTAGCTCATTTCTCACCAGAAGAATTCAAATCCAAATTGTAATTCACCTTGATTGCTGAAATAGCATGACTTATACCACTTTTCATAGTGTATTTATGCTTCTAGAACTGTAATGTATTGCTAGTTGGAATTTAAAATAATAGAAATAAAACATGTATAAGAAATGCCATGACAACATTTGAAAAGCATTTGGAAGTCCCCTAAAATATTAAGCATATATCTGATATATTCCTACTAATTTGTGAATAATTACAGAATATAAAGAAAATAATTTGATGAAAGTTGATACTATTTGTTCAGTTTAATTGCGGTAAATTACAAGTTCTAAGAAACTTCTTTGTACTAGTCATTTGAAAATTCAGTGGTTAACAATATCTTATATCTTTGATACTATCTCTCTGATCCATACTAGAAAAGAAACAAAGGTATCTTTATGCTGCTTAAGTAATTATCACCATAATTATCAGAAATTATGGATTGCTTGAGAAGGTGCATTCTTTTCCCACAATGTAACTAAAATGTAATATTTAGGGACCATCACAAATTAATACTTATAGACAAAATGTCTTTAAAAGCAATGAAGCTTCAGAAAATCAAAAAATACTAAATTATTTTCTAGTACAGTAGAGATTAAAGTAACTTATGATTCTGAAATGAAAGTTATTCTGTACAAAGGACATTACTGGGGCACTTAGGACATTATTTGGGCAGTTAATGAGATGCAGCAGGGTATAAAGTGTAGATGACGGCAATGTGTATCAGTGAAAACAAAAGTCCTTATTAAAAAACCTCTGTTGTTATTACATAAGAGATTTCCTCTTTTGCTGGAAATCTGTATCAATGTATTAAGAATTGATGGAAATCAAACTACCATGGTGGTTAGCACTGACTATTAAGTTCACAGGATCAGTATCCACCTTACTTTCAAAGATCAGAATCACCTTAAGATAAAAAAAAATGGAAAAAAGCAGGTGTTAATAAAACAGACTTCAAGCTCAGCTAAGTCTCTATGCACAACTATGAATGATCATACTGATTGTGAGAGCCTCTTTCCATATCCGCAAGACCTTACCTGGATCATGTCCATTGAGTTGGGAGGAGTCACATTAAAACTGGCTGGCAACCTTGCCTGTTTATAATTGATGATGAAGGAAAAGTTAGGTTTTCTTCAGTGGAATTTCACTGGGTATATAAACCATTCTTAAAGGCAGACTTCATGTCCAGCAGTAGACAGCCAACACAAAATAACCTCTGGTATTTTCGAGGTTTTGTTTCATAATGCTCTGTCAGGACATTTTTTAAACAGTCTCTTGTATGTATATTATGGTCTCATATTTTGTTTTATGTGTTTCTGAGTTTGTGAATATGTTTTTCTCTGTGTCTGTATGTTTTTCTTCCTTGGCTCTTTCAGTTCGGGTTGTCATATTCTGCTTTTTGCTTTTATTTTATTTTATTACAAGATGCCTCTTTGTTTTTAATGAAAACAAGAATGAAAGAGTATAAGTTAGTGTCAGAGGGGATCTGGGAAGATCTGGATCTGAGAGAACTTGGTAGAGGGAAAAGCCTAATCAATATTTTGTGTGAAATAAATTTATTTTCAAACTAAATATGTAAATAAATAATTAACTGTATAAACACATAAAGTTATAGATGCAATTTTAGGCACAAAACTATTAATTTATTAACTTTTGACATCAAATTCTCATTTTAGCAGATAGTATAATATATTAAAATTAATTATTTTTAATCATTGATATGGATATTCTAAAATTTAAATAATGAATTTATTTTTGCTAACCTTCAAGAGTCTCCCAAGGAAAATATTCTCAAAGACTTAGATATAATATCCATCATTGTAGTAAACAGTGAATTAATTACACAAGAACTCTGTGCCAAAAATATTCCCGAAAATTATTTAGCATCAAATGTACGTAGTGCCAAAAAGTGTATTTTCTAAATTATACGATGAAATTTTGTAACATTAGGAAAAACTATATAAAATGCATGAAGAAAGTTAGTGAAAGATAAGAGTGTTTATGTTTTTGACATCAGAACTCCATGATGGCTATGAGGGTTTTGCAGTGTCCAATGTGCAGACCATCACAAAAAGAAAATAAGGTCTAAAGTGGTACTTGATCCACATATGGAAGCCCAAAAGAACTGGGTTCATGACACTGACATGCATTTAACATATAGCATATATACACAATGATAGGTGTTTGAAACATTTTAAAACAAATTTTACTTTAATGTTCGGGATTAATTATATTATTTTAGAAGTCCTTAAATGTTACCATCTTATTTGGCTGGTATGAACATAAATGTTCATACTTCATTTCTTCAAAAAAAGCTTATGACTTTTGCAATCCATGAATTACTCTCTCCAAAATTCTTTATCAGTTTTAATCATGTTAATATTACCACATCAATTAATTTCAACTTTATGTTAAAATGTGATTTTTTCCCATTTTTTTAAATTTCATTTTATATTCCAACCACAATTCTCCCACCCACCCTTATCCCATTCCCCTTACATCCTCCCATATCTCCCCAATCAACTCCTCCTCATGGGTACGTGCTCCCATAAGAATTCAGCTGTTGGTTTATTTTAAAATTTAAGAGTTTTTTCTTAAGAGCTTGACAGTGGTGGTGCACACCTTTAATCCCAACACTGGGGGATGAGTATTCTTGCTACTATAATCCCTGAAAAAGAACAGTTATTATACCGTATGTGTCTGAAACCCATTGAAGTGCACAGGAGACTCTAGAAAAAAGAGTTAATAGATTCAGTGAGCCATGTTCTCCTGATGTCCTCCATCACCTCAGACTCCTACAATTTTTCCTCCCTTTCTTCTTGGGGTTCCCTGATCTCTCAGCATCAACGTGGGCTCACAGAGACTAAAGAGGCAAGTATGACAGCCTGCATGAAGCTGCAATAAATCCTCTGCATATATGTTATTGCTGTTAGCTTGGCTTTCTGGTGAGATTCTTAACAGTAGGAAATGGTATATCTTTTATACTTGGTCTGATCTTGGACTCCTTTTATTCCTATTGGGTTGCCTTGTGCAGCGTCAGTATGAGGGCCTTTGCTGTGTCTTACTGTACCTTGTTTTTCCTGTTTGATTGTCATCTCTTGATGGCCTGATGTTTTATGAAGAGGAAATGGAGAATGGGGGAGATCGGGGGAGATGGGAGTTTCAGGGAGTTAGGAGGAGTGAAGGAAGGATTGACTGAGGTTTGGATCTTTCATATGAGAGAAGAATTTTCAATAAAAAGAAGAGAGAGAGATATGAAGGAAGGTTTACAATGATATGATAGGCACAGTGTTACTCTTATAAATAAACAACCTTTTAAAGCTGTTTTGTTCATTTCAGTTTATATTATATCTTTAACATAGTCCTTTCCAACTTTGTCCTCATACCTCTGTGGGGAATATATTATCAGAATTATTTTCTAAATATCTACAATCTAACCACTCATCTCTATGTTCTGACATTAATATTAGCACCATGGAATACTGGTTAGATACCATAATTCAACAGCATATTTACCTAATATTTTTGATTAGAAACCTCTAAGCATTGCAGTCTTTATTCTTCATCATGGAATAAGTAGTGAAACTAAAAGTTTTGCTTTAGAGCATATCCTTACTTTCCTGAAACCATTTCTAACAGAAAGAAGAATCACAGGATCTTCACACAAATATCTTCTTTATTCATGCCAATCCTTTTTGCCCCCACTTTCTATGTTCAAAATATACTATGAATTGAAATTAACAAAACATCTTTAGAAGGTTGTTTATTTATAAGTACAACACTATGCCTGTCATATCAATGCTAGTATTCAGAAACATTTTTTGATGGAAAAAAATCTAGTTAGGGTGAGTCTAATGTTTCAAGTTTAAGATTCTTGTGTTTCCTAATAAAGTAGTGGTTCCAATGTATATAAAGACAACTTGGTATAATTAGATACCCAAAGACTCAGTACGCTAAGCAATCTTTACTTCTAGTCATGAGCTGTCACCTTCCCAAGATGCTATGAACAGCTGGAGGAAGAGTCAACCTTTACAGTGTTTTGCACATCTGAGATGTCTCAGAGATGATCACATACTGCTCTTGCAGAGGAACTGTTTGGTTCCCAATACTCATTTTGGATGGCTTGACACTACCTAAGACTGCAGTGTTATATGATATGATGTTCTCTGCCAGCCCCGACAGGTGATTGTTTTCATGAGGTTATGCTTCAATACATGCACAAACACAGGCACAGAATTGGTAACAAAAAGAACAAAAGAGAACTATTGGGGCTGAGGAGATGTTTCAGTGATTGACAGTGTTTGCCCCTTTTGTAGAATATTGAAGCTCAGTTCTATATATACATCTGGTCCCCAGAATCACAATGACTTGTAACTCCATATCCAGGGGACCTGTCACCCCACTGGCATCTGCAAGTAATTGCCTACATGTGCATATATAACCAATCATATAGACACATATCCGCAGGCATTAACTAATTGATATTAGATATCCAGAATTAAGAACGAATTGGATAGATCAAATTCCAATAATAATAGATTTTTTCTGTACTAAAACTTTAAATAAAAACTAATTTTTATTATTATACCATTGGTGGAACTTGAAGCGAGAGCATCACACATATTAACCACATGTTGTGCCAAATGAATTTATTATCCTCTAATGATTACTTACTGTACTCTCAGTGTGTTCAGAGAAAGTTTTGTTACAGTTGACAGCAGAATATGATTTATGCTGATAGCCTATAATAAACAAAACTGCATATATCTAGCAGTACATCAAGAAGATACAGTCTATTGTATTTGATCAGAGATGGAAGAGATATATTTTATAAAGATTACTGTGATCAGCATCAAGAAACGTGTGGATATCAACTGTAAACAACAACAACACATGTTGCTTCCCAAAGAAGCAACTGTTCTAACAGTGATTTTGGAAGATTGCTATGATATCCCATTGGGGAAGATTAACATGCTACCAGATGGAAAAATGCACATTACAGCAAATGTCACTGGGCATGAATTGAATTTACACATTGAGCCCTTTATAACCAATCTGGTTAGAGGACATTACATGAGTTTTCAGCAAGCTTAAGGTATAACTACATGGTCTTCTATTGAAAAAGCTCTAAAATATTTCATTGAAGAAAGATTTCCTCAGTCCAGTTATGATCTTTACTTACAAAATAATATACAACATACTTAAGAATTTAGTAATTTTTAAAATAATTGAAAGTCCTGGATACGGTAATATTTATTACATTGAATTTTGAACAAATTTGATTTGTTTTTATTTTTAAATATGTTAAAAGTGATAAATTATAAATACAGTTCTCATTTCTTTCATAGCAACATTGTCTGTGCATTGCATGAAGTGACCAGCATGTTAGGATGTCTCTAAGGAGCAATCATGCCAATCCAATTTTGGGGGTAATGAATAGCTCAAAGGTGCATTCAAAGGATGAAAATTATTTATGAACCTGAAACAAGTAAAGCTATGGATTGTGTGGAGAACTTCCTATGTCATTTTACCAAACCAGCATAAGTCCTAACCTCATACTAAATACACAACTTCACACCACAGATAAATGGAGCTCTTTACCATTAATCAAAGAAGCTTTTCTTTGTAGAAGACAGAGGCCACTACAGAAAAACACAACTGGTCAACATACCAAGGACAATTGAACATGATTTATCATTCCTAACACAACTGGAACACTAATGATGCATCTAAGACTGAAGGGGAGGAAAAAAGATTGCAAGAGCCAGAGCACCACACAGTTTGCTTTGTAACAGTTTCTCTCATACATGATAGGGACATTATTCCCATGATTCTTCAACAATGTGGCTACCTAAATAAGACTCAAACGGTGTCAGCATCAATAGCGATGCTATCCTGAAAGGATAAACTCTGAAGCAGTTCCATCCCTACACAAAGAATACAAATAACAAATTACTTCTAAGAGAGGGAGAACTCATTTTCCCAAGAGATCAGCACATATTAGTAATTCGACGCCAAGTGATGAGCCCTGGAATCATATACAGACAAGAAACATTAAGCAGATTCAGTAAGTTTTATTTATATATTTTTGTTTGCCTTTTATTCTATTCCTTGCTCAGTGTTAGCTAGAATTCCAGTGGTGTGTTCCAATGATATGCTGCTGAGAACAGACATTCTGACATTCTTATCCTGGAACAAAATAAGTTGGTTTTATCATTTAACAATAAAGGCTTTTCCAGCATCTAGTGAGATGATCATGTGATTTTTGTTTTTCAGCTTGTTTATATGGTGGATTACGTTGATGGATTTTCGTATGTTGAACCATCCCTGCATCCCTGGGATGAAACCTACTTGAACGTGGTGAATGATTGTTTTGATGTGTTCTTGGATCCGATTTGCCAGTATTTTATTGAGTATTTTTGCATCAATGTTCATGAGGGATATTGGTCTGAAGTTCTCTTTCTTGGTTGTATCTTTGTGTGGCTTGGGGATCAAGGTTATTGAAGCCTCATAGAAAGAGTTTGGCAAAGACCCTTCTGCTTCTATTGTGTGGAACACTTTGAGAAGAATTGGTATAAGCTGTTCTTTGAAGTTGTGGTAGAATTCTGCACTGAGGCCATCTGGACCTGGACTTTTTTTGGTTGGGAGACTTTTGATGACAGCTTCTATTTCCATAGGGGTTATAGGTCTATTTAAATTGCTTATCTGTTCTTGATTTAGTTTTGGCAAATGATAGCTGTCCAGGAAGTCATCCATTTCCTTTAAATTTTCGAATTTTGTGGAGTACAAGTTTTCAAAGTATGACCTAATGATTCTCTGGATTTCCTCAGAGTCTGTTGTTATGTCCCCCTTTTCATTTCTGATTTTGTTAATTTGCATGTTCACTCTCTGCTGTTTGGTAAGTTTGGACAAAGGTTTGTCTATCTTGTTGATTTTCTCAAAGAACCAACTCTTCATTGCATTGATTCTTTGTATTGTTTTCCTGGTTTCTACTTTGTTGATTTCAGCCCTCAATTTGATTATTTCCTGGCGTCTACTCCTCCTGGGGGAGTTTGCTTCTTTGTGTTCTAGAGCTGTTAGCTGTGATGTTAATTCTCTGGTATAACTGTTTTCCTGTTTCTTCATATGAGCACTTAGTGCTATGAACTTCCCCCGTAGCACTGCTTTCAAAGTGTCCCATAGGTTTGGGTATGTTGTGTCTTCATTCTCATTGAATTCGAGGAAGTCTTTAATTTCTTTTTTTATTTCCTCTTTGACCCAGGGATGGTGCAGTTGAGCATTATTCAATTTCCATGAGTTTGTAGGTTTTCTGCAGTTTGTGTTGTTGTTGAATTCTAATTTTAAGGCATGGTGGTCTGATAAGATGCATGGAGTTATTCCAATTTTTTTGTAGCTGCTAAGGTTTGATATGTTGCCAAGTATGTGGTCAATTTTTGAGAAGGTTCCATGTGGTGGTGAGAAGAAGGTATATTCTTTTTTATGTGGATGAAATGTTCTATAGATATCTGTTAATCCCAGTTGGGTCATTACTTCTATTAGACCCTTTGCTTCTTTGTTGAGTTTCTGTCTGGTATTCTTGTGAATGTGGATGCCTGCTAAAATCAAAAACACCAATGACAATTTATGCTGGAGAGGATGTGGTGAAAGGGGGACACTCCTCCATTGCTGGTGGGAGTGCCAACTGGTTCAGCCACTTTGGAAAGCAGTATGGAGATTCCTCAGAAAAATGGGAATAAACCTACCACAAGACCCAGCAACTCCACTCTTAGGCATATACCCAAAAGATGCCCATTCATACAACAAAGATGTCTGTTCCACTATGTTCATAGCAGCTTTATTTGTAATAGCCAGAACTTGGAAGCAACCCAGATGACCCTCACCCGAAGAGTGGATAGAGAAAATGTGGTACATCTACACAATGGAGTACTATTCAGCAGAAAAAAATAATGGAATCATGAGATTCGCAGGCAAATGGATGACACTAGAAGAAACCATCCTGAGTGAGGTAACCCAGTCACAAAAAGAGAAACATGGCATGTACTCTCTCATATATGGATTTTAGACATAGATCTGGGGAGTGCCAGCCTACAATCCTATGGCCAGAGAGTCTGGGAAACAGAAACTACATTTAGTGGCTGGTTAAGTACTGAGCTGAACTCAAGAAAGCCAGTATCAGAGAGGGAGGACTGATGATCAAAGGGATTAAGACTGGCCTGGTTTAACCCCCAGAAACAGCTGACCAGACAAAGGTTAACTCTTGAATCCCAGGCATCAGCGTGGGAATCCAGCATGGGACTGATCAAGACCCCCTGAATCTGGGTGTCAGTGAGGAGGCCTAGGTAATCTATTGAGCCTTGGGCAGCAGATCAGTACCCATCCCAAGTATACACACGGACTTTGGACTCCCATAGAACAATGTGAGGTGCACTCTCACCCTGAACTCTTGGGGAAGGGTCTAGGCCCTGCCCTATATGAAATGACAGACTATGGACACCCCCATGGAGGGCCTCACCCTCCCTGGGGGAACGAGGGGATAACGGGGGGGGGGATAGGGGAGGGCACGGGAGGAGGGGAGGGAAAGGGAGAGGGACCTGGAACTGACTTGTGAAGCAACCTTGTTTCTTATCTAAATTTAAAAAAAAAAGAAAAAAAAAACAATAAACATGAGGCCCAGACTACTATACCCGGTAAAGCTCTCAATCACTATAGACGGAGAAAACAAGATATTCCATGACAAAACTAGATTCAAGCAATATGTGTCCACTAACCCAGCCCTACAGAAAATTTTGGAAGGAAAACTCCAACCCAAGGAAGCTAACTACAACCAGAAAAACGTAAGCATTAGAGAATCCCTCTCTACCAACAGCCAAAAGAACAAAGGGGTGAAATTCCACACATAATTCCACCAACAACAACCATCGCAAATCGAAGAAGGATGAGCAATCAATGGTCATTAATATCCCTCAATATTAATGGTCTTGACTCACCCATAAAAAGACACAGACTAGCAGAATGGATTCGAAGACAGAACCCTTCCTTCTGCTGCATACAAGAAACACACCTCACCCTCAAAGACAGACATTACCTGAGAGTTAAAGGTTGGGAAAAAACTTTTCAATCAAATGGACCCAAGAAACAAGCAGGGGTAGCAATCCTAATATCTAACAAAATAGACTTTAAAATAAAATCAATCAAAAGAGATGAAGGAGGTCATTACATACTCATCACAGGTGAAACCCACCAAGATGAAGTGTCTATCCTGAACATCTATGCCCCAAATACAAAGGCATCCACATTCGTTAAAGAAACATTATTAGAACTTAAACCTCATCTAAAGCCCCACACAGTTATAGTGGGAGACTTCAACACACCACTCTCACCACTAGACAGGAATACCAAACAGAAACTCAACAAAGAAGCAAAAGGTCTAATAGAAGTAATGACTCTTACAGCTGATTAACACCTTCAGCAAAGTGGCAGGCTACAAGATCAACTCAAGAAAATCAGTAGCCCTACTATATACAGATGATAAAAAGGCTGAAAGAGAAATCAGAGAAACATCACCCTTTACAATTGCCACAAACAACATAAAATACCTTGGGGTAACGCTAACCAAACAAGTGAAAGACCTGTATTGTAAGAACTTTGAATCTTTAAAGAAAGAAATTAAAGAAGCCCTCAGAAAATGGAAAGATCTCCCATGCTCTTGGATAGGTAGGATCAATGTAGTAAAAATGGCAATCCTGCCAAAAGCAATCTACAGATTCAATGCAATCCCCATTAAAATCCCAGCACAATTCTTCACAGACCTTGAAAGAACAATAATCAATTTCGTATGGAAAAACAAAAGACCCAGGATAGCCAAAACAACCCTGTTCAACAAGGCATTGTTTTGTAAATTTCTCCTATTGTTATGATATGTTCATATTATTTTTGCTATCCTAGTAATGATATGTATCATAAAATAAGAAAAAGTCTCTCTAATCATTTAGAAGACATTAAGAAATATGGTATTGCTTCTTATGCATTGTAGGCATCCTACATTCTTTTTGAAAGTTTAGTTGCTGATTAAATATGATCAAATTTTCAGGGAATTCAGGATATAAGTTTCTCATTATACCAATTTTGTAGATATCTTCCAAAGAATTGTCCTGCTTAGTGTAAATATTCAATCATAGGGACACAGAATTATTACTAATTTTATTGATTTAATAATTATAAAATCATTAAATTGTGAAGATTACATAAGAGTGTACAAAAGTGGTGGATGATGACCAGAGAATAGTGTCTTCTTCACAAAGCAGGGTGGTTAAACATATGAACTTACAGCAGTTGCTACACCATGAATAAGATCCAAGAAATTGTAAACCAGACTAAAACTCTTCAAGCAGAGAACAGGTTGACATGAAGCTCCACACCTAAGTGAAGACTTATGAACACTCCTTAACCTTTTGGAGAGGAAGGGTCAATTTTCTTTAAAAGTGTACGACCTGAAAATTTGCTCATGCTCTAATGTAAAGCCCCAATTCATTAATATTTAAGCAATACAAATCGGTTTTGGTGGGGAAAAAATAAAAAGAACAGAAAGTTGAGTGGGAAGAGAGAAGAGGAGACTATGGGAAGAGTTGATAAAAGGAGGTGAATATAATCAAATCACATTGTAAATATTATCAAAAACACCTATTTAAAAATGGATCAATGAGAAGTAAAGCAGGTGGCTAACTAGAATCTTCACCACTGTGATTAGTGTAAATAGTATTGAAAGGGACTCTGATTGCTACCAAAGAAGAAAGGTAAACATCAACACACTTACAAACTCTTTGATTTAAAATAATGACACACCTATAAGACGCACTAATGTGATGGTTCTCAGACTTACCATTTTAATACAGACCTTCATGATGTCGTAACAACCAACCATAAAAGTTCTATTTCACAACTGTAATTTTGCTTCCCTTGTAATTCATAATGCAAATATCTGTCTTTTCTAGTTATCCTTGGCAACCCATGTGGAAGGTTCATTTAACCCAAGGAGTTGTGACCCACAGGTTGAGATCAACTGTACTAATGGTACAAAATTAGTGAGAGAAACTAGTCAGTATCTTATTGGATTTAAGACCCTCTCCATGAAATATTATTTACCTTAGTGTTTCTATTGATGTGAAGAGACACCATGATCACAGCAACTCTTATAAAGGAAAACATTTAATTGGGGAGGAAGCTTCAGTTTCAAAGATGTAGTTGATTAACATCATTGCAGAATCATGGCAACCTGTAGGTCAATATGGTGCTGCTCCATCTTGATCAGAAGGCAACAGGAAGTAGAATACAGCATTGGACATTACCTAGGCATGTATGAAACCTCAAAGTCCATCCCCACAGTGACATACTTCCTCCAACAAAGTAATACCTACTCCAACAAAGCCATACCTCCTAATAGTTCTACTCTCATAAGATTATTGGGGACAATTGCATTCAAAATATCATGTTTCATTCTCTGACCCTCATAAGTCTGTAACAATATCATAATGCAAAGTGAATTTAGTCCAACTTCAAAAGTCCCCATAGTCTGTCACAGTCTCAACAGTGTTTTAAACTCAAAGTTCAAAATCTGTTCTGAGATTCATGTAATTTACTAACTGTAATCCCCTACACAACCAAAATTTAAAAAGCAGATAATATGCTTCCAACATACAATGGCTTAGGATATACATTAGCATTCCAAAATGTAGGGAAGAGTGCATAGTTAGTGTTATCATTCAGGCACATCTGGCCCTACCCCTTGGAGACCTGCCAGAGCGCACCCATGGCAAGCAGGGCCAGGCTCTGTACAAAGACAAAAAGGTGCCTTTCTATTTTCAATGGTTAGACCCGGGTGGCCTCAGACTCAGAGATCTGCTATTCTTTACCTTACAAGTGCTGGGAATAAAGGTGTGCACCACCACACTCAACTCTAAAATTTCTTTAATTCCTTTTCACAAGTTGGAAACAGCTGGGTGGAATCTTGCTCTGTTGTCACCACTACTTTTTATTACATTTCCTATCTGTTTATGTCCTTCAACATAGGCTTTAACTCTTTTCCACTTCCTGGTGCCCCTGCTTTTTCCATTTGCATATTTTGTATTTTTATTTGCTAGCTTGCTTCTTTTCATTATATATCTTCATCAGCATTAACACTAACAACCACATGACAGTGGCTATACTAGGCTGTCTTGAGATTTCTTCTGCCAGTTGAATTAACCCCAAATGTTAGCCTCAGGAAGACTGTTGGGATAAGGACCTAGATCCTCCCCCCATGTGTCTAGGCTGAGAAAGTATCCCTCTATGTGGAATGGGCTCTCAAAGTCCATTCATATACTAGGGATAAATATGGATCCACTACCAGAGGCTCCATAGATTAACCAGACCTCTATAATAGTTTAATACACTTTACCTTTAAAACTTGTTTTATTATTTTATCTTTGTCCTTTTCACTTTGTAACCTCTTTTATCATTATTTTATTTTTTCTTTTATAAAAATCCCATGTGCAAGAGCATACAGTATTGTTAATCTATATCAGTCTTATTTCATTGTGTAAACTCTGCCTTAATTTGTCTTTAACTGTTTTGCCTGGCTCATTCCTTCTGTAGGCATTAGAATGTGAGTTATACTTGTTAAAATATTTTGACTGTTTAAGCTTTCTGAATTTACTTTTTTCTAAGTTATGTTTTCTTGGTTTTGTAAGACCCAGAGTAGATTTTTCTCTTACTGATATTCTATTTTAGTATTATTATTTTTGGTTCTGCCCTATCTAGTGCTAAATCCCTCTACTGAGATCTTCATTTTTTCTTTGATCCAACTCAACTCTAGATTTGAACTATGTCATTACTATGTGAGACTTGTCATTACTTTAGCTAATAAGATTCACAGCTGATTGTAATTGATGGTGACATTTTGTCTAGCACTGTGAAAACGAGGCAATATGGATGAAGCTTCCAAATGAAGTTAAGGTTGATTTTTCCATGTGGTCTGATTCAAGAATGTGGTGTCATAAGCAATTGGATCTTACTGCCAAGTTCTGGAGGGTACTTAAGAGGACTGGCAGTATTCTATTCTGTTTGGAACCTCACAGAACAATAACTCCAAAAGACACAAAACATTTCTGGCACTAGGTTTATTTGTTAATCTCTGATGTCTAGTAAAGGGCACAGTGTACCATTATAAGATAACTTCATTATGACTCTCTCTATAAGTACAAATATGCATTTTAGGAAGCTTTGAAAGTGATAGGTTTCCATATGAATATTTTGAAAGAATTTAGAGTTATTTATTCCTCCCAGTTTCCCTGTTCCACCATGCCCTTCATTCCCTCTCACCAATGGAATCAGCCTTGTCATCCTTTATTTCACTTGATCTATTTGTCTTTTGGTTTATTTTGCCTATGCTCAATAGCTTTGCTATCACACATGTTTCTCTTTGACTTGTACCATTTTTCTTTAGAATTTATTTAGTCATCTCAATAAAATTGTCTGCTAATGATTAATGAATTTGTTCTTTGTCACGATTCAGTATTGAAGGTGTGAGGAAAAGAGATGTTCAGGAGAATATTCTATTATAGTCATGAATGATTTAAAAAGTCCATTTCAAGTAACTTAGAGAACAGGAGTTGACATATTAGACATTCTTCTATTTAAACAAACTATTTTAATCTCCAAAACATTTCTCTTAATTACTTTTGTTCATTGTAACAACTAATCTTCCTTCCAATATTAAAAACTACTTTTTTATTTTTTTCATAACATTGCCATTCTACATTTAATTATACAAGATGAAAGCTATATTTAATAACTTCCATGTTTTTAAAATCTGGAGAGTTTTCTGGTGATTGTTTTAATAATGTCTATAAGAAATGAACTTTTTTGTGAATTGAAACATTCAAATAGATTTACTTTGTTAAAATGAATATTTAATTTTAAAACTTAAATTTACATTTTTCTGAAAACTTCAACGCATTCAACTATTATTCCTTATATTTGTACAAATACTTTCATTTGCTAGGGAGGAGTGGCAAAACAAAATATCATGTTCTCAGTTTCATAAGAAAACAGAGTTACCTCACAGAATGAGAGACTAGCAACTCAAAACTAAGGTAATTACAGAAAGGTTATGCTCTTTCCTAAATCTATGGGCAAAAACTATTTCCTTTCCTAGCTTCTGGCTTTGCTTTTACATCTTGACATTTCTTTGTAAACAAATTCTTCTAGACTCTGCCTTCATTCAGAGTTCCACTTTACTTCTGTGCAGGTATGCTTCAATGAATATTTTAATAGTTTGATATTAAAAACCTCAACCAAGTCTACATGTCTACATTGTTAATAATTGTGCATTCAACCATTTTTAAAAAGAAGAATTTTTTAGTGTTTACTCTTTTTTACTTTTAAATTTAAATTAGAAACAAGGTTGCTTCACATGTCAACTCCAGCTCCCTCTCCCTCTCGCTCCCCTCCTCCCACGATTCCTCAGGAAAATGGGAATCAGCCTATCACAAGAACCAGCAATTCCACTCTTAGGCATATACCCAAAAGATGCATATTCATACAAGGATGTCTGTTCCAGTGTATTCATACCAACATTATTTGTAATACCCAGAAACTGGAAGCAACCTAGATGCCCCTCAACTGAAGAGTGGATAGAGAAAACGTGGCACATTTACACAATGGAGTACTATTCAGCGGGAAATAAAACAATGGAATCTCGAAATTTGCAGGCAAATGGATGGCACTGGAAGTAACCATCTTGAGTGAGGTGACCAGTCACAAAAAGACAAACATGGTATGCACTCACTCATATATGGGTTTTAGACTTGAAGTAGGGGATTTCCAGCCTGTAATCCTACCAAGAAAGAGTCTGGGAAATAAGGCAGACCCTAAGAGAGATATGCATGGTATACCAGAGAAGGGGAATGGGACAGGATCTCGTGATTGGACTAGTAGAATGGGAAAAGGGGACCCGGATACAGAAGAACATTTTTTAAGAATGTGAAAGTCCTAGGAGGTTGGAAATTAAAACAGATTCAATAGATACTAGGGGAAAAATCAAGTCATAATTCAAAGGAAATATTTTAAACAGGTAGTTTTGAATAAGGTAGGGTAAAATATTCAATAATTTAACCGTGGGGGTATCCCATGTTGTAAATGTTCTAGTCAAATTAAAATTAAACTCACTTGACATATGATTTATAAATACTCTCAAAAATTAGGAAAGTAAATTAAGCAAATTAGTGCCACCTTGGGAATGAAAGAAAGCAACAACAGAAGCTTTAAAACAGACAGTGCAAAGAGAAACATTCCAGGTGTCTTGAACATTTGGCTTTCTGATTCCATTTATTAAGAAAATTATAGTGAACAGCTGACCATGAAGCCCACTAATAACAGAATAATACTTTAAATATATAAAAATGTGGTTAATGGTAACTCAATAAAAACATTACTCATCTCTTTCTACTAAAACACATTTTAATTTCCATGTGGGCCTCATATTCCAATATTATCCTATGTAGTAATTTGCAATGATTTGAAGATAAGCACATATTAACTAACGTAAGTATGAAATTTCCAGGCAGAGGACATGAGATCCCTCTTGAAAATATCTGCTTTATTAATATTTACAGGAAACTGGGATTGCTTAGTGGGTAAAGGTGCTGTAATCAATGCTAATAACCTGAGTTTGGTCCCCAGGACCTTGTTATGTACCTCATCATTTTTGTTTCTAACCTACCCATTGCATTATAAAAATGATCACAGACACCTGTAACTCTGAGCACATAGATGGGCAGAGAGTTAAGAGAGCAGACTGTGTGTTCAGTTGCTCATCTGAAATCTCCCAGAACTACCCCCTCTCCTCCAGGTCACTCCGTCCTGTTTTATAGAACATATTACCTGGTATGTTTGATTCTCCAAGACCTGCATGGGGGAAAAAGAGGACCAAATATTGTACTTGTACTTGTTCTCTGATCTCCCCACAAAAGTCTAGCTATGTAGTGTTCACACACACACACACACACACACACACACACTATTATTTACAGAAGAATAAGGAGGGGAGCGAGTATGTGAGTGTGTGTGTGTGTGTGTGTGTGTGTGTGTGTGTGTGTGTGTGTGTGTGTTTCCTGCATGCATTTATCTTTGGATGTGTCTGTGTGTATCCAGGGCAGATCATTCAAGATTAGAAAACATAAGAGGGGAGTTCCTCTTTTCAGGCAACTGGTTTTTCCTCTCTCAGCAGTCACTGATCACCTGTAGGATTTTGCTCGGACTGGAATCATGCCAAGCTTCCCTGTCTACCTTGGTATATCAGTTGGTACTGTCATTATTATTATCATGTTTAAACAAATATATTGCTGAGAGCTCTTGGTGTATTTTGCTGTTTTATTTATTTGTTGTGTGTCAATGACGCAAAAAAATGAGTGGCATACTGTCCTACTTGCTCTGACAGTCTTTCCACCCTCTCTTCCCTTTTTGCCCTAGAGTCTTAGTAAATCTACAGAGGTAAACTTGGACAGTCTGTTTTCTCTGCTAATGTTTTGTATTGGTTATATGCCTTATTTGACTTTTTTTCTCCTGTTGGTCATTACATAATAGAAAGTATCACAGGCTCATCAAAAGTTTAGTACATAATCAGGGGATGGTTCCAAAGAATCTAGCTGTCTGTTTAGTTATCATTTGACTCTCCCAATGTCCCCAGAGCTCACTTCTAACATTGATTATCTCTGCCTGTTTGGTTGCTTTTCCTCAAATTTATTATCTCATGTTACTACAAGGGTGATGAGGATACATTCACTAGTGTGAAAATTGCTTTCAAATATCTCATTATTTTGCCTGATCAATAGCCTATTATTTATTTATTCATTTATTTTTAGTTTATTTATTTATTTTACATCCTTACTGCTGCCTCCTCCCTTCTTCCCTCCCAATCCCCACCCTCTCCTCCCTCCCCCATTCCTCTGGACATCAGCAAAGCATGACTTACTGAGCTGCCTTAAGTGCAAGCACCTTCCTCTGTATTCAGTCTGAGAAAAGCAATCCAGCATGAGGATTAAGTTCCCAAAAGCCTGCCAAAGTACCAGGGACATCCCCTGCTCCCATTATAGGAGTCCAGTGAATAGACCTTTTCTGCATTACTGTCACATATGTACAGAATCCCTGACTGTTGGTTCATAATCTGTGAGTTCTCATGAGTCAGGCAAGCATTTCTACGGATTTTCCTGCAATGTCCCTGACCCAGTGGGCTTCTATAATCCAGTCTCCTCCCCTCAGTAGTACTCCCAAGATCTGCCCAATATTTGGTCATGGGTCTCTGAATCTGCCTCCATCAGTCACTGGTTGAAGACTCTTCAGTGACAACTGGGGTAGTCACCAGTCCAATTACAGGGGATGGCCAATGCAAGAATACAATGCTGCCAGAAATCTCAGCTGGGGCTGTCTCTGTAGATTCGTGTGAATTTCCCTTGCATCAGACTTCTACCTAAGCTTGTAAAGCCCAAAAGAGATGACTGGAAAAGGGAGTGTAACATCATATTTGCATAAAATATGGTTAATATTGCTGACTGAGAAACTGTTACTTTCTTTGAGAATTCAAAAAATAGATTCATCTATTAGTCAATATTTCCCAAACAGTTTCCCTTCCTTCTGCCCCTCCTAGCCTTTTACATACAATTTAGCATAAACTTTTGAACTTCAAAAATACTGTCTATTTATATATTTTTTACATTTCTATAGTTATTTATAGTTGTTTTGTACATCTTGATTAGGGTCTTGAATAAAAGTGAAATGTCATATTTAACATGAAGGAATGGAAGAAGCAGCTGAGATTTTCTTCTGGGAATTTATTGATATTGTATACTGAGCATGCCCAGAGAGACACATTTTATTGGAAGAAAGGCCATATCTCATGATGTGATGGCATTTCCGAATTTTGACTAAAGTACATAAATTTGTAATTTTATTTCAGATAACAAATTCTAGAGACATGATTAAATGGATATGAAAGAATATGAGCCAAAGTAAGAAATGGAAAAAGGGGTCATAAGTCAGAAATATAAGTCAAAGAATAGAAAAGTTAACAAAATTTGGGAAAATTTGGAGGGCAAATTTAACCAAATAAAGATGTATTTCCAAAGCCTTGTTGTTATACATTTAAGTTATAGAAAATAAAAGTTTAGACAATGGCTAAATTTGGTGTAAGAAACTACATAGGTTTTTTATGAGCAAACATATTAAATTATTATTGCATTATTATTATTATTTTTAGAGCAATTATTCTCTAGTCTATTAAGATAGTACTTACAGTTGTGGGTTAAAAAGTGCCACACTTACTTGCAAAGGTCCAAATTATATTATATGCATCCACTATAACATACAGGTGGCCAAAAGAAAGTGAATATACATATTCAAATATTATTAATAAATGAATGCACGTGGAACATTTCCGACATTTTCTAGGAAACACTAGGATGCTGAGTGTGTGAAAAGGAAAACTACGAATGTGAAGGATACTTGTGTGAAATTAAAAAAGAGGTATTACATGAGATTCTGCATTCAAATGGAATGGGATTATTTAAACCATTTTAGTCACAGTCAAAACCAATTTCTTATAAACTTTCAGCATTTTTATCGGTCATCACTGTTGACTCAATTATTTCTACTTTCTCAGTAACATGATACAATCTAGTGCCCCTGTACTTCAGAAGATTGTTGGTGGTTTTAAGACTGAACAAGACAAACATTATAAGTAGATGAACAAAGGTTTTTCAGCAAATGAGAGGTGATATACTCTGTCTAACAGTACCATTATACACCCAGTTGGGAAGATAACAGAGTAGATGACTTACTGTACTGCAAGAAATAAAAGATGATGAGAGCACTCATTGCTAAAGAAGTTTCTTTTGACAACAGATGGAGACTATCATGGAGATGCACAACTTATCAAAATGCAAAAAGAAAAATGACTGAGGAGTGTCCATCCTCCGCTGACATATGAAACCCTAAAACTAAGACTCCAGGGCAAAAAGGGAAGAGGAGGTGGAAAGACTGTCAGAGCAAGTAGGACAGTATGGCAGTCATTGTTGGGTCATTGAGACACAACAAATAAATAAAACAGCAAAATACACCCAAGAGCTCTCAGCAATATATTTGTTTGAGCATGATAAGAATAATGACAGCATCAATTGATGTGCCAAGGTAGACAGGGAAGCTTTGCATGATTCCAGTCCTAGCAAAAGACCTACAGGTGGTCAATGACTGCTGAGAAAAAAATCACTTGCCTGAAAGGAGGAAATACTCCCTATGTTATCCAATCTTGAATGATCTGTCCTGAATACACACAGACGCAACCAAAGATAAATGCATGCAGTAAACACACATACTCTCTCTGTCTCTGTCTCTGTCTCTGTCTCTGTCTCTGTCTCTGTCTCTGACTCTCTCTCTCTCTCTCTCTCTCTCTCACACACACACACACACTATTATTTACAGAAGAATTTTGCTATGGGAGGGGAAGGAGGCAATGAAATAAAAGTTAATGCTGAGAGTGATATAGATGCAGTGCTCAGATATGAGATGCTCAAAAGAATATATTCTACTTAAAAAATTTACAAGAGGGACAAGGGAGGAGGAGTGGGAGAGGGAGCTGGGATTGACATGTGAAAAAGCATTCATGTTTCTAATTTAAATAAAACCATATTGAGGAAAAATTTACAAGAACAGGTAAATAAATAAATGAATAGATAGATAAATAAATACAAGCTGGCCCGAATTGCCACCAAAGTCTTTCACTGCTGAATTCTATTTCATTTGCCTCTGGCCTAATGGAAATGGATTTCACCTCTCCCTTTTACTACATGCTAGTAAACTATCTCATACTGTTAACAGCAGCAAGGGACTTAGCTAGCTGTTCCAAGGTTACTAGCCTCTTTTTCAAAACATTGAAATAAAGGCAGAGACAGATTACAAAGTAGCAAGGAAACCTTATTCTAAAGCAAAGACATAGCACAGATCAAGAGGAAAGCTCTCAAGAGTGACAGTGGGACTCATGAGTGTCAGTACTCAAGTGACCCAATTATCCTTTGGCACTTCCTTTTTAAGGGATTCAAGAGAAGTCGATGGGTTGCTAAGGTTCTGTGTTTTAATTGACAAACTTGTATTATACTCGCATCCTTCCCATGATTCGTTACATATTAATAATTTGAATACCCAAGTTATCCAGGAAAATAAGATGGTAAATATAGAATTCTCCCTGAAATTTCACTCTGTTGACACATTTTTGCCTCATTGTATAGGCACTCAAACCCAGTTCAGGCTGTATCAGTCAGTTTCTTAAGATTTGCTCTGAGATATAAAATGGTGATATCTATTAGAGAGCTGATAAGGGTAGCCACTTATTGTAACTGTATAAAGCAAATACAGTTGCAGCCAGATATAGGGATGGGGTCCACATTATCAACATGTTTCCAGGTACATTGTTCAGAGGTGTGTGCGTGTGTGTGTGTGTGTGTGTGTGTGTGTGTGTGTGTGTGTGTGTGTTTGGCACTGGCAGATGAAGATCTTCATTTTCCACATGCAGTGTAAGTCACAGTGCATGTGTATATCCCAGGCCAAGTAGAGTCCCACTATGTTAGTCTACTCTCTATGCTCATCTGCCTAAAAAGTAAAATGAGTTTTGAGTATTAGGAATCAAAAAAAAACTTCAAATATTTATTATGGTGTGCAATCAAGAAAGTATGAAAAGAACTGTAACACAAGGTGACAATTCATCCACAGACACATGCTGAGATATGCATGTCATATCTGCTCTAAACAGTTTCCGTGTAGTAGGCTATGATATCCATGCGAGTATATGATTTTGCAAATGAGGAAAATGTTATTTCTTAGGAGGTGTTGTTCTGAAAGTGATGTATGGAGTTGTAGCAGCTTCAATCAGAGTTTAGATGATGTTGGAATAATGAAGCATAAGACTGCAGGTGAAACCTTAGAATTAAGGCCCCGTATTGTGGTCAAAGATGGTAATAAACAAAGCAAAAGGAAGTCTGTACTGAAAGATGGGGTGTGTGACTTATTATTCTCAATGTCTATTTGAATTTGGTCAAAGAATTCAGGTACCTCGTGCATATTTGAATAATGGATTTATTGCGCACTCTCATTCCTTCAGCTTCTCATTTCCAGGCTGAAGAAGGAAGAAGAGTTTTTAATCTATAGCAAGGATGTTTGGAAGGAAAAAGATTCAGTTACATGATGAAATATTATGTGAAATATTATGTTTGAACTGATAGTGAGGTACGATACACAGTTTGTCTGGGAGTCCTCGCAGGAAGACCAGCATAGGAGCTGGGTTGATTTCTAATTTCGAAAATATGAAAGCTGCTTGGTTAGGACACTAGGTGTCAATTTTGTTAGTAATGTTTATGTTAGAAAAATTAAATAAAAATATCAATTAGATACAATATTTTCTATATCTGTAGTATTAAGGGAAATGGTAGTTACTGGCTTATAGACAAATTTTAATGGTTTTCATTATAAAAAAGGAAAAAATCATTAATAAAATGTGTTATTTGGTCCAGGGTGAAAGTTCAGCATGTCATGTTATAAAACAATTCAGAATTAAGCCCAGACATGTAAATAAAAGCCTGTAAGAGAATTTTTTCCAGCAATGTAAAATTTTTAACTCATTTGTACAAGTGCATGCAGTCAGGTAAAGGCAAAATATAACTGACTGAACAGTAATGTAGAATATAAGTGCCTATGACAACACAGTTATAACGCCAATTAAAACAGGATCTTAAGAAGAATAAAAGGACATGTAGATAATGTGGGGACAGTGTCATTATTTATATCAGTAATCGGTTTACTATGCTACAAATTATCAAAAGGACGATAGGAAATTCCCAGAATATATAAGGGGGGGAGAAGTCTTTATTTGTGTGAGAAAATCTGATCACTGAATACATTGACGTGGAGAACTTTCATCAAATTGAATATTGTGTCCTACAAATTTAGGATATACAGATGTATCTGCCAATGAGCAAAGTGTGTGAAAGTAACATTGGAAAGTAATAAAACATTTTGGGAAACTCAGCAAACTGTTCCTGTTTCATACATGGAGATATCATTTCACCCTGTTTAAATATGTTTGCTTCTGCAGATTATCAGTAATGTAAATATATACCACAGAAAACTAGAGGCTATGGTTGTCATTTTCATAATGTTATTCAGAGTACCAGCAGTGGGGCTGGAGAGATGGCTCCGAGGTTAAGAACACTGACTGCTCTTCCCAGGAGTCCTGAGTTCAATTCCCAGCAACCACATGGTGACTCATAGCCATCTACAATTCAATCTGGTGCCCTCTTCTGTCATGTAGGCAGAACAGTGTATATGTAATAAATAAACAAACATTAAAAAATTTTTAAAGAGTACCAGCAGTATTATTTGGCAGGTAGTAGATGTTCAATCCATATTTCTAAATAAACAGACAAGTTTCAACATTAACACATGTAAGGGAATACAATTCTATGAATTTCATATTCAATATAAGAATATGAGGTAAAATTTTAGGACATAATTTGTGGTATAGTTTTAGGAAATAATTTTTAATTAACTTTGTATCTAAGATATAGTAGAAAAACAATATAATCTGTTTCCTTTTGCTGCTTTTTGGAAACCTAGAATTACATTTTAAAAAACTCAATTATTTATTTGATTTTATGATTCCATTGATATATCTAAACAAACTTTTTTTGGTGATCTAATTTATTTTTTATTTTTTTAATTTTTATTTTAATTTTCAATAGCTTGTTTTACATGTCAATCCCAGTTCCCTCTCCCTCACCTCCTCCCGCATCCCCTCACCCCCCCAGCCTCCCACCCTATTGCCAATTCCTTCCATATAGGGGATATCTAGAGTCTGTCATTTCACTCAGGGTAGGGACCAGGCACTCCCCTAAGAGTCCAGGCTGAGAGAGCATCCCTCTTTGTGCTATGGACACACGATGTCTGTTTGTATTCCAGGGATAAACACTGATCCACTGCTCAGGGCCCCATAGGTTGCCCAGGCCTCCTCACGACACTCACATTCAGGGGGTCTGGATCAGTCTCATGCTGGCCTCCCCGCTGTCTGTCTGGGGTCCAAGAGCTCTCCCCTGTTCAGATCAGCTGTCTCTGCTGGTTTTGCCAACCCATTCTTTGCCAATTTGCTCATCGCTCCTCTCTCTCTGTCACTGGGTTCCTTGGGTTCAGTTCAGTGTTTAACTGTGGGTGTTTGCCCCTGCTTCCATCAGTCACTGGATGAAGGCTCCCGGATGGTTATAGACATCGAGATCATTATCAGGAATGGGCATTCTAGGTCTTTCTATTGCTGAGTGAGCTCTTATTCTGTCTTCTTCCCATCTCTTCTTCTAGTGGGTGCTGGTGGGTTCTTTCTGTCTCCATTGGTCTCCTTCCTTCCTGAAACTGAAGCTGGGGATGCTGACACTGAAGCTTAAGCTGAAGCTGGGGTTGCCGGAGGTTGGAGCCTGGAAGGGCTAATGTCTTTCCTGTGTGGGCGGGTCTTCTGGATGCCAGGAGCAGCTCCGGAAGATCAAGGGGATGGGTGTTGGGCAGGGGACTGGGGGTGTGTCCCCGCCAGAGACCCAATCTCACCTGAAGCTGTATCTGACTCTCAAGAAAAAACCTAAACCATTTAAATGCCATATTCTGTAGGTGTTTGAAAGGTTTGAAGTATGCCTATCCATTTGAAATGAATCTCTGTAAACGTAGGAAACCTTACTAACCTAACTATAAGTTTTGATGTTATAGGTAACTGTCTATTGTCTGTACTTAATTATATATTACATTTTAAATGATCTATGCAAGCACTATACCTTAGCAGGAAGAGAAATATACACATCACAAAATCGACCTTAAATTTGTATCAATAAATAAGAATCCATCCCAAAATGAAGTATTCATTTCTACACCATAATCTGCCTTTTACCTTTAAAAAGAAAATGGTTGTTATCATTAACCATTTATAACCAATGTCATAAAGGTGAAAACTAAAATTTAAAATAATATATTGGGTGTCATTTATTTCAAACTGTTTCCTGTTGGTTGGGGACATTATGAATCATGAGAAAACCCGCAAACCTTTACAAATCCTGGTTGTTTTAGTCTGTAAGGATGCATCATCTCAGCTGTTTTGGATGCTGGATTAGTTGGGCAATTCCTTTAAGGGGATCTTGCTTGATCAAACCATATTAGTTAGAAAGCAACCCACAGCTATTTTCTGTGGAAACGAAAGTAGAAATTCTTTTCCCAAGTTGTAACATGTGCTTAGACTTCAATTTTGAAATCAAAGCATTTTCATAATATATAAGTTGGAATAATTTGGTAGCATTTATAATCAAATGTCTTTTAGCAGCTGTTCCTTTATCAGCAATAAAAAATTTAAAAACATAATATACAGTGTCCACATCTCTGTGTATTTTCATCTTTATGTGGCTTACTTATTTACTTATTATAATAACTCAAATTATTTACTATTATTTTTCCTTTTATGAGACAGGGTTTTTTAGTTTATTTTTGTCTGTCTTGAAATTTACTGTGTATACCAGGCTGGCCTTAAATTACAGAGATCTGTCTCCCTCTGTCTCTGGAGAATTGGTATTAAAGGCATGTGCCACTATCGCCCAGCCATTTTATTTCTATTTTCTCCCAAGACGATATATATATATATATATATATATATATATATATATATATTCCAGTTTTTATTTAAATTAGAAACAAGCTTGTTTTACATGTTAATCACAGTTTCCTCTCCCTCCCCTCTACTTCTGTCCCCCACAACCCTTATCCCATTCCCTTTCTGCTCCCCAAGGAGGTTAAGGCATTCCATGGGGGATCTTTAAAGTCTGTTATATCATTTGAAGCAGGGCCTCTGCCCTCCCCTATGTATCTAGGCTGAGAAAGTATCACTCTATGTGGAGTGAGCTCCCAAAGTCCATTTGTACACTAGGGATAAATACTAGTCCACTACCGGATGCCCTATAGATTAACCAGACTTCCAAACTGACAAGCTTGTTCAGGTGATCTGGTACTGTCCTATGCTGGTTTCCCAGCTATCAGACAGTCTGGGGTCCATGAGCTCCCCTTGTTAAGGTCAGCTGTTTCTGTGGGTTTCAGCAATCCATATCTTGACCCCTTTGCTCATCACTCCTCCCTCTTTGCAACTGGATTCCATGAGTTCAGCTCAGTGTTTAGCTGTGGGTGTCTGCTTCTGCTTCCATCAGCTACTGCATGAAGGCTTTAGGATAATATATAAGGTAGTCACCAATCTCATTATCGGAGAAGGGTATTTAAGGTAACCTCTTCATTATTGCTGATTGTTAGTCGCATTATCCTCTGAATATTTCCCTAGTGCCAGGTTCCTCTTTCAATCTGTAATGGCTACCTCTATGTTTTTAAACATATTGTAAACCCTTTAGAGGTTTACTTTGTCTGCATCTACCTTTACTGTAAATTTCTATGGTTTTCTGACCACATGAGTCTTAATCTGCTAAACAACATTGTTAAAATGGCTATGCACTTATGCAAATTAGGGAACTGCCCTTAAAGGAGCCATGTGAGTCTTTGCTTGTCTCCAGCAAAACAGAGCCCACCTGAGAGAAATGTTACTACCAAGAATCCTTACTTGTCATTGTTCTTTTGTTTTTAAGTTTTGTTAGATTTTAAGCAGAAATTCATGAGCCACATTGGGTGTAATAATGTTATGTATACTCTTTCAGGCCAGCCTCCTGGGTCTCATCGCTGCTTCATCCCCCAAATAACATGTAAGACATCTTGATAATTATAAATCTGTTTGCTGGTGACTAGGATTTCTTATTGTCTAGCTCTGTCTTAAGTATTAACACATAACTACTAATATATGTGTTTCTACAAATTCTTATCTTACTGAGAATGCCAAGCTCATGCATCATCTCCTTCTGGGATCACATGGCAAGTTCTCTATTATTACATTTCCTAGAATCCTCTTCGTCTCCTAGTTCCACCAATATTGCTATCATATTGGCCTACAGTATTCTATTCATCAACCAATAAACGAGCCATGTTTTGAATATTTCCCCCATCAACATAATGCACTTGGGTTTCTGTAGATTGCTGTTGTAGAAATCACTAATGAAAAAAAATGTACTTTTTTTTCTCTTGTATGTTTGGACCAAAAGTTTCCTTATTGTTTCTCCACGGAAATCATAACATATACTATCATTTCAATGTCATACAATTATGATGTTGTCATGGAGGCATGCTCTCCCTGCCTGGACACATGGGGGATGGCCTAAACCCTGCCCTCATGACAGACTTTGGAGATTCCCCCATGGAGGGTCTCACCCTCCCTGGGGATCAGAATGGGGATGGGGCAGTGGCTTGCAGGGGTTGGTGAGGTGTTGGGGAAGGAGGAGAGGGAAAGTGGGGCTGTGATTTACATGTGAAGTAAACTTGTTTCTAATTTAAATAAAAAATTTTTAAAGTAAAATTTCACATATTAAAAAAGTATGATGTTGTGCTACCTATAATTTTACAATGCATCAATGTGTGTTTATTGCAGAGTAAGGCAACCTTTCATAATTTATTAAGTCAAAATGGCTAATGTCTTACAGTCTACTACATTTCTGGTGAATAAGATAAATTATATTAACTTGAATTGTATAGAAACTGTTCATATTCCAGGTTGATTGCGGCTTCATTTCCAAATTGGATTATCTGAGAGTATCAAGTGAAATGAACATTTGTTCTTCTTTCTCACATTTACATTTGAAATCTTCATGTGACCAAGCTAGGAATAGTTGTTGTCACATGATTGTTTACTTTACAAAATGAAGGGAAACTAATAGAAATGATAGAGCACAGTGTTTACATCAAACGTTAAATTTTCAGGAATGATTTTTGTTTCCTTTAGCTTTGGCCAAACCTAATCAGTTTCATCTGCCTCAGTCAAATTAGTTTCGCTGAGTGCAATTCACTTACTGTGTTAAAGGAGGTTGCCTCTGAGAAGGGCATGGGAAACATTTATTGCAAATGTATTTTATGGTGAGTGAAATAGTTTGTGTGTTTTGTTACATATGTAGCAAGTTAAATAATTTTTTGCACCAAGGAAATTATTCAAAATAACAAGAGGGAAAAATAATTTTGATCAGAATACAATTTAGCTTTTAATACTTTTAAATACAGTTGAGCATATGTTGGTGTGATATTTGTTCTTGTTTGAATGTGAAATTTTCTAAACTCAGTTAGGATGAAGAGTCAAGTCATAAATTTTTTAAACATGAATATCTTTAGATACTCCATTATTTTTAATTGAAATATTTTTAAAAACATACTATTAAATAGCACTTCATGTCAACATATTGATATTAAAAATTCAGAAACTCTAAGTATTTTCTTACAGAAAATAGACATTTCAGAAAGTAATAACAAAGCTATAGTTGCTTCACAAGAAAATGTTAACTATATATCTTCATGTACACCAGAGTCTTCAAAGACAACATAAAGGTCAATAAACCAAATACTTAGTAGATGTATATCAGGAGTTCTGTTCAAAGAAGTAATATATTTACCATTTTGGTACATTTTGATTATCTACATAACATTTTATCATTCAGTTATTTCACATTTTAAGTCATACGATTTCATTCTAGACATAACATTTAAAAAATAAATTAATGTCTAGACTTGTATTTGGAAGTAGAACAAAACTCTGGTTTTCAAGTGTATTTTTTCATTTTTCAGGTTTACTTTTGAGTTAAAGGTATTAAATCATAAAATTGTAAAATGTTTATTTTTGAAGTGGTAGAAATTTTTATTTCTGAGTAAAGAGTTGAGAGATTGATTCACATGTATAGGAAATGTTTGAAAGCAAAGCACATGGCAGCTCATTTAGGAGAATCATGAGTTCTATACAAGCCTGGGCTACATAGCCAGTCTGAAGCCTCATACTGACCATCATAAATGACATTAATAAAGAGCCTAATGACTACAGTTCATTCTCACAAAAGGATAGTATCCATTATCTGGTACAAAACAGTACACCCCTGTTTTTCAAACACTTCTACTGCCTGTAGAGAACATTCTAGCAGCATTCTGCCAGCATTTCACACTCTGTGCCTTCCTGGCCTTGGACTCAGAGCTCACAAAACCAGGACTGAGTCCCAAATAAGTGAGTGAGGACACTGCAGTCAGAGACTTTACCTTTTCTGTCAAGGGAGGGTGAATATATCTTCTACTTATATATACTTACACATATTCATGAAAATCAGTGCTTTCTACAATGACAGACTCAATTCCAATCTGAATATTTTGGTTTATTACATACTTAGGTAATTTAAAATTCAGTAAATGTCTTGAAGATAAAAATTATACAGGCTGGGAAAATGATGCTATCTGTCTCCTATAAATGAACTTTTTTTTTGTTTTATTTGTTGTTGTTGCTTTGTTTGTGTAACTTTTTTTACACTCCAGAAATCACTCAGTGGTGTTTGGTTCTTACAATAAAATGCCCATGAAGAAATGAGATTTCTATGACCTTTTTTATTCCAATGGAATGGCATTTGCTTTCAGTTTCTATAATACAGCCTGGTTCTTTAATTTCTGCACAGTTTACTTTTTTATGATTTAACTGGTACACAGGCCCTACAAAACAAATCTAGAAAGCCAATGCATTTCTGCCAGCTATCATCTCTATTAATGTGGAAAGTATATATTGAAGTTTCAGTTAGGATCTATCTCTCAAAAATATATGGAATTACACTTCTACTAATTGTTTTGTTGATGTTGTACCTATTGAACATAAGCTTAAAAACCTTTTATCATGATACATGTTTTATAAATGCTGAAAATGAAACTTTTAAGTTTTGTGTGAAAAGAAATATGCGAATCACAATCAGTTGTTATAGTAGGTGTAATATCATTCAAATCATATCTTTTATTTCATTATGGCTTTCAAACATTTACATGACTTTGCTATTTCAAATACTTTTGTTTAAATGTATAAATTTGTTTCTATTCATAGAAAAGGAGCAGAATTGGAGAGCTGGGGAGAGATATGGAACATGGGAAAACATATCTTTGTTCCCTGATTTTAGGGTTAAAGCAATGGCCACAGCTGCGTTTGTGTGATGCTAAGGCTGGGCCATAAAGAGGCATTCACAAGACTTTTTATATTTAAAGTTTTGAACAAGCCTAGCCAATTTAATAATCATGAGGACAGATATGTTTTCAGTACCTTCTCCCACATCTCCCTTTTCACAGCTACCTTAGTTTTAAAGCAGAGCTGGATGTTCCTGAGTATCCAATCTGGCAGTATCATTGGCAACTGAGTATAATCATGGCTGCCTCCGTAAATTTCAAATCACGTCATTTCCCAGGATGAGAAAGTTGGAAAAGGAGCTCTAATCTACTGGAGAAGACAAAGTGGGGATGTCCCAACATCTCTTCCAGGCCACACTGAGTGGGTGACAAAGTTGCTATTGGTAATGCTAGAGGTGAAATCCAAATGTTCTTAGTTCCTGTTACCATCTGTATTTCCTGTTAATGGATTGCAAAGGAAAGATTCTTCAAATTTAAAAAATGAAACTAATGTGAGAATGAGGGTTTTTCGTGGACAAAGCAATAACAATGATTTTGCATCTTGGAGAAGGGCACTGCCTACACCTACAAAGACAAAGTAGTAAAGAAACATCAATATCTTTTCTCATCCATCAAGTAATTGCACTTACCGACTGTATTAAGACATCCTCAGGCTTTAAGGCTCCCTTAAAAGTACTGTAATTTGATGACAGCATTGATTCCAGGAAGACCAGGAGACAAGTTGTGGCACCTGCTGTGCGACCTGCATCCGAGAATGTAGCGAGGTGGTCGGGATAGATGACACAGAGACCCGTCGGTTGCTTTAAGAAAACTTTATGCTTCCCAAGTCAGCTTAGGAGGAGACCCCAGTCCGCTTAGGAGAGAGAAGTCTCAGGAGAAGTCCCTCCAAGAAAAAAGAGCTTCCCTTTTTAAGGACTTTTGCCATCCATTTACATACCATTCTTTCCACTTCTCACCCTCCTGGCTGGTGGTTTAATCTCCGGCCCCAGAATCGGGGAGACACCACAGGGGGCGGGGACAGGAAGAGGCATCTAGCCTAGCCGTAGGGGGTGTGAAAGTCATGGTTTCTCAGTGAGCAAGCCCTTATCTGAGCCCTATCAAGAGCTTTAAAGCACTGAATTGTTTTCAGTAAACATTACACAGATGCCTGCTCCCAGGCCAAAGGGGAAGTGGGTTTCTGCTCAAGGTCTGGTGTCCCCCACAACAAGTGATATCTGAATCTGTAACTGTTGACTCAATAACTATATATATATATATATATTTCATTACTCTTGATCTTAATATTTACTTAAATATACTAAATCTGATTTTATTCTCCCAGTGGCATTTGTTTTATTATTTTAGTTTAGGAAGTAGTGTTTGTTAATAAATTCATTTTATTTTGCATAATATAGTGCAATTTAGGACAGTTGTCAATCTTTTCTTCCCCATCAATTAATTTTTTTAATTTTAATATTTAATAAGTGTTGTTAATGTTGCCTATAGATACAAACACATTTGTGACTAATAATTCACATTTATTTATGTTAAATGATTGATAAAATAAATTGTATTTTATTTCTCTTTCATTTCTTTAATTACTGGTCTTTTCTGCATATAGTTTCCATTTCAGGATCATATTTTGACTTTCCTATGGAATTATATTGCAAATTTGTCTATAATGTGTCAGGAATTTCTAACTAGGCAGTCATATACATTTTTATAAATTAAATGATTAACAATTTCACGTTATACTTTTCTGTGTATGTTGTTTGACTGTAATGTCAACCAAAGCTTTTCATTTTACACTGTAGGCTCTAGGTGCATTAAAGTGAACAAGCTGAATGTAAAGTATTCCTGTATATCTTGCCTGAAGAAGAGTAGCCTCAGTAGACCTGAAACAACTCTGTACAGACTCACAACCTAAAAGAGTAAATACAGAGTCAGAAAGTGGACAAGATCATGTGTCCTTCTTACTTGTATGAAAGAGTGCCAGAGGCAGCTTCACAGCTGTATAACATCACCTAATTAATCACTGACCCATTTTATTTTCTCCAAAGCAGAGATGTATAGGGCACCTTCTTCCTAGAGAAAAAAATATCAACATTGGCAGGATGGCCCACATCATTGCAGTGACCAGCAGAGAAACCCCCCTCTGCTCTCTGCTAACTTTCATTTGTCTAGCTTTATATTTGGCTATGGTCACTGCAGCAGAGATTTAATTTATTACTCAGCTATTTACATTAAAGATTTTAATATCCTAGAATACATTGGTTTTACAGTGTTCAGGGCTCTGAGCATACTGGGTAACAGAGCACAAATGACCTTATGAAGCAGGAGGTAAAGTAAAATAATTGCAAACTGCTGGGATGGAAGCCATCCCTCAGTATGAACATAAATACATTCCTTAGCATTGTCCAGAACCCAAGTGAAATGAGTGTAAGATAACTACCAGGATAAATGTGGCTTCAGTTCCAGAGTGAGAGGACATGAGGATGAATTGTGTGCAATCTTTCCTTCAGGTTATAACTATTTACGGTATTTCACCTACTGGGTATTTAATTGACTAAAAGATCACTGGAATGAATCTTGGCTGCATAATGAGAAATTTAACAAAAATCAACATATGAAATAAGGAAGGTGAACAAATTAGGAAGGAATGCCACTTTAAATCCTTTTGAATGTCTGTAAACACACTACCAGCTGGGTCCTTAGCAAGGATAAAGCACCAGCTTCAGGCTCTGTATAATTAAGTCCCCAAAACCATTGTTGTTCCAGCAGTATAGGACAATAAGTTAATGTAAAGCATGCCTTGTCTAAGTAATTGTTCTTTCATTCCAGCTGTGTGTTTTTACTGATTATAACTCAGCATTGCCCATTATGGAAACAACCATTTTACTTTAATATTCTTAGAGTTGTTTTGGTATTTCTCTAGAGTGGATAAGTTGCAGAGGTTCATCCTTGATTATTTCTGTAGATATTGGATATTATACTAACCAAATCCTCTTTCAATGAAAATTTAAGCTAAAAAGTGCCCATTAGACTCATAAACCCATTCAAGAAGTTCAGTAAAGTGTAGAGTGGTCATTCTTGAAAAATCATACGCATAAAAACAACAAAAATACCCAACTGAAGCATGATCCTATTGGTCTTAACAATAAAATCCCAGAATCAGAAACTGAGGTAAAGGCTGGATGATCAGCAAAGGAGCAGCCCCAGTCACTTTAAATCTCTGACTCCACAGGCTGAAAGTGCCTGGATCCTGTCTGTGTCTGGCTTTATCAGTTGCTCTCTCTGACCCATGATGTCACTTCCTGTCTCCTCTCTGTAAAGACCTTCAGACCTCTGTGGTTAACTAGTCACTACCTTTGCCCTCTGTTACCCAGGAAAGCTTTATTTGTCAGAACACATCAAAATATTACCCACATTTTCCACTTTTTGCCTAAAATTAAAAAAGGAGATTATAACTACAACTAACATTTGAAACAGTGTGCAATATGTACAATAAATATATACAATTATACAGAGACAATAATTACATTAACACTGTCTATTTCATAAACACTTGACAAATTCAGGGAATTTGTCCTATTATCTGTCCTATCTTGGTGAGTCTAATGTCTTGTACTTAATCCACATTCTATCCTAATTTGTATTACCAACCTGAAACTATCTTTTGATGCCTCTCATCCTTACACTTTACACTCTGAATTTCTTTATTATCTTAGTTTGTAATAATAACTTTCAGTGACTAGAAATGTGCTTGTATGGTATTGTTAACTGAGCTGTGTAGGTACAATACCTTGAACAAGATTAGAAATGTATGTACAGTATGTGCTAACAAAAATAAACTCAAATTTGTGTCAATACACAAAAATACATATCAATGTAAAATATTTAAGACTAGTAGTTCCTTCTTAAGTTTAAAAGTAGATTAAGAATTACATTTTATCTTATCATTTCTATAATATATATACATATATATATAAAATCAAAAAATCCAAGCCAATGTGAAACAATTAAAACTAGGTGGTGCTTTTCATTTTTAAAAGTAAATTCAATAATCTTCACTATTATACTATGATATCTATATCCCTCCTTTTCTTTTCAGAATAGATCCAATAATCTAACCTTTTATCATACCATTTCTTTATCCCCTTTTTTTCTTATCAGAACAAGAGTCCTGAATTTAACCTCCTTTGTTCAGCTTTTTTCCTGACCATTACCAATAACAACTTATAACCAACTCCCCCTATATAATAACAAATAACCATAACACATTGTCTGACCAAAAACTGTTCCTCTACCTGTTGGGAGTGTGAGCATCACCTTCTTAAAATTACTTCCTGCTGTCTAGGAATGGCAGCATCTTTAGGGGACCCTGAAAAATTGGAATAATTATCAAGTCCCAGAGGAACTAGCTATATCATCTCTTGTTCAGTTGCTACATAATGGGGAAATGCTGGGCTTATCGCAAGTCCTGGCTTGAATCTATGAGTTTGGACCACCTCAACTAGCCACCTTGAAATTGTCCTGAGCTGCCTTTAGTTCAAAACTGATCTTTGGCTGCTGTTTGCCAGCTTAGTAGCATTACCATAATCCACGTAGAATAATTCTGGTGGGGCCCCATCCTCCTTTTGGAGACTTCAAAAGTTGCTGTTAGGCATGCTCATGGTTCACTGCAGAAAACTTAAACACTTAAAATATATACACCAGGTCTCAAAGAGTTTAAAGACCATAAATATATATATATATACATATATATCTACATATATATATATATATATATATATATATATATATCTCCAGAGTACAAAAACTTAATTCCTAGTTACTTGGTAGAGACTCAAACACAACATCATGTACAGGAATCTAGAAGAAGCCTTTTCATAGAATTAGTACTCTATGTGTCATTAATATCATAATATCATGACAAATTTTGATATATATATAAATTTTATAAATTTTGAGATACTGTTTATACTTTAAGAAAAGCTTTAAAGAGTCAAAATAAAACCAAAGAATTAGGAGATAGTGGCAATAGGATAGTTTCTCAATTTTAGTTTTTCTTCTGTTCCATATCAGGTGACTTCCCACATGATGCAGAGATTTTGATTTTCCTTTAACAAGCACTCATGAGTTTAGAGAAAAACAGAGCCATACTCCAAATTCAAGGCCAGATTTTTAATTGGACTGAAACTACAAAAGGACAATTTGCATTTTGTGCCTGTAGATAACAGCAGTAATAAACATTTGGGAAGATTTATGAAATTTTATCCGTTTAGAGATGTGATATATCATTAGGCCAAATTATTCTGTTCCCTGGAACTTTTTTTTCTGAATGATTTGTACTTTTTCTTCAGATGTTTTATTTTCTCATTGGTCTTTGGGTTCCTTAACTAGATGCCTTTATTCTCCAGAAAAGACAAAAACAATGCCCTGCTCCAACTCTAACTTTGGGCATATTCGGGCTTAACAAGTTATATCTGATTAAATGAAAACGATTTGTCTTATAAGTTAGTTTAGATTGAATGGTCATACTATTTGATGAGTTAACATCTATTCTAATTAAGAGATATCTTGTTCAAATCTAATCTTTATAATATTTGCTTTATGGTTTCTCCTGAAATTTTCATTTTGTCTTCTTAAATTATTTTATCATGCAGAGCAGTATAGTATTTTACAATAGGCATTAGGATTTTTCATTGCTCTAGGAAAGTATATCCCCTATGGTCACAGGGAAATACTGGGACACAGGGGCCTTCAAAAGGCCCTGCCCAAGGCATTTCCTAATGTCAAAAAGTTACCTTCTCTGTCCCTTGTTGATGTACATTCATTGGTTCAGTGTTGGATTTTGCCACAACTTCTGCATTTACCAGAAGGGAGGAGAATTTTGTTTGGATTATTCTTAGAAAAAAATATTGTTTCTAGGAATGCCCTGCCTACAATCCTCCTTTAAGTGATCTTGTTTATGACAATTAAAACATCTGACATTTTGAGTTTCCTTCAAGCCTCTGGTAATCACCTCTATCCAAGCAACATCTTGGTTATGAGATTCAGTATTGACTGTATCTCAGCTCCAATCCTCAATGAGTGCCGATCTTGCCTTTAAAGGCCTAATTACCATTTTGCATTGTGAATTAGCATTTTCAAAAGCCATGATTCAATTATTATTTGTATACCTTCTTAATTTGGTATCATTCTGTTTATAGGTGAATACAATCTTTGTAAAAAAATATCAGTTAAATTTTATTTTTGGCTCTCTATAACTTTAGTACATGACTCTGTTCTCTTTCTGACTTCTACAATCCTGCCCCAAGCATTCAAAACTACTGCAAAGCACAGAGACAATGTGTGGTCATCATACATAGACTATCTTTGTACATCAGTATAATCGTCCTCTGCAAGAATTTGGTCTTGGGAGATTTCAATACGTCTGGCCCTACTTTGTTGTTCAGTGGCCTTGGCCTCATCTTTCTGCCAGCTCATCCACTGTAATTGAAGACCAGGCTCCAATACTGCTGTAACCAAGTCCTCTAGTCTTATGTCATTATTCTGTTACTTGTTGACCATGAATTTGACATCTGCCTCTCAAAAGATGATACATACTATATGAGACTATCAATTCCTTAAATCTTCTCATCTAACATTTCCACAGGAGTCATGTCAGATCTTTTATAGCTTTGAGGATACCTGTTGTTTGGCAGTTCCTGTAAGGTAACTATATAAATTAAGGTTGGTTGTTTGAAAACTTTGGGCTGTTCCTCTCTAACCTTATATCATAATGCTGAGATTGGGTCTCCTTTAGAATCCTCTGTCTGGGTCTGAAATTGCTATGATCTCTTTTACCAAGTTTTTCTAAGACTTGTATTTTGGCATTTATATCAGTCAACTTTCTTAAGAATAAAACAAGAATGCTCAAACTGATAATGTTTATAATTAACATTATATGAATTCCATCTACATCAATTGTCCCTTCATTTAATTGTTCCATTTTTAAGCCATTCTCTGTGTAATCATAGAGAGATGCAACTCTCTCCATCATAACAGTCTTTGCCATTTTTTAATGTGGGAAAAATACACTCTTTTTAAAAAACTAATTACCCCTTTTAAGAATTCCCAATTGTCTCACCAAGTCTGGTGAAGATGATGGTTGAACATAATGATGAAGTGTGAGGCTGACTGCTGCTGGTAGAACAATTTTCAAGAAAACCAAGAGGGCTTTCAAGGCAGCAGCCTGAGGTAGGGGCCCAGGGAAGCCCCCAACACACCTGGAGAGGGAATCCACTGTCTGAAAAATACACACAGGGCATCAATGGGAAGAATCAAGTGCAGTGGGAGCTGCCTAAAAGTAAATCTGGCAGGTTGTGAGGGGATACCTCCTGCAGCATTTGGAGTGCCTGTAGGGTATGGAAGAGAGGCTGCAATAGAAAAGTCCCAGAAGCACTCAGAAGACTTAAGGGGGACCTAGACAAAAGGCCAGTGACTCTGGCCACAAGAAGCTCCTGCCTGTGTGTGCCTGTGGATGCAAAGCAACAGGCAAGGGGCCTTTTCATGAATCCATGCCCTAAAACTTGGATGCCAAATAAAGCATAATCCTATTTGGACTAAATAGTAAAAACTCAAGTCAGATACCAAGGTAAATGGTGAAAAATCAGAGAAGCAAAGGAGCACTCACACATACTTCTTAACTTTCCTACTCCTCAGACAGAAATGGGCCTAGATCCTGTCTATTTCTGGCCTCATCACTTGCTGTCTATGCCCCATCATGTCACTTCCTCTCTCTTCTCTGTGTAGACCTCCAGACCTCCATGGTAAACTAGTGGCTAGATCTGCCCTCTGATCTCCAGGCAAGCATTCTTTGTCAGAACACACACAAAAAAATCACAACCCCTCACAGTTTGTATTTATAAATATACAGTTATTCATATGCAGATGCACACACACATAAGAATAGTCAAAGAAACTGATGCTATTAACTTGAGATGATGGGGTATGGAAGGGGTTCCAGGAAGGGAAATGAGGAGCAAAGGAGGTGGAACTGTACTTTAGTTAAAATATATTTTGACAAGGCAACACAAAATAATGCAAAGTAGAGTCATTGTGACCTGGAAACGTCCAATAATGCTAGTACAAGTGTCTAGCTTAGGACCACAATTTGATAGATATCTGGACAATTTTTAATGTACTTTGTATTTTAATGTACATAGTCATCTTAATAAAGTGATGATGAGCCTCAAAGGGAGAAGTTGTTCTTTAACTTGAAGCTCTTCTCCCACTCTAGTCTTTATATTTTATATTTGAAGCATCATGTTAAATATATGCTACTCTACCATTTATCATTTTTCCTTTCTTCTATTCATTGAAATTGCCACCATAGCCCAGACCAATGAATAGGCAGATAGCTGTTATATGACAGAAATATTTACACCTTGAAATTAACAACTTGTTAGTTAACTGACCTTGAAGACATTGCTTAACTATTTTTCTTTTCATCTATAAAACTTACACAAGAACATTTAATTCAAGGGGATTTTAAGAGATTTTAATGTCTAACAAATGCATAAACTGTTTACTGTAAGCCAGGAACTATTGAAAGCAGTTTTCTTAAATTGACTCATTTAGTAATCACATTTAAAATTATGCTCTGAGGGGCAATATTGTCCTTATTCAGTAGATGACGATATTGACAAATATGCCAGCAATGAAGGCATATTTAGTGGTGGAGATTGTTTAAAATGTAGCAAACATGAATTCATCATCCATTACTTTCTATGCTTACATGAGGAAAGTTGTCAATAATTGAAAACCTCTAGAACAATATTGTCTGTTTTCTGGGTAAAAGAAAAAATAAAAGATGAAAGAAAACATGCTAGTGATTAATAAGGCATTTAACTCAAGCAAGTAATTTAGGAAATATTTGTTGGGTTAATTTTTACCTGTGAGATTATTATCATAGTTACTTGATTGTATGTTCTATTTTTTTCCAAGACATGGTTTCTCTGTATTGCTTTGAAACCTGTCCAGGAATTCGCTCTGTAAAACAGACTGTCCTTGAACTCACAGAGGTCTGCCTGCCTCTGCCTCCTGAGTGCTACGATTAAAGTTGTGCACCACCAACGCCTGGCTAGGTGCATGTTCTTAATCATACATCTGTGGCAGGCCACAGTTAGGAATAATTCCAGCCTGTACTTATTCCTCACTCCTCCCTTCCCAGACTCCATTGCCTAGTTTCTTACCCTACTGAGGAGCCTCTATCTTAGTGACCCTATAAAGACACCTTTCAAAACGAAGTCTTCCCTCAGATTTCCAGTTGTCTGGCATGTTTCTAATAGAATTGTTCCAGCATAGTACATCTGAAAGTCTTGCACCTAAGTTACTTATATATCACATTGATGATGCTTCAAGTCTAAGGAAGAGTAAGAGAAAAATGAAAGAACATGTAGTAGAGTTTGTTATGTCCAAAGAGGAATGGAAGAACTTATTCAAGGATACTTAAGAGTAATATATGACTATTGGTAATGTTACATATGTGAGTCATATTTCTATTTCTTTTGTAGTATTCAACTGTGCTAGTTGGAGAAAAAAATAAAGGAATCAGTAGCTGTTCCCCGAGCTTCTCCTCAGACTGCTGAAATCTGTGTCTGCTCATATCTGTTGATCAGGGAAATGTAACTGTCCAATAAACACCACAACAATATAAAAAGAATGACCCTTGGATACACAGAGCATTTCCAAATGTTTAAGGTGGATATAAACAACCAATTCACCATGAAAATAGCACAATTCACCTGTAGAACTGAAAATGACTCTGACCATGCAGAGGATAGAAGAAAGATCACTTATGCCAAACCCTTAGGAAGAATTTTGTTATAGGATCCCCAAAAGAAAGAAATTGCATGAGTTCAATTCAGGCTTTCCTTTTGTAAATTTGAATGACTTGAAGAATAAAAAGAAAAGGAATATTGCAAACAGTAAACAAGAAACAAGATATGGTAAGGAGGAAGAAGACCAGAATAGAGATTCAGGGAAGAAGCCAAGAGGAACTGATGAGAGTCTTATACCCTGGGAGTCTGGGAGTCACAGCTAAAGTTAGAAAACAAGAGCAACAACCAAAATACACATAACAGAAGATGGTAAATGGCCTCTTGAGAAGAACACAGAACTCAGCAGAGATAACTATTATACACATAGATGTAATATAGGTCACACCAGTGCAAGCTGTACACCTATTTTGTTCTCATTTAAAAATTTTTCAATAGTCCCTGGGAGAAATAATTAAATCACTTGATATCAATTCAAACAGGTTTTTAATGTAATATCACAACAATCATTTGTGTGACTTTTTTACCTTTTAAATTTTTTGAGATTATTAGATAATTGAAATATTTTAGCCTTCTCTTTCCTTTATCCCAACCCTCATATACTCTTGCTCTCTTTCAAATTAATATTTTCTCATTAAATCTTCTTTCATGCATATATGTAAATGCTGAGTATGTACATGCATACATATTTCTGAATATAACTAAGTTTGTATAATATTCCTTGAATGTATGTTTTCAGGGCTATCATTTCTTATTGGATAACAATTTCTTCCCCTCTCAGCATTCATTAGTTGCCCACAGTTCCTTCTGTAGGGCAATGACTTGAAGTGTAGGATTTTCCCCACCCACAATCGTGTGCAAACTGTTAGAATCTTGATATTGGGAGTGGACAGTGGACACTGTAATCAAAAGGTTCAATATCATAATATCATCACCAAGCTTTTGATCATCCAACAATACTAAAGCTGTGTACTTCTCCAATAGCTGATCATTTTAGTTTATAATGATGAGCGAGTAGCCAGCTGATATGTATGTATTGAGGGAAACAATTATTTTAGAATGCTATAGATTTAGTATGTTAGGAATTAATTATGGGAGATTTGAACTACATCTCCCTTTTTTGCTTATTATTTGAGGCTCTCAAGTATTAGTGTCAAATACTAGCTTGAAGCTACAATTATGTTGGTATTCTACCCAGACTGCTGGGATACACTTTTGATGTACTAACTATTGGCCAAAAGTGTAACCCAGAATCCATTTTGCTATGAGGAAACTCAGACCACATTTTTGGCTACAACTGCATCATTTGCTGTACCATGCTGATTTCCAGGTAGCTGTGACTGACTCACATGAACATCAGTAGATATTTGAACCTGTGTGCAATTTTTTCTGGTGCTGCTTATGAAAGTGGGTGAATGTGGCAAGTGCCAGTCACCTTAGCTTCCTCTCAGTTTGGCAGAAATTTGGAATTCCTATGTGGCAGCTCCAATCCAATCCAAGGAGATGGCTAAAGCCAGATTACCTTCTTCAGTCTGACTTTTTTAAACCATGAAACATACATTCTTTTAAAATATCTTTGTTACAAATGAATAGTTGAATTTGCCTCAGATCTAAAAGGACGCATACAATGACAAAGTTATAGAGCCTACCACACCAAATAAAAACTCAATATGAATGTATAAACTGAAATAATGTAATGAATTGTGTTTTATCACCGTTCAATGATTATTTAATGTATTAAACTAAATTATCCGTGTTTCCAAAACATAAGCACTAAGGTATCTCTATCACTCATGACAATGGATGGTTAAGGCTGTCTTTTGCTCACTATCATTACATTTTCCCACTTTACCTCTAACTTTCAATTGCTGGGACTTGGCTTTGAGATGCTCTTCTTTATGAGAGTGAGCATGAGCACCTGTGTACTCACAGTCTGATATCTGTATGATGCTAATTGCTCCTAAATAGATTAAATAGACGTTCTTTAATATGCATACACATGCTCCACTGTCTACCTGAAATAGTTTGCATGCTAATCATGTCAAACAATATATCCATAGAAGGTACTTCATTCCTTTTCCTAGTAAAGAGTCAATTAGCATATTCCATAACTCTCTAGTACATTTTATAAATTGTATAGTTCATATCACTTCTCTTTATTGTTACTTATTTCTAAATTAATTATAAATTTCATTGATTACTATTAACAATTTATTTGTAAAAGTTTTCCTATGTAAACGTAAAGAAAGAAACTACAAGGTCTGAGTTAATGTAATAAACTGACTGGCTCTATATAAAACCCTAAACATTGTCATAGTATAGCATTAGGTAGTCACTGAAGAGGAATACTGGTAAACTACTGAATTGATTTTCTCTCTATTTATGTATAAATAATCTCCTCATATCTCCACAAATACACAACTAACATGCAAACAGACAGACACACAGATAGACAGACATACACACACATGCACACACACACACACACACACACACACACACGCAAACATTCACCACATACACACCAGCACTCTCATACATAAGGAAACACACACACTTGTAGGTAGAAGTTTCTATTCCATAACCTACTTCCAAGTAACCACACAGAGGCTTAATATTAACTATAAATGCAGCCAATATTTCAAACTTGCTACTCACTAATCTTCATTTTTATTTTTATTTTTTATTTTTTTTGGTTTTTCGAGACAGGGTTTCTCTGTATTGTTTTGGAGGCTATCGGTCCAGCCGAGCCTCGAACTCACAGAGATCTGCCTGCCTCTGCCTCCTGAGTGCTGGGATTAAAGGCATGCACTACCAACGCCCGGCACTAATCTTTGTTTTTAATTTTTTAGAAAGGAATGTATTGATTATTTGTGGATTTCACATCATGCATCTCATTTCCACTCATGTTCCCTTCCCTTTTAATCCATTTGCTGCCCTTGGAGCCCAGCTCCCCCAAGACACTTTGTAAAATTTTTGTTTGTTTATTTTGAGATAAGGTCTCTCTGTGTAGCCCTGGCTGTTCTGAACCTCTCCATGTAGACCAACCTGACCTCGAACACACAGAGATCCACCTGGCTCTGCCTCCCAAATGCTGGAATTAAAATGTGAACCACTGCAACTGTTTCAAATCTCTAATTTTTGCATGTCATAATATGATATAAAACATTAGGTAAATGTATTTTGTCAGTCAAATCATTTACATGCTAACTGCCTTAGTTGGGTATCAACATTTTAAAAAACCAAATGACTATAAGTTAGGAAAGGTTGCTCTGGTGGTAAGATAAAAGTGTTTATTACCTGTAAAAGAAAAAGAAGTGTGTGGTTTCCATGGAGAACAGTGCTGAAAAGAGGTGTGATGACATGAATAACATCACTTTCTACACCTGTCTGAGAGACGTGTTTGTAATTATGAGTGTGAAATAGGATTTGAAGGAAAAAAGTACTATAATTCCATAAAATCTGTATATTTTGACATAGTAAATATTTTAACAAGTTATAAAATTACTAGAGGCAGAGAAAATAGTCCAAAAAAATAAAAACATTTATCTAGACATATTTAGGCTGTTAAAATGTAACATTTGAAGATTGTTTTAACAGAACCAACACAGAACCCCTTAGAAACCAGCGTGAGTGGGACCACATTTGGTAAAGGCTCGTGCCAACAAGCCTGATTCCTGTGATGCTCCTTGTTGAAGGAGAAAACCAACTAGGGCAAGTTGTCCTGTGACCTCCACATGTGCACTATGGCATACCTGTGCCCCTGAAATTAGTAAATAAAACGTACAACAAAATAAGCAGTAGTATTGCTTCACTTCTAGTGGTGGAAGCAGTACAATTTTAAGCTTGGATCTCACCCTGATGCACCAGAGTGACTTTGGAAGCCTTGCTTCCCCATCTCTCACGTGGGTTACTCAGCAATCTTACGTGTAATTTAATCCATATTTCTTATATATGTTCTTCCACATGGCCTGTCAGATTTTCTCAATATGACATGCCCATTTTTCTTCTCTCTGCGTCTGCTCACAACTCCTGATCCCATCTTTCTTCTCAGCATTCTCAGTTTGGCATCTCCACCTAAACTTCTCCTGTTCAGCTACTTACCAGTCAGCTTCTTTATTAAACTAATCACAGCAAATAAATTCACAAGGTGTAAAAGAACATATTCCACACACACTCAAACTTCACAAATCTTCACCTCAACCTCTGAATGTTTTCAAAAATGAGTAATTTATATTACAGACATATTTTTAAACCTTGGTAAGGATAACAATTTGTCTTGTGTGGCAGTTTCAAATACAAATTAATATTACACATTTTAATACATACTCAAAAACAATGGTTATTGAAAATTGGAAAGAAATGATGCAACAGATGTCATCCATACTACTTTCTTTGGGTGCAGAAGAGATTTCTGTTTGCTCTCTTGTATTGTAAGGACTTGTTTGTATGCTGTTTGTCACATGGTTACATATTGGCTAATAAGCAACCCTGGAAATCCTCTTCTCCATACCTCTTATTTGATTGTATATCTGCACACTGTAATTTTGGTGACAAATCATGAGGGGAAAAGCACAGAAAGGATTATGAAAATCATGCATTTAGCCTTCACCCCTTCCTTCTCCATGTGGAACCCTGGAGGGTACTGTTTGGGAAAGCAACATCTTCCTCAGTTAGGATGAAACCCATGCCAAAAAAGACCAGCACTCACTCAGAAAAAAACGGGAGAATAAGAGTACTTAAAGACATCACCGAGGAATCAATTTAAATAGCCATAAAATTACCTTTTTCTGCATTCTACTTATAAGAAAAAGATGAACTACATATTGATTTAAAGAATTTTATTTCAAGTCTCTATTAATTATTACACTGCAAAACATCTTAGGTGACTCAATGCCTATGCCAATATTAGCAATGCATATGTAAAGGAAGTCAAATATATTAAGCAATTTGTTACCAGAAACTGTGGTCTCTTTCTTCATTTTCCTTTCCTTCATTTTCTTTTCTCCTTTACTCTTTGTTCCTCCCCATTTCTCCATTCCTCTCTTGTTCACTATGTCTACCTGCTAATATTTCTCCCTCATACCATACACTAATGATGTGTCTACTCATATATGTTTAGCATATCCAGGCTTCACTAAATGCCTTCTTTCAACAGAAGATATAATGGAGTCCTACTGAATGATGGTTCACTAAGCACATTGATTGTTAAGCCTCCTTGCATATTCGATACATAAATACTGTTATACTGTAAGTTCAAAATTTTAAAGTAATGAGCCTATAAAAAGTCTCTTGACCATATGAACTTTGGTTTTAGATGTAATATATGCAATGAAATTTATTCCATAATTGCAGTTCATTTTGAAAAATAGGAGCCATTTAATATGTAATATTTTAATAGCTATTACTTATTCATAAGAACAGTATCATATTGGCTTAATGAACACAAAAATCATAGACTAGTTCAACAATTTTGTGAATTTAAAATGCTGCGCTTGCATATGGAAACTAATTATAGACTATATACAGCATTGAATCTGCTTTATTATCTCCTACACAGTTATGAACCTAAGAGTACCAGCTGCAGAACAGGTTTCCTTGGAATCCAAACCTCAAGCATTCTGTTAGTAATCATCTCATTATTTACTGTGGAGATACTGTTTTCCATTCAATAGCCATCACTAACAGATATAATCTCAAATCTTTTAGAAATACCTTTTAGCTAGCCTAGCCAATACCCAAGACACTGGGCTCTAATCTAATTTTCATGTATCATGCATTAGCCTCACTGTTTTAATTAACACTAGCAGGATTCTTGCAACTAAGCCAAAGTATTTGGTGAGCTAAGTTAGACTTCTCCCTTATGAGCTGAATCTATTATAAATCCAATAAAAGCACCTGAACAAAAAGAAAGATTTTATGGATAATATGTTTAATGATAATTTAAAAAGATATAATTCCTAAATTAAAATTACTTTTTTCATTAAAAACTACACACAAACTATGATGACATGGGTTTTATAGAAGTCATAAAATTCCTCAAACTTTATACTATTTTCCTAAAGAAACCATTTGAGAAATAGATGTCACTAAAAATTCAATGACAGGTTCATGATTATCCAATAGTAAAAGTAGGAAAGAAAACAGAATTAGAAAGTGATATCCTCTTTTATATCCTTGTTTTACGTCTCCATGGAGTAAGATTCTTTGTCTAGAAAATTGGTTAAAACAATGTTGAGAGTTAATTTTACCCAAGAAAGAGTGCCAGCATACAATCCCACTGTCAGAGAGTCTGAGAAACAGGACTGTCATCCAAAGACTGACAGAAGCAGAGGCAGATGCCCACAGCTAAACACTGAACTGAACTCCTGGAATCCAGTGACAGAAAGGGAGAAATGATGAGAAAATGAGTTAAGAATGGGTTGGTTTAACACAGAGAAACAGTTGACCTGAACAAAGGGGAGCTCTTGCTCCCGAGGTTGATGGCTGTGTGGAAAGCATGGGATTGACTCAGAACCCTGAATGTTTGTGTCAGTTAGGAGGCCCAGGTAATCTATGGGGCCCAGGGTTGTATTTATCCCTGGTGTACAAATAGACTTTGAGTGCCCAGTCCACAATGAGGGATGCTCTCTCAGCCTGGACTCTTGAGAGAGGGCCTAGGCCCTGCACTGGGTGAAATGACAGACTCTGGATATCCACCATGGAGGCCTTCACCCTCCCTGGGAATCAGAGTGGAGATTGGGAGGGGGACTAGGGGTCCTGGTAGGGAGGTCAAGGGAGCTGGGATTGACATGTGAAACAAACTTGTTTCTAACTTAAATAAAAAAAAATGGGTTTGTATTAAAAAATTTAAAAAATAAAATAAATACTGTTATGGATATGGGAACACTTCACTGTTTTTGATTATGAAAACTGGTACAGACACTATGGAAATCAATGTGAAGCTGTCTCAAAAGCTTTTACTAGATCTCCCATATTATTCAGCTACATGACTGCTAGTCATATTCCCAAAAGACTATACATCCTACTTTAGAGATACTTTTCCATCCATGTTCACTGTTGTTTTATTTACTGTGGCAAGAAAATAAAAACAGCATAAATACTTATGAATAGCTCCATAGATAATGAAAATGTAAGTTATATAAGATAATGTGTATAAATGTATCTTATATCTTATGTATAATATATAATGTAATAATACATAGCTAGATATGAAACTGTGAACATGTATGTTTAAATTGGCATATAGAGGTGTGGATCTTCATTTTCTTTTCCTTTTGTTTTCTTTTTTCCTCAATATATGTTTTTATTTAAATTAGAAGCACTCATGCTTCACATGTCAATCCCAGCTCCCTCCCTCAAAGCTTCCTCCCTTGTCACTCTACCAGCCCTCCCCCAACCCACCACCCAGTTCCCACATCATTCCCTAGCTCAGCACCCTGTCCCCCCCCCCCCAAGCTTTTGTACTCTCTGGAGATTCTGTCCCATTCCCCTTCTCGGTGGTACCATGCATATCTCACTTAGAGAGCTCACTGTTTCCCAGACATTCTAGGGGTGGCATTGTAGGCTGACATTCTGCTCCTTCATTTCTAAAATCCATATATGAGTGAGTAAATACCATGTTTGTCCTTTTGTGACTGGGTTACATCACAGTTACCTCAGGATGGTTTCTTCTAGTGTCATCCATTTGCCTGAAAATTTCAAGATTCCATTGTTTTTTTTTCCACTGAGTAGTACTCCATTGTATAAATGTACCACGTTTTTTATATCCACTGTTCAGTTAAGGGGCAACTAGGTTGCTTCCAGTTTCTGGCTATTAGAAATAATGCTGCTATGAAGACAGTGGAACAGATGTCCTTGTTGTATGAATGTGCATCTTTTGAGTATATGCCTAAGAGTGGAATTGCTGGGTCTTGTGGTAGACTGATTCCCATTTTCCTGAGGAATCTCCATACTGATTTCCAAAGTGGCTGTATGAGTTGGCACTCCCACCAGCAGTGAAGGAGTGTTCCCCTCTCTCCACATCCTCTCCAGCATGAACTGGAGTTTTTTTTTTATTTTAGCCATTCTGACAGGAGTAAGATGGTATCTCAGAGCTGTTTTGATTTACATTTCCTTAATGGCTAAGGATGTTCAGCACTTTCTTAAGTGTCTCTCAGCCATTTAAGACTCCTTTATTGAGAATTCTGTATTTAGTTCTGTACCACAATTTTTATTTTGAATCTTTGTTGTTTTGGAGAATTGCTTCTTGAGTTCTTTGTAAATTTTGGAGATCTGTCCTGTGTTAGATGTGAAATAGTTAGTGAATATCTTTTCCCATTCTGTGCATTGCCTTTTTCTCTTCTTGACTGTGTCTTTGCCTTACAGAAGCTTCTCAGTTTCAGAAGGTCCCATTTATCAATTGTCAATCTCAGTGTCTGGCTACTGGTGTTATATTCAGGAAGTGGTCTCCTGTATGAATTTTTTCAAGGTACCTCCCACTTTCTCTTCTAAGAGGTTCAGTGTGACTGGATTTATGCTGAGGTTTTGATTCATTGGGACTGTGTCTTTTTATAGACAAATTAAGACCTATAATATTGAGGGAGATTCAGGACCATTGAATGTTAATTCTTGTTTGTTTTTGACTTGTTGCTGGTGGTATTATTGCTTGTGGATTTACCGTACTAGTTCTTTTGGCTTTTAGTAAAGTGGGATTATCTATTGCCTATATTTTTGTGAGCGTAGTTACCTACCTTAGGTTGAAGTTTTCCTTCCAGTCCTTTCTGTCGGGCTGGATTAGTGGAATGTATTTTTTAAATCTGGTGTGTCATGGAGTAACTTGTTTCCTCTAAGTTTTTGAAAGAATTGCTGGGTATAGTTATCTGCAGATAGATCCATGTCTATCACCATGCACAAAACTAAGTCCCAATAGTTGTTTGGACTGGTGTCTGTGGTCTCCTAGTGTTTGTAGAACATATATCCAGGATCTTCTGGCTTTCAGAGTTTCCATGTAGAAGTCAGGAGTTATTCTGATAGGTTTGCCTTTATCTGTAAGTTAGCCTTTTTCATTTGTTGCTCTTAATATTCCTTATTTATTCTCTATATTTGGGGTTTTGATTATTACATGGCAAGGGGAATTTTTTGTGGTTTCCTCAATTTGGTGTTCTATAGGCTTCTTGTACTTTGATTGTAATGTCTTTATGTGCAATAGTTTTCTTCTATGATTTAGCTGATTATGTTTTCTGCACCTTTGGGTTGGGTTTCTTCCCCTTCTTCTATTTGGTCTTTTCACAGTGTCCCATATTTCCTGAATATTTTGTGTTAGAAATTTTTTGGATTTAAGATTTTCTTTGGTTGATGAATGTATTTCTCCTAATGAATCTTCAATGCCTGACATTCTCTCTTTCAACTGTTGGATTTTGTTGGTTATGCTTGCATCTGTAGTTCCTGATCATTTGCTCACCATTTCTAATTGCAGCATTCCTTCAGACTGAGGTTTTTTATTGTCTCTATTTCACCTTTCAAACCTTGCACTGTTTGAATTGGATTTTTTACAGTTTTTGGGTTGTCCTTGCTTCCATTTCTTTAAAGGATTTGCTCATTTTCTATTTTAGGGTCTGTATCATCTTCATGAAGTTGTTATTTAGGTCGATGTCTTCTGCTTCATCTTTGTTGGAATGTTCTGTTCTTGCTGTTGTAGTGTCCTTAGACTTTGGTGGCATCATATTGGTTTTTCTGTTGTTGAATGTGTTCTTATATTGTCGTCTTCCCTCCCCTTCTTCCAGTGGATACTGGTGGGGTCTCTTCCTTTCCTGGTAGGTATGGGTCCAAGGTGCTCTTCTGGTGTGTACAAACAGGTCCAATACTCGGATAGTATCTCACAGTGGGTGCAGGTGGGTATGAGGCCCTCCATCTTTTCTTCCATGAGTGGGGACAGAAATAGACCTACACTCTCAGCAGACTCCTGGTTTCATGCTCCTTTTGGGGTGAGTGGACCTGGCTGAAGTCCCAAGCCAGGAGTTCCCAGAAATGAAAGAGGATGGAAGTCTGCCCAAGGTGGAGATGACATTACACCTCTGCCTTGAGTGGAGGTAGGAGTGGACCAGCACCTCAGCAGGCTCCTGGTTGCTTGGTTCTCTGGGGATGAGTCCCCAACATGTTCTATTAAGCGATGATGTTCTGATATCCATCTCTTTCCTAAGATCACCTTTTTGACATACTATACAAGGAAATTTCAATGATAAGTCCTTCCTTCTGCAACATAGCAGGTGATGTCACAGCCACACCCTGAGCTAATTACATACCCTTAAAGGAGATTACCTCAGCTGCAGTAATTGATCTTTGTAACTTTAGCTTGACATTCTGTAACTCTTCAATGTGGTATGCTAAATCAAATGAAATACAAAAATAAGAATCATGACCTTAGCATGTTCTGTTATGTTCAAGTCAAATCAAATTGAAAACCAAATTATATAAATGAGGGAAGTGTTTTCAATACTCATCTTACAAGTTATATCATCATACCAAAAGCCAAGCGTGAGAACTAATTCAAATACAAATCCATGATTGAATTTTCAGATAAAATGAAAGAAATATTTGTATGTAGCATTATAAACATGATCAGTTAGCAAAGATAAGAAACATAAATCAAGTTTTAAAATCCCAGGGAAATGCTCTGATTTTTAAGTAAGTACTAAGACTTAGTATTGTCAGTAATACTCAGTGCTCCCACTTTAATTCTTCCTGAAAGGAACAGGTTTATAAAACAGGATCTATCACTTAGTTTTTTTCATCAATACAGAGCTATATAAGGTATCAGACTCATTAAAAGTGTATTGTTGAAATATAAATATTAAGTTACACCTATCAAAAAGAAAAAAGCAGAAAGAAAAGAGGAAGAAAGAAAGGAAAGCAGAAAGAAAGATTGAAATAAGAAAGGATGAAAGGAATGAATGAAGGAAGTAAAGAAAGAGAAGTCTACTTTAGTGCTAAATTCGATAATATACACTGGATTTCTGTAGATAGCCACTTCATTTCATAAGGATTTCTAATCTTTCTTCTGCACCTTGGGATTAATTAGTGCTGGTTAACTTTTGCTATTTAATCCTTTACAGTATCTTAAAATGCATATAAAATTAGATTTTTATGCCCCATTTATTTTTTTTCCATAACCATGTGATTCAACCCCTTGCCAAAGGCACTTTCTTTGTGACAATCTAAATTACTGACCACACAGAAGAAAAAAAAGAATCTAAACAGTATTGGAAGTCAAAATCTACCTTTGGATATGCATTGAAGCCTAACTGTGTGAAGCACAGTAAGTTAAGATTTCTCCAAAATGACAGGAGTATTTGTCTATGATATATGACCTGCCAGTGCCTCATCACCCCACAAGTCTTTCTGTTGTACTATTTATCATAGGAGTTTTTGATAGTTTCTTCCTGAAACAATCTTTCCACTGGATTTTGTTCTAAACACTACTCAATGACTGTGTTCATGACTGTGTTAATCAAATATAAGCATGAAAGCTAGACTTGTTGAGAAACAACAAGATAATATTTTTAAATTATACGTATATATTTGAATTTGAATATAATTCTGTGTTTACACTTAAATGAGTTTTAATTTTCTCTTCTCTTTATTTGAAATAATAAAAAGTATTAAAGCATTATCTCTCCTTCCTACTGTTCTACTTAACTTTAGCTGCTATTTTCTGCTTCGAGCTATAGATAGACTACTTAGTATTGATCCAAAGAAATCCTTAGTATTTTATATCCATCACACAGTCTAAAGGAGGTAGATTTTCTTCATTCTTCTTTATTTATAATAAGACCCATCTCTCTCTCTCTCTCTCTCTCTCACACACACACACACACACACACAACCCACAGAAAGTTTTAGAATATCAGTTTGTTTTAAATAAAATAAATGGCATGAAATGAAATAAGTTATGCTTAAATTCAGAAAAAGCAAAGATATTCTACTAATCAGTTTTCTTCAGTAATAAAAGTTGATAAAAGCAATTTAAATGAGGAATGACTTATTTTTCTTTAATTAAAACTAAATTTTTGATACAATATTTTTGGATTAAAGTTTCCATCCCCTAGTCCTCCAAGTTCATCTCACTTTCATCAGGATCCATACCCCTTCTTTCTCTCCTTAAAAAACAAACAGATATTTACAAAATAATACATTAAATAAAAGACAATCTGAAAAGGACAAAAGAAACAAATATCCAATAACAGAGCCAAAGAAAAAGCTTGAAAAATACATATAGATGCAGACACATACACATTCTCACACATAGTTATCATATAGAAACCCCAAACCAACCAGAGATTATAATAAATATGCAAAGAAACAATAAAGTATACACATGCGCACACACGCACACACACACACACATAAATACCCTGATGTAATATTATGAAAAAACAACCTCCAGATATGCCTTTGAGCTCATTTTGTGTTGTCCATCTCCTGCTAGAAAACAGGCCTACACTTAGGAAAAGTAGGTTGCTTGACTGATTTTTCTTTGTTGTTGTTGTTGTTGTTGTTGTTATGTGTCTAGTCTTCAACAGTTGAACCATCTCAGGGCAGGGGTTCTTGGTCCTGCCTCAACTTAATGTGACAGGTTTTGTTGACTCCTGATGGGAGCCTTACTCTTTCTGAGGAGTGGATGAAAGGTGGGTTGAAGAGGATGTTGGGGAAAGAAGGAGGACAGGAGATAGAGGGAACTGTGTTAACTTTGTAAAGTGAATAAAAATATATTAAATTAAGAAAGAGTAGTTTGTTTTTGCTGTGAGACTTACTCAGAGAAAATTAATTTTTCATTTGCAAGCGGCTACCAACTGGAGATTGATTCTAGGTTAAGGATGAGGAATCTGTCTATATCTTCTCTCAGCTCTAGGACCCTGGTCTGGTGCATATCTGTGCTTTGTAGCTTGAAATAATCATTTTCCTACCTTAATTTCTAATGTCATTTAGATTCACGACATGCAGAATCACATATTAGTGAATTGTCAATCTCTGTGAAAAAGTAACTAAAACAAAGAAAAATAAGAAATATTAATTTTGGCTAAGGGTTCAGGAGTTTGTTCCACTGTTATTTGGCTTCATAACTGTGAACTTACATATACACAGAACACAATGGTAGCAGAAATTTTTAGAGATAATATATTTGCCCACTTGGTGGAAGCCAGAAGTCAGAGATAGAAGGAAATAGAGAAAGAAAATGTGATGGAAGGAGATGAACGTTTATATCCCAGGGGGTTCAGGCCTTTGATCTTTTTTTTAAAAGTGAAACAGAGGAGGATGAGGATAAGGAGTGAATCTCAGAGATGGGGAGGCAGGGGAAGGGACTATAATAGTAGATGGAGGGGAACCTGTGGTAGATATGTAACATATGTTAGAAAAATAATAATAAAAGCTATATACAACAAACCAACAGGCAACATCAAACTAAATGGACAGAAACTCAATGCAATTCCTCTAAAATCAGGAACAAGACAAGGCTGTCCACTCTCTCCATACCTTTTCAATATTGTACTTGAAGTTCTAGCCAGAGTCATATGACAACAAAAAGAGATCAAGGGCATACAAATTGGAAAGGAAGAGGTCAAACTTTCACTATTTGCAAATGATATGATAGTTTACATCAATGACCCAAAGGACTCTACAAGGGAACTCTTACAGCTGATTAACACCTTCAGCAAAGTGGCAGGCTACAAGATCAACTCAAGAAAATCAGTAGCCCTACTATATACAGATGATAAAAGGGCTGAGAAAGAAATCAGAGAAACATCACCCTTTACATTTGCCACAAACAACATAAAATACCTTGGGGTAATGCTAACCAAACTAGTGAAAGACCTGTATTGCAAGAACTTTGAATCATTAAAGAAAGAAATTAAAGAAGCCCTCAGAAAATGGAAAGATCTCCCCTGCTCTTGGATAGGTAGGATCAATGTAGTAAAAATGGCAATCCTGTCAAAAGTAATCTACAGATTCAATGCAATCCCCATTAAAATCCCAGCACAATTCTTCACAGACCTTGAAAGAACAATAATCAATTTTGTATAGAAAAACAAAAGACCTAGGATAGCCAAAACAACCCTCTACAACAAGGCAATGTCCAGAGGCATCACCATCCCTGACTTCAAGCTCTATTATAGTGCTATAGTCCTGAAAACAGCTTGGTATTGGCACAAAAATTGACAGGTAGACCAACGGAATCGAATTAAAAACCCTGATATTAACGCACACATGTATGAACATCTGGTCTTTGACAAAGAAGCTAAAAATATACAATGGAAAAAAGAAAGCCTCTTCAACAAATGGTGCTGGCATAACTGGATGCTAGCATGTAGAAGAATGCAGATCTATCCATGTCTATCACCATGCACAAAACTTAAGTCCAAATGGATCAAAGACCTCAACATAAATCCAGCCACACTGAACCTCTTAAAAGAGAAAGTTGGTGGTAACCTTGAATGAATTGGTACAGGAGACAGCTTCCTGAACATAACACCAGTAGCACAGACAGTGAGATTAACAATTAATAAATGGGACCTCCTGAAATTGAGAAGCTTCTATAAGGCAAAGTACACAGTCAGCAAGACAAAAAGGCAGCCCACAGAATGGGAAAGACATTCACTAACCCCACATCTGGCAGAGAGCTGATCTCCAAAATTTACAAAGAATTCAAGAAGCAAGTCTTGAAAACACCAAAGGATCCAATTAAAAAGTGGGCTACAGAACTAAATAGAGAATTTTCAATAGAGGAGTCTAAAATGGCTGAGAGGCACTGGAGAATGTGCTCAACATCCTTAGCCATCTGGGAAATGGAAATCAAAACAACTTTGAGATACCATCTTACTCCTGTCAGAATGGCAAAAATAAGAAACACCAAACACAATTTATGCTGGAGAGGATGTGGTGAATGGAGAACACTCCTCCACTGCTGGTGGGAGTGCCAACTTGTTCAGCCACTTTGGAAATCAGTATGGAGATTCCTCAGAAAAATGGGAATAAACATACCACAAGACCCAGCAACTCCACTCTTAGGCATATATCCAAAAATGCCCATTCATACAACAAGGATGTCTGTTCCACTATGTTCATAGCAGCATTATTTGTAATAGCCAGAACTTGGAGGCAACCTCTATGCCCCTCAACCGAAGAATGGATAGAGAAAATGTGGTACATTTACACTTGGAGTACTATTCAGCAGAAAAAACAATGGAATCCTGAAATTTGCAGGCAAATGGATGGCACTAGAAGAAACCATCCTGAGCGAGGTAACCCAGTCATAAAAAGAGAAACGTGGCATGTACTCTCTCATATATGGATTTTAGACATAGATCTGGGGAGTTCCATTCTACAATGCCATGGCCAGAGAGTCTGGGAAACAGAACCTTCATTCAGTGGCTGATGGAAGAAGAGGTAGACTCCCATGACTAAGTACTGAACTGAACTCGAGAAAGCCAGTGACAGAGAGGGAGGACAGATGACCAAAGGCATTAAGACTGGCCTGGTTTAACCCCCTGCAACAGCTGACCTGACAAGGGTTACGTCTTGAATCCCAGGCTAATGCCTTGGATTCCAGCATGGGACTGATCAAGATACCCTGAATGTGGGTGTCAGTGAGGAGGCCTAGGCAATCTATTGAGCCTTGGGAAATAGATCAGTATTTATTCTGGGTATATAAATTGACTTTGGACTCCCATCTAACAATGAGAGATGCACTCTCACCCTGAACTCTTGGGGGAGGGTCCAGGCCCTGCCCTGGTTGAAATGACAGACTATGGACACCCCCATGGAGGGCCTCCCCCTCCCTGGGGAAATAAGGGGATATTGGGAGGGCTGGTGGGAGGGCATGGGAGGAAGGGAGGGAAACGGAGAGGGACCTGGAATTGACATGTGAAGCAACCTTTTTCTAATTTAAATTTAAAAATAGAAAGAAAGAAAGAAAGAAAGAAAGAAAGAAAGAAAGAAAGAAAGAAAGAAAGAAAGACATATACTTCCAGGGCTTGCTTCTGGCAATTAATTTCCTTCAACTAGCTCATGCTTTCAAGTTGATCACTAACAATGAATCCATAGATTTATTTTTCTATTCATGAGGGGTTTGATCCCTCATGATGAAATGATCACCTGAGTTATCTAATTCTGAGGAGTTGGGACAGGAACTTTTGGAAGACATTTACGATAGAGTCCATTACACATCATATGTGTAGCATATGAGATGAGAATGCTGCTAATCTGCTAAATATCTATAAAGCCATATTTTATAATAACATTTATAATTAAAGATGTATAGTTTTATTGAATACTAACGTGATTTTTCATATTAGTTAACAATCCACTGTGTATTAAAACATCTAGGAAAGATGATTTTTAGTGTTTCAACATGAAGAATTTTGAGATGATTAATATATGTATTCAAACACATACAATTTTATTTTGCCCCACAATTTTTATCGTTACTATGCCAATTAAAAAATTAATGTTTTGAGGAAAGAGATCAGCTCCTCCAAGACCCCAACCCAGCGAGCCCAGCTTCAGGTGAGATTGGGTCCCCGGCTGGGACCACCCGCCCATCACCCATCCCCCTCCATCTTCGGGGCCGCTCCCGGCTTCCAGAAGAGCCGCCCACACAGGAAAGAGATCAGCTCCTCCAAGACCCCAACCCAGCAAGCCCAGCTTCAGGTGAGATTGGGTCCCCGGCTGGGACCACCCGCCCATCACCCATCCCCCTCCATCTTCGGGGCCGCTCCGGGCTTCCAGAAGAGCCGCCCACACAGGAAAGAGATCAGCTCCCCAAGACCCCAACCCAGCGAGTCCAGCTTCAGGTGAGATTGGGTCTCTGGCTGGGACCACCCGCCCACCACCCATCCCCCTCCATCTTCGGGGCCGCTCCCGGCTTCCAGAAGAGCCGCCCACACAGGAAAGAGATCAGCTCCTCCAAGACCCCAACCCAGCGAGCCCAGCTTCAGGTGAGATTGGGTCCCCGGCTGGGACCACCCGCCCATCACCCATCCCCCTCCATCTTCGGGGCCGCTCCCGGCTTCCAGAAGAGCCGCCCACACAGGAAAGAGATCAGCTCCTCCAAGACCCCAACCCAGCGAGCCCAGCTTCAGGTGAGATTGGGTCTCTGGCTGGGACCACCCGCCCATCACCCATCCCCCTCCATCTTCGGGGCCGCTCCCGGCTTCCAGAAGAGCCGCCCACACAGGAAAGAGATCAGCTCCTCCAAGACCCCAACCCAGCGAGCCCAGCTTCAGGTGAGATTGGGTCTCTGGCTGGGACCACCCGCCCATCACCCATCCCCCTCCATCTTCGGGGCCGCTCCCGGCTTCCAGAAGAGCCGCCCACACAGGAAAGAGATCAGCTCCTCCAAGACCCCAACCCAGCGAGCCCAGCTTCAGAAGAGCCACCCACACAGGAAAGAGATCAGCCCCTCCAAGACCCCAACCCCAGCGAGGCCAGCTTCAGCTTCAGCTGCAGTAAAGAAGGAGACCAGTGGAGACAGAAAGCCCCCACCAGCACCCACTGGAAGAAGAGATGGGAAGAAGACAGAATAAGAGATCACTCAGCAATAGAAACACCAACACGACCCCACCAGAATCCAGGGATCCAACACCAGCAAGACCTGAAAAGCACTACATAGATGAAGAAGAGGAGACAGACCTTAAAAATTATTTCATGAAGATGATGGAGAGCCTCAAGGAAGAAACGAGGAAATCCCTTAAAGAAATAGAAGAAAAAACAAACAAAAAAATCCATGAAATGGGGGGAAAAATTCAAGAAATAAACAAATCTCTCAAAGAATCTAAAGAGCACCAAGAAAAAACAACCAAGAAAATTAAGGAAACAGCTCAAACAGTTGAAGGATTGAAAGCTGAAATAGAAACGATAAAGAAAACACAGAATGAAGGGATGCTGGAAATAGAAAAGCTCGGTAAACGGTCTGGAATCACAGATGCAAGCATCACCAATAGAATACAAGAGATAGAAGAGAGAATCTCAGGTGTTGAAGACTCATTAGAGGACATAGCATCGTCAACCAAAGAAAATCTCAAAACCAACAAATCCTTAACACAAAATATCCAGGAAATATGGGACACCGTGAAGAAGCCAAACCTGAGAATAATAGGTATAGAAGAAGGTGAAGAACTTCAACTTAAAGGTACAGAAAACATATTCAACAAAATCATAGAAGAAAACTTCCCTAACCTAAAGAAAGATATGCCTATGAAAGTACAAGAATCTTACAGAACACCAAATAGGCTTGACCAGAAAAAGAAGTCACCTCGCCATATAATAATCAAAACATCAAACCTACAGAGCAAAGAGAAAATATTAAGAGCAGCTAAAGAAAAAGGCCAAGTAACATACAAAGGCAGACCTATCCGAATTACACCTGACTTCTCAATGGAAACGATGAAAGCCAGAAGATCCTGGTCAGATGTCCTACAAACGCTAAGGGAACAAGGATGCCAGCCCAGACTACTATATCCAGCAAAGCTCTCAATTACCATAGATGGAGAAAACAAAATATTCCATGACAAAGCCAGATTTAAACAATACGTATCCATGAATCCAGCTCTACAGAAAATGCTAGAAGGAAAACCTAGAGCCAAGGAAGATAACTACATTCACAAAGACACAGGCAATATAGAATCATACTTTACAAAACACTAAAAGAAAAAGGGAGGAGAAACTACACAAAATAACTTCACTAACAATAAATCAAGCGCAAACAAGGATCACCAATCAATGGTCATTAATATCCCTCAATGTCAATGGCCTCAACTTACCTATAAAAAGACACAGACTAGCAGAATGGATACGAAGACAGAACCCTTCCTTCTGCTGCATACAAGAAACACATCTCAACACCAAAGACAGACGTTATCTCAGAGTAAAGGGCTGGGAAAAGATCTTCCAATCAAACGGCCCCAAGAAACAAGCGGGCGTAGCAATCCTAATATCTAACAAATTAGACTTCAAATTAAAATCAATCAAAAGAGATGAAGAAGGGCACTTCATATTCATCAAAGGAAAAATACATCAAGACGAAGTCTCGATTTTAAATATCTACGCCCCAAATACAAAGGCACCTACATTCGTGAAAGAAACATTACTAAAGCTCAAAATGCACATAAAATCTCACACACTAATAGTAGGAGACTTCAACACTCCGCTCTCACCGCTAGATAGGACCTCCAGACAGAAACTTAACAAAGAAACAAAAGAATTAATAGAAGTTATGACCCAACTGGGTTTAACAGACATCTATAGAACATTCCACCCAAATACAAAGGGATATACCTTCTTCTCGGCACCACATGGAACCTTCTCTAAAATTGACCACATAATAGGAAACATAGCAAATCTCCACAGATACAAAAAAATTGGAATAACCCCCTGCATCTTATCAGACCACCATGCATTAACATTAGAATTCAACAATAACACAAATCGCAGAAACCCTACAAACTCATGGAGATTGAACAATGCACAATTGCACCATCCCTGGGTAAAGGAACAAATAAAAAAAGAAATTAAAGACTTCCTCGATTTCAATGAGAATGAAGACACAACATACACAAACTTATGGGACACTTTGAAAGCAGTGCTGAGAGGAAAGTTTATAGCACTAAGTGCCCACATGAAAAAACTGGAGAACAGTCATACTAGAGAATTAATAGCACAGCTGAATGTTCTAGAACAAAAAGAAGCAAACTCCCCCAGGAGGAGCAGACGCCAGGAAATAATCAAATTGAGGGCTGAAATCAATCAAGTAGAAACCAGGAAAACATTGAGAAGAATCAATGAAACAAAGAGTTGGTTCTTTGAGAAAATCAACAAAATAGACAAACCTCTGTCCAAACTAACCAAAAGACAGAGAGAGAACATGCTAATTAACAAAATCAGGGATGAGAAAGGGGACATAACAACGGACTCTGAGGAAATCAAGAGAATCATCAGGGCATACTTTGAAAATCTGTACTCCACAAAATTTGAAAATTTAAAGGAAATGGACAATTTCCTGGATAGATATCACTTGCCAAAACTAAATCAAGAACAGATAAATAATCTAAACAGACCTATAACCCCTAATGAAATAGAAGCAGTCATCAAAAGTCTCCCAAACAAAAAAAGCCCAGGCCCAGATGGCTTCAGTGCAGAATTCTACCAGAAATTCAAAGAAGAGCTCATTCCAATACTCGTCAAAGTATTCCACACTATAGAAGCAGGAGGCTCACTGCCAAACTCTTTCTATGAGGCTACAATTACCTTGATACCCAAGCCACACAAAGACACAACTAAGAAAGAGAACTATAGACCAATTTCCCTCATGAACATTGATGCAAAAATACTCAATAAAATACTTGCAAACCGGATTCAAGAACACATCAGAAAAATCATCCACCATGATCAAGTAGGCTTCATTCCAGGAATGCAGGGATGGTTCAACATTAGAAAATCTATCAATGTAATCCACCATATTAACAATCTGCGAAAGAAAAACCACATGATTATCTCACTAGATGCTGAAAAAGCCTTTGACAAAATCCAGCACCCCTTCATGATAAAGGTCCTAGAGAGATCAGGGATAACAGGAACGTACCTGAACATAATAAAAGCAATATACAGTAAACCAACAGCTAACATCAAACTAAATGGAGAGAAACTCAAAGCAATTCCTCTAAAATCAGGAACAAGACAAGGCTGTCCACTCTCTCCATATCTCTTCAATATTGTACTTGAAGTTCTAGCTACAGCAATAAGACAACAAAAGGAGATAAAGGGGATACAAATAGGAAAAGAAGAAGTCAAGCTTTCATTATTTGCAGATGATATGATAGTTTACATATGTGACCCAAAAAACTCCGCAAGGTTACTCCTAGAGCTGATAAACAGCTTCAGCAAAGTGGCAGGATACAAGGTAAACTCAAAAAAATCAGTGGCCCTATTATATACAGATGATGAAGTGACTGAGAAAGAAATCAGAGAAACATCACCTTTTACAATAGCCAAAAACAGCATCAAATATCTGGGGATAATGTTAACCAAGGAAGTGAAAGACCTGTATATCAAAAACTTTGTGTCTTTGAAGAAAGAAATCAAAGAAGATACCAGAAAATGGAAAGATCTCCCATGCTCTTGGATTGGTAGGATCAACATAATAAAAATGGCAATCTTGCCAAAAGCAGTCTATAGATTCAATGCAATCCCTATCAAAATTCCATCACAATTCTTCAAGGACCTGGAAAGATCATTAATCAACTTTATATGGAAAAACAAAAGGCCCAGGATAGCCAAAACATCCCTATACAATAAAGGAACTTCAGGAGGCATCACCATACCTGATTTCAAGCTCTATTATAGAGCTATAGTCCTGAAAACAGCTTGGTATTGGCACAAAAATAGGCAGGTAGACCAATGGAACCGAATCGAAAGCCCTAATTTTAACCCACACACCTATGAACACCTGATTTTTGACAAAGAAGCTAAAACTGTACAGTGGAAAAAGAAAGCATCTTCAACAAATGGTGCTGGCATAACTGGGTAATGGTATGCAGAAGACTGCAGATAGATCCATGTTTATCGCCTTGTACAAAACTTAAGTCCAAATGGATCAAAGATCTCAACATACATCCAGCCACACTGAAACTTTTAGAAGAGAAAGTGGGAGATACTCTTCAACGAGTTGGTACAGGAGACCACTTCCTAAACATAACACCAGTGGCACAGGCACTGAGATCAACAATTAACAAATGGGACCTTCTGAAACTAAAAAGCTTTTGTAAGGCAAAGGACACAATCAAAAAGACAAAAAGGCAGGCCACAGAATGGGAAAAGATATTCACTAACCCTACATCTGACAGAGGGCTAATCTCCAAAATTTACAAAGAACTCAAGAAACAAGTCTCCAAAACACCAAAGGATCCACTTGAAAGGTGGGGTACAGAGCTAAATAGAGAATTCTCAGTAGAGGAGGCTAAAATGGCCAAGAGACACTTAAGAAAGTGCTCAACATCCTTAGCCATCAGGGAAATGCAAATCAAAACAACTCTGAGATACCATCTTACTCCTGTCAGAATGGCTAGAATCAAAAACACCGAAGACAATTTATGCTGGAGAGGATGTGGAGAGAGAGGATCACTCCTCCATTGCTGGTGGGAATGCCGACTCATACAGCCTCTTTGGAAATCAGTATGGAGATTCCTCAGGAAAATGGGAATCAATCTACCACTAGACCCAGCAATTCCACTCTTAGGCATTTATCCAAATGAGGCAGGTTCATACAACAAGGGCATCTGCTCCACTATGTTCATAGCAGCATTGTTTGTAATAGCCAGAACCTGGAAGCAACCTAGATGCCCCTCAACTGAAGAGTGGATAGAGAAAATGTGGTACATTTACACAATGGAGTATTACTCAGCAGAAAAAAACAATGGAATCTTGAAATTCGCAGGGAAATGGATAGCACTGGAAGAAACCATCCTGAGTGAGGTAACCCAGTCGCAAAAAGACAAACATGGTATGTACTCACTCATATATGGATTTTAAATATGGATCAGGATAGTGCCAGTCTGCACTTCCACAGATAGAGAGTCTGGGAAACAGGAAAGAACCTAAAAGATATGCATATATGCATAGTACCCAAGAGAAGAGGATGGAGACAAGATCCTCTGAATGGATGGGGAACAGGGCGAGGGGGGTAGTGGGACCTGGGAAGAGTAGAGGGGGTAAAGAGGAAGGGAGTTGGTCATGGGGGAACAGGAAGTTGAGGGGGTGGGGGTAAAATAGGGGGAAGAGGGAATCATAGGATCGAAGACAGATCAGGCACCAGAGTGACCTCGAGTGATCTAAAGGTATAACATCAATTGGCAAGCTAAGCAATAGTGGAAGGACCACCTCGAATGCCCATTCCTGATAATGAACTTGATGTCTATAACTATCCGGGAGCCTTCATCCTGGGACTGATGGAAGCAGAGGCAAACACACAACTAAGCACTGAACTGAACCCAAGGAACCCAGTGACAGAGAGAGAGGAGTGATGAGCAAATTGGCAAGGAATGGGCTGGCAAAACCAGCAGAGACGGCTGATCTGAACAGGGGAGTGCTCTTGGACCCCAGACCGACAGTGGGGAGGCCAGAATGGGACTGATCTGGACCCCCCAAATGTGAGTGTCAGTGAGAAGGCCTGGGCAACCTATGGGGCTCTGAGCTGTGGATCAGTGTCTATCCCTGGTATACAATCTGTCTTCATGTGCCTATGGCACAAAGAGAGATGCTCTCTCAGCCTGGACTCTTAGGGGAGTGCCTTGACCCTACCAAGAGTGAAATGATAGACTCTAGACATCCCCTATGTGGAGGGATTTGGCAATAGGGTGGGAGGGAGGGTGGAAGGGGAGTGCGGGAGGAGGGGAGGGAGAGGGAACTGGGATTGACATGTGAAACAAGCTATTTAAAATTAAAATAAAAAATGATTAAAAAAAAAAAAAAAAAAAAAAAAAAAAAAAACAAAAAAAAAATTAATGTTTTATGTTGTATTATACTTTATATAATTTTAAATCATAGTTAGTAAGATTATGAATAACATACTTGTATATATTATAATTAATACTATAATCTACAAATATTTTGAAGTAAAGTAGGTGAATATGTATGAAAGAAAAATATACATAACATATCACCATCCATGTTCCTTTTACTTTCAATAAAAAACAATTTTGTCACTATTTTTATTAAAATCATCAAAGTCTTCAAATCTCCATAAAGTTAGAAACCAAACATCACACCTTGGTATAAATAACAACTTTTTAATATGGCAAAGCAATTTATCTTGACTCCAATTTGGAGGCAAATCTTCCTTGACTTTGTTAAGTCAGAAAAATGATTGACTGTTCAAAGGTCATTTCATGTGCAATGCTTCTTAACATTGATGGTATCTCCTGTGACCTTCTAAACTTCTTCCATTTCATTGTTTTATAACAGCAGCTAATATTCATTCAAGATTTAAGATAAATATTCCCTAATCTGTAAAACAATTTTCCCCTAGTACACAAAGGAAGCACATGTTTCAAAAATGTTTGGTTTAGGGTATCACACTGTTTGGGAGAGGTAGTAGAATCTTTGGAATTTGGTGTACCACTAAATCACATAGAGGGATCCATCACAGGTCTCCTTTCTTTCTTTTCTGATCCTAACTTTGATATGAATGCAGTTACTTCACCATCTGCCCTTACCATGACTTGCAGCCAGAATCCCATAACAATGAGCCAACCGATTTTTGGGAGTGAGGATTAACTTTTCTCTTTATAAGCTAATTGTAGGTGTTTGTTACAATGATGAGATGATTAATAATGATGCGAAACCCAGCTGTGGCATGTCCTACCTACAGAATGATAAGAGGACTGTTTTTAACTGTAGTAGCTAATGAAAGAATGAGTGGAAAATGTCTGTTTATTTATTAGTCTCTTAGAAGTTGGAAACTAATTTTAAATGAAGATATTGCATCTAATTATACATCAACCCTGTTAATGACAGGATATTCCACATCATAGACCTCAGTTAAATTTTAGGCAAAAACAGAAATATAGTAATAGTATTTCTTTCTTGAAATTAACAATTATCAGGAATTTAAGTGAATTAAAATGACCATAAATGAATAGGTTTCTCAAACCTATGACTGGGTACATTTCAAACCAGAATATCCTATTCTTCAAACTTCTGAGTATAAGGAACATTTTGTTGTCCTTGGATAGGACATTCTTGCTGCATATGCATGTACTTTAACATCTGTGCAATTTTATTTTTGAATGTTTGACAGAGAAATTATTCAACAGGTTCCAGGGCTGTCAAAGCCTATCATTTGTGATGCTTCACTAGGCAGCACAGACCATGTTGCACCTGACTATAGAGAACTTCAGCTGGAAACTGATGCCTTGACTGTTTCAAAGCATGTACAGGACACTTACACTTTTCAAGGTGAGGTCATCTACCCTTTTTTCCAAAACTGGTCTCCATGACAGCAACATGATTGATGCTGTTTACCAGTTTCCCAGCAGGGCTTTAAGTACTCTCTTGTCCATGATATCTTACTTATCTCTGGTGCTTTACTTGTTTCATACCCCAAGTGTTAATTGCTCCTGATTTAATCGTAACCTTCTTTTGAGGACCAAACACTTGACATATTTTTCCAATATTGTGGAAATAGCTTAATAGATAGGAGAGAATATTTGACACTGTTTTGAAGCAAACTAAAACTACCTTTGGGAAATATCCTTCACATCCTTGCTTAAGGACACTGCTTTGTATAAGGCATCTCATATATTATTTTGTTAAAATACCACTGAAAATTGTTGCACCATTTAAGATAACTGACAAGGAAGCAGAACTTATTTTCTAATTTTCCAAACTCATTGTTCCCTAGAGAGCTAGCTTACTTGTCTGTCGATGAGTACTTATACTCCTCCAGACCATAACAACAACAACAAAAAACCCTCAAGATCACCTTCTTATGTCTGCACATTCATCAAATCCTACAGAATTCATTGTATTTACTCATTCAGACAATGCTTATTAATCCCTAAGCACAATCTACAGACGTTGATATATGGTGAGATGGAAGGATAAGCTGAATCTGCATAATCCCAGGCATTACAGATCTAATGGACTATTAGAGAGCCAATAATTAATCAAATAATCTCATCAGCAACTGCAGTAATGTTACAGTAGTAGAACAGTGAGATCCCTGGTATTCCTGGCGTATATAATAAAATTTGCTTAGGAAATACAGCATGTTAATTACTTTGAAAAAATTAATATAAACTGAGCCATTTCATAAAGCATGCATAGATAAATTCTCACCTTGTACCTTAAATTTTTAATTTTCAGTTTTTTAAATAAAAAAGAACAGAGCTTGCAAAAACAAATACCAGTATTAGAAGGTTTAACGCACATAGAATAATATCTGTAGTGGATTTGCTGTCAAAGATGAGTGATGCACTTAGGACACTAACAGGAGGCAGAGTGGTAGAGGTATGAATGGAAAGATTAAAAACTGCAGCAAAATGAGTCTGCATTAGTAGGCACAGGCGTGTCAAACCTTATAAGAGATGAGAGAATCTGATTCCTGGTATAGAACCTATTTGAAGCTAATGATATATTTAAAGCCAAAGATGGAAAATGAAGTATTGATTTGATCGGGTTTGTAGTTTGAAAGTTTATTAGTCAAGTGTGTGGAAGACCGGTTGCAGACAACAGTGGTAGCTGTATTTTAGATGCTACTAAGGAAAACTAACTTATATACAGCATAATCACACAAATGGAGTAGTGCTAAAGTAGCATTTTAATGTCTGTGAAGAAAGCCCATTTGGTAGAATGTTTGCCTTATATATATGAGGACTTGAATTCAGTCACCAGAAGCCATGCCCATAAGCAAGCTGTAGTGACACACCCTTGTAACTCCAATCTGGAGGGAAAGGTGGAGACAGGATGAAATTTGGGGCTACATGGTCAGCCATTCTAAATGAATCTGTAAGTTTCTAGGACAATGTTAGACCCTGTTTCAAAAAAATAAAGGTAGACAGCACACGAGGAATGAAATCCAAGGTTACCTCTGGCCTCAGTATGCATATAATATGTATATATGTATTTGCACATATAGATACACCTGCACACATGAACATATACATGTATACTTATATAGGTGCTCAAAAATAGGTACTCTAAATTTTTATACCATGAAGAAGCATGGGAAATAATTTTGCTGAAAGGGGTGCTGAAAGTTGAGTTTTCTAGACATGTTTAGAAGATGCCTAGGAAAGAGCCAGTAAGTATTTTAAGTGGATGGTGAGATATCCGTGTTTCATTCTAGACTGCAGACATACCACTAATTATCACAGATGTAATAACCAAACGGGGTAAAGATGCAATACTTATGTGAACGCACAAGACATAATATCAGGATGTGATGAAGATAAGGACATAGACTCTAAAGAAAGAATGATGATAATGCAAAAAGTTCAAAAAGAGAAAAACTGGAAGACAGGGAGAGACAGAGAGAGACTATGGAGACTGACATCATACAAGGCAAAGATTATTGATTGCTAAACACTTCTGGCTCACTAAAAATAATGAAAGAGTTCAAAGAAACCCAACTCTAAAGTATTATTGTAGGAGTTAAGATTATGCTGCTAAGTGCTACGATAATTTTTCATTCTGTCTTGAGCTTTCATTACACCTCTTTTGTGTTTTTGTGAATACTTAAAACTGTCAAGAGTGGGCTATTGACAGACATTTCCTGTGTGCTTGGTGGCCTTGACTATGGAACTTTAAAAGAGTAATCACTTTGCTGGCTACCAGCTTACTGTTCTTGTGGCCACCCAGCTGTATGTTATACTTCATGATCACCCTAAGGACGCCCTAATGCCTACAGAGGACACCTCTGATATTGCTAAAGATATGACAAAATTATGATCACTTCAGCTATCTGAAAACAGTATTGGAAAGCAGTAATCTAAGAAAGACCATCATTAGTGGTCTTTTGACAACATTGCGTTCACAATAGAAGGACTTCTGGGAGCCCAGCACAGGGCTTATGATTAGAGTAAACACAAATCTTCATAGTTGATACAATTATATCTGCTAAAATTTCTTCCCTTGCTATATAAACAGGCTATCCAGATCACTTTTTGAGTCAGTTTGCAGAACTCCCATGTGTTACTTCATAGTTAAAAGATTTCCCTAAAGCAGAGTTTGACTACCAATTTTTTATCAGTAGAGTAAGCTGAGCTGGTGACATAACCAGGAGATGTTGGGATTAGCAGTGAAGCAAGTGCAAAAAGGGAGTAGTTAAGGATTTCCTGAATGGCTGTGAAAGAAATGAGAAGGAGCAGAGGATTACTAGAACTTCAGATTCCAAAGCCAAAAGAGCTATGATTCTAACCTATCAAGTGCTAAGAGTCCTACTACCCTATGGTTGATGGTCAATGTATAAGCATTACACCAGTGCAAGCAACTATCTCCATAAGTCTCTAGCTTCTAAGTTCTGGGACAACAGTCCCTTGTTCTTACAGTTGAGGCTGACTGCTTCTAGAACTGCCATTTCTCCCCCTAGGTTTTGGACACAGAACTTGGGAATGCCAAGACTAGAAGAGCTTTTCCTTGATTTCTCACGGTTTTTGTTTCTCAGCCATCTGTTTCGTAACAAAATTCCTGCCAACTGTTGCATTATTAAACACATTATGTCACATTATTAAGCAATGAGAACTGGTTGATTCATAATACATGCAGCAGTGTGGTTAAAATAGCACCCTTTTACAAATGAGAGGTAAAATATAGAGTTTGTTTTTTATTGAATTCTACAAACAGATAAAACGTTAATGAAACAAATATCATGTGTATCAGTAGCACCAAAAGGAACAGATGACATCGCATACAAGTGTAAGAGCTTGTGGATGGTAAGGGCTATAAAGTGCTGTATTCTAATCAAGACATGGTCATTGTACTCACAAACTCACTACAACTATATTTATCTGCACAAGATCAAGTCAAGGAGATCAGTAAACATTCCTATAGGCATCACTAATTGGATCTAGTTGTTTATTAAGGAAATAAAAGAGGGTATGGATAATGTGTGATAGAATAAGAAACAGATACTGATCACATAACATTTACATTATATACTCTAGTTATATTAGTCTCTGAGTTTTACACATCCACACATATATATGTACAAAGATAAGTTTTAGAATATAATTAGGGATTATATTGGTCTAGTAAAGTCACAGTAGTAGGTTCTCATTTAAGATCCCTGATGTAGTGTAGTGATGTTGTCTAGGATTCTTATAGTAATCATGCTTTCCCTCCTGTTGAGTGGATATTAAACTCAAGTGAACATTATTGCTTACCACCAAAATAAAAGGGCAGCTATTGCATGTTTAGGGTTGTCTAGTCAAGCTTGTCCGTGTTGTGCTTCTTAGGCATCACAACTAGTTAAGGCTATTGATTGCCACCTCTCAAGAAAGCTTTTACAGTACTGTCTGGTAATTCAAAGGCAAGACCTCAGAAAGGTAGCTTTCAAATTGATCCATCTTAAATCATCTGAGTTCTGTGTGCAGTGCCTTCAGCAATAGAAACCATCCATCTCTGGAGGCCAACCAGGGACAACATTAATACTCTATATTACATTGTGAGCACCCATACACACACACACACACACACACACACTCATTTGAATACACCCAGATCATATGTGCTTATAGAAGGTAGAATGAAGAAAGAGACTTACTTACCTTGGTTTTTTTTCTATTTAATAGACAATTTAAAAAGAACTTGGACATAGATTTTCACACTTTCAAAACTAAATAATGAAAATTAAAAGTTGTATCAGTTTGTACTAAGATATACTCATGACATGTTTTAAACAAGGATTTCTTTATGACACAGGAAGTATTGCTCTCTATTCTTTTTGACTTGGATGAGCTTTTGTAATAAAATTAGTCACTCCAATGAAGAGTATTGATAATACCTATGGCATAGAGTAATTGTTAGGCAAAGGGGTTCCAGGTGTAGCTGTAGTTGATACTTTCTCTTTGCCTTTATGTAGGACAGTGGTGCAAAAGGCTATGACAACACGTGTAGTTATACTGAACTTTCACTTCCTGTTATTTACTCATTGTATTTTTCCTGTGTGCTTACTGGATACTGAGCCCTAAGGTACATGTAGGAGATCCAGATCAAACTATGACGGAGATTCAATTAACTAACCCTGGATAGGTGAGCAGAGAATTGTACCCTGGACTTTTCTTTTTTCTAACATTGTTTTATGACAGTGACTACCTGATTATCTCGACTTTCAAAATACACAAATAACTCTAAACCAAATTCATTAAAGTGAGTTGCTTTACTCCCTTTTATTTAAAATAGGTTGTTTTCTCATATAATATATCCTAATTATGGTTTTGCCTCCCTCTACTTCTTCTAATCCTCCCCAAATGCCCTCCCATTCAGTACTACCTCATTTTGGTTTTCCATTATAAAACAAGCAGGCTTCTAAGGGATTAAAATATAATATAACTGATATATCATAATATAATATGATAAAACAAAAACTAGAACACCTCAGAGTTGGATAAGAGAAAGAAAACAAGAGGAAAGAGACAAAAATGGCACAAGAATCAGAGGCCCACTCATTTACACATTTGGAGCCTATAAAAATATTAGACTGGAAGTCATAATATGTATATGCAGAGGAACTGGTACAACATATGGAGGACCACAGTATACCTGGAAGTGTTTTAAGTGTGCATAGTACTTTCCTATACCGAAGATGCTAGAACATTGTAATGAAGTTTCAATATATGCACCAGCTCAACTGCTATATGTATGATGAATTGTGTTGTTCTTGTCTTCAGCAATGAGACCCTTCTGTCAGCGTGTCCTGAATAAACTAGTCTTGCCAACAGCTTGGATTATTTGTATATTCCATGGGACACTTTGATCAACAATTGAATTGGGTGTAACCAAAACTAGAAATGGCCAGTTGATGCTCTATTTCCCCCATTATTTCATGATTGCACTTAGATTGCCTCCATATATGTATATATATTAGGAAGCGTCTACTGTATTAGGTTTCCATACTAACCCTCAAACGGTTCTCAATTACAAGTGTCTCTTCCTTTGTTCTCTTTCCCTCTCCCTCCATACTTGATCATCTCCTTTCAGCATCCCTTCTGACCCACAATCTATCAATGATTGTATACTATATTTTTTCTTTCCTAAGAATTTCTATAGCTATCTCCACATCCCTCATTATAGGAAGATTATACAGACTATAGCTTGGTTATCATTGACTTAACTGCTTATATCCTCATATAAGGCAATAAATATCATATTTGTAAAAGGAGACATTCAAGTTAGACTATATATATATATATATATATATAGTCTTTATATATATATGGAAAGAGACAGAATTAGCTGGTTGTTTTTCAGATTATTCATGAGAACCAGAAAATAAAGTTTAAAATCAAAGGACAAATATTATTAAAGAAATTAACCAGCAAAATCAATAAAGCCGTTGGTAATAACTCAAACGTTGCACACATCACCATGCAAACACTGCCTGTGGTGGTTTGAAGAGTAATTGCCCCCACAGACTCATGTGTTTGAATGTTTGACCCTCCACGAGTAGCACTATTGAGAGGAGTAGCCTTACTGTAGTAGGTGTGGCCTTGTTAGAGGAAGTGTGTCACCCTGGTGGTGGGCTTTGAGGTATCATAAGGTTAAGCTAGGCCTGGTGTGGCAGTCTTATTCTGCTGCCTGCAGATCAAGATGTAGAACTGTCAGCTCATTCTAAGCACCACATCTGACATGTTTCCCTTGATGACAGTACTATACTAAACTTCTGAACTGTAAGCCAGACTACATTAAATATATCCTTTGTAAGAATTTCCATGGTCATGTTGTCTCTTAATAGCAATAAAATCCCAACTAAGACAATACCAAAGTATTACAGTGGAATTTGAAAGCTGGAAGAGCTTCCATATTCTTAAAATAACTGTTGCATGGTTCAGCCTCATTCCTGTTCCCAGATTCATCTTTACTACCAAAACAAGTTCATATGTGTAATCTAATGATCATGATAGAGCTTCTGAGAAAATGGCAAAAGACACAATGTAAATTTCAGCTTCAACACTAAGAAGAAAACTGTCCTCACAAAGATATGATAAGTCCATGGATTTGAGAGAGCAGGTGGGATGAAATTGAGGAAAGGGGAGGAAACTAGTGTAATTATATTTTAATTGCAAAAATAATCATAAAAAATTGGAGGTTTCATTAATGTGTCTTAGGGTTTTAGATGTCCAAGAAAATCATCATGGATGTTAGCAAGAGTTCTAGATGCAAAGAGTATAATATACTCTCCATGTACACTGACATTTACTTCTATTTGTTCAAACATTTTGGTGCAATAGATAAGAATTAATTAATACCCATGGGCTGGAGCCCAGTTGACATTCTTTAATTATGCGGTGGCAACCCATAACTTATGACAGCATTACTTAAAAATTGTGATTGTCTAAATCTTACTAGTGTGGCAGATAAAGGTTCATTACAATGTTTAAAAACATCTACTCTAGTGGTGCAGAATGGAGGAATGCTTGAAAAATTATTTTCTATAAATTCGTTTGAAGTTGAGTTGCTATTTGGATTTTATTCTTTCCATGAGAAAATATAGCTCTATGGAGATTGTGTTCTGTTATGCAAAACACCTAACAATATATACTTTAAAGATTGTGTATTAACAAAACCATGGTCACGCTGGGGGGGGTGTGTGGCATACGCCTTCAATCCCAGCACTCAGGCTGCAGAGGCAGGCAGATTTCTGTGAGTTCAAGACCAGCCTGGTCTTCAAGAGCTATTTCCAGAACAGCCTCCAAAGCCACAGAGAAACACTGTCTCGAAAAACAAAAACAAAAACAAAACAAAACAAAACACAAAACCTTGGTTATCATAAAGACCAAATTGATTAAAACTTCCCTAAAGTAAATAAAGGCTGATCTGGTTAAAACTTCCCAAATGGGCATGTGTATCTGTGTGCATGCGTGTGTGCGTGCATGCGTGTGAGTGTGTGTGGTGTATTTCTGTGCATGCATGCATTTATGTATATATATATATGCAAATTTTTCCTAAATTTCTCTTTCCTCTTAATTTTATTTCCCTTACATCCTCTTTTGGCCTTCTTTCTCAAGTTTACATGCACTAGAAATGCAATGGTATCCAGTACAGACACAGGGTATTGTGGGTAGAAACTACCTATAAGACAGTGTTTCCATCAGGAACAGCATTTCTACTTTTATATTCTAGGGCTAAAATAGAGACCAAGTGACTTCTTAAGTCATGGATATTGACTTATCTGTTAGCAGTATTTCTGTTACAATTGATGCATACATTTTAAGACCCCATTTTCCAAGAGACTCCATGATGCTATATAGGCTATGATCTGTGTAAGATATATCCAGATAGGAAATAATGACTGCTAATACCCACAGATCTTCTCATTAGTGATGTGTAAGCCTTAGTACTTGGCTCTACTCATTCAAATGGATAGCTTTAAAAATTATTTCATAATTCATATACACATGGGTTACCAGTGCATGCATATATTTTTGAATTCTCAGGAGGGTCTTATGTATATGGATAAAGAACCTCTAATTCCTCCTTGTTCCTCTGTTCATTCTGTAAGCACACATCCCAACTTTAGAATGCAGATATCTTCCTACTTCATCCTCTGTAGTGAGAAAAACAGCAGAAAGCAAAATCCATTGTCTCTCTCCTTTGTTAATCTGACTTCATTTTTGCACAGTCTGACTTGCTGCTACATCTTTAACTCATTAATAAATTACACATTAATTAATTGTATGTTAAACTTTCCTAATATGTGTTGTGTTGTCTCCTCCCTTTGTGTCTGTGTTTCTTTGCATGCTAACTGGAAGTCTTCAGGAGCCCTTGGCTCTCTAAGGTTCCCCATTATGTCTCCTGTAGCTCAGCATATATATAGCACGCAATGTTCTCCCATTGACTGAGCTAACATAGCTGGGAATGATCTGAAAAATGATGCAACAGACTCCAGCAAGGAAGACTAAGAGAGATGGAAAGAGAGAGATGTGTGTAACCAGTGGCACTATTTTATAATAGAACACAACAACCATTTATAGTGCAGGTATCCTTTGGAATTGCGCACTAAAATCAATATGCCAACTGTGAAATACAGTTCTGCTGTAGGCATTTTTTAAAGGGAAAAAGGTCTTAACAGATTTAACAGCAAAAAAAAAAAGGAAAGAAAAGAAAGTGTCTGAGTCAATTTACCTGCAGGGACTGAATGCTTCTGAGAAGCAGAATGATCATGAAATCACTGCTGCTTCTGATTTCTGATGTGGTGGTTTAGTCACAAGAGGAAGCATGGTACAGCAGGGTGAGCTGTGAGGGCAGTTTTCTCAGCAGGACAGCAAACCCATGAAGAAGAAGCCCAATGCTTTAGCTCACTAGTCTTCAGTATACTCCCCATAGCCAACATGCACAAGTCCTATATATTGTTACTATTAAAATACTAGATTTTATTTTCATATAATTCTAAAGTGATCAGACACAGTCTTTGCTTTGCATGGGAAGTACTCCTTTGGGGTATGTTCTTTAAAAGATTGACAGTGTGTTTGTATGCCAACATTTTAGATGCTGTTAAGGATGGCATTGCTGTTTACATGCATTTGGATGTACTGGAGAACTGAGAAGAGCCCATACTATGGGCAGAAACAGAAGCAGATGCTCCCTTCCAGACCGTGGACACACGGTGGGGATTAATGTGAGACAGCAGGAAAGACACAGGATAGCAAAGTTCTTTCAGGGTTGAGAACTAACTAAGCATTTCAAAGTGAAGAAACGGAAGGCCTCTGTAATTGTTCACATATTGTGTTTCAGTGAGTAGACTCTGAGATCATGATAATGGTGATAACTGAAAATTTTGCTCTTAAAAAACAGTTCTAGGAATCCTCCAAGCTTTTTAGGCAGCTTATCTTTTAATACATTCAATTTAATTCTTTTTGTTGAATGTCAATATTCTTACATCTCTATGGCTTAGGAAGGAGAGGTATAGTGCTTTATAAAATAAAAGAATGAAATGAGTATTCTATTTTCACAGTGAGAAAACAGTGAATGTGCACTGCACAGGAAAGGGAAGGCAGTCATAAAGACGAGCAAGTAGAATAAAAGTTGAAGGAAACTTGTTAAACAAGTTCCTGCTAACATTGGACATGCAATAAACATTTAAGCTTATTTTACTGAGATGAGAAGTACAAAGAGAACTTATCTGAGAGATGGGTCCATCAGATTAAACAAAATCATTTTATTAACATTATTCTCATTACATATTGATCACAGTTTCCCCTGCCACCCCTCCTCCCAATCTCTCTTCCAACCCCTAACCTTAAATCTGCCCCCAACAATTTCTCTTCCAAAAAGGGCATATCTCCCAGGGATTTCAATAAAATGTGACATATCAAGATGAGGCACCTCCCCTCAAAGTAAGGCTGGTTGAGGCAACCCAGTCTGAGGAATAGGGTTCCAAAAGCAGGTAAGAGTCTGAGATAGCCTCTGCTCCATTGATAGGATTCCCACAAGAATACCTGTAGTTGTCATTTTCTTTGGGCCACCAATCAGTTCCCAAATAAAGAAGACACTGAGACTTTTTATTAATTATGAATGCTTGGCCTTAGATTAGGCTTATCCCATTAGTTCTTTTAACTTAATTTAGCCTGTTTCTATTCATCTACATTTTGTTTTGGGGCGTTTTACCGTTTCACTTTTTTTCATTCTGCATGTTCTACTTTTCTGCTTCCTCCTTGTCTGTCTGGCCACTGGCATCTCCCTAGTGTCCCTTGTTCTTTCTTCCTTTGAGCCTTAATTTTTCCTCCTCCTTCTTCTCCCTGCCCATAAGTTCCACCTATACCTCCTCCCTTGCTATTGACAATTCATCTTTTTATTAGACCCATCAGGTGTCTAAGGTAGGCAAGACACAACAACAACACATCTTTACATAATTAAACAAATGCAACACATCCTTTTATAGTTAAGCAAATATTCCCCAACAAATACCAACCTACACGACTGTGACATATATGCACAGGACCTAGGTCTGTCCTATGCAGGTTGTCTTGTGTCTGTTGTTTCTTTTTGAGCACCTATAAACCCAGGTTAATTGATTCTATAGGCTATGTTCTTCTAGTGTCTTCAATCCCTCTGGCTCCTCAATTTTATATATATATATATATATATATATATATATATATAATTTAAATTAGATACAAACTTATTTTACATGACAATCCCAGTTTCCTCAGGGTTCTGGCTTTTCAGGCAGTGTCAGGTCAGGGGTGGGCTTTTTTATATAGCATGGCTCTTAACCTGAACGATTCATTGTCTGTACACTCCCACAATCTCTGCACCACCTTTACCTCAGAACATCTTGTAGGTAAACAATTAAATACTTTTGACCATACATTTTTCATACCTAAACTTATTTAAGAAATGTGAATATTATAACCTCCAATAGCATAATGAGCATTAATACATTTGTGAAGGGATCTTTCAATTGGATTTAATGGATTAACTAATGTGTTCATATTCTACATGTAAAACATTCTCTTTGTAGCTATGTAGAGCAACAGAGGCTGTGACAGATAATCTAGATGTTAAATTGGGACCAAAAGACAGGTCATTATCACTTTTGGATCAAGAGACATGCACTCTAAATTTCACCTGTCAGTATGGGATTACCTATGTGGGTTTAGTTTTATATTTTAGGAATAAATACATCTCCATCGTTTTAATTTTTTTCCTAGCTGAGAACTAATCTCTCTTACTTTGATCAAAATTATCCAGTTGATCCTTTGCTAAAATATAGTGGTTTAAAAACCCTTATTTACTACTTTTATATAAATCTTATCTTAAATCTTATAATTATGAATATTATTACTCATGCTACACATTTTGGTGAATTTTACAGTTGATCTCTTCTTTTACTAGTTATATTTTATTATTTATTTTCATTTATTTTGCAACGCAACCCTATTTTGCCCTCCCACATCTCCTCTTGTTCCCTCCTGACTTTAATTTAATTCCTCCTCTGCTCTTCACTTTGTTTCTGATTGAAGGCCTCCTCTTACGCAGTCATCTCTTGACAAGTGAACTGTTAACTATCAATTGACCTGCCTTTGTGCATGACCCAGGCCTTTATTTTATACAACTAAACATTTCCACATTCTTATAATAAGCTCAGTTTTGATTAATATATACCTTCCATTCACAAAGCTTGCAATTTTATATTTTTGAAAGTAAATTTTAACATTTAATTAGAATAAGCTTTCTTTTTTTTCATTTATGAGATAACCTGTTAATTATTAATGGTGATAACTTACATTTAAAGACAGAACTGTAATATTGAGCATTCTCAGTTTCAAAGGTCATACTGAAGAACCAAAGGTAATTCCAAACCCACTGAAATACAGAAGGACTTGGTTAAACTTGGTTGGTCAGAAAACAAAACAAAAATAATAAGCATGTCTTTCTAAGACATGCATTTGGTAAAGGGATTAGCAGATATGAGGGAATGCTGACAAGTATAGGGTATAACAGTAATCAGAATGTGCTATATACATGAGTAAAATTGTCAACGAACTAATTTAATTAATAAAAATTTCATAAATCAGTGTTGTCAACAAGATATGATAGTTTCTGCCAGTCATTCAGAGAGCTGATACTTAAAACATCTTAGCAGCTGCCAAGATTCACTTGACTTGATAGTTTCTGACATAAGGGATAATTGGCATGTTATTGATGAGTGTAGCTACCCATGACTTTACAAATAATTAAATAGAATGAAATGAAAGCGAAGAATTATTTGAAAAATTTATTTGAAAAACATGAAACCATACTGTGTTAAGGAAAATATGTAGTTCAGGAATCACAAAGTATATTTTCCATAATAAGTAGAGAAATAATGAAGAGAATATTGGTTATCTAAGGGAATGGATACTTGAATAATAAGGATGTATAGTCTTCAGGGAATGCAGGCATGTGTATATATGTAGGTAAATGTACAAACTTGTACCTATCTATGAGAAGAAAATAGTTTTCCCTATACTGCCAGGAACTCACTCCAAGGCTTTCCTCATTATAGACAGGCTCTCTCATTGAGCTACAGTGTGAGTCCACAAAGGTATTCTATAAATAAAAAGGACAATTCAAAACAAAAACAGAGAAAGACACTAGTATCAAAATGTTTTTTCATGAAACAGTGCCATATAGAATGGGTTTTCAATCTGTATACAGTACCTAATTGTAAGACTTTTCTTTGTCTTTGCTAGGAACAAAAATAAACGAATAACCAGTATTTTAGTAAGTCATTTTGTGGTATAAACTATTTCTAATTTATAACAGAATTCAACATTGCTTATACCTGGCAATATCAATTTATTTTTCATGCACAGTGTATCAGGACTCTCACAGATTGAAGACATGCTTACTCTAACACAAAAATAAGATTCCTGGTTCATGGTAACATGATGTTTGGGTGTATGCAATATCTGGGGCCATTTTATTTGCTTGTGTCTTTCTTACGGAGAAGAATTCCTTTTCACATGCATCTTCAAAAACATGGGAGCATGTCTTCTACCCAAGAGAAATTCACTTTATCGTATTACCTAGATCTACTTTTGAATTTACCCTTAGGGCATTTCTTTAGATTTTACTAGAACAGGGAGAATTACAACAAAATAGAGATGAGATAAATACTAGAAATGTCTGCATTGAGAATGAGAAGAAAAGTGCTCTCTTGTCTATTTTTGCTTGTTTTTTTTTTAATTTTTTGTTTTTGCTAGGTTGATGCCCTCGTCCTAACACTGTGAACCTTGCCTGTGCCTTGCTAGCACAGGGGATAGCATATTTGTCTAATATACATTTTTAAATGGGAACTCCTCAGTGTGTATAATGCTACATGTATGTATGTTTTCAGAGTTGACCTTTTAGCAAAGGAAAACTAATTGGTGTGCTCTACTCTGAGGATGACCACCACAGTCTTTCTATGTCCAGCTTTCTCAGTTGGATATATTGATTTATATCGGCTGTAGGCATTCTGGACTTTTTTTCCATGAAGTTTGGCATTTTTATTAATGTCATCCTTGTTTAGAACACATTTAGGCAGTCATATTTGTAAGACCTTTTGGGTGTATCTTCTGATATTACTAGGAAACAAAAATTTTTAGTAGGTTTCTGTATCCTCTGTCTCTTAGAATCTTTCTTCATCTTTTCTGCAATGATCCCCAAACCTTACAGTATTTTGTAGATGTCTCCAATGAGACTGGGCTCCACAAGTCTGAATTTTAATTGGCTGTGGTTTTCTGTAGTGGTCTCCACTTATCTGTGGGTACAAGTACAAATGTTTATAGACTTAGGGATTTTGCTGGCTTGGTACAGTAGGGGTTTTAGATTTTCCTGCAATAACCATGACTTTGCCAACATTGTGTGGTTAACTAGGTTTCCAGTACTAGACATGGTCTCCTGCTTATTGATCAGGTGTAGTGACATCTTGCCTTGCAGATTTGTTTGCATCAGTGTAGAATGTAGGGACTCCATAGATTGGTGATGCCACTACAATCAGGTTATTTATAGAGCAAGGGTTACCCCAAGTTAGATTTATTGTGCCATTTTGAACATTTATGTGGTCCATAGGAATCATAGCTATTGGTTGGTCTGCAGATTGTGGTTTCCTCCATCTTCAGCAAGCTTGAATGGTTCCTTCTTGTACATGAAAACTAGTCTCTAGGTAGGGGCCATTCAGTATAGTTCAAGCTCAGGAATCTTTGGGGCATGTTCCTAAAGTGCATAGTGTCTTCAGTAATATGTATTTATCTTCCAACTCTGCTGACTTTTATGTACATTAGTTCTTAGCATTCTGTCTTTTTCCTTTTCCATCAGTACACATTTTGAGGTAGTTGATGATTCTTGTAAAACATCTTAACTTTAAAACATTAGCAAGTTGAGAATTTTTCTTTTCATAATATAGAAATTGTCAGTTTTTCTCTGCATAAAGGAGCACCTTGTGTAATATGGGAGATGGGAAAGAGTATGTGTATCCAAGTTATTTTATTTCAAAAGAAGACCCAAGCTTACTTTGTTTTATGTTATTGGCTGTAGTTGGATTTCTGACTCACATTTCTGCCTTATTTCAGGTTTTTTTTACATTGATTTATTGCTTCTTTTTCAAACTGTATGCTTTGTATTGTTCATATTTCCAAACATTTATGCTCTTTGTTCTGTTTTTATGAAGTATCTTATTGTGTCTGTGGCATCCATGTAGGAGTTATTCAGCATTATGAGTGAATATATTTGTTTGGGTTTGGGGAGGATGCCTCATGAAGAATTTTTACTTCGTCATTGTAGTTATTACTGAATAACATAGCATACATTCACATAAAATGTTCTTTAAATATTTTTTCTTTTTTTTTTGGAATTTCATTCGACCATCTCTCATGGCTGCAATAAAGGAGGACCCAAACTATGAGGTGATATTTATGTTTAGTGTCACATTGGTTATGAGGTTCAAAACAAATGACAGGTAAATTTCTAGAAACAATACTCTTCTATGTAATAGAATATTATTCTATGAAGCATGAATTTGGAGTAATAAAGCCATTATATATTGGCATATGTTAATATGGACTTCTTTAAGATTGAATACCTACAACTTCTACAATTGTGAATATGAAATAAGATTCATTAACAGATATAGTAACTAGTATCTGTATTCTGAGTATGTGAGATGTTGAGGCAGCAGATTTTCATGAATTCAAGGCTAACCTCAGTTCCATAGTAAAACTGCATCTCAAGAATCATTAAAAATCAGAAGTTTTCCACAAAAATGTTGACTTGAAATAACATGTAAGCATACTTGGTATTTCATTGTATATGACTCTGCAATTACACATTTTTGAATCACAATTCCTAAAATGTGTGATGTCATAAGGATATTAAACTGACACAAGGGTTTTTATCATTATATAAGATTATAGTAGAAATATTCAAACAAATTTTCAATGGTAATGCCAGAAAATAGATTAGAGAAGTATTCACTGCAGATGCATCTCATAATTACAAAACAGAAATATTACAATAGGACTATGTAGCCAAGGTGAGGCACCATGTCATAAGTAAATAGCTACACTTTTATTTTTTCTCTTATTACAAAAATTATTTATTTGTGACATCTCTATTCTGGTTAGCTTTTACTGTCATCTCAGTACAATGTAAAGTCATTTGGACAGAGAATAGTCTCGATCCAGGAATGACTTTAATCACGTTGGCCCTTGAGCAGGTCTGTGGGAAATTGTCTTGATTGTTGATTGACATGACAGTTCTCAGCCAATGTGAATAGGCTACATCCTGAAGTATGTAGGGCTGGAGTAAGAGAGATGAGAAGTAGCAGCAAGGATCTATTTGTTTTCTCTGCTCTGAACTGTATGTGGGTTATGCCTAGCAGTATTTTTCTCTCAGTGGTGGACCAGAACCTGAGGCTCCTTTGTCCTCTGTGCTATTTTTTCTCGTGATGTTTGACCTCAACTGCAGGGATGAAGCTAGAATAACTACCAGAATTATATTCTTATTGGCTTTTGCATGCAAATAACAATGTATCTAATATGAACTATATTTCTACTTAAGGTTTCATGGTGCAGCAAATAGAGATTTTTTTTCTGTAGTGGATTCATATGTACCATCCTCTGACATGATTAAAGTGATTCTTTCTTAGCATGTGAGAGACATGAGGCTTTATAAATCTGAGAAAAGAAAGATATAGTTTGATGCATATATATGAAATGAGGGAGGGAGGAAAGAAGTGGATAAAATGTGAGGGAGACTGAGAAAGATCTATGATATAGTTTACTCAAGGCTGGCTTCAAAATAATTTTAATCTTATAATGAGTGCAACTGATGAAAAGTAATGTTGTGACTAGAATGAAGCAGGCCATTTTATACCTGTTAGACCTGAGAGACTCACATGCTGGTTTTAGCTGCCTCTCTCTTACTATCTTCAATAGCAATAAATGTACAGGGAGAAGCAAGAATCAAAGTGTGTGAAGCGAGAACGCTTTCAGTCAAGTTGAGATTCCATGTCAACGATGCATAGAAATCCAGAAAGAGATCTTTCCTATGTGACAAAATCTCTGGTCACCTTTTGAATCTAAATATGGTGGCTCTAGTGAATATTTTCACATTTTCCCTCAACCTATTAGTAGGCACAATCACCACTCATGGTCTCAATATTTTTATAATCCTCTACTAAAGATAAGTTGAGTAAAATTCACTTATTTTCATGTATAGTTCTACAAATTCTTTACAAATGCATTGTCCTGTTATCTGTAACTAACATCAAGGTACATGAATGCTCTCACATTGTTCCCTTGAAGTTACTCTGCCACCTCTATGTCTAGCAAACACTGTCTGTTTTCTGTCCCTACAGTTTTGGATTTTACAGGAGAGACTATGAATTCTAATTTAGCAGCTTTCATCCTGCAGAGATTATCACTCTTTTATAAGATGAAACAGTGTTTTCCACAAGCTTTAAGTTGCCTTTGGAGCAGAAAATTTCCTTTGTAGATCATTCCAGCTGTGATTCTTTTAGGTTGGGTTTAAAACAAAAACTTTGTTGAAGATTATCTTTTAAGATAAAAGAATCATCTAACTATGGTACACATGATCACTGGGGGCTGAAAAGGAACAATGACTGCAGAGAACAACAGCCAGTAAGCTATACCTGCTTCAAACACAGATCATTTACTTGCTTATAATATTTTTTTCTGTCTTCATATGCAATATTGCTATGATATGATATTTTGATACAGGCCTCAGCTCAATTCCAGGAACTTGAATCTCCTATTGTCTTTTAGATGTTGGCTGGTTACCTCCAGATGGCCTGGCCACAGTGGAGAATGATTCTAGATTGCATAACAATAGACCTAGGCCCCACACCCATCATGGGGACTAGTGGGATGTGTCTGGGGACAGTGAAACACATCTGAAGACTGGTGAGTTGTGCCATTGTAATGTCTATGGGATTGTGTATGTGAATTCTAGGGCCATCTCTAGGGATAAAGGAAGTGTTTCCTAGTCAGTCCTATACACATGACAATAGATGTCTTCTGCCAGTTCCTCTGCTTTTGGTAAGCTTTTGGTAAGAGGATGCTTCAATAAACCATAGTCTCCAGTATGGACAGAGAGCCCTCCTGAAATGACAAGATGTCTCTGTCTCATTCTTAAGTTGTTGGGTAGCTAGGAATTCCTGATCCACACTCCTCCACTCCAGATCAGACCGGGAGCTGTTCGGCTTGTTCCAAACACAGCCCCAAAGACATCAGTCCAGGATAGATGACCCCTGTAGCCTAGGACTGATACAGGCCAGACCCTGGCACAAAACCAAAACAGAACTATGCTTTATGTATCTACTCAGGCATCCAATGTTTAGAAACATTAGTTGTGGTACCAAGAATGTTCTGATTGTTGGGGAGAAATCCATGAATCTATAAAGAGACAAACTTTTTTCATATGTATTTTGTCATTTCAGACAAAACGTGAGGCAATAAATATGTGACCAGATGATTTATGTATAATTTTAAGTTACATTATATACTGTTACATAACTTTGGTGTCCTTTGAAATTTTAACTAGACATGTATATGAGGACAACCATGTAAGGATAATTCTAAGGATATCAGTTACTCAGGTGGTCAGTTAGTGAAGGGAGAATTATTAGAAGCTCTGATATCAAGACATTGCTATGCAGGAGCAGCCTGTAACTCCAGAGACCCAAAGCAAAAGACAGGAGGAGTGAAGGTTTGGCACCAACCTTGGCTACATGGAATGACCTGTGGGAACAACAGACCTTGGCCAGAGGTCCACTTCCCTATCAGCCTGGGAGCAGGCAGCTATTAGATAATGTTTACTAAAAACATGTTTACTAAAAACAATACAGTGCCCAGAGCAATAAGTTCCTGATAAGGGCTCACCCACAGGGGAACACCCTGACCTCGACCTTTTCCAATGACTAACCCACCTCTTCCTGACCCCCCCACCGCCACCACCCCTGCCTCTGGTGTCAGGGCATATAACCAGCCAGAGAGCTCTTGTATTTGCATGATTATAGTTAGATACTTTAACACTTTAGTCTTCAGAAAAATAATTTTTCCTGATTATTTTCATGCTCTTTCATTCATTTCTGCCCTCTCAAATGTTCTGTTGAACTTGTTTAGCAAATTTTCATTTGAACTCTAGTATCTAAATTTCCCTTTGTAAATTTTAATTTCTACATTGATACTTCTCAGTGGATATATTTTGTGAACATATTTTGCACATTTTTTTTCAAATTTAACACCATTCAGTACTCTATAGACCATTCATAGTAACTTCTTTCAAAACATCATTTGTCTCAAATTAACACGGGTCTACCCTATGGTGAATTTTGACGGCTTATCTCTCCATGGTACAAATATTTTATTTTATTTTGTTATTTATTTATTTATCGCTATTCAATGAGGAAAATTTGAGCAGATGTGTGATCAAAATCATTAAGTCCTGTGCCAGGTGGTATATTGATTTAGTCCTTAGTTAATATCTGAATTTACCTTGGCTTAGTTTTTACCAGATATTCTGTGTGGGGATTTCTAGATGAGTTGGCAGGCAGGTTTGGAGAGCTGATTCAGTGAGCCATCAGTCCTAGCCTTGGCTTAGTCAACTCTAGCTGGTCCACCACATGGTGAAATTAAATTGAAATTTTAGTCAGAAGAGCTGATTAAACACAACTAGTTCCTATGGGTTAGTAAATTTTTTGATGAAATAATAATTCAAGTTTCTAATTAATATTGAGTTTACCTCTGATAGCAGTAGGATACCTGCTTTCAATCGTCTGGCTCTACCCCTCCCTGGTAGCAGCTCTTTTTGTCCACTTGGAAGAATGCGATTGCTCCTTTTCCAGAAAAGAACAACACAGGATTCCAATATATCCAATTGGTAGAAGGTTTTGTCAATCAAGGCCTTTCAAATTCGAGATGTAAGTTATCTTCCTGAATGAATTTAAATTTGTACTGTCCAAACACACTTGAGAGTATGGTCATTGGAGCATGAACCTACCAGGGGACCTACCCTTAATGAAAACTGGCTCCCCTTTGCCCAGAAGTTATCAGTTGGTAATATCTCATGAGTGAGAGGTACTTAATGATCATCTTTCCATTTTATATTACAACACTTTCCAATGTAATCTTACTCAGATATTGTGCACACTGACACAACTACTGTAAGTTCATAGATATAACTGCCTTGCTGGGTCTAGAAAATACTAAGTCCTTAGAGTCATCCACTATTGCTCACTCTTAAATTTGTTCTGTTCAATCTTCCTAAATGACCCTTGAGTCATGGGGCCTGGTTACAATAGATGTCTTATTTAGGACTGAGTATTGGGCAGTCTTTTGTTCTCTACATGTTGTCTGGTTGTGTTTAATTGCCATCTACTAGAAGAAGCTTCTTTGGTAAAGACAGAGATGCATTATTCTACCGGTGAAGTGACAAATCATTCTGAGTTCATTTTATACTATGTTCATTGACCAAAATAATTTGATTATGTTATACACTTGATTCTACAATATTCTAGCCTCTCCTTCTTGAGGTCTGATAGTTGTGTGAGGTGTAGGTCCCACCTTTTAAATTGTCATTAAATCTAATGAGGAAGTGATTGATCACACTCATATCATTCTTGACATATACATAAATGAGCATATCTTATTTATCCAGTTGTTTATGTAGCTTCCTGAATTCAGATCCAGGTATGACTGACAACTTTTCTCCTCTAGTACCAGGGACAACACTTTCTTGTACTACGAAAAGTAACCAACAGATGTGAAACATCCAGAGTGTACCAGCTTGATTTCCCTGTTTTACAACTGAATTATGTGGTGTCTTCAACAGGGGAGTTTTTGTCTGTGGTATCTATTAGGGAAATTGTTGCCTTTTTATAAGGTAACTTTCATTTAAACACTCTCTCTCTCTCTCTCTCTCTCTCTCTCTCTCTATATATATATATATATATATACATATATATCTGTATATTATCTATCATCTATCTATCTATCTATTTATCTATCTAATCTATCCCAGCTATTATAATAAAAGGCATTGATATAACTTTTGGGAAAGGCTTTTATTGTTAATTGTCACTGATTATACTAATTACTATGCTCTCCTATCTCCAAGCCACATTCAATCCTTCCTATTCCATAATTCCCATTTTACCATTTATATCACTACATACATGTTTTCTACCCTCCTCTGGAAGGCCTTTACCAAATTGCTTTAAGTTTCCTGTCATCTATTAGTTTTCCAAATGAAACACTCATATCTCAAGATTCATAGGTACCTTATAGAAATCATGTGGTATTTGTCTTTTGGGACTGGCTTACGTCACTCACTATTATTGTTACAGTGCCATCCAATTACCTGTGAATTTTATTTTTTCCTAACAGCTTAATAATATTCCACAGTGTAAATGTACAACATTTTCATTATTCATTCATCATTTGGTAGAATCTATGCTGTTACCATTTCATGGGTATTGTTTTTTTTTCCTCCCTTTTCCTTTCTTCTTTTATTTGTCTCATTTTCGTCATTGGTTAGTTTGACTAAGGGTTTTTCAGTTTTATTCATCTTTTTTCATGTACTTATTTATTGTATTAATTTTTTAAAATTTCCATTTTGTTAATTTCTGCTATGATACTAATTATTTCTATCTACTGACTTCTGTTTTGTTTTTATTTTGCCAAGGCACTAAGATATATCATTATGTTATTTATTTGTGACATCTGTGACTTCCTAATGTGAGGCACTTACAGCTATAAACCTCCCTCTGAGAATTGAGTTCTCTGTGTCACAGAGGGTTAGGTGTGTTGTTAAGATCATAAATGAACATAGATGTGTAAGTACCGGGTTGCAAAATTGTTGGTATAGCTAGAGCATGTCCTAGACCTACTTTTAGCTTCCATAGGAAAGTTCATGCTTATTTCCACAGTAGCTACACTATTCTGGACTGCTGCACACAGTGAATACTTTTCCACCTTGTATGCTGATATTTGTTATAATTTTATTTGTTTTTTAATTAAAGCCATTCAATTTTATAAAATGAAATATCAAAGTAGTTTTGATTTTCCCTCCCAAACGTCTAAGAATATTGAACATTTTTACAAATGTTATATATCATTTGCATTTCATCTTTTGTTAATACTCTGCTTAGTGTGCTTCCCCAATTTTTAGTTTGGGGTTTTATTTTCATGATTTTTTTTAGTTTTGCTGTATATTCATGCTGTTAAGTTTGTGTCAGGTACATGGCTATTATACTTTCTGTTCCCATTCTATAGCCTTCCTTTTCACTGAAATAATTATATCCTTTGATGTACAGAATCTTTTTATCTTCATGATGTCCTATTTATTTACTTTTTTCTTTTAATGCCTATACTGTTAGTGTCTTTTTCATAAAGTCCTTTCTTGTGTCTATATATTCAAGAATATCATTTCCTTTCTTCTCTGTCAGGTTCAGGTTATGAAATCTTACTTTGTGACCCTTGATTGATTTGAAATGGAAATTTGTGCAATGAGTCGGGTTTCATCATACTACTTGTATCTATCAAGTTTGAATATCACTATTTGTTGAAAATTCTTTCCTTTGCCCAATGTGTACTTCTTGCCTCATTGTAAAACATCAGTTGACTCTATGATTAAGGATATATATAATTAATTATTTTATTGATGGGCTTATATTTTTGTCAGTGTTCTGTTATTTTATATTACAATAATTCTGGGGCATATCTTAAAATATATCATTGTGATACTTACATTCCTTTCTGTCTGTTCTATAAAGAGTTTCTCTGCAATAGTGGTCATATAAAAGAATATGGTAACTAGGATAAAAAACTTTATTGAGCTTCTCATTTCTCAAGTACATTGTATATGTTTTTTACTACTCCACATTTTTTCTTTTCTCTTTTTCAACTTTTCTTTTCTCATACAACACATCCTGACCCCCAGGCTCCCCTCCCTCCATTTCTCTCAGTAGACACCTTGCTCCTCTATTTCCCTTCAGAATCTCCCAATGATATCTGGAACTATCCGACACTCATATCAAAGAAGGACGGAGAAAAGGGTCACAAGAACAGGCAAAAGAGTCAGAAATTACCCCACTCACACTGATAAGAGTTCCACGAACCCCCAAACTCAATAACCACAGCATGTATGCAGAGAACCTAGCACAGATCCATACTGTGCTGCCTCGGTGTCTGTGAGTCCTTATGATCCCTGCTTAGCTGATTTGGTGGGCCTTGTTTGCCTGTTGTCCTAGACTCCTTTGACCCTCACCATCCTTCTTCCCCATCTTCTGCAAGGAGACCTGAGCTCCACCAAATATTTAGCTGTGGATCTCTATATCTTCTCCCATCAGCTTCTAGAAGAAGACTCTCTTGTGACAATTAAGAATAGGCACTGCTCTGTGAGTAGAGCCAACTATCATTAGGAATATTTTATTTACTTTTATTTTATTTTTTTTGTCAGCTGTGTTAGGTTTTATCCCCAGTTTTGGGGCTTTCCTGCCTTTGGTTCCATTGCTCCAGTGAAAATTGTTTGCTTTTGATGATTTAAAAAAAAATCATGAATTGTTGATAGTGTGAATGGGATAGAACACTTAAAACAACCCAACAAAAACTCATGGAACATACTCATCCCATATTTTTGTTTCCTTATAATTTTATATATAAAACTTTTATTACATGGCATCACTATTACATAATTTTGAAGTAATGCTTTTTTTTAATCAGTGTTACCTCTTTTACCCTGATTGAAAACTTGTAGTATCATATATCATTTTTTAGTTTGACTTTCTGCTAATGCATAACTCTAAAATCTTTTATTTTTAAGTTGTTTCTGAAAGTAAAATATTGTATTCCTTATACAAACCTCTCATTTAAAACTATTCTTATCTATCGAATTTTCTGTGAATCCATCTGCTTTCAAGATGAAAACTTATTGTTCTTCCATAAATTACTTTCATTGACACTGTTTATTCAAATCAAATAATTAGTAGCATATCTTTATATAATAAAGATTATTTGAGGCAATTAAAAATCACCGGAGATTAACAAAAGGGTAATATAATTGTAAATCAAAGCAATCTGTAAAGGTGGATATATTTCAAAGTATCCTGCGGCAAACTAATTAAGCAGGAGCTGCTCATTTCTTCATGATACAATGTTAGCTGTGGGAAAAGTGTATTTGTGTTAGCCTTTATTAGCAAGGTAAGAAAAACAACAACAACAATGTCTTGAATTTTAAAAAAGAAGTTTCCACTAAATGAAACCTGAAATTGAATGTTTGAAGTATTGTGAAGAGGAAAATACAGTGAATCATAAAAACTTAGATAAAGCAGAAAGATACAATGCCATGAGCGATTCGAAACATGGCACTGTATCAATTAGCATCTAAACAGGGTACTCTAGTGCAGTGCTTTTATAGTCTTTTTACCAAACTGAATTTTCTACTGTTTTCCTAAGCTTCAGTATCAGTTCTGTAAAGATTTTAAACTGAGGTGGAAAAAGTCATTTCTCTTGTTTACTTGCTCCTTGTCCCATTTTAAAATGTTCATCTTTTTCATCTCTTCTGAAATTTACATCAGTATAATACAGTGCTTTTGATTTATCTCTCCAAAATAATAATGGGTGCGATCACTGTTTGTTGACAGTGATGATAGTTTTGATAAGCTCTTAGCAAACTTTCTGTAAGATAGAAGTTAATACAAATGTTAGATTTTCCTGTCAATGAAAAAATTGAGCCTAATCTTTTGTTGTTGCTTTGTTTTTTATTTTGTTTTGTTTCTTCTATTTCAACATTGGTGTAGACTCCATCTCCCCCATCACATTCTCTAATAGTGCCTTTTACAAGGTGTCATATATTTAGAAATTATATTTTATAGTACACATACTCTATCAGACCACACTTTTGTGTACTTTAATCCAGATTTCATTGTACTATGCTATGATAATGGGCAAAGAAGTCCAAACTGGTTGAATACCATTTGTCAGAAATCCTGTTAAATTGTTTTAACAAAGGTCAGAAGGGACCAGAATGAATTATTAAATGGAAATCCATTGCCATGTATGACCGTCCTTTAAGTCCCTAATGATATTCTTCATTTCAGTGTGAGTCCAAGTGTAATTCTTGCTTTAATATGACCGAACAAGAGAGAGTTTTTGTAGTTTTTCAATAATGATAACTTACAAATTAATATCCTCTGAAGGTGCTGTTATAGAAACTAAGTGTAACATCAGTAATCTATTCTTCACTTAATGATGCTGAAGATACCCTGATCTATTAACAATCAACATTGTTTTCATCTAGAAAAAAACCTTTATCACGTAGTGAGAGAAGATACATATCACTTTTTATCCCTCCTTTCCACACATATTACCCAGCAGAACCCATTGGTTCTACATGGAGTTCCTCAGAAACACATGTTGAGCAGATCTGAGCAATATAGTACCTATTTCATCTCATAGTAGTAACATGCTAAAACAGAATTTAACAGAAAACACAAGTAGACTTTCCCTCTCAAGCCGCTATTACAGGTGTCTTACATACTTACATATAGCCTTGAACCACACTTTGGCTTCCCATTTATCAAAATTGTTATTTGGAATCTTAATATATAAACATATTAAATTCATGCCTTTGTAGAGTACTAGCTAGAGATGGCACATTAATAAATTTAAATTGACATTAGATAATTTTCTTTTGTAAGACTTCCAACTTCAGGATCTCCAAGATTTTGATCATTAACACAATTATCCATGTGATAGCATTTTCATTTATCATGCTCTTATTTCATTATTGTTTTTAATAAACACCCACTTCTTTAGTGTAAGAGGACAGCATGATAGAGACCTGTAAAAGCAAAATTGAGGGAATTAAAAAGCACTTTGCAATTTCTCTCGTGGTTACATAAATGTGGTTAAGTTAGATGAGACATCATTCAAGTAAGTTACAAAATCCACTAATATGTAGGGAAGTAAAATACTATTTAAAACTGATGAATCCTTCCTATTACTACTTGCAAGTATAAATACATGATATTAGCCCAAATTTGAATTGTTTTATGAAGCATATGTATGACAGGTTGAAAGAACTCTTCATGATCCAGAGTGTGGAAAGATGCATATTAATAAGGGTTTTACAGAAAATTATTTTCTATTGAGCAATCAAATATATATTACTTCATCTTACTGCAAATTTCCCAAACATTTGTAGTGATTTCAGTTTGTTAGATATCTTTATTTTCACCTACTTATAGATATCTTTATCTTTGTCTGTCCTCCATCTAGAATATTTATGGAAATTCAGTTCATGGTTCACTACACCTTGAAATTACTTAAATTACTTAATTACTTAAATGCCACAAGTGACCTGACAGTATTTAGGTAGCAGACAAAAGAGAAACAGACAAAAAATGTAATCTACATAGAGCAATGTACTGAATGTATGACTACTACATTCTTTATTATTTTCAGAAAATCCTGAGAGAAATAATTTTTATTCCTCTACAGTTTTTGTCACAAAATTAATTGCTATTGAATTAAAATAACCAATTCTTATAATAAACAAAACTAAAATTGTTCATGCATATTCTGATAGACAGGACACATATACATGTAGTTGCACAGCTCCTAAAATCAGACAGCGATTACTATTTCATTACTAAGATGTTCAACTGTGTTAATTTTATTATTTTCATATTCAAAAGTAGAGGTAATATTATAACTAATTAAATGATTGTAATAAAATATAAGAAATTGTATGTGTCTCTTAAAAACTTCCCAAAACAGGGGCTTCAGAGATAGGTCGTTGGTTAAGAGAACAGATAGTTTGTTTAGAATACCCGTATTTGATTATCAGCATCCACACAGCAGCTCACTATCATCTGTAAGCCCAGTTCCAGGAGATCTGACTCCATAGTCTGGTCTACACAGCACCAGGCATGTAAGTGGTGTACAGAAATACATGAAGTCACATTATCAATACACATAAATTTAAATTAAATTTAACACATTTTATGTGCCAAGAATATAAGAGCCATACTGCCTATTGCAGACATCGCAGGCTTCTTTCCCATGAAGCACTATGACTAGTTTGCTTGTGTATATCAAAAGAAAGGTGTACTTTCTGTGATATATGATTACATGGGGCCCACCTGACATGTTGTTAGATTACTCATTTGATCGTTAGTTGGAAGTCTTTGCTGCCATTTACTTATTTAAGTTGAAATAGTTATCAATTATTTGGTATGTTGTTATGCTTGTGATCTAAGAAGAGAAAAATTATGCATAACAGATTGATGAACAATGGTGTTGCAAGGTTTTCTGTTGAATGATGTATAGTTTGTTTTTAATGATTGAAGAAACCAAACTATTTTAAAAGACAAATTTATAGAGAGAAACAGATCTCTTAAAAAATTCAAGGTCCCAGTTATGTCCAATAATTAATTGTTGTGGAATATTGCTTTAACTATGTGAAGATTTCTTACATTTGGTTATGCTGTGGAATGATACTTAAACTGTGCAAAGGTATGTTACATTTGGTTTTGCTGCCCTCATTAATGGTGTAAAGATGTGGTATATTTGTTTATGCATTTGTTTAATTATGTAAAGATGTATTGCATTTGCTTCACCTTGCCTGTCTAAGGCACCTAATTGGTCTACTAAAGAGCTGAACAGACAATAGGTAGGCTGGGAAAGCATAGGCACAGCTGGTGGGCAAAGAAAATAAATTGAGGAAGTCTAGGCTGGAGAAGAATGAGAGGAGAGAGAAAGGAGGAAAAAATGAGGAAGAAGGAAAAGGAGACGCCCAGAGCCAACCAGTCAGGCAGTTCTTAGGCAGGAGCATAGATCATACAGAAAGGTAAAAAGACCCAAGGCAAAACAAAAGGAGAAACTGATTAAAATAAGAGCCAAGATAAGGCTGAACAGTCATAACTAGTACGAAATCACCATGTCATGATTTCAGAGCTAGTCCTGCTACAGTGACATGGACATATCAGTGTTGTATTCCTTTGTAGAATGTATGCATGAAGCAATAATTCTTATCTTGTTGGTGAATACACTCATTACTTTTTTTTTTTTTCGAGACAGGGTTTCTCGGTGGCTTTGGAGGCTGTCCTGGAACTCGCTCTGTAGACCAGGCTGGCCTCGAACTCACAGAGATCCGCCTACCTCTGCCTCCCGAGTGCTGGGATTAAAGGCGCGAGCCACCAACGCCCAGCTCACTCATTACTTTGTAATTTAGCATTTCTTTGAAAAATATAATTTACAAATTTACAGGTATAATGTATACCTTTACAATATTTTAAATTACACGAAACGTGAACCCAGCTCATTATAGTTTGTCAACAATGACTTTTGAAGCCTCTCAGTTATTTTCATGGAAAATAAAATAATTTATGAAATTAACAAAACAATTTCCTATAATAGTCTATCAAAAACCACAAGTAGCTCACATTTGGCTGCCTTCTTCCCTCTGTATGGATGACGAAAGCCATCATTTAAAAGTCTCTTTGTAAATTCATTTAACAGAAAATATCACAGATAGAAAATAAGACTTTCACATTGCCAAACTTTTAAAATGTATGTTTTTGGTAATATAATTTATTATATTAAATGTATCTTAATAACATATAAATTCTGACTAGTTTCATTTCATGTGACTATTGTGGCTATGAGGTATTGACCAACACATATGTCCTATTATATGGTACATAGAATGAAAAATTAACTAATCAAGACTCATATTCAAATATTCAAAAATAGGTAAAAGATCTTAATTTTATCATGTTTGCCATCATTTTTATTGTTATTGATAAGTCACTGAGATGGTTAATGATATAAATAATCTTAAGCAAGTTATTTTTAAACTATTTCAGATGAGGGTGTTTTGCCTGTGTGTATATATCTATGCAGCATTTGGGGTCCTGATGCTTAGAGAGGTTAGAAGAGAACATTAGATCAACCCCCTAGGATTGGATTGCATACGGCTGTGGACATGGGATTTGAAGTCATGTCCTCTGGAAGACAAACCAGTTTTCTTAATTACTGAGTATGTGGCAATATTTTGTTTGTGTTATAACTTAATAAATCTTACATGAAGATCAGAGTGTGGAGCTAACCACAGTAGTTAGCCATAGAGGCCAGGCACTGGTGGCAAGAACCTTTAATGCCAGCACTCAGAGGCCAGAGGCAGAAGTATCTACTAGTTCAAAGTTATGCTGGAATACATGAAATTAATTCAGTCTAAAAGAGAAAACACAGCTAGGCGGTGGTGGCTCACAACTTATTCCCAGTACTTGGGAGACACACCCCTTTAATCCCAGCATTAGGGAGGTAGAGACCTGAATGGATATGACTGGGTATAGAGAGGAATAAAGGGTGGGTGGATATAGGAGCTCAGCATTCAGTGTGAACATTCAGTTTCTGGATTCCTATAGATAGGATTTGCCATTCAGTCTGAGGATTCCATTGAAGTAAGAAGTTCAGTGCTTGCTTCTCTACTTCTCTGATCTTTCAGCTTGTACCCTGTAATACCTGACTCCTAGCTTTTATCTAGGAGTCTAGATACAATTAGAATTCTAGCTACAGAGATATGTGAAGCACATTTTTAATTTTAATATCTTTATTTAAACTAGAGGCAATCATATTTTACATATCAATCCCAGTTCTCTCTCCCCCATCCTCCTATGCCCCCCACCAACATCTCCCCTTTCCATTCCCCCATAAACTCCCCAGGGAGATTGAGGCCATCCATGGGAGATCATCAAAGCCTTTCACAACTTTTGGGGCAGGGCCTAGGTCTTCCCCCAAGTATCTAGACTGAGAGAGTATCACTCCATGGGGGAATGGGCTCCCAAATTCATTCATGTACTAGGTATAAATACTGGTTTCACCACAAGAGGTCCTATAGACTCCCCAAGCCTCCTAACTGTCACCTACATTTAGGGGAATTGATTAGGGCCTATGCTGCTTCCATAGCTGTACAGCTGGGGTCTGTGAGCTCCCACTTTGTCAGGTCAACTGTTTCTGTGGGTTTCACCAGTATGGTCTTGGCCCCTTTGCTCATCAGTCTTCCTCTCTAAAACTGGATTCCAGGAGTTCAACTGAGTGTTTAGTTATAGATCTCTGCTTCTGCTTCCATCACCTACTACATGAAGGCTCTCGGATGGCATTTAAGTTAGTCATCAATCTCATTATAGGGGAAGGGCATTTAAGGTAGCCTGTCAACTATTGCTTAGATTCTCAGTTGGGGTCATCCTTGTGGATTTCTAGACATTTCCTTAATGACAGATTTCTCTTTAAATCTCTAATGACTCCCTGTATTAAGCTATCTCTTTTCTTGCTTTCCTCTACTTACTCCCCAACTCAGTATTCCTGATCATTCATATTCTTCTCCCTCCTCCTATTCCCTCCTCTTTCTCCATCCTCCAACCCCCCTTCCCTAGTGCTCCCAATTTGTTCAGGAGCTCTTGTCCTTTTCCTCTTCTCTGGGGGACCATACGTAGATTTTTAAAAATAAATAACAACAAAAAATGTATCTGATTTCTCAAAGGATTAATTTTTTCTCAGTGTTTCTGACTGTTACTTCTGCATGGCATTTTTTGAAAATATTTGCTTGTATGCCTTTCTTTTTTCCTTTCTTTACTGAAAGAACTTGGCCTTTATTTATTTCAATTTCTACAATTATTTTCAGGATACTCTTCACCACTAGCCAAAAGCCTAATGATCTTGCTCATATTTGTTGTATTTCTAAGTCTGTACTTACCTGTATTTCTGAATCAGAGCTAGGTTACCAAACTGGAATGTTTACATTGCTAATTTCACGCATTTGTTTTTAACTGCCTTAAGAAGGGAATGTCACAGCATGAATAATGTCCTTTAAAACTCACATCATAGATTTTGAACTTGTAAATATATTATCTTATTTTATTCAAATAGGAATTTTGCAGAAATGGTTAAAATAAGAAAATTAAGGATTTGTGAAAGATATTTTAGTATATATATGTATATATATAATATGCAATATAAAAGTTAATTTTAAAATTTTATTTTAAACTTTTTAAAATGTATGTATTTACATGGACTTCATGTATATGTGAGTACTCCTGGAGGCCAAAAGAAGGTGAAAAATTTCCTGAAGCTGTGGTTACAGAAGATTGTAAGCTGCTCTATGTGACTCATAATGCCCTTATCCTCTTGAAGAATAGTAAGTAAACTTCACCACTGAGCAGTTTCTCCAACCCCAACTAAGATACTATTAAAAAGAAGATAGAAGGATCAAAAGGACAGATAGAAAATATAAATATAGAAGCAAAAGTCTAAGAAGAAAGATGATGTTATGGTTCAGGTTGTAAGACAGGGGATGAACCGAGGAATTTTGGTGTCCTCAAACAAGGGAAGTGTAGGAAAGAGACTATTTTGTAGAGCTTCCAGAAATTATACAAAGCTGAAGATACATTTTAGACAACTTACTTTCAAAAATTAGCATAAGTTTGCATGTTTTAAGCTACAGGTTTTTGGCAATGTCAGAACAGGTAGGAAGCCAATATACCCATGATTAATAACATTCACGCTGACTAATTACAGTTGACAGTTAATGATACATGTCAAATTAGCTAAGGTGAGGAATACCCAGAGGTCTGGAAAATTATCATTTCTGTGTGCTTAAAAGAGAGTATTTCTGAAATGAAATGGAATTTGAATGATCAGGCCTGAGTAAAGAAAATCCACCCTCAGCAATATGTGTGCGAATCACTCAGTCCCTTAGGAGACAAAGAATAGACAGTAGAGGAAAAGGAAGCTCCCCCATTTCTAAGTTGGTACATCCAACTTAATTTACTTTCAACACCAGGCATCTATTCTAGTGACTTTAGCTACTGATCTTCAGGTATGGACCAAATGACATTGATACTCTCTTATAAAATTTTCTCTCATGTACAAGCATATACATTAATACATGTACACACACACTCTCTCTCTCTCTCTCTCTCTATATATATATATATATATATATGTAGATAGATATAGATATGGACACATATATGTATGTGTTCTTAAATATGTTTTGGAGTTTTTGTCTTTAATTGAACATTATGAATTGCTCTTCATGAACAGAGGCAGAATAAGTCAATCCTTATACTTGCCTCTTGATGCAATTAAATTTCAGTAATCATAGATGTTTGAAGCTACTAAAAACATATTGTGCCATCCTGCACACAGTAAACTATTTCTATAATTCTAGGAATAACACTCTAAAAATAATGGTAAATGTTTGGATGGCTTAGTGTATTAGAGTGCTACTGCTTTGTTTATAATAATGAGCACTGAGTTCATTTCCCTGCCACCCATGTATGAAGGGTATGGCGGAATGTGCCTATATACCTAACCAGGCCCCCAAAATTTCCTGAAATAAAAGGCAAAGAGGTGGAAGGAGGTAGTAGAAAACACCCGATGTTCTTCTCCTGCTTTCACTGACTAATAATATTTCTGACTTATAAGTTCTCTATATAAGTAGCCACCATTCATTTACTGAATAATGTATTCCAGATTTTTGAAGGCATAATACATATATAGAACTATTTAATAATAATGAAAATATCACTGAACAGTTGTGAATTCTTGTAAAGATTTCTATCAATTGAAAAGAGAAATGTCTTTGATGAGGGGAGATAGATACAATCTTTAATTGTTATAAAGATAGATATTAGAATTTTATGAACTTAGTTTATAAAAGTGATCATTGTAGGTTCTTCTTGAAGATCCATGATGACCCTAACCTTAAGTTAGTTGGGTAGGTTTCTAGTACCAGTCTCTATTATCTTCTTGTTCAGGTGGCCTTAAGTTTAATTAAGGAACAGTTGGTTACCACCAAGCTGTATGTACCCATGAAGTCTCAAAAACACAGGTCCCTTAAAAGAACTGAACAGTCTTAATCCCTTTGGTCATCAGTTCTCCCTCTCTGTTACTGGCTTTCTTGAGTTCAGCTCAGTGCTTAGCCGTGGGAGACTGCCTCTTCTTCCATTCAGCCACTGAATGAACTGGGCTGGTTTAACCCCCAGAAACAGCTGACCTGACAAGGGTTAGCTCTTGAATCCCAGGCATTAGTCTGGGAATCCAGCATGGGACTGATCAAGATCCCTGAATGTGGGTGTCAGTGAGGAGGCCTAGGTAATCTATTGAGCCTTGGGCAGTAGATCAGTATTTATCCCAGGTATACAAATGGACTATGGACTCCCATCCAACAATGTGAGATGCACTCTCACCCTGAACTCTAGGCCCTGCCCTGGATGAAATGAGAGACTATGGCCATCCCCATGGAGGACCTCACCCTCCCTGGGGAAATGAGGGGATATTGGGGGGGTTGGAGGGAGGGCACAGGAGGAGGGGAGGGAAACGGAGAGGGACCTGGAACTGACTTGTGAAGCAACCTTGTTTCTAATTTAATTTTAAAATTAAAAATAAAAAACAAGGGAAAAAAAGAACTGAACAAAGACACACCAGCATACATGTTAAGATGGAAAGAAGAAATATTGCAGAGACTAAGCCTTTCAGATAACTAAGTAAAACTGAAAGTGGAAGAAATAATTTTCCCTAAGAAAGAGACTCCCCAACTGATTATACAATATCAAGTGGTTATCCCTGAAAACCAAGAACACACAAATAATATATGGACTGAGGAGACTATATTTATACAATTAGCAATACATAAATCATAGGCACATATATGTGTATACATTATATATACATATTTATAAATATTGCAGAAAATGAGTCAATGAAATTGTGAGAGAGCGGGTATATAGAAAGAATGGCAGAAAATGGTGTACTTACATTATTTATTGAAAATAAATTATTTGAACAACATCTACACAACTTATTTAATATAGAGTTGTTAAGCAGGTGCTTGCATGGAACATTCACTCCTATATTCTTGTCCCTTTGCAATTCTTCAGTAGACAGAAAGTGAAACCAACCTGGACACCAACGCAGCCACAAAACCTTCCTGCCTGCAAGATATGCTGTGGAAATGGTGGTACAGAACTAGTGGGAGTAGCCAACAAGTATCTAGATGTAATTACATTTTTACTAAAATTAATTACTTAAAAAAGAAAAATGCTGAACATTTTCAGTGGCTTGACATAGTCATTTGCTTCTGTTCAGAATCATCAGATTTCAGTTCCAGGACCCAAGTAGGAACTTTTGCAAATGAAGCAATAGAAATACAGCAATTGACATTGTCATACCTATGTAATTATTAATATACTCACTACATCAATGTTATTTTATTGCAAGTATATGCATAAATGTCTTTAAGGTACTCCTGAAAGACCATAATACTCTTAAGAATAGTAAACTACTGTTAACTAACTACTTATTTAAAAGATAACAAGTTCAGAAGTGTTTAACTTGTTGCAGTAACCACCTGTTGTAACTCTGTTTAATTTCTAGTGAAAAATACTTTCAATCTGACAAATACAGTATGATTCTGATAGCCAACAAATGACATTTAACACTGTGTGGTAAAGAGCAGAATTGGTATATTATAGGGTAGGTAGTTTTGCAAGTGTTCTTCATCCTAAGTAAAACTAAATAAATAAAACAAAATACTTTTATCTCAAGAATTCTTTGCTGTTATAATAGACTGTTATAATTTTATAATTTTATAATTGACTCAGGAAATAATCTATGAAAAAATGTGTACTACATAGGAGATGCACACCTATACACAGTCCAAGGGGATTCTCTCACACGGTTTTTCCTTCAATGCTAGCTTGTTTGATCTTCAACATTATGCACAGTGAATGAAAACAGGAGTATTTCCCCAGGGAACTTGTCATCTGTTTCTGTTAATGCTTCTCTGGCTGCTTTCTTTGGTTGGAAGTCATGCCAGACATTGACTTTCAGTTATATTTTACGAAAACTGGAAAAAATGTTGTAAGCTGTCAGTTCTCTTTTATCACTCTAATTTCATAAACTACCCCAACCATAGACCCTCATTTAGATCATTCCCCAGTCTCCAGGCAGGATTATAGTTTTTAAAAAAGCAGCCCAAGATCTACTGGATATTTACTCTATTTCAAAGGCTCAATTGAAAGATGACTGAGATATTTGGCATTCCTTTGAATGCCATATGGCATCTTGGTTGCTTTTGCTATCCTGTGATGTTAGTAAATATTTATTATTTGTACTGGCTTTTAGTCAACGGTGAATAAAACAGTTAGGATGAGAATCATACATTGCTTCTAAAACAAGCATCTGAGTTAGTTGGCTAAATCATGCAAGCTATTAGATCATGTCTGGGTTGAAGCCAAGTTTTAGGATGACTTAAGAAAGGATTGTACATTTTTGTAGATAGTAGAAAGACAATGTAGCTGGAGTAGAATCGCCAACACCAAAAGTTACATACAATATTAGCTTTAAACACGTATGGGGGAGCCCAACGCAATATAATTTATCTCAAATTTCCTGCAAGACAAATAATATAGTAAAACTGTCAAAAATTTTAAAGTAAAATATCTAGCCAATATCTCAAATTGATTGGCTAGTAAAACCTACTTTACAGAAACACACACACACACACATACACACACACACACACACATGTGCGTGCATGTGCACACACCCATGCAAAGAACAATAACAATGAAAAACTTGTTTGTTTCTTCAGGTACAGAATTCAACTTTCCATAAGAGGGTAAGCATATTATATTATGTGGCCAGTCAGTAGACGTAGTTCTAATTCTCCAAACTTAATTTTGTTCATCTATTTACTCATGGGAATTGTTTATACACACTCATATAATGTGTTCCCAAAAATATTATTTGTATACATTTTGATAATATTCATCCTCCCTACCCCACCTCTTCACAGATCTACACCACTTCCTTATTTACCCAGCTGTAATCCATTATTTCTCAACCCCTCAAGACAAATTTGTGCTGACCAAATACCCGTGGATATGTGATCTTCCACTAAGACTAGTCACTCACTAGGTGGTATATTTTAGAGAAAACTGTCTCCCTCCCTAAGCAACTGAAAAATTTCAATAGTTGTCTCCATGCTGTAATTTGGTGTGGCTTTGATTTGTACTAGTTTTGTGCATGGCATACCTTAGTTATATGATTTTAGTGGTTCTACTGTGTTAAAAACTGTTTCTTTGTAGTCTTCCAATATCTTCAGCTTTTACACTGATTCTATACCCTCGTTTACAAAGTTCTGGAGGATTTGGAAGAAGTGTATGGTATATATGCTGCCCTTGAGGCTGAGTATTCTGCAGTCTCTTAATCTCTGCACCATGGTCAGAAATAACTCACTGTGTCAGTCACCATAGAAGACTCTCATATGAGGGCCAATGAATGCATTGATCCAAAGGAGGTAGACAGACAAAATTCATGTTCAAACTTTTCAAAGTGAGTTTAGTAATGTTGTATGGTATAGGCAATGAGGTATTATCAAATAGCAAATGCATAGTTCTGTAATATAAATTATATTGTTTAACTAGTACGTCCTGGAAGAATTTGTTGAGTGCTGTCTATGTAGACAAGATGAGATTACTTGATTAAAAAGTTGGTTTGTTTCAAGTGTCCATCTTAGTTCTGTAGAACGGCTGATGCAGCTGACCTTCTAACAAGAAAGTAGAGCTGTACACACCTAAGGATGTTAATACATTGTAACCTTCAGAAATGTACACAATAGATCATTTCCAACAGAAGTTACTATTATGTATCCCTTGGTATAAAAATGACAAGAAGGAAAGAAAAGCCAGAAGACCATCCATAGAAAGTGTGCTCCACCCAAACATTGTAAGCACTCAATGTTATAGCATTTTGGTGTCAATGAATATTTATTTTCAATTTACATGACATGCTTAAGAGAATCGTTCACTCAAACCTGAAATTATGCCTATAAAGACCCTTCTACAGACACATTCCTGAAATTAGGAAAAGTCCAACATGTTATTGATATCTTCTGAAGAATACTTGCCTTAGAAGGCTGACATTCACTCCTCAGCAAAGTCAGAGGATTGGGCAACTCCTCAGAGACTATCTGAGTATTAAACCCAGAAGCCTAGCCTGTTATGTAAACCTTTTAGGCATTTTTCCTTGTTTTCACGAACCCACCAACTCATGAACAAATGAAGAAATGGGAGAAAAATTTTATAGTTTGTATCAAATCATTATTGTTATTAGCTGTGTTTGATACATTTTCTTGGTATGGTTTTATTATTTAAGAATCTATTATCTTAGTATATATTTTTTACTTGGTGAATATTTGTTGAATAAATGTTTCATTTAAAATATTTCCTAAATATTTTGGTATGACATTGTGTGTCAGCAGCTGTTTGAGAAAATTTGAAAATTATATCTATCAGTGATGTTGGAACCATATTAAAATACAGTTTGTATGTTCTGGAAAGATTTTTTAAAACATCATAAATACACACACACACAAACACATGAACACACACACACATATATGTATTTGAAAAATTCTGATGAGTACATATAGACAGATAACTTTGTGCTATGTTTACTTGGATTATTATATCCATTTAATTTACAGTTACTTGTACATATTTTTAGATAATTGTTATGGATCTTAAAATCCATTCAGTAGAAACCAAAGACCATGTACCTAGAAAGAGGTATAGAATAAAATATATTTAGGATTTTCAAAATAAATTATTTGTTTCCACTAGAAAGTGGAAACATAGCTTTGTAGTACTCACAGTTAAATATCTGAAAGGTAACACAAGAAGATGGAGAGGCTATAACTGAAAAAATAGAGGAAATATGTCCTTAACTTCATCATGGCAAGTTTGTTTTTTTTCATTTGTGAGATTGAGGAAATAGCTAGCATGATAATATAGACACAAGCAATGAAGATAAAAGCCAACCTGGGAAAAAAAAAGCAACACAGCTGTAAGATGTCACTAACACTTCATGTCATCAGAGAGGCTATCTGTCAAAAGGTTCAGAATGGAGGATGGGAGAATGAAATCCGATTTGGAGGTAAAGTTTGATGGTGAATCTTCGTTTTGTACTTAATTTTAAATATTTGTAATCTGTAATTTTCTTGGCATCTATCCCAATTCCTGTACAGAGTTTCTTTGATGAACTCATTCAGAAGATGTAGGCTGGAACAATGTGCTTAACTGAACAATATTATCTCTGTTTCACAGATGACAGGACTGAGAGAGGAAAGCAAAAGAACATGTCCAATGCCACTGACTGTGTCACTGGAAAATCAGGATTGGAACTCACTGTCCGTGACTTCCAGAAGAGTGTGCTGGCAGAATATGCCAGAAAATTCCTAAGTTTCTTTGGAGGTATTGATTAGCATTGCAAACTTCAATGCAAGCAGAGTTGGCCTTTATATCTTTGCTGTATAAATAAGAATGATCTACAATTTAAAAATAAAAGCATTCATGGATTTTCATTACAACAAATAGATTTGGATGCAATGTGGCATTTAACTGTGTATCCACTTTTGTAAGAAAGTCAAGTGCATTGTAAGAAAATATGCATTATCGTTGAGTACTATGTCAGCCACACAATTAAGTCATAAGAAAGCATCTTCAACAAATGGTGCTGGCATAATTGGAGACTGGCATGTAGAAGAATGCGGATCGATCCATGTTTATCGCCATGCACAAAACTTAAGTCCAAATGGATCAAAGACCTCAACATAAATCCAGCCACACTGAACCTCATAGAAGAGAAAGTGGGTGGTACCCTTGAACGAATTGGTACAGGAGACAGCTTCCTGAACATAACACCAGTAGCACAGACAGTGAGATCAACAATTAATAAATGGGACCTACTGAAACTGAGAAGCTTCTGTAAGGCAAAGGACACAGTCAGCAAGACAAAAAGGCAGCCCACAGAATGGGAAAAATATTCACTAATCCCACATCTGACAGAGGGTTGATCTCCAAAATTTACAAAGAACTCAAGAAGCAAGTCTCCAAAACAGCAAAGGACCCAATTAAAAAGTGGGCTGCAGAACTAAATAGAGAGTTTTCAATAGAGGAGTCTAAAATGGCTGAGAGGCACTTGAGAAAGTGCTCAACATCCTTAGCCATCCGGGAAATGCAAATCAAAACAACTCTGAGATACCATCTCACTCCTGTCAGAATGGCTAAAATCAAAAACACCAATGACAATTTATGCTGGAGAGGATGTGGTGAAAGGGGACACTCCTCCATTGCTGGTGGGAGTGCCAACTGGTTCAGCCACTTTGGAAAGCAGTATGGAGATTCCTCAGAAAAATGGGAATAAACCTACCACAAGACCCAGCAACTCCACTCTTAGGCATATACCCAAAAGATGCCCATTCATACAACAAAGATGTCTGTTCCACTATGTTCATAGCAGCTTTATTTGTAATAGCCAGAACTTGGAAGCAACCTAGATGTCCCTCACCCGAAGAGTGGATAGAGAAAATGTGGTACATCTACACAATGGAGTACTATTCAGCAGAAAAAAATAATGGAATCATGAGATTCGCAGGCAAATGGATGACACTAGAAGAAACCATCCTGAGTGAGGTAACCCAGTCACAAAAAGAGAAACATAGCATGTACTCTCTCATATATGGATTTTAGACATAGATCTGGGGAGTGCCAGCCTACAATCCTATGGCCAGACAGTCTGGGAAACAGAAACTACATTTAGTGGCTGGTTAAGTACTGAGCTGAACTCAAGAAAGCCAGTATCAGAGAGGGAGGACTGATGATCAAAGGGATTAAGACTGGGCTGGTTTAACCCCCAGAAACAGCTGACCAGACAAAGGTTAACTTTTGAACCCCAGGCATCAGCCTGGGAATCCAGCATGGGACTGATCAAGACCCCCTGAATCTGGGTGTCAGTGAGGAGGCCTAGGTAATCTATTGAGCCTTGGGCAGCAGATCAGTACCCATCCCAAGTATACACACGGACTTTGGACTCCCATAGAACAATGTGAGGTGCACTCTCACCCTGAACTCTTGGGGAAGGGTCTAGGCCCTGCCCTATATGAAATGACAGACTATGGACACCCCCATGGAGGGCCTCACCCTCCCTGGGGGAACAAGGGGATAACGGGGGGGATGGGAGGAGGGCACAGGAGGAGAGGAGGGAAAGGGAGAGGGACCTGGAACTGACTTGTGAAACAACCTTGTTTCTTATCTAAATTTAAAAAAAAAGAATAAAAAAAAAGAAAATATGCATTATCGTTGAGTACTATGTCAGCCACACAATTAAGTCATATTATATTCCATGTTCTATTAAATGAACCAAAATTCTAACATAATATTGTTGTTCAAAATTTGTCTGTCATGTGACTTCAATTATATGAATTGATAGGAAAATATAGTGGAAAAACAATGACTTATTTTTTTCTTGAAAGCCACGTTACTGTAGTCAAAACATTTTTTGTATATATTTCTACACAAGCAAGTATATGATCTATAAACAGAAGAGAGTGAGTTTTAATCCTTTATGATCTTTATACTTTTCCCCTTTTATCTCTTATTAAGAGGCTTATACATGTTATTTAGCTGAGCACGGATTGAGGGTCATTCTGTTTACGATCATCATCAGGAATTCCTGAAAAGAAAACAAATAATAAATTAATGCCAATGTTTATTATCAAGTGGTGAAAGTTTGCTTGAGTCCAAGTAATTTTTTATCATGAGGAAATGATGGCCTTGATTTGATCATGCCAAGAATTTTTATCCTGAGGAGGTGATAGATTTTGTACAGTGATTTTCATAGCAATTTAATCTAAGTTTATAGTTGTTTTGTTTTTCAGCCTAGTGTTACATGAATTGGTTATCATAAATTGAATAAGCTCTTCAGAGTTAGAGTGAATAAGAAATTTCCAGGATATTTAAATTGTATGCATTTTGCTATGCTATACTTTTTGTACTTTCGTAAAAATCTTTATATATACATAGATATATAATTTTTATTTAAATTAGAAACATGCTTGCTTTACATGTCAATCCCAACCCCCTCTACCTCCCCTCCTCCCTTGCCCCTACACCAGCCTCTCAGTCCCCCACCCAGTCCCCACATCATTCCCAGGGAGGTTGGCCTCTCAGCCATCAGTCTGGGATGCAAGAGCTTCCCCTTGTCAGGTCGGCTGTCTCTGTAGGTTACATCAGAAGGGTCTTGATGCCTTTGCTCATCACTCCTCCCTCTCTGTCACTGGGTTCCAGGAGTTCAGTTCAGTGTTTAGGTGTGGGTATCTGCCTCTGCTGGATGAAGGTTTGGCAGTAGGATTATAGGCTGGCACTACCCTGATCCATGTCTAAAATCCATATATGAGTGAGTACATACCATGTTTGTCTTTTTGCGACTGGGTCACCTCACTCAGAATGGTTTTTCTAGCGCCATCCAATTGCCTGTGAATTTCAGGATTCCATTGTTTCTTTTTTTTCCTGCTGCGTAGTACTACCTTGTGTAAATGTACTACATTTTCTGTATCCACTCTTCAGTTGTGGGGCATCTAGGTTGCTTCCAGGATCTGACTATTACAAATAATGCTGATATGACATAGTTGTATGAATGTGCATCTTTTGGGTATATGCCTAAGAGTGGAATTGCTGGGTCTTGTGGTAGACTGAGTTCTGTTTTCCTGAGGAATCTCCATACTGATTTCCAAAGTGGCTGTACAAGTTGGCACTCCCACCAGCACCAGCAGTGGATGAGTGTTCCCCTTTCTCTATATCCTGTCCAGCATAAACTGTCATTAGTGTTTTTGATTTTAGCCATTGTGACAGGAATATGATGATATCTCAGAGTTGTTCTGATTTGAATTTCCCTTAATGGCTAAGGAATTTGAACACTTTCTTAAGTGTCTCTCAGCCATTTTAGAATCCTCTATTTAGAATTCTCTATTTAGTTCAGTCTCCCACTTTTTAATTGGATCCTTTGGTGTTTTGGAGATTTGCATCTTGAGTTCTTTGTAAACTTTGAAGACCAGCCCTCTGTCAGATTAAGGGTTAGTGAATAACTTTTACCACTCTGTGGACTGCCTTTTTGTCTTGTTGACTGTGTCCTTTGCCTTGCAGAAGCTTCTCAGTTTCAGGAGGTCTCATTTATTAATTGTCGATCTCAGTGTCTGTGCTACTAGTGTTAGGTTCAGAAAATGGTCTCTGTACCAATTCGTTCAAGGGTATCTCCTATTTTCTCTTCCAAGAGTTTCATTGTGGCTGGATTTATGTTGAGATCTTTGATTAATTTGGACTTAAGTTTTGTGCATAGTGATAGACATATGTCTACCTGCAGTTTTCTACATGCCAGCATAATTTGTTGAAGATGCTTTCTTTTTTTCCATTGATCAGGGGGATACAAATTGGAAAGGAAGAGGTCAAACTTGCAGATGATATGATAGTTTACATAAGTGACCAAAAAAAATTCTTCTAGGGAAATCCTATAGCTTATAAATACCTTCAACAAAGTGGCAGGATACAACATCAACTAAAAAAATCAGTAACCCTCCTATATACAGATGATAAAAGTGCTAAGAAAGAAATCATAGAAATACCACCCTTTACAATTGCCACAAAAACATAAAATACTTGGGATAAAACTAACCAAACAAGTGAGAGACCTGTATCTCAAACACTTTGAGTATTAAAAGAAAGAAATTAAAGAAGACACCAGAAAATAGAAGGATCTCCCATGTCCTTGCATAGGTAGAAACAATGTAGTAAAAATGGCAATCTTTCCAAAAGCAATCTACAGACTCAGTGCAATCACCATCAAATCCCAGCACATTTCTTCACAGACCTTGAATGAGTGCTTCTCAACTTTATATGGAAAAACAAAAGACACAGGATAGCCAAAACAACCGTGCTCAACAAGGCAACATCTGGAGGCATCTCCATCACTGACTTCAAGCTCTATTATAGAGCTATCGTCCAGAAAACAGCTTGGTATTGGCACAAAAATTGACAGGAAGACCAATAGAATCATATTGAACATCTGATATTAATCCATACATGTGTGAACACCTAATCTTTGAAAAAGAAGCTAAAAAAATTTTTTGTTTAATTGATAATTGCATTTAACATGTTTGGATTCTCTCTGAGCCTGCCTATCAACTCAATTCATGTTCCTCCTCAAAACTTAACCCCCCCAAATGAAAATACTAACAAAACAGTAAGACAAATACCAAAACAAAGCTTCCACATAAAACAGAGATCATTTTGTGCTGGCAAATGTATCCTGTGATTTGCCCTGGAGTATGGTTAACTCAGTTGTAGAAAACTGATTTTCTCATTCCTAAGGTACATTACATGCTACTGGAGGAGAGAAGTAATTGTCAATAACCAGTAACTATGAACCCTGCAACCTACAACAGAGACTGCCCAAGATATACTGTTTCAATTATGGCATCAATGTCATGAGAGTAACATCAATTTGATTGGATTTAAGGTAGAGTCCATCAGAGTCCATGAGATGGAACCCATATAGCACATCATTAAATGGTGAAGAACCTTAGTTTAGATAGCTCATGTGTTATTGGGCACCAGGATAAACCCGATATTATTATTCTGCTGAAGGAACATATAAGTGATATGACTCCTACTAACATTTTGCTGTTCCTAAAGGACAGAGCATCATTCAACTGTCATCAGACAAACTTCTTGCAGTAGATGGTAATTAACATAGAGCCACTCACTGGATAATATGAAGGGATTTACTCTTGAACACTGAGCCCTAAATGGGAAACTTTATCAAACTCTTCTCAAGACTTAGAGATCTATGTGGTTGATGTGGTGGAAAGATTCTAAGAGACAAAGTTGGTGGATGACTCCAAGGAGATACTACCTTCCATAAACATCAACTCTGAGGCACATATGAACTCTCAGAGACTGGCACATGCAAGACAGGCCAACTTAAAGCCATACAAAATCCAAACATGGAGAAGAAATGGATAAAAAATTCCTACTCTTAACCAAGAATCTATTTTGCTGAACTTTTGAAAACAATTATGTATTAATAGCTACTTGGTAAAAATTAAGTATTATATTCTTGTTTTTAGGATGAATTTTAATTTATTTTGAATTTTTTCTTCCATATTTTTTATTTAAGCTTTTACACATGTCACTCTCAGTTCCCTCTCCCTCACGTCCTTCCCCACCCTCCAATCATCCCAACCCCTCACCTCCATACCATCCCCACTCTGCTCCCCAGGGAGGGCAAGGGTTTCCATGAGAGATTTTCAGAGTTTGTCACATCATCCTGGGAAGGGCCTAGGTATGTCCCCTTGTGTCCAGGCAGAGAAAGCATCCCTCCATGTGGTATGGGTTCCCAGAGTCCCTCTGTAGGCCAGGAATAAATACTGGTCTACTGTCCAAGGTCCCACAGATTGCCAAGGGCTCCTCTCTGTCACCCAGGTTTGGGGGGAGGGAGTCTGGATCAGTCCCATGCTGTCCCCACAGTCATCAGTCTGGGCTCCATGTGTTTCCCCTTCTTTAGGTCAGCTGCCTCTGTGGGTTTTGCCAGCCTGATCTTGATTCCTTTGGTCATCACTCCTCTTTGCAACTAGATTCCAGGAGTTCAATTTGGTTCCCAGTTGTGGGTGTCTGCCTCTGCCTCCATAAGCCACTAGATGAGAGTTCTAGGATGGTACATAAGGTAGTCATCATTTTCATAATCATGGAACGGCATTTAAGGTAGCCTTAATGCCAGTTGGTGTCATTCTTGTAGATCTGTGAAGATCTCACTAGTGCCAGATCTCTTCGCTAACTTATAATGGGTCCCTCTTTTACGGTATCTCTCATTCTTCTTTCCTCTATTCTTACCCTGGCTCAACCTTCCTGCTCTCCCATGTCCTCCTCTCCCCTCCCCTTTTCTTCTCTCTTTCTCCCATCTCCTTCTACCCTCCCCTTCTTCCCCCTAATCCAATTGGGAGATCTCATCCCATAACCGTTCTCCAGGTTACCATGCATATCTCTCTTAGGGTCCACCCTGTACCCCAGAATCTATGGCGGCAGGATTATGGGCTGGCAATGCCCTGCTTCCTCCATGTCTAAAATTCATATATGAGTAAGTACATATCATTTTCGTCTTTTTGTGACTGGGTTACCTCACTCAGGACGGTTTCTCCTAGTGCCAACCATTTTTCTGCAAATTTCAAGATTCCGTTGGTTTTTTGTTTTTGTTTTTTCTGCTGAGTAGTACTCAATTGTGTAAATGTACCACATTGTCTGTATCCACTCTTCAGTTGAGGGGCATCTAGGTTGTTTCCAGGTTCTGGCTATTACAAATAATGCTGCTATGAGCATAGTTGAGAAGATGTCCTTATTGTATGAGGGTAAATCTTTTGGGTATATGCCTGAGTGGAATTTTTGATTAATACTTCCTATAAATTTATAAATGTGTTTGAAAAATCTGTCCAAACTGGTAAACTACCTAAAGTTATTTTGTGCTTTTCTGTCTATAACTACTGAAAAATTACTAAAATATAAATTCCATAAATTCTATGTGTCTCATCAGTAATAACTTTAGCATTTTTCTCTTGTCTTATTTTATTTACCCATATAATTTTTTTCATATGTTGATCATAAATAGTAATTCTGGGATTTGTTGTATTGTTTATTGTAAAGAAATTGCTATTATTAATACCTAGAATATTAGATGACTCTATTTTCTTGTAATTTCTAATTATGTGAATATTGTATATTCATAATTGACTAAAAAATTAGGGTCAAAATGTGACCAATAAATTGACATATTTCAGAAGAGAAATACAATTTCATCAGTATTTGTCCAAGATTACTCCTAAACAGATTTCCAGTTATTACTGTGGTCATGGGAAAAGAAAGACAGGTATTTTTTTGTTGTTTTAACATGATAAATGACATGTGGATAAATAAAGTTTCCCACAATTCAGAGACAATTAGCTCAATGTACAAAATCCACAAAAATTTTGTTTTCTTCCTTCAGGAATCAGGAAACAGCACGAACTTTAAACGATACTAATTTTGACATTAGATTACTTTATTCATCCCCCAACCTAATCTTCCTGATCACTTATGTTCTCCTCTCCTCTCTTCTCCCACCCCCTTCTCCATTTTCCTCTTTCCCCTCTCTCCCCCCCTCCATGCTCCAAATTGATTCAGGAGTTCTTGTCCATTTCCCCTTCTCCAGAGGACTAAGTATGTCTCTCTTAGGGTCCTCCTTGTTTCTTACCTTCTCTGAAGGCATGGATTGTAAGCTGGTAATCCTTTGCTCTATATCTAATATCCATATATGGGTGAGTACATACCATGTATGTCTTTCTGTGACTGGGTTACCTCACTCAGGATGGTTTATTCTACTTCCATCCATTTGTCCATGAATTTCAAGATTTCATTGTTTTATTTTTTTCCTCTGAGTAGTACTCAATTGTGTAAATGTACCCCATTTTCTTTATCCATTCTTCAGCTTCGGGGCATCTAGGTTTTTTCCAGGTTCTGGCTATTACAAGTAATGCTTCTATGAACATAGTCTTTGTTGTATGAATGTGCGTCCTTTGGGTATATGCCTAAGAGTGGAATTGCTGGATCTTGAGGTAGACTGATTCCCATCTTCCTGCGAAACCACCCTGGTCTTCCAACTAACACCCATGTGAAGGTGTCCTGGTTCAGACCTATTCTGGATCCCTAACTGTCAGACCATCGTCTGAGTGCTCCCTTTTGTTCAGATCAGCTGTCTTAGTGAGTTTTCCCAGCATGGTCTTGACTCCTTTGTTCATCTGTCCTCCCTCTCTACAACTGGATTCCAGGAGTTCAGCTTAGAGTTTAGTTGTAGATCTCTGCTTCTGCTTTAGTCAACTACTGGGTGAAGGCTCTAGGATGGCATTTAAGGTGGTCATCAATCTCATTATAGGGGAAGGTCATTTAAGGTAGCCTCTCCATTATTGCTTAGATTATTAGTTGGGGTCATCCTTGTAGATCCCTGGACATTTCCCTTGTGCCAGATTTCTCTTTAAACATATAGTGGATCTCTCTATTATGTGAAAGAAACAGAGACTGTAAATTCACTGCTCAAAGCCAATTGGTTTTTATGAACTATTCACATTTAAATAATTTTCAGGAAATGATAAAACAAATGCCCAGGTTGAAAGTAAATATATGTAAACATATATAATAGGAGAATGAAATGAATTTAAAATCAAAGTAGAAGAAAATAAATTTATGGACAGATGTCTAGTGAAATATAATGTCAAGCCATGATTACTAGTTACTTTTTGAAATAAAAATATGGATACTCTGTTTAAAAGGCTTTATCTGTCAGGTAGTTGTTAGTGCTCTTCACCCACTATCTCCACCCAGAGTAAAGATGCAGCTCAGTTAGCAGATGAGATGTCACTTTATCCTCTCACTTTTTAGTAGACCCTACAGTATTTGTTTTACCCGTTTTATATCATTTGTTGAGCTCTGTGATTATTTACTTTTGAAATTACTTCAAACATATGAACACAAAAAATGATTGATTTAAAACATGGAATTTGGCAAGTGATTACACATAATATGCTATAATTACTTTCAGTGGAGCTTCTATGAATTTTTCATGAGGATAAGAAGTGCAGAGTGAGTAATTAATTGATGAAGATTTTCTATTTACATAGTGAATATATTTATAACTTATGGATTACAACAATTGTTCTGGTTGACTGAAATTATAATAAATATTCTAATGTTGCATAAATACATCATTAAAGTTATTAGTTATCCTAAGTAAATTATGTGAATTGGTTAAAACAACTATAATTATTTTTACTATAGCTGTTAGAATTCTAGCAAGGCTGAAAATTTTCTCTCCATATTTACATATGAGATATTTTGTTCAATATATGTGTATATATAAAATATTAATGTATATACATATACATCAATAATATATAAATGTATTAGATAAAAAGATACTAAGACCAACATGAAATTTAAAGTACGTATTAGCTGAAAACAAGATTTTCTTTGGTCTAGAAAGAAATCCATTTTTAATCATGCATTAAAAAGATTGTTAACTTACTTCAATTACTGTTTATAAAGTGCCCTCAGATAAATATGCAAGTCCATTACTTACACACTTGATTTGTTTTTACCCACCAAATTTTAGGTCAATCTCATTTGTTGTTGCTTTCTAATTGAGAACTTTCCTGCCTGGTGTTCAGTAGCATATATTCAATCCCTTCATGTATTCATTGCTGCCTATATTTCGACCAACATTTTGTTTATGATACAGTGTGCATCCTGTGAAAGAATAATGCTTTCCCATGTCATATATTTCCTAGTTTACCTGGCCTTGGTTTTTAAGTATGAAACCAACATTTTATACTCTTCTTTTCTGCACCAGTGAATGATGAGAAACATCAGTGTTTTACTTTTCTGTTGTTGTAGAAGATACTCCATGACCTAGGAAACTTACAGAACAAGAGTTTCGTGGGCTCTTGCAGTTTCAGAGGGATAACTCCTTATCGTCATGGTGGATAGCATGACAGAAGACATATAGGCATGACCCTGGAGCAGTAAATGAAAGCATATAGAATGAAGCAACAATCATATAGCAGAGACAGTGCAGACTAGGTAGTATGGACTTTTGAAACTTCAAAGCCTACCCCAGTGACCCACTTCCTCCAGCAAGATTAGACCTCCTAGTGCTTCACCAACAGTTCCAACAATTGGAGACCAACATTCAAACATATCATTCTATGGGGTCTATTCTCATTAAAATCACCTAAACTGGTACGATTGTTTCGTTTTGTTAGGTTACAAGGTTTCACTTCCATATGACTTTTTGTAATTACTTCCATCAGATCAGCCTTCCTTTTTATAAATATTTTTATTTAAATTAAAAACAATCTTATTTTACATACCAATCCCTGTTCTCTATCCCTCACATCCTATTTCTCCCACCAGTCCCCATCCCATTCCCCATCCACTTCCCAAGGAGGGTGAGGCCTCCCATGGGGGATCATAAAAGTCTATCACCTCTTTGGGGGCAGGACCTAGGCTCTCTTTTGTGTATCTGAGCTGAGAAATTATCACTCTTTAGGAGATGGCCTCTGAAAGCCCATCCATGCACTAGGGATAAATACTGGTTCCACTGCCAGAGGCCCCATTGACTACCCTAGCACCCCAAATGACAACCACATTCTGGGGGCCTGACTCAATCTTATTCTGGTTCCCCAATTGTCAGAATGGGTCTCTGAGCTCCCACTTTCTCAGTTCAGGCTTTTTCACAGGGTTCTCCACAATGGTATTGACCCTTTTGCTCATCACTCCTTCCACTCTACAACTATATTCCAGAAGTTCAGCTCAGTACTTAGCTATGAATCTCTGCTTCTGTTTCCATCATCTACTGGATGAATGCTCTATGATGGCATTTAAGGTATTCATCAACTCCTCAATTCCTTTTTTTTTTTTTTTTTGGTTTTTATGAGACAGGGTACTTTCTGTTTGGCTGAATTTTTGGATATGTATTGTTTAAATCTGATTTTATCATAGAATATCTTGTTTTCTCCATCTATAGTTACTGAAAGCTTAGCTGGGTATAGTAGCCAAGGCTGACAGCTGTAGTCTCTTAGTGGTTGTAGAACATTTATCCAGGACCTTCTGGCTTTCAGAGTTTTCATTGAGAAATCAGGTGTAATTCTGAGAAGTCTGCCTTTATATGTTACTTGGCCTTTTTCTATTGCTGGTCTTAATATTCTGTCCTTATTCTGTATGTTTGTTGTTTTGATTATCATGTGGTAAGGGGACTATTTTTGTTCAGTCTATTTGTTGTTATATATGCTTCTTGTGCTTTCATAGGCATGTCCTTATTTATGTTGGGAAAGTCTTATATGATATTTTGAATATATTTTCTGCATCTTTGAACTAGACTTCTTTGTATTCTCCTGTACATATTATTGTTATGTTTGGTCTTTTCACAATATCCTATATTTCCTGGATATTTTGCTTTAAGGATTTGTTGACCTTAACATTTTCTTTGGTTAATGAATCTACATTCCCTAGTGTCTCTTCAACACCTGACATTCTCTCTTCTATGTCTTGTATTCTGTATTCTGTTGGTTATGCTTCTATCTTTAGTACCTTATCATTTACCCAGATTTTCTATTTCCAGATTTCCCTCATTTTGTGTTTTTTTTATTGCCTCCATATTAGTTTTCAAGTCTTGAACTGTTTGATTGTTTCCTTCACCTGTTTGTTTTTTTCTTGGTTTACCTAGTTTATTTAAGAGATTTGTTTATTTCTTACATTTCTTGGTTTGTCTTTTCCTCAATTTCTTCCACATTTTGTCTTTTCCATTTCTTTAAGTGAAATTCTCATTTCCTCTCTAAGGGCCTGCATCATCTTCATAAAGTTATTTTTAAGATCATTTTCTTCTGCTTCATTAGTGTCAGTGTATTCAGGTTTTGCTGGTGTAGAGCCCCTTGACTGTGGTGGTCTCATATTACTCTTTATGATGTTGAATGTGTTCTTATACTGCCATCTACAATGTCTTCCTCCAGTGTGTACAGGTGGGTCTTGTGATTCGGGGGGGGGGACTCTTTTCTTCCAGGGTGTGTAGGTGGGACCTGTGGCTTAGGTGGTTTGTCTTCCTCAACCAGTGGGGGTGGTGCCAAGTTTCCAATGGTGGAGATGCAGTGCTGGATGATTTGGAGTGTGAGGAGGATGCCCTCAGGTCTCCGAGGTTTCTATCCCAGTGCAGGCTATACTAAGTCAAATGGAAGCTGATGCAGTGTGGAAGGCTTGGGGCTGCCCCCATGTCTCTGGGGATTCAGTGGGCATGCTAAATCAGTCTTTCTATTTACCCTCTGAGTTCCCCCATACCCCTTCAATTCCTTAAGACTTTTGCCTCTAGTATTTTAACTTTCTACTTTTGCACATCTATAATGTATTACTTAGTTCATTAAAATAACCATCTAAAATGCTGTGTTTTCCACTTTTCTGATTTCCACTTGTGATCCAAATTAATTACACAACACAAAAGTTTTATAGTGCTGATTTCCATTTCAGAGATAGCACATGGTATTTGTTTCTGCACCTGAATTTGCTCACCCAGAATAATAATTTTAGCTCCATTTATTTCCCTGAAAATATAATTTATTTTTTCTTTAAATCTAAGTAATCTCCTATGAATCATTGTCACCTTTTCCATATTCTTTTATCTATTGATTCCATTTGCTAACTTTTCCAAATAGTGCAGCAACAAACATGGATGTGTTCCTATTTCTGTGGTAAGATGCAGTTCACTGATTTTATGCCCAGGAATGGTGTAGCTGGGAAATATGGCTTTTTTTGTCTAACTTTTTTTTGAAGAACCACTGTTGATTTCTAGTTATTGCACTAGTTGCACTCTCATTAGTGATGTATATTATCTCCCATTACATTATAACCACAATAGCATTTGTTGTGAATTTCTGATGATGGCCATTCTGACTAGAGAGAGATTGAATCATTATTTTCATTTTTACATTTTATTTTACGTTCAAACCAAAGTTATCCCATTTCCCCCTCCTCCCATTTCCCTGCAAGTCCCCCTCATTCCATCCCCCCAACCATTCCTCCCAACATGTTAGGGCCTTCCATAGGGAGTTGACAAAGTCTGGTATATTAAGTTGGGGCAGGACCAAGTCACTTCCCCCTGCTTTTAAGATTAGCATAGCATCCTACCATAGAGAATGGGCAGCAACAAGAGTTCATGAGTTTCCATGAGCTTGGTTCAGCTGTCTATAGATTTCTCCATCATGACCCTGGCCTCCCTTGCTCATATAGTCCTTCTCCCTCTCTTCAACTGGATTTCTGGAGTTCTGCCTGGTCCTTGGATTTGGATCTCTCTGTGTCTGGTTCCATCACTCACTAGATGATGGCTCTATGATGATAGTTGGATATCCAGCAATGTAGTGCTTTAAATTTGCATTTTTCCAGTTACTAAAAATGTATTTCACATTGCTAAAATTTTTCTAACCATTTGATTTTTTTTTGAGAATTTTCTTTTCAGTTCCATAGATCCTATTTTTTAAAATTGGGCTTATTTATTTACTTGTTTGTAGTTCTTTGTATATTCTAGACTCTAATGGTCTGTTGAATGATGTATGGGTTGCTTTTTTAAATTTATACAATATAATTTGATGAAATTCTTTCTTCTTCCCCAACTTTCTTCCCCAACTCTTCCCAGACTTCCCAACTCTTTTTTTCTATCTCTCCTTCCCTCTAACAAAAATACTAAAAATAAAACAAAATATAAATCAAAGAAACAGTAAACAACAATAAGTCACTATATACACCAGAATACGTGGGGTCAAAACACAACCTACAGCCTCCCAGGATCAGTGAATCTCAATTAAAAATGTATACTTTGATTGTTGATTGATGTTTAATTTAAGACCCATGAACAGATGCTTCTGGTTCATATAAGAAAGCTGTATGAGAATAAGCCAGAAGTAGTGAACCAGAATTCCCACATGGTTTTTGACCAAGTTCTTGCCTTGAATTCCTGTCTGGTCTTCCTTCAATCATGCATTGTGCTTGGGATTGTAAAATGAAATAAACCCTCCTGGAGTTCATCACAGTAACCAAAAGAAAACTAGAGTAGATAAACAGCTACCAGAAACTTCCTGCCATTGTGTGAGGAGCTTCTTTACCTTTACTTCAGATATTTTGGTTTTGCTATTTTTGTTTGTTTGTTTGTTTGTTTTGTTTTATGGACAAAAGACTTAGTTTAGTTCCAAAAGAATCTGTTTACTCTTTGGGGTCTTATTTCCTATGCCAATGGAGATGTTTACTTACAAAGTTCTAGCCTATGCCTGTAAGTTGAAGTATATACTCCCTACTTTTTCCTGCAGTAATTTCAGGGTACCAGATCTTATGTTGAATCCTTGATACATTTGGAATCCATCTATATGCACAGAGGGAATATAATTTATTATGCCAAATGTTGAAATCTCCATTGCCCCAAACCATTTTTGGTGACACTGTCTTTTCTGCAGTGTACATTTTTGGAATCACTGTCAAAAATCAGTTAAATTGTTAATAAAAGAAAAATTTGTGTGGATTTATATCTGACCCCTCAGATCTGAACCTTCATTGATCTGTGTGGCTGTTTTCATGCAAGTATCAAGTTGAATGTATTACTATGGAAGTATAGTATAATTTGAAATCACGTGTTGTCATAACCTAAAGCAATATTCTTTTTATCATTTTTAGTTTAAAACAATCTTTTCTCATTTTATATACCCAGCCCCCACTCCCTTCTATCCTCCTGTTCTCCCTTACTTTCCGACCCCACCCACCATCCACTCCTAGGAGAAGGTAAGGATATCCTTGGGGAGTCAATCAAGTCTGGCACATCTTTTTGAGGGAGGACCAAGACACTCCCAACTATCTTGGCTGATCAAGGTATCCCTAGAAAGACAATGGACTCCAAAAAGCCAGTTCAAGCACTAGGGATAAATCGTGGTCCCACTGTCAGTGACTCCACAGACTGCACAAGCAACACAACTGTCACCTCCACTCCGAAGACTTAGTTTGGTCATATGCAGGCTCCCCTGCTCTAGTCCAGAATCAGCAAGCTCCCATTAGCGCAGGTCAGCTGTTTAGGTGGGTATCCCCAGAATGGTCTTGATACCTTATAACTCAACCCTTAAAGGCTAGGGTCACAACCAAAATTACAGCAGTATTTTTTGTTAATCATTTATTTTAGATTTCTTTGACTTTTTATAATTCCAGATACATTTCTGGATTTTCTTTCTATGTCTGTGAAAAATGGTGTTTGAATTTTGATTGATATTGAATTTATTCTGTAAAGGTCTTGTTCATTTCACAGTATTTATTCCATTAACACAGGAAAAGCTAACTGAGGAACATATGGAACCAAGGAAGAGGCTACTAAAATCTAAATATGAGAAATATTTCTGGAACTGTAGTTAGTGAGCTAGTCTAACAATATAGCTTGAGCAGAAGTTGGAATTGAAGTGCCTGTCAAGGTAATGAAAGCCATCCCTAGAGGACATGGTTTATTAAATTAAAAAAGGAGTATATGCCATAGGATACCACCCTGTCATTTATTTCTCATTAGGTCAGAGTGGTCTCCAAAACAACAGACGATCTTGCCACTTTTGCTTGATTACTCACCATGACCATACGATAAGGTCCTATTGCTAGCAATAGCACCTACTTTGGGTGCTGCACACAATGACATTAATCTCAAACAACTGGGAAACTTCATCTTGGTGGCTAGACTATACAGTGTGCTGAAGTACTATGAAGCCAACTAGAAGAAAAGAGGAATCAATGGTTTCAGTCAGTGCTTGACCCTGAAAGGTATAATATAATACACAAGCAAAATATGCTTACTAATGCAGTAGTCAGACTTTTACATGATAACTAACCATTTTATGGTTGAATATAGGGCTAGCTCAGCAGGAGGGAATTTCGTGTACATACTGTTATCCTTGTCCAAATTCCATGGATTCAGTAGGTCACAGATACTAGGGTGTATAAGCTCCTATTGTTATTTTGGTAAATTTGCATGCAATCAAATTGTCTTCCAAATATGTAACTTTATATCCATAAATCTGGGTTACTCCCCACCTTGGAAAGGGAAGCTTCTTTGTGCATTCAACAACAGTCAATGGAAAGACCCAGAACAGATCAATGTCCTGAGAATTATAGACTGAGAATTCAACCTTAAACCTGACATTGCCATACCCCATACCACACCAAGGCTAAGTGTTTATCATAGAAAGGGAGCAGAAAGGATGCAAGAGCAGGGAGATGGAGAGGAATGCTGCAAAATTCTGCCTTCTGGACTGGTCATAGCTGTTGTCACAGCTGTGGTTACCTGCACAAGACCTACACAGATAAGATACCCCAAATCCAGAAATAGACAGAGTAGATGATCTCAAGCTTCTACCCCATACTAAGGACTTATCAACAGCGAGTGTTTGCTGGGGTGTTAAAGAATCATTCTTCACTTAGAAAACTTGAAGGTTACACTCATTCCAATAGATGGCCCCATGCCATGCACACAAGACCAGTAATAACTGGATATCGTGGTTATCAAAAAATTAAAAATAAAATGTTGTAAAGTTGGATGGTAAACAGCCAGGCATTGGTGGTACTTGCCTTTATTCCCAGCACTTGGGAGGTAGAGGAAGGTGGATCTCTGTGAGTTCGAGGCCAGCCTGGTCTAGATAGAGATTTCTAGGTCATCTTCCAAAGCAATACAGAGCCCCCCCCAAAAAAAGTTGGATGGTGAACATGATGTGGAGATATGTGGGAAGATACAGGGAGATATGGAGGTGGATATGAACATATTTCTTTTTATATATACATATATATATAAAACTTTTAAGAATAAAAACTTAAATATATAAAAACATTGAATAACTAAACTATTATAATGTAAGATTAAATTAAAAAACCTAACAAAAAGAGAATAAGAACATGAAACAAACATAAAATCAAGCAGAAATCAAAGTAATAAATAAATAGAGGAGACAGAAAAATCACACTTATTAAAAAACAGATTTAAACCCAAAAGGGAAACAGAAATAGAGTAGAAGATGAGCTAATGAGTTTCAGCAAAATGAATGATAGCACTGCAGAATTGATATCATTTGAAAGCAACGTAAATATAGAGAAAAGTATCACAAATACAAGAAAAAGTAGCAAACAGTTCATAGAACAAGCTGAGAGCTTCCCTGTGGCTCAGTGGTATCTGTACAGTGTAGACCTTAATTTTTGAGTAAATAAGTTGTCTAGGGAGAAGCAGCATGAAATTGTTGGAAGTTTTCTGAAGAGAAACAAAATTTGTAGGTAAAATCAGCAACATATTTGCTTTCCAGAGAAAGGGAGTGAAATTTGGGTGAGTGACAGGGTGGCAAGGATCTAGGAATATTTAAGGTAGAGAAATTGTGATCAAAACATTCTTTGTGGAAATTATCAGAGCATACTTTGTTACTGATAAATATTTGGTATTGAATAGAAGCTCAAAATGACACCTTAATCCTTTAGTATAACATATTAAAATCAAAATGAAGTTGAGGAAATGGCAATGGTTCAGAAAATACAACAGCTCATAACTACTGAGTTAAATTCCCTAGAGGTTATAGGAAGAAAGAACCACTACTAAAATCTGTTCATTACATTTAATCAGTTCAATTTATTCCTATATTACAAATATCTAACATTTATGGTTTCCCAGCTAATAATATACCATCATAATTATCACCACAAGGTAAACATTACATTTAGTAGATTTCTTTCTTTCCCTGTGTGAACTGTATTGAAATAAAATGAGTTTGAGCTGGGGTTGATGGCACATGCCTTTAATCCCAGCACTCAAGAGACAGAGACAGTCTATCTCTGTGAGTTTGAAGCCTTCCTGGTATCTACAGAGCAAGATCAGAGACAGGCTCCAAAGCAACACAGAGAAACCCGGTCTTGAAAAATCCAGAAAAAAAATGAGTTTGATATGTCTGCTTCCTGAAGTATTTATGAATCTAGGAAATCTCAACATGTGCTATAAGTATGAATATTACTTAACAATAAACATTAGGTGAAATAGAGGTGAAGTATATATATTAGCTTGCTTAGGCTCCAGTGAACAATACTGCAGCTGAGTGTCAATATAATGGGCATTTATTTATTTCATCACGCCTGGAATGGACTCTTTCTGGTGGACCTTGATTCTGGAGATTGATACCTGCAGTCTATCTAACTCATTATTTTTTCTTTTCTCTGTGGCACATGCTCCTCCTTGTATGATTATCAGTTTTGTCATAGTATAGCTATACACCCAAGAATTCTTTTAACCTTTATTAGCTTTGTTATAGGATGTGTCTCAAAACACAAGTCCCAATCAGTCATAGGGTTTCCATATATGACTAGGAAAGCATAGCTCAGTGCTTAGCAATTTAAATAGCCTAGGAAAGATAGGGAATGTGCTGTGTGTGATAACTACATTGTTGTTTTAGAAGAAATAACAAAACTCTTTCCATTAGATGCACAATTAGTCTCTTGCTGGCAGTATATATTAAAAGCAAATCTTTCCCCTCAGTAAATAGATTCATTTCCTCTAAAGCCCTCCTGTTAGTCTATGGACTATTAAGCACACCCCCCTCTGTTATGGATAATATAAAATATTCATACAAAGTGAAATTACACTCTATACTCTTTCTGTAAGGAATACTGGCATTTAAATGAACTGATAACTGGAAACCTATTTCTCTGCATATAGAACAAATCTAATAGATTGATTATTTCCTTGTACAAAAGCTGACAAATCTGTTTTGAACTTTTCATAGATATCTTCTAATTAGAATGAGAACTTACATTTACTGTGTTGATAAAATTGTTCACATGCTAAAAAAACATCACAGTGGACGTCTGATAAGATTTGGAGTCATTTATAATGTTTTCTCTTTCATTCTGATAATGCAAAAGTCTTTGGCTCTGCAGACATAACTATGCAAATGGCATTGCATGGCTTCAGTGGGGTTCTTTAATGTCTGCTGGAGTGAAGTTTAGGCCTGAGGCATCCTTCACCTCTGAGGTAAGATCAGATTTGAATGTAGATTCCTGGAAGTGGGATGTCTGGAAGTGCAATTGGGTTATAAATGATTCCAACACAGCGGGAATAAAGAGCTGCTGGATTGCCTTGAGGCTTACTGAGGGCTTTAAGTACTTTCATTTCAGAAGAATATTCTGAAACTAACGCTACCATCAATGCGTTGAAATGATCACATTTTCCTATCTTTTTCTTTCACATTTTAATCTGCAGCAGAGAAGCAATAGTAAATACTTCTTAGAGCCTCAGAGCTCACAAGGAAATCTGCTGGGAACTTGTTTCATGAGCATCTGAGCATTGTTTCTTTGGTATTAAATTAAAAAAATCATCCGGAGATATAAACTATTAAGACTTTGTATATATTTTCATTCTAATGGTGGATCATTTACCACAATATCAAATGTATGTTTTATGTCTGATTTAAATTCTGAAAATTTCCTCTCCATGAGAAGGTGTGCAGAAAAATGAGTAACATATTTTTCAAATCCTTCATTTTCCCTTAAAATATTTGTATAATTCAAGTCTCTGGTTCTCCTGAAAAAAAAATGATACAGAAGTTTTAAAAACAATAATCTAAGAGGTTCATCTTCCATGAGAAAGTGATATTTATGTTTCAAGTCCAAGATGAGAGTTTTCCTATTAATGTGTCCCACTGAGAAATGGTAATATATAATCACAGAGGAGCAATCTTCACAGGCATTACTACTTTTACACCAGAACATATGATAATCTAATACCATGGTTTAAAGACTTACTCCCTCATATTGTGAAAAACACACTAGGTATGTTGAAGAATAAATGCATTTCTGTTTTAGTCCCACATGTTTTCTATTTGCATGATATTGCAATTTGTCTCTATAATTAAGATTCACTTATTAGATATGTCCAAACTAAAGCAGTCTTGGTCTTTAGAGACATTAGGTACTAGTTCTCAGAATGGGGTTATGATGTGAAAGCCACGAGAAACTAAATTATATTTTTACAGAAGAAATATCTGGTAATCAAATGGGAAAATTTTGTAATTCATTTATTCATTCACCTATTTACCCATGTATTTACCTGCTCATAACAATTACTTAGAATTTCCATATGCCACACTATTTTCTAACCACTGAACCCGCAATATGAAAGACAAGCTATGTAACTGTATACCTTAGACTCTATCAAGAAAACTATAACTCATTTGAATTTTAAAAATAGTGGAAATGTAAAACTAAGCACAGAAGCACATTCACAGATATACATAAAAATACATCAAAATAATAAAATATGCAGATGCCATCAAATCAAAACTGTAAAACCTTAAACATAAATAAATGGGAAGGAGAATATATTTTAAAATGTGTAAACTCTTACAAAATGTTATAGTTATTCTGAGTTACATTTTGAGATTCTGTGAAAAAACACATAACAAAATATATAACTGATTGAAAGGGAAAAATAGGAAACCAAAATAATGGATAGATTAGTCAGCTGAAAATTAGTTTGTGAAAATTGTAAAAATAAAAATTAAGGTCACTCTATGCTAATTGAGAGGTCAATTCTAAAAGAGAATATAAAATATGTATGGTAACTCCTACTTGTAATTAAAGTACTAAAGAGGCTGAAACAAGAGGATTATCATACATCTTTTAAGGGCAACCTCGGTTACATAGCGATTTCCAAAAAACCTGATATATACTTTGTGACCCTGTCTCAACAAAAGAGAAAGAAATCATAAAGATACAATCTATACATATTTTTTTATAAAATGCTATATTTGAAACTCTTGATATTGTGAAACAAACAGTTCAGTCTGATGGAAGAACTTCTTTTCACTACAATGATGGGGAGAAACTTCGAGACACTATTTACACCAATGGACAGAAAAAGCAAAAAAAAAAAAAAAAAAAAAAAAGAAGCCAACATAGCAACATCAATTCTATAGATAAAACAGAGATGCTACAACATTTCACCTAACAATTATAGAGCATGCAATATTCTCATATTTCTATGAAACATTCTATATCACGAAGTTAATATTGAACAGCAATCTAATCTTGGAACAGAAAAAAAATAATGTAAACAAACATACAAATTGATGTCCTACAATTAACTTTTATTAAACTTTATTGAACAAAACCAGAAATTGCCAGCAGAAAGACGTTTTAAAAATGTCTGAACTCATATAAACTGAATCACATCACTAAGTAAATTTAAAATCATTTCAAGTTCATGGAAGTAGTATAAATAGAAGCAGAAACTATGATTGTCTACATAATACAGGAAGAGATGATCTTAGAGGGAAAATCCTAGCAATGAGTCCTTAAGTCACAATAATGGGAAGATTTCAAATGAATAGCTTAACTATGCATCTCATCATCTACAAAGCAAGTTTACCCTAAGCCATCACCAGAAGAACCTCAAAAGCAACAAAATAAAGAAGAAATAACAAAAATATACTAAAATTTAAATTTCAGTTAGAACATCTCTGTTGACAGGTGAAATGATTCGTTTTCTACAGGAACTTAGGCAATGCACATATAAGTTGTAAGAAACCAAGTCAGCATGTAATAGCCATTTTAATAAACAAGTAAGGAAGTTGCCTATAAAGAATTCATGAAAGAAATCACATTCAGAATAGTTACAAAAATTTTTCTGGGAAGAAATTTAATTAAGTAAACAGAAGAGCTCCAGTTGAAGCTACAAAATACAATCAGACTCTTCTCACCTAGGAACTGTGCACAGGTGAACTTATCCGTGCTGACCATGATATACAGAGTCTAACTACATTGTGGTGCTAGTACTGCCTCCACCCACGGGGAGGGGTGAGCATGGGCCTGTTGTCTGCTTGTCCTTCTCAGACTCCCCTGGCCTGGAGACTGTGCACAAGTATACATTTCCCAGCAAAACCAACCATCCACAGTCTCCCTACATCATGGTGTTAGTCCTGCCTCCACCCATGGAACGTGGAGAGTCATCAGAGTACTGGACCTGTATGCACCTACCAGAATAGAACCTTGGGCTAGTACCTATCAGAAGAGGGAGAAACCCAACCGGTATACATTGGAAGAAGGAATGGGAAGACATTCAACAAGAGAAAGAGCTCTTTGGGATCTTTCTAGCCTGGGAACTGTAGCTAGATACACTCATCTCCAGAGGATCAAACAAACAGGAGCCTACCGAGAGTGCCAGTCCACTGCAGCCCCCACTCAGGCCAGAGGTGAGCTCTGACTCCCCCCAGTCCTAACTTTCTTCCCCCTCGCCTTCTCTGGGATCTCCTGGCCTGGGGACTGCAGCCAGGTTGACTCACCCCCAGAGGAGGTAGCAACATTGAGTCTGCTGATAGCACTGTGCTAATCCAGCTCCTACCCACTGGGAGAAGGTGTGCCTCAGACCCACCATCACCCACCATGAGACCCATCAGAGTATTGTACCTGCTTGTACCCACTGGAAGAGAACGTTGAACCGATACCCTCCAGGAAAGGAAGAGACCCCACCTGTACCCACTGGAACAAGGGATGGGAAGATTACAATATAAGATCACATTCAACAACAGGAATCCCAATGCGATGCCACCAGAGTCTAGAGATTATATGCCAGGGAGACCTGAACATTCCCAACACAGATGAAGTAAAAGAGAATGACCTTGAAAACAACTTCATGAAGATGATAGAGACCCTAAAAGCGGAAATGAGAAAATCCTTTAAAGAAATGGAAGACAACACAAACCAAAAAATTGTAAGAAACAGTTCAAACAGTGCAAAGTTTGTAAGCAGAAATAGACACAATAAAAAAGGACAACCTGAAGGAATGCTGGAATTAGAAAACGTGAGTAAATGATCAGGAACATCAGATGGAAGCAAAACCAACAGAATACAAGAGTTAGAAGGGAGAACCTCAGGCATTGAAGATTCAATAGGAGAAATAGATTCATTAACCAAAGAAAATCTTAAGTATAACAAATACTTAACACAAAATATTCAAGTAATATGTGACACCATGAAAAGGCCCAATCTAAGAATAATAGGGATAGCAGAAGGTGAAGAATCCCAACTTAAAGGTGCAGAAAACATAGAGGAAAACTTTCCCAACCTAAAGAAAGACATACCAATGAAGGTACAAGAAGCCTACAGAACACCAAATAGAGTCCCCTTGCCACATAATAATCACATTCGATTTCTCTAAGGAAACTCTGAAAACCAGAAAGTCCTGAATAGATATTCCATCAACATTAAGAGACCATGGATACTATAACCCCATACTACTACACCCAACAAAGCTTTCAATCACTAGAGATGGAGAAAACAAGATATTCCATGGCGAATCGAGACTCAAACAATGCATAACCACAAATGCAGCCCTACAAAAGTACTGGAAGGAAAACTTCAATTTAAGGAAGGTAACTATGCTCACAAAAACATAGGCAATAGATAATATAACTTTACCAAAAGCCAAAAGAAGAAACAAGGTAAATCCACAAACAATAACACCACCACAAACAAATAAAAAATAAGCAAGTGTTAACACTCAATGGCCCTTAATATCCCTCAATCTTTTTTATTGTTTGTTTGTTTTTATGAGACAGAGTTTCTCTGTATTGTTTTGTAGGCTGTTGGTCCAGCCCAGCTTCGAACTCACAGAGATCTGCCTGCCTCTGCCTCCCGAGTGCTGGGATTAAAGGCGTGCTCCACCACCGCCTGGTCCAATCTCTCTCAATCTTAATGGTCTTAATTTGCCTATAAAAAGACACAGGGAAACAGAATGTATATGAAGACAGTATTCATTCTTGTGCTGCATACAAGAAACACACCTCAACTTCAAAGACAGATGTTAACTCAGAATAAAGTATTGGAAAAATATTTTTCCATTCAAATGGACCCAAGAAACAAGCTGGTGTAGCTATCCTAATATGTAACAAATTAGGTTTCAAACTAAAATCAATCAAAATATTTGAAGAAGGTCATTTCATATTCATCACAGTAAGAGTTCATCAAGATATAAAATAAACTCCCAGTTCTGAACATCTATGTCCCAAATACAAAGGCACCCACAGTTGTAAAAGACATGCTACTAAATCTCAAATCATACATAAAACCTCACACAGTTCTATTGGGACACTTCACCACCCCACTCTCACCATTAGACAGGACCACCAGACATAAAATTAACAAAGAAACAAAGAAAATAACAGAAGTTATGACCCAATTGGGTTTAATGGACATCTACAGAATATTATATCTATATGGAAAAGAATATACCTTCTTATTAGTGCCATTTGGATCATTCTCTAAAATTGATCACATACTTGACAATATAGCAAACCTCAACAGATACAAATAAATTATAATAACCCCCTGTATTTCATCAGACCATCATGCTTTAAAGTTAGAATTCAAAAACAGCACAAATTGCCAAAACCCTATAAGCTCATGAAAATTGAACAATGTACAATTGTATCATTCCTGGATCAAGGAATAAATAAAAAAAGAAATTAAATACATCCTAGAATTGAATGAGAAGGAAGACACAACATGAAGAAACTTGGTAATAAGTGACCACATGAAGAAACTTGATAATAGTCACACTAGAGAATTAACAGAATACCTAAAAGGTCTAAACAAAAAGAAACAAACTTACCACAGAGGAGCAGATGCCAGGGAATACTAAATTGAGGGTTGAAATAAATAAAGTAGGAAATAGGAATACAATAAAAAAGAATCATTGTAACAAAGAGTTGGTTCTTTGCGAAAATCAACAGGACCAAAAGTCAGAGAGAAAGCATGCTAACTAACAAAATCAGAAGTGAAAGAGGGAGCATAACAACAGACACTGAGGAAATCAAGAGAATCATCAGGTCATACTTTGAAAACCTGTACTCCTCAAACTTTGAAAATTTAAAGGAAATGGACAATTTTCTGTATAGATGTCACTTACTAAAATTTAATCAGGAAGAGATAAACGATTTAAATAGACCCATATCTCCCAATGAAACAGAAGGACTCCCCTACACACATAGACACCACTACCACCACCTCACCACACACACTCTTATGCATCCTCAATATATCTCATATGCAAACAAGCATAAAAGTAGGACTTTGGGAAAAGAATAGTGTTAGCAGGAGAGGCAAGGAATGAGAGCAGACAAAGCATACACGTATCTGCCAGAGAACAAATACATACATAAATTTTTAAAAACATCAATTTGGCAAGTTACATTTTGGCTAAGATTCACAAAGCGCATGAAATAAAAGCAAAAAAAGACAAGTATGTTTGTATCAATTACGAAGTTTCATCACTGAAAAGGATGTAATCAATAGCCTGAAGACATAGCCTGTAGAATGAGAGGATATATGCTAAATTATTGGCCTAACCCTAACCCTAATTAATGTTTAGAACCCTTAAATTTAACAGCTAAAATATTCCAGTTTAAAGTGAGCCCAGATCAAAATGAACTTTTCTTGAAAGAAACAATATAAATATCCAACAGGCAAATGGAAAATATTCAACATCATTGATCATTAGAGACCTGTAAATAAAAACCATTAGGAGATGTTAGCACCACATTAAAATGTGTGCTAGTAGAAAAGGAATAGACGTGATGACAAAGATGTGGAACAAAGACAATACTCTTATAATCATGATAGGTACATAAATTAGTGGAGCCATTAGGGAGAACAGTATGAAAATTATTTAAAACTTAAAAGTACATCTGGAAAATGTCTTAATGTCTCCATACTTGAGTAGACTTACACCATGGAAACAACATATTAAAGAAAACTCTACATGTTTTTACTGAAGGTTTTTACTGAAGGCTACTATTCATGGTAGCCAAGGTAAGTGAAACCTAGATGTTCATCATCAGATAAATGAAGTGATGGATTAATAGGCCCACGGTTAGAATGAAGATAGAGAGAGGAAAAGAGGAGAATCAGAAAAGTTAGGAGAGACAGACAGACGAAGAGATAGACGGAGGGAAAGAGAAATAGGTTTATCCATTCAGAAGAATGAAATCATGCCGATTACAAAAAAAGCTGTAACTGAGGAGGTAATATTATATGAGGACTGCATATTATCTCTTGTGCGTGAAAATTTTAAAAGTTTACCATACAGTAGAACAGTGTTTACTATTCATTAGAGAAGAAATGGGCAGTGGAAAGAGTACTTGAATTTTATCTATATTCCATGCATTTTTTATGATTATAAATGATAACATTTCTCTCTTCTCTCCAACGTCTTCCATATATTCCTCTCCATTGTCCTCAAAATGCATGGCCTCTTTTCACAAATTGTTGTTATATGCATAAGCACATATACATAAATAAGTGATTATACATATTTCTAAATATAACCTGTCTAGTCTCAATAATGTCACTTTAAGTGAGTTTTCATGGCTGATGATTTGAAATGAAATAATTGATGTGCTGGAAGTGCCAACCACCCTGAGTGGGTCTTTGTATGTTATGCCTGTCTAATAAAATATCAAACTGTATTCCATAAATATATACATAATTGTTGCATGTTAACTGACAAAATACAGTAAAACTTAAACACAGGAAACTGATTTCAAAAGTAGAAAAGAAAACATTTTATTATTTAGTAAATATTAAGCCACAATGCGATATGCCACAAAGGGAGTATGGTGAAAGCTCCATGAGCAGAAACTCTACACCTCAACTTGCAATATCAGATACAAGCCCTTAACACATTTTCTAAAAATAAACAATAACCCCTCAAATAAGAGGACTTCAGAGAACTGTGTATCATGCATAGTTATTTTAGATGATTCTCTATAGGCGGTGGTCATCTGAATTTGATGTGTGTGTTTATTCCAAGGAAAAACAATCTTTTCACATCTTTGAAACCCTAGATTCTTTTAAATGCTGTAGGGCATGTGAAAGTCTGGAGGCAGGCTCTCTACCTTCCTTGGAAGTTATGTTTCAAAGGCATGCCTCTTAAAAACTTGGAGGGGGGAAATCTCAGGTGTTCCAGACAGAAGGGGGTAGACCCCAACAGCTGAACACCAGGTGAGAGGACTGCAGCCAGGTCACAACACCATCGCTGCCACCTACTGAACTCTGTAAAAGGCTCCCACCTACTCTATCTACCCATCATCCTCCACTTGGCCAACCATCCCCTGAAATATTAGCAGCCCTTAGAGGCAGAAGCATCACCTACACCAGTTGGAAGAACAGGTGAGCGATCATTCTCCAAATTAAACTACCATAATCTCTAGGTCCTAAACACTAGAGCACATCCCTTGCCCCTACCCCTTTCATCTCAACCACAGCAAGGCAGTTGGGCTCTGACCCCAAGCCTGGTCGAACTCCACTGCTCTGGTATAGTCCCTAGCATCCAACCAGCAGGTATGAGATCTGCAGGCAGTTCACACCACCACCACTGCTACGCACTGAACTCTGTTCCCATAAGATCTACTCTGCTGCCCAACCACACCTACCATAGCATCCTCCCCATGGACAGTCCTTCTCAGCAACATCAGTATTCCCTATAGGCACAAGTACCACCTATACTATTTGGAAAAAGAGACGGGTAACCACAAGAAAACATTCAGCAAAACAAAGGGCAATATCCCAGTGGCTCTACAAAAGCAAGAAGTGAATATCCCAACAGAGATGAAGCAGAAGAAAATTACCTTAAAAATACCTTTGTGCATATGATAGAGGACCTTAAAAGTGACATGAAAAATTCCCTTAATGAAATTGTGGAAGAACAGTCCCCAGCAGCTGACCAACAATTGAGAGACTTATAGGCAGGATAGACTACCACCCTGAAACCAACTGGACGATGTAAATTCTATGAACCCCTACACCGCACAAATCCACTGACCCTATCATTCTTCCCTTGGCCAGCAATCTACCACAATATCAGCAGCCCTTATATAAACACGATCTACTCCAGTTGGAATAACAACAGACACTATATGCACAAGGACCACCCATACCAGTTGTAAGGACAGCAGCACTTTTAGCACAAGGGCCACTCAGAACAGCTGGAAGAATAGTATCCCCTACAGGCACCAGTACCACCTACAACAGTTGGAAGGACAATCTCCATTGGCATAAGCACAGCCAATACCAGTAGGAAGAACAAATTCCATAGGCACAAGTAAAGACCCCATAAGCCAGAAGACCTGGAGGATATACTGCATTTAGGTACCCAAACCAATTTAATCCCTAGCTTAGACAACCTTACTGGATCTAAGGATCAACCAAACACCAGAATTCTTGGCAATTCAGACTGAAAGACAACAAGGAAGCAGAAAGCAAAGGAACAAAAGACCCATACAACAAAGACATCATAAGAATCAAACTCTGTACCTACAATTATCCCAAACCTAGATGGGTAAATAGTACTGTTAGAATATATGTAACAACAGAAAGGGCAATAAGGTACCACCAGAACCCAGTGGTCTTATAACAGCAAAACCTGAACATCCTAACACAGGTGAATCAGAAGAAAACAGCAAATGTACATGAATTTAGGACAATGATAGAGGCCTTAAAAGAGGAAAGGAAAAATTCTCTTAAATAAATCAAGGAAAAGACAAATAAAATATTGGAAGAAATCAATAAAATTCTCTAAAGAAAACAATCAAATAAGTGAATAAAATAGTCAAAGACTTGAAAACTGAAATAGAGACAATAAATAAAACAAAAGAAGGAGGCAGTTGAAAGCATCACCAACAGAATACAGGAGATAGAAGAGAGACTCTCAGGCATTGAAGATACAATAGAGGAAATAGATTCAATGTTAAAAGAAAATATTAAAATAAAAAATGTTTAACACAAATCATCCAGGAAATTTGGAACACCATGAAAATACCAAATCTAAGAATAATAGTGATAGAAGAAGGAGAAGAATTCTAGCTCAAAAGCAGAGAAACTAAACTCAACAAAATCATAAAAGAAAATTTCCCAACCTAAAGAAGGTAATTCCTGTGAAAGTACAAGAAACTTACAGAACACAAAATAGATGGGACCAGAAAACAATGTCCATCACCACAAAATAATCAAAACACTCGACACACAGGTTAAAGAAAGGATATTAATAGCTTCAAAGGAAAATAACATATGGAGGAAGACCCTTAAGAATTACACCTAACAGGCTGGGCATTAGTGCTGCATGCATTTAATCCCAGCACTTGGGAGGTAGAGGCAGGTGGATCTCTGTGATTTCAAAGCGAGCCTAGTCTACAGAGTGAGTGCCAGGATAGGATCCAAAGCTACACAGAGAAACCCTGTCTCAAGAAAAAAAATTATATCTGACTTTTAATTGGAGACTCTAAAAGCCAGAATGTTCTGGAAGAGGTTTTGCAGACATTAAGAGACCACAGATGCCAGCCCAAACTAATATGCCCAGCAAAGCTTTCAATCACCATAGAGAGATAAAACAAGATATTCCACAAAAAAACTGATTTAAATAATATCTTAATCACCAATCCAGCCATGTAAATGGTACTAAAATAAAATTCTAGCCCAAAGAAGTTACCAAAACATAGACAATAGATCATCTCACGATGAGGGACTGTCTTCCTTTATATATGTTTCTGGTATTTATTGACAATTAAAACACTGATTGGCAAGTAGCTAGGCAGAAAGTACAGGCAGAGATACCAGATTAGGAGAATTCTGGGGAGAAGAAGGCTGAGAGAAGCAATCAAAGAGATGCCATATAGCTAAAGGGAAAATAGGACATGCTGGGTATTCTCTGGTAAGATAAGGCCATGCAGACACATATAGACTAATAATTACAGGTTAATAAATGTGAGAGAACTAGCCAGTAAGAAGTCTGAGACAATGACTAAATGGTTTATAACTAATATAAGAGTCTGTGTGCTTATTTGGTTTGAAACAGCTGCGGGTCAGGAAAGAAAGAAACTCTATCTACAGTCTCACATGAACAAAAAAAGATAAACAAACATGCTAGCACCACAAAAACCCAAAAACTAACAGCAATTAATAATCAATGGTCGTTAATAACAATGGATTCAATTCTCCTATAAAAAGATGCAGGCTAACAGAATGGATATGAAGACAGGATCCAGTCTTCTGCTGCATAAAACGAACACATCTCAGCTACAAAGACAGATACTACATCAGAATAAATGGTTGGAACAAGATTTTCTAATCAAAAGTACTTAAGAAAGAAGCTGGTGTAGCTATCCTAATGTTTAACATAATGGACTTCAGGATAAAATTAATTTATAAAATGGAGGATAGCCAAACAGTGTTGACACATGTCTTTAATCTCAGAACTTGGGGAGACACAGGCATGTTGGTTTTTGTGAGCTTGAGGACAACCTACCTGGTCTACTGAGCAGGTTCCAGAAGTGACTTCATAGCTACTGAGAAACTCTGTCTCAAAAATCCAAAAAATGAAAAAAAAAAGAAAATGAAATGTACACTTCATATTTATCAAAGGAATAATTCATCAAGATGAATTCTCAATTCTTACTATCTATGCCCCAAATACAATGGCACATTTGTAATAGAAAATTACTAAAATTTAAATCACTCATTACATCTCACACATTAATAATGGGCAACTTGAATACCACACTCTCACCAAATGGACACACCTACTATACAGAAACCTAACAAAGAAATAAGGGAACTAACAGATGTTATGACTCAAATGGACTTAAGAGACATCTATAGAATATGCCACCTACTCACAAATGGAAATACCTTCTTCTCTGCACTTCCTGGAGCTGTCTCTAAAGTTGATCACATACTCAGTCAGAAAGCAAATCTCAGGTGATGTCAAAAATTGGAATAAGGCCCTGTATCTTACTGGATCACTAGGGAGTAATATTAGAATTCAACAATAACACAAACTATAGACGTAAGGGGCTCATTTGTTTCATTAAAACTTTACTTACACATAAAAGAAATCTTTTAAGATTATTAAGTTTATACTCTAAAAAGAGGTAAGGAAAATATGTTTGCCTACTTTCAACAAGAAATTGTACTCTTTTATTTACAATGCAATTTGATCATTTTGTCACTAAAAATGAATAATAATATTATACTTCTCTAAAAGTCTGTTGCTGAATTGAGACCTACACAGCAAACCCAGGGATACTTAATATAGCAATCTGCTTTCTGCTTCTTGTAATGAAGCAAAATAATTTCTGTTCTTCTTCTCCTTCCTCTGTTTCTTCTTTTTGTCTCCTTTTCCTTCTTCTTCCCATAAGCAAGAGATTTATAGCCTACTCCAAACCAGAGAAGGCTTTAAACTCAATTTTATCAATATAACCTCTATAGTAACAATACCAAACTGAAAGAGTAGACACTGCCTTTCAGATACTCACACCCTGACCAATACATGTCACAACTGAATCCCTCACCCTTTCTCTTCAGTGAGAGAAAAGGTGACTATGGTGATAACAAAAAGTGGAAAAATAAAAATAAATGTTGGTCATGACTGATTCACAGTGAAATTGCCAGTTGTTTCTATTCACAGAAATTAAGAAGAAGTTACCTTCTAAGGGTAGAGCCAGACTGAAGCTTTTCTAGGCTCTCACTTTGCCCCTGCTTGATTTGTCATAGAATGTCATGCTGTCAAAGAGGCTTTGTGTACAAAGGACACTGTTTCTTTTTTTTTTTGTTTTGTTTTGTTTTGTTTTTTTACGAGACAGGGTTTCTCTGTATTGTTTTGGAGGCTATCGGTCCAGCCCGGCCTCGAACTCACAGAGATCCGCCTGCCTCTGCCTCCCGAGTGCTGGGATTAAAAGCATGCGCCACCACCGCCCGGCAAGGACAGTGTTTCTTTCATCTCTAGATTGCCTATGTCACTCACCATACCCAATAATTTTGGTTGTGAGCCTAGCCTTTAACGGCTGAGCCATCTCTCCAGACAGCTGATCTGAACAGGGGGAGAGCTCTTGGACCCCAGACCGACAGCGGGGAGGCCAGCATGGGACTGATCTGGACCCCCCAAATGTGAGTGTCAGTGAGAAGGCCTGGGCAACCTATGGGGCCCTGAGCAGTAGATCAGTGTCTAACCCTGGAATACAAACAGTCATCGTGAGCCCATAGCACAAAGAGGGATGCTCTCTCAGCCTGGAGAGTGAAATGACAGTCTCTAGATATCCCCTATGTGGAAGGAATTGGCAATAGGGTGGGAGGCTGGGGGGGAAGGGGAGTGCGGGAGGAGGGAGAGGGAACTGGGATTGACATGTAAAACAAGCTATTTAAAATTAAAATAAAAATGATAAAAAATTAAATTTATTTAGTTTACACACTACACATATTAAATGTCATGTGACAATATGAGGTCTTAATATAGGAAATCAGGCTAAATATTTATAGCACCCCACCATTTAATTTAATGTTTCCGTATGATAACTTTTATAAACACTGCATAATTTTTATCTGTTGTTACTACACTTTGCAGGTATATACTTTCCTTTCTTAATCTAGCTAAAATCAAAGTCATCGATCAACCTTTCCTTGTTGGACACATAGTTTCCCTAGTCTTTGTTCACTACTATTGTAGTTTCAAGTTCTATGTTCTTTTTTTTTTTTTTTTGCAAAAGAAAGCATTTAATTTGGCTCATAACTTCAGATTGTTACAGTCCATGACCGTAGAGGAAAGAAATAGCTGAGAGCTCATATTTTTAATATAATTTTTAAATTTAAATTAGAAACAAGCTTGCTTCACATGTCAATCCCAGCTCCTTCTCCCTCCTCTCCTCTCTTGCCCCTGCACCAGCTCCCCAGCCTCCCACCCAATCACCACACTGTGACCCAGGGAGGGTGAGGCCATCCAAGGGGGATCTCCAGAGTCTGTCATTTCATCCAGGGCAGGGCCTAGGCTCTCGCTTATGTGTCCTGGTTGAGAGAGCACCCCTCCATATGCAATGGGCTCTCAAAGTTCATTCATATGCCATAGTAAATATGGATGTACTACCCAAGGCCCCAGAGATTGCTGAGACTTCTTCACTGCCACCACATTCAGGGGGTCTAGATCAGTCCCATACTGGCCTCTCAACCATCAGTCTGGGGTCCATCAATCTTGGGTCCAAGAGTTACCCCTTGTCAACGTATATGTACAATGCAGTATTTTCTTACAGTGTGTGATGTACTTCTGTCAACATGATGCTCTCCAGTTTTATCCATGTTGTTGTGTGTGTTAGGATTTCACTCATTACATGATTGATACTGAGGTTGTTTCCATTTCTTTGTTCTGGGCACTGTATTGAGTATTGGAAGACTTAAGACTCCTCAACAAACTGATATCATTTCTTTTGGATGTTATCCAATAGTTGGATGTTAGAAAATATGATGGTTGTATTTTTCATAATTTGAGAAATGGCATACAACTGTTCATAATGGTTGTACTAACTTACACCCACACTAGGGTTGTTCAGGTGTTCTCTTTTGTCTACGTGCTTGTCAGAACTTCTTAATTTTTTTTTTGCGGGTTTATGGTTGCTGTTGCTTTAGTGGTTTGATGATCTAGTTTCATAATGGAATGAGGTGTTATCTCATTGTTTTTAATTATATTTTCAGATGACTGGGGAATTGAGCTTTAGAGCAAATCTGTATGCAAGGATAATCACATAGGACTAAAACAATAGCTTAAGAGTACCAACATAAATTTGTTCACTTCAAGATGAGTAACATAAGGGCACATTGGTCTAATGATTCAATTTAGAGCTGCACAGTTTGTCCTCAAACCTGGAAATTTAGCTTAGGACCCCAGAACACACATGACAGAAGTGAAGAACCAACACCCACAAGTGGCTCTCTGACCTCCACATGCTCTTTATTACCAACACAGACACACATCACAGAAATAAATGCAATTACAGCTTTCTAGAGGACTGGATTATAAGCACTGTCTGAAAGTATTGAACAAAATCACAAAATATTATTATTTTGAAAGTTGTCAGTTTGAAAGCAAGAATAATTCTTCCATATGGGATTGTCTTCAGAAATACATTTGTAAAGCATATTTTTAAATGAGGAATACATGTTATTTTTCATAAGATCTTGATCCTAGAAATTATATGATCCAAGTGAAAGTTAATTTCTTGAAATGAAAGAGAAAGATTTAGAATATAGCCTCCTGATTAAAATTTTCATTATCATTACATTTTTCTAATCAATTGATGTAAAATATACTTATGATAAGACTTAAATTACAGACATTATTATACAGTAGTAAAAATTTCAGTGTGCCTTTATGCTGGTAGATAACATAAATTGTTGGCTGTAGGTATGTTCTTGAAGAATTATGAGACTATATTGTGCATTGCAATTTTAAATTCAGCCAAAAGGATATAGTTGATAGTTGAACACAACTGCAGTTTCTAGCTGTCCTCAAGGGCAATGAGATTAATTTCTCAAAGACAAATTTTCACTCCAATGATAAATCACTACAGCATTATTCAAAATAGCCAGTCTGAATCAACTAGTATCTATAAAAAGATGAAAAGATAAAACATAATATATTCATACAATATAATCTTCTTCACTTAAAACAAATGTTGCTTTGAGTATATTAATCAAACACATATATCATATATTCTTAGTTACTTCTTTTGTTTTTTAAATTTTACTTTTATATGTGAGCCTGAGTTGTGTGTATATGCATATATATATATAGTGTATGTGTGTGTGTGTGTGTATGTGTACCATCTATTGCCAGTTTCCATGGAGACCATAAGATGTTAAATCTCCTGGAAGAGACAGTTGTGATCTACTCATTGTGTGCACTGGTAAGCTAACCCAGACCCTCTGCAATAGCAGTAAGTGGCACATAATTGGGAAGAAACCTCTACAAATCATAGATATTTCCCTACATACTTTTTATTTGATTATTTTGAGAATTTAATTAAAATACTAGAGCCCTCCCTTTTCTGTTTCCATCCAAAACTTGACATATACCACTACCTTCTATCCTTTAATGCCATGGACCCTTTTACACTATTGTTATTGTATGAATGCTTTACATAGTTTTAAAAGTTGAATATAAGTGGTACATCATACACTGGGAATCTTCACAACCTATGGTGGTAACAAGAGCAAGAGGCAACCACACATCCTGGTTTCAGTGGTGCATGGTCTTAGTGGCCTGTGCTGCCACCCAATGTCATAGTGACATGCAGCAGCATCTGCTTACCTCAGTCTGGGAAGACCATGTCCCAGGACTGCACTCAGGATAGCAAAATCAATGTTTGCAGAGTAGCTGGTACTTAAGAAATTTTTTCTCTGTCTGAGGGGTGGACTTTTCTATCTGAGTGTAAATAAGGAAACACATGCTTTATGGTTGTAACTTAAGAAAAAAGGCAGAAGCACACACTTTTCTGATGATAACCTTCTCTTCTACATCATTTTAAAACAACCTTCCCTCTGAGGGATGCTGTCTCCACCTGGACACATAGGGGAGTGCCTAGGCCCTGCCCTGGATCATACGACAGACTGTTGAGCTCTCCCATGAAGGGCCTCACCCTCCTTGGAGAGTAGAGTGGGGACTGGGGGAGGGCTTGAAGGAGGGTTGAAGGGGGGTGTGGGAGAGGAAGGGAGGGAGAGGGAGCTGGGGTTGACATGAGAAGCAAACTTGTTTCTTAATTTAAATTAAATAAAAAATCCTCCCACTGAAAAATCTTAGTCTCCACAAGTTCCATCTCTTTACATACACCTACATGTCTTTCTTTACATTCATACATCTCTATATAGAGTTGCATCTATTTCACACAGTCACATCTCTCTCCACACAGTTACATTCTTCACAAAGCAATATAATTCTTGCTCTGCATACATCTTCCCTACACACACAACTGTCTTCTATACAGTTTCATTTTCTACATCTCTCTACCCACTCAGCTACCTACATATTTTCTCACTTCTCTCATACTTCTTATATCTCTCACACTTCTCTCTGCACATCCAACTACTTCTCCCTTTCAGCACACACACACACACACTTCACTCATACCTCCCTCCTTCTACAGCAAAGCCTCTGTACAAATATTTTCAAGGTCATACAGCACATCTTGAGTAAACAATAAGAAATAGAGCCATACTAGACACAGAGTTTCTCTCAGGTTACGGAGTCACACCAACCAACCAGTGAGTAATCCTAGGCCCTGCATATAGCTCTAAGTGGTCAGGGTTCCAAGACATAAACAGACATCAAAGTTGAGGGCTTAAACAATAAACAGTTAGTTGGCTGAAACTTGAGATTAGGAGCACATGCAAGAAGTCCATTATTGCGGAATATTTGCCTTTCAACGTTGCTTCATGCCTAACCTTGATTCAGCACTGAACACCTGGGAAATTTTCCTTGTGTATTCAATTCCAGGGGCATTCAGGTTGCTTTGAATTTGTTCTGAAATCTAAAACTAGCTTTGTTTGTGACTGAGAATACTATGATTATCTTATGTTAGTCTGTATAATGAAAAATATTCTAGCAATATTTATATCCATCAGAATTATACAGTTAAGCAGAAATCATCTTCCTGACCATCCACAGTTGTAAGTATATCCTGTAGATGGAATATTTTCATGAAATAAATACAGAAGAAGTAGGAAAAATACCAATAATTGTAATTAGGGAAAATTACAGACAGAAGCAATCAGGTTGCAGTCCCTTTAATCCTTGATTGATAAAGTTTTCACCATAACAGTTATGTCTGGTGGGTTAATACCTGAATGATTAATTATCATCTGTCATCTGGTGCACATTCTCAGAGGTCTACAGTAAAGACATTGATATTAACAGTTCTCAGCAGCTGCTGTTGAGGGCTATGGCTAGATACCTGGTCTTGATGAAGCTAGGGACTGTGTTGATCTCTGTAGCCCATGTTACCACAGGGGACCATAGAAATTATGCCTGTTGATCCCAAAAACATGCTCAGCCAGCAGCACCATTTGCTGGCCCTGGGATAGTTGGTGCCACTCCATGATGTCCACTGTGACAGGTGAGCTGGCCTTACACTCCAAGAGATTGTTCCATCATTCACCAGGGACCCTCTCTAGAGGAGATCAGTCCCATTGTCCCTGAGTGACCAAATCAGCTATCACACAGACCTACATCCTTGGCTTTGAGTTGGCACACCCCCACCCCATCAATCACCTGCCAGAGTAGGAGAAGAGACTCTTCCTGCAAAAACTTGGACACATGGTCTCCAAAACTTGGGGCAACAGCAGGATATTCAAAATGAGTTTAGATAAGGGTCAGCCTTAATGGTGTTCTAGTAGCCACAGGACTTGAAACAAAAAAGAACTCATTGCAATGAACATTTTAAAGTAAAGTTGAGTGGACAAAAGAGTATACTATGTGACACATAGCAACACCCAATGCCAGTAAGACAAATGAGGAAGTGTTGGATATGTAGGAAAATAGACACATTAATTGTTTTTTGTTTGTTTTGTTCATTTTTAATTACCATGTTGTATTTTCTTTTGGGGGAGATACTAAGGAAGTATCTTAGTAAGGGCAGATATAGAACGACTGGGAAATAAGTGGAATTGGGGTGTATCATGTGAAATTCCCAAAGAATCAATAAAAAAACATGTTTGAAAAAGTTGACTGCATTTACACAGAGGATAGAATAGTGGCTAAATGGGTCTGGTGATAAATTTTGAAGATGTTTCTCAAAAAGACAAAAATTTAGTCTTTTAGTCATAGTAAGAGTTAAGTAGTTCTATGAAGTAATTCCTTGATATACATATTTCAAAATATTATCTTCCCAATAGGGAACCAAGATAGGTGGGACTAGGAGCCCACGAGGACTCTGGGAAGGAGAAACACAGAGAGTCGAGATGTAATGCCATGGGTTAGGAAGCCCGGAAACTTCTCCGGTAAGAGAAATACTTAGATTAACAATTATGGAATAAATACTTAAGTCAGAGCTAGCCAGTAAGAAACAAGCAAGGCCAACAGCTTCATAATTAATATAGCCTCCTGTGTGTTTATTTGCGACTCAAGCAGCTCTGGAACCAGGCTGGCAGGAAGGCTTCTCTTTACACATTTGAACTTAAGTTTTGTGCATGGTGATAGACATGGATCTATCAGCAGTCTTCCACATGCTAGCATCCAGTTATGTCAGCTTTTTTTTTCTAATGTATGATTTTAGATTTTTTTGGCAAAAAAAATCTGGTGTTCTCAGGTGTTCTCAGTTCCACTCCATTTGCCTACCTGTTTATTTTTGTGCCAATATCAAGCTGTTTTCAGGACTATAGTTCTATAATATCGCTTGCCTCCAGAAGTTCCTGTGTCGTACAGGATTATTTTGGCTATTCTGGGAATGCAGTCCCCATCAAAATACCAAGACAATTCTTCACAAACCTTGAAAGACCAGTACTCAACTTTCTATGAAATTATAACTTCTATCTTGTGTGAAAATAATGTGTGTGTGTGTGTTTGCGTACTCTCTGTTTCTATCAGTCCTGTTAAGTCATTAATCTATGATTCTATAGATTCTATTGTCAAATGTGCACACCACTCTCTTTCATAACAACAGAAAATGACATCAAACATTAAAAAAATTGTGAAATTAATGTGGAAAGAATGGCTACAGACTAATAATTCACAGTTATATATTGCCATTTGATTTTTGTTTCTCCTTGGATATAGATAAGCTAAATTAACATACCAATAAGAAGGCTAGATCTAAACAAACAGAGCCTCTCCTACTAAGAATTTGTCCTGATGAAAGGAGTTATTTCTACATAAGGATAAGAGAGGCCTGAGAAAAAAACTTCTATTTAAGTTTTTTATTATAGATGAACTGAGAATTCAAGTGGCCCTTCCACATGTTACTTGTCACATTTCATGAAAATTACAGTATATTCACCACAAAGCTTAAATTTACATAACCAGGTACATAGTCTGAGTACCAAAAGTACAAAGACATTCAGTCTGATAGTGGCAAATTTATAAAAGTTTGCACTCTAGTCTCCTTCTGTACTACTTAAAATGTTGGTGGAAAATATGTACTTTACAGCAGCTTTGACAATTACACATAATTCAGCTACAGAGAGAAATCTGACTTCTTTTCTTTAAGAATGGAAAACATGCAAGCACATACACACAGGAGCTAAGAACAGATTTTTATTATTATTTTGAAAAGTGTTATGATAAAAATATATTTTAGCATGATAACATACATAATTCAGGGTAACATCTGTGGTCCTGGAATTAAAATGTGATAATGAAATAACAGGAGCAGACTAATTGGAGTATAACTGTGTGGAGGGAAGATGTGAGGAGTTCTCATACTGAGTCTGGTCTAATTTTCATCTCCGTAAACCCTTAAAGAAGGATTCCTTTGCACTCATAAACAATAAACTCAACAAACTATAAAATCACTATTCTGCCTCTCCCATTGGAAACAAAGTATAGGCTGTTTTATTTCCTTTGATTTTTTATTTTTATTTATTTTAACCTGTTTTCTTTTTTGCTTAAATTAGAAATAAACTTGCTTCACATGTCAATCCCAGCTCTATCTCACTCCCCTTCTCCCCCACCTACCCAACCATCCCAATCCCCCCCCCCCACATCCCAACTCCACTCTTCAGAGGCGTTGAGGCCCTTTGTGAGGGATCGCCAAAGTCTGTGATATCGTCCCGGGCCAGAGGCTAGGCTTTCATTCATGTGTCCAGGCTGAGAGAGCATCCCTCCATGTGCAATAGGCTCCCAACTTTCGTCTGGATGCCAGGAATAAATACTGATCTATTGCCAGAGGCCCCAAAGAATGTCGAGACCTCCTCACTGACACCCACATTCAGGGTTTCTAGATCAGTCACATGCTGGCCTCTCAGCTATCAGTCTGGGGTTCATGAGCTACCCCTTTTTCAGGTCAGCTGTTTCTGTGGGTTTCACCAGCGTGTCTTGACCCCTTTGCTCTATTTTGAAATTGGATGTAATGAGTTCTACTTTTGTTGAAGCATTGCAACAACATTGAAAATTGTCTCTTAAATTGATGGGAAAAAATCATGTGTTTATAGTGTACAACACAACATGTTGTTTAATGGTTAAATCCAATTGTCACTCCTTTTTTCATTACAAACTTACAACATTTGCAGAGACATTATTCTCTCAGCATTTTTCAATAGCTTAATATATTCTCAGAACATAGAGTTATCTAATATTACAATAGATTGAACATACTGTTCTCATTTAAATATTATTTGGACACTGGATATTGTCTTTCTTTCTACCCCTATACTCTCAACTTCTCTAGTCCCTAGTAATCGACATTGAACTTCCATTCTGTTTTTGAGGTTTTTAATAACAGGTGATGATGTGTCAAGTTCTGCATACAATGTCCAGGGAGAATGATTGAGCAGATGAAAAGCAAAGGATTTTGTATGTATTTGTGGAAACAAGACTGGCAGTTTCAATACTTAGCTTAAAGATTCTGTTCCCATAATTTTGATATTTTGAAACCTATATTAATCTTCTTTTTATGCAAAAGAAGGATAGTAGTATCTCACAGTATTTTGCTGATACTGAATGTCAATCTAGTTTATTATATTCTCTCTCTTAAATCGAAATTGGCAGAAAGCACTTCTGTACTATACCTAGGTTGGTTGCCCAGAAATAAAATCAAAGTCATTCATAACAAACTTCAGCAGAAGGAAACTTAGCTGTTTTCTGACCTTCAGAGAAATCTGGACAGCAAATGATGGCATTCAAGGTTCTTGAGAAAGCCACCTTCATTCTGAAGCTCCCTTTGAAATTCTAATCTTAAAACAGCAGGCTAAAGTAACTTAGTGGTCATAATCAATACATCTCTTCATCATATCCCTTTCTTTTCTTACAAGTGGATGACACAGAGTTGAACAATCTCTATTTTAGTGCAGCAATTCTAGTTTAGATCAGTATTTTTCACTGTATACTACATTCCCATATGTTTCACAAAAGCACTAATTTATGGCTACAATGTTTCAAATAGACCATCTTACATTTGTGGTGATTATGTTTGTTGATAACTCGGAAGATGTTTTGTTCTCCATTCTCTCATCTTTAAAGAAAGATATATCATAGACAAATTTATAAATATTTGTATTAAAGTGACATACTTCTCCAAGACATCATCAAGGCTTTCTTATTAAATGTCATTCTGCAAATAAAACTATTAATTTCATGAATATTAAAGACAAGTGTACCACACAGTCAGGACATCACATAAGATTTTGAAATATGGTGTAGTTTCTATAGTGCATAAAGTGATGCCAAGATACTTTTGCTTTGCATCTCACTGAGAAAAGGAGTTACATGTTAATTGAATCAAATTTGAAAAAGTATACCCTTCAACCAAGAGTGCAGTTTACTTGTCATTTTGTTATTTCTCCTGCAGTGGAGGGGGAAACATATATATACATATATGTGAGCTCCAAATGCAGTAGACTCAAATTCTCATAGCTTGTTTGATGGGAAAATTCTTTTGACCATAAAGATAAATCTATATACACAAAATTGTCTTAATATTAAGTTTTTCATTAGTAAACACAGCAGAGTAACTAATAAAAATTTAGTTTACAATATATGTAAATGCTGTGATTTATAAAACAAGAAATTTTAAGCCCAAATTTTTGCTTTGTCAATATCTATCAGCAGTAAACAACTTAAATAAAAAAAATAACTAAGGTAACAATAAACTCATTTTTAAATCAAAATCTCAGAAGTCTTGAGGTTTATCTCAAAGAAATGATATATTGTATAGTGGTATACAGGTGGAAGTTTCTGTCCTGCCTGATCCCACAACTGTTTAGTCACAAATAAACACACAGAGACTTATATTAATTGTAAACTGTTTGACTTATGGCTCAGGTTTCTTATTGTCTAGCTCTCTCTTAATTATTAGCCCATTTCTACTAATCTGCATATCTCTATATGGTCTTGGCTTATTAGTGATACCCAGGTCTCTTGCTTCTTTGGCTACTACATGGTATCTCCTCATTTAAACCTACTACCTTTCTCTATCCTTGTTTGAATTTCCTGACTGGCTAAATTCTGCCTGTACATTGGTCAAAACAGCTTTATTCATCAACAAACAAGAGAAACACAGATTTGCAGCATACAGAAGGACATCCCCTATCATGTCCTCTTTGCTATCTAAATAAAAACCAGGTTTTTAATTTTAACATACATAGTAAAATAATATGTAAAACAGTTATGAAGCAAGAACTATATTTTTTCCACTAACAGAAAACAAAATTTAAAGAAAACATTTTATTATCTATCCTAGCTTTGTGAGTCTAAAGTTGTATATGTAGCCTAACTTTTACCTTAAATAATGAAAACCATAACCATAACTATCTGTCTTCAACTCAGTCAAAGACCCTGGAAGAATAATATGAAAACTCGAGAATTCACAGAGACATCTTGACAGTCACCCAAATTTCCTTTGTAACATTGGGGCATCTCTCTTCAATGTATAGGCCCAGAATGACTGTCAGACTTTCTGATGAAGCAAGAACCCTGAAGGTCCCTTAGCAAGTTCATCAGTCACTTCTCTTTGTAACCCTTCTGCCCCGTTTGAACAGCATGATGTCAAGCAGTCCAGTCAAGAGCTGTTGTTTGTCCTAATGGCTATCTCTGCCATGTTGAAGGCATGAAGCTATAAGTTTTGACTATTATAGGTAACTATCTATCAGTACATAACATTTTTGTGAGGTTTGTATAAACTCAGTACCTAAAAAGAGTAGAAATATACATATAGCAAAATTGACCTTAAATTGTATCAATAAACCAAAATTCATACCAATTCAAAGTATTCATTTATATATTATATTCGTTTTTTTCTTTATAAAGATATTAACTGTGATCATTAACCATTTATAGCCAACCCTGTTTAGATACAAACAAACATTTATAAACAATATTTGGGACTTTGATTGTCATTTTCTCCAAACTGCTTCCCGCTGTTTTGGGATGTTGTCAATCCCAATGGGATCCTGAGAAAACCCAGAACCCTGGCTAAATCCTATCTGTAGTGGTTTGTGAGGCTGCAAGGTGTCAACTGTTTTAGATATTAGATGACTTCAGGTGTTCTTACATGATTAAGCTATGTTAGTCTGAAAGAATCCATAGCTTTTCATCTTGTGTGGAAAAAAAAGCAGAACGTCTTTTCCAAAGTAACATGTCCTTAGACTTAAGTTTTGAAGCATGTAATTTTTAAAATATATAGGGTAGATTAATCAAGCAGTATTATAATGAAATATCATTTAGCAGCTCTTGCTCCTCATCAGCAGTCAAACATTTTTAAATACAACATAATAACACAGAGTATATGGACCCTTTGTTTATTTTACATCTTTATGTGGCCTTTTTATATTACTCTATTTCTTTTATTTTTATTTTTTATTCTTTTATTTTTGAGACATGGTTACTTGTATACTTTTGATTGTCCTGGAAGTCACTCTGTAGACCAGGCAGGCCATGAAATCATAGAAATCCACCTGCCTCTGGAGTGCTGAGATTAAAGGCATGTGCTACCACACCTAACTACTCTATTTATTTTTCCTAAAGATTTTTTCTATACTTTTCCGTTTCTTTCTCAATCCTATATATAATTTTAAATGCACTGTAAACTGATTAGAGGGATTTTTCCCTCTGAATATGTCTTTGCTGTATATCTTTACCTTCTTCTGACCACATGAGTCTTTAATTTTCTATGTAGCATGGCTAAAATTAAAGCAGAATCTGGGACCACCCTGTTGGGTCCCAGCCCCCACAGATTTCTATGCATTGCATGTCAGATGATAGCCACAGGTGCATCCTCTTCTCTAGTCCTAGCTTACAACCCTGCCTTGCCCACCTGTCATCAATGTCTAGCACAAGGAAAACATGAAATCTTACGCTGGGGTTTCTCCACTGTGCTGTAAATCTGTATATAAGGTTGCTCACTCCTTATGGCAATCACACAGGCAGACATAAAGACTTTGCACATGCACACATACATTCTTCTGGCAATAAAGGCAGCAGATGCATTATCTTTCCACAAATGTTTGTACATCTTGTCTTTCATTTCCTGATATCTCAGACTTCTTTGTGGTGTGGGTGACACACCACCCCATTCTTTGGTTTCCTGAGAGTCTAGCTTCATGGCATAGGTACTGGTGGGATCCATATTTATTGTCATAGCTCTGTAGAGTTTCTAGGTTCATGTCACACCAAGAAGCTTGCCACTGCCTGATCATGAACACCATTTAATTGTTTGATAGCAGGGCCTCTTAAAAGAGCCTTACAGTTTTGTTCACTAATGCTGAGTTAGGGAGTTTCCCTATTGCCCAGGCCTCATATTGTCTGGCACCCACTTAATTATTTACCCACTTCTATTAACCTGTGTTTTTCCACATGGTCTTGGCTTATCAGCAATGCCTGGTCTCTTGCTTCCCCAGCAGCTACATGGTGTGTCTGTCTCTCCACCTACTACCTTTCTCTATTCCTGTCTGTGCATTGGTTGAAGTGGAATTATTCATCAATAAATAAGAGAAACAAATTCACCAATTACATGCCCCATCAATGGTAAATATGTTTAATCTGATCAGAATTTATAGAATGTAAATATGTATTGAATGATTATATGTTTCCCAATAATATGTACATTTTTTGATCTGTCAGTGAGTGACATATAGATGTATTCATGAAATTCTTATTTTGCTGATAATAATGCATAATAATGCATAATAACCTTTGCTATCCCACCCTACACTTCTGGGCAACTCTCTGAAAACCATGCAGAAGTCTGCTAAGCCATAAAGTAAAAGGACCTCCAGGCAGATCAGAGCCCACACACATCACCAGAAATCCAGCCTACATTTGGGCAGAGATCTTCTATTTAACCACAGAGCAGTCCAGTCAGAAGATGAGAGAGGAAAAAGAAACCAAAGAACAAAAGGCTTGTCCAAAAATGCCATACGAAGAAATTGGAACCTAGAATTATAATCACTCCAACTACAGATGCCTATACATCAGTATAAGAATACAATAAACAGCAGCCAGGTCAATATTTTATCACTAGAGCCTAGCAATCACACTACAGCAAGTCCTGAATACTCCCACACAGTTGAAGTTGAAGTTGAATTAAACATTAAAAACCAAACTTATGAAGCCTATAGAGTTCATTAAAGAGCAAATGAGTAAATCCCTTAAAGCAATTGAGGAAAGACAATCAAAAAATGGAGGAAATCAATAAATCCTTTAAAGAAAGTCAAGATAGTCAAGAAAAACAATGAAAAAAAGGTGAAGGAAATGAATAAAACTGATCAAAAGTTTAACATGGAAACAGAAGTACTAGAGAAATTATATAGTGACGGAATTCTGTAAATGAAAAATATAGGTAGGAAAACAGGAAGTACAGATGCAAGTATCATCAACATACTATAAGAGAGAAAAGAGATAATCTTAGGCATTGAATACATGATGGAAGAAACTGATAGAATAAAATGTTAAATTGAAAATATTACTAACACAAAGCAACCAGGAAATAAGGGACGTTATGGAAAGGTCAAAACTAAGAATAATGGGAATAGAAGAAGCAGAATGTTCCCATCTAAAACACACAGGAAATATTTTCAACAAAATCATAGAAGAAAATTTTCCTGACCTAAATAGTATCATGTTTATAATGGTACAAGAAGCTTACAGAATACCAAGTAGACTGGGCCATAAATGAAATTCACCAACCACATAATAACCAAACACTAAACAGACAGAATAAATGCATAATATTAAATGATGCAAGATAAAAAGACCAAGTAACCTATGAATGCAGATCAATTAGAATTATTTCCAACTTTGCAATGGAGATATTAAAAGCCAGAAGGACCTAGACAGATGTAAATTCTAAAATACCAAGAGGATACTTCAAACTACTATACCTATCAAAACTTTCAAGCACTGTGAATGAACAAAACTGTATATTTAATGACACAGTCAAATTTAAATGACACCTATCAAAAAATCAAGGCATGTAGAAGGAACTAGAATGAAGAGTTCAATTAAAGGACATTAACTACACTATGAAAACACATGCAATAAATAATCTCACATTAGCATACTCCAAGGAAGGAAAATACTCACACAAACAAACAAACAAACACACACACAGACACACACACACACACACGTACCATCATAATCATTAACAACTGTAACAAAATAACTAAAACTAACAATCATTGGTTATTGGTATCTGTCAATATCAATGGATTTAATTCCTCAACAAAAATAAACAGACATACAGAATGGATGCAAAAACAAGATACAACTTTTGTTGCATGCAAAAAACTCACCTCAACAAAGATAGTCATTACCTAAGAGCCAAAGATTGGAAAGAAGATTTTCCAAGCAAATGGCCCCAAGAAGAATGCTGCTGTAGCTATTATAATATCTAACAGAATAGACTTTGAATCAAAATTCATCAGAAGAGACAGGGAAGGCAAGTTCATATTCATCAAAGGACATATCCACCAAGATTACATTTTAATTCTCAACATCTACTCCCCATATGCAAATGTATCCACATATATAAAAGAAATATTACTAAATCTTACATCACAAATTGCCTCTCACACATTGATAGCAAAAGGCTTCCATATTCCACTCTCAATAATGGACAAGTCACCCAGACAGAAACTCCATAAAGAACAGAGTTACCATAAGTTATGAACCAAATTGATCTAACAGCTGTCTACAGAACATTTCACAAAATCCCAAAGAATATACCTTCTTCTAAGCACTTCACAGAACTTTCTTCATAATTGACCACATACTCACTCACAAAGCAAGTCTCAACAAACACAAAAAAATTGAAATAACCCATGCTATCCTTTCAGAGCACCATGAATAAAACTGGATTTCACCATCAGCTGGAACAGCATGAAGCCTAAAATTCATGGAAACTGAACAACTCTATAACCTTTGACCTCTGAATCAAAGCATAAATAAAGTAATTAAGGACTCCTTGAATTCAATGAGAATTAATGTACAACATATTCAAACTTGTGCAACACTATGGAAGCTGTGCTAAGAGGAAAAGTCATAGCACTAAGTGCCTTAATTACAAAGCATGTAGTCAAGGGGAAAAAAGTGTTGGTTCTATGAGAGAATCAATGAGGCAGACAAACCCTTATTAAAACTAACTAAAACGAACAGAAAAATATCCAAATTAATAAAATCAGAAATGAAAAGGGGAATATAACCACAGACTACAAGGAAATCCAAAGATCATGTTTTAAAAAACTGTATGTCACAAAACTAGAAATCTAAAAGAAATGTACACATTCCATCACAGATCCAACCTACTAAATTTAAATCAAAATCAGGTAAAACAATATAAATAGACCTAAGATATTTAAGAAAATAAAAGCAGTAATTAAATATCCCCCAACCAAAACACAAATACTCAGGGCCAGAGATTTTTTTAGTGCAGGATTCTATGACACTTTCAAAGAAGAGCTAATAGCAACACTCCTCAAATTATTCCAAAAAATACAAACATAAGGAATATTGCCCAAATCAGTTTAGGAGAGCACAGTCAACCTGGTACCCAAACTGAATTCAAGAACACATAAAAATCATCCAAAATTATGAGGTTGGTTTTATTCAAGAGATGCAGATCAACATAAGAATCATTTGATGTAAACCATAATATAAATATACTGAAAGAAAAATATCCACATGATCATCTCATTAGATACTCAAAAACCTTTGACAAAAGCCAACAACACCATCGTGATAAAAGTCTTGGACAGATAAAGGATACAGGTAACCTACCTAAACATAATATTTTATGTAAATAAAATAAAACAAGATTTGACAACATCAAATTAAATGTAGAGAAACTAAAAGCAATTCCACTAAAATGAGAAAAAATACAAGGCTTTCCATTCTCTCTAGATCCATTTAATATAGTGCTTGAATTTCCAGCTAGTAAAATTAAGACAACTAAGAGGTATTGAGAGGATAGAAATTGAAAAGGAATAAATCAAAGTATTTGTATTTACTGATGATGTACTAATATGCATAAGTGACACCAGTAATTCTATCAGGGAACTCCAACAGCTGATATACATCTTCAGAGAATTGGCTGGATACAATAATAATTCAGAAAAACCAGTAGCCCTCATACATACAAACAATAAATTGACAGATAAAGAAATTAGGGAAACAACTAATATAAAATATGTTGGGTAAATCTAATCAAGCATGTGAAATTCCTGTATGACAAGAGCTTCAAATCTTTGAAGAAAGAAATTGGAGAAGTTATGAGAAGATGGAAAGCTCTGCCATGCTCACAGATTAGTAGGATTAACATAGAAAAAATGGCTATCATATCAAGTCAATACATAGATTCAAGGTAAACATCATCAAAATCTGAACACAGTTCTTTATAATACTTGATACGATACTCAACTGTAGAGAGGAGGCTTTTCCTTGTCTGCTGCTTTGGTTTTTCCCCTGCCAGTCACCTGGGTTCTGCAGCATTGTAGTCCCCAAATAACACACAAGACGCTGTATTAATTATGAAGCTGTTGGCCTAGCTTGTTTCTTACTGGCTATCTCTGACTTAAGTATTTACCCCATAACTATTAATCTAAGTATTTCTCTTACCAGAGAAAAGTTTCTGGGCTTCTTACCCCTATGGAGGTTACGTCTTGACTCCCTGTGTTTCTCCTACCCAGAGTTCTCCTGGACTCCTAGTCCCACCTATCTTGCTTCCCTATTGGCCAACAGTGCTTTATTGACATATACACAGGATTTCCCCATCACCCAACTACATATGAAAAAGCAAACTACTCATAGATAAAAAACCTGTACATTAGAAGAATGTATCACCATCCCTGATTTCAAGCTATTCTAGCAAGCTATAGTAACAAAAACTGCATGATTTTGCATAAAAACAAAGGCTTTGGTCAACAGAATCAAATTGATGACCCAGAAGAAAATTCACACACCTATGAACACCTGATTTTTGAAAAAGAGGCAAGACTTAAAACATGAAAAAAAGAAATCTTCAAAAAATGCTGCTTTTATGACCAGGTGTCAGCATGTAAAAAATACAAATGAATTAATATGTATCTTCCTGCACAAAACTGAAGTCTGTTGGAAGCCATGAAACATAGTCTTGGATCAATATTCTACTACCTGTCCAACATGATATCTCTGGGCAAGACATCCATAGAAACAGTGTCTCACTTGGCAAAGATCAGTAGTCTAAGGGACAGCATAGTAATTTGCAAAATTTGCGCTGCCTGCAGGTTCCTTTCTCTCTAATAATATTGGTGATCCTTTTGATAAAATTAATTTTTACTTTTTCAGTCACAGATGCAAGCGTGGTAATTTGTCCTGGAAATTCTGTTCTTTCTCCAGTATTTTCCCTTAAGATTCAAAAAGGGTCAATGTTTCTCAAATTACTTATTTGAAATTACTAACTACAACTCCTGATACAGGGAAATTTTTGTAGAAAGAGTTAGGTACATAAGAGAAAACACCACTTGGAACATGTCATGAGGAGAGTACGGCATGCATACACAGAAAACGTTCAAGAATATACATATTGCCAACTGTTATGGGTAAGTTCCCTGGACACCAAGCATAGAATCAATGGTAGGATCTGGTATGCTCCAAGAGGAAAAACTACAATGCTAAATGTGGTCACAGAGATCCATATTTTACTGTACATAAGAACTTTATCAGTGGAAGAAGTATGGTATAGTGAGATGGGAAGGGTGCCTTGTCAAAGTCTGCCTTTTACAGAGAGACTGAGACATGGGACCATCTTGTGGAAAAGGGAACTATATAAAACCGTATTTGCAGACACAAAAAATTGTCTAGGTTTAAATATTGTTATTGTTAAAGCTTTATGTCCATGTCTATTACTTTCTAACTTTGTAACCACAAGTAGCTGCCAGCTGATAAGTGTTGCAATAGCAGGATGTGTGTGGCTCAGTATTTTGTATGCCTGAAAAAATGCTGAACTCAGCTTATGTAGGTGGTTAGGAGGTGTATTTGGGGAAGCATAAAGAGGAACAATGAGGGCTTTCATAACGATTCTAATGTATTCCTTAAATTGTGATGCATTTCTTAAAGTCAAAAATAGAAACCAAAGTCAAGCTTTTCACATAACCTGGTAAGAAAAGTGTATGCTTGAGTATAAAGACACCCCAAGTTTATTAGGGTCATTTGAATGCATTCCAGTTGTTCCAACACTCATCCCCTGTCTCAGCATCTGAAAATGAACTGAGACTTGACTCTGGCACAAGTCAAAGTGAATCAAAGTCTTTAACATCAATCCAGACTCAGTGAATCTGTTAGAAGAGAAAGTGGGAATGGGCTTGAACTCATTGGCACAGGAGATAACTTTCTGAACAGAAAACCAATAGCATAGTCACTAAAATCTACAATTAATAAATGGGACCTCATTAAACTGGAAATATTCTTTAAGGCAAAAGACATCATCAACAGGACAAAATGGCAGTTGACAGAATGGGAAAAGAGCTTCACCAGCCCCACATCTCATAGAGAGTTACTTTCCAAAATATATAAAGAAATGAAGAAGCTAGACATCAACAAACCCAATAGTCTAATTTAAAAGTAGAGTACAAATATAACCAGAGAATTCTCAACAGAAGAATTTCAAATTACATAGCAACACTTAAAGAAATGCTTAATATCTGTAGCCACCAGGGAAATTCAAATCAAAGCTACTTACAGATTTTGTTTTACACATGTCAGAATGGCTAAGATAAATACCACCAGTGACAGCTCAGGCTGGCAAGGATGTGATGGAGCAAGCACAAACTTGTACAGCCAACATGAAAATAAAATGATTATTCTTTGGAAATATAGGCATTTCTTTTCTTCAAAGTCAGCTATAACACTTTTGGGCATATTCACAAAGGACATTCACTCATACCACAAGGAAACTTGCTTACCTATAGCAGCTTTACTCATAATACCCAGAAACCGGAAACAACCTCGATGTCCCTCAACCAAAGAATGGGTACAGTAAAATATGGCACATTTATACAATGGAGTATTGCTACAAAAATGACATTGTAAAATTTTCATGCAAACAGATAGAACTAGAAAAAAATCATTCTGACTTAGGTAAATCAGATCCAGGAAGACAACATGGTAGAAGTGGATTTTAGCTATAAAGAAAAGGACAGCCGGGCAGTGGTGGCACACGCCTTTAATCCCAGCACTTGGGAGGCAGAGGCAGGTGTATCTTTGTGCATTCGAGGCCAGGCTGGATCGATAGCCCCCGAAACAATACAGAGAAACCCTGTCTCGTAAAAACCAAAAAAAAAAAGAAAAGAAAAGAAAAGAAAAGGACAGTCATACTATAATCCACAGAACCAGAGAAGTTAAGTAACAAGAAGGGCTCAAGATAGGACATTTAGATCTTCCTGGGATGAGGAAATAGAATAGATTTTGAGGCTGAACTTGGGGTAGGTGGATTAGAAACAAGAGTGATCTTTTTGGGTGTGGTAGAGAGTGAGAGTATTAGAAGAGATTACTGGAAAATGGGGGCATTTTAGAGTAAAGTAGAAATGCAAAGCAATGGAAACTCCCAGGTATATACAAATGTGACCATAGCTAAGACTCTTAGAAATAGGGAAAACATATCATGAACTGGCCTCCTCCTGTGACCAGGCAAGACTTCCAATGGATGGAGTAGGACACCAATATATCTATATAAACTTCATCCAATAATTTGTCCTGCCTGTAAGATGTTCTGGGGTAAATGTGATGTAGACATTTTGAAATTGGTCACATGATGACTGATATAGCCTGATAGATATCCATGCCACGAGAGGGAGTCCATCCCTGACAGTTTGGAGGGCCAGAAGCCAGAGGCTGGGTATCTCAGAGACTTAGGATACAACTAAACACAACTGGAAAAATGTCAGTGTATGATGCCTAATAATATTTTGCTATACTCATAGATTGGTGCCTGGCACAGCCTTTCCTTATAGATGCTTTATCCAGCAACTGATGGAAACAGATGCAGAAATTCACTTCCAAACACTAGGCAGAGCTCAGGAAATCCTGTTGAAGAGAGGGAGGAAAGACGATAGAGTAGGCAGAAGGAACAAGGGCACCACAAGAAATCTCACAGAATCATCTAACCTGGGCTCATAGAGCCTCTTACAGACCGAAATGACAACCAGTGCCTGCGTATGTTTTACCTAGTATGTTGTAATTGTGATAGCTTGGTCTTTGGGGGAGACGGAAACTCCTAATAATGGGAGCAGAATTCATCTGTGTCTTCTTTCCTGAATTTAGGAGCCTATTACTCATACTGGGTTGCTGTGGCCAGCCTTAATATAAGGTGAATTGCTAACTCATACTGCAACTTGATATGCCATGTTTTATTGATAATACTCCAAGCCCTGCCCTTTTAAGAATTGAAAAGAAAGAAGGGTGGATGTAGCGGCAGAAGGTAGGTTGATAAAGGGACTAGAAGAGGAGGAAGGGGAAGCTGAACATGGGATGTAATATATCCATAAAGAAAAACTACATCTAAAATCATAGTGAGAGTAGATGACTTCAATGTTCGACTCTTGCCATTAGACAGGTCATCCACACAAAAACTAATGAGAGAAATGCTGAAGACAAAATCCATAATAATTCCAATGTACATAAAAGGTATTTAAAGACCATTTCACCCCCAAAACACAAAAATATTTATTCTTCTCAGAACTTCATGAAAGTTTTTCCAAAGTTGACCATACTGGGACCCAAAGTAAGGCACAATAGAAACAATCAAACTGAAATAATGCCCTTCATCCTATCAGACCACAAGTGAAATGCGGATATCAACAATAAAAAACTTACAAACTTTTGGAAACTGAACAAATAATTACTCAATGGAAAAATGGGTCAGGACAGAAAATTTAAAACTTTTTAGAAAAGAATGAAAATTAAGACCTAACATACCCAAACTTATAGACATAATGAAGGTGATACTAAGAAGCAAGTTCAAAGCACTAAATGCCTACATAAAAAGAAAAATGAAGAGACATTATATTGGTTACTTATTGCATACTTGAAAGCTTTGGTAAAAAGAATATGTAATATCTAAAAGGAGTGCTTCACAAAATATAATCAAATGAATATTTGCAATCACTAAAAGAGAAAGAAGAATGTCACAAAATACAAATAATCAATGATATAAAGAGCTACTTCTCCGAAAAAATTATAAAAGTGGACAAATATATAGTCAAATAAAGTCATATGTAAAGATAGAAGATGCAAACTAAACCAAATAAGAGACAAAAGAGAGAATACAAGAGACATGGAACAATTCCAGAGAATCCTAAAAACATATTTTATAGACGCACAGCTCAACAGATTGGGGAGTGTAAAAGAAATGGACAGCTTTCTTGATGTGTACCATCATTTGAATTAAAACAAATAAGCAATTTTAAATAGACCTGTAACATTTAGTGAAATTGAAGCATTAATTAAGTGTCACAAGAAACAAACAAAGATGCAGAAAGCCCAGGCCACATGGTTGTAGTGCAGAATACTTTTCCAAAGAGTAAACATTAATGTTCCTGAAATTATTCTACAAAATAGAAGAAGATGGAGAAGAAGAAGAAGAAGAAGAAGAAGAAGAAGAAGAAGAAGAAGAAGGAGGAGGAGGAGGAGGAGGAGGAGGAGGAGGAGGAGGAGGAGGAGGAGGAGGAGGAGGAGAATAGGATGATGATGAAAATGAAGATGAAGAAGAAGGAGAAGAAGATGATGATGAAAAAGAAGAAGATGAAGAAGAAGAAGAAAAAGAGGAGGAGGAGGAGTAAGAGAAAGAAACATTGTTCCCTTTATGAGGTCATTGTTACTCTGATACTCGAACCAAATAAAGACCCAACACACAAAGAAAATTACAGACAAATCTCCTTCATGGACATAAACACAATGATTGATGATAAAACACTTTTAATCTGAATCCAAGAATACACAAAAAAGAACATTCTTCATAGTCAGGTAGGATTCAACACAAGACCACAGTCAACATCAACCTAAAGACACACAAGCTCCAAGCATTTCCACTAAAATAAGGAACAAGAAAAGGCAGCCCACTTTTTTTTAAAAGAATTTATTTTAATTTTAAATAGCTTGTTTTACATGTCAATCCCAGTTCCCTCTCCCTCCCCTCCTCCCACATCCCCCATGCCCCCGAGCCTCCCACCCTATTGCCAATTCCTTCCACATAGGGGATATCTAGAGTCTATCATTTCACTCATGGCAGGGTCCAGGCACTCCCCTAAGAGTCCAGGCTGAGAGAGCATCCCTCTTTGTGCTATGGGCAAACAATGTCTGTGATGTCTGTTTGTATCCCAGGGATAAACACTGATCCACTGCTCAGAGCCCCATAGGTTGCCCAGGCCTCCTCACTGACACTCACATTCAGGGGTCCGGATAAGTCCCATGCTGGCCTGCCCGCTGTCAGTCTGGGGTCCAAGAGCTCTCCCCTGTTCTGATCAGCTGTCTCCTGCTGGTTTTGCCAGCCATTCTTTGTCAATTTGCTCATCGTTCCTCTCTCTCTGTCACTGGGTTCTTTGGGTTCAGTTCAGTGCTTAACTGTGGGTGTTTGCCTCTGCTTCCATCAGTCACTGGATGAAGGCTCCTGGATTGTTATAGACATCAAGTTCATTATCAGGAATGGGCATTCGAGGTGGTCTCTCCACTATTGCTTAGCTTGTCAATTGGTGTCATCCCTTTAGATCACTAGAGGTCACACTGGTGCCTGATCTGTCTTCTAATTTATGATTCCCTCTTCTCCCTATTCTACCACCCCCCACTCAACCTTCCTGTTCTCCCATGACCTACTCTCTCTTCCTCTTCTCCCCCTCTCTTCCTCCCAGCTCCCACTACTCCCCACCACTCGCTTTGTTCCCCTTCTGTTCAGAGGATCTTGCCTCATTCCTCTTCTCTTGGGTACTATGCATATCTTTTAGGTTCTTTCCTGTTTCCCAGACTCTCTATCAGTGGAAGTGCAGACTGGCACTATCCTGATCCATGTCTAAAATCCATATATGAGTGAGTACATACCATGTTTGTCTTTTTGCGACTGGTTTACCTCACTCAGGATGGTTTCTTCCAGGGCTATCCATTTACCTGTGAATTTCAAGATTCCATTGTGTTTTTCTGCTGAGTAATACTCCATTGTGTAAATGTACCACATTTTCTCTATCCACTCTTCAGTTGAGGGGCATCTAGGTTGCTTCCAGGTTCTGGCTATTACAAAAAATGCTGCTATGGACATAGTGGAGCAGATGCCCTTGTTGTATGAATTTGCCTCACTTGGATATATGCCTAAGAGTTGAATTGCTGGGTCTTGTGTTAGATTGATTCCCATTTTCCTGAGGAATCTCCATACTGCTTTCCAAAGTGGCTGTATGAGTTGCCACTCCCACCAGCAATGAAGGAGTGTTCACTCTCTCCACATCCTCTCCACCATAAATTGTCTTCTGTGTTTTTGATTTTAGCCATTCTGGCAGTCCAGGGTTTTAAAATAACTCTTCAATATGGTATATGAAGTCTTAGCTAGATCAATAAGAAAACTGAAGGTCATCAAATAGAATACAAATAGGAAAGGAATAAGCCAAATTATTCATACTTGCAGATGATACAAATGTATACATAAGGCACTACAAAAAGCCTATAGCTGATAAACACTTTCAGTAAAGTAGAAGGACACAAAATTTATACACAAATATCAGTTTCCTTGTCACATATAAATGACAAATGGACTGATAGATAAGTCAGGGAAACAATACTTCTTAAAATTGCCTCAAAAATACCTTTGCGTAACTTTGGCCAAGCAAGTGAAAGTCTTATATGATAAAAATTTGAAAGCATTGAAGACAGAAATTGAAGAAGATATAAGATATAAGACAATGTAAAGATCCCTTATTCTGATGGATCGTGAGTATTAATAGAGTAAAACTGGCTACATTACTAAACATAATTCACAGATTCAGTGTAATCACCATCAAAATTCTAAAACATTTCTTCACTTTTTCACAGGACTTGAAAGAACCATTTTCAGCTTCCTATAGAAAAACAATTACAGGAAAACTAAACTGAAACTAAATAATAAAATAACTTTTGGATGTATCATTATTCTAGATGTCAAATTGAGCTACAAAGTCACAGTAATAAAAGCAGCATGAAAACAGGAATGATGGTCAATGAAATTGAATTGAAGACATGGAGATAATTTTATACATCTATTGACCTTTGATTTTTGTGTGTGTGTGTATGTTTGTGTGTGTGTGTATATATATGTTTTATTTAAATTAGAAACAAGCTTGTTTTACATATCAATCCCAGTTCCCTCTCCCTCCCCTTCTCCCCTGGTCTTCATTGACCCCCTATCCCATCCCATTTCTGCTCCCTAGGGAGGGTGAGGCCTTCCATAAGAGATCTTTAAAGTCTGTCATACTATTCGGGGCAGGGCCTAGACCCTCCCCCATGTGTCTAGGCTGAAACAGTATCCCTCTATGTGGAGTGGGCTCCCAAAGTCCATCCGTGTACTAGAATAAATACTGATCCAGTACCAGAGTCTGCATAGATTGCCCAGACACCCAAACTGACATCCTCGTTCAGGGGGTCTGGAACAGTCCTATATTTGTTTCCCAGTTATCAATCTGGGGTCCATGATATTCCCCTTGTTCAAGTCATCTGTTTCTGTGGGTTTCTACAGCCTCGACCTCTGATTTTTAATTTTATACATCCAGAAAAACAAACTGGAAAAAGAATCTTTAACAAATGGTGGTGGTCAAATTGGATGTTTGCATGCACGAGAGGCCAAATTGGTCCATTCCTACCATCCTGCATAAAACTCAACTCCAGGTGGATCAAGGGTCTCCACCTATGACTAGACATACTGAATCTGATAGAACAGGAATTAGGGAATAGCCTATAATTGCTATAGTTAGTCTCTAACATCAACAATTATATATCACCTCAGGAAAATAAAAAAGCTTCTATTTGACAAAGAATAGCATCATGTACACACAGCTGCAGATATCTAAAATAAACAAAAAATTTTTTGTAAAAAATGGACATCAAGAAAATGAACCAATCAATTTAAAATGTGGTACCAATCTAAACAGAGAATTCTCAAAAGGTTAAACAGAAATTACTAAGAAATATTTAAAGAAATATTCAGCATCCATAGCATCAGGGAGATTCAAATTAAACCTACTTTGAAATTATAACTTATAGGAGTCTAAGTGTCCAGTAAATCTAGTCAATAAAACTCATGATAGATCGTAATGGCAAGGTTGTAGATTGGGGAACACTCATTCATTACTGGTAGGAGTACAAATATTTCAGCCAATATGAAGGTAAGCATGGAAGCTCCTCAAGATAACTAGGAATAGATCTACCACAAGATCCAGCTATACTACTCTTGAACATATGCCTGAAGTATAACATACACTAACACAGTGACACTTACTCAACCACATTCATTTCTAATACATTCATAATAGCCATAAATTAGAAATCACATAGATATCCATCAATGGAAGAATAGATGAAGAAAAGGTGGCGAATTTACACAATGGAATATTGTGCAGCTGTTAAAAAAGTTTATACTTTCCTAGCATGGGGTTCACCATGATTACCATGGTGGTGTTCCCAGGGCAAGAGTTATTTATCTATTGCACTATGTATGTGCTTACTCCTTTGCTTTTACCAAATGTGGAAAATTCACCTACATAATTTGTGGTAGTTGGAAAAAGTGCTTGCTATCTCACTGTGGAGAAAATAAAGTCATGAAAATTGCAAGTAAATGGATGATGCAAGAAGAAACAAAAAACAAAAACCAAAGAACAAAGAAACATCCCAAGTAAGGTAACCCAAGCACAGAAAGATAAATGTGGTGTATATTTCTTTTCTTTGTGAATTTTTGCTGTTAAATTCTTGATAAGTAAGCTACAAAACAGAAAACCACAGAAATTAGATATACAATAAGGGACCAGGTGGGAGAAATAAATCTACCTAGGAAGGGAAGTCTGGGATTTGAGGGTCGACTAGGGGTGGGATGGAATATAGTGATGAGGAGGGGATATGGGTAGGGATAGCTAAAAGTATCTTTTGAGGGGTCATATGGAAACTAAAGTCAAGAGAAATATGTGCATTTCTGAAGGCAATCTAAATGAAGTTGCTAAGTAACTGCAGATATGAAACACCAATTAGACATCTCCTGTTACCAAATGAAGATTAGCATAGTGGAAATGTGTTACACCCAACTGAGTTGCTGTCCTAAGGGCAATATGGGAAATCCCAAACAACTCAGGCTATTGTCAAGGCTATTAGTTGTTCTCCACAAACTGATGGCAAGCCTCTACTGCTGAAGAAAAAATATTATACAACTCATTTAACATGTAGAAGTCCAGCTGCTGTCTATCTAGAGCTTTTTTCCCTACCGACATATGTTCATGGTACTTGAACGTATTCAAAATACTACCAAAAGAGAAAGGAAAACATCATCCTAGCTACAAAGCCTTCAGTCTACAAGGATGGTCTGCCTACAAGATGCACTACTACAAAGTAGTCCTAATTTGTGGGAATAACCAAGTGGATTTAAGGCCTACTCCAGGAGATGGGGACCCATTTCATAATTTGTGCTGGTGGTCAAGAACCTGATAATGCCTAGCATAGAGACCTGGAGGAAAATCAAGGACTGCTGCTCTACTAAAAGTACATAGCCCCCAAATTACTCCTAACAATACTCTGTTTTCCTAGATCAGTGTCAGTCTCGGCCATCATTGAATATATTTCCTCCTGAGTATATGGGGATAAATGCAGAGAGCCACAGGGTAGACAATGTGCAGAGAGAATCACCTTGCGATACTCAGTCCTAAATGGGATGACTCTATCAATACCCTTCCCTCAGGGTTCAGGGAACCTTGCAGAAGAGGAGGCCAAAAGAGTATAATATCCACAGGGGATGGAGGACATTAAGCCTGTAAGGACTGCTAAACATAGAAGGACCCACACACATGAACTCACATTTTCTGTGGCAGCATTAACCTACCCTACATGAGTCAGTACCAGATGGGGACACAGCTGTAAGGGTGAAAAGGAAACAAGCGACTTCTCCCTAATCCAGAAGCTACATACAGTTGGTAACAACTTGGAAATGAAAAATCAGTTATCTCTAAATGTACTCTCTTTGGGGATACAACTCACTCGTAAAGCCTGACCCCCATGTCCAGGAATAGATGGTCAACAAAAAATGAACTCAAGAGTATTTTTGCATCATAAGGCTTTAACACATATTTTTAAATCTTTCATTCCCTCAGCTAATACAGGTAGCTGCTGGTTCATGATTTTGGGGATTCCTGTATGTATGAACATGTGCATTTTTGTGTCTACATGTGTACCTCTTTCTTTTTTGTTGTTCTCTTTTTCTTCTGTTTATTTTTGTTCCATTCTTTTTGTTTTGTTTGTTTTGTTTGATTATTATTATCATTATTTACATGTCTTTTTGTTTTTTAAAGAATGACAAAAAGAATGTGCATGCCAATGGGAGGGAGAATAGGGGTCTCAGAGGAGTTGGGGGACAAGAAACCATAACCAAAATATATTGTATGAAAATCTATTTTCAAATAAATTAAAAATGAATAAATAGATAAAGTAATTAAGGTCACTTAATTGCAGATCACCTGATCTTTTGAGGTTTTAAAAAGTCAGAACTTAGATTTCATTGAAATGACTCAGTGGATAAAGCATTTGTCATATGAGATTTGCAACTTGACTTCTGACACTTCAAGGTGATAGAGGAGAACAGAAAACAACACTACAGAGCTGTCTTTCAACCTCTACATATATACATATACATGCATTCACATCCACATGTACCCCAATATACTCTCCTGTAACACCTCTCTCTTTCTCTCTCTCTCCCACACACACACACACACACAAACACACACACACACATCTACACATCTATTTATCTCTATCTCTATCTCTTACATACTAACAATAAAATTAAAAAATTGAAAGTGGAAATTTAAACCTTAAATATATATAGTATGTCATTTTAGTAATTTTTATGTGTATCAGAAATGCAACATGCACTGTTGATAGGTTCATTTGTCATTTCTTATATCATTTATGGTAGTGAAATCTGTTTGGATCAGATTTGGTATATATTCAGATATAAAATGTGTTTTGTAGATAGTTTGTAGTCATATTCTTGAAGCAATGAACAATTTTCTGGATTCAAGTTCTGTGAATGTAGAGTGATCCTTTCTTAGAAGGTTATTTTTGACCTGCAGTACGTGAATTAAATCCTAAGACTGTGCAAAATGACCCTTGTCCTTCAAGGAATTCAGATACCAGAATGCAGAACCACATACCTGTATTCATTTAGGTTTGAGATGATATTCTCAAGGTTAAGATTTAAGGCAGTTGCTTTTCTTCTTATAATTTTCTGTGATGGGTTATCATTTCTCTTTAATTCCTTAAGGAGCCAAATACTACCTAAATCACTAACTCATGTCAAATTTAAAAGACTGACACATCAGAAAAGGGATTCTCTGTTTCAAACTAATTTTCCTTCAATGCTTTGCAAGAAGTAATTAATATAACAGCCTCAACTCCAGTGAGCTTTATGTGCAGCCAGAAGCAAAAATGGAGTCAATTGTTTCACAACGAATCAATTTTCTATTTCAAAAGGATGTAAGACAGAGTTTACAGTCACATCTATGTAAACAAAATAAAAATTAAACACCATAAAGTGAGTTAGGAACAAATGACTACAGCAGTTGACGGTCTCTTGTTCAGATTCTTAGAAGCCACATGCGATGATGATTTAATAGTCACCTCAACACAAGGACAATGAAGTCAAAGAACTTAAACAGCAGGGCATTGTTGACTCTCTATATCAGGTAACTTGTACTAAGAATTTTGCAGATTATCTTGATTTTTGTTTAGGGAAAATGTAGTTAGGGAATATGAGTTAAAACTTGTATAAGGAAAAGAAAGGATTAAGTCATCTTGAAATTAAAAAAATGAAACCTAAACAAACAAATAAGTAAAACCAACTAGTTTCTATAAAGCAAAAAAATGTGGTGTGGAAGAAAATGTTTCCATAATTGCAAAGGTAAGATAGCACATTCTATTTGACCAGTAGTGAAAGAAAAGGAAGTTATGAATTGGGCTTTTAACTCACACAGAAAGTAATTTCAGCAGCTAAAGAATCTTGAAAAAACAGATGAAAATGATCTATGTGCAAGGATAAGAGAGAACAAATATAAGAGAGAGTTATTTACGTAGTACCTTGTGAAAGCAAGGCAAACTGTGATATGTGAACCTGTAAACTGTATTTCAGTAATAGAGAAAGTGCTATCACATTCATCATGGGACTTAGAATACAACCAAGAGGGAAACCCTTTGATTAAAGATAATTCTTTTTCTATCTCCCAGCCTCTCCAACTTTCCAACTGTTTGTAAATATCATCTACACAAAATTTTCTTCTCTTGTCTTCTCATTCTGGTATATCCTATGTTGCTTCCAAGAATTTTTTTAGCTCTGTTTCAAAAGCAGAACAAAATTAACTCCTAAGGCTTTGGAAGATCCTTTTAAATAAAAATTTTATTATAATGAGTAACCAATACAATCCTACACATGATAATTCAAAATTTATATTTGATTAAGCAGTCAAATGAAAAATATTCACATTTAGCATCGTACTCAGTATGTTCATATCTCGCCAGGGAAAACGGATACAAGCTGTACAATTATATAAGCCATCAGACAAATTGCATATCATGATTTTTCTTCATTTCTTTAGAAAAGGGGTCACAGGGCAACTGACTACCTAGAAATGTCAGGAGAGCTTGACTGGGTAAAGGGTAGTGGAGAATGACCCCTACATTTTCAGCGTAGACCAGTGGCACTAGAAACACCAGGGAGCAGATAAAGCAGAGTGAAGGTGATAGAGTATGCATGCTCATGTTTATGGAGAACTAAGGAAACCCTGAGTGAATGTTTAATGTGGGGATAAAGTCCTGTCTGAATGTACATTATTTTGGCAGGGGCATTACTATGTCAAGGATCAATAACTAAAAGGAATATGAAATTGGCAAAACCTCCTTCACCCTTTAAAGTCTGGCTCAGAAAGATATCAAAGCCATCCTCTGGTCTGAATGTGGATGCTGGTAGCATCTTTGCAGAATCTAGAATCCACAACTCTCACCTTCTGAATTGAGACCAGCTGAGTCTCTCCTGCTTCCATGTTGTATGGAAGAAACATGATAAGATACTGAATTGTTGATTAGCTGGCACCACTCCACAGTTTAAAAAACTGTACAGATTAGCTCCGGGGCACAAGATTAATGATTAACCACAGGATATTCTGCCTAAAAAGTGAGGACATTTACAGACTTTGGGTGGCAAAGAAGATGAAATTGAGACTTTATTACCGTATCTTAGTCATCTGGACAGAAACAATGATTTCCTGAAAATGCTGAAAACTAGAGAACACAACAGGTGGATAAGGAACAAGAAGAAAATTTTATTGGCTCACACATGAGTTATGCATATATGCAATGAATTTAGGACTAGTCAGCACACCTTGAATTGAATGATTGTTGACTAAATGTATTAAAGATTGTCCGCACACCTATGCAGAAAGAGCAGAACAAAATGAGCTCAATAGCTATTAAATGTAAAGAGCCTTTGAAGCTAAGATGGGAACATGTGCTGCACTGGGGAAGGAATTGGAGGGGGTGGGAATGTGGTATAGGTTTGACAAATGTGTGTACATAAGGTTTAATAAAAAGTTTAATAAAAATGAAAATACAAGAGTCGATAACATTTTTGAATAGAATGCAATTGTGTATAATGTGGGAGGAATAGCATTCAAGGTACAGTATAGTCAGTGACACAGATATGATATATCAGTATCCACCAAGAGAAACAAATATCAACAGACTTAAACCTGAGAAAGACATTTGCCACAAAAATGTAATCAATCACCGAAGTACAACAAAGTCTTATGAAAACTGATTGAAACACAAATGCCAGAGTTTATACTGACAGATAAATGAGAAGAAATTATTAAATGATAATTATTTTTAACTTTTAATTTTTTATTATTTATTTTTAAATTTAAATTTAGATGAGAAACAAGGTTGCTTCACAAGTCAGTTCGAGGTCCCTCTCCATTTCTCTCCCCTCCTCCCGTGCCTTTCCCCCAACTCCCCCAATACACCCTCATTTCCACAGGAAGGGTGAAGTCCTCCATGGGGGTGTCCATAGTCTGTCATTTCATCCAGGTCAGGGCCTAGCCCCTCCCCCAAGACTTCAGGGTGAGAGTGCATCTCACATTGTTGGATGGGAGTCCAAAGTCCATGTGTATACTCGGGATAAATACTGATTTACTGCCCAAGGCTCAATAGATTACCCAGGCCTCCTCACTGACACCCACATTCAGGGGGTCTTGATCAGTCCCATGCTGGATTCCCAGGCTGATGCCTGGGATTCAATATTTAACCCTTGTCAGGTCAGCTGTTTCTGGGGATTAAACCAGTGCAGTCTTAATCCCTTTGGTCATCAGTCCTCCCTCTCTGTCATTGGATTTCTTGAGTTCAGCTCAGTGCTTAGCCGTGGGAGTCTGCCTCTTCTTCGATCAGCCACTGAATGAAGTTTCTGTTTCCCAGACTCTCTGGCCATGGGATTGTAAGCTGGCACTCCCCAGATCTATGACTAAAATCCATATATGAGAGAGTACGTTCCATGTTTGTCTTTTTGTGACTGCATTACCTCACTCAGGATGGTTTCTTCTAGTTTCATCCATTTGCCTGCAAATCTCATGATTCCATTGTTTTTTTCTGCTAAATAGTACTCCATTGTGTAAATGTACCACATTTTCTCTATCCATTCTTTGGTTGAGGGGCATCTAGGTTGCTTCCAAGTTCTGGCTATTACAAATAATGCTGCTATGAACATAGTGGAACAGATATCCTTGTTGTACGAATGGGCATCTTTTGGATATATGCCTAAGAGTGGAGTTGCTGGGTCTTGTGGTAGGTTTATTCCCATTTTTTCTGGGGAATCTCCATACTGATTTCCAAAGTGGCTGAACAAGTTGGCACTCTCACCAGCAATGGAGGAGTGTTCCCCTTTTACCACATCCTCTCCAGCATAAATTGTCCTTGGTGTTTTTGATTTTAGCCATTCTGACAGGAGTGAGATGGTATCTCAGAGTTGTTTTGATTTGCATTTCCCAGATGGCTAAGGATGTTGAGCACTTTCTCAAGTGCCTCGCAGCCATTTTAGACTCCTCTATTGAAAATTTTCTATTTAGTTCTGCAGCCCACTTTTTAATTGGATCCTTTGGTATTTTGGAGACTTGCTTCTTGAGTTGTTTGTAAACTTTGGGGATCAACCCTCTGTCAGATGTGGGGTTAGTGAATATTTTTTCCCATTCTGTGGGCTGCCTTTTTGTCTTGCTGACTGTTTGCTTTGCCTTACAGAAGGTCCCATTCATTAATTGTTAATCTCACTGTCTGTGCTACTGGTGTTATGTTCAGGAAGCTGTCTCCTGTACCAATTTGTTCAAGGGTACCACCCACTTTCTCTTCTAAGAGGTTCAGATTTATGTTGAAGTCTTTGATCCATTTGGACTTAAGTTTTGTGCATGGTCATAAACATGGATCGATCCGCATTCTTCTACATGCCAACCTTCAGTCATGCCAGCACCATTTGTTGAAGATGCTTTATTTATTCCATTGTATATTTTTAGCTTCTTTGTCAAAGATCAGATGTTGCTGAAGGTGTTAGTTTTTATTTTTAAATTTAAATTAGAAACAAGGTTGCTTTCCATGTCAATCCCTGGTCCCTCTCCCTCTCCTTCCCTTCCTCCCATGCCCTCCAACCAACCCCCCCTAACAGTCCCTCTTTTCCCCAGGAAGGGAGAGACCCTGGGGGTGTCCATATTCTGTCATTTCATTAAGGGCAGGATCTAGATCCTTCCCCAAGAGTTCATCTCTCATTGTGGGATGGGTACCCAAAGTCCATCATGGTTTCCACTTCCAGATGTACCATATTTAAACAGAATTCACAATTTTGAAGTATTTTGAACCACTGTTTAAGGATATGTTAGGAGGAAAAGAAGGGGAAACACATGCTGAAATATGAAAATAATCCACAAAGACTCTAATTCTAGTCATATTCCATGATGAATATTACAGTTCCAGTTCTCTTTATATTTTAGTATCCTTGAATTCACAAAATAAAGTAATAAAAGAAAGGAAGAATAGAGTTAAGAAAGAAAAGGAGTAAGGGACAATTGAGGAAGAGAACAAGAAAGAAAAAAGATTAAGGAAGTCCTGTGTCATATCCTTAGTGCCCTCTGTCTCCTCCTTCCCAGTTGCTATCTGCCTTTCCCCAACAAAAACTCAAATAAACACAATGAAAGTATCTTCTAATTAATTTTTGTATTATATTTGAATGTTATTAATAATATGTGTCTTATTATTTCCATTTTTCTAACAGATGACTTACTGAAGCATACATCAATAATGAATAACTATTAGTCATCTCTTCAATTTATAGTCCTTACGTTTGGAAATGTTTATAACATGTATTTATGATGCCACTGATTCAAAAATTAGGAAGGCAACATATTATTAATATGCTCCTCTGTTTAAGTTACAGCATTACTGAAATTCACATTTCATCAGACCAACTGACTACAGTGATGTAATCCCATATCCAACTGAAGACTTCACAGTGTCTAAAATATATTTTACAAATCCTTGTTTGATAAACCAAACTCACTGGGTTTCAGCACCATGAAGTTGACTAAGATCCTATAGGAAAGGGTAGCAAAGGATCATCTTTTATTGTATGAGAGTTTCAGACAGAATGAAATAGCAAGAATATCTCTTTAAGTCACACCAATAATTTCAGACCGGAAACTGTTTCGGTTTGGAAACAAAGCCTGATAATGTCATTTTCACTGTTTTTCTAAGATATAGAACAAAGTTGTTGGCAAAATTCACCAGTATAAATTGAACAAATATAAGCAAATTTCCTCATTTGATACCCTTCAATTAAATCATTGATAGTGATATTTAACATATCACTTACAAGGCAAATTATAAGAGATTCTTTAAAATTGTTTGGGTTTGCATCTACAGTTCATATCTCAATTTTAGAAAATTAAAAAATTGCAATATGAAAGCAAGAAGATTAGGAAATAACGTAACAGTCCTTAATTATGATATTTAATGTGAAAATATCTGTAGGCATATCATCACTGCCAAAAATAAGAAGTCTATCAACACTTACTAAAGTTAAATGGAATTCTTAGCTAAGCATTTTACCAAATTAAACACACACACACACAAACACAAACACACACATAACACGCACGCACGCATGCACATGCATGCACATGCATGTATACACACCACCCTACTGGAATATGTAATATTCACAAAATTCACACAAAAGAAAAATGTATAAGGGGTAGTATTTGCTGTTATGAACATTTTGCATTGATTTTTAATTATGGTGGGATTGCTGTGCATGGTCAACCAGTCTGAGATTTCTCTTCAAATTTTCTCATATCATTTTTAGTCTCAAGGATTCATTATGTAGAATGAAAAATAAAAACACAGACACAGATAAGGTCTGCAGTAGCACACCTTTTTTATTTTTTTGTCAGGAAAGCAGAATCATGTTCCTTGGCCTAGACTATCTTGGAAATCATTATGTACTCTATGAATGCTATAGACTTTTGAAAATCTCCCTGCATCTGCTCACAAGTAGAAAAATCACAGATGAAAGCCATCATATACCTTTTTTTTCACTGTTATTATAACAACTTGTACTAAAGAATAGGAAAATGACTCAATTGGTTAAATCACTTGCCTTGCAAACATGAAGGTGTGAGTTCAATTCCAAATAATGTATATAGAATATCTGGGTATGGAGGCATAGGCTTACAATCTTAACAGGGGATTTTAAGGAATATGTGGAAAGAGTCAGGAAAATGTCAGATTGTGGGTGTTTTCTGGCCAGTCTTCGTAAGCTAATGCAACTAGAAAGCTTCCTGACAATGTAAAACCTTATGTCAAAATAGAGTATTCACTAGGAACTACATCAAAGAATGTTGTTGGACACATACCTACACATCCAAACACACATGCTCATGCAATCAAACAATGTGTAGTGACACATACATGAATATCCATACATACAGAAAAGAATTCCAAATGTATATTGTACATCCACAAATATTTACATAACATACAAATAATTGTCCAATATGTATATATATGTAAAATAATGGAAAGAATATTTGTGTTTTAATATTTGATACCAAACAAATTTGTATATTATATGCCATGATCTGGTGTTAATTTTTTGTATGATATAGATATTTGGTATTGGTATGGATAAAGGTTAGAGGCAAGAAACAAAAAATCAAATCCAAATCATAAACCAAAAACAGTAAGGATGGACTATCGAACCAATTCACTTTGGACCAATTCAATATAGTGGATTTATTATGGTGATTGACATGTCTTATAAATTGACTGTGTTCTCTTGAAAGCTCATGAAAACAGTTGGTACTGGCACAAAAATAGACAGGTAGACCAATAGAATTGAACTGAACACCCCTATATTAACCTATAAACATATAAACATGTGATCTTTGACAAAGAAGCTAAAATATGCAATGGAAAAAATCAAGCATCTTCAACAAATGGTGCTGGCATAACTGGATGCTGGCATGTAGAAGAATGCTGATAGATCATGCGTATTACCATTCACAAAACCTAAGGTTAAATGGATCAAAGACCTCAACATAAATCCAGCCACACTGAACCATTTAGAAGAGAAAGTTGGAGGTACCTTTGAATGAATTGGTAAAGGAAGCTGCTTCCTGAACATAACACCACTAGCACAGATACTGAAGTCAACAATTAATACATGGGGCCTCCTGAAACTGAGAAACTTCTGTAAGGGCAAATGACACAGTAAACAAGACAAAAAGACAGCCCACAGAATGGAAAAAATATTCACTAACCCCACATCTGACAGTGGGCTGATCTCTAAAATTTATAAAGAACTCAAGAGGCAAGTGTCCAAAACACCAAAGGATCCAATTGAAAAAAGGGCTACAGAACTAAATAGAGATTTCTCAACAGAGGAGTCTAAAATAGCTGAGAGGCACTTAAGAGAGTTCTCAATATTCCTAGCCATCAGGGAAATGCAAATCAAAACAACTCTGAGATACCATCTTACTCCTGTCAGAATGGGTAAAATCAAAAACACCAAGGACAGTTTATGCTAGAGAGGAAGTGGAGAAAGAGGACCACTCCTCCCCTGCTGGTGGGAGTGCCAAGTTGTACTGCCACTTTGGAAATCGTTATGAAGATTCCTCAGGAAAATGAGAATCAGAATAACACAAGACCCAGAAATTCCACTCTTAGGCATATAGCCAAAAGATGCACATTCATACAACAAGGACGTCTGTTCCATTATACTCATAGCAGCATTATTTGTAAAATCCAGAACCTGGAAGCAACCTAGATGTTCCTCAGCTGAAGAATGGATAGAGAAAATGTGGTACATTTACACAATGGAGTACTATTCAGCAGAAAAAAATCTTGAAATCTGTAGGCAAATGGACAGCACTAGAAGAAACCATCCTGAGGGAGGTAACCCAGTCACAAAAAGACAAATATGATATGTACTCACTCATATGTGGATTTTCGACATGGGTCAGGGTAGTGCCAGTCTACAATCACACTGCCAGAGAGTCTGGGAAACAAAACCTTCAACCAATGACTGTTGGAAGCAGAGGCAGACACTCACAACTAAACACTGAGCTGAACTCAAGGAACTCAGTGACAGAGATGGAGGACTGATGAGCATAGGTGTCAAGACTTGGCTTGTTTAATCCACAGAAACAGCTGAGATGAACAAACGGTAGCTCTAGAACCCCAGACTTACTGTTGGGAATACAGCATGTGACTGATCCAGACCCTGAATGTGGGTATCAGTGAGGATGCCTAGGCAATCTATGGGGCCTTGGGTAGTAGATCAGTATTTATCCTTGGCTTACAAATGCATTTTGGGTGCCTATCCCACAATGAGAGACACTCTCTCAGCCTGTACCTTGGGGGAGAGCCTAGGCCCTGCCCTGAAGGCAATGACAGATTATGGACACCCTCATGGAGAGCCTCAACCTCTCCTCCCTGTGTAAGTAGCTAGGATTGGGGGAGGGAGGATGGGGGTTGGTGGGAGGGCATGGGAGGAGGAGAGCAAGAGGGAGAGGGAGCTGGGATTGGCATGTGAAGTAACCTTGTTTCTAATTTAAATTAAAAGAAATTCAAGAAAAAATTTTAAAAAGAAACACCGTTGCAAATTAAAACTACTATGCAATTTGTTTTTAGTACTGTAAGAACAGTTATAATAAAATAAAAACAAATAATAACAAATGCTATTAATGTAGAGAACCTATAGGTTCTTCATCATTCTTGATATTTACTTTGTGTTTTCCTATACACAATATAAATACAGTATTTGATATCATCAACACCATTTCCAATGTAAAAGCAATAATTCCTTACTTCTTTGGGAATTTCCTATTTATCAAACACAATATTACTAGAAAGAAAATGTAATTGAAAAATAAGTATTTAATAGTGTGATGAACATCACTTCCTAGTGACCTGTGCCCCACAGCTTTCTCGGCTCCATGTGAGTTTTCCTGAAGCTAGGGAAGGAAACAGTTTGAAAAAAAAAAGCTTGAGGTAATTTATTTTGTCAATAACTATTAAAACAGTTCCTGGTTCCTTTTATACTAATAACTTCTTATTTTAGTGGTTGGTTTTTGGTATTTTAAGACAGAGTTTCTTCATGTAGCCCTGGATGTGCTAAAACTCACTCTTCAGACCAAGCTGTCCTTGAACTCAGAGATCCACCTGCTTCTGCCTTCTGTGTGCTGGGATTGAAGATATGTGTCATAACCATGTGACTGTGATTGGTTTTTTTCTCACTTTGAAATTATAGAATAAAAACACCCATATGGCTGTTACTTTGTCCAGCATTCAGTCATTAAGATATCCATACAAACTCCAAAACTACAAAATGCTATAAAATGTACATTACACCTGAATTATCTTCAACCTATATTCTAATACTATAGATCCTAGATTGTCCACAAAGCTTGGTCTTTCAGGTGTTTCCCGTGTGTTTGGCTCTGTCACTTGTTGTATACTGGTAGATAATGAGTGCTAACACTCAGAAGTACTCAACTGTTATTTCCTTCTCTATTGATTTTTTAATCTGAAGGTGACCCAGCCTGATTTATGCTATACCTGTTATACAAAATTCCTAATATATCCTAGCAGGCTATACTAAAGGTAATAAAAATTGCAAGTCATCTATCTCAGACTACCTGGGTAATGAGAGCTCATTTCAGAGAGCAGGATAGATAAGATATTGATTCTGGTAAAAGACAATGTATGCTCAACTCAAGGGCTGTAATGGAGTGTATGGAATTAGAGAGGCTGGCTGTCACCACAAATAACCCAAATCTGCTCAACAGCTAAGTTTCCATCTAGGTGAATAAAACTTTTAAGTTGGAGGAACTTAAAATATATGTCAGTGCCACATAAAGCAGGATGAATGTAAAGGAGGATTTCATTATTTAATTACGATGCAGACACCACACAGCCCCTCAGTTAAGTTCCTATCTGTGCGTACTAAATCTAACTGCCTTCCTTCCTCATTACTCAGCTAAAGAAGTCTGAGGCTTTTGTTTCTTTGGTTTGTTGGACTGGCTTTATATTTAATGTCCTTTCAGGACCCAGTACTGAATAATGAATGAGAAAGTAACAGTTTCTGATTCCTGAGTTTGTCAAATGTTTGATCCAGCAGAGAAGACCAGAAGAAACCCAGAGTTTACTAATTCAGTATACTGCAATGTAGTAAAGACTAAAAATATAGTAATAATTTTACAGTTTCATAGAGGAGACAGAGCAGTGTAAGCAAGATGATTTAGGTAAATGGAAGATTTTTATAAGTGGGCTTGTCAAGGAAATTCACTTGAAGATAGTGATATCTGAGGGGAGAACTAAAGGAAGTGGTGCTGCACCTTATGGGATTTGGACATGAAAATTTGAATCTAGGAAAATCCAGGTGCAGGTTATTCTTCAGGATAAAAGTGACAGGCATTGTATCTCAGTGATAGACCTCTTCTCAGTTTCTATGGGACCATGGACATAAAGTTCTACACTGATTCAGTTACTGAGAAAGTCAGGGCCTTCTTGAAGTCTTATGAAATCTTGGCTTTTCTAAATATGGTTAAAGGCCCAATCATATTTAAGACATGGATACCAAGTAACAAGATAGCAGTCATTTTTGTAGGAATTCATTGACTGAATATGTATTGTCAGGAGGAGAGGTCATGAGTCTAGTTCATGGCTACTCTACTGGTATACTGTGAACGTCATCAGAGGCAGCTGTTTGAGAGTGAGCATTGGTAAAGGATTCAAATCCCTGTAACTGATAGTAACCATCTTCTTGCTTTAGGTACACTATCTTCTCAGTCCTTGGTCAAATAAAATATAAATTTGTCATTTTGACTTACTTTTTTAATCTCAAATTTACCACGTGTATAGTTTTACCCTATTTCCTCTTATATGCTTTTGTATCATGGTAAATTTACTGTATATTTTCTGTGTTTTATCTTAACATCACATTGTGGGAGCAGAGCAAACAAAGATACTCTCCAAACTAAGTATTCTATTGTGTGAACTTAAGAAAAACATTATTTTATACTCTTCAGAAAACATTATTTTATACTCTTCAGGTTCGTTGACAGGATGGGAATGACTAACTGGTGCTACCCAGTTTCAAGTCAATTTTCTTCTCACTTGCATTCACCAGTTAATGTCGTTTTTTTGTATTATAAGCTCTGGATCTAAATGCTTCTTCCTATTATTGATATTTATAGTGCTGTCTAACTAGGCACATAGTATGCAACAATGTAAGTAATTGTCTTGGTATTCTTGTCAGGAACACTTTGCTCTCTGAAAGCACTCTCTTTTGTTACAGTAGTGTGCAATCTTGTAGAAAGATCATAAAAGTTTTAGTTAATAGAAAAGTTGAATAAAATCGCCAGAATACTGCAGACTTCATTCAAACTAAGAATGAGATTATTACATATTGTTTATTTGACCTCTTTGAAAATGAAATATTGCCTACCATGAGAGCGATCAAAACATTCTCATGTAATTTATAAAATTATACAACATCTTGAACCTAGAGATAATAATTGATGATTTATATACAGTTTAAAAACTTAAAGTATTATAAAGAGGTAATACTTTAACTGAAAAATAAAAATAATTTATAAAAGGAACAAAAACATAGTTGTTAGGAGCACTGAGGCCTAGATTTGTAGCTGTATGTGTTTGTCCAGTGGGTCTCCAGATGATGCAAAGCTCACAGGTACTGTTGCACTTGGCAAGAACCAGTGAACTTCCTTACAGCATAGAATACTACTGGAACCACACACCCTACACTTTCTTTTCTCTCTCATAATGTTGATGATCCTCTTGGTGGTTTTTACTCTCATTCTGTCAGTTACATATGAGGCAGATATAATCATTCCTGGAAACCCCATTTCTATCTCAAATACTTTCTTTTAAAAATTCTTTGGGAGCTGATGTTTCTTAGGTTTCTTGTGTGGGGATGCCAGATATCCCTCCAGAACCTGGGAGCTGTCTTGATTTGTGTTCACAGGATTGAAGGCAGATCACCCTATTTCTGTAAATATGCTCTGTTAAGTTTTGAAATATATTGTTGTTCTTGAAAAGGTCTGCCTATGTTTATCACTTTTTAGTTTTGTTAAAGGCAGATGTACCTGTTTTGATATTTCACCAAGCTAGCAAAATGGTATATGTTATTTTGATATAAAGATGACTTGATGCAAAAGTTGGAGGGAAAATCATAGTTGATGTATTTGTTTTTGCTGGAGGTTGATTTTGGAGGGTGGGAAAACCATGTCTGTTGGTGTGGAAAAGCATGCTTCTTTTTGAAGTATAAGTAAAGATGGCTTCAGATATTCAAGGCTGGTCATTTGTGTGAAACTCATCTGATAGTCATAGAATTAATTTTTTTGTTCTGTTGTGCTTTCCAAGTCTCAGGACCTGAACCCAGGCTGTGGCAGGACTACATCAGATAATCATTTGGCTAATAGCTACAACCAATTGTAATTTACATACTATTGCTTTGACTCTTAAACTCTTATTAAACCATTTTTGTTTAAGTTAGCATTTTCACTTTTAATGGCATGCATGGTATTATTATGTAAAAGTTGACTTTGCATATATCTTCAAGACATTATACTAGAAAATGCCTTATATTCACAAAGAATGTGTCCTTTGAGTAAAAGTTACCAATTTCAATTCCAAAGTAGAGTTTGAGTCTCATTCCATGTCTCTGTCAAATGAAACGGTGTCTTTTTAATTGCCAAGTGATTACTGGCCTGGATTGGAGAACAGTACAATAACAGTAGGAAGTAACAACCTATAAATTCCTCATACTCATCTCACCTGTGCTATCAGCCATGCATCTCATGAGTGCCTTTTGTCTAGTTTTATTGATGTTCCTTCAGGTTTCTGGATACTGAATCTTCATTCAGTTTGCATAATTTGCTAATGGTGTGCCTGTTACCACTTCTTATATGTTAAATGGTGATTGATGTAAGATCTTCACAAGATAGCCAGTTAACTGATTCTATCTGTCCTGTAATCTATTGCATTGCTAATCATTTCTCACTTGTCATAATGTTTCACCTTTTCATCTTTATTCTCTTACAAATTGTTGTACAATGTATCTTAAGGACCTTCATTTCTGGATTTCACATTAAGAAGACAATAACTTCGATTGAGAATAATAATTTGAATATTTAATTATGCAACATGTAAATAGCAAAAAATTACAAGTTCATTTTGTGATAATGTAACTTATAATTAATACAGAAAGATTATATGCTTGAAAGTATATAACCATCTATTTAAAACTACAAAGACAAATTAAAGTGTTATTAAGACACTAGAGTTAACATGAAAAAGGAAAAACAATTAAAATGAGGAAGAATATAGCAGTACAATGTTTGATAAACACACAGTGAGTCAAACACGTGCCTGGGAATAATTTTGTGGATTTTTTTATGAGTCTCATTTTAGAAGTGAATTGGTATTTTTACTCAGTGTGCCTAGTTAAGGAGATATGTGGTATAGTAAAAGCTAAGGTACTTGAGATAATATCTGTGGTAATCTGAGAACCTCCTGTACAATGATCCACATGGGCATGGGAGGATATCAGGAGCTCTCACTAATCCCTAAGGAATCATACTTAGTAGTAATGGTTAATAAGGAAGAGGAAGTCACAGTTACCAGATTTTAAGGTCTAGTTGTTCTTATTTTAGTATATAACTCACCACTTATGCTTACGCAGACAACCTCAGATAAACACACCTGAACCTACATACACCATGGCATACAAGTAGGAGTGAAGCCTGCTGAGAATAAGGGTGGAAGTAGGAGTAGAAGGGGCATAAAAGGATAACTGAAGTGAGTATGGTCAAAAAAAGGCATGACAAAGTTGGGCTCTGCTTCTTGAGAAGTTTGCCTAAAGGTGCTTATAAAATAAACCATTTGTTATTTAATATGTGTGACTTCAGTTAGTGTCTTAATGTATTAGCTTATACACCACACACACTCACAAACACACACACATAAACACACACACACTCCACATGCAAACTCACACACATGCACAAACTCTTGCACACTCACATGCAATCACAATACTCAACCACACATACACACTCAAACACACTCACTTTCTCCAATTATATTCCAAATGTGATGGTATTTTCCTTAAGTAAAAAACATAAAACAGTTTACTATGCTAAATACTTCACCTAGGAAATGTCTTTTAGCAAGCTTTCTAAAATTACTGTGGGGTTTCAAAAGCTGCAGGAATGTTAGTACAAAGACAAAGAAGCCTACGACAACATATACTACTTTATATAATCTGCTCTCAAATGTTTGTAAATGTGTCAACTACTGGCCCTGATTTTACATATAAATTCAATGTAAATACACACTGTTAGTCTATAGAAGAAAAACTTACCTGTAGACTGAAACATATTTAGAATAAGCATACTTTAACTTTATGATCTCTGAATGAGCAACAATCATTAAGGCAAAACAGTAAAAAACTTATTAAAATGATATCATTACTGAAATCACTTGCCATTTTATTATGAATGTATGCCTTAATGTTGGAGTCTACTGTTTAGCTATACTAAATAACATATACTATTACATGAAAAATTCATTTTATCTTAGTGTACCATAACTATCATCAGGAATCTCCTAAAGGAATTTCAGATATAGGTGGTTTTTAAGTGAATGACAATATATATGCAGCTACTATGACTGTTACACTCATAGCACAGATGTAGTCAACCCAGTTACTTGAAACTCACAGACTCGATGAAAAGTCAGAAGCTATTAGCTGGGACATTCATGGTCACCATGTGTTCCTTTTGCCCTCTGGTCACTGAATCTCATACTGCTTTCCTGAGTCAGAGCACAGTGCGGTGCTTTGTTTGTTTCCATTATTTTCAGCAACACGGAGAGGAGTGTTTTTCACAGTGTCTGATGTGATAAAAGCTTGTTGACAGTAGCATGAAAAAGACACAGCAACAGTGGCGCAGGGTTCAGCACTGTGGAACACAGTGAACAGAGGGGAATACAAAGGGAGGAAGAAGACTGACACGGACATTGAGGAATTACATAAGTCTCAGAGGGACAAATTGCTCTGCTGAAATGGGTTGTTGAAAGCCATAAAGAGAACAAAAATCAAATTTTAGCCCCATTGGCAGTCTGACAACTGCTCCCAAGAACTTGTATTTTCTCTCTCCCCCCTTCACATTGTGGTATCAAAATCTATGCAACCATAATTATCAATTTCATTTTCCTAAGGAATTATTGACCCCATGGTGTTTTTCCTGTCTCTCATTCTCATTTTACTCACTATCAGGAGTATATTAGCTTATGCTGCATAAATATTCCTGGCTACCTAGCCTTGGATGGCTGAACATATTTCCCTTTAGAGGACCCCAGATTACATGAATGCAATGTTAAAACACATTTATAACTATCAAATAATTAGATAAGGTAAGACAAATGTGACCTACAGCGTTTTAATGTTTAAGGTAATTCCTACCCCAAATTAAGCACTGCTAGTTACCAAGATTTTTCATTCACTTTTCTATTTCAAATCTTTTCATAATGAACATCTGGAAATTATAAAACAAATAAACAAAAAGCCATCTGTACATATTTTACATTTTATATTTTCCTAATGTAAAATGTACCTTCACTTTTTCTAGGCTAAATTAGCTAAAAATCTCAGGAAAACTGCCAGTTACTCAGAACATTCCCAGTAAATATATTTCCCCCACCCTTGAGTAACTATAGTTATGAAGCACCCATGATGTCTGGTAATGGACAAAAATAAAAAACAAACAAACAAAAAATGAGAACCACATCTAATGATGATCATTAAAATCATAACATCAAGTTTCTCTGTTGTTCCAGTACATCTAAACACACAATCACAAAATCACCGAATGATGTGTTTCACAGGCACAACTCATTAAAAGACATCGATTATCGATGCATGACCATGTACCTTAACTAAGGGTGGAAGAGGAGGCAGGGAAGCAGATTAAGTTGCACTCTTAGAATTCAGTTGCATACACTGTTTCAGTACTTCCTGTTTGTCACATAAAGTAGCTTCCATCTATTGCCTGGGAATTTCAAGATTTCATTGTTTTTTCTTCTGAGTAATACTACATTGTGCAAATGTACCACATTTTCTCCATCTATTCTTTGCTAGGGGGGCATCTAGGTTACTTCCAGGTTCTGGATATTACAAACAATGCTGCTATGAACATACTGGAACAGATGTCATTCTTGTATGAATGTGCATTCTTTGAGTATATGCCCAAAAGTGGATTGCTGAATCTTGAGGTAGACTGATACCCATTTTCCTGAGAAACTGCCATACTGATTTCCAAAGTGGTTGTACAAGTTTGAACTCCCACTAGTAATGGAAAAGTGTTCATCTTTCTCCACATCTTCTCCAGCATAGACTGTCATTGGTGTTTTTGATTTTAGCCATTCTGACAGGAGTAAGATGGCATCCCAGAGTTGCTTTGAGTTGCATTTCTGTGATGGATAACGATGTAGAGCACCTTCTTATGTGTCTTTGCACTATTTTAGACTCTTCTATTAAGAATTCTGTGTTTAGTTCTGTACCTCATTTTAACTGGATTGTTTGCTATTTTGGTGACTAGCTTCTTGAGTCCATTCTTTATTTAGGAAATGAGCCCTCTGTCAGATGTGGAGTTGGGGAAGATCTGCCAGTCTGTGGGATGCCATTATGTCTTGTTGACGTGTACTTTCCATTATACAAGCTTCTTAGTTTCAGGAGGTCACATTTATTAATTGTTGATCTCAGGCTCTGTGCTACTTGTGTTGTGTTCAGGAAACAGTCTTCTGTACCAATCCATGCAAGGTACCTCCCATTTTTCTCTTCGGAGAGGTTTAGTGTGGATGGATTTATGCTGATGTCTTTGATCCATTTCGATTTCAGTTTTGTGCATGGTGATAGATATGGATCTATCTGCAGTCTTCTATATGCCAGCACCATTTGTTGAAGATGCTTTCTTTTTATCCATTGTATAATTCTATCATCTTCATCAAAAATCATGTGTTTGTAGGTGTGTGGGTTAATATTAGAGTCTTCAATTTGATTCCATTGGTCTACCAAGCTGTTTTCAGGACTATACCTCTACATTAGGGCTTGAAGTAAGGGATGGTGATGCCTCTGAAAGTTTTTTTCTTGTGCAGGGTTGTTTTTGTTATCCTTTGTTTTCTGTTTTTCCATATAAAGGGTTGAGTATTGTTCTTTCAAGGTCTGTGAAGAATTGTGTTGGTATTTTGATGGGAATTGCATGGAATATGTAGATTGTTTTTGGCATGATTGTCATTTTTTACTAGGTCAATCCTATCTATCAAAGAACATGGATGATCTTTCCATTTTCTGGTATCTTTAATTTCTTTATTTAAAGACTCAAAGTTCTTGCTATATAGGTCTTTTATTTGTTTGATTAGCCTTGCCTCAAGATATTGTTTGTGGTTATTGCTAAGGGTGATGTTTCTTTACTTTCTTTTTAAGCAAATTTATCATCTAAGTATAGTAGACTACTGATTTTTTTCCTTGTTCTAGCACTTTTTTTTAAATTTATTTTTCAGTTTAAATTTAGATAAGAAACAAGGTTGCTTCACAAGTCAGTTCCAGGTCCCTCTCCGTTTCCCTACCCTCCTTCCGTGCCTTCCCCCCCAACCCCCATTATCCCCTCATTTCCCCAGGGAGGGTGAGGCCCTCCATGGGGGTGTCCATAGTCTGTCATTTCATATAGGGCAGGGCCTAGACCCTTCCCCAAGAGTTCAGGGTGAGAATGTGCCTCACATTGTTGGATGGGAGTCCAAAGTCCGTGTGTATACTCGGGATGGGTATTGATTTGCTGCCCAAGGCTCAATAGATTATTTTTGTGAGATAATTTTGTATCCTGCCACTTTGCTGAAGGTGTTTATCAGCTGTAGGAGTTCCCTGGTAGTGTTTTTGGGGTTACTTATGTAGACTATCATATCATCTGCAAATAGGGAAAGTTTGACCTCTTCCTTTCCAAATTGTATCCCCTTGATCTCCTTTTGCTGTCTTATTGCTCTAGTAAGAACTTCAAGTACAATATTGATGAGATATGGAGAAAGTAGACAGCCTTGTCTTGTTCCTGATTCTAGAGGAAATGTGTTGAGTTTCTCTGCATTTAGTTGGAAGTTGGCTGTTGGTTTGTTGTATATTGCTTTTATTATGTTTTGGTATGCTCCCATTATTCCTTTTCTCACAAAGACCTTTATCATGAAGGGGTGTTGGATTTTGTCGAAGGATTTTTCAGCATCTAGTGAGATGATAATGTAGTTTTTCTTTTGCAGTTTGTTTATATGGTGGATTATATTGATGGATTTTCATATGTTGAACCATCCCTGCAACAGTAGGATGATTTTTTCTGATCTGTTCTTGGATTCACTTTGTACCAGTGTTCATGAGGGATATTGTTGAGTATTTTTGAGTATTTTTGTATTAATGTTCATGAGGAATATTGGGCTATAGTTTTCTTTCTTAGTTGTGTCTAAAGTGTGGCTTGGATATTAGGGTAATTGCAGCCTTGTAAAATGAGTTTGGGAATGCTACTTCTGCTTCTATTGTCTGAAACAATTTGAGGAATAGGGGTTTTAGCTCTTCTTTGCATTTCTGGTAGACATCTATACTGAAACCATCTGGCCCTGGGCTTTTTTGGGGGGTGGCTTGGGAGTCTTTTGATAACTGCTTCTATTTTATTAGGGGTTATAGGATTATTTGAATTGATTTTCTGTTCTTGTTTTAACTTTGGTGTAATACTTATCCAGAAAGTTATCCATTGCCTTTGGATTTTCAAAATTTGTCAAGTACAGGTTTTCAAAGTATGACCTGATAATTCTCTGGATTTCCTCAGTATCCATTGTTATCTCCCCCTTTTTATTTCTAATTTTGTTAATTTTCATGCTCTCTCCATGCCTTTTGGTTAGTTTGGATAAAGGTTTGTCTATCTTACTGACTTTCTCAAAGAACTAAGTCTTTGTTACATTGATTCTTTGTATTGCTTTCTTTGTATCTACTTCATTGATTTCAGCCTTCTATTTGATTATTTTCTAGTGTCTACTCCTGCAGACTGAGTTTGTTTCTTTTTGTTCTGGAGATTTCAGTTTTGCTGTGAATTCTCTAGTGTGACTATTCTCCAGTTTCTTGATCTTTGTCACTTAGTGCTATGAACTTTCCTCTTATCACTGTTTTCAATATGCTCCATAAGTTTGGTATGTTGTTTCTTCATTCTCATTGAATTCTAGGAAGGCTTTAATTTCATTTTTTTATTTCTTCCTTGACCCAGGAATGGTCCAATTGTACATTGTTCAATTTCTGTTTGTAGGGTTTCTGCAATTTGTTTTGTTGTTGAATTCTATTTTTAAATCATGGTGAATTGATAGAAAACGGGGTTATTCCAATTTTTTGTATGTGTTCATTTTTGCAATGTGTCAAGTATGTGGTTTATTTTAGAGATTGTTCCATGTGGTGCTGAGAAGAAGATACATTCTTTTGTGTTTGGATGGAATGCTCTATAGATGTCTGTTAATCCCAATTGGTTCATAGCTTCTGTTAGTTCCTTTGTTTCTTTGATTTTGTTGAATAACTTTTTGGTACCCTTAAGCTATATTACATCACCTGATTCTATACATATTATTCTTAGATTTTGTCTTTTCAGGGTGTCCCATATTTACTGGATATTTAGTGTTAGGGATTTGTTGGATTTGAGATTTTCTTTGTTTGATGACTGTTTTTCATCTAGTGAGGCTTCAACAACTGAGATTTTGTCTTACAGCCCTTGTATTCTATTCGTTATACTTACATTTGTAGTTCCTGATCATTTTCCCAGTTATTCCATTCCCAGCATCTCCTCATTCTGTGTTTTCTTTAATGTTTCTATTTCAGTTTTCAAGCTTTGAAATGTTTGAATTATTTCCTTCACTTGTTTGGTTATTTTTCCTTGGCTTTCTTTGCATCATTTAAGGCATTTGTTTATTTCTTAATTTTTTTGGTTTGTCTTTCCCTCCATTTTCTTTATTTTTTGTTTGTTTTTTCTTCCATTTATTTAAGGAATTTTCTTGTTTCTTCTTCGTGGGTCTCTACTATCTTCATAAAGTTGTAAGGTCCTTCTTTTCTTCTTTGTCTGCATTGAGATGCTCAGGTCTTGCTGGTGTAGAGTTCCTAGATTCTGGTGGTGTCATATTGGTATTTCTGTTGTTGAGTGTGTTGTAATATTGTGGTTTTCCCATCTCTTCTTCGAGTGGGTGCAGGAGGGGTCTCTTCCTCTCCTCTAGTCTCCTGATGGTATAAGTGGGCCAAGCTATTAGTGTCTGTAGCTCTGGATGGTCTAGCCTCTCCTGGTGTTCTCCTCATAGGAGAACATAGGGGGGTGGGGTCAAGCCTGAGGTGTGGCCAGACTTTGGGTGGTCCATCCTGCGGGGGTGAGGGACATGTTCACTACATGAAGAGCAGATCCAAGAAGTTGCAAGGGGGGAGATGGTGGGAATTCGGCCCCAAGAAGAGCCCACACTAAGCTAAAGTCAAGGGCAGAGGGTCTAGGTTGGGCCAAGACTGAGGTGTGCCCAGACTCTGGGTGGTCCATTCTGCCAGTGTGGTGGAACTATATGCAGAGCAGGCCCAGGAAGATCCAGCACAGTAGAATGGCAGGAGTTGTCCCTGAGCAGAGCCCACACTGAATTCAACAGAGGGCAGAGGATGGAGGGGAGGCCAACAGTGTACCAGATTTTATAGAAATACTTAGAATATTATGGTACCATGTGGAAATGAGTGAATAAATGATTTTTAAAGTGAAACAAAAAAATCAAAAATTGAAAGCAACTGTTCAGTTGCTCCTTTTACATGAAGAACATAAAGAAAAAATCATAAAATATGTTTGATTGTAATTGTGGTCTGCATTCTTTCATTTAATATCCAAGATAGAGATTAAGGGTTGCTGAAAAATTAAAATTTTCTATGGAATTTACTGAACTAGTACCTTCTGATTGCTAATGTACTCCTATTTAAGGATGGGAAATGAAGGGAGTGGAGACTGTTCCACATGGAGAGAGGGAAGAGAAGCAGATATTTTATATATCATAAAAGTCATTATTAACTTTCCTTAACTTGGGAATTCACACATAACTGTGATTTCTCATATGGAAAATGGCATATCTTCTCCTATTAAGTCTTTTATATCTAATTTTAATTTTCACTACTCATAACATCTGTTTTAGTTTTTCAAATAAGCTAGTTTTCATCTCCCTTTTATGTGTTGTTTAAATAAAGTCTCCATATTGATAAAATCAATTCACCAAGAATGCTTAAGATGCTAAATACATTGGTTTCTGCCTGAATGTTAGTATGAATGAGAAGAGTAGAGAGACGTATCTTTAACCCGCACACGATAAAGCTTAAAAATTATTTGAGAAATAAAATGAAAACTCCTCTGAGCTGCATCCTTTAATTATATTAATTTTATTTCATTAGAGGTAGGAATCCGAGTTTAGAAAACAACAGCAAACTGTTCTGGTTCACAACCTCTGTCTTTTAAACTTCACCTTTCTCAGGATTAGGACTTTTTACCTAAATGCTATTATTTCCAAGTCTCTTCAAGGTAGCCTATGAATAATATGTAATTTTATATTATTTGTAATCTCATGTCAATATACTCAGGTAGAAGTTTCCTAATGAATAGATCACATATCGTGTTCCTTGCTTGTGAGTTTTCTGTATTTCTCATCGCAGGAACAGAAACACAGGCTGCCATGAAGCAATATCAGAGCTATTATGGATGTGCCTGAGATGCGCAGTAGGTGTATATTGTTTACATGAAGACTGTGATACATTTGTTTCCTTTTCTCAGTTGCAAACAGTTTTTAAATCCAAGAACACTAGATTTTACTGGAAATTGAACTAAACACATCAGTATCTTGAGTGTTTTCCGTTGTGAACTATGTTCTGGATGATCTTCATTGTACTGCAGAGGAACATTAGATAACATCAGTCCAATGTGAAATAACTTCACATTTTTTTACTATCTTGAAACTGTCCTGTGTATTTTTCTAAGTATTTTATGCTATAGCCATGACAAATTTTATGTTTTGTTTTGCTAATAGGAGATTTACCAACTTTACTGAAAATAGAATCAGAATTGAGGACTCAAGCAACTTTTTCAGTACATGAAAAAAATTTAGTAACTCATGCTTTTGCAACTCGAAATACAAATTTTCAGCAATGTTATGGAATATACATGCACAATGCACAGGGCATATACATGTGAAAATTCTTTAGCTAAGTCTCAGAAAAAGCATTACACAAACTTTAATAAAAACCACCTAGATTTGGATCCATTAATTAAAGGATGCAGAAACTTTTGTTCTAGATGGGCACAGAGGAAAAACAGAATAACTCAGAAACTCTGCTTGTTCAATCAAGCAAGGAAGCACAATAAATGATCAAGATTTTTCCAAATATACAAAAAGACTCTTTGGCAAAGATGCAGCAGAAGAAATAAATGTGTTCACACACCATAAAAGAAAAATTGAGCAATGAATTAGGCAAACTGTCTTCAAGATATTAACCAGCACAGAACAATTGCTAGGAAGTTCAGAAAACATTAGGTGAGCCAAGTGACTCTCAATAACTTAGGAACTAAACTTATGGTTTAAGATTTAAGAAGTGGGACCCTAGAAAGAGAGAATAGATTGCTTGGGGGAAGAGATGTAGGTATAAGCTTTAAGAGACAACAATAACTCACAAAACCAGTTAAAAGAGTAAGGAAGCATATAGAGATCACAAAACGTCTTGTCAATAATTTAGCTCAATGCTGACAGACTGTGTAAGGTCATGACAGAATTATACAGGTATATGCAAAGATTTATGAGATAAAAAAGAGAAACAAAAAGAGAGGTGGGTAAAGAGGATGGAGACGGGAAGAGAAGAAAGGAGGAGAAGGGAGAATGAGAGCTCACAATCTCAGCAGCTATGTGGTACACACTAAAACTAATTTTAGTGTTACAAGGAAGAGGAAAAGCTGAAATATACAGGATGAAACAACACCTAACTATCTCCTTAAAACTGGAAAATCTTACCTCATAACCCCAGGAAAATTAGTAAAAATCTATAATGAATATGAAGCAGATGAGTTAAGGCACTAAGGCTCAAAACTAGTGATGATGATAAACCTTATTATCAACAGAAGAAGGAAGGTGTTGAGGTACATGGATTAGACCAGGTTCCTCAGTGGTTACAACAGAGAATAAGAGCTGGTTCCTGAGTAGAAACAATATAAGAAGATAACCAAAGACATAATCAAGGTACATAGGAAAAACCTGTATGACAAGATTTTGAGTTTGTGTTTGCTTTTTAGAAATTTGGTAAAGGGTTTTAATATATTTCCATCATGATCACTGCCCATGACTTTTCTTTCTTTTGATGCCTGTGTCTGGCTGTGGAATTAAGGTGATGATGGTTTTATAAATGAACTTTGACATTATCGCACTTTGAATGAGTTTGAACATTTAGTTGAATTTGTCAGGTATACCATCTGGTCCCAGGAGCTTCATTGTTGGGAAATTTTTATTACTAACTCAGTCTCTTTCCAAGAAGGATTTGCAGACTTCTAATTCCTTTTTTATTTAGCCTTAGTAAGTTTTATGCCTGACTCCCTTTCAAGTAATAACCCTTCACATTTGAATGATGCAAAGTCTTACACTACTGCTAAGAAGAATCATTTCCTTGCCCCCAATTTGTCCTCAAAAAGATCTAACGCAACCCCTGCCAACAGAATTATATCTTCTTTGACTGGGAGGCAACATTAACTGTCTTTCTCATTTTCCAAAGATCTATATTCAATTTCATTCCAGTCTGCACCCAAATTTGCTTTCTTATATTTTATCTACAGTGCATGCTATGCACTTTGTACCCCTGTCTTGAACTGTTAGAGATTACACATACCCTCAATAAGTCAGAATCGTTTACAACTCCAGCTTACTTTGTCTAAAGGTATTCCCAATTTTCTTGCAAGATGAGAAATAAAGGGAATTAAACAAGAACCGCATTTTATTGCCTTTATAAATGTATCATTATTTATATGACTGATAATAAAGGGAATACCTTGATTGAAATTAATAATTTAAAAAACCATTAAATTTAGGTTATTAGCATGTGGCAATAGATAGGAAATGAATATAATATGACATTATTCATTATCATCATGTAGTAATACCTCTATCTAAAATAAATCTCAATTTCTCTATATCTCCTTAAACCTTGCCAATGTATTAAAAGCTAAAAGAAATTTAGAACACACAGATGATATTTTTCCCTTTTATCAAAAATGTATTATACTTTAATTCTAGGTTTCTGTCCTTTAACCTTTCCTAGTTCCTCCCTACTTCCCCTCCCAACTGAATTTACCCTCCCCTTTCTGTTTCATTAGAAAATAAATAGGTTTCTAAGAGAAAAATATAATATTATATTATAATATGATCTAAAAATACTAAGACATCATCCCTCTAAATCCACCCATCACTCTAAATCCAAACCCCATCTCAAGCCAAGCTCTGTTGCAGACTTTCTTCTGTGGCTTCTCTCCACTCTCTGCAACCCTTCCCAGTGAATGAACACGATCTAGGTAGAACACCCTGCTTTCCTCAGTCATGTCTTTCTCCTCAGTTCTTATTAGCTCATCACCATTACTGCATTTCATATATGAATACCCTGCAAAAATTTTACTTGGCTACCCCAATAATGGTCCCAGGAGAATTTCTTACTAGACAACATACAGTCAAAACATTCTCCTTTGAGACAGAGAGGGAAAGAAACCAAAGACCAAAATGTCCACCCATTGAAGACAACATATGAACACCTAGAATAAGAATATTCCCAAATCCAAGTGCATAGATGACACTTTGCAATAAAAATAAGTAACATCTAGGACAAAAATGTCTCCACTAGAGCCCAGCAACTGCACCACATCATGTTCTGAGTATTGCAACACAGTTAAAGCATCTGGAAAATACCATAATATCATTTATGAATATGATACATCTCCTTATAGATTAAATTAATAAATCCCACAATGAAATGTTTGAAAAACCCAAACATTGGAAGGAAATGCATAAAATATCTTTAGACATGAGAGTAGAAATTGAATAGAGAAAACTGAAACTGAAGCCTGACAATGGAAGATACATGAACTCAAACAGGAAACTTAGAGGCAAGCCTCCCCAACAAAATGCAAGAAAAGGAAGACAGAATCTCAGAATATGAAGACACAATAGAAAAAAACATATACTTAGGTAAAGAAAATGATAAACCGAAAACCCAATGTGCAAAATATCCAGGAAATATGGGACACTAGGAAAAGATCAAATCTATATGAAAGGAATTATACAGAAAGGAAGGAATCTCAGGTCAAAGGCATAGAAAATATTTTCATCATAATCATACAAGAAATATTTCTAACTTAAAGCCCAAAATACCTGTAAAGATAAAAGAATCTAACAGAAAATCTGATAGACTGAATCAGAGAAGAAATTTTCTTCAGGACATGATAATCAAGACTCTAAATTTACAGAAGAAAGAATTTTGAAAGCTGCAAAGTAAAAAGAACAAGTAACATATAAATATACCTATTAGAACAATACCATAATTCTCAATAGAGAATTTACAAGTCAAAGGGCTGGACAGATACCACTATGAATGCTGTATCAAGCATAATGGATAGAAACAAAAGGCATTCCAAGACAAAACCAAATTTAAGAAACATCTGTTTACAAACAACAAAATCAAAAGAGGGGATATACATAAAACTACCACCACCAACACTACAACAAAGACAACAACAAAATAACAGTAATCAACAAACAGTGACACTGCTGTTTAAGATTTTTCAACAGTAATGGTCTCAATTCCTCAATAAAAAAGAAACAAACTAACAGAATGGATGCAAAATGGATCACTTCTGATGCATCAAGGATAAACATCAACTCAGGGTGACAGGATGGGAAAAATGTAAGCAAATGGACTTGAGATACAAGCTGTTGTAGATATTTTAGTATCTGACATGATAGACTGAAACCATAACTAATCAAAAGAGATACAAAAGGACACTACATAGTTATCAAAGGAAAAATATCCCAAGAGGACACCTCAGTTTTTAGCATCTATATGCCAAACACAAGGGGACCCAGGTATGGAGCATTAACTAACCTTACCAATAAAAACCAGAACTCAGATATTGGTGTAAAAACATGAAAGATCAGAGAACCTGGGACATCCCTCAATTGTCTTTTCCTTGTCTCATTCCTTCACCCGAAAAGGGATTGAGATTTTGTCTTCACCGTACCTTGTTACCTCCTGTGTTCACCTCCTTAATGCTGGTATTAAAGGCATGTGGTACAACAGTCTAGCCTGTATGGTTAACTAGTGGCTGACTCCACCCTCTGATCTCCAGGAAAATGTATTTGTCAGAAAAGAAAACAAATCACACAATGCATATTGATACAACAAACACTACTACAGCCTGATAAACATATTGACTCTAACACACTACATCAGGGCATTCAGACAAAAACTTTTTCCCAAACACTAAAGAACATATCTTCTCAGTACCTCCTTAAACTTTCTACAATACTGACCACATAACATACTTAGAAAATAAGACAGATACAAGAAAATTGAAATAACACCCTGCATCCATTCTGAACACCACATATTAAATTGAATATCAACAATGAAAACAGTAGAAACACAGTTGCATGGAAACTGAACAACTCTCTGTTAGCTGAAAATTAGTCAAGACATAAAGATAGAAACTAAAGACTTTCTAGAATTCAATAAAATGAATATGCAACAAACCCAAACTTACAAGAGACAATGAAAGTGGTTCTAAGAGGAAAGTTCTTGACACGAGGTGGTTACATAAAATACTAGCAACTTTATAGCACCACTGGAAGCTTTATCACAAAAAGAAAAGAAACTATAGTGTAGGGAGAGATTTTTATATACCTGTGACACTGACCTTGTTCACTTTGGGTGTGACCAAAGGCGCTTATGGACATGGGAATAAAAGGCTGGGCAGGAGAGATGCATGCTCTCTTTTCAGCTTCTGGTCTGGTCTTGGAAAGCTGATCACTCACCTGGGCTGCTAGGTTCTCTTGTAAGTACCTTCTAATATATATAGTTACCTATACCCTCATCAAGAGTGCGGTTTATTTTACAGTGACAGTTTGGTGTCAGAAGTGATATACGAATGATAGTAAAGGAAATTTTACCTCCCTGGGGATTACAGATTACCCCAGAAAAAATACAAAGAGGAGATTTTTTTTATTTTTTATTTTTAATTTTATTTTCCAGTTTAAATTTAGATAAGAAACAAGGTTGCTTCACAAGTCAGTTCCAGGTCCCTCTCCCATTCCCTCCCTTCCTCCCGTGCCCCCCCCCGTTATCCCCTCATTTCTCCAGGGAGGGTGAGGCCCTCCATGGGGGTGTGCATAGTGTGTCATTTCATATAGGGCAGGGCCTAGACCCTTCCCCAAGAGTTCAGGGTGAGAGTGCACCTCACATTGTTCTATGGGAGTCCAAAGTCCGTGTGTATACTTGGGATGGGTACTGATCTGCTGCCCAATGCTCAATAGATTCCCTAGGCCTCTTCACTGACACCCAGATTCAGGGGGTCTTGATCAGTCCCATGCTGGCTTCCCAGGCTAATGCCTGGGATTCAAGAGTTAACCTTTGTCTGGTCAGCTGTTTCTGGGGGTTAAACCAGCCCAGTCTTAATCCCTTTGATCATCAGTCCTCCCTCTCTGTTACTGGCTTTCTTGAGTTCAGCTCCGTACTTAACCAAGGGAGTCTGCCTCTTCTTCGATCAGCCACTAAATAAAGTTTCTGTTTCCCAGACTCTCTGGCCATAGGATTGTAGGCTGGCACTCCCCAGATCTATGTCTAAAATCCATATATGAGAGAGTACATGCCATGTTTCTCTTTTTGTGACTGGGTTACCTCCCTCAGGATGGTTTCTTCTAGTGTCATCCATTTGCCTGCGAATCTCATGAATCCATTATTTTTTTCTGCTGAATAGTACTCCATTGTGTAGATGTACCACATTTTCTCTATCCGCTCTTCAGGTGAGGGACATCTAGGTTGCTTCCACGTTCTGGCAATTAGAAATAAAGCTGCTATGAACATAGTGGAACAGACATCTTTGTTGTATGAATGGGCATCTTTTGGATATATGCCTAAGAGTGGAGTTGCTGGGTCTTGTGGTAGGTTTATTCCCATTTTTCTGAGGAATCTCCATACTGATTTCCAAAGTGGCTGAACCAGTTGGCACTCCCACCAGCAATGGAGGAGTGTCCCCCTTTCACCATATCCTCTCCAGCATAAATTGTCATTGGTGTTTTTGATTTTAGCCATTCTGACAGGGGTGAGATGGTATCTGAGAGTTGTTTTGATTTGCATTTCCCAGATGGCTAAGGATGTTGAGCACTTTCTCAAGTGCCTCTCAGCCATTTTAGACTCCTCTATTGAAAACTCTCTATTTAGTTCTGCAGCCCACTTTTTAATAGGGTCCTTTGGTGTTTTGGAGACTTGCTTCTTGAGTTCTTTGTAAATTTTGGAGATCAACCCTCTGTCAGATGTGGAATTAGTGAATATTTTTTCCCATTCTGTGGGCTGCCTTTTTGTCTTGCTGACTGTGTCCTTTGCCTTACAGAAGCTTCTCAGTTTCAGTAGGTCCCATTTATTAATTGTTGATCTTACTGCCTGTGCTACTGGTGTTATGTTCAGGAAGCTGTCTCCTGTACCAATTCGTTCAAGGGTACCACCCACTTTCTCTTCTAAGAGGTTCAGTGTGGCTGGATTTATGTTGAGGTCTTTGATCCATTTGGACTTAAGTTTTGTGCATGGCGATAGACATGGGTCGATCTGCATTCTTCTACATGCCAGTCTCCAATTATGGCAGCACCATTTGTTGAAGATGCTTTCTTTATTCCATTGTATATTTTTAGCTTCTTTGTCAAAGATCAGATGTTCGTACGTGTGTGGGTTAATACCCGGATTTTCAATTCGATTCCATTGGTCTACCTGTCTATTTTTGTGCCAATACCAAGCTGTTTTCAGGACTATAGCTCTATAATAGAGCTTGAGGTCAGGGATGGTGATGCCTCCGGACGTTGCCTTGTTGAACAGGGTTGTTTTGGCTATCCTGGGTCTTTTGTTTTTCCATACAAAATTGATTATTGTTCTTTCAAGGTCTGTGAAGAACTGTGCTGGGATTTTAATGGGGATTGCATTGAATCTGTAGATTGCTTTTGGCAGGATTGCCATTTTTACTACATTGATCCTACCTATCCAAGAGCATGGGAGGTCTTTCCATTTTCTGAGGGCTTCTTTAATTTCTTTCTTTAAAGATTCAAAGTTCTTACAATACAGGTCTTTCACTTGTTTGGTTAGCGTTACCCCAAGGTATTTTATGTTGTTTGTGGCAATTGTAAAGGGTGATGTTTCTTTGATTTCTCTTTCAGCCCTTTTATCATCTGTATATAGTAGGGCTACTGATTTTCTTGAGTTGATCTTGTAGCCTGCCACTTTGCTGAAGGTGTTAATCAGCTGTAAGAGTTCCCTGGTAGAGTTCTTTGGGTCATTGATGTAAACTATCATATCGTCTGCAAACAGTGAAAGTTTGACCTCTTCCTTCCCAATTTGTATCCTCTTGATCCCCCTTTGTTGTCGTATGGCAATAGCTAGAACTTCAAGTACCATGTTGAAAAGGTATGGAGAGAGTGGACAGCTTTGTTTTGTTCCTGATTTTAGAGGAATTGCGTTGAGTTTCTGTCCATTTAGTTTGATGTTGGCTGTTGGTTTACTGTATATAGCTTTTATTATGTTTAAGTATGTCCCTGTTATCCCAGATCTCTCCAAGACCTTTATCATGAAGGGGTGTTGGATTTTGTCAAAGGCTTTTTCAGCATCTAGTGAGATGATCATGTGATTTTTGTTTTTCAGCTTGTTTATATGGTGGATTACGTTGATGGATTTTCATATGTTGAACCATCCCTGCATTCCTGGGATGAAACCTACTTGATCGTGGTGAATGATTGTTTTGATGTGTTCTTGGATCCGATTTGCCAGTATTTTATTGAGTATTTTTGCATCAATGTTCATGAGGGATATTGGTCTGAAGTTCTCTTTCTTAGTTGTATCTTTGTGTGGCTTGGGGATCAAGGTTATTGAAGCCTCATAGAAAGAGTTTGGCAAAGACCCTTCTGCTTCTATTGTGTGGAACACTTTGAGAAAAATTGGTATAAGCTGTTCTTTGAATTTCTGGTAGAATTCTGCACTGAGGCCATCTGGACCTGGGCTTTTTTTGGTTGGGAGACTTTTGATGACAGCTTCTATTTCCATAGGGGTTATAGGTCTATTTAAATTGCTTATCTGTTCTTGATTCAGTTTTGGCAATTGATAGCTGTCCAGGAAGTCATCCATTTCCTTTAAATTTTCAAATTTTGTGGAGTACAGGTTTTCAAAGTATGACCTAATGATTCTCTGGATTTAAGAGGAGATTTTATTAACTGTTTAGGTTATAAAATATATCTATAGAAAGTTAGACTGCAAAAAGTACAAATCAGGAAAGATCATTGCCATACTCTTAATGATCTTTAAAAATGACTAGGAAAATATTCTCAACTACAGACAATTATTGTAGTGTAAGGGCATGATTTAAAACACCTGAAAATCACCATAAAGAGGAGAAAAGGACTTAAATAATCAATGAATATTCTCAGCTGAGATTGAATAAGAATTAGAATGGGTAGAGCAAAGACCATTAGAAGCACATATGGACCGTGTGGATCCAAAACTGGACTGCATTCTGGTTATTTTACCATCTAGAGAATACTCCAATGGAATGTTAATGCAGAGGGAAGACATCATATTAGAATGGGTATTTCTGCCATATAAACAGATTAAAAAAAACTAAAGACCTTGAGAGCTTGTTTGGAGGTTCTATCAGGGGAGCGCAGCTACTCGTATACCCTTGACCGAAGACCAGTCCTCCTCTATTCGGGGAAGGTCATCCTCTTTGACCAAGCGTGCAGCTTCGGGAGGGACGCACCCTCCCTGGGGAATGAGGGGATAACGGGGGGGGGGTTGGGGGAGGGCACGGGAGGAGGGGAGGGGAAGGGAGAGGGACCTGGAACTGACTTGTGAAGCAACCTTGTTTCTTATCTAAATTTAAACTGGAAAATAAAATAAATAAAATTAACATAAAAATGATAAAAAAAAGAATAGAGAAAAAACTGAAGACATATATAGAAAAGATCTCTGATTTGATATTTAAAGGTAAGTTAAGGCTTCATCAGCAGACTAGAAGGGACCAAACAGATTATGTTATACCTTTAAAAAATCAAGAAATTTTGGCAAAGGGCTTGCAGTGACTTTTTGGGAATGATTAGTAACAATTATCCAAAAACTGAGAGAATCAAATTCTTAAGGAAAACACTTTGGATCCTGTTAAGAGAAGCTTTTTTCTTGAGAGAATGCCTTCCCGCCAGCCTAGTTCTAGAGCCACATCAGTCCCAAATAAACACACAGGAGGCTATATTAATTATGAAGCTGTTGGCCTTGCTTGTTTCTTACTGGCTAGCTCTGACTTAAATAATTACCCCATAATTGTTAATCTAAGTATGTCTCTTACCGGAGAATAGTTCCGGGCTTCCTACCTCATGGTGCCACATATCAACTCTCCTGTGTTTCTCCTTCCCAGAGTCCTTCTGGACTCCTAGTCCCTCCTATCTAGATTCCCTATTGGCCAGACAGTGCTTTATTGACATAAGACTTCCCCAACATCTCCTCTTTTCTGTTTTAACAAAAAGAAAGGTCTTAACTTTAACATAGTCAAATTGTATATAACAGAACAGTATTCAAGTAAGAACACAGTTACAATATTTTTTCTATCAACATTTAGTAAGATTTAAAGAAAATATCATCTATCTCATTCTTGTGAGTCCAAAGTCCTATATGTAGTTTATCTTTTATCATAACTAAGGAAAACTATCTGTCTTCAACTCCATCAAAGACAACAGAAGGATAATATATAAACCCTATGATTGATAGAGACATCTTACTGCCTGGACAGTCACCCGAAGTTCCACTGTAACGTTGGGGCATCCATCTTCAGCCCATAGGCCACAATGTATCCAGAAGATTTCTCAGCCAAGCAGGAAATTTCAAAACTGTCCATCTGCATCAGCAGTCTGTCAGTCATTTTTCTGTGTCCTGCAGAATGTCCCGTAGACTCTTCCATGAAGCAGGAACCCTGTAAGACTGAGTTCAGCAGTCACTTTCCTGTGGGTCCTGCATGTCCAGATTATACAACAGCAGTCAAACAGTCTAGGTAAGAGCAGTTTCTTGCCCAAATGGCTAATCTTGCCATGTTGAAAGCAAACTCCATAACAAGTTTCTTCGATGCCCATCTTCCTCTCAGACGTAATTGGTGCTGCCAGGAGCAGACATTTCTCATTGTCAAGAAAAACCCTAAACCATTTTAAATGCCATTTTCTGAAGGTCTTTGAAAGGTTTGAAGACTGTTTATCTATCTCAAATATATTTCTGTATATCTAGAAAACCTAACTTACCTAACTATAAATTCTATTATCATTAATTATCTATAGTCTGTATTCAATTATGCATTACGTTTAAAAAGATCAGTATAAGCACAATACTTAAACAAGAGGAGATATACACATCACAAAATTAACCTTGAATTTGTATCAATAAATGAAAAACAATATACATACCATAATTCCCCCTTTTACTATTAAAAGGAGATTGGTTGTGATCATTAACCAATTATAAACAACCCCATTTAAATGAAAGCAAAGATTTATAAACAAGATGGGAATTAGGACATTGCTCATTCCAAACTGCTTCATGCTGGAAGGGGGCGCTGTTCATACCATGGGGACCATGACAAAACTCAGAAACCTGTATAAGTCCTTATTTTCAGGGTCTGTAAGGCTGCATCATCTTAGCAGTCTCAATTGTTGGAACACCTGGTCCACTGCTTCCGGGGGTCTTGGTTCGTCAAACCACAGAAGCCTGGAAGGAATCCTCAGCTTTTCATTTTCTGTAGAAACATAAATAAAAACTCCTTTTCCAAGTAACATATCCTTACACTTAAATTTTGAAGTCAAGGCATTTTTAAAAGATATAAGTTGAATTAATTCAGCAGCATTTATAATCAAGTGTACTTTAGCATTTGTTCCTTCCTTAGCAATGAAAAAACTTAAAAACACAATAGTGTACAGTATCCAGACTCTCTGTGTATTTTCCATCTTTACGTGGCTTATTTATTTATCTATTATTACTTTATTTCTTTCACTTTTATTTATTTTTCTTTGAGACAGGTTTTCTCTTTGGAAATCTGCCTGCCTCTGCCTCTGGAGCAATTTTTACCGGCGTGCGCCAACACAGTCGGCTTCTCTACTTATTCACCACTTTATCGTTTTTTTGTTTTTTGTTTTGTCTCTCGATCTTACGTATTTTTTAAAACACACTGTAAACCTTTAGAGCTTTTCTTCATCCAAGTCTGACTTTACTGTAAATCTTTATGTTTTTCTGGCCACGTGTCTTATCTGTTAAAACCGTGGCAGTTTAAACTGCCGTTTCCAACATGGCGGACATAAGTGAGATTCCAGCTTACCGCCTCAGTCCATGCTGACATCCAGCAAATGCTGCCACTTCCAGCTGTACATACACACCTTTCAATCGTTAGCAGAGTCTCTTAAAACAACCTTGCTGGTTTTCTTCTTTTTTTTTTTGTTGTTGTTTTTTCTTTTTATACTGAGTCAGGAAGACTCCAGTAAGCGAGCCACGTGAATCTCGGCTTGTTGATAGCAAAACAGAGTCCACCTGAGAAAATGCTGCTACCAAAAATCTGTGCTTCTCTCCGTTCTTCTGTTTCTAAAATTCCTTTAAATCTTTTGTTATTTTGCATGGAAATTCAATCCTGCTCCTGACAACCATTCTGTTAAGAGAAGCTTTTTTTTCTTGAGAGAATGCCTTCCTGCCAGCCTAGTTCTAGCGCCGCATCAGTCCCAAATAAACACACAGGAGGCTATATTAATTATAAAGCTGTTGGCCTTGCTTGTTTCTTACTGGCTAGCTCTGACTTAAGTAATTACTCCATAATTGTTAATCTAAATATGTCTCTTACCGGAGAATAGTTCCGGGATTCCTACCCCATGGCGTCACATATCGACTCTCCTGTGTTTCTCCTTCCCAGAGTCCTTCTGGACTCCTAGTCCCTCCTATCTAGATTCCCTATTGGCCAGACAGTGCTTTATTGACATAAGACTTCCCAAACAGGATCCTTCCATGTATTGTAAGAAAAACACGAATCTATGGAGTTCTTACATTCTACACTTGCAAACAATCAGGTAAGGCAGGTTATAAATCAGGAAATATAAGCAAAGTATTCAAAACCCTTACAACTCTGTACAAAAGGCAGAGTTGTAAGCCATTCTCATGATATTTAAAGACTTTACAGAGCCTCTCAATACAGTTATGGATTCTCAGTATGCAGAGAATGTCATCTTACACATTGAAACTGCAGAATTTGTTTCTGATGATACAGAATTAACCTCATTGTTTCTACAATTACAGGAAACCATCAGAAATAGAACCCATCGTATATCTATAACACTCATGAGATCCCATATGGGTCTGCAAGGACATCCAGCACAAGGTAATGATGAGATTGATCATTTATTAATAGGAAGCTTCAGAATTCCAAAAAAAAATCACCATGATAACAGCAAAGGCTTAAATAAGGATTTTCTATCACTTTGCAAAAAGCCAAAGAAATAATAAGAAACTGCCCCACCTGTTCATTCAATAATTAAACTCCATTACTCACAAGCAGTAATCCCAAGATGCATCTGAACTTCCCCACATCATTGCCTCCACCTGACAAGTACCATCATGAAACTGGTTTGGGACTACATCATTCTACACAGCTCCAGACTAATTAACTGATATGGTGCACCTTCTACAATCTGGCCAGAGCCTCAGAAAAGAACTTCAATCAACATTAGAACTTCAGTCAAGAACTTCAATTAAGCATCTCCCGCCAAAAAGAGACTGGGTACAAATGTTGTAATCAGTCCACTGTAGACTTCCACTACACTAACATTTTCTTCCTACAGGATCACATGAGGTTGTCATCGTCCCATTTCAGTAGGAAGTAGTTCTGAGAATTTTATGCCCGAGTTCCCTACTGTTGACATTACATGATGATTTACACTTATTTAGAGTTAGTTTTCAATTGTTTAGTGTTGGGATTGGAAGGAGGTATTAAACTTGGGCATCTCATTCAGGTAAGTTTAGGTTTAGATGGAATAGATATGCACAGGGTGGGATATAGATAGATTATTATATCTTCTGGTGATTGATAATTTGTTTATTACAATTTGTTATCCTGTGTAAAGTCTTCATTATATGCAGAAATATCCTCTTCTATGTATATATGCTTTACATATGTTTGAGATTTTTGTATACTGAGACAATTTAGTTTTAAGTTTAAATGTCTTCTTTAGACTAAATGGGGAATTGTAGGGAGAGATATTTAGATACTTGTGCCCCTGACCATGCCCACTTTGGGCATAACTAGAGGCACATACAACATGAGGAATAAAATGCTGGGCAGGAGAGGAGCATACTCTCTTTTAGCCTTCTGGTCTGGTCTTGGAAAGCTGCTGACTTACCTGGGTTGCCAGTTTCATAAGTACCTTCCACAATAAATATTTACGTATGCCCTCATCAAATGTGTGGTTTATTTACAGTGACATCATAGTCAAAAGGAGTAGACAGAAAATAGGAATCAAACACAGGAACTAGATTTAGAGAAGAAGGAATAATGAACTTCTAAAGTTATTCTACTTGTTTCCTTGGCTGGAGAAGCCTGCACATTCACAGGAAATCCTGGCTATAGGTGGGGACTTGACTATGTTGAGCTCTAGGGGAAGAAAGTTTGGAAGGGAACATTTATGTGATTCATTGGTGATTCCTTAAGGGGAGGAAGCAAAGGCTGAAACATGTTGGTTGCTACAGAGCTGGAGATGAGAATGTGGGATAGTTTTTGGAGGAGAGAAAGAAGAGGTAGGCATACACACCTACCTAGAGGTGTGTAGAGACCTAGCAGGCCTGGTCTCTGGGTTCTCAGGGAATCCTGGATGACAAGATTAAGGATGTTTCGTAAGGCAGAGGAACACACTGAGCAGGTGCAATCATCCAAAATCAGGTATGGAAAACTCAGAAAGGTAAATGTCTTGCATTAATTCAAGATAAGTGGTAATCGAACGGTTGGGAAAAGAGAACTAACATACTGAAGAGATGTGAAATAAAGGCATTGAGATGATAAACCTCCAACATTTTTCTAGGGCTAGTGAGGTGACTTAGCAGGTACAGATATTCTATGCCAAGGCTGGCTTCATTAGATTAATCCACAGGGTTAACAGAAGAGAACAGAAGAAAAGGAGAAACAATGCAGAAGGATAGAAAAAATTGTTCTTTCACTCTCCCTGATACATAAAATCTCTCCCTGTCCTTCACCTGCTATTAATAAATACATTTATATACTTTTTACTTTTGTAGTCTATTTCATGTTAATATAAGCAAGCACAGTCTTCTTGAACCACATTATTATTATTTATTTATTTTCCATCCCTATCACAGTGCCGCCTCCTTATCCAAGTCTCTTCCCTTCCCTCTCTGTTTCCAACCCCACTGTAGAATAATTCTATGTACACTGTAAGTATTTGTCACTCAAATTGGTTTAGTAAAACACAGATTGGCCAGTAGGCAGGCAGAAAATATAGGTGAGGCAACCAAACTAAGGATGATGAGAAGGAAACAGGAAGAGCCAGAAGATAATAGCCAAGCTGTCAAACAAGCAGCATGTGTAAAAAATGAGGTAACAAGTCATGAGACATGTGGCAAAGCATAAATAGAAATATGGGTTAATCTCAGTCTAAGAGTTATCTATTAACAAGCTTGCTCTATTGACTGAGCATTTATAATTCATATTCTGCCTGAGTTGGTTATTTGGGACCTGCAAGTTGGAACTTAAAATGTCTGTTTATATACCCCCAATCTACTCCTCCAATTCTGTTCAGGAAAGGGTAGGTATCCAATGGATATCAACAAAATATGTCCCATCAAGTTGTAGTATGACTCTATCTCCCCATTTATGAAGTGTGGATAAGGTGACCCAGGATGAGGAGTAGAATCCAAAAAGCTAGAAAAAGAGTCATCAGAGACAGTGCCTACTCACACTGTTAGGAGCCCCACAAAAGACCAAGCTATACAACGGTAACATATATGCAGAGTGTCTATGTAAGTCCCATATAGACTCCATGGTTATTGGTTATGTCTCTCTGAGCCCCTATGAGCCAAGGTTAGTTGATAATATGAGAATTCTTCTAATGTACTTGGCCCTTCTGGCTTTTAAAATCAATTCTCCCGTTATCTACAAGATTCTCCCATTGGTCTCTGCATCTGTTTCCATCTATAAAGCCTCCCTGCTAGGCACCAATCTATAAATATAGCAGAAATAGCAGAATATAATTAGGCATGATTACATTGACATTTTCCCCTCCATTCATTTTGGTCCCTTCCTAGGTCTCTGGGTCATCCTACCTGTTGGGTCTCGTGCTCCACAGAGAGAGGTATGCTTATTCTCCTGGCGTGGGTTTTAGGCTACCCCAGTCATTGGTTGGCCACTCTCTCAATGCTCTCAATGGCTAGTTCACCATTATCCTACCACATCCCACAGACAAGACAGAGTGTAGGTCAAAGGTTATGGGGCTGGGTTACTTTCCCCCCCCCTCTCTTGAAGATTTTTCTGGTCACAGGATATCCAGTGCAGGTACACATCACCTATTGCTAAGAGTCTTAGCTGATTTCATCCTTGGAGATTCCTTGGAAATTCCCTTATGCCAAATTTTATTTGACCCTGAAATACCCACCCTGATTTCTAGTAGCCACATTTTGCACGGGCCCCTTTTCCCTCCACCAACTTGACCTTTGAGGTCCCCATCCCTGCCTGTCCTAAATCTGTTCATGCAATCTTTTCTATTCCTTTTGTCCAAAGAGATCTGGGTGATCTCCCTTGGACTCTTCTTGTCACTTAGTCATTCTGGGTCTGTGATTTGTAGTATAGATATCATTTATTTTACAGCTAATGTCCACTTTTGAGTGAGTACATGCCATGCTTGCCTTTCTGGGTCTGGATTATCTCACACAGAATATTTTCTAGTTCCCTCCATTTGTCTTTGTAAATTTCATGTTGTGATTGTTTTTAAGAGCTGAGTAATACTACTTTGTAAAAATGTAAATTTTCATTATCCATTATTTATTTAAAGAATATCTAGGATGTTTCTTGTTTCAGGCTATTATGAATAAAGATTTTATGAACATATTTGAGAAAGTGTCCTTGTAATATTGAACATCATTTGTGTACATGACATATAGACTAGTATAGCTAGGTCTTATGGTATATTGATTATCAGTTTCTGAGAAACCCCCATATTGATTTCCGAAGTGGCTGTATAAGTTTGCACTCCCACAAGTTGTAGAGAAAACTTGACCCACAGTCTCCCCAGCATTAACTGGCACTTGTGTTTTGCATATTAGTCATTTTGACAGGTGTAAGATGTTATCTCAGAGCCTTTTTGAATTATATTTATCCCATGGATAAGGATATTGAAATTTTCTACAAGTATTTCTTGGCCATTGAGATTCCTTTGGTGTGCATTCTATGTTTAGATTTGTACCCCAATTTTTTAATTGGACTATTTGGTTTTTTGATTTCAATTTTATTGAGTTCTTTATATGTTTTGAAAAGTAGCCCTCTGTCAGGTGTGGGATTGGTGAGATCTTTTCCCACTATCATTTTGTCCTGTTGATGGTGTCCTTTGCCTTACAGAAACTTTTCAGTTTCATAAAGTCCAATGTTTTGTGTTGATTTTAGTGTCTATGTTATTGGTGTCTTGTTCAGGAAGTTGTTTCTTGTAACAATGAGTTAAAGGCTATATTCCATTTTCTCTTCAATCAGCATCGGTATATCTGGATTTATGCTAAGATCTTTGATCCAGTTGGAGTTGAGTTTTGTGTTGGATGATAGATATGGATATGTTTCCATTGAATAACTTTTTAGAGCATTGTGGTGGCCACAAAATATTTCAAATTAGGTATATCACACTTACTTTTCTGCCATTTTGAAAAAAATATTAAAAAGACATGTGTATTTGATAGCTGTGATACTTGGTAAAATCACCAAATGTATTTGAATTCTGCATTTTGAAAGGTGATTTCTGTTTTACCTTTGAAATATGTTTTCAATATAACATTTCTTCATTTTCTTCCCTCCCTGTATGGCCTCCCATAAGATCCTACACACTCCAGCATTAAGTTCATAGTCTCTTTATTATTATTATTATTGACTGCATATATGTATATGTACTTGTATATTTTGGTGTTGTTTGTTTTTTTGTTAATGTTGTTTGGGGAATGTGAGTGCATTTTTCTATTTATGTATGGCATTTGCTGTCTGGTTTTATTTATTTGTTAATTTATTTTTTTAAATATGTCTGCTTTGATTTTAATTTTGTTGCTGTTATTTTTCCTTCAGTTTTGAGAAAGAGCAAAAAAGGAACATGAAATTGTATGAACAAAGGTAAAGAGGTCTATGAGAGAAAATTTACTGGATGAAAAAAGTTTTAGGTAACAAAATAAAAAGTGATGAATTCATTATTAAAAGAGGACATAAGATAAAATTATCAAAAATGTTTATGCACATTGATGTATTTATGTCATTTACAAAAATAGGACAAATAATTATTTAGAAATATTAAAAGTATATAAAGGACTACTAACTTTTAAGTGTAATGTCTGTTACAAAGTTGAGTAATGAGGCATAGTAATGCAGGAGGTTTGGATTAACAGTGACTATTGGCATCTTTTTGGGTAGACACTGGAGATAGAAATTGTGGCAGGATGAACTTGAGGCATTTACTCTGCATTTCTTTTCGTGATCAAAAAAGTATTAATTTATAACATCACTCCACTTAATAATGTTATTGTAATATTTTCCTTAATTGATATATTATGGTAGGTAGACATGTATATTTAAGAAGTAAAATATGGTGTTTTTACATGTGTATAATGATTGAAATGATTTTTCTCTCTGACCAATTAACCTCTGCTCACAACGTAATTACATTCTTTCTCTTTTAGGAGTGACGATACATTCACTTATAAAATTAAATGCTGACTCATAGGGATCCTGAATACAACATGGTTATTTTGGTTAACTAGGCAACTTCTTGAGATTCCTTCTTTCCTGTATTCTGAAGCACCTTCAGATCAGTGAATCAAGGAGGATGGTACATGTTATATCTCTCTGCATTCTATTGAAAATGGCTCCAAGTCAAATAATAGGTTTTATATAGTTATCCTTTGATGAGTCCTGGAGTAGAGTTAAAATTTTATTTTGTAAAACTTGTGAGTTATTCTTTAGAATTTCATGTTGAATACCATTTAATATGATATTTTGAAGTTGCCTTCCTGTCCCTTTTGACAAATATGAAAAGTGAAAAACCTGATGTTCATCAATGATATTGAACATCAGATCTGGAGAATGTTGAGATGTGTTCTGATTTTTAAATGAAACAGAGTGTGTCAAGTGATAGAGATGAGAATCTATGGTTGCCAAAATGACATTTTCATAAGATACGTATTTCAAAAATGTTTCATTCCCAATAGAAGACTAATCAAGTATATGAAGAAATAACAAGGCCTGTTTTTAAACTCTCAAGATTTCTCTTGGTAAATATTTATATTGTAGCTTCTGAATCAGAAAACCTAGGTGTATTGACAAACTGAAAAGAACAATAAAGCATGTAAATAATGTTGACACTGTGATTATCATATGTTTTCAAATCCATGTCCTTGGCATGTTGATTTCAGATGGCATATCGACCAAAGAATGTTAAAATACATTGACTCCACTTACAGAAATTAGAGGTCTCATGGGAGTGCAAACATAAACTCTGCATTGTCATACAAATATATCACTCATGTCCTTACCATACCAGAGCAAAACTTTGATTACAGAATTTTGTATTTTGAAAAATGATGGTTGGATTTAGATAACATAATAGATCATTACTATATTTATTTTTTTAGATGTGTTAGATGTGACAGGTTTTTAAAATAATGTTATTTAGATGACAGTTTGCTTGCTATTTTATTTTGTTTTTCTAAGACAGAGTTTCTCTGTGTGTGGTCAGCCTGCCTCAATCTTCAGAGTGCTGGGATTGAAGGCATGCTCCACCATCCCCTGGATTATTCAAATAACTCCTATTGTTCTGTTCTAGAGCAGTTTCCCTACCCCACCCACATTCATTAACTTTTCTCATGCTCCGTTTTTGTCTGCACCTATATCAGCAAAAGTTTAAAAGTATCCTTTCTAACTGTACTATTATCCTTCTTTGCAGAGAAATTACTCTATAATCATAATACAGATTTTAATTTTACCAAGTCAAAAGAATGAAAACAATGTAACTATAACAAGAAAAAACAAAAGTATTGTTCCTTTCTTGGGTAATGATATAACTCACTGCAAATTTAGTGATGTGTGATAAAAAAAGATAATTATTTTTTTTTGTAATTCAGGAGCCCAGAAATGTAAAATTATGACTAGTGGGTAGGCATTGAAACTTTATCTAGGCTCCAAGGCAAAACCTGGCTTTGGATTCTCAGTAGCTTATTTCTTCCAACATTCTTGATCTAGCTGTCACATAGCTCATCTTCAGTATCAGAACCTTTTAACCTTGCTCTGCTCTGATCACATCTTTTCCTTTGTATGGATATCTGTGATGATAAATATTCCTTCCCTTTCTCTTACAGGAAAATCAAGCTTGACAGTGTACCTGATAGTTCAAAATATTCTCATCTCAAAATTCATTATTTTTTCACAGATATTTTAGGCAATACTTTTCAGCATAATGCACACAAAAGAATAAATGCAGAAGATATTATTTTAAATCTTGTATAAACACACACACAAACACACACACATGTGTGTGCCTATGTGTATGCATAAGTGCATATGGATATAAAATCAATTATATATTCCTGACGAACCTATACTCGTACACAGAACTTTGTTAGCTGATTCAGTGCCATACAAACACTGTTTTATTTATTTTCATTTTGAGTGATTGCCTATATGAAAACTTCTTTCACTTACTGATGCTCAACAATGGAACTTATGAAAGGAAACATGCAGGATACAGAACAACTAAACTCTCCTAGTAGAGTTAAGGAGAAAAATCACAGAACAGTGATCTGTGGATTTAACTAACACATGTAAATCGATATGGCATTTGTCATCCCAGTAAGTTTGGTGACAGTTTGTAGGTTCTCTGTTGTTTCCAAGTACTGATCTTCTTGTAATATGACTCCTATAGAAAAATATATCTGTGTAATTAAAAGATGACAGCTTTGGGAATCCCTCTGTATTGTAAAAACACTGGCATGACTTTTTAAGTATCTATGTATATTATCAAACACTTTTCTCAACTATTCCTAATATGATTTTGTAAAGAAGAAATTAATGAAAATACATATATTTTCCTTTTTTCCTTTGACAGCTCATCAGATGAAATATTTTTGCCCTAAACACCCAGACCTTATCTAGAACAAGAACCATCTCCAAAAGTACATCTGGGTCTCTGTCTTCCTTAGAAGCAGTGAGGGTATACAAATACTTTACATAATTGCATGTGTCTTCCTAAATTTCCATCCTTTGTTGACAGATTTCCACATGACCTGCAATTCCATTCTGTTTGCACATTCCTGGAAGTATATAAAGATATCTTTATATCTTTCTTTTTATTTTCTTTTCAGAATCTCTCATTCTAGCCAATTTCTTTAGCTTCTTTAAAAAAATATAAATTAGAAACAAGCTTCCTTCACATATCAATCCCAGCTCCCTCTCCCTCCCCTCCTTCCTAGTCACCCAAACAACCCACCCAATCCCCACTTTGCTCCCCAGGGAGGGTGAGGTCCTCCGTGGGGGAGTCTCCAATCTGTCATATCATTGAGGCAGGGCCTAGGGCCTCCCCCATGTGTCCAGGATGAGAGAGCATCCCTCCATGTGGAATGGGCTCCCAAATTCCATTTGTATGCCAGAGATAAGTATTGATCTACTACCCGAGGCCCCACAGATTGCCAAGACCTCATCACTGGCACCCAACTTTAGGGGGTCTGGATGAGTCCCATGCTAGCCTCTCAGTCATCAGTCTGGGGTCAATTTGTTTATTGTACTTTTCTATATTTAACAATTTTGAGATTCTCTACTTGTAACAAACTCAATTCATTTATGAATTTGTCAATAATGGTTTGATAAACTCTAGTGGAATACTTAAATTTTAAGTGCAAGTTCAAATCAGAAATGGTACAGCCCACTTGACAGAGTTTCATGCCTGGTACTGTAAAAGTAAACAGCTGCCTAGGACTAGAGAATTCATAGACCCTAAGTGAATATTTACTGCTGTGATTTTTCTTAGCTAATGTAAATTCCAACTGTATTCTGAACATTTTTATTCATATTCAAAGATAGTTTTAGTTCATATCCCTCAGAAAAGGTTTAAGAACATTTTGTAAAAGAGGAAGACTATTGCAGACATTCCCTACTGATTAAAAGTAGGAGAATAAGTTTCCATGATGTCTTCGGCCTCAGTTCCTTCATATATCACAAAATCTGTAAAGGCTTAGTGAACATTACAGTTTTAAAAAAATTAAGAGTCAAAGGAAAAGGATTTCCATATTGTGAGATACTGTCTGGTGAACAAAAAAAGCTGTACCTGTAAACAAAATAAATAATCAAATTGAGGGCTGAAATCAATAAAGTAGAAACGGGGAAAACAATACAAAGAATCAATGCAATGAAGAGTTGGTTCTTTGAGAAAATCAACAAGATAGACAAACCTTTGTCCAAACTTACCAAACAGCAGAGCACGAACATTCAAATTAACAAAATCAAAAATTAAAAGGGGGACATAACAACAGACTCTGAGGAAATTCAGAGAATCATCAGGTCATACTTTGAAAACCTTTACTCCACAAAATTCGAAAATTTAAAAGAAATGGACGACTTCCTGGATAGCTATCACTTGCCAAAAATTAAATCAAGAACAGATAAGCAATTTAAATAGACCTATAACTCCTATGGAAATAGAAGCAGTCATCAAAAGTCTTGTTTCTAATTTAAATTTAAATTTAAAATAAATAATAAAAAACAAACAAACAAAAATCTCAATAATATGACTCCCTGAAAAAGATATAAATCATGGGTTCTCAACTTGTGCATCACAAACCCTTTCTGGGTTTGTACATAAGACCTGAATATGAGATAATTAAACTGTGGTTCATAACAGAAGTAACATTTTAGTTATGAAGTAGCAATGAAGTAATTTTGTGTTTGGGAGTCACCACAATATAAGGGGCTGTATTAGATGCTTGCAGCATTGAGAAGTTGAGAAACACTGATATAAATAATGACAACACTAGTTGACATACCATTGTGAACGGAGGACATTCCACTAGGTCCTACATAAGACTTTCAGCTTGTCAATTGCTTCTGAAAGAACACCTCTATAGGTTTACAATTCCAAGAAATCATCCTGGATACAAGTATATGCAAGCAACATTGAACACTGAACAAACAGGGTTGTATGTGTGTGTGTGTGTATGTGTGTGTGTGTGTGTGTGTGTGTGTGCTCATGTGTGCATGCTTGTGTGTGTATGTGTGTGTATGTGTGTGCATGCATGGGTTTGTGTGTGAGTCTGAGTGTGTGTGACCACATGTACATGTATGTGTGGCTGTGGCTGATTATAAATGCAACCGTAGCTATTTAAGAAGAAACATTACTAGTTTAGAAAGGGCATGGAAGTTGCTCTAGGGATTGGGGTAGAAAAGGTATGGTACTTATGTAAGTTATTTTCAAAATAAATATACAATATGTGGAAAGTGCAATAGTGTAATTGTGAATTAAAATAGATGCAAGAGGAAGTAACTTTAATTATTGACTGAATAAAAGGAAAAGGATACACTTGTTTTAATGCAATCCTGTGACTTACTCTGAAAATAAAAATCTTGTCCACATGCCATAAAGATAATAAAACTCATGCAAACTTTAAATTGCCTATATAAGCTAAACATGACAACCATGTGAAAAGTCAACTCCAAAGGTTGAATTTTGGTTTCTACTTCTTGTCCTTTTTAACATTCTGGTTAGAAATCAGAAAGGTTCTAGAGAGTTATGGTTCTGGTAAGGTAGAGTAGTCCTAGTGGTTTTTTTTTTTGTTTCAACACTTAGTGTGTGTTATATTTTTCTAAAAATGAAACTGACCAGTTATCCAAAATTAAGAGATTTGAGAGAAGAAATGGATTCATGTTTAGGATGTTTTTAAAATTAAAATTACTTGTGGATCAAATTGATTTATGGTAATAGAATTTCTAATTTCTGTAAGAAAAGTAAAATTACAGACTGTACATTTTTTTTTGTTTTATGAGACAGGCTTTCTCTGTATTGTTTTGGAGGCTGTGGGACCATCTGGCTTCGAACTCATAGAGATCTGCCTGCCTCTGCCTCCCGAGTGCTGGGATTAAAGGCATGTGCCACCACCGCCCGGCATCAGACTGTACATTTTTAAGTATATAAAAAAACCTGGTGTGCCAAAGTTAGACTATGCTCTTAACACAGATACATCAGAGAAAAAATAGTAATGGAACAGGTATTAAAGGAAGATTTCACGTCTCAATCTTTGACTCAACCCCCAACATCATCAGATTTTAATTCATAAATCTGAGTTTTATTATCTCCCTTCCTAAAAGCATCAGATAATATCCTGAGAAAAGATATTCTAAGAGCCGTTGGTCTGGGGGAACTTAGTTGAATTTGTTCTTATACAAGTTCACACATGTATAATAGTAACCACTAACCACTACTAACAACGTACTATCCATTCCTGCATGACTTGACCTCATGTCCATATCACCTCTATGCTCATAATCTTCATACAAACTCCTCCTTTCACTTTCATGTCTGTTTTTGTTATTGTTTGTTTGTTATTTTTCTTCTTGCTTTTCTTTTGTGATTCACCTTGATTTCACCAAGATCATCCATCTATTTTATGATTAAATGTGGACCTATCTGTGAGGTCAGTAGTAGATACACAACCAAAGATATTGATTTCTTTTCTCTCACCTACAATCTCTCATTAGTCAATAGTTCAGCCATACAGAGTAGAACCTCCAAATCTCTCATTTTTGACTGTATATAGTCTCAGGAAAGCTGCAATTGTTGTGTGTTAATGATTGTTGTATTTAGTCTAGACAATGCTGCTTCACAAAATTTTACATCATCTTCAGCTCTTATATATGTCCTGCCCTCCACTCCCACCTTTCAATGCTGAGCCTTAGAGGGACTGGTATAAATGCCTTGTTTAGGGCTGAAACCACAAATGTCACTCATTCTTAGCATCATGGAAAGCCAGAAATTTCCATTCTCATTGCTTTCATTGTAATGAGAAACTTCATTGATTAAGTCTTGGAGTAGATTTCATCTGTGCATATAAGACAGTTTGAAAATATACAAATTTAGTTAAATACAACTAAAAAGTTTCCTATCTAGGCTTGAAGTAGCAGATATGGCTTTCCTGCCTTCTCCCTCTTGTGAAACAAAACTCAAATTCAATTGAAGGCCACTTGGTTACCCCTACAACAAAGAACTATTGCATAGGTGAACAATCCTTGTTTAAAAGGCTGACTTTCTGATTTGTAGGAACAGCAGATGGGAAAAGATGTTTGTTACCTACTCAACAATCTGTGTTGGTTTGAATGGTAACCAAGCAAGAGAATGCCTGTAGCTCCATTAGGAATAATCACAGTGTTCCTGATTTCTCTCTTTGCTTTCTATCTGGTTAAAAATGCAGCCATTGGGGTCTCTTCCTTTAATTTTGACTAGAAACCCTCTTCTGACACGGGTGCATGCATACATACATGTAAATACATAAATTAATACACACATGAATATTAATAAATGTATGTTCATTTCCCTTGTATGCTGTGTGTGTGCATTCTAGATAATACCTATACTTACGTGTGTGGATGAATGATTGCGCCCATATAACATAAACAATTTTTTAAAATTCTAGTCATCCCAGGCTATTTTTCTCCAAAATACTAGGTGATGATTTATTTTATACAGGATCTTATGATGTAAAATAGCAGTATTTTGAAATCTAAGCTGTAGCTGTTATCTATTATTCCACAAAAATTCTCTGAACCCTCTAAAGGATGTACTTTACAATGTTCTTCTTTGTAGTCAGCCATTCAGCAAAATTCTCTTTCAACATCTTCCACTGATATGTGACAAGTTATAACAAATGTCTGTTCAGTTTATTGTCAACAAAAGCATCCCCACCTAAAACATTAGCCACAATGTTCAAAGTTAAGCCCACTCATACCAAAGACATAGACCTTACATGACCCATAGGAGCTTTTTGCATAAATCAATTCATGACCTCTGTATTATGGAACATCCAATTAAATGTAGTACAACAAAAATAATAGGAAAAAAAGCTACTGAAATGTTCAAAAGTGGTTTCTTTCCCCCCAGTAAGTGGTATGGAAAAATTACTTCTTCCTCGCAATCCTAAGTCATAACCCATTTCTTGCATTTATTAAAGAAGCTGAATAGGAGTTCAAAGGTTTAATTTTTGTGGTTCAGCAGTCACAAAGTCACAAAGTCAAAATGTATTTGTCTAAAAAGGCAACAGGGGCTGCAAATTCTATTGCTAGTGACAACAATTATTCTTTCAAACACCTTAGGCTGATGTAATTTTATTGCTACTTTTAGTGGAGACTTACAGGCAATTTCCATTTTATAGTCATCACAAGTTAAACTCACAATCTCAAGCAGCAGTTCTTGCAGGTGTGGTGCATAATTTAAAGAAGGAAAGTCAGGGACGCCCAGCTAGCTCAGTCAGTAGAGCATGAGACTCTTAAAGAAGGAAAGTCATGTGCAGATTGTACTATCCACCTGCACTTGCCAGTATGTTCACTCTGCTTAATCTTCTTCTGACACTAGCCAACCAATACTTCAGCAATGGTAGGGTCAGACTGACATGCTTCCTGTGGCAATTTTCATGTTATACATGCTTATCTTCACATAGTGTTTTTGTGTCATTTTTTATTTTGTTTTACATTCCAACCACATTTCTCCCTCCTACCCACCCACCCCTGCTTCCTCCCACCCTCCATCATGTCCTTCTGAGCCCATCCCAGTCCTCTCCTCCTCACAGGTATGGGCTCCCATGAGGAATCAACATTGTCTGGTAAAATAAGTTAGGGCAGGACCATGCCCCCTCCCATGCATTAAGACAGAGAAAGGCATCCCACCTTAGGGAATGGGCTCCAACAAGAGAGCTCATGTACCAGGATTATATCGTGGTCCTACTGCTACTGAACTTGGCATCCCACTCTAAGGAGTGAGCATTTCCTTGGTGTGGAAACTATCAGCAATGTAATGAAACCGAAGTCAATATCCTGCATAGACTCAGTTTGCAAATGAGATATTACTAATTAGATTCCTTGCCTAGCACAGGAGGTACACTAATAACACATGATTCATTCTGTGTCTAGTTTCAACTAAGGGAAAGACTTACAAAAATAGCCAGCCCTCAGATTAATGTTGGACTAATACTATTTTGACCATGTTTTCTAAGAGAGCAGTAGTCTCATCCATGCCATGAAAGGAATTTATAATTACAGATAAAAGACAATATTGAGAATGGCAATATCAACAACCAGGTTTGCATGGGAGATGCTGCCTGAAAACCAAATATCCTTAATTAACATCTCTGAGATATAGAAATATTGTACACCATGAAAAGACCAAACCTAAGAATAATAGGTATAGAAAAAGGTAAAGAAACCCAGCTCAAAGAGGCAGAAAACACATTTAACAAAATCATAGAAGAAAACTTTACCAACTTAAAGAAAGAACTACCAATGAAAGTACAAGAAGCTTACAGAACACCAAATGGATTAGACCACAAAAAAGTCCCTTCACCACATAATAATTAAAACCACAAGTACACAAAATAAAGAAAGAATGTTAAGAGCAGCAAAGGAAAATTCCAAGTGACAAATAAAGGCAAACCTATCAGTATCACACCTGACTTCTCCATGGAAACTCTGAAAGCCAGAAGGTCCTAGATAGATGTTTGATAAACATTAAGAGACCATGGATACCAGCCCAGACTACTTTATCCAGCAAAGCTTTCAATCACTGTAGATGGAGAAAACAAGATATTCCATGACAAAACCAGATTTAACCAACACATATCCACTAACTCAGCCCTACATAGAGTTTTGGAAGGAAAATTCAACCCAAATAAGTTGAACAGGAAAATATAGGCAATAGATAATACCACTTTATAAACAGACAAAAGATAAAATGGGTGGAAATCCACACACAATTCCACCACCACCACCAATTCCAAATCAAACAAAAATCAGTAATCAATGGTCATTACAATCCCTCAATATTAATGGTATTAACTTGCCTATAAAAAGACACAGGCTGCCACAATGGATTCAAAGACAGAATCCATCATTCTGCTGCATACAAGAAACACATCTCAACTTCAAAGACAGATGTTAACTCTGTGTTGAGGGTTGGGGAAAGATATTCCAATCAAATGGATCCAAGAAACAAGGTAGGGTAGCAATCCTAATATCTAACTAATTAGACTTTAAAATAAAACCAATCAAACGAGATGAAGGAGGTCATTTCATACTAATCACAGGAGAAATTCCCTAAGGTGAAGTCTCAATTGTGAACATCTATGCCTCAGATGGCAACCAAGTTCGAAAAAGAAGCATTACTAAAACTCAAATCACACATAAAGCCTCACCCACTTACAGTGGGAGATTTCAACTCCACAACCTCAACACTAGATAGGAATACTAGACAGAAAATAACAAAGAAACTAATAGAAGAATGATACAACTGGGTTTAACAGACATCTATGGATCATTCCATATAAATACAAAAGAATATACCTTCTTCTCAGCGTCTCATGAAACCTTCTCTAAAATTGACCACATACTTGGCAATATAGCAAATATCAACAAGTACAAAAATTGGAATAACTCCATGCATCGTTTTATTTTTTGGTTTTTCAAAATAGGGTTTCTCTGTGTCTTTAGAGGCTGTCCTGGAACTAACACTTGTAGACCAGGCTGTTCTCAAACTTACAGAGATCAGACTGACTCTGCATCCTGAGTGCTGGGATTAAAGGCATACGCCACCATTGCCTGGCTAATTCCATGCATCTTATCAGACCACCATGCTTTAAAGTTAGAATTCAACCACCACACCAACTGCAGAAAACCTACAAACACATGGAAATTTAATAATGTGCAATTGCACCATTCCTGGGTCAAAGAAAAAATAAAAAAAGAAACTAAAGACTTCCTAGAATTCAATCAGAATGAAGACACAACACATCCAAACTTATGGGACTCTTTGAAAGCAGTGCTAAGAAGAAAGTTTATAACACTTGACAAAGATCAAGAAACTGGAGAATAGTCACACCAGAGAATTGGCAGCAGAATTGAAAGCTCTAGAAGAAAAGAAGCAAACAGCCTGCTGGAGTAGCTGCCAAGGAATAATCAAATTGGGAGGTGAAAACAATAAAGTAGAAATTAGGAAAACAATACAAAGAATCAATGTAACAAAGTGTGGGTTCTTTGAGAAAATAAACAAGATAGACAAACCTTTATCCAAACTTATCAAACAGCAGAGGGTGGACAGGCAAATCAACAAAATCAGAAATGAAAAGGGTACAAAATAATGGACACTGAGGAAATACAAAGAATCATGAGGTCGTACTTTGAAAACCTGTACTTGCATAAAATTAGAAAATTTAAAGGAAATAAACAATTTTCTGAACATATATCACTTACCAATATTAAATTAAGAACAGATAAGTTATTTAAATAGACCTATAATCCCTAATGAAATATAAGCAGGACTCAAAAGTCTCCCAACCAAAAAAACCCGGGCCCAGTTGGCCTCAATGCAGAATTCTACCACAAATTCAAAGACGAGCTAATATCAATTCTTCTCATATATTCCATGCAATAGAAGCAGAAATGTCACTGCCAAACTCTTTTTAAGAGGCTTCAATTTCCTTGATTCTCAAGCCACACAAAGCCACAATTAAGAAAGGTAAGTACAGATCAATATCTCCCATGAATATTGATACAAAACTACTCAATAAAACAATTGTAAATTAGAATAAAAAAATCAAAAAAAGCATCCACCATGATCAAATAGTCTTCATCCCATAGACGGTATAACATATGAAAATCCATCAATGTAATCCACCATATAAACAAGCTGAGAAACAAAAATCACATGATCATCTCACTAGATGCTGAAAAAGCCTTCGATAAAATTCAACAGACCTTCATGATAAACTTCTTGGAGAGATCACAGATAATAGGAACATACATAAACATAATAAAATTATATAGAGCAAACCAACAGCCATCATCAAAGTAAATGGAAAGAAACTCAAGCCAATTCCTCTAAAATCGGGAACAATAAAGGCTGTCCCCTTGCTCTAGAGCAATAAGATAATAAAGCAGATCAAGTGGATACAAACTGAAAAAGTCAAACTTTCACTATATACAGATAATATGATAGTTTACATAACTAATCTGAAAAAAAAAACTCTACAGGGAATATCTACAGCTGAGAATCACCTTTAGCAAAATGACAGGATACAAGACCAACTTAACAAAAAATTAGTAGACCTATTATAAAACGGCTGAGAAAGAAATCAGAGAAACATCACTGCTTACAATTGCCACAAACAACATAAAGTACCTTGGGGTAACGCTAACCAAACAAATGAAAGACCAGTGTCACAAAAATTTTGAGTCTTTAAAGAAAGAAATTAAAGTAGTTACCAATATATGTAAAGATCCCCCATGTTCTTGAATAGGTAGTTATCATTCTTGCCAAAAGCAATCTACAGATTCAATGCAATCCCATCAAAATCCCAGCCGAATTCACAGACTTTGAAGGACAATTTTCAACTTTATATGGAAAAACAAAAGACCCAGGATAGCCAAAACAATCCTGTTCAACAAAGCAATATCTGGAGGTAGCACCATACCTGACTTCAAGCTAAAAACAGCTTGGTATTGGCACAAAAATAGACAGGTAGACCAATGGAATCAAATTGAACACACGATATTAACCAACACATATATGAACACCTGGTTTTTCACAAAGAAGCTAAACCCATACAATGGAAAAAAGAAAGCATCTTCAATAAATGGTAGTGGCAGAACTGAATGCTGGCTTGTAAAAGAATGCAGAAAAGTCCATGCCTATCACCTATACAAAACTTAAGTCCAAATGGATCAAACACCTCAATTTATATCAGTCACATTTAACCTTTTAAAAGAGAAAGTAGGAGGCACCCTTGAATGAGTTGGTACATGAGACTGCTTCCTGAACTTAACACTAGTAGCAAAGACACTGAGAACTACAACTAATAAATGGGCCCTCATGAAACTGAGAACCTTCTGTAAGGCAAAGGACAGTCAACAAGAGAAAAAGGCAGCCCACAGAAGGGGAAAAGATATTCACTAACCCCACATCTGACAGAGGGCTGATCTGCAATATTTACAAAGAATTCAAGAAGCAAGTCTCCAAAACACCGGCGTATACAATTAAAAAGTGGGGTAGAGAGAAAATAGGGAATTCTCTTTTTTTTAAAACTTTTTTTAAAATTTTAAGTAGCTTGCTTCTCATGTCAATTCCAGTTCCTTCTCCATCCCCTCCTCCTGCATCTCCCACCATCCCCCCCCATCCTCCCACCCTATTGCCAATTCCTTCAGCATAGGGGATATCTAGAGTCTATCATTTCATTCAGGGAAGGGTCCAGGCATTTCCCTAAGAGTCCAGGCAGAGAGAGCAACCCTCTTTGTGTTATGGACACACGATGTCTGTTAGTATTCAAGGGATAAACACTGATCCATGCTCAGGACCCCATAGGTAGCCCAGGCCTCCTCATTGACTCTCACATTCAGGGGGTCTGGATCAGTCCCATGCTGGCCACCCAGCTGTCGGTCTGGGGTTCAAGAGCTCTCCCCTGTTCAGATCAGCTGTCTCTGCTGGTTTTGCCAGCCCATTCTTTGCCAATTTGCTCTTGGCTCCTCTCTCTCTGTCGCTTGGTTCCTTGGGTTCTATTCAGTATTTAATTGTGGGTGTTTGCCTCTGCTTCAATCAGTCACTGGATGAAGGCTCCAGGATGGAATTCTCAATAGAGAAGTAGCCAACATCCTTAGCCATTAGGGAAATGGAAATCAAAACAACTCTGAGATACCATCTTACTCCTGTTAGAATGGTTAAAATCAAAACCATCAATGACAGTTTATGCTGGAGAGGATGTGGAGAAAGGGGAACAGTCCTCTGCTGTTGGTGGCAGTACAAACTCATACAGTCAGCCACTTTGGAATTCAGTATGGAGAGTTCTAAGTAAAATGGGAATCCAACAATTCCACTCTTACATATACCCAAAAGATGCACATTCATACAACAAGGACATCTGTTTTACTATGTTCATAGCACCATTATTTGCAATAGCCGGAAACTGGAAGCAACCTAAATGCCCTTCAACTGAAGATAGGATAGAGAAAATGTGGTACATTTGCACAATGGAGTACTTCTCAGCCGAGAAAAAAAAAGCAATGGAATCTTGAAATTTTTAGGCAAATGGATGTCACTAGAAGATGCCATCCTGAGTAAGGTAACCCAGTTACAAAAAGACAAACATGGCATGTACTCACTCATATATGTATTTTAGATATGTATCAGGGTATTGCCAGCCAACAATCCCACTGACAGAGAGTCTGGGAAAGAGGGAGGTCCCAAAAAGACATATGCATGGTACCCCAGAGAAGGGGAATGGGAGAGAATCTCCTGAGCAGATTGGGAGCATGGGTGGAGGGGAGAAGAAGCTGGGAAAAAGAGAGGTGGTTGAAGAGTATGGAAGAGGAGGACATGGAAGCAGGAAGTTTGAGTAAGGGGAATAATTGAGAAGAACAGGATGAGAGATATCATACTTGAGGGAGTCATTATAAGTTTGCGGAGGGATCTGGAATTAGTGAATTTCTACATGTCTACAATTGTTGGGGAAGTCCTGTGTATATGCCAATAAAGCACTGTCTGGCCAATAGGAATCTAGATAGGTGGGGTTAGGAGTCCAGGAGGATTCTGGGAAGGAGAAACCCAAGAGAGTTCGAGATGTAACTCCATGGGGTAGGAGCCCGGAACTATTCTCCGGTAAGAGACATATTTAGATTAATAATTATGGGGTAATTACTTAAGTCAGAGCTAGCCAGTAAGTAACAAGCAAGGCCAACAGCTTCATAATTAATATAGCCTCCTGTGTGTTTATTTGGGACTGATGCGGATCTGGAACCAGGCGGGCGGGAAGGCTCCTCTCAAGAAAAAGCTTCTCATAACAGAATGGTTGTCAGGAGAGGGATTGAATTTCCACGCAAAATAACAAAAGCTTTAAAGGAATTTTAGAAACAGAAGAATGGAGAGAAGCACAGATTTTGGTAGCAGCATTTTCTCAGGTGTGCTCTGTTTTGCTAGCAACAAGCCGAGATTCACGTGGCTCGCTTACCGGAGTCTTCCTGACTCGGCATAAAAAGAAAAAAAAAAAAACAGCAAGGTTGTTTTAAGAGACTCTGCTAACGATTGAAAAGTGTGTACGTACAGCTGGAAGTGGCAGCATTTGCTGGATGTCAGCATGGACTGAGGTGGTAAGCTGTAATCACGCTTCTGCCCGCCATCTTGGAGAAGGCAGTTTAAACAGCCGCGGTTTTACAGATAAGACACGTGGCCAGAAAAACATAGTTTTACAGTAAAGTCAGACTTGGATGAACAAAACATCTAAAGGTTTACAGTGTGTTTAAAAATATACGTGAGATTGAGAGAGAAATGAAACGGCAAAGTGGTATATAAATACAAAAGCCGGTTGTTCTGGCGCCCTCTGGTAGGATTTACTACAGAGGCAGAGGCAGGCAGATTTCCAAAGAGAAACCCTGTCTCAGAGAAAAAATAAATAAAGGTAAAAGAAATAAAGTAATAATAGAAATAAATAAGCCACGTAAAGATGGAAAATACGCAGAGAGTCTGGATACTGTACACTATTGTGTTTTTCAGTTTTATAATTACTCAGGAAGGAACTGCTACTAAAGTACACATGATTATAAATGCTGCTGAATTAATCCAACTTCTATCTTTTGAAAATGCCTTGACTTCAAAATTTAAGTATAAGGATATGTTATTCAGAAAAGGAGTTTCTACTTATGTTTCCACAGAAAATGAAAGCTGAGGATTCCTTCCAGGCTTCTGTGGTTTGACGAACCAAGACCCCCGGAAGCAGTGGACCAGGTGTTCCAACAATTGAGACAGCTAAGATGATGCAGCCTTACAGACCCTGAAAATAAGGACTTATACAGGTTTCTGAGTTTTGTCATGATCCCCATGGTATGAACAGTGCCCCCTTCCAGCATGAAGCAGTTTGGAATGAGCGACATCCTAATTCCCATCTTGTTTATAAATCTTTGCTTTCATTTAAATGGGGTTGTTTATAATTGGCTAGTGATCACAGCCAATCTTTTTTAATGGAACAAAAGGGAATTATGGTATGGGTATTGTTTTTCATTTATTGATACACATTCAAGGTCAATTTTGTGACATGTATACTTCTCTTGATTAAGTATTGTACGTATACTGATCTTTTAAAAAGTAATACATAATTAAGTACAGGCTATAGATAGTTACTTATAATAGTCAGAATTTATAGTTAGGTAAGTTAGGTTTTCTAGATATACAGAAATATATTTGAGATAGATAGTCTTCAAACCTTTCAAAGACCTTCAGAAAATGGCATTTAAAATGGTTTAGGGTTTTTCTTGACAATGAGAAATGTCTTCTCCTGGCAGCACCAATTATGTCTGAGAGGAAGATGGGCATCGAAGAAACTTGTTATGGAGTTTGCTTTCAACATGGCAAGATTAGCCATTTGGGCAAGAAACTGCTGTTGCCTGTACTGCTTGACTGTTGTTGTATAATCTGGACATGCAGGACCCACAGAAAAGTGACTGCTGAACTCAGTCTTACAGGGTTCCTGCTTCATAGAAGAGTCTACAAGACTTTCTACAGGACACAGAGAAATGACTGACAGACTACCAATGCAGATGGACAGTTTGAAATTTCCTGCTTTGCTGAGAAGTGTTCCAGACACATTGTGGCCTATGGGCTGAAGATGGATGCCCTAACATTACAGAGGAACTTTGGGTGACTGTCCAGGCAGTAAGATATCTCTGTCAATCCTAGTGTTTACATATTATCCTTCTGTGGTCTTTGATGGAGTTGAAGACAGATAGTTATAATTATAGTTTTCCTTTATGATAAAAGATGAGCTAAATATAGAACTTTGGACTCACAAGAATGGGATGGATGATATTTTCTTTAAATCTTGCTAAAATATTGTAACTATGTTCTTACTTGATAACTGTTCTGTTATATACAATTTGACTATGTTAAAGTTAAGACCTTTCTTTTTGTTTGAACAGAAAAGAGGAGATGTTGGGGAAGTCCTGTGTATATGCCAATAAAGCACTGTCTGGCCAATAGGAATCTAGATAGGTGGGGCTAGGAGTCCAGGAGGATTCTGGGAAGGAGAAACCCAAGAGAGTTCGAGATGTAACGCCATGGGGTAGGAGCCCGGAACTATTCTCCGGTAAGAGACATACTTAGATTAACAATTATGGGGTAATTACTTAAGTCAGAGCTAGCCAGTAAGAAACAAACAAGGCCAACAGCTTCATAATTAATATAGCCTCCTGTGTGTTTATTTGGGACTGATGCGGATCTGGAACCAGGCGGGCGGGAAGGCTCCTCTCAAGAAAAAGCTTCTCATAACATACAATGATGACACCAACTGGCAAACTAAGCAATAGTGGAGAGGCTACCTTTAATGCCTTCCCTGATAATGAATTTGATGACTACCTTCTATGCTTTCCTAGAGCCTGCATCCAGTGGCTGATGAAAGAAGAGGCAGATTCCCTCAGCTAAACACTGAACTGTACTGGAACCCAGGGCAGAGAGGGAGGAGTGATGAGCAAAGGGGTCAAGACCTGGCTTGTAAGCCCACAGAGACAGCTGACATGAACAAGGAGGAGCTGATTCAGACCCCCTAAATTTGGGTGTTAGCGAGGATCGCTTAGCAATCTATGGGGCCTTGAGTGTTTATCCCTGGCACACAAATGGAATTTGGGAGCCCATCCCACATTGATAGTTGCTTTCTCAGCCTGGATACATGGGGAGGGTGTAGGTAGTACCTGCCCTGGCTGAATTGACAGACTCTGGAGATCCCCCATGGAGGAACTCAACCTCCCTGGATAGCAGAGTGGGGATTGGGTGGGGATTTGGGGGTTTTGGTGGGGGCAGGGGGAGTAGGGGAGGGAGAGGGAGTTGGGATTGACATGTGAAACAAGCTTGTTTCTAATTTAAATTACAGAAGAAGCAAAAAAAATAGTCAGGACAGGCAGGGCTTTGGTGGCATAAGTCTTTAATCCTAACACTTGGTAGGCAGTGGCAGGTGGATTTCCAGGCCAGCTTGGTCTACAGTTTGAATGCCAAGATAGACTCCAAAGCTCCACAGAGATACCCTGCCTCAATAAACAAACAAACAAAAAATAGAGGACAGGGAAGGCTCTTGAGAATCTGTGCCTGTTTACAAGCTTAGGAAGATGAGAAAGAAAAGTGACTGAGTCACATGATCTGACTGACATTTGATGGCTGGCTATGGGCAGGGGGGAGAGAAGGCTAAACCTACTTCTGTTTGATAGGACTTGTAAGGAGTAATTATCAATGGAGTGAAGAAGACACAATTCAGACGGCCAGAGAAGGTGACACCATCTAATCTAAAGCGACCAAAAGATAAAGCCAGAGAAGAAAAGAGACAGGGAAAACTTACTCTCTCACTCTATTCTTGGAATTGAATTATCATTGGTTTTCATTCTTGTCTTCAAAATTGTTCTGTGGACTATTCAATATGTAAGGAACAGAATTAAATTTCACATGAGTTGAGTAAACAAAGCTTATGTACCTCATGGAAAACTGTTTCACCTTAGGAAAACTGTCTGATATTTATGTTGCAGGTCTGAGTAAAATAATTGTTTCTAAATAAGACCACTGTCATCATAAATTACCATTGTTACTATTATTGCAATAATATACATATATATTATAAATATCATATTCTAAAACAAAAAAGAAATAGAGAAATTTGCAATATTACATTGCTATTATTTGGAAAATCTCAATCATATTCTTAATTTTCTAGAACAATGTTTTTAAGAGTACAAACCAGTATTTTCCATATTTATTTATTCATTCATTTCTTTATTCTTCTCTCATACAATACATACTCTCTATAGCCTTCCTATTGATATGGAGTGGTATTTTTCATGTTCTTGAACATTGTTGCCTTCCCGTTAACATAGCAGAGACAGAGAGAAAACTGAAAACAGGATATATTTTATGAGAAAAATTATTTTCAATAAAAGTATAAAAATTAAAAATAATATCCTAAGCAAATCTGAAAATATATTTCAAATAATTCACTAAGCCAGCTCGGACTTCCATTTTATTTTGTCTGACATTTGATATAATGCCTGTATAAATGTATTCTAAGTCATAAACTTCTGTAGTTTAATTTAATATTTGTGCCATCTATGCTGTTAAAAGAATATAACAAACAGATGTGCAAACATATGAATAATAGGGAAATATTGTGATGGGACTATGCTAACAAAATTCAAAATTAAAAGCCTTAGTTAAAAGTTCAATGCATACACCAATCTGTTTACAGTTTTTTTCATTTTAGTTTCTTTGAAATGCTCACAACAATTAATTTTAATCAAGATAAGGTTTTTAATTTTGGCATATTCAAATGTTCTAGATATATAGATATAATTTTAATGATGCATTGGAATATTTTACTCAAATTTTCAAATCTTTCATGCTCTTTCAACTTTAAAAAGTCCCAAAATTCTCCATTCATTTGATTTTTACTAGTTATTTATCATAACTTGTATATAATTACCAAGTGGATAAATTTGTGGGCCAATTTTATAACTGAGATAACATTGTCATCATCATCAACAGCATTATTGTTATTATTTATAGAAGAGACATTAATATGACTCATTATGTAAAACTTTATGCTATATATATTTTTATAAAGAAAAATTATAGTGTATTTTAGAAAGTTACTACCTCTAAATTTTCAAGTACTGAAAGTTTTGAGGTGCATAAAATGAGCAATTTTTAAACATACATCTCAGTTAAGCTTTACCTTTCCTTCATCAATTTTTGCACGTCCTTGTGCATTTTTTTCTGTGACAATCACAGTGGAAGAGCAAGAAGAAATGTACATCCTTTGTTTATGCTTTGCTTCCATTACACTAATCGTATTTCATCATTCAGTATAAGAAGCAATGGCCTCTATATATAAGCCAAATACAATATCAGAGAATTCTATTCCCACTCTCCAAAAGAAATTTTATCCTTTTTTGACATGTTTGCTGTCTCACTTTAGAATACTTTGCAGATTATTTGCCCAATTTCACACTTGTGAGCCTGTAAGCAGGTGCAATTACTTTTATCTTTGAAAATTGACTGTGATTTATGTTTTCAGTTGATATATGTGTTGGCCATATACGCTTGCTTAACTGTAATAAATGAATCAATGTGTTTAGTCTTAATACATGCTTTCAGAACTTATCAAACTATAACTCGAATAGACTATGCCAGCACATGGCTAAAAACCACTGACAGTCTATAAAACAGATCAAGATAATTTAGAAAATATTTTTACTTCTAAAAGAAGACCTATATATAGAAAAAAATTAAACGTCCAAGTGCTTCATCAGGCATAACCTCTGTAGAAAGCAAACAGAGTTCTTTTATGATTTCTGTGAAGAACTGAAGCCCTTCCTCCTGTCCTCCCTGCCTATAGAAGATGGAGGAGCTGGCCCTGAAGTCATTAAGAGCAGGAGAGCTGTTGCTGCTCCCAGCAGTTGTGGCACAACAGAGAACTGCCCCTGCACCTTGTCAGGGCAACATAACAGATGACATAGGTGTGGAAGAACAACCCTGAGGGCAGGAAAGCAGTACAATTGACCCTGCCCCTTGCTCATAGGTGGAAGGGGTTTACTAGCCAGGGCAGCACTGAAGGTCTCACCCTGATGGTGAGGATAAGGGGGAGCTGGCAGGGGGACAAACCCTGCAACTACCCAGGCCCAGACCAAGATTACGAGTTGGTCCACTCCATTTACGATATGCAGGAAAATGTGAAGGGGCTGGTCCTGTAGACCCAAAGCTACAGGAGCTCAACAGGGAATAAACAGAATATCCAACAGGAATCTCAACGGATGCCCACCATCCATAGTGTAGCAGAAACCAGAAGCCTCGAACTGTACTAATGACTCCATACAATGAGTGCTTGCAAGAAAAGATACATGGATAAAAGGGTTTACTGTGTGACTCACTGTGTCACACTATGGCTTCCATGATGAAGCCAATTTTTCGGTTTTTTTTTTCTTCTTAAACATTATTTTGTTTTACTTTGTGTAGAGAGAGGTTACAGGGGCAGTGGGCAGATACAAAGGAAGTTGCAAATGAATGGAATGGAGTTGCATGGTCTGAAAGACACAAAGAGTAAGTATAAAAAAACATACAAAAGACTAATCCAAATGTTATTGTCCTAAATAATTTAATGTAATATCAAAATCTTGTCCAAAAAGAGAATAAAGTTCATAATTATAACTTAACCATATCAGGAAAAAGAAGCATTTCAATCCATATCCTACACAGAATAATGTGAGAAAAAATGCTATGTTATGAGAGCCTTTCAACAACACTATGACAGGCATGATAAAACAGGCATAATGTTTTGGAAAAACATAACTTGTCAAATATGACACAGATTAAGTAGAAAACCTACATCATTTTATGTGTTCAATCAATTTATTTCACTATCAAAGTATTTCTGAAAGGAGAGCTCTGCTCTTCTGCAGTAAACTCTGTCAAATATTTATTGGTGAATGAACTCCCATGACCTACAAATTTTTTGTCAAACTGAGAGGAGTTAGCAGCTATCATTCTTTATGATAAAACTAGTATAACCCTGATAAGTATGACAAGGAATACCAGGAGAAGAAACATGCAGGCCAATATTCTTTAGAGTTTATACATTCGAACTGTTATTAAAAATAGTAAATCTAGGCAAGTAGTACATGTATAATATTTTATAATAAGAACATGTGATTCTTTATTATGTGGCCATAATAAAGAGAGGAAAGTATGTGTACGTCAACAAGTATAAAAAGAGAATTAAAAAATTAAACAGATATGTGTGTCAGAAACAGGAATTAAATGCTCATTATAAAAATTTCCCCAGCAGGAAAAGCATTGAAAAGGTTTGAGGTAAAAGCACTCTTCCTTAATAGTGGGAAGAAACACAGCAGCTCCTTGCTCCCTACTTACAGTTATTACTTTATTTAAGGCTCAGAAAATAATATGCAGCAACCAAATAGCATTGAATAGGGAGCGTTAAAATCTATGATGGTTTGCTCTGGTGAAACCAACAGAAACAGCTGACCTGAACAAAGGGGAGCTCTTGAACCCGAGGCATATACCTGGGAGGTCAGCCTGGGACTGATCCAGACCACCTGAATGTGGGTGTCAGTGAAGGACCATGGATAACCTATGGGACCCTGGGCAGTAGATCGGTATTTATCCCTAGCATACAAATGGACATTGTGTGACCATACCACAAAGAGGGATGGTCTCTCAGCCTGGACTCTGGGGGCAGGGCCTAGGTCCTGCCCTGAATGAAATGACAGACTCTGGATATCCCCTAGGGGGAAGAGAATGGGGATAGGGTCCAAGGCTGGGTGGGCTGGTGGGGATTGCGGGAGGAGAAAGGGAGAGGGAGCAGGGATTGACATGGGAAGCAAGTTTTTTTCTAATAAAAATAAAATAAAATCTATGATGTTTTTAAGACAATTATATTTTTACAGTAATGTGTCAACAGATAAAACTAAAGACAATCAGGAAAAGAAAAAAATTTAAACAGAAAAAATCCACAGAACAGGTAGTTTTTAAAATGAATAAACAGTTTCCACTAATGAAATTGTTAATTGTTATTAAAATGTTCAAGTTTCCCAACCTAATTGATGAACTTGAAGTAATACACATAATAATTCCAGGATGTCATCTAACGAAATGGAAATCTAGTGATCTAATCTACTCTTCAAAAGGAACAAGATTTGACATGAGGTATAAAACTGAAAGTTTAGCAATAAAAAATTAATGAGGACTAGAACAAACCTCAGTGAAAGCACATGCTTAGAATATGCAATATCTTGAGTTCAATCCCTGCAACACAAAAAGTAAAAGTGCATTAGAGTATAATTTAAATATGTCAAACAGTGAAAATACTTGAAGTAGATACACTTCTACAGATTTGAAGTAGGTTCACATCAAAAAATTTTTTAAAAAGTAAACTCAATTTTCAATGAAGAACTGAAAAGTTTGTCAGTATATGGTGCCAGAATAATTTGCCCCTTTCATTGAAAAAAAACTAAGATATGAGCCAAAGCCCCCACCATATATCATACATAAAATGTATTTTGTTAGGAATAATAGACTGTGTATGAAAATATAGAAGACAAGTTTATAGTAGAAGACATTATGATTACAAACTGTATATAGGAGAAATAAAGATTTATTTGAAATAAACTTAGAAAGCAAAATTGGTATGATAAAATATATAAACACTGACTTTTTCTACAGTTTAAATGTACATAGAATAAATGTGAGATGAAGAGTAGACTAAGGGAGAATTATAAATATACAACTGAAAAATAACATTTTCCACATTAAAACCCAAAACTTCAGTTAATAATGAGATGTGAACAAAATTAAAAAGAAAATTATTTAGACCAGAACATATATCCCAAATACAAATGAAGCTCATGAATTAAAATAGGAAAACAAGAATTAAATGAGAACAACACTGCACATGAAAAGAGATGTCAGTACCCAAAAGTAAGCAAGAATGTAGATCCTATGATCTAAAATGAAAACAAACCAAGCAAGACATGTTCAAGTGTGAAAAATGGCAAGAGTTTCATGGGAGTAACTAACCCCTTTGTGGTTGAAATTAAAGCCAACTATACGAGATATCACCCACACCTGGAACCATTACCAAAGCAAACACCTATGACTACAGGATATAGATCCTAGAAGAGAGTATACTAGTATTATACCACTAGTTGGCATAATATTGCACCAACTCACAATGACTTATTCTTATACCCATTGATTAAGGCAGCTATCATCCTTCATCTGTGATGTTCTTGTTCACAGCAGATCATGATCAACAGAGACCCACAACTGGTCAAAGTACAGAGAATAAGAGACTAAAGAACATTCAAAGAGTTCAATGATTTTATTGGCATCCTGATTGTGTTAATGAGTGGGACTCTGATTCTCGTGTCTTCTCTTGGTCTCTTATCTATCTGCTGGTCTTGTCCAACTCCAGTGTGTTAGATTTGTTTTTATCTTACGCTATTCCATTTTATTATTAACATATACAAGCCTGTTTGCTTTCTATTGAGAGACAAAAGGGACTGGATCCAGATAGAAAGGGGAGTAGGAAGAACTGGCAGAGTACAGGGAGGTAAAACCATAATAAGGATATATTATCTGAGAAAAATATTTTCTTTATTTCCCTTTATAATTTGAATTAGGAACAAGCTTCCTTCACATGTCAATCCCAGCTCCCTCTCCCTCCCCTCCTAGCCCATACCCTACCAACCTCCCCACACACAACCCCATCCCACCTCTGCTCTGTAGGGAGGGTGAGACCTTCCATGAGGGAATCTTCAAAGTCTGTCATATCATTTGAGGCAGGTTCTAGACCCTCCCCCAATTTCTAGGCTGAGAGAGCATCCTTCCATGTGGAATGGGCTCCCAAAGTTCATTCGTAAGCCAGGGATACATACTGATCTATTATCTGAGGAGTCATAAATTGCTGAGGTCTCTATACTGACACCCACGTTCAGGGGGTCTTGATCAGTCCCATGCTAGCCTCTCATTCACCAGCCTTGTGTCCATGAGCTACCCCTTGTACATGTCAGCTGCCTCTGTGGGTTTCACCAGCTGGATCTTGATCCGTTTGCTCATCATTCCTCCATCTCTGCAACTGGGTCCAGGAGTTAAGTCCGGTGTTCAGCTGTGGGTGTCTGCCTCTGCTTCCATCAGCCACTAGATGGAGGCTCTATGATAGCAAATAAGGTAGTCATCAATCTCATTATCAGGCAAGGGCATTTAAGGAAGGTTCTCAACTATTGCTTAGATTGTGAGTTTGTGCCATCCTTGTAGATCTCTGAAAATCTCACTACTTCCAGAGTCCCCTCAAACCTATAATGGCTCCCTCTATTATGGTAACTGCCATCCTCCTGTCCTCTGTTCTTCTCTTGACTCAAACTTCCTGTTCCCCATGACCCCCTCTCCTCTCCTCTTCTCCCACTCTCTTTCACCCACCTCACTCTCCACTCCTCACCCCCAATGATCCCAGTCTACTCAGGAGATTCAGTCCCATTCCACTTCTCTGGGATACCATGAATATCTCTCTTAGGGTCTTCCCTGTTTCCCAGACATTCTGGCAGTGGGATTGTAATCAGGCAATCCTCTACTCCATGTCTAAAATCCATATATGAGTGAGTACATACCATGTTTGATTTTTTGTCACTGGGTTGCCACACACAGGATGGTTTCCACTGGTGTCATATATTTGCCTGCAGATTTCAAGATTCCACCGAGTTGTACACCATTGTGTAGATGTACCACATTTTCTCTATCCACTCTTCAGTTAAGGAGCATCTAAGTTGCTACCAGGTTCTGGCTATTGCAAATAATGCTGCTCTGAGCATGGTTGAATGCAAGTGCTTATTTTTGGAAGGTGTATTTTTGGGTATATGCCTAGAAATCTCCATACTGATCCCCAAAGTGGCTTTATAAGCTTGCACTCTCACTAGCAGTTGAGGAATGTCCCCCTTTCTCCATATCCTCTCTGGCATAAACTGCCTTTGGTGTTTTTAAACTTAGCCATTCTGACAGGAGTAAGATGGCATTTCAGAGATTTCATTTTATATAATATTTTTAACATTTAACACATGTTACTCTCAGTTCTTTCTCCCTCTCCTTCTCCCCAGGCTCCCCAATCCTCCCAACGCCCCCAACTCCATCTCCCTTCCTTCATAGGGAGGGGTAGGCCTTCCCTGGGGGATTTTCATTGACTGTCATAAAATCCCAGGAAGGGCATAGGTTGCCCCCCATGTTTCCAGGCTGAGAAAGCATCCCTCCATGTGGAATGGGCTCCCAGAGTCCAGTTGTATGCCATGAATAAATACTGATCTAGTCTCCAAGGTCTCATAAATTGCCATTCTGATGGGAGTGAGATGGTATCTCACAGTTGTTTTAATTTGCATTTCCCTGATGTCTAAGAATGTTGAGCACTTTTTCAATAGTCTCTCAGCCACTTTAGATTCCTCTATTGACAATTCTCTATTTAGTTCTGTACCCCACTTTTTAATTGGATCCTTTGGTGTTTTGAAGACCTGCTTTTCTTGAGTTCTTTGTAAATTTTGGAGATCAGCCCTCTCTCAGATTTAAGTTTTGTGAATGGCAATGCACATGGATCTATTTGCAGTCTTCTACATGTCATCCTCCAGCTATGACACCACCATTTGTTGAAGATGCTCCCTTTTTCATTGCATAATTTTAGCTTCTTTGTCAAAGATCAGATGTTCATACATGTATGGGTTAATGTCGGGATGTTCAATTTGATTCTATTGGTCTATCTGTCTATTTCTGTGCCAATACTAAGCTGTTTTCAGGAATATAGCTCTGTAATACAGCTTGAAGTCAGGGATGGTGATGCCTCTGGAACTCCTACAGCTGATAACTACCCTCAGCAAAGTGGCAGGATATAAGATCAACTCTAGAAAATCAGTAGCCCTACTATATACAGATGATACAGAGGCTAAAAAAGAAATCATAGAAACATCGCCCTTTACAATAGCCACAAACAACATAAAATACCTTGGGGTAATGCTAACCAAACAAGTGAAAGACATGTATCACAAGAACTTTGAGTCTCAAAGATATTAGACACCTGAAAATGGAAAGATCTCCCATGCTCTTGGATAGGTAGGATCAATATAGTAAAATGGCAACCTTACTGAAAGCAATATACAGGATTAACACAATACCCGTGAAAATCTCAGCACAATTTTTCATAGACCTTGAAAGAAAAATTCTCAACTTTATATGGATAAACAAAATACCCATGTTAGCCAAAACAACCCTATTCAACTTGCTCAGTTTTTGAGATAAAGTCTCATAGGGTTGCCCAAGTTGGTCTGGAAAGCTCAGCAATCCTCCCGCCTTAGCCTTCCGAGTGCTGTGCAAACAGGTGTTAGTCATCACTTCTAGTTGTATCCCAAATGTGAGTGTCAGCGAGAAGGCCTGGGCAACCTATGGGGCCCTGAGCAGTGGATCAGTGTCTATCCCTGGCATACAAACAGTCATCGTGTGCCCATAGCACAAAGAGGGATGCTCTCTCAGCCTGGACTCTTAGGGGAGTGCCTGGACCCTACCCAGAGTGAAAGGACAGACTCCGGACATCCCCTATGTGGAAGGATTTGGCAATAGGGTGGGAGGCTGGGGGGGGATGGGGAGTATGGGAGGAGGGGAGGGAGAGGGAACTGGGATTGACATGTAAAACAAGCTATTTAAATTAAAATAAAAATGATAAAAGAAAAAAAAATGAAAGTTTTCAGTTTATTTTAAACTTTTTTCATCAATGACATTACCAACCTTTCACTAACCAATGAAATACTGTTGCCAATGATTCCTTTTCATTCACTATTACTATTAAAAAAATCATGTAAATAGTTGAGGCTGAAGTATGATGCCCTGAATATCTAAGTCTAATTGTAATAAGTGATATGGAATCTAATTGAGGCATAAAATCATCAATTGAAAAGTACACACAAAGAATATTTTTCAAACCAGTGCTCACAAAGCTTGATTTGTCTCATCTTCTACCTATTCAATGTTGTGACCTGGAAAGAAAAACATATCTAACAGAGTTTTATTATACCTAAATTTTATTTTATTCTCTCATAATGTGTTTACATATTGTGAAATGAATGGATAGACAACTCTGATAACAGCAACAACAAAAATATAAAGGAAAATGAAGTGATTTTCTTCATTTGGTTTTAAGTAATTTGTTTTATACTGCATGGGGAGAATTGAACAATGTTATTTGAGGAAACTGTTGTCTATTGTCTATAAAACAAATTTTTTAAATTACTAAGTATAAATCATTTATAACATGCATATAACTATTCTAATTTGAAATCATCTCTGAAGTGCATATTGGTAGAATTCTTATGAGTTTCACTAACTTCGATCTAAAGAATTTAGGAAAATGTGTAATAGTTAACAAAAAATGGAGACGCAGACAATGATTTTTGGAATTGGATGATCTCCACCTCAAAAATACTGAAGTTAAGTGCATAAGATGTTCTAAGCATTTCATTTTTACTGAGAAACTTCCTTCTTAGGTTTTTCAACTCTGTTGGAGTTCAAGAGAATGCACGGTACCCTGCTATCAGCATTTCTCAACTTTTCTCTAGGATCACTTTCTATAAACCATTGCATACATAGAGTTAATATATCCAAAATGGATATATTTCTATTAAATATCTAAATGTTATTTTCTCTGAGATATATCTTTTCAAATATGTAAGATAAACTAAGTTTAATTTAGACTCATAAAAGTAAAGTCCTGCTACATTTAAGATATTAGATTTATTATAAGTAAAGTTCTTATATTAATTATTATTACAGTAAAAGATTTTGATGTTAGTGTAGCCATTTAGAGAAAACATTTTGTTACTTTCAGGGAAAAATGAGATGGAAAACTCATGGGAATGAGATAAACCACATGCAAACAGTTTGTGGAAGTGGCCCTATCTTCAGTGTGTCATGTAGATGATATCTGCCAAGCCTGCTATTCCCATCTTAGCTTTTCCACACAGAGCAGTGATAGACAGCCTATGGCCTGTGGAGGATTGTTGCTACCTTATGGTTGGTGATATCTGTCAGTGTATCTTGTTCCTGTTCCCTGGCTTGACAAGAATTTTGCATTGGGTTGAGAATGATTGGGATACCAGCCCATTTATGCCTGTCATCTTCACTGACAGGCAGACACTCAGCCGCCCTCTTCAGTGATTTCTAGGTTAGCTTCTAGGAAGGCACACAAGAGTGGTATTTTATTTCTGAGGAACAAAAAGAGAGACCATGACACTCCCTCTCCATTTCAATTTGGACCAGTATGCAACCAGTTTGCATAATGAATAAATCTTTCTGATTCATAAATATTGAGTATTCAGCTATATACAACACAGGCATGATTCGACGCCTGTCTTTATAAAGCAGATATCCTATAACATGACAAACATGGTCATTTGATAGATAGGCATGTGTTGCTCACAGTCCTTCTAATGAGAAATACCCAGAATGGTGTCCTTGACCATTTTGTTTATTCTGATGGGGACCCACATCCTCACTTGCAGATGGGCTCCTTCTAGGTGTGTTGGATGTGTACTGAGTCAATGAGATATAAGCCTGGGTTAAAAACAGCAACAAAAACAAAACAACAACATCAAAACAGAGAACCCTACTTTCTTCCACTACTTACAGAAAACTAACGCCTAATTCATGACCTATTTAAACATATTTTCCTATGCAGATCAGATGAGTCATTGCACTGAGAATATGGGAACTGCTATAAAAACTATGTAGAGACACAAACATTCATGCTCACATTTTATTCAAACCATCCTTGTACTGAAGACTGATTTAGCGCATAACAGTCTAATCAATTTGAGTGAGGATATTCATTATTACATCCCTATCATTTAATTCTGATTTAATAAAATAAGATACTATTTTTTCTGTGGCTAAAACCATAATATTAGTATCTGTAAGGACTCAATTTAAAATTATTTCATAGAATTTGTTCATTGATGTTGAAATTAAGCATGTTCAATAGATTTTGCTGTAAAAAGTTAACATAACATCTACATGTTAATTTTTCTGTTGCACAGCAGTTACACTTGAAAATAAATTTTTTCACACAGCAGATTTTACCTCACATACAAATTGTGAATCATACTAGATGATAGATATTGTTCATTTAGTGTTTTATATATAATACACAAATATATAATCTATCAGAAACAAAATTTATAATCTATAAGAACAAATAATCATCATAATTTAAGATTTAGTAAAATTGTTACTAGGTGGATATGGACTAAACTGTAGCAGGACATTATGACAGTGTGATTTGATAAGATATGCTAAATTTGAATTTTCATGTTATTCTATTTGACTTATTATTAAAGTATTTTCACTATAATAAGTATATAAAATAAATATTCTTATTTTTATTCATTTCACACTGTATAAGCCTTATTTGATATACATTATGATCCATAAATAACAAACGAAGTAAACAATATTAATGTTTTCATTCAAATACTTTCTAGTGTTATAGGGAAATTGATGCATAAGAATTATGCAAATGTATAATAATCTTTACACTAATGTACATATTTCAAGGATAATGGAAGATAGAAAGTGATCAAAAATATTGTATTACAGCTGGCCTACTCAATATATAATATGACAAAAATCTATGTACCTATTATCAGTTGAGTGTATGTTTTATCTTGACAATTCCAGGCATTAAAAATCGTAGCTACCTATTATGCATAGGAATCCTATTTCCTTATAATAGATACTAATATGGTGTATTATAAAAACAATGACCTTTGAAGTATACATAATTTTGTAGATATATGATTTTTAAATAAAACATTCAAGTTCTGATACGATGCTAGGCACTATTATTGGGTTCAAATCCTGTAGCTCCAGATATTTGCATGTAGTCATAGGCAATAGGGGTGGCTCTATGATTATTGTTCTATTAAAGGAACAAAATATTAAAGCAGCTATTAAAGAAATACTTTTATATCCACATATTAATGCGTCTCTCAATCCTCATCAAGAAAACTTCTATTTGATGTATATGGTGATCCACACCAAGACCCACAAATGAGTAGTATGCAGAAATTAAGGTACTCTGGAATGCTCAGGCAGAGTCAGTTTTCTTCCAGGACCACTAAGACACTACTCAGTATAAACCCATGAGTATAAGACAGAAAGAACTACGTGGATTAGGTGGGGTAAACAAAAGAAAAGCAAACAACAAACAAAAACATCATAACCTGCTGCTCTGCCAGAGGCCACACCAGTATTCACAACCACAGGTAAGTTCCTGCCTACAGATATCCAAGGCTTTCTCAGAGCCTGTCCAAACTTCCCCAACAGAACCCCTTACCCTACTTTCCATATCCTGACCCACAACACCCACAGAAGTCCAGTGCTCTACTGAAGATCACTCTGGTACCAGAAACCTCCAAGGCCATGCTGGTACCTGAAACCCCATGGGCAATGCTGGTACTCAGAACTCCAAATACCTCCTATTCTGCCAGAAGTCACAATGGTACTCAAATCCCAGAGGCCATGCCAATTCCCAGAATCCCAGAGGATACAAAGACCCAAAAAGCACAACCTATTGAACCTGAGCACTACCCTGTCACCAGTACCACAAGCCACTAAAGCCAGAAGACCAGAAATGAAAGAGGGAAAAAAAGACAAACATCGTGCAACAAAGATATCAGAAATCAACACCTAAACCTATGCCTAGAGATTATTATGATCACAATAAACAACAGGCAGGATAATATGTACTCATCAGAGCCCAGTTATTCTATTGAAGCAAGTCCTGGATATTCGATCATAGGTGAAACAAAAAAAAAAAATGACCTTCAAAACAATGTTGTGAAACTGATAGAGGACACTAAAGTAGAAAATTCCTTAAAGGAATACAGAAAACTGTAACAAAACAACTGGGGAATCAAATAAATCCCTTAAAGAAAGTCAAGGAAAAAAACAGGTGAAGGAAATGAATAAAACTGCTCAAGACCTATGAATGGAAATGGGAGAAAGAAAAAAAAATACAGAATGAATCCTGAAGATGGAAAATCTAGGTAAGTGAACAGGATCTAAAGGCACAAGCATCACCAACAGAATACAAGTGATGGAAGAGAGTATTTCAGATCTCGCAGATAAAATAGAAGACATTGCTATATCACTCCAAGAATGTTAAATCTGAAAACGTCTAAATCTAATACTTCTACCACAAAACATCCAAGAAATATGTGACACTATAAAAAGATGAAATCTAAGAACAGTTTAGCAGAATCCCAGCTAAAGGACTCAGAAAATATCTTTAACAAAATCATAGAAGAAACTTTTTCAAACTTAAGAAGGACATGACTATAAAGCTAAAAGACCCTTATAGAACACCAAAAATACTAGTCCAGAAAAGAAAGTCACCCCACTACATAATAATCCAAACACTAAGCATAAATAACAACAACAAAAGGTTATTAAGAGCTGCAAGGAGAAAAAGACGAAGTAACATGTATAAAGGCATGCCTAATAGAATCATAATAGAGACACTAAAAACCAGAAAGGACTGGATAGTTGTCTTCCAGTCCAAGAGAAGATAGATGCCCACACAGAATATTATAATGAGCAAAATTTTCAATCACCATAGACAGAAAAAGCAAAATGATACATAACAAAGTAAAATTTAAACAATATCTGTCCACAGATACAGCTGTACAGAAGGTAGTAACTAAAAGGAAAACTTCATCCCAAAGATGCTAGCTACACCGATGAAAGCAAAATAAATAAATAGTCTCACACACCCAAACAAAAAGCAGAGAAATGCAAAATAAACATGCACACACACACACACACACGTACACACACACACACACACACACGATCACCACCACCACTAACAAAATCAACAAAGAATAATAGCAATGGGCTCAATTCCTCAGTAAAAAGACATTTACAAACAGAATGAATGCAAAACAAAAAGAAAACAAAACATTCAGCCTTTGGCTGCAAACAAGAAAGAAACCTCAATAGCATCAGTGGTAGACATGACCCCAGAATAAATGGTTCGAAAAACATTTTCCAAGCAAATGGCCCTATGAAGTCAGCTGGTGTACACTTTTAATATCTAAGAAACTAGACTTCCAAACAAAAATAAACCAAAGAGATGGAGAAGGACACTACATACTCATCAAAGGAAAAAAATCCACCAAGATGATATCTCAGTTCTGAACATCTATGCGTCAAACACAAGTGCATACATATTTGTAAAAAAAAACATAGTGGAAGCATAAATAATGCATCTAACCACTCACACTAATAGTTGGAGATTTCAATACTTCGCTCTTACTAGTGGAGAGGTCATCCAAACAAAAACTTATTTATGGAGTGAAAAGATAAAAGCACTCAAGAGAACTTAACAGATACCTATGCAACATTTCCACCTAAACACAAAATAATGTATCTGCTTCTCTGTACCTTGTGGAACAATCTCCAATAGTGACCACATAGTCAGTCACAAGGAAAGTCTCAATAGATGTAAGAAAATTGATATAACCCTTGCGTCCTATCAGATCACCACAGATTAAAGCAGGATTTCAGCAAAACCACAAGCAACAAAAAGCCTACCTGCTTATGGAAACTGAACAACTCTCTACTGAACAACCCCCTAAGGAAATATAATGGGCTGGCAAAACCAGCAGAGACAGCTGATCTGAACAGGGGAGACCTCTTGGACCCCAGACCGACAGCTGGGAGGCCAGCATGGAACTGATCCAGACCCACTGAGTGTGAGAGTCAGTGAGGAGGCCTGGGCAAACTATGGGGCCCTGGGCTGTGCATCAGTGTTTATCCCTGGCATACAACTGGACTTCGTGTGTTCATAACACAAAGAGGGATAATCTCTCAACCTGCACTCCTAGGGGAGTGCCTGGACTCTGCCTTGAGTGAAATGACAGACTCTAGATATGCCCTATGTGGAAGGAATTGGCAATAGCATGGGAGGCTGGGGGGAATGGTGAGGGGGTTGCGGGAGGAAGAAGGGAGAGGGAACTGGGATTAACATGTGAAGCAAGCTATTTAAAATTAAAATAATAAAATAAAAAAGAATCCGTGATTAAAAGTCCCCCAAGCTCCACCCCTCAACCGCGACCCAAACAAAAAACCTAGGGTCAGATAGTTTTAATTCAGAACCCTAAAAGAGTTTCAAAAAGGAGCTAATACCAATACTCCTATTTTTTCCTCAAAAAAAAAATAGAAGCAGAAGAAATGTTGTCAAATTCACTTTATGTGACCTCAGTCATTCTGATATCCCAACCACACAAAATCAATTACAGAGCAATTTCCTTCATGAGCATTGATGTAAAAATATTCAATAAAATATTCACAAACTGAATCCAAGACCATATCAAAAAATCATCCACCATAATAAAGTGAGCTTCATTCTAGAGATAGCAGGAATGGTCAACCTATGAAGATCTATCAATGTAACTCACCATACGAATACATGGAAATAAAACAAACCACGTGATCATCTCATTAGATTCTGAAAAAGCCTTTGACGAAACTCAACACCCCTTCATGATAAAAGTTTTGGAGTGATCATGGATAAAGGGATATATCTAAACATAATAAAGACAATATACAGCAAACCTGCAGCTATTATCAAATTAAATTAAGAGAAACTCAAAACAATTTCACTAAAATAAGGAATAAGACGAGGTTTTCTATTCTCTTAATAACCTTTTGTTTTTTGTGTTTAGTGTTTGGATTATTATGTAGTGGGGTGACTTTCTTTTCTGGTCTAGTATTTTTGGTGTTCTATAAGCATCTCTTAGCTGTATAGTCATGTCCTTTTTTTTTTTTTTTTTCGAAAGAGGTTTCTCTGTATTGTTTTGGAGGCTGTCCTGGAACTCGCTCTGTAGACCAGGCTGGCCTCGATCTCAAGAGATCTGCCTGCTATGCCCTTTTTAAGTTTAGGAAAAGTTTCTTCTATGATTTTCTTAAAAATATTTTTTAGTCCTTTAGCTGGCATTCTGCTTCACTATTCTTAGATTTCATCTTTTTATAATGTCACATATTTCCTGTATGTTTTGTGATAGCAGTATTACATTTAGATGTTTTTAGATTTAACATTCTTGGAGTGATATAGCAGTTTCTTCTATTGTATCTGCTAAACCTGAAATACTCTCTTCCATCTCTTGTATTCTGTTGGTGATGCTTGTGCTTTCACATACTGTCACTTACCTAGATTTTCCATCTTCAGGATTCCTTCTGTATTTTTTTCTTTCCACCATTTCCATTCGTAGGTCTTGAGCAGTTTTGTTCATTTTCTTCACCTGTTTTTCTCCTTGACGTTCTTTAAGGGATTTATTTGATTCCCCAGTTTTTTTGTTGTATTTTTCTGCATTCCTTTAAGGAATTTTCTACTTTAGCATCCTCTATAAGCCTTACAACATTGTTTTGAAGGTCATTATTTGTGTTTCACCTATGTTGGAATATCTAGGTTTTGCTGCAGTAGAATAACCCCAAATATTGTACCGTTGAACTTCTACAGTTGATAAGCACCTTAAGAAAAATAGCTGGACACAAATTCAATTCCTATAAATCAGTAGACTTCCTACATACAAACCATAAATTTGTAAAGAAGCAATTTAGGGAAATAACACCTTTCACAATAGTCACAAATATTATAATATAATATATCATGAAATAATTTTAATCAAGCAAGTGAAAGACCTGTATGACCATAACTTTAAGTCTTTGAAGACAGAAATTGAAAAAGGTATTAGAAGATGGGAAGATCTCCCAGCCTCATGGATTGATAGGAATAATTGTGAAAATGGCCATTTTACCAAAAGCAGTCTACAAATTCAGTGCAATCCCCATGAAAATTGCGACATAATTCTTTACAGACTGTGAAAGAAGAATGCTCAATTTCATATAAAAAAAACCTGATATAAGTAAAACAATCCTGTACAATAAAAGAACTTCTTTGATTTCTGACATGGGGAGTTTGTGAGGGCAGGGGAAGAGGGAGGGAGAGGGAACTGGGATTGACATGTAAAACAAGCTTGTTTCTAATTTAAATATTTTTAAAGACATAATACTGGAGAGGGTTCCAAGAGTTCCATATCTGAATTATCAAGCAAAAATTGAGGATGAGCCACTGGAATTGGCTTGAGGTTCTGAGTCCTCAAAGCCCACCCTTAGGGACATACTTCCTCCAACAAGGCCACACCAACTCCAAAACGGCCACACTTCCCAATAGTGTCACTCCTTGTGATCCTGTGGGGGCTTTTGCATTGAAACCACTGTAGTTCTCATGGGCAACCATCTGACAGAAATGCCGGAGAGGATGTAAGGAAAGAAGAGCCCCTATTTGATGCTGAGGAATACAGAAAGTTGTATGGAAAAGTTTTGAGAAAGAGGAGATGCCATATGAATAGGTTGTCAGATAATCCCAAAGGGCTCTCCACTCTACCCAGGAGACACTTAACACAGCTATGAACATTACTTCTTGAATACTAGAATGTCTAATGCCTAAGTCTCATGCCACAATGCAAGACAGAGAGTTAGCTGCTCTTTCTTCATCTTTCTGAATTCATTGTATTTTGGCATCAGCACTAGTGAGGACGGACTTGCTTTAATGAGTCAGAAAACTCAAATAAGAATGTCTTCCAGTAACATCCTGAATGAAATTGCTAGAGATGACATTTTACCAGCTATATGTGCATCTTTTAACCTACCCAGTTGATATTTACAATTAACAATCACACATTGATCATTTTATCATTTCATAAACATATATATCTTCAAGATCATATTTCATGTATCAATAATGTGAATAGTCAAACTGTAAATCTGCATGTCATGATGGAGCTCTCAATTTGGAAGAGATTTTATGCTCTGCTGGCTTCATGTAATTAAGTATAATGCAAAAGTAACAATATTTGAAGACTCAGGTAAAGTTATTTCACATTTGTACTACATGAAGAGGAAAGATGAGAAAACAGATACTTATTTACATATTTATGTGTATGAACACACATATACATAAAATACAGGGAGGAGAAAAATCTATAGCATTACCGGCCTTGCTTGAGCAATTGCTCAGAGTTACACTTGCTGTTTATACATACCTTCATCTTCTCAATCTGATGTTACATTCTTTTCAGCAAACTCTTGAGTTGCTTGTTCGTTTTGTAATTGGGTAACTCAGTTTTTCATGCCTATATAATCTGAGCTGTTAACTGTCCTTTCTGGGATGAATTAACTTATCTTTGCAGTGACCTTGATCATAGACCATGATAATATCAAGAAACACGTCAGAACCTTGCATCATCCATAGATTCTCTTTCTTGACTTCTACCCATAAGAAGATGCTTGAAAGAGCATCACAAGCACAGATGATTCTTGATTTTAACATCCTACATCCATGAACATACTACGTATCCTTATTTGTTCAAATTCCTCACCAGTTAAAATGTCAAATAATACATAAACATTATTTTAAGCTGCTCTAGTTTTATTTTCTGTACAGTGATAGAAAATAAATATATGTGATTTGATTCTGTCTTATGTTCTATTTTATTAAAAAGCACATAATCATCAGCTACATTTCTGAATTTGTTTTAAATTGAAAACATTATTTAAGTTTGTCAATTAATTTCCAAACTTGAAGATAACTTTGAAAATGTTAGCACTATAATGTAAAATCTCTTTATCCAAAACTTATAGAAATTACTGTCAAGTTTATTTTTAAATTGTACATTATAAAAATAATGTTCTTTTTGTAAATCACAATTAAATTTTTTAATTTTTATACAGCATTCATTTCTACACTTAAAAATAATTCAGTTTTTAAAATCTTGTGTAGCCAATCACAGAATGACAGAACCAAAAACAAGGATTAGGCTAATCTAGAAATTATAAAGATACAAGGCTGTAATTTTCATACCAATGTAACAATGTGAATCAATTCATCAATGATGTTTCCTAGTTTTAGGTATATGAAAAATATGCCTGAAGTAGTTACCATTTGTTAAATCCCTTATCAATAAAATTCTTAAAATTCATCCAAGAACTGAAGCAAATATCTAAGAAACATGTGCTTTTTCCAAAGTCACAGGAAGAAGGAAATGAGCGCTGGCAGTCTGCCCCATTAATCTATCAAACAGACTCAGATATGTCAGCATCAAATGATGAATGCCTAAGGACACACACAGCAACTCAGCCCTTCAAAGACAGGTACTCGAAGGAAAGAGGTGAAAAACCTGAAAATCTGTCCAGCCTCTTTTGAAATTGAGATGTGAAATCAAAGCAAAGCAGATCCATTCTTCCTAACAAGTTCTTATTTATAGAACATACTTGCTTCATTAGCATATTCCTCCTATAATTTATTATTTAAGGAAAAGTTCTCAGGGGAAGGTTTTCAGGAAACATAACTTTGAGTGAGTTACTGTAGGGAATACTTAACCTCAAAATTATCTGCAGATTATTTAGTCTTCTGTTTCCAATACCATAAACCATTATGGTTATATAAATCTCTGTCATAGTGTTGAGGAGGCTGGAATTTGAATATTATGTGTGTGAGTTCAGCCTTAACTACATAGAGTGATCACATCTCAAATAGAAGCAAAATTCTATGAAAAAGCCATATCAAAAATTGTTACTTCCCTGCAGTGGTGGCACATCTTTTAATCCCACAATTCAGGAGGCAAATGCAGGCAGATCTCTGTGAGTTATAGGCCACTTGGTCTACAGATAGTATTCCAGGCCAGCCATGGCTAAACAGTAAAACTGTTTCTTAAAACACACACACACACACACACACAAATGTTACTGATTCATTTCTTGTCAAGTCAATTTGTTAGGCTGTAGGCTACTTGTACCTTGATAAACATCTTCTTTAGGATAGGGAAATTTTCTTCTGTGATTTTGTTGAAAATGTTTTCTGTGATTTTGACCTGGGTTTCTACTTCTTCCTCTATTCCTATTCTTAGATTTGGTCATTCAAAACTGTCCCAGTTTTCCTGCATGTATTGTGCCTGGATATTTTCGATTTCAATAAAATGTGAAAACACCACTTGGATGATGAAATTTCTCAAGCTTCATCCTGATTGCAAAAGAGCTGTCTTGAAATAAAAATGGAAAGGCAGTAAGTCTTCCTTGTTTCTTAGCTTCTCTGGTAGTATGGATTGTAGGCTGGTAATTCTTTGCTCTATGTCTAAAATCCATATATGAGTGAGTATATACCATGTTCGTCTTTTGTGACTGAGTTACCTCACTCAGGATGATTTCTTCTGGTGCTATCCATTTGCCTGCAAATTTCAAGATTCTACTGCTTTTTTTCCTGCCGAGTAGTACTCCATTGTGAAAATGTACCACATTTTCTCCATTGATTCTTCTGTTGAGGGGCATCTAGATTGCTCTCAGGTTCTAGCTATTACAAATAATGCTGCTGTGAACAAGCCTGTATAGATGCCCTTGTTGTATGAATGTGTATCTTTTGAGTATATGCCTAAGAATGGAATTGCTGGATCATGTGGTAGATTGATTACTGTTTTCCTGAGGAATCTTCATACTGATTTCCAAAGTGGCTGTAAGAGTTTGCACTTCCACCAGCAGCAAAGGAGTGTTCCCCTTTCTCCACATCCTCTCCAGCATTAATTCTCATTTGTTTTTATTTTAGCCATTCTGACAGAAGTATGATTGTATCTCACAGTTGTTTGATTTGCTTTTCCTTGATGGCTAATAATGTTGAGCAATACATGACCCCCCAGAGAAGGGGAAAGAGACAAGATCTCTTGAACTAATTTGGAGCACAGGTAGAGGGAGTTGGGAAAAAGAGAAGGGGAGGGGAAAGGAGGACATGAGAAAGTGGGAATATCCAGTCAGGAGAATAATAGAATGTAGGAGGAAAACAATGCCGCCATTAACCATGTGACTTACTAGACGCACATAGATGAGGTTATAAAAGAGTGGTTTACCGCACCACTAACCACACCCACTTTAAGCATGACTAAAGATGAATATGGACGTAGGCGGTGAACTAATTCACTAGCCAGGCCCACTTTTGGGCATGGCTAGGGGCATTATGGAGGAAGGTATAAAAGACTTAACAGCAGAAGTCTAGCTCTCTTTTTCTGGCTTTCAGCTTCCATTTCGGCAGCAGAAAACTACTCGGATCATCTGGGTTACTTGTTTGGTCTCTTGTGGGTAATTTCTACAATAAATACTTACTTTTACTTCCAGTAAGTGTGCCGTTTATCGTTGCAGCATCATTTTTTGTAAAGAGAAGCCTTCCCGCCAGCCTGGTTCCAGAGGCACATCAGTCCCAAATAAACACACAGGAGGCTATATTAATTATGAAGCTGTTGGCCTTGCTTGTTTCTTACTGGCTAGCTATGATTTAAGTATTTATCCCATAATTGTTAAATTGTTAATCTAAGTATTTCCCTCACCGGAGAAGTTTCTGGGCTTCTTATCCCTATGGCTGTTACATCTTGACTTCCTGTGTTTCTCCTACCCAGAGTCCTCCTCAACTCCTAGTCCCACCTATCTTACTTCCCTATTGGCCAACAGTGCTTTATTGACATATACACAGGATTTCCCCAACAATAGAGGAGAGTAAGAAAAGAAATACCATAATAGAGGGAGCCATTATAGGTTTAAAGAGAAATCTGGCACTAGGGAAATGTCCAGAGATCTACAAGGTTGACTCCAACTAACAATCTAAGGAATAGTAGAGAGGTTACCTTAAATGCCCTTCTCTGATAATGAAAGTGATGACTACTTTATATGCCATCCTAGAGCCTTCATTCAGTAGCTAATGGAAACAGAAGCAGACACCCACAGCTAAAAACAGAACTGAGCTATGGAATCCAGTTGCCGATATGTAGTATTGATGAGCAAAAGGGTCAAGTCCAGGCTGGTGAAACCCACAGAAACAACTGACCTGAACAAGGGAGTCCTCATGGACTCCTGAGTGATTGCTGGGAAACGAGCATAGGACTGCTCCAGAACCCCTGAACTTGGATGTCCGTTTGGAGGTCTGATTAATGTATGGGACCTCTGGTAGTGGATCAGTATTTATCCCTAGTCCATGAATGGACGTTGTGAACCCATTCCACATAGAGGGATATACTCTCAGCCTAGATACATAGGGGTGGGCCTAAGACCTGCTACAAATGATATGACAGACTTTGAAGATCCCCCATGGAATGCCTCAGTCTCCTTGGGGAGCAGAAAGGGATTGGGATAAGGGTTGTGGGGGATAGGAGTAGATGGGAGGGAGAGGAAACTGGGATTAACATTTCAAACAATATATATTTCTAATATAAATAAAAACAGTGAAGAGAAATGAGTGTAACTGCAGTAAAAGAACAAGTGATTGTATAAAATACATTTAATAAAAATAGCATCTATTATAATTTTTCAAATGTGGTTGATAAAACAACAAAGGAGGAAGAATGTCAGCTCTAATTGCTAAGATTATTTAAGCAAATTGACCCAAGAAAACAGCTGGAGTAAGTAGACATTCTAACATTTAAAAATATAGTTGTCAAACCAAAATAGATGCAGAAGGACAGTTCATACTCATCAAAGAAAATCCATCTGGGTGATCTTTCAATTCTTAAATCCATACCCCAAATACAAAGTTACCTTCTTTGCAAAGGAAACACTACTAAAGCTTAAATCATACATCAACTATCATACATTGATACTGGAAATGTCCATATATGACAATATCATCTAGACAAAAACTTAACAGAGGAAAAGAAGGAACATACAGATGTTTTTAAACAAATGGAGCTAGCAGACATCTACAGGGCATTTCACCCAAAGACAAAAAGAAATCACCCTCTTTTCAGCACTTTCCATAACTTTCTCCAAAACTGACCACACATTAAGTCAGAAAGCAAACCTCAACAGATACTTGAAAATTGAAGTGACCTGCTGCAACATATCAAAAAATCACGGACTAAAGTTGGATTTCAACAGTAACAGAAAGCCTGCAAACTCAGAAACTGAACAATTCTCTTCTGAATAACTACTGCGTCAAGGCAAAAGTAAAGAAAGAAATTACAGACTTTCTAGAATTCAAAGAAAATGAATGTAAAACATATCCAAACTTAAGGGACACAATGGAAGCTATGTTAACAGGAATGTTCACAATATTAAGTGCCTACATAAATAAATTAGACAAATCTCACACTAGTAACTTAAAAGTACATCTAAATGCTCTAGATAAAAAGAAACAAGATTAACCAACAGCAATAGACAGCAGGAAATAATCAACCTGAGGGCTTAACTCAATGAAATAGAAATGAGACATCAATACAAAGAATCAATGAAAGGAAGACTGGGCTTTGAGAAAATCAGCAAGGTAGACCTTCCTGTACCCAAACTAGCTAAAAGACAGAGAAACAATGTCCAAATTAATAAAATCAAAAAGAGAAGGGGACATAACAACAGACACCAAGGAAATTAAAAGAATCATTAGTTAATTTTTTAAAAAACCCTGTACTCTAAAAATTAGAAGCATCTAAAACAACAGGACACTTTTCCTTGATAGATAGCACTTACCAAAGTTAAATTTATATCAGGTAAACTATTTAATAGATCTATAAATTCTAAGGTGATAGAAGCAGTCATTAAAAGACACCCAACCCAAAAATGCAGAATTATACCAGACATTCAAAGAAGAGCTAATATCAATACTCCACAAATTATCCCACAAAATAGAAAAGAAAACACAGATAAATTCATTTTATGAGGCTGTAGTCACCCTGATATCTGAGCAACACAAAGACTAAATAAAACAAGAAGGTGACATACAGACCAACTTCTTTCAAGAACATAGATGCAAAAAATATTTAATAAAATACAAGCTGATCCAAGAGCACATCAAAAAATCATCCACCATGATAAAGTTGACTTCATCCCAGCAAAAGTAGTTCAACATAATAAAATCAGGCAATATTATCTACTACATAAACTGATAAAACAAAAATTTATGGAATATTTACAATGTGTTTTGGAGATTTGAGCCCAAGGAGGAAGAGTTTGGTCCAGTAACCACACACTGTGTATTCTAAAGTGTTTATCTTCTTACATTTTGCATAAAATAATTATGCATAAGCTTCAATAGTGAATGAATACTTCTCAATGATATGTGTGCCCTTCTTAAGAGCTTTTCACTTGGCCAAAGAGGTCATTGCATATTTTCCATAACTTCTGAACAAAGGGAGTTATGTGTTACTTCCAAATGAGAGTGAATGTCTGATGCAAACAAACCACTTCCTGTGTTACATAGTGCATAACAAATTCTTATGGGGAAGGAGTCAAGGTATAGGTCTATACAATACAACAATTGCCAGGGAAGGCTTATGAGACATATTGGGGACTTGAAACAAGGTTCAAGAACTTTATTCTTATGTAAAAATGCACAAAAAGAAGTACTACTGAAATACCACTGATGATAAATTGATAAAATCATTGACTGGACACACTTTTGTAATAATGCAGGAAATAGGAAGAGTTTCAGGTTAGTTCAGTTTGACAACATAGTGTAAAAGTTGTGTTGGTGTTAAAAGTAATATTCACCGTTTGGTTTCTTTTTCTAACTTCTTTAGCATGTGACATTATCTAGGTCCCATAGCAAGCATTTCCTTAAATAATCTGGAAGCAATCATATACAAGTTCTTAGAAAAGTATTTTACATTTATACCAAAACCAGTAATGAGGTATGTTTTATTTTATCTTTTTACGAATCATAGTTATGTTTTCACCAGTTAGAAACAAACCAGTGTAAAATGGGTAATAGATGAGATTTTTAAATGAAACTTCCTATCAATTTATGTTCAATGTCTTTGAGAATAAATCTGGAAATATGAATTGCTAAACTAAACAAAGAAGACTTATGTCTGGAAAGGTCAAACATTTCATTTTTCTGAAAAATTATTGTGTATACAAAAGAAGTCTTTCCTAAATAACAGTGATTGGTGTAAATAGACCTCAGTTATGGTACGTTAACTTTCAGTATTTTATGAAAACTGTTTTCTACCTCTAAATCAACATCTATTTGCTCACAAATGGGAAATTTGTTGGTTATATTTTGTGCATTGTTTCTGGAACATTTTAGCTAATTAGACAAAAATAATACATGAATTACACATATTGAAAACTTGCACTCTTCAAACATTCAATGTGTTAATGCTATAAAAATGTATGCCTATCTTTTATATCATTTCAAACCCCATGTTTATTATTTATTTATTTAAGTGTGAAACAAGATCTTTGTGTATAGCTGAGGCTTTCTAACTTAGAATCCTCCTGCTCTTGCATCCAAAGTCCCAGGAATACATGCCCATACCACCACATCCTTCTCTGTATTATCTTACCTTTTAAAAACATTTTATAAGCACCATTTGTTGAAGTTGCTTTCTTTTTTATGTTGTATAATTTTAGCTTCTTTGTAAAAAATCTGGTGTGTGGGTTAATATCAGGGTTTTCAATTCCATTCCATTACTCTACCTGTTTATTTTTGTGCCAAAACCAAGTTGTTTTCAGGATTATATCTTATAATAGAGCTAGAAATCGGGGATGGTGATGCCTCTGGAACTTCCTTTAATGTATAGGGTTGTTTTGACTATCCTGGGCCTTTTGTTTTTCCATATAAAATTGAGTATTGTTCTTTCTTTCAAGGTCTGTGAGAATTGTACCAGTATTTTGATGGGGATTGCATTGAATCTGTAGATTTCATTTGGCATAATTGCCATTTTTTACTGTGTTGATTTTACTTGTCCAAGCACATGGGAGATCTTTCTGGATTTTTTGGCATCTTCTTTAATTTCTTTCTTTAAAGACTCAAGTTCTTGCTATATGGGTCTTTCATATGTTTGGTTAGTGTTATACCAGGATATGTTGTTTGTAGCTATTGTAAAGGGTGATTTTGCTCTGATTTCTTTCTCAACCCTACTATTGTCTGTATATAGTAGGGCTACATTTTTTTTGAGTTAATCTTATATCCTGCCACATTGATGAAGGTGTCAGCTGTAGGCGTTCCTTGGTAGAGGTTTTCAGGTCACTTATGTAACTATTATATCATCTGCAAATAGTGAAAGTTTGACTTCTTTTCTAATTTGTGTCCCCTTTATTTCCTTTTGTTGTCTTATTGTTCTAGCTAGAACATAAAGTACATTATTGAACAGATATGGAGAGAATGGGCAGCCTTGTCTTGTCCCTTATTTTAGAGGAATTGTGTTGAGTTTCTCTCCATTTAGTTTGATGTTGTCTGTTGGTTTTCTCTATGCTGCATTTATTATGTTCAGTAATGTTTCTGTTATTTCTGATCTCTCCAGGACCTTTATTATGAAGGGGTAAGACTGTAGGTAGCTCCATATCTATCACTATGCCCAAATGGATCAAAGACATCAACATAAATCTAGCCACATTGAACCTCTTAGAGTAGAAAGTGGGAAGTACCCTAGAACAAATTGGTACAGGAGACTGCTTCCTGAAAATAACATCAGTAGCACAGACACTGAGATTGACAATTAATAAATGGGAAGCTCTGAAACTTAGAACCTTGTGTAAGGCAAAGGACACAACCAACAGGACAAAACAGCAACCCACAGAATGGGAAAGACATTCACAAACCCCACATCTGACAGAGGGATGACCTCCAAAATTTACAAAGAATTCATGAAGCAAGTCTACAAAATACCTGAGGATCCCACTAATAATTGGGGTACAGAACTAAATGAAAAATTCTCAATACAGGAGTCTAAAATGGCTGAGAGACAATTAAGAAAGTGCTCAACATCCTTAGCCATCAGGGAAATGCAAATCAAAACAACTCTCAGATACCATCATACTTCTGTCAGAATGGCTAAAACCAAAAACAACAATGACAGTTTATGCTGGAAAGGATGTACAGAAAGGTAAACACTCCCCCCCCACTGTTGCTGGGAGTGCAAACTCTTACAGCCACTTTGGAAAGCAGTATTCTGGTTCATCAGGAAAATGGAAATCAGTCTACCACAAGATCCATCAATTCCACTCAAAAGATATACATTCTTACAACAAGGTCATCTGTGCAACTATGCTCATTTGCAGCATTATTTGAAATAGTCAGAACCTGAAAGCAACCTTGATGCCCCTCAACTGAAGAGTGGACAGAGAAAATGTGGTACATTTACACAATGGAGTACTAGTCAATGGGAAAAAACAATGGAATCTTGAAACTTACAGGCAAATGGACAGCACTAGAAGAAACTGTCTTGAATGAGGTAAGCCAGTCACAAAAAGACAAACATGCTATGTACTCACTTATATATGGAATTTAGGCATGGAGCAGGGAATTGCCAGCCTACAATCCATACTGCAAGAGAGGCTGGGAAGCAGTGAGAACCCTAAGAGAGACATACATGGTATCCTGGAGAAAATGAAGGGGACAGTAACTCCTGAGTTCATTGGGAGCATGGGGGAAAGGGAGAGGGAACTGGTAGGAAAAAAAAGGGAAACAAGAGTAGAAGAGGAAATGATGGACCAGAAAGCTTGAGTCAGGGGAAGAATAGAGGAAAACAGGATGAGAGATACCATAATAGAGGGAGACATTATAGGTTTGAGTAGAGATCTGGCACTAGGGAGATTCCCAGAGATCTTCAAGGATGACACCAAAGTCAATCTAAGAAATAGTAGAGAGGATGCTTTAAAGGCCATTCCCACGGCCTTCATTTGTGGCTGATGGAAGCAGAGGCAGACACCTGCAGCTAAACACTAAACTGAACTCCTGGAACCCAGTTGCAGAGAGGGAGGAGTGATGGGCAAGTGGGTCAAGACCAAGCTTGTGAAACTCACAGAAGCAGCTCTCCTGAACAATGGGAAGCCCATGGACCTCAAACTGAAAGGCCAGCATGGGACTGCTCCAGACCCCCAGTATGTAGATGTCAGTGCGGAGGCCTCATTAATCTATGGAGCCTCTGGTAGTGTATCAGTATTTATCTCTGGCATCTGAATGGACTTTGGGAGCCCATTCTACGTGGAGGAACATGTTGTAGGCCTAGACACATGGGCGAGGGCCTGGATCCTGCCCTTCATGATATGACAGACTTTGGGCATCACCCATGGAGTTCTTCACCCTCCCTGGGGAGCAGAGGGAAGATGGGAGGGGGCTGGTGGGTAAGGCAAGGATGAAGGGAGGGAGAGGGAGCTAGGATTGACATATGAAGCAGGCTTCTAATTTAAATAAAAATATATTTTATCTTATTTTTAACTATATATCTATGTGTGCATTCTTATGTGTTTAGGCACATGTATCAATGCCCAGAGACGCTAGAAGAAAGCATTGGGTTACAGGAATTAGAGTTACAGAAGGTTGTGAGCTGTCAGATTGTAGTTACAGAGCATTAAACCTGGGTCATCTCCATGGCCATTAGCAGTCTTAAACGCTGAGTCATTTGGCCCTGGTTCCTATATCAACTTCTTTTTATTCTGTTTGTTTATTTAAAAATTTTTTTCATTTTACATTCCAACCTAGTTCCTGCTCCCTCACCTTCTCATGCCCACCACCTCCCCGCATCACACCCCCATCCTCTTTTCAGAGGGAGTAAGGCCTCCATTACTTTGGGGAATTAATGATGTCTGGCATACCAAGTTGGTACAGGACGAAACCCACCACCCCCATTTCAAAATTGACCATGGTAACCTACCAAAAGGAATGGCCTCTACAAAAGTAGTTCATGTACCCTAGATAACTCCTGGTGCCCCCACCTGCCCTGCAACAGAGCAAGCCACATACCTGTCACCCACATTCAAAACATTCCTGAGTGAGGTAATCCAGACACAGAAAGAGAAACACAGTATGTATTCATTCATAAGTGGATAATAGATGCAAAACCAAGGTTAACCAGGCTAAAATCCACAATCCCAGAGGAGCTAGGTAGCAAGGAGTACCCTAAAGGGGACAGATATACCTCAGAAAGCCCCAGGAAGGAGAAATAGTTAAAAATCTCTGGGTAAACTAGGAGAGAGTAAGAAGGGAGGGGATAGGGGATGGGGACATGAGTGATCAGGAAGACCAAGTTGGCAGTAGGACAATGAGGGAGAACAATGAAAAAAATATCTTGATATAGGGAACCATTTGGGGGTTGGGGAGAAACCTGGTACTAGGGAAATTCATAGGAATCCATGAGGATTATCCCAGCTAAGACTCCTAGCAACAGTGGAAAGTTTGTCTGAACTTGACTTCCTCTAAAATCAGATTGGAGACTACCTTAATTGTCATCACAGAGCCTTCATTTAGTAACTGATGGAAGCAAATTCAGTGACCCACAGTCAAACGCTGGGTTGAGCTCCTGGAGTCCAGTTGAAGAGAATGAGGAGGGATCATATGAACAAAGGGGGTCAAGAGTATAATGGGGAAAAGCATTGACATGTCTGGCCAGAGCTAGTGGGAGCTCATGAAATCTGGAGTGACAGCTGGGGAACCTGCATGGGATCAAAATAGGAACCTAAAGCATAATAGAATTCTCTTTTGTACAACATGTCTCCTCTTTAATTGCATTAATTCTTTTTAAAAAATCACATGTATTCATCCCTAACACTGTCACTCATGATGAACAAAACAGAAATGAAATTTTCTAAGTTCAGTATCATTTTCTGTCATATTTTCTAAAATTTTATGTTCACATGCTAATTCCAATTTTGCTAGGTATTTGTACAGTAAAAGATGATCTTATATTAAAAGACAGTATAAATACGATGCAAAGAGAACTTCCGATGAAATAAACTATTTGTATCATGAATTAAGATCATCACTATATAAGATATTGTAATTTCTATAATTTAATGAGTAAAGTATCAAAAGTATAACTAAATAATGAGAAAAATAAAAATGAATATTATGCAGATTAGATTGCAAAATGTATAAATTAATAGTGTCTAATATATCAAAATTGTCTAAGTATAAATTAAAATCATAGTATAATAGGATTTTACTATGTCAGCTTATAAAGTGAGAAATTCTAAATATATCATGATTAATTGAAGAAAAGAATGTGACTTTTCTTTTCCCTAAAATTAAATCTAAAAAGTCATTGTCACATGATTTAAAGTAATTTATAAACAGTAACTGAATCAATTAAAATAATTAAGGGTAACTAATTAAATAGAATATAAGGTGAATTTCAGTTATTCTGAGACTTTTATTGGCAACAATGAATGCAAATCACTGCCGTTCTAAAATATTTTGAAGAAATAATTAACAAAACTTATTTTGGGTGTGCGGTGGCATAATAAATACACATTCTCAAGCATGTGAAAACACTTCAGAGTACAAGGCAGAGACTATGTTTCAGTAAACAAGGGTCTCCCCCAGGAGGGCAGTGGCCCTGACCTATCCAGTATTCTTCTGCAGAGGGTAGAAGAGCCAAATAGAACAAAAATAATGATGGTGTGGATACAGCTCACAAACTCCAAGGTATAATGGTAAAAAAAATGTGACATGTAAGCAATAGGCCTTTATGATAGAAAATTTATTAATAAAATCAAAATAATTGAAATTATTAAGGTGAGAGGTGTAGAGAGCTGCGAAGTGCTGCACCCTTAAGATGGTGCTGGCTTCTGACTTCTGCTAGCCCGACAGCAAGTGCTCTCTGTGATAAACAACTCCTTATTTGGTCAAGGCTGGATATCAGGCTTGCTTCCTCATATCTGCTGTCGCCACATGGCTTACCGGGGTTGGCCGCCCAAGGGCCTTTTTAAGCTGTGGGCGGGCACTCCCTGGGGTCAGAAGATTTGTTCAAGGTCCTGAATAAACTGCTTGTGAGAAGAGTCTGAGTGTTGCAGCGTCTTCCTTGCTGGTCGAGGCGGTCGCAACAACTGGTGGCCTGTACGGGGAACAGCCGAGGACTCAGAACTTCTTGCAGTCAGGGCAGTGCACTGGTAAGTCCCCAGGTAAGAGGGGGATCCACGTCAAGAGCGGGTAAAAGGACCATGACAAAAGTGGGGTAAAAGGACCACGACAAAAGTGGGGTAAAGGGACCACGACAAAAGTGGGGTAAGGACCGCGACAAGAGTGCCGTAAAAAAGGGACTGTGACAAGAGCAGTTGGTTTGCTCCTCTCTGTAGGTAAAGAGAGAGTGGGAAAAATGGTTCGTGGAGCAGCGAACCGAAAGTAAAAACATTGTTAGCTTGGCTAGCAAGGAACCCAAAGTAAAAGCTAAAAAAAAAACATTAGAAGCTAAAAAGAAACATTGTTAGTTTGGCTAGCAGCGAACCCGAAAGTAAAAACATTGTTAGTTTGGCTATGGGCGCTTCTCAGTTGCACCCAATTTTTTGGCTCTGAATGAGCTGCTTCGTTCTAAGAATTTAAGATTTTTGGAAGTTAGGGAGAGATCTTGATTTTGCATGGGACTGAGGAACAATATGGAAAATACACAAAAAGTCTGGATACTGTATACTATTGTGTTTTTCAGTTTTTTGATTGCTCAGGAAGGAACAACTGCTAAAGTACACTTGATGATAAATGCTGCTGAATTATTTCAAACGCTCAGAGGTAGTGTTCGGCCTGTCTGGAGACTAGTAAAGAGTTCCCTTGAGGATCAGAAGTGTAGTGAGGCAGTTAAAAAGGGGAGAAATGCTTTAGAACAATTACAAGAGGAGAGATCAGAGCAGGCAAATGGTGAAAAGGGAGGAAAACAGAAAAGAAAGATGTACTCAGCTCTAGAAGACTCAGAGTCTACGGACTCTGAGGAGGACTAGGAGGATGAGGAGGAACTCCAAGTTATTGTCATGATCCCCATGGTGTGAACAGTGCCCCCTTCCAGCAATGAAAAGGTAGATTTGCAAACATACAGACAGGATATCCAGGACAGGTGTTTGAACAGGTGGATCAGATAGCCATTAAGGCTTGGAAAATCACTGCCAAATTAAGGAGAAGTGAGTGGCAATCTTGGCACCTGGAGGCTGCGAGTGGAAAATGCAAGGATTATATATGTTCCTGTTCAGTATGCCAATTTTACAAAAGCTACAAATTTGTCCAAGTATTTGTCCAGTTTTATTTTACAGAATTGGTCACTTAAATTTGAAGATACTTTGAAGGAGTTGAGGCTGGCAGTGGTCCATGTGAATTCCACCAGAGTGGATCTTTCCTTTGCATCGGGATTATCGTCCTGGCTGACTTCTGCAATGGACCATCTTAAGGAGTGGGCGGGTATAGGAGCATTAACAGGTCTCTTGGTGTTGGTCTCCCTGGTTTGCTTGTGGTTTCTGTGTAAGATTAGAGTCACACAAAAAGACGCAATGCAGCCATGATCATTCAGGCCTTTACCGCTATTGAAGCAGGACAGTCCCCCACAGGCATGGTTAGCCACCTTAAAAACTAATTAAATGCGCTCAGGATGCGAGACAGAGCACTACACTCTGAGTCAGCTAATAATTACCCAGAGAAGAGCATGTCTGATTGCATGCGGGTTGGTACCCAAGAGTCCCGCCTCTGAAAAAAAGGGTATCGGACGGGTCTGATGTTTGTTGGGTGGATGACACCAAACAAAAATCACTACAATGTCCCTGTCTATGTCAGAGATCAGACCTCTTCTCTTGCCTGTTGCGTTTTAAACAAAAAAGGGGGAACTGTAGAGAGCTGCGAAGTGCCGCCCCCTTAAGATGGTGCTGGCTTCTGACTTCTGTTAGCCCAATAGCAAGTGCTCTCTGTGATAAACAACTCCTTATTTGGTCAAGGCTGGATATTAGGCTTGCTTCCTCGTATGTGGACCTATCTGCTGTCGCCACATGGCTTACCGGGGTTGGCCGCCCAAGGGCCTTTTTAAGCTGTGGGCAGGCACTCCCTGGGGTCAGACAATTTGTTCAAGGTCCTGAATAAACTGCTTGTGAGAAGAGTCCGAGTGTTGCAGCGTCTTCCTTGCTGGTCGAGGCGGTCGCCACAGAGAGGAATAAAAAGAATTAGAGATGACAAATAAGAAGTAAATGCTGTTGAGAGGAATAAATAGTGGGTGGGCTGAGGGAGGTTAGGAGGGGCAGATGGAGGGGTGGGAGGGAGAACTTTGGAACGTAAAATGAAATTTAAAAAATAAATAAAGGCCAAGGTTAAAATATTGCTTTGCCTTAAAAACCGGTAACATTATAATTTCAAAACATGTATCTTTGCCCCCCTCTAGTAGGGTTCATTTAAATGAATGTACTTCCTCTTCACAATATTTGGGTCGGAAAAGGCTATTTTAGTAGTTCATGTGTAGGACTGAGGGAACTGGATGTTTTTAGTTGCTTAAATCGTCATTATTATGAAATGTAAAATACAATACTATTTATGGTAAGTTGTACTTAATGAATCAGTCATATCATCATTAAAATCAATCATTCAGAAAAAGAAAGAAAGAAAAGAAGGAAGGAAGGAGACAGACAGACAGACAGACAGACTGGAATTTGGATCATATAGTATTTTTTTGTCCCTAGATACTGATATCCTTAATGATTGCTCCAGTTTATCTCATTACCAGTGGCATTTGTTACCTTTTGTTTTCTTAATAATAGCTACATCCCATGGCCTAGAGGGAGACAGGCTCTATATATATTTTAAAATTTTAAACTATCTGATTCTAGACCCAAAAAAACTCTATGGTGTATTGAAGGAATACCTGCATATCGATGTTTAATGCTGCTTTATTTATATTTGAAAAGCATAAAATCAGCCCAGATGTGCATCAATGATGTAGTCATGTACTCAATGTAACTTTGTTCTTATATAATAAATATTAAATTATGAAAATTTCATGAAAATTATAGCTATTATATTAAGTATTTTTAGGCTCAGAGAGAGAAATGCAGATTCTTTAATATGCAGATACTAGATTCTTACTTTCATGTATATGTACTAATGTGGGAGTGAGTGTGGATATAGGTCATGTGCAAAAAGTACACTAAGAAAGGATAAATAAGTTTAAGTAAAATGTATGGAAATGGTAATAGGAAACTTGAAACATGCATGTAGAAATGAGAATACCAGATACAGAATGCTACAAGCTAGGCAGAACAAAGAAGATCAGTGTCAATGTGTCTAAAAGCAATTCTGCATAATTCCACTCAGAGTGTTAGTACTATTAGAGTGGTACTTCAAAAATATATTTATGTATACACTGAATATAGGAAATTCTAGTCAATAGGTAAGCCTCAAAATAATATTTCATAATCTTAATAAGTTTGATTTATTAGTCTTGTTACATGTGAAAATGACTTCTTTTACATTTGAGAATACTTTCATTCATCCTATATATTAACATTACTAAAATACATGAGCTATGAAATGACAATTTTGTGAATACAGACAAAAAAATCTGTGAGAATTCCTACACAGTTATTAAATAAGGAAACCTCAACCTTGCTCATTATTGAATGAAAGCAAATAAACTATCATCGTTGGCATCTACAGCAGACAAAGAGTTTTCTGAACCTTATGTATTTATTATGGGCCAGCATCACTGATTTCTTCCTTTAACAAGGATGCTGAAGCATAGCTCTCCACAATAAACATCACCTGCCGGGGGTGAGGGTGGGGAAGGACTCATCTTTCTTTAAATGTCTGGACATTAGGTGTTGACCACCCTTCAGTGTTTATGGACAATACAGACTGGATTTTTAAAAACTTGTTTTTGGTTGAAGGGAGGCCACAAGACTGGAGGCAAATCTGGAAGGACTGGAAAGTAAATACAATCAGGGTGCATTATGTGAATCTCCCAAATAATCAAAAGATTATGTTAGATTATGTTAGAAAAAGAAAATCTAGAAAATGTCTCTTGAATAATGCTCCTGATAATTGATTGTTATTTCCTAAGCTAACATAATTTTCCATTCTAACCCTATCTCCAAATTCCTTTTTATTTTGCACTAGCACACAATCAATACTCAGGCTGAAGAATCATACCCTACCACCTCTACCAGTAAATTCCCCATGTCATTCTTTTCCCTCATTTCCTACATCAACTCAGTCCATTGAAACCATTGATTTTACTTCTTTTATAGCTCAAACAATTCAATTTATCCACTGGTAACTCTGGTAGCTGCTACTCCATTCTTATTCTCAGTGTCACTTTCTATATTTAGCTTTAAACAAGTCCTTTTGTCTGGGATTATTAACAGGACACAGGCAACTTATTTCTTAGAGACACAAACGGAGAGGACAGGGTTATAAACTCACTTATTAAGGTGCAGGCCTTACAAACACAAGGACTTTAGTTATCTTCCAGAACTCATTACAAACTATCAAGACTCAGTGGCAGCACAGGTAATCACATTTTTGGGGAGAGAGAGAGGCAGGTAGATATCTGGAACTCCCTAGCCTATGACTCTAGCTTATTTGGTGAATTCCATACAAAAGAGGGCCTGTTTCAGTAGGTTGGAGGACGGCAATGCATGAAAATATTCTGAGATGGTTTTCTCGCTTCTGCATGCATGTGTTCATATGTGTACATGTACCCTCACACATGTGTATATGCTTTAAAACACACATACATGCTTGCACTTTCGCACATATACATACAAATAATAAAAAACATTCATTAGGAATGAAAGTCATAATATAAAACTTTGTCTAAAAATCCGTGATAATGCCTTACTTTACTATAGTCTATTTCACCAGATAATAATTTTATTATCGCAAGGATTAAGGTTTGATCTTTATAATTTGCCTGGTTATCCAACTATTCAATGATGCATCTCAGAGACATTAATTATTTATTACCCTCAGGTCACAAAACTTCAATTGTCTAAATCCTGGTTAACTCTTTTGCTTCTAAAATGTGTGTGTGTGTGTGTAGTGTAGTGTCTATGTGCATCTCTCTGTGTGTGTTTTACAGGGAGATTCATTATAATAACTGTTAATGATCAGAGAACATCAATTGAGTATATTCATTTCCTAGTCCAGTTGATCCACTTTCAAATTTGAAAGTCTGCAGTATTGTCTCCATGACTTCATATTTATGACTACCCTCCATGTGGTTGCTTCCCACTGTTGCAAGATTCATTTCTATTTAATTACCTTTCAAAGTAGTTGTATTGAAAGAACTAAACTCATAGCTCAATTAATTTAAATGAAACATATTCTTCTTCGGATGTTGAGGAATATAACTCCAGGTGGTCAGTATATTTTTATAGTACTGTGCTTATAAAAGCCTATAAAAAAGACAGAAAATATGAAGTTAAGAGCACAGTAACTCTGTTCTCTATAAATATTTATCTGACTGACTTCTGCAATAAAACCTGTGCCAAGAAAACTTGTTAATGTGGCCCTTTTATAGGAAAAGTAAAAGAAGCCAGCAACTTGTCAGCATATGTGGCATGAAACCAAATGTCCATGAGATGCACATATAAGTTTCTGTAATCTTTCAGTCAGAAGAAAAGACTTTGTTTGAATTACATTCCCATTGCTGTAATAAACTGCCTGGACAAAAAGCAATTGGGGTAATTAAAGGGTTATTGCAACTTATACTTCCAGATTACTGTCTATCATTCCAGGGAAAACCATTAGCAGGAGCTTGAGACATCAGTTCCGATCATATTCATAGTTATGAGGAGTGAATGTGTGTTTCATTTCTTGCTTGTTTGTGATCAACCTGAATTCATTTTTTCATAATTCAGGGCATCTCTGCCAAGACAGTGTCACATCCTACACGGGAATAGGTATCCTCACCTTTTAACTTAATTAAGATAATCCCACAGTGAGATGGTAATACACAAAACTAATGTAGACAATCCTTCAGTGAGACTTGCTTCTCGGGTGGTTCATGCTTGGGTTAAGATGATAATTAAAGTTACTTCCTATTAACACTCACAAACTTTTACTTAACTTTTTTTTATTTCTTCCCATATGTTAATTAAATGGACCCATTTATTATTTGAAACTTACTAAAAAAGATATCTGTCTTATTTGTTCAGAAACACTATAAAAGTAAATTCACAAACATGTCATTACTGAACACCAGCTCAATCTCAAAGGAAAGTCTAGGAGAAACAATACATAATTAAAGCACAATATTTTGCTTGATGCTAATGAGTGGTTTACAACAGCACCTAATCCTCACTGGGATGTCTGTCACAAAGTCATTCCTAGAAAAATGGCACCTGAAATGAAATTTATTCATTCTTACTTTCTTTACTATCAACAGAACTTAAATTAAATACAGGGTTTTATAAACTCTAGACAGAACAGTTATTCTTGAAAATTTTACCTTTAAATAGAATATCTCTGAAATATCCACTAACTGTGAATGGTGGCTATATCTAGTAGGGCTCAGGCTCATTGTCATCAAAAGTATTGCCTGTGGACATGTTGTCTTGGAGAAAAATACTTCTAGGTTTTGAATGAGTTAAAACTAATCTGTAATTTAACACACATACTTTTGCAAACGGACACCTCATTGTGACTCAGTTTTCTAATATCTCATAAAATGTGTAAAACCTTTCCTAATTTTTGAAATAATGAATTGTTTCTATGTTGATTTTTTTCTTACTTGTTGATTATTTCAAAAACTAATTTATTCCAACATGCTCTCCCACTGGCTCACCAGGTCGTCCCAAACTATAATAAATCATGACAAAAAGTCTCTAATGAAAACTTTCATGACCCAGATTGATGAGCCACTCTACTTCCCTGAAAGTCGGTTGAATCCTGAATCTTACCTGTTGTTTGTCATAAAAATACAGACATGTTTATTAAGCTCGAGGGGTAATTTAAAAGAGTGGCAACATGCCAAAATGAAATCATTCATTTATTTTTTAACCATCAATATAAATATAAATTTAAAATTGCTGTGTTATTGGAACTATCTCTAAAGTTCTCTGATAGATGGATCCTCTCATGACATGGTTACATCATTATTTATGTGTTTCTGGGAGTTACACTTCACTTTCTTTCCTGGAAACTCATTGTACATTACTATCTAGTGCACACTCAACTTATATTATGCTTTACTATGTCCATGAACATTAAAAAAGAGAGAGGAAAGAAACCCAGTTAGTGGTGAGAATGAAAGAGGAATGGTCATTGAATGAGTTTTTGACCAAAAAAAAATTCAAAATTCCTAAAACTTATACCATAACTGATTTGTCTTAAAAGCAAGGATATACTTATTTAGAAAAAATTCTCTCCTCTCCTCGCCTCTCCTCTCCTCTCCTCTTCTCTCCTTTCCTCTCATCTCTCCTCCCCTATTGCCTCCCCTCTCCTCTCTTCTCCTTCTTCTTTCTCTCTTGTTCACTCATTTCCTTTCTTTTATGCTTCACTTAATATTTTATCTTCATCATTTGTTACTCTACTCAAGGCATGGCATTTTAGAACATACAGAAAATGGACAATTTTAGGTAGTTAAATCTCTCCCCTGGGAGAGTTTTCCTCTCTCCGGGGCCAGTCTTCTTCTATTTCAAGGGGGGAACTCTTTTATAACTCTTTGTTTATTTGAAGAGGATGTGGGAGTGCATACACTGAATTACAAAACACTTTGTTGGCCAAGACCTAGTCATTACATTTGGTTCTTAAAATAGAGTTACATCATAATGCAAGAAAATGAAGAGAACATTGAAATTCATGTTTTTTCTATTAAGGACCATATCTAAAAGCAACATGCCAATGACATCTAAACCCTACAGAAATTATGACATTGAAATTAGGATAAAAACTACAAGCTATGAATAGGAAAAAACAGTTCGTGGAAGCTGAGTTGGACATGATAAATCTAGAGAAGCAAATGGATTTTTTTTGTCAATGTATTGTGGAGGGGAATCGGGAGTCTTTCCTCCAGACTGCCAATCCCACATTGAATTTTCAGGAAAGCCTCAGAGAGATATAGGGAGGACCTGTCTTATCTGTAGTTCTGTGTGGTTTAGCACAATGTCTGCCACATGGAAGAACCACACACAATGTGTGCTGAAATGTCTTCTGCAATAAAATAGTCAGTTCATTATACCACTCACATGTTGAGTTAAATTTATTTTATCAGAGTGTTTTACTACTTCACCTAGTAATTAGGAAGTGGTTATAATTTCTCACCATTTCTTCAGTATTCAAAGAGGGTACCTTTCAGCAAAAGCTGGAATGTTTTGTTCTTTGAAGGGTGTTTCTAAGAATGTCAAAGGATTTGATAAATTCAAGGTGGTAAAAACGTTTGTACTAAACATTAACTATAAAAAATTAGGTTTATGTGTTTATAAAATCTCAAAGTGTTAGTTCTTTGTTGGGTAAAGATATAGATAGCATTTTGTTAATATCTTATTCCATACAATAATATAAATATTGATGATAATTATATGATAATTATAATCAATTATAATATTCTTGTATTTTCTCTGATAATAAAAGATTTCAGATGGTTGAGTTTTGTTCTGTTGTTTTTTCTTTTTTTTTTTTTGGTTACACATCAGTGTGACTACCTTATGAAGCTATTCAGTATGGTTTCATTAAAACTAGCTAATTTAAGATTAAAATAGTTTTTTCCTGGCATTTTAAACTAAAAAATGACTGAAATTCGATGGAGTAAGAATGATTTTAAAATATGCTAGAGGCCAGACATAGGTGCAGGCCTATAGTCTTAGTATTTGATAAGCCAAGGCTAGCATGGTCTACACCCTGATATCTCAAGAAAAATGAAACAATAACTAAAATAAACAAAAGTAAAATATATTAGAGAATCCCATATTTTCTGTCTCACAACATATAATCATCTACTGAAATAATATATCAGTTTAAATTCTCACTGCTGTGACAAAAACAGTTCAAGGAAGAAGGGGTTTGTTTGTACTCACTTTGAGGATACATATGAGATAATGTGAGAAGACTTGGTGACAGGGTCAAGAGGTACCTGGTCACACCACTTACATAGTCAAGAAGCAGAAAGAGATGCTGGTGATCAGCTCATGTTCTGCTTTATACTCAGTCCTGTCCTCAGTGATAAGTGTTGGTGTCACTTTCAAATTCTGATACATTTTTCTGGAAATATCTTCATGGACATCCTGAAAGTTGTGTTTTCAAAACATTCTAAATCCATGTAATTCTAAATCTAGTAAACTTGAAAGTGAAGATTAATCACAAAAAGCACTTAATACCTCCAAGAAACATGAATTAGGTAAGATTAAAAATAAAGCATTTCAAATATCCCTTAGATTAAAATATTTAAAATCTTAAATTGTCATGATATTTCATTGAAAATGAATTAGGAAATGTAAAGACCAGGTTTATTCCTTAGAGTAATGTGAATTCTCCTCTCTTTCCCAATCTCTAAAATATTTTCAAGTTACTGCATTATTTGTAAAGATATTTCTCTTTTTAGCTATTCTTAAAAATTATTTTAAAAACAACATACATATGCACACTCAATCAGAAATAAGAACTTTAGTGGATGATGAAGTAGGTCCATAGATCTGGGACAAAAAAGTAGGGATAGTAAGTTTTCAGGGTCTTGCTTGGCTGTATAGGGAACTGGAGGCCAATATGAACTAATATGAACTACATGAGCTACTTTTTGTTTCTTTTTTCTTTTTTCTTTTTGTTTTGGTTTTACGAGACAGGGTTTCTCTGTATTGTTTTCGAGGCTGTCAGTCCAGCCCAGCCTCAAACTCACAGAGATCTGCCTGCCTCTGCCTCCCGAGTGCTGGGATTAAAGGCGTGCGCCACCACCGCCCAGCTTACATGAGCTACTTTTTAAAACGTAAAATCAAAGAAAGTAAGGAAGTTTGTAACTTCACTGTATTTCTTTAGAGTTTACATTAAGTCCTATGATTATTTGTAGTTTTTGTTATACATGTTGTGAAGTTTCCTTTTAATTTTTTCAGAATAAATGTTCAAGTGTTCTGTAAACTATCAAATACATTTTAGATTATCACAATTGAGTTTCACATTAACTAACTGCACTTTAATTTCATAGAAATCCTTTACCTCAAATAAATTTTCATAAAATATTCTTCTAAATTCATCTGAGAACTAGTCAATTCATAATTCTTTTTAGAATTATTAGAGACATGGATTATATTATTTTTGTATTATATTTTTTGTAAATTTATTTAAATTAGAAATAATCTTATTTTACATTTCAACCCCAGTTCCCTCTCCCTCCCTCCCATTATCCCAAGCGCCCAGCAGACACCCCCTGCTATCTGCCATCCACTACCCAGGGTGGGTGAGTCATTCCATGAGAGATTATCAAAGTCTATCAAGTCACTTGGGGAAGGGGCTCAGCCCTCCCATGTGTATCTAGGCTAAGAGAGTATCACTCCATGGGAAATGGGCTCTGAAGTCCATTTGTGCACTAGGGATACATCCTGCTTCTACTGCCATAGACTGCCCAGGGATCCTAGCTGACACACACATTCAGATGGCCTGGTTTGGTCCTATGTTTATTCCCCAGCTGTCAGACTGGTGTCCATGCATTCCCACTTGCTCAGATCAGCTGTTTCTGTGGATTTTTACAGAGTAGTCTTGATGCCTTTGTTCTTCACACCTCCCTCTCTGAAACTGGATTCCGGGATTTTGGCTTAGGGCTTAACTGTGGATCTCTGCTTCTGCTTCCATCAGCAACTGGATAAAGGCTCTAGGATGGCATTTAAGGTAGTCATCCTTCTCATTATAGGGAAGGACATTTATGGTAGCCTCTTCACTATTGCTTAGATTCCTAGATGGGGTCTTCTTCTGTACAATTCCCTAGTGTTAGATTTCTCTTTAAACCTTCAGAAACTCCTTCCATTGATGTGGCTCTTTTCTTGCTCTCCTCTATAAAGCTCCCCACTCAATCTTCATGATCCCCCATGTTCTTCTGCCCCCTCATCTTCTCCTGTCCTCTTTCTGCTACCTCTGTCCCAATTCCTCATACTTCCAATTTGTTCAGGGGCTGTTTTCTCTTACCCCTTCATTGGGTGACCTTATATATGTATCTTATATCACCTAGGAGGATGTCTACTAGCTCTATCCATTTACCTGAAAATGTCAAGATCCCATTGTTTTTTCCTACTGAATAGTATTCCATTGTATAAATGTACCACATTTTTATCCATCCTTTGGTTGAGGGGCATCTACATTGCTTCCAGGTTCTGGCTATTTCAAATAGTACTGATATGACCATAGTTGAAAGATGTCCTTGATGTGTGAGTGTGCATCCTTGGGGTATATGCCTAAGAGTAGAAGTCCTGATTCTTGTGGTAGACTGGTTTCCATTATCCTGAGAAACACACCATACTGATTTCCAATGTTGCTGTACAAGTTTTCATTCCCAGCAACAATGGAGAAGTCTTGCACTTTCTCCACATCCTCTCCAGCATAAACTGTCCTTGGTGTTTTTGACTTAAGACATTCTGATGGGTGCAAGATGGTATCTTTTTTCCTCAATATATGCTTTTATTTAAATTAGAAATGTGAATGCTTCACAAGTCAATCCTAGCTCACTCTCCCAACCCATCCTCCCTTGTCCCTCCACCAGCCTCCTCAGCCCTGCCAATCCCCATAACCTTCCCAAGGAAAGGTGAGGCCCTCCTTGTAAAGAACTCTGAGTCTGTGATTTCATCCAGGGCAGGACCTAGGCCCTTTCCCATGTTTAAAGGCTGAGAGAGCCTTCCTCTATTTGGATTGGGCTCCCAAAGTTCATTCATACGCCAAGGTAAACACTGATCTGCTACCTAAGTGCCCAGTGATTTCTGAGGCCTCCTCACTGACACTACATTCATGGAGTCTGGATCAGCCCCCTGTTGGCTTCTCAGACATCAGTCTGGGGTTCAAGAGCTCCCCCTTGTCTGGGCAGCTGTCTTTGTGGGTTTCACCAGCACCATCTTGACCCCCTTGTTCATCATTCCTCCATCTCTGTCACTGGGTTCCAGGAGTTCAGTTCAGTGTTTAGCTGTGGTTATCAGTCTCTGCTTCCACCAGTCACTGGATGAAGGTTCTAGAATGGCATATAAGGAAATCTTCAACCTTATCATCAAGGAGGTGCTATTATTGTAGTCTCTCCACTATTGCTTAGTTTCCCAGTAAGTATTATCCTTGTAGATCTCAGGAGAACTCACTAGTGTCAGCTCTCTCCTCAAGCCTATAATGACTCCATCTAATGTGGTGTCTCTCATCCTGCACTCCTCTAGTCTTACCTTGACTCAAACTTCCTGTTCCCCCATGCATTCTTCTCCCATCCTCTTATCCACCTTTCTTTTTCCTGGTTGCCTCTCCCTTCTCCTGATGTTCCCAATATGCTCAGGAGATCTTGGTTCATTCTACTTCTCTGTGGTATCATGTATCTCTCTTGGGAACCTCCCCATTTCCCATACTCAAATGGCACTAGGATCATAGGCTGACACCCCCATGATACAAATATAAAATCCATATATGAGTGAGTACATACCATGTTTGTATTTTTGTGACTGGGTTACCTCATTCAGGATGGTTTCTTCTAGTGCCATCCATTTGCCTGCAAATGTTAAGATTCCATTGTTTTTTTCTGCTGAGTAGTACTCCAATGTGTTAATGTACCACATTTTCTCTATCCACCTTTCAGTTGTGGGTTATCTAGGTTACTTCCAGGATCTATTACATATAATGCTGCTATTAACATAATGGAACAAGCATCCTTGTTGTGTGAATGGGCATCTTTTGGGTATATGCCTAAGAGTGGAATTTCTGGGTCTAGTGGTAGACTGAGTCCCATTTTCCTAAGGAATATCCATACTAATTTCCAAAGAGGCTGTACAAGTTGGGCTGGGTTAGTGGATATGTATTGTATAAAACTGGTTTTATCATGAAATATCTTGTTTTCTCCATCTATATTGATTGAAAGTTTTTCTGGGTATAGCAGTCTTTAGTGGCATCCGTGATCTCTTAATGCTGGTAGAATATATATCCAGGACCTTCTGGCTTTCAGAGTTTCCATGGAGAAGTCAGGTGTAATTCTGATAGGTTTACCTTTATATGCTACTTGGCCTTTTCCCTAGCTGCTCTATTTATTCTTTATGTTTGGGGTCTTTATTATGTGTCGAGGGGATTTTTGGGGGATCCACTCTATTTGGTGTTCTGTAAGCTTCTTGTACTTTCATTGGTATGTCTTTATTTAGGTTGGGAATATTTTCTTCTGTTATTTTGTTGAATATGTTTTCTAGCCCTTTGAGGTTGTTTTCTTCACTTTCTTCTATTCCTATTATTCTTAAGTTTGGTCTTTTCACAGTGTCCCATATTACCTGGATATTTCGTGTTAGGGATTTGTTGGACTTTAAATTTTCTTTGGTCAATGAACATAATTCTCCTAGTGTATCTTCAACACCTGAGATTCTGTCTTCCATCTCTTGTATTCTATTGGTTATGCTTGCATTGTAGTACCTGACCATTTTCTCTGATTTTCTGTTTCCAGCATTCCTTCAGAGTGGGTTTTTTATTCTTTCTAGTTCAGATTTCAGTCCTTGCACTGTTTGAATAGTTCCTTACAATTTTTGCTTTGTCTTTTGCTCCATACCTTGGATTTTTTGCGTTGTTTTTCTTCTGTCTCTTTAACAGATTTTCTCATATTCTCTTTGATGGTCTCTATCATTTTCATGAAGTTGTTTTTAATGTCATTCTCTTCTGGTTCATTTGTGTTGGGGTGCTCCAGTCTTGTTGGTGTAGGGTCTCTGAAATCTGGTGGTGTCATATTGGTATTTCTGTTGCTCCTTGTGTTTTTATATTGTTTCCTTCCCATCCATCCTTGATGTGAGTTCCAGAAGGTGCCTCTTCCTCTCTTGGTGGGTGTGGGACCAGGGTTCCCTTCTTGTGGGAGTAGGCAATGTCAATGTTATGGCAGTTCTCCCGGGTGGAGAAATGTCTAGGATGCTGGGGATTTTTGGAACCCACTGGGATCCATGGAAGCCCCAGTGGTAGACACCAGGCACAAGAGTGTGGCCTGGAAACAGGCCCTGATAGTCTTAGTCACATGGGTGGACCAAGAGACTAGGATGCTGGGATGCTTTGGTTCCTGCCTCTTGGATGGAAGCCACCTTGGCAGTCCCCAAGCATGCTGGTGGAGCAGGAGACTAAGCAGCATTGGCTCCTGCTGCTAGGATGGAAGATTCAGCAGTGGACCCCAAGCACAGGCAGCCAGTCTAGTCCTAGTCCCGTGGCAAGATGGTATCTTGCAGTTGTTTTGATTTACATTTCCCTGAAGGATAAGAATGCTGAGCAATTTCTTAAGTGTCTTTCAGCCATTTTAGATTCCTCTATTGAGAATTTGCTGTTTAGATTTGTACCCCACTTTTTGAAATTTAAACTAGAAAAACCTTGCTTCACATGTCAGTCCCAGCTCCTTCTCCCTCCTCTCCTCAACCACCACAACACCTCACCTGATCCCCACTCCACTCTCCAGGTAGGCTGAGGCCCTTCATAGGAGATCTCCTAAGTCTGTCATAGCATCCGGGGCAGGGCCTTATTTGATGTTTTGGTGACTAGCTTCTTGAGTTCTTTGTATATTTTAGAAATCAATTCTCTGTCAGACTTTGTGTTGGTGAATATCTTTTCCCATTCTGTGAACTGCCAATCTGTCTTGTTGACTGTGTCCTTTGCCTCACAGAAGCTTCTCAGTTTCATTTATTAATTGTTGATCTCAGTGTCTGTGCTACTGGTTTTATGTTCAGGAAGTGGTCTCCAAATTTCTCTTCTAAGACATTCACTGTTGTTGGAGTTATGTTGAGGTCTTTGATCCATTTGGACTTAAGTTTTGTGCAAGGCGATAGATATGGATCTATCTGCAATAGTATACATATTTACATCCAGTCATGCCAACACCATTTGTTGAAATGCGTTCCTTTTTCTGTTGTGTAGTTTTAGCTTCTTTGTCAATAATCATGTGTTTGTAGGTGTGTTGGTTAATAGCAGGGTCTCCAATTCGATTCTATTTGTTTACGTGTCTGTTTTTGTTACAAAACGAAGCTATTTTCAGGACTATAGTTCTATAGTAGTGCTTGAAATCAAGGATGGGGATGTCTCTAGTATTAGTTTTATTGTACAGGGTTGTTTTGACTGTCCTGGGTCTTTTGTTTTTCCATATAAAGTTGAGTATTATTCTTTCAAGGTCTGTGAAGAATTGTGCTGGTATTTTGATGGGTTTGCATTGAATCTGCAGATTGCTTTTGCTTAGATTGACATTTTTACTATGTTGATCCTACCTATCCAAGAGGAAGGGAGATCTTTCCATTTACTTGTGACTTCTTTAATTTCTTTGTTTATTGTTTCAAAGTTCTTTTCATACATGTATTTCACCTGTTTGGTTAGAGGTACACTAAGATATTTCATGTTGTTTGTGGGTGGTGTAAAGGGGGATGTTTCTCTGATTTCTATTTCAGTCTGTTTTGCTTCTGTATATAGAAGGGTTACTAATTTTTTGAGCTAATCTTGTAATCTGCCACTTTGCTGAAGGTGTTTATCAGCTGTAGGTGTTCCCTGGTAGAATTCTACATATAACTTATATAAACTATCATTTCATCTGCAAATAGTGAAAATATTAGTCCTTCCTTTCCAATTTGTATCCCCTTGATCTCCTTTTATCATGTTACTGCTCTAGCTAAAAATTCAAGTACAATATTGAAGATATAAGGAAAGAATGGGAAAACTTGTGTTGTTCCTGATTTTAGAGGAATCACCCTGACTTTCTCTCCACTTAGTTTGATGTTGGCTGTCGTTTTCCTGTATATTGACTTTATTATGTTTATGTATGTTGCTGCTATTCCTGATATCTCCAAGACCTTTTCATGAAGGGGTACAGTATTTTGTCTAAGGCTTTTTAACCATATCTTGAGATGAATGTGTGATTCTTGTTTTTCAGGTTGCTTATTGCTGGATTACATTGATGGATTTTCAAATGATGAACCATCCCTGCAACTCTGGGATGGAGCCTACTTGACCATGTTAGATGATTTTCCAGATGTGTTCTTGGATAAGATTTGCCAGTATTTTATTGAATATTTTTGTATCAGTCAATGTTCTTGAGGGAGATTGGTCTGTAGTTCACTATCTTAGTTGTGACGTTATGCGGTTTGGGTACCAATGTGATTGTCACCTCATAAAATGAATTTGGCAATGATCCTTCTGCTTCTATTGTGAAACAATTTTTGGAGGATTGGTGTTAGTTCTTTGTATTTCTGGTAGAATTCTGCACTGAAACCATTTGGCCATGGCTTTTTTGGTTGGGAGTCTTTTGATAACTGCTTCTACTTAGTTAGTGATTATAGGTCTATTTATATTGCTTATCTTTTCTTGATTTAATTTTTGTAATGATATCTATCCAGAAAATTGCCCATTTCCTTTAAAATTTCCAATTTTGTGCAGTACAGGTTTTCAAAGTATGGCCTCTACTCTCTGGACTCACTCAGTGTCTGTTGCTATGCCACCTTTTTCATTTCTGATTTGTTAATTTGCATGCTCTCTCCCTGCCTTTTGGTTAAGTTGCATAAATGTTTGTCTATCTTGTTGATTTGCCAAAGAACCAACTCTTTGTTTCATTGTTTCTTTTCATCGTTTTCCTACGACTTTATTGATTTCACCTCTCAATTTGATTATTTCCTCGCATCAACACTTCTTTGGTGAGTTTGCTTCTTTTTGTTCTAGAGCTTTCAGGTGTTCTCTTAATTCTCTGGTGTGGCTATTCTCCAGTTTCTTCATGTGGTCCCTTAGTGTTATGAACTTTCCTCTTTGTACTGATTTCAAAGTGTCCCATAGGTTTGGGTATGTTGTGCCTTCATTTTCAATGAATTCTATGAGGTCTTTGATTTATTTCTTTATTTCTTCCTTTACACAGGAGTGATGCAGTTGAGCATTGCTCAATTTCTATGAGTTTTTAGAGTTTATACAATTTTTGTTGTTGCTGAATTCTAATTTTAAGCCATGGTGATCTGATATTTGTTGATATCTTGTATTTTTTGGTTTGTTTTTTCTTCCATTTGTTTAAGATATCTACTCATATCCTCTTTCAGGCTCTCTATTATTTTCATGAGGTTGTTTATAAGGTCTTTCTCTTCTGGTTAATCTGCATTGGGATTTTCATGTCTTGCTGCTGTAGACTGTCTAGACTCTGGTGGTGTCATTGAAGACTTTCTGTTGTTGAATTTGTTCTTACACTGTTGTCTTCCCATCTCTTCTTCCAGTGGGTATAAGTGGGGTCTCTCCCTCTCCTAGTGGGTATAGATAGGTCAAGTCTCTATCCTCTTACATCTCCCGGAGGGTTCAGGGGCAACACAAAATGGCAACAATGCTGGATGCTTTATTCTGCCTCCAGATTCCTCTGGGGGATATGGTGGCAGAAAGGGTCTTGTGGCCACAGGCCAGGGCACTCGAAGAGGGAAATTTCCATAATTCTTTTTAAAAGAGAGATAAATATGAGAGAAAAGAGATATGATAGAAAATACTTTAAATTGCAATAAGCCTATTAATGATCACTTATAGAGTTGGAATTAAAATGGTAAGAACCTTCAGCATCAGCCCCTGTCTGCCATAACTAGTTTGATCAAAGGCATCATGAATCAAGTGGCAGACTCAGAGACTTATATCATTTTCATAATCCTATTAATTTGCACTTCTAAAGTTCTCTGAAACTTATTTATCACTGATTGCTCCTGCAACCATGTGCCAATGGAATTTAAAATCTAATATATGAATTAGTTTCTTCCTTTTCAGCCCTTTTTAGAGGAGCATCTTGTCTTTTGTAACATGTGATGACTAAATATAGAGCAAAATCATAGTTATGAGTGTTTAGAAAAGTAGGTCATAACATTCATTTATATTTAGTATATGCCTTCAAGATATTTTTCTATCTTTGATTTTCAGCAATGTGAATGTGTTGTGCTCAGAAGTTATTTACCTGTCCTCACCTATTCTGTCATTCATTAATGTCCTATAATGGAGATACTATATATAACAAAACAGAATTTTCAATTTAAAATAACTCTGACACATATTCCAGAAGGCCTAATGGAAATATGTTTCCCAAAGTGATTGACAATATAACACAATACATAGGTTCAAGAAAAAGGATGTAAATGAAAATGTGGCAACAGATATGAACAACACCTTTGGAGCAGAATTAACATTGGGGAACAAACATCAGCCAACTTGAATAAAGACAAAAATTCAAAAATAAAATGTCAAGAGGGACCTAAAAATAAATCAGAGGACAGAATTACTTGTGTTATGATGAAAATAAAATACTCTAGCATATACATGATAGTAATACTAGAGGAACAGGAAAAAGAGCATAAAAATATACATGTTCCATACAGCTTTCACACATGCAGACAGTCACACTGAACTCAATTCACTTACTGATGATGATATATTATTCATGATTTATTAAAGCATGGCTGAAGGTTCAGAATGCAAAGCTAGACATAAGCCATAGAGGTCAGGCCATGGTGATATACACATTTAATCCCAACAGCCATACCAGTAAGCAGTGGTGTCACACACCTTTAATCCCAGAAGACAGTTATATGGACCTCTCAGCATTCAAGGCTACCATGAGTTGCAGAATAGTGAAGAATAACACAACTCAAGCCTTTTTTCCAAGCTCTTGGGATCACATGCCTTTAATTCCAGCACTACGGATGTGGAGACAGGCATGACATGGCTGGGTAGATAAAGGAATATAAGGCAGGAGGCTACAGGAACTCAGAGCTTTTGCCTCTGAGGATTTGTGGAGACAGAATTCCCATTTTAGCTCGGTAGAGGTAAGATATACTGGCTTTTCTGCCTTGCCTCTCTGATCTTCAACTTGAACCCCAATATCTGTCTATGGGTTTTTATTATTTTTATTACATTTACCTTTTCCTAAAGTATGACATTTATTAAACTTGACATGACCATTTTTTACTGAATGTTGGGATTTCTTAATTTTCATCCCCACAGATATTTGTACTCTAAGATATGTGTCTATTTTCTCTTTGTAGTTCATTTGTATTTGTGATTTCTTCTTTTCCTGATTAAGAAATATGTAACTGTAGTCAAATGTGATTTGTAAATACTTTGTTAAGGTCTTTTAATATTGTTCTCAAAACCATGCTTTATATTTTAGCAATATTTTGAACATTTTCCCTCCAATGTCTGCCTACAATCGCAGTGGCCCTGACTGCTATAGAGGATCATTTATAACAGTCCTGACTTATTATATAGGAAATATGGGTTAAAACAATATTTCTGGCAGTGAACTGTGATTATCTGTGGATTGTCTGTTTGAAAGCATGAGAAAGATTTTCTCAGTTTTTTTCCATTACACTACAAATGACCAAAGTTTTCATCTTAGATATCTGAAGTATAGAATTGCCACTGATCATATTACTCAAAAGGAAAAAGAAATATTTCCCCTTTCAAGCCAAAATATTATTAAAGTCACACACATGAATATATAAGATTGCTTTTCTGCTTGTTTCCAAGACACTAAGCCATATAAGAACTTTCTTAATAATACTGCACCATGCATCAGATTCAATGGTTCTTGTTTACATGTTTATAATAACAACAGCTCCATTTACATCAAGCTAAATAATTATAGCATGCTTCATTTAGAATGAAATCTCAGATTTTTATAAGAACTGAAGTCCAATAACTATGTATATAAGGGTTTACTCAAAGTGGAACCCAGTTTCATAGAGGGAGGAGTGATGAGCAAAGGGGTCAAGACCATGCTGGTGAAACCAATAGAAAGAGCTGGCCTGAACAAGGGTCAGACTGATGGCTGAAAGAACAGCATGGGACTTATCCAGATTCCCTAAATTTGGTGGTCAGTTAGGAGGCCTTTGCAATCTATGGGGCCTCAGGTAGTAGATCAGTATTCATCCCTGGCATACAAATGGACTTTGGGAGCACATTCCACATGGAGGGATGCTGTCTTATACTGGATACATCCTGCCTAGGCCTGCCCTGCCCTGGTGACTCTGGAGATCACCCAAGGAGTTCCTCACTCTCCCTGGGGAGCAAAGTGGAGATTGTGTTGTGGGTTGGGAGGTTGGAAGAGGGCAGGGGAGGACAGAGGGAGAGGGAGCTCGGATTGACATGTGAAGCAAGCTTGTTTCTAATTTAAATAAAAAAATTAAAAGAGGGTGTAAAGAACCCCCACAGATACCAAAGAATTAATTTTGCAAGCTTAAAATAATTGAGAATTTACCTATAGTTTAAAACTTATTGACAACATGTCCTAATTTGTAAATTCACTTTCAAGTATTTACACAAATTTTTGTATTCATAGAAGCATTGAAAACAGAATTTTATAGTGGTATACTCCTACAGTCACAGCATTCAGGATTCAGAGCAAGTCAAGTTCAGGGCCAACTTCAGCTACACAGTGAGTTTAAGTCTAGTCTGGGCTTCCTGAAACAGGGTCTCAGAAGTAATAGCCATAAAATAAAACATAGTGACCTTTAACTTGGGAATATTTTAGTATGCAATAGGATTATGAGTATATATAATAAAAGTTACATATCAAATTAAATTATGTATCAAGTTTTCCAAACATACAAACACTTATAGTTACAAATCTCAACAATTTCTGATACAATTCAGTTAGTTTATAGAAAAAACAATATTTATTGGCTGGAGAGATTGCTCAGCCCTTAAAGGCTAGGCTTACAACTAAAAATATAAGAAAAAACAATATTAAACCAAGTACTTGAATATAATACTTACATATTTCTCCTAAATTTGCTCATAATATTAAATTAAGTTCATTTTTATTTTGAAACAATGTTAAGTATTTATATTACATATACTTCCATACATATAACTTAATTGTTCAGCAATAATTTTATGTTGTGCATGTAGTTGGACAAGATATAAATAAAAAATCCTACAGTGAACAGGCTTAGGTTCTTTTGGATGAGACACACAATTTAATAGCCAATAAAACCTTACTCATGCGGCAGGATCAGAACAAGGGATATCATTGTCATCCTATCAAATACCCCTATATTGGTTAAACACAGAAACTTCATCTTTAAAATTCTGTCATTTGAGACTTAAATGGTAATGGCAGGAAACTATTTGTTCTCTAGTTAAAACAGGTTAATTTTGAGCACATGCCTGTCATCTGTTGCCACATTATCATGTGTGTGAAATCCTTCCAAATTTCTCTAAATTAAAACATCAGATAGCTTCCAAGCTTGCACAGAGGATGGGTTCAGGGCCTAGTTCACACATCAGGTCATGATGACATAGTGGCTTAAACACAGGCTCACAAGTTAACATTATGTAACTCAAGCAACATCTAATTAGGGCTCCTTTCATCCACAATTACAGCAATGTAAGCAGAGAAGGGAACAACTAGGAAGGTCTTAATGCCTTTGTCACATTACCAGTGACACTTCTTCCCCTTCCCCATCGACAAAATGGAAAAGTGCTGTCCTCATGTGAGACAGGCCACACCCAAAAGCTCTAGAACTTGAAGTGAAACAATAACACCCGCCAAATGCCATGCTTACCTCTACAGTCCTTCATAGAACCACAGCACATAGGTAAGTGACCCTTTGAATAAGAATGGGTTTTGCTAATAGGAAGTGTGGCTTCCAGAAAAATACTTTCTAGACTTTTTACAATTTCTCAGAACATGGATGTCCCCCAGTGCATTTATTTGTTCTAAGATACTCTAGAAAGTAGTATGTGGGGAAAACTAATGTGTGTGTGTTATTGCTTCTATGATATATGTATCAGCAAAAAGTGTAAGAAAAGATCAAATTCTGTTCACAAATTCCCTGGAAACATCAAATATAGCTTCTGCAGCATTCAACACAGACAATTCATTTTGAACATGTTCTCAATCTGCTAGAAAATATTTTTTACATTTAGGTTGTATGTCTAAAACAATGGCAAACTTGTTATAGAGCCCTTACTCCTGAGGAGTGGTGGACTAGGTAAAGGTGGGCTAGGGGACGAGGTGAGGGAGGGTGGAAAGAAGAGGCAGAGAGAGAACTGTGGTTGAAATGTAAAATGAAATAAAAACAATAAAAACTAATGAAAAAAGATTTTGCAGATTAAATCCATCTGAAATTCCAGGAAAAATACAAGAGAAAAAGTAGAACATACAATTAAAAAGCACATAGATGATATTTGTGATTTGAACTTCCTCAGGATGTTGTATTCTAAGAAACATAATTATAGTGATTTTTGAATAGAAATGTAAAGTTTTTGAGGGATAAATATCTTCTGTATTCGCTGGGAAAGAAAAACTTGGTAACAGGACAGAGATCAGGAGATGGCTTATATTAACACTCCAATGAAATATTGCAGCAGTCTGAGCTAGTTTGTAAGCCATATCACAAACACAATCTTTCTAAAAGTCTAATGCCAAAAATAACAATAAATTAGGGTAATAAATAACACTAGTGTATGGCCAATTTCAGGGTTCACATAGGAGAAAGAAATTTAAAGAAAAGGTAGCACTCTGCCTTGATGCACTAACCTTTCCATTCCAGAACCACTTGTCAACATATCCCCCATGGTGAAATTTGACATTTGAAGACACACTGCAGGATCTTCACCTTTGTGCAAATAATTCTCGCCATAGATCACAGACAATCAGCTTACTCAAATGAATTTTCACAGCCAGGTATACACCAGAGAACAACTTGGGTGCTTAAGAGAACATCTATTTTCAACTGAAACATACTTAAAATATTTTACCTGAAGTTAAGTTACTGATGACAACACAAGTAGTAAAATGTAGAGTTTTAACCACTAAGTCAGTGTAAAACACTCATGACGGGAAAGTATTACTCATTTGGAGGCAAAAGAATAAGCACGCTAAAGATGAATGAGCATTGCAAGATTATCACACCTGCCCTGTGGGACACTTTATATATTTTGCTGAGTTATGCTCCGGTGCTGGAAAGAAGCTGATGCTTAAGCTATGCCATTTCTTGATGGTCATTCAGATGGTCATTCAGTTATTGCCTTTCTGGCCTGCATATATAAATTTCATATGTGGATAAAAGTCTTTTTCTTTTTAATTCACCCAATAATAGTTATTTATGAAACTCTTAGATGCAATAAATAAAATAGATAATCACCACCTATGTTTATGTTGCGATAGACTTATCAGCAGTGGCATGCATGCTTTAGCACATTTAATTTTATTCCTCTAATAAGCCAGTGAGTTGTTTTTATTATGTTGTTTATGGAAGTGATATAGAGGAAACATGAGCAAAGGACAATGATATGAATATGCCACAAGGAATTTATCATTTTGAACTATAATAAAATAATTAATAAAAATGTCATAGAAAGTTTAGTGTAGCTTTCTACAATCACTTTTAGTGTTTCATAGGACTCCAAGAAAATTCACTGTCATTAGACCTGGCCTCAGAACAGATTTGATATGGGAACAAAACAAAGGAAAGATGGAAAGACTGACATTCATGTAGCCAACCGTGTACCTGGAAGAGAATACAAATTCTAGTATTGGAAAACTGATAACTCCTTCTGGGTTTAATTTGCCAGAGGTCTCACTTTCCTAGCAGTCCCTGAGGTATTTTCCACAAGAACTTAAAGTATGGACATTCTGAATCAAGGAGTTTTCACTCATTTTTCCCCCAAAAATTTTCTTCAGCGGTATGTTTAGGATTCATTTTATTGAATTTTACTTTCAGCAGACATATCAAAGGTAGTTTCTTGAATTACATGTATATTTCCTTGTGTTTATTCACAAATGAGTGAATTCTATTCTGTTAACGGGGAAAGGGCAATGTACTTAATGCATTTCAAAGCATTACCTTATAGTTACATGTACTTAGTTATTGTTCTAACTTGTGTACCTTCATTGCAAGGAAAGAAAGAAACAAGGCTTTAGAAACTTCTTGTGTAATTTTAAAGTGATACATTCATTATAGTTAATATTAGCAAGTGTCTACATTCAATTTCCTATTTACAAAGAAATTTTAGACATGTAAACAGTCTTTGAGTAAGCATGTATACTCAAGGTTTCTGTATCTTCTTTTCATCTCTCTTCCTAATGTTTTACTCTCTGTTCACAATTTCCCTGCTTTTATAATAAAACATCAAAAGTACAAGAAAATAACTTTAGGTTCAAAATGACTATATCAAGTAGATTTAACATAATTCATACTCATAAAATTTTGATGTCTTTGATTATACAGTGTCTTATTGAAAATAATGTGGTCATGAATGACTTCGTTAAAAATTAAAAATTGCCTGCAGAAAAATAACAGTACAGAAAGTGCCATTTACATATATGTATGCAGAACATGTTATAAATATGTACACAGAGAGTCAATACACAAACCCTGTTACACTTATATACAGAAAGATGTGCTGTCAAAACTAGAACAGTGCTAAGATTTATTTTTTTTATTTAATTTTAGATTATTTTGGGAACTTTGTTTATATGTTTGTTTTGTTTTTTAAGAAAATTTTATTTATCCAGACTGGCTTGAAACTTCCCAGACTGCAGACAAGAACTTTAAACTTTTGATTTTTCTGCCTTTTCCCTCAGAAGAGTAAAAGTACAGCTTGAAACACTGTGCCTGGTATATGGGATACTGAACGTTTTAACACAGAGCACCAAGTAATCATGCTCTCCAACTGATTTGCATTTATTTTCTCATTAAATTTGCCTTTGTTTCACAATTTAATGTTAAAATATATAAACTAATAATTTTGGAATTTTACTAATGATAACTATGTAATATAACTCATATCTCATATATTAAGTATTTTTCAATATATTATTGTTATTGGCTAAAATGTTGTATATAAATTACTATTTAGGTTTGACATGAGGAAGTATTAAACTCTTCTAAAGTTCAATTTTATATATAAAATGAAGTTAAATGTAACTGTTTCATAGGGTTATGATAAGTCTAAATGTGATATCAATATGTTAGAACAGGTTCTACACAAGGATAACCTTGAGTTTATGAAGCATCTATTATTAAATAACTTACTATTTAATTCTCTGCTTTTTAACTTTTGTTGATTCTTGTTAGCATATAGCACATTTATTAATAGTTAATACATTCAGTACTAATATTCTAGTATATCCTAGTATATATTTCAAATCTTAGTTGATATTTTATTATCTTGGGGCTTCAATATTAAAATCCAAATCAAGGTGGCCTAAAGAAGAGCAAATATTTCTGTCATAACATTAAAGGCTAGAAGACTGAATCAAGATGATAACAAAGTTGTTCAAATAAAAGTCATTTTCTACTACTGTTGTCTTCATATGGTCTTCTCTCTGTATTTTCCCATCTCTGATTCCAACAAAATCCATCTCCTATCCCTGACATTTGTCACTGACCCCAAGATTTTCAACATGTTAGATGAATGCTCTATAACTGAGTTGTATCTAGCTTGATTTTCTTATTTGGATTACTGGAGTAAAATTTACCCAAGTGGAGCAAGGTGTAGTTTTAATCCTCATTCAGAGGGCAGAGATGAAGTCTCAGACCCAGATCAGCTGTTAATAGCTGCTTTGAGATAATTAGCTTTCAGTATTTACGTGTCCCCTGTTAGTTTACCAGGTTCCAGTGGGTAATCACACATTCAAGAAAAATTAGAATGGATGGGTTTATAAAAAAAAAAAGTAGGCCAAAAATTTGGGTGTGTAGGGAAATGGGTTTAATGATGAAGGAGTCAGGGAAAGTGGTGAGTGTGCTCAAAATATATTCTACAAAGTTCTCAAAGAATGAATATAATCTCAAAAATCAAAATTTATCCTCATGTGTTTATGTTAACTTAGTTTCCATTAAAAAATCCCTCTCCAAATACAATCACATCCACACTTAGTTATTTAAGAATTTGAAATCTAATAATGTGGTAAATATATACAATGGAATTTTATTCACGTGTAAATAAAAAGTCAGTGTTGGAATTTGATGGAAAATTAATGGGACTGCAAAATAGAACACTGAGGTATCAAAGGCCAAGAAATACTTTTGCTGTATGTTCTCTCTCATAGGTGAATCATTGCTTTGTATATTTAGATTATGTGATTAATTTTGAGTATCTAGACTTCAGCGATGTAAGAAGGGCACAGGAAAGGAAGAAGGGAAGATGATTTAAGTGGTTATGGGTAGTAGAATATATTTAAAACGAAAGTATTTCAGGTGACTCTAGGAAAAAGAGTCTTAAGCAGAGATTGGGGCAGGGGAGGGAAGTGGGAATGGGTATGGATTAACCAGAGTAAGGATGTGAATAAGAGTTCTATGGAAGCCCACTGCTTTGTAAGTTAATTAAAAAAATATTTAACGCAGGTATGCTGCATGAGTTAAATATATTTCTCCAGGAAAACATGGAATTTTAAATGAAAAATCTCAATTCTAGGAACGATATACTATCCTAATAATTATTGCTCAGGGAGACCCACAAGAGCTTCTCTAAATTTCACAGTCTATTGCCACTGTTTTTGGTTGTCATTCAGAAGTGGATGGTAAGACCCTGTAGCTGTATACACCACACTAATTGCAAGACATGCAGAAATCAACCTGGAACTGACATAAACGATTCCTTCATTCAGGCTACTTTTCAAAATTTCAGAAGTTGTTAAGGGAGAAAAATTATCAATGACTGTAACACATTGCTTAACCCAGCATGTCACAACACCAACCTGCTAGTCAAGATGTACATACTAATGCAATAATGGCAAGACAATTGTGCAGATAACTAACCATCTTTGAATTGTATTTGAGGACTGCTCCATAGGAGAAATTTATGCCTGTTACTGGGAATCTGATTGGAAGCTCATGACTATGGAGGTTGTAGATTCTGAAGGAAACCCTACAATTATTTTGTTTAAATTTTTTTGGTTTTACGAGACAGGGTTTCTCTGTATTGTTTTTGAGGCTGTCGGACTAGCCCGGCCTCGAACTCACAGAGATCCACCTGTCTCTGCCTCCCGGGTGCTAGGATTAAAAGCGTGCGACACCACTGCCCGGCTACAATTATTTTCTTACTAAATATTTGTGTTATCAAAACACTTCTAAATCTTTATGTTTGTACACAGAGACTAATACTACCATTGACCTTGGCAGAGAAGCTTCTTTCTGAAGTGTCAACAATTATTTCATAATGGATCAATTGTATAAGAATAAGTGGTAGATGTACACTAAGCCTTAAATGAGAAATTCGTATCACTACTAGCCAAAAAGAGGTTCAGGTGAAAGTTATGAAATGGAATTTACTTTCACAATACAAAGCAAAGAAGTCAGTCAAAATTCCAACAGGCAACACTAATTGGACTTTTTGTAGATTATGAATAAATAAAGTTAAGTTTATAAAAGGTAAAGGGGAACACGTTGAGTTGCCTCTTGGAAATAAGATGAATAACTTGGAGTACATATGATAAAATAGCATTGTTTACCCTTATAAAATTATGAAAGTATTCATAAAAATTATTTTAAAGGTATATGAATTATAAAAATTATAACTCAAAAGAAAAAGAATGTTGAAGGCCCATTTTAGTCCTTAAAAAGTCATTTTTTCAATCTCTATTGTCTCTTTTCATAAAGTGATATTCTTAAACATTTTGAATTACCAGGGATGCTCACTGCCTTCCATTTGATTATCTTAATTGCTCATGAAGGAATGGGACTTGAAAGTGAATATTTGCAAGTAAAGCTTATCAGAGAAAATGGGATACTGTGTGATACACTATGGCTTCCAATGCCACAGGAAGAGGTGGGAAAGATAGAGGAGCAAAAAGGTTTATTTGTTTGGATTTGATTATATTTGTTACTTTTCTATTTGTGTTTGTTTTCTTGTTTTGGTTTGGTTTGGATTTTTAACCTTTTTTGGGGGGTGTGTTTCAGGGTGAGGGAAGTATATTGAAGAACTGAGAGGTGAGCAGAATTAGGTACATGATGTGAAATTCCCAGAGATTCAATAAAGAATTTAAGCCAAATAAAAATATAAGTAAATATATAAAATTATATATATATAATTATACACACACATGTGTTTGTGTGTGAGAGAGAGAGAGAGTGAGTGTGTATGTGTGTGTGTATCCTAAAACCAGACCATTTGATCAGAAATGTGGTGTTAGGAAATTTTTTTTCACTGTGAGGACATCCTAGTACGTACTTAGAGAAATGTAGATGGTACGTGCCACTCATTTGATTACATTCTGAAGGGTGATAAATGCAAGTGTCACAAAGAACACTGTTTAAGGGTGAAGATATGAATATATGTATATATATATGGAGTGCACTTTAGAACAATAATTAAGATTATAATAGTAAATGCATAACCTGTATATGGTCAATTCATCACCATTACTGGACATCATACTCTAAACATAATTCTGTGGCTGCACTTTCAAGTGTCTGGAAATGCAGCAGCTTTGTGCTGAGATATTATGATCACCAGGTTACAACAATTGTACATATCTCTTTCAGTCTACTAAGACAAAAGCATATATACTGTCAGCTATTGAATGAACAGCAGCTGTGCTTCATGACCATGTGTCTCAAAATATTGTATTTGTTTTTCCACAACATAAGAAAGAATAAAGGAAAATCAATGTTTTCAATCCTAAGTTTGCATGAGTAGGAGGAAGCTCAGGGCAAGACCAAAGGACACATAGTATTACAAACAAGAAGAAAATAACTACCTTGCTATTGGTTAGGTCTAAGAGAGTAGCTACTATAGAATACACTATTATTTACATATAATCTTATTATATAATGTTATGATATATGTTATACTATAGTCATAATACTATATCAGATATAATATTATATGTCTTTGTTTTGTGGCTTGTTTTATTTTTAGCTGTTGATATTGCTGATATTGTTGCTACTTGAGAGGCATCAATGCTGAACTCACAATGTATCTCAAGCTGTTTTATAAGTATTTTTTCTTCTGTCTCTGCTTTAAACTTTCTAGTTTTGAGATAACAGGTATTTACCAACAAGTTTACCTTGTCTATCCTTTTAAAAATCTTAGAAAAACAAAACACAAGCATGTGATAACCAAACAAATTACTTTAAAAAGAAGGAATATAGTATTACTTACTTTTTCTTTTGGTTTTTCGAGACAGGTTTTCTCTGTATTGTTTTGGAGGCTGTCCTGGAAAGCTCTCTGTAAACTAAACTGGCTTTGAACTCACAGAGATCTGCCTGCCTCTATCTCCCGAGTGCTGGGATTAATGGTGTATGCCACCAATGCCCTGCAAGTATTACTTACTTTTTAATAATCCCGGTTTTGTTATCTTTAAAAACATAATAACTAATTGGGAATCATTAAGAATTTATTATTTAAGGCATTCATATATTATGTACCCAACAAAGACAAACTAATTTTTTTTGCTGTTATGAATTTAAATTTTGTATCATTCAGTAGATTATGTTAAATTTTCAGAATAATTCAAATCAATTAAATAATATCATCTATATTTAATGAATACATGATCCCTTTGAAGTTCTATTACTTTCCAGAGTCTATTGGAACTTGAAGACAGCCAAAGAGCAAACATTCTTATCTATATTTTGCAGGTTAGTCAAGGGTACTATTTAGAGTTGCATGTAAAGCCTAAAGTAACAGAAAGAACGTCTCAAATCCTCTATGCCTTTAGAATTGAAATGAGGGGCTTTTGCCTCACACCTCCCTTATGCCAGAAAAAATTTCTTTTCTTTGCCAAATTGCTTCCAGGTGCAGTGCACTATGGAATGGTATCAAAGAAGCTTAATGGAGCAGCCCAGTTCTAGGAGGAATTCAAAAACTACCATGGTTTATGCCTAAACATCACTAGCCCCAGGGTGCAGAAACTTCCACTACATCTATAGGCCATGACACCAGAAATTTCTGAAATAATTTATATTCTAAAGTGGCATTTTCTAAGTTTTCAGAACCCTTTGATAATTGCTTAATTATATTAGTAAAATATCAAAATGTGCTGGTGTAATTGAAATGCTACCATTGGAATTTGAAGAGAATAAGAAAATATCAAAACCAAAGCTTCAATGGGATCAACTTTAAATGTGTGGGGTAATTCACCTGGTAGGAATTTTCTTGAAAACATTTCCCAAGAATCTATTTCACAATAAGAAGCTAAGTATTTGAAGAAATGATTTACATGACCACTTCTTACAATTCCATTACATTTTCTACGCATATTGATAGTGCACTGGTTCTGGGTTTCCCTTTATAGAATATTGGTTTGTGAAGTAACATTGCTGGCAAATTATTCAGTTATTTCAATAGCAGCAATAAACAAAGCTATTCCCAAGGTCATTCAATAATAACTGATAAAGAATGGTAAGTCTAATGAACTAATAATTTAACCTTGCAGGTTCACATTGTCTTTTAAAGTTAACTGAAAATTGCATTTAATTACATTTTTATTTCCAAAGTGGAGATTTATATTTGGTGATTCTTGGCACTGTTAACTCTTTGACAATGGCCTTTTGCAGAAATAAGTCCTGACCAAACAGGAACTGAAAAGTAAAATGTAGAGTACGGAGCAAAAATAAATATATAGATATGTGCACGCTGAAAACTAAATGGGATGTGCCAAATGGCCACAGATCTCTAGAAAATTAAGTTTAGATAAAAGAGCTGTCCTTCAGTAAACCTTAGTAGAGTATATCTAAATATCCCTGACCAAATGGTAAGGAATGGTGACTGGTTTTAAATATTAAATGTTAGGTTTAATGAGATAATGAATGTTCGTCTTCTACCCCACCCAATGCTATCAGTTGTAAGTTTAAACAAATTGTTTGAACTCATTGCTGTGTAAACTACTAGATTTATGTCTACAGCAGACTGGTCTCATCAATCAACACACATACAAATCCAAGAATATTACTTGTATTTTATTCAAAATCTTGAATACTTCCATCTTTGACTTGATAACTAAAAAGGCTAAAGGGTAATATTGACTGGTTGTGGTTGATAGTTCAGTCAAAATACTGCAATTTCTCAGAACATACCTGATAAATGTTACCGGGTAAGGAACGATTTGAACTCAGAAGAAAGATGGCACCATCAAGAAGATGAGAAACAAGCTGATCTGCTGAGGCACAGGACAAGATAGGAAATAGCCAAAACACTTGTGGTTACCATGAAATCCAATATATGAACTGAAGAAATTTTCCCTCATATTTAATCATGCTTATCAACCTGACCTCTACTGTATTAGGAAGACCACTGCTATGACTGTAACTCTTAGATGGTCTGTTCAGTTCTGTTAATTTATACTGTTTGAAATGAGGGGATTTTGTATAGTCCTGTATTCACTTACCTGTTCTTCCTTCAGTTTTGCTAAGCCTATTATCCAGTCTGTCTCAGTCATTCCTCGTTAATTTGCCATTTTTCTCTGGCATCTCAATCTCATGTTTTCAAATTGTGTTCATATTTTCCTGAAGTGCTTTTTATGTTAAAGCACCATACCCAACTTTTCTAAAAACGTATTTTCCAAATTCTTTGTATGTTCAACTGTGATAGTTTCAATGTAGAGCTCATATTACATAAACAGTTCATTATATTGTTTGAAAAGATGAACTAGTTATTTTTGTTTTTTGATCTCATATTTGTGTATCATCTAGGAAAGCAGACTTAGGTAAGCATTATCCACATGAGAATATGGCATGCTTCAACTGTGACTGAGGGCTGCCGTACATGTTTCACTGAATATTGGTAGAAGTAAATTTCAACATTCTTTGCTTTTACTTATGTTATGCTCAGTGTGCTAGAGGCTTTAAATTCCTTATGGGGCATTATAGTTGTTGCAGTCTAAGAAACATTCTTCCTTAGCTTTTATCATTTCCTTTGCTTTCATATGCCAGAAGAGGTCTTATTATTTATGCTTTGTCATTTATATTAATTAAATTAATGCTGTCTTACCAGGTGCTCTCTAGTTTTGTGGAGGGTGCACTCTCTTCTTCTTATTTACTTTTATTATTAAGTTAGTTTTTTTTACCTCAGGGTCTAAAGAATGATGTTTTCTTTATGTTTGCAACTTGTGATATCACAGGGACTCTTAAAGTCTGAATCAGGATTTTAAAAAACTGTTGTACTATAAAGATTTTAATCCTTTACTGTTTGATTGAATAACAAGAAAACCTTGTGTGAAACTTCAGGAAATCAACATTTTTCCTAACCATATGAAGGGATGTGAATGCACATGGGGTCCTGAAAACCTGGCAGCTCTCTCTAACAAGGATGTAGACAAAAGAGAACCCTTCTTTATTGGCAGTGGAAGTGTACAAGGATTTATTGTGAAAATCAGTATGGAAGTCCTTCAAAAAACAGTAGAAACAACATCTTTCATAAGACAAATATGCAACATTCCGAGACATATCATAGAAGTAAGTAATCAATGTTTATTGCAGCATGTTCCACAACTGAGTTGTAGAAATGATCCTCAAAACAGGGGTCAATAAAGAAAGTATGCATAACACTCACAAGCCAGATTTTCAAGGAGCCAGTTGTGTGCTGGAGTGTGATAAAGTATTAACTAAGCTAACCTGACCAGAAAATGCATTTTCCTTGATTTCCTACACAGAGCCATGCACACACAAAATCAGATTATTTGTGAGCTCAGTCTGTGAGGCGAAGACCACAACAGCTGCATTTTTGCCCTTATCTTCTGCCTCTTACATTCTGCTCCCTTCTGTAAAATTTCCCAAGCCTTATAATCCTAGCTGTGATACCACTTGCTCCAGATCCATTCAGGAACAGGGGATAAATGGGTGCTCCAGTTGTATACTCACTGGTTATACCAACAGGCTTCAGTGGATAGTTCTAATTCAGTGGTCACACGGTCACACAAGAGTCCTTGTTCAACCTGAGAAGGGAAACAATAGGGACCAAAGGAAGTGTTAGTAGGGACGGGGTATAAAAAGGTTAGCATTGAGAGAAGAGAGTAGTAAGAATACATTACAGACATATGTAAAATTGTAAAAATATTAATAATAAAAGCAGAGAGTGGGGCTTAAAATTCTGTGTGTAGCGTAGGGAAATTTGTATGTAAGTATTAGAAGCTAAAGTTGGTTTTAGGAAACTAATTTCATGACTCTATTAACATATAATGATATATTTATTGCTAAACTGTTTTCTCATGTGGTTATACAAAACAGCAACTGTAGAAAAATATTGGAAATGGCAGTTTAAATAATGAAGTAAATATAAAATGTAAAATATTTAAAAATCATCTTCATGTAAGACAAATGCTTTGGTGTATATTAGTGATTGGATGGGGGCAACATCTGTAGCATTAGGGTCTTCAAAGAAGATAAATGAGGTGGGATTAACTTTTACTACCATCAGAAAAATTTCTGACACATCTAGGTAAATGTAAACCTACCAATGAGGAATAGGGTGATCAATTCCATCAGCAATAAAGAAGTCAACAGTACTAGTGGGTTACTATTCCTGCAACATAACACTAAACATTTATAACATTTTAAAAAATAGTTTTAAATTAAAATCTCAATATAACTGTTATTTTTTAGCTTATCACTCTACTAATAACATTTATCTTTTGATAAACATTTTAGGGCATTTGGGTAAATTTTATATTTATTTGACCTTTATGAAGTTCCAGAGTAAGTCATGGCATGCTTTCATGTCCATGCAGCACTGGTTTTCTTCTCATCATTTTTTAACCTCAGACTTGTTATATAGTTGACAAAAAGTGCTAGTGAGCAAGCTAGCAATATGCCCCATCTCCAGTACTCTCAGAAATGGCTTCCATCCTTCATCTTCCTCGAGCCTCCACTGTCCTTCCCAACCTTGCCACATTGACTCCCAAGCATTTGGATTAACACTTGTTCTGAGTGTCCTTGTTCTAAATATTTCTCCCAGAAACAATATAACAAGTATCTCCAGATATTTTTTGGCTTCAATTGAGCTTTCTGTTTCTAAATTACATTGACCCTGGCATGCTATTTTAAATGCATTCTTGGTCCAAGCACTTGATACTGCCTTAATTCTTAGTTTTACTTTACATCTTAGACTAATTTATGCCAACAAAGTTACTATAATTTTTGTATAATATGTAAAATTTTATAATGTCTAGCCCATCCCAACATACATATTCCAAAATATATTATTCAAGGGCAACTTCTTTTCTTGTTATGTACCTTATGCAGATATTTTCATTAAATCAGTTTGTGTGTGATTAAATCATTATGTGTGTAATACATGAATGAATGTGTACATGATTTGCATGCTTGTATGTGCAACTGTGGAGGTCATAGGTCATACCTAATGTATTCCTCTAATATTCTTATTTGAAAAAGTATCTTTTATGGAACTGGAGTTAATTTAATGGTGAGACAGTCACCCTAGTGAACTCCAGGAATCCCAGTACTAGGGTTACAGGTGCATAAAGCCACACCTAGCTTTTACTAGAGGTTATAAGGATATGAACTCAATTGCTTATGCTTAAACAACACTTTATCACAGAACATTTCCCCCTCTGAACTCTTTAATAAAATAAGAATTAGCATAAATTAGTCTTATAGGACCCTTGTCCATAGAAATGGCAGTCATAGTTTTCATAATTCATTGACTTTAAGAGTTTAGTACTCTGTAATCATTTAACTTTAAGCAGAGCCCCTACAGATATACCAGATCTTATGAAAATGTTAATGAGTAAATGTATTCTTTTTGAAAAAGAAACTGGTAAAAACATGCTAATGTGTTTTACAGTTCTACTGTCTGTATTTAAAACATTGCAATTTCAGCCAGATTATGATGTGAAAATTTGTATTGAGGTCATGTTTATGTTTTCTTTGTATCAAACATTTTTGCTATGATAAAATGGCAGAGATTCAACTTCATATTCTCATTGAGAGCAAAACAAAAATGAAAACAGAATAATCTTCCTTTTCTTACATTAGAGCTAAATGATATGTAAAACATTCTTCTCTGGATAGTAGGCATGGTACATTGATTTATGCTAATGATACTACTGCAAAATATAATAAAATGAAAGCTAGGAATCAGTTATCTCTTCCATGGAGAGACATCAACATAAATTTTGAAAGTTTTTCTTCATAGTAAACATACAAGTCCATTTTTTTTTGGTTTTTGAAGGCAGGGTTTCTCTGTGGCTTTGGGGGCTGTCCTGAAACTAGCTCTTGTAGACCAGGCTGGCCTTGCACTCATAGAGATCCACCTGCCTCTGCCTCTCGAGTACTGGGATTAAAGGTGTGTGCCACCACCGCTGGCTCATACAAGGCCATTTTAAGCCATCCAATTTCAATTATTTTAATAGCTTCTCTTTCTCAATAAACTCGTTTTGTGAGTCTGTAAATCTGTTTCTTATCACACATTATTACTATGCTTCTTATTGCCTAAGGAATGCAAGTGGACCGGTGCACAGTCTTATCTTACTCTATTAATTACCAGAGCCAACCATCAAGAACTCCAGCATATCCACTATATGCTAAAACAGAAGCGATCTTAGTCTTATAAATTCTAGCATCAACTTTAGTCACTAAGCTTTGAGAATTTAGATTAATAATTATTTTCTAAAATTGTAAATGTGCTGTTAAAGAAATAAATACTACATAGAGTAGTGTATTTCTGGTTTATAAATCACAGGCTTAAACATTCATGGATATGCTTAAATTTATAGATGTATAACAGAGGTTTAAAACAATTTATGAATATTATTTTGTGAATATGGCAAGGCAATACATATCACTAGGTGCATAAAATATATTTTGATGATTGAATATAAATTTTGAGACTATCTTTTGATTATCTATGTGTACCAGAGCACAAATTTTACAAAGGACAAAAATATCAGCAAGACTTGAATCAATAGGGCTTAAACCTGAGGTAGAAAGAAAAGAAGACCATAAGTGATGTTGGACAGTTTTAGTGTAGTTTTTCTTGTAAGGAATAGATAAGACTGAATAATTAGATGGGTTTACTAATAAGAACTGTTTCAGGCATCTCTAAGGAATGGAGACTCTGCTCAGATGTTTAGTATCTGGTCCTAGGCTGTTGAGGAAATTTTTGGAGTGGCACATAGTGTTAAAAATTAACAAAGAAAATGGAAAATAAGGAGGAATTAATGGACTACTCACACTGGAGAAGGAATTGGAAACTAACCAGTAGCAAGATCCAAAATTGGTGAAGACAATATTTTCTAAGTATATTGGGTTATGCAGTTCTTATTTAATGTGATAATCCATGCTTTTTTATGATTCTGATATCTATATCCTATTCTTTTAACCCACCAAGTAAAACTAATAACAGCAATCTAAGACAAACTGACTTAATTTGGTTTGCATCTATGATAGATATTTTCATTGTACTCCTCACCCTAAGTGACAAACAGAAGGGTTATTTTCATTTATATTGACATATCTTATATATTTCATAAATTTCATAAAATGTGAAATACATCAAAGGAAATATCACTATTAAGGTACTAAAGGAAAACAAAACAAAACTGTTTTATATATCTTTGCAAAAATTTTTAAATAAGAATAGATAGATGATAGATAGATGGAGATAGTGCACTTCTAGTTTTTAATGTCAACCTGACATTAACTATAGTTATCTGAAAAGAAATAGCACTGATGTAGAAAAACACTTCCTTAGGATCAGCCTATAGAAAATTTTCATAATTAGTGGTTGTTGGGAGAACCTTATCCCTTTGTAGGTGGGGATACACCGGAGTTGACTGTCCTGGGTTATGTAAGAAAACAAGCTGAGCAAGAGTAAGTCAGTAAAAAGCAATCTTCCATGGTTTCTGCATCAGTTCCTGCCTCCAAGTTCCTGCCGTGACCACCTTTTCTAATGAATTGTTATAGAATTATAAGTAAAATAAACTCTTTCCTTTTAAGCTGAATAACATACGTTATTATAATTCCACATTTAATTATAAAAAAGTGAAAAATGAAGTAAAGAATATAGGAAGTTAAGAAATTGTGGACAACTTGTCACATTAGATATTTGACAAAAGAATGCCAAAGCTTCATTGATTACAAATAGACAAGAACTATTTTAAATTAGTATAATGAGATGGTGTGTGTGTGTGTGTATGTGTGTGTGTGTATGTGTGTATGTGTGCGTGCACGTGTGCATACATACATGCAGTGTATGTAAATGTGTTTTGTCTGTCTTTCTGTCACTGTATTGAATATTCATGTGCCCACAAATGTGCATATTATGTAGATTTCAAAATATCCTTCCCAGTTTATTACATAGTACAGGCATCAATAATCTAAGAGAGTCGAACTATCCTAAAAGCTATTTCTATTTTTTCTATTACTTAAAAATATGATGTCTTAGGAAATATACCCATTTGTAATTTGTTGGTATAGATAGCGAATTGTCTAGGATAAATATTCAATATTTAATATTTAATACTCTATTGAGTGACATGTGGTTACTTCAAAAACAAAGCAAAGGAGGCAAAAAGTAAAGGGATTATTATAAGAGATGGTGGTATTAGAGAAAATGAAAGAATATTTGTGATTACTTTTTTGAAAATTTAGTATGGATTTTGTGTTCCTTGAAAATAGTTGCAATAAAAGAAGGTGTCAGACAAATAGGATATTTTCTAGAAAGGATGACCAAATATGTCATGAGAATTATAATTTCTAAAGAAAGTCATTATTTGATTCTATAATGGCTACATGAGAGAACTTTTACATATCAAAACATAAAACTGCAAGAAGAAAGAGTAATTGTTAAGCAAATTTTAGAATACTATAATTTTAGTTTGTGGAATAACCTGCGTGTCAGTTCGCATTTGTGTGAAGTACCAAATTTAAATCACCTTTGTTCATGTAACTGCTTCAGAATTCATCCAACCTCTCAAATAAGTTTAATATTAAAACAGGAGTACAGATACAGGTAGTACTTATTTCTTTGTACTCATATTCATTTTTTGAAGGTGACAAATTAATATTCCAGTTCACATTGTCTTCTGTGAAAACAAAGAACTGTGGAAGAAAATTAAGAAACCTTTTGCCATTTGGCAGTGGAAAAACCATTGACTGTTCATCATTTCTTGCCTTCTTTTACTTATTGAAAAATAGCATTTTGGGGATATGCCAAGGAATAAGTTGTATAGCTGGCTTCTAAATCATATCTATTCTAATGTTTGAGAAATGTTCAGATGGCTCTTCCCAGAGCTTGACATGTCTTATACTCTCACCAATTAAGAATAACAGTTTTCTCTATTTCCACAACTATGACTGCATTTTGTTTGCCATTTGTATTCTATTTTTTGGTTACTGTGACTGAAATATTCAGGGGAGGGTAGCAACAGTTCCACCCTAGGTGTAAAACCTACAAACTTCAATATCTGTTGGGTATATTTGATTTTACTGTGAAACCCAAGACATTGTTAATAAAATGAACTTTGAGTCAGGAGGCAGGGCCAGCAACTAATTGACAAGAATTAGCCATTAGTATGAAGGAAACAGGGACTGTTGATGAAAGCTCTTGTCCCTCCTTTCCCACTTTATCCACAAATAAACACACAGAGAGGCTATATTCATTATAAACTTTTGGCAAGTGGCTTGGGCTTCTTATTGGCAAGCTCTGTCTTAATTGTTAACCCATTTCTATCAACCTATGTATTTCCACGAGGCTGTGGCTTACCCAGTAATGCTCCAGCATGTTGTTTCTCCTTCGGCAGCATGACGACTCTGTGTGGCATGCCCACCCTGCCTACCTTTCCCAGAATTCTCCTTGTCTCCTAGACATGCCTGCTTTTCTACCTCATTGACTGAACAGCGTTTTATTCATTAACCAATAAGAGAAACATACATACAGAAGGACAGCGCCCAGCAAGGGACACAGATAGAGAGATACTCAGGAAGGAATATAGGGGCTCAAATTTTTATGGTCTTTTAGGTTTTAAATGCCTTGAGAGACACTATCTTGCTGAGTCTTTGTCTAATAATGCAGGTTACCAGTTGCTTCTTGACCTATGTGAGCTAGTCCTTCAAATCAAGTCTTTATTGGTTAGTAGAATGATAAAGACAGTTAAAAACTACATTTGATAACAGTAGCAGAGTTGCTTATGGTGAGAACTGAAATCCTGAATAGGCGATATTGACTCCAAATATGGGATGTCAGTCCAAAGAGGTAGACAAAATATCAATAGAATATGGTGTAGCCACCAAGACAACAGAAAAACAACAGATACTAGACAAGATGTTCCACTAACACAATTACTTTAGTGTGTATAATGAATTGCTCTGTGAATGAATTTGAGTTATACCAACAAGAAGAAACTAATACCTGGTGCTCTATACCCAATAAAACACCTTCAGCACTAGGGGCAAACTTACTACTATTATATAGTTAAATTTTCACACTTAAAACTACCTTCAAAAAATAACCACAGAAAATTTGTTCTTTCTTAATCAGGAAAAAACTTTCTTCTCATTGAATAGTGAAAAATATTGCTACTAAACGTGATGAGAATAAGTTATGCTTGACTGCTTATCTCTGAAAAAAGGGACATGTATATAATCACCTTAGAGATCAGAGAACATTACAGAGGGCAGAAATAATATTAGAACCAGAAGATTGATAAAAGGGCTGTATGATTCTAACTTAAGAGGAAAATCATTGCAAATGTGAACTCACAGCCACGGTTGTTTCAAACACTGAGATTTGATTTTTATTTATGATGTAGAATAAGATCCAGTGTCATATTTTAAGGTCCAGTTTTATCATCATGTATATTAAGATTAGGTTTCCCTACCCTAATGTGTCTTCTGTACATTTGCTGAAGATTAGTTAACTTTGTGTCTACTTCAAGTTCCAAGCATCTTTTAAAAATTTTTCTAGACAGGATTTCTCTATGTAACTTTGTAGACCAGACTGGCCTTGAACCCCCAAGTGCTAAGATTAAAGGCGTATGTCATGACCACCCAGGTAGTCCAGGCAATTTTGCCTCAAATTTTAATATACAATTTTATAGAGTTGATGAAACAGGGTCTACTGATGCAGCCATATCACAAAGCACGTTTACTTGCCATGTGTCAATGATATCCTCAAAGTTATTTGTAGGGGCATCTGGTCTGGCTGTGGTCATAGGACTAGCACACTGGGACCTCCAACATAGATACCTCCTTTGCTATCCTGTGTACCCCAACAGGAGGAAGGATAGCACTAGACTGTAGCCTCCCTTACTTCTCCCCTAGGTTTTGACCACTCACCTGCAGAGGAGGAGCCAGGCTTCAGTTGATAGATAACTCCAGTAGGGGATGTGGCTAACACTTATAGTCCTAGCACTTGATTATTGTTATTTTTTGAAATCCAGTGATTTTTGCTTACCACGTAATTTTCACAATTAATATCACTATTGAGATGGCCAAGTGGGTAAAAGCGTCATACAGGCCTGATAACCTTGAGTTCACATACAGAAGGAGAGAACAGGCTCCATAAAGCTATCCTCCAGCCTCTACACTCATGTATATCAAAGTAAAATAAATGAATAGATCTAATTTTGTTTCTTTGTTTGTTTTTTGAAACAAGGTTTCTCTTCATACCCCTAGCTGACAGTGGAACTTTCTGGAAAGAATAGGCTGCTACTGATTTTAGAGATCTTCCTGCCTCTGGCTCCTGAGTTCTAGGATTGAAGGAGTGAACCACCACGACCCAGAAGGAAGTGTAATTTTGAAGGAAGAATTTCTTCATTTTCAAGTTTAGCGTATCCATACTTGATCTTTTTCTGTCATTTTGTCCCTATTAATTTGCTTTTTCTTTCTTTTTTTTTTTTTGGTTTCACGAGACAGGGTTTCTCTGTACTATTTTGGAGGCTGTCCCAGAACTTGTTCTGTAGACCAGGCTGGCCTCAAACTCACAGAGATCTGCCTGTCTCTCCCTCCCATGTGCTGGGATTAAAAGGTAGCACCACCAATGCCCTGAACTTCTTTTCTTTTTTTAAATTTGAATTAGCAACAAACTTGCTTCACATGTCAATCCCAGCTCCCTCTCACTCCCCATTCAGCCCCATCCCTCCACAAGCCCCCCAACACCCATCCAGTCCCCACTCCATTCGCCAGGAAGGGTGATGCCTTACAGTAGGAATATCCAGAGTCTGTCATTTTGTTCAGGGCAGGACCTAGGCCCTTGTTCAAGAATTCAGGGTGAGAGAACAACCCTCATTGTGAGAGGTGCACCAAAAGTCCATTTGTATGCCAGAGATAAATACTGATCTACTGCCCAAGGTCCCATAGATTGTCCAGGACTCCTAGCTGACACCTAAACTCAAGGGGGCTGGATCAGTCCCATGCTGGTCTCCCAGTCATCAGTCAGGGGTCCAAGAGTTCCCACTTTTTCAGGTCAGCTGTTTCTGTGGGTTTCACCAGACTGGTCCTGACCACTATGCTCATCATTATTCCATCTCTGTCACTGGGTTCCACTAGTTCAATTAAATGTTTACTGTGCTTCCATCAGTCACTAGAGGAAGGTTCCAAGATGGCATATAAGGTAGTCGTCAAATTCATTATCAGGAAAGGGCATTTAAGGTAGTCTCTGCACTGTTGCTTAGTTTGCTAGTTGGTGCCGTCCTTGTAGATCTCTGGAAATCTCACTAGTGCCAGATCTCTCCTCAAATCTATAATGAATCCCTCTATTATGGTATCTCTCATACTTCTCTCTTCTATTCTTCCCCCTACTTAACTTTCCTGCTCCACCATATCATCCTCTCCCCTCAACTTCTCCCCCTCTCTTTTTCTGCAGCTCCCTCCTCCCATGCTCTCTATCTATTCAGGAGATCTTGTGTCTTCCCCTTTTCTGGGATACATTGCATATCTCTCTTAGGGTCTGAAGAGATTGTCCGATCCCCTAGAACTGGAGAAACAGTTGTTTTTCAGCAGCTGTGAGTATGCTGGGAACATAACTCAGGTTCTTAGATACTCACAACAAATGTTTTTATCCTTTAGAGCTTTTTCTAGCCATTCTCCAGCCTTTTCCATTTAGGATCTCATATACTATAAGCTGTTTGGCATTTCTAGTTGGTTAAGTATGACCTTGAACTCCTTAATCTACTGTCCCTCCTACAGAAACTTGGGGTTATTGGTTTGTTTCAACTTGCTGGGTCTAGATGCCACTGGGGATGAAGCCAGGATTCTGTAAGTAAGATTATGTCCCCACCAGAACTCTATGTTTTGTGTTAAAGCTGCTGCTCCCACAGGCTTTAGAACCCACATCTCACCAAAGTCACTCAGTCAAGGGAGTTACCTGTCTCCTCTCTGAATTACCTGACATTTGCTTAACTATCTCCTCCAGCCAAGAGCAAAAGCCAAACAATATAGGATTTATATAGGGTGTGGTGTGGTGAAGCTAAGATAAGAATGAAAAAAGAAAAGAAGGAAGCAAGAAGAAGAAGAACAAGGAGGAGGAGGAGGAGGAGGAGAAGAAGAAGAAGAAGAAGAAGAAGAAGAAGAAGAAGAAGAAGAAGAAGAAGAAGAAGAAGAAGAAGAAGAAGAAGAAGAAGAAGAAGAAAAAGAAGAAGAAGAAGAAGATCAAAAGTTCTAGTAATGCACTCCTTTTTCCCCAGCACTCAGGAGGCTTATATGGACAGATCTCTGTGAATTTTAGGCCAGACTAGTCTATAGAGTGAGTTCCAGGACAACTAGTGTTCTTTAACACAGAGATAGCCATCTTTAAAAAAAACAAAAAAAGAAAAGAAAAGAAAAAAGAAAGAAAAATTAAAGTGATGAAACAGGATAAGCTTCCATAACATTAGCAACAAAATAAGGTCGACTTATACTGGAACTTGGCCACTAGCTACTGAATGCAACTTGATGTCATTGTCTTTCTATTCTAATTTATTATAGGTGTTTATGCTGAAATAAGAAAAATTGACACTTATAGCCTTCTGATTTATAATTTATTTTGGGTGTTTATGCTGAAATAAGGAAAATTGACACTTACAGCCTTATGATTTCACTTTTTTTTACTTATTTTGGTTCTTTTGGGTTCGAGCATGCATTTTAGACTTGTTATTTTTGGATATCTCTAACATTGCCGTTGATTTTGACAGAAGGCATAATTATAGAACTTCTTGCTGATATCTAAGGCGAATTGCATTGCTCTCTCATGCTTCATCTGCTGCTGGAAGTTCATGTCTTCCATTTATTAACAGTAATAGATCAATTAAAACAATTAGAAATGCATGTCCATATAACAAACACTTTTCTTTCTTTTTTCCTTTCTTCCTTCCTTCCTTTCTTTTTCGTTTTTCAAGACAGGGGAACTCTGTAGATTTGGAGACTGCCCTGAAACTCTCTTTGAAGACCAGGCTGGCCTCAAAATCACAGAAATCTGCCTACCTCTACCTCTGAAGTGCTGGGATTAAAGGCATGCGCCACCCCACCAGGCCCTGGTATAACAATTTTCATCAACAAAATTAAAATGAATAGGCTGGTGTGAAAAAGAAATTGAGGAGGACCAGAAGTGATTCCTCTTGAAAACAGCAGTATTCATAACAGAAGAAAAGATGAGGAGTTATGCTTCTTCTCCTTGAATTATCAAAATAAATAAATAACCTAAATCACCAAAGCAAAAAAAAAAACAAGTTTGCAGATTTCTTCCCTATTTTATATAATGATTTAATGCATTTAGTCATTACATTACTATAAATTTGGGAGTATTAATTTTATTATTTGAGTTATAATTCAATGTTTCTTCATTTATTGTCAGAATAGTTTTATCTTATGTCTTTTGGGGGTTCTTCTGAGTTATTTATTTCTATAATCCTTTGACATATTATTATTATTGCAGGCAACTAATTTTTGTTGTTATTATTGCTACTGTAATTACATTTATTTTGTCTTGCTTCTGGAAGTAGTAGAGATTTGACCCAGGATTTTCTGCTTTTAAGTACAGTGTGATATCACTGACTTATAAACACACATACCTTTTCACTTTTTATTTAATTTTTATTTTCCATAAAGGATATTTTTTAATTAACTGGGCTGACCATAAACATACCTGGCATCAAATGCTGACCTTGAACTTGCAACACTTTCCCAATTTTCCAAGTGGCTAGAATTACAATACTACACAGAGAGGTACAGCACAGTTTTCCTTACTAATTTCTTCATTCTTTTCTTAATTAAAAGCCAAAATTGTCATAAAAGATAAAAGACCTGAGTAATTTCTTTATGACAAGCAAAGCTGTTTTAACCAAATAAGCATAACTTTAAGGTTTTACATCTACCAATATCACTTTAAAATATATAGTGTAATATGTGTTGTAAACAATACTACATGTACATATGTGAGTAATGTTAATGCTTTCTAGACAATGGAGAAAAAATATTCAGTTAGAATGTGGCTGAGCAACGTGCTTGAATACTCAGACTACACTACATTGTACAGACCTTTTTCCATTGCACAAACATTTTTTAATGATCATAACATATTTAACCTAGAAATGATTAAATTTTGCAGTGCTCTTCTCTTAGTAATTGATAATTTGCTTCCTTTCTGATATCTCTCCCCTCTCTCTCCCACTCTCCTTCTCTCTCTCTCTCTCTCTCTCTCTCTCTCTCTCTCTCTCTCTCTCTCATTGTCTGTCTCTCACTCTTGCTCACCCACTCTTTCCTCACATGTACCCATAAATACACACACAAACACACACACACACTTTATCACCTCACCATTTTGTAGGGCAACCCCTAAATTGATTCCCCCCAAAAGGAAAGAAATTATAATCTTTCAATGAGGCAATATTATTTAAAAATTTCAATACAAGAAACTATATCTGCATTACTTCTTTAATTCAAGCTACTAGACCTAGAATAAACTCCAAGAAAAATGCTCAGATCCTAATTCTAAACTCTATGATAGGAGTAGTACAGTTATCAAAAATCTCTAATAGTGCATGATCATTCATTTGGGCTATTCAGAGCTAGGCTATGATCTTCTTAATTCTCCCAGAGAATTGCCCCAGGCACCATGACATCTCTGGAAACATCTTTACAAGTGCACATCAAATCTAGTATTGCTTGAAAAATCCCAACAGTTTCCTTTGGAAAATTATTTTTTAAAATTCTTTTTATTTAACTTTTTACACATGTTATTCTCAGTTCCCTCTCTCTCCCTTCCTCCCCATCCCCCAATCCTCCCAGCCCCCCAACCCACTCCATCCTCCCACTGCTCCCCAGGGATGGTAAAGGATTCCATGTGGGATTTTCAGAGTCTGTCATTATCATATTGAGCAGGGCCTAGGTACTTCCCCATGTGTTCAGGCTGAGAGAGCATTCTTCCAAGTGGAATGGGTTCCCATAGATTGTTTGTATGCCAGGAATAAATACTGATATACTCTCCAAGGTCCCACAAATTGCTGAGGCCTCTTCTCTGACACCCAGGTTCTGTGGGGGTTGCTGGATCAGCCCTATGCTGGGCTCTCAGGCATCAGTCTGGGTCCATGCATTCCCCCTTGTTTAGGTCAGCTGTCTCTGTGGATTTTGCCAGCCTGGTCTTGATTCCTTTGCTCATCACTCCTCTTTGCAACTGGGTTCCAGGAGTTCAGGTCCAGGAGTTCAGTTTTTAGCTGTTGATGTCAGCCACTGGATGAGGGTTCTAGAATGGCATATAAGGGAGTCACTAGTCTCATCAGGGGAGGGCATTTAAGGTAGTCTTAATGTCAATTGGTATCTTTCTTGTAGATCTGTGAAGATCTCACTAAATTGCCTCCATTAGAAATGAATATGGCTAAACCCATGGACATGGCTGACAAAAAAATAGAGTCATGAGTAATAATAGAGGATTTCATTAAATACTAGTAAACATTCTATTCATAGCAGTGAGGTATAATCTTTTTTTGGTGTTTTTGAGACAGGGTTTCTCTGTAGCTTTGAAGCCTGTCCTGGAACTAGCTCTTATAGACCAGGCTGGTCTCAGACTCACAGAGATCCACCTGCCTCTGCCTCCCAAGTGTTAGGATTAAAGACATGAGGTACCACTGCCCAGACTCAGGTTTAATCTGAAAGTATGTTGATATCTACATACAAGGCAGAGAAGCACAATGCACAAGATGTTTTCCAAAAATCATAAAATAGCCCCATCATTTCCAGAGTGTGACTTAAAACAGATAATCAGCTTTCCAAATGTTTAGAGAAAGGATCCATTAGAGAAGATACTGACGGACTGGTTCGTCTGCATCTCCATGAAACCTCTTCCCAGTGCAGCATCCTTAACCAATGATGTTAATTAAAACTGCCTGAACATTTGGGGTTCTGGAAAGTGAAACATTTAAATAAATAGACATAGGATTTTGTACAAAAACAAAAACTAGAGTCTAGGAAACAGGTAGGACCCTAAGAGAGATATGCATGGTACCCCGGAGAAGGGGAATGAGGCAAGATCTCCTGAGCATATTGGGAGCTTGGAAGGAGGAGAAAGGGAGCTAGGAAAAAGAGAGGAGGAGAAGAGGCGGAGGGAGGAGGACATGGGGGAGCAGGAAGGTTGAGTTGGGGGAAGAATAGAAAAGAGCAGAATGAGAGATACCATAATAGAGGGAGTCATTATAAGTTTGAGGACAGATCTGGCATGAGTAAGGTTTCCAGAGATCTACAAGGATGATACCAACTAGCAAAAAAAGCCATAGTGGAGATATTACCTTAAATGTCCCTTCCTGATAATGAGTTTGAATACTTCCTTATATACCTTCCTAGAACCTTCAAACAATGACTGATGGAAGCAGAGGCAGACACCCACAGCTAAACGCTGAACTGAACTCCTGGAACCCAGTGACATAGAAAGAAGACTGATGAGTAACAGTTGACCTGAACAAGAGGGAGCTCTTTGACACCAGACTGATGGTTAGGAGGCCAGCATGGGACTAATCCAAAATCTCTGAATGTGGATGTCAGTGAGGAGGCCTAGACAATCTATGGGGCCTTGGGTAGTAGATCAGTGTTTATACCTGGCATGCAAATGTACTTTGGGTGTCCATCCCACAATAAGGGATACTCTCTCAGCCTGGACTCTTTGGGGAGGACCTAGGCCCTTCCGTGAATGAAATTTCAGAATCTGGACATCCCCCATTGAAGGCCTCACCCTCCCTTGGGAATGGAGTGGGAATTGGTTGAGGGGCTGGCAAGGATTGATGGGGGGATGTGGGAGGAATGGAGGGAGAGGGAGTTGGGATTCACATGTGAAACAACCTTGTTTCTAATTTAAATAAAAAAATCTAAAAACCAAAAATGCTACTAAATCATGTTAGAACAAGAAGGTGTATAGTATTTCAACTGTAGCCTATGCTACTTTCCCAACTTCCATAATGATAGAAATTCTATGGCATCTAATTTTATTTAGTCAATAATATGTAGCTTTCTAAACTCCTAATCTGGGGATATTCAAAGATGGACATATGGAAATAATTCTAAGATTCATAACTATGTATGGTATCATTCCCAGCCTATAGTATAGGTTATCGGGCCTATCCTTCTGCCTAGCTTGCACAAGCAATGTGGATAAAACTTGCATCAACAAACAAGGATAAAGACAGAGAAGTCCAATGAAGCTGCTACCAACATCTGTCAGAGAGGTTTCAGTCAATAAAAGAAGTCCCGAGATTAACAGAACAGGAAAGGCAGAGGATAAAGGCACTTGGATTTCTAAGGGGTGAGACTACCAGTATAAAATATGCAAATGGCTGGGCATTGGAGGATTGTGCCTTTAATCCCAGCACTCGGGAGGCAGAGGCAGGCTGACCTCTGTGAGGTTGAGACCACCCTGGTCTACAGAGCGGGTTCCAGGACAGGCTCTAAAACAACACAGAGAAACCCTGTCTCAAAAAACCAATAATAAATGAATAAATAATAAAAATATGCAAGTGGACTTATTTACACACATACCAACAAAAGTTCCTAAATCTATGCTCCAAAGTCTGCTTGAAAACAGGTGATAACAACTGCATATAACAGGGACGACAAATAAGGAAACAGCCACATATAGCTAAGATTAATGAATCCTCATCTCTGGGTAGATCAGTGTTTAACCCTCTTCAGAGATCACAGTTGCAGAGGCAGTCAAGTTAGCACACAAGAAAGCAGAAAATATAGGTGTAGATGGTAGATGAATATAAATCTCCGAAATTTCTGCACGATGTTACCTAGAATTTCCATGATTAAATTAAAAATTCTGAGAAATGCAAAGAACATCCACCTCAAAAAGAAAAGATTTCTTGAGGGCCTGTAGGAGTAAAGAATTGGTACTGTGAAAACTGTTATATGAAGCTGATTAATTTGGTGTACAGTGAAGACAAGTGAAAGTAAATAGCTCTGATACAGAAAATCATGAATTCATCAGATTACTAGGGATAAAAAATCTGATAACGTAGAAGAAAATAAAATAAATAGAATAATTTAAAATATATGATAACTTGAACAGTCGCAGGAGAAAACCTGTTATTTGTGCACCCAAGAAGTTTAGTCAACTCCAAGAAGGTATATGAAAAGAGAATCAAACTCTGACACATAAAGTTAAATGCAGAAGGAAACTAAACGTAGTGGAGGCAAGGAAGGAAAACTAAATCAACCAACCAAACAACAACAGCAAGAATTGCATTAGAGTCTGAATTCACTTCTGGTAAGAAATAAGAAAACCCAGAAGTCCTGGTAGAAATATTCAAAATATTGAAAGATTTTGTAACCAAAAATAGTTTTCTCCAAAACCACTTTCAAATTTTAAGGTTAGATAGAGGAATTCCTGATAAACAGTAAGTTATATGATTATTATTCTCAAGTACACTGTAAACAAAAGTTTCAAAAATAAACAAAACGTAACATTTAACCTTCTGCAAGTCTGATTAACTGATTAGGTCTTCAATGATTGCAGCATAATTGGACTATGGCAAGTCAAAAGACTAACTACAATTTATCTTGGGCTACCTTTGCTGCCTTAAAGCTGTTCCACTCATTCCTCTGTGTCTGAACTAACATCCTTATGACAATCAACTCAGATATTTGGAAATTATTAAGGCAAAAGCTGCCTACCTCCCATCAACCCAGACCTACAATTGCTTTCAGATAGCATTTGAGGGCAATCACAAAGGCCTCCCTAATTTGCCATAACCTACATACATGATATTTCTACAAATGATTTTTAAACATGTTTATTTATGTTTCCATTTAGACTTTTACTATAAAATACTCATTAAATTGCTGGCATGTTGGCACATGGGATTTGAGGAAACCTGAATATGTGTCCCTGTGCTATGGTCACTCACATTTTCTCCAATCCTTTTATCCCTTATTCACGTTAAAGTGAGAGGTGTATTTTGGGTGTTCTGTCATGACCAAGTAGCATTGTAAATATTACATTTTTTTCTGTTAGAAAACACATGATAGCATAGTACACTATAAACAGTTTAAACACACATTTGAGCCCAGAACAATAGTCATTTTATATTCTCTTTACTGCTATAAAACTTCCACAGCCTAGCTTAAATCAATACAAATAGACTAATGCCTAAGAATTAGTATTATAGACACAAGAGTTTCATAAGTCAGAGGTTAGGGTTTGCTACACAGAGAGTTTCAGGCTAGCCTGGAATTTATGGGTGGCTTTTTCAAAATTAAAACTGGATCCTAAAAATAGCTATTTTATATGACTCTTGCCATACTTTACACATTACATTTTTAGTATCTGAATTTTAAGTGATAGATTCCATTTAGAACTCAATGCCAGGGCTGGAAAGATGGCTCAGTGGTCAAGAGCACTGGTTAATTTTCCAGAGGACCCTGGTTCAGTTCCCAGCACCCACATGGCAGCTCACAATTGACAGTAACTCCAGTTCCAGGAGATCTGACACCTTCACACCAATGCACATAAAATGAAGTTAAATAAATTCTTTTTTAAAAAGTAATTCAAGAGCTCTCCCCTGTTCAGATCAGCTGTCTCTGCTGGAGAGCTCTTGGACCCCAGAATGACAGCAGGGAGGCTAACATGGGATTGATCTGGACGCCCCCAAATGTGAGTGTCAGTGAGAAGGCCTGGGCAACCTAAGGGGCCTTGAGCAGTGGATCAGTGTCTATCCCTAGAATACAAACAGTCATTGTGTGCCCATAGCACAAAGAGGGATGCTCTTTCAGCCTGGACTCTTAGGGGAATGCCTAGACCCTACCCAGAGTGAAATGACAGACTCTAGATATCCCCTATGTGGAAGGAATTGGCAATAGGGTGGGAGGCTGGGGGGGGAAGGGGAGTGCGGGAGGAGGGGAGGGAGAGGGAACTGGGATTAACATGTAAAACAAGCTATTTAAAATTAAAATAAAAAATGATATAAAAAAAGTAATTCAAATTCTTGCCAGGCAGTGGTGGCGCACGCCTTTAATCCCAGCACTCGGGAGGCAGAGGCAGGCGGATCTCTGTGAGTTCAAGGCCGGGCTGGACCGACAGCCTCCAAAACAATACAGAGAAACCCTGTCTCGTAAAACCAAAAAAAAAAAAAAAGTAATTCAAATTCTTGTGGTTGTGTGGGAAGTCATAGTACATTAATGAAGTCATAATGTATTAATAACAGATATAAAATTATGAAGCCATATTCAGGTGTTGTACCCTTCCCCACCAATACATTTTGGGAGGGTAAGGCAGAAAGCACATTTGAGGCTAGCAAAGGCTATATTTCCCGTATCTAAAAATGCATATGTATGTAAAGGATGTTATAAAATCAGGATTCTCAATGTGAGTAAGTGATGGAAGATTCTAGAGAGAATGGTACTATTTAGCAATAATCATATAGATGTAACAATTCCCCAGAATTCATAAATTAGAAACAAGCCTGATTCATATGTCAATCCCAGCTCCCTCTCCCTCCCCTCCTCCCCTGTCCCCCATCAGCCCCTCATTCCATCTTCCCTAGGCTCCCCAGGGAGGGTAATGCCCTCCATGGGGGATCCCCAATGTCTGTCATATCATCCCAGGCAGGGCCCAGATACCCCCCCCCATGTGTCCAAGCTGAGAGCACATTCCTCCACATGGAATGGCCTCCCAATGTCCGTGTGTATGCCAGGGATAAATAGTGATTCACTACTACAGGGCCCATAGATTTCCAAGGCCTCCTCACTGACATCCACATTCCAGGGATCTGGATCAGCCCCATGCTGGTCTCTCAGCAATTGTCTGGGGTCCATGAGCTCCCCCTTGTTCAGGTCAGCTGGAAAGCGATTTTCTTAATGTTTCTGTAAAAATATTGGTTGCTTAAACAGATTTCAAACTATTAAAGTAAAATGTGATAAAAATTTCAACAGTATCTCAACTAAGTAGAACAGTGCAGTACAAATTTAGTTAACATATGTTCAATGCACATATTAATAAAATGCATCAATATTTTTTCATGTAGTAACCCTGGGCTTCTTATTTCAGAGATTCTCCAAGAAGTTTCACTACAACCACTCAGATAAAGACTTTCATTAATCTTTTGAATTTTATCATGAAATACTAGCCTTATTAAACTTGAGGTATTTTTGATTCTTTGGAAATTATTAGATTAATGTGCCTTCTAAACATATAAAGATCAGTAAGATAAATATTATTGCTTGCCTATTTATTGACTGAATAATGCCTATATTTGGTAAATAACTATAGTTGCAACTAAATAGATTTTTCTTCAAAATATATTATTCTAGAGAAGACAATGCAAAGTTAGAAAGTCAATGGATTAAAATGAGAAAATGCTGTGCATTCCTGGACTAGTGAGTGTGCGAAAAGCCTGGCTAATTTCCCTGATTCTTCTTAATCACCATACTTCTGTGCTGAAGGGCAATGATTTTCCCATCCTATAGCATTATCTGCAGTGTTAAAAATCTATCCGACTCTCACTTATTTTTTATCACTACAGCAGTCATGCAAAAACCGACCAAAGTCAATTTCTATTTAATCAAACCTGCTGTAAATACGGACCCTTTTTTGACAAGCAACCTAGACTTTGTTATCTTTTTCAGACACTATAAAATCCCCATGTATAACAGCTTGCAAGGATCAGAATAGAAGTATCATATGAAAAATTGCATATGTGGAAGAAGATGTGGTTCAGTTTCAATAAATGTAATGTTTACTGCCTAAAGAGAAAATAGAGACAGAAAACTATTGCTCCAGGGAACAGTGTCTAGGAACCAGGGTATAGCAACTGCCATAAGATTCTAAGAATTACTATGACAAAGAACAAAGGGACATCTCTTGAATTAAGTTTCAAGTAACCCTATCAAATAACAATATTTAGTTCTGACTTAAGTTTTACAGAAAGGGCCTCCCTTACCACAACTTATGTAAATGTCACATGGAAAGTATTTAACAATAATAACTGACAATCTTAGTTTTCTATATAAACTTCACTTTCAGGTTAACATATTGTTATTGCATATTTATATAATTGATAATGAATACGTTTTCTGATGAGAGTAATGTATCTACAATAATTAATAAAGTTTCAAAATCTGGCTTTCCTGTATGTTTCCATTTAACAACCAAGCTTGGACTTGTTCACACATCCATGGAACATGTATACATTCCAGTAGTATCTCATAGTGGAAGATGATAAATAAAACACTTGACCTAAAAACAAAATCATTCACTTACACTCTCTGCCATGCCTTGGACACCAGTCCTAAGGACATTGATAAGGACACTCTACCTAAATGTTCTAAATCCCAGGTATTGTCGTGCATGACTTCAGAGTTTTATCACACATGTAAGAAAAAAATCAATCATGCAGTACAAGATCTGCTAGTAAGAGAGTGAAATATGTGTGTATTAAATTAATTTCACCAGTTCATTTAAAATGTTCAAAGATGTATTGAGGTTGAAGTATTCATTACCTATTCATTGTCAACATACTTAAAATATGAGAGCTGATATTCTTGTCCTTATCCACATTATAATTAAAGAATCTTTATACTTAGGAATGATATATCTTCTCTAGAAAGAAAATATATTATAACAGACATTCTTACTCTTTGTTCTATTTTCATGGACTGAAAAATACCTTTGAGAAAAACTGACAGCACATGGATAGACTGAGCTACTGGATGCAATTTAATGGGGCAGACGGAGTCCTTTTCACGGAATAAGCAATTTGAATTCTCTATCTAAGGAACATCAATGTATCTCTATGTAATCTTTGCAGATTACCATTTCTTTAAAAAGTAAACCCCATTTCCAACAGCTAGTGCACTTTTAACCACTATGGAGGATCTAAAATCAGCTATTTCCTACATAGCATAGCTATATTTATGTGTGCCTCTGTGAAACTAATGAGGAAAGAACTGAGAAGAGAAGAGGGGACACTTTATTTTCAGTCGCCTAAAATGACAGTATAATAAGATTATGTGCTAGTATATGTAAACAATCAGTGATAAATACCTGCCATTTGTTATGGATGTCTCCACTTGAAACAAAATATTCATATAATACAGAGGACTCGCCGGGCGGTGGTGGCGCACACCTTTAATCCCAGCACTCGGGAGGCAGAGGCAGGCGGATCTCTGTGAGTTCGAGGCCAGGCTGGACCGATAGCCTCCAAAACAATACAGAGAAACCCTGTCTCGTAAAAACCAAAAAAAAAAAAATACAGAGGACTTGCTCATCTCAGGTAACGGTGATGACTGAAAGTGGTTCTGCCACTCTGGAGTGTAGATTAGCTCCTGTGCCTGGTGGCCCTGGTCCTTACCATGCATGCTCTTCTCCCTCGTGCCACCTCTTCCTTTGGTTTTATCATTGATGACACTCTCTCTTCAGATGTTACTTACATTTGCTATCCTTTTGTACTCCGTGTATCTGTCTTGTGTTTTTTTTATAGTTCGCTCATTGTAGAGTTAATATGACATTCCACTGACTCTACATCTAATAACTGGAGAGTGAAATTCCATGAATGCATGTGATTTGGGCTACCACTATGATTTAGCATAGTGGTTCTCAATCTTCCTAATCCTGGGGCACTCTTTACAGTTCCTGATGTGGTAAGCCCACCCATAAAATTACTTTTGTTACTACTCCATAACTGTAATTTTGGGACTGGCTTGGGTCATAATGTAAATATTTGTGTTTTCCCATGGTCTTATGTGACCTGAGAAAGGGTATTTTAACTCCCAAAGTGGTCATGTCCCATCGATTGAGAACCACTGATTTAACCTATCCCATATTTCTATTTCACTAAATTATTGAATTTTATTAATTGCAAACATCTGAGATTATAAAGAACTACTATCACAGTCCCAGAATTCCCTACATTATTTATCTTTGATTAAACTTCAACTGTTCTTTATCTGAACTACAGTCCTTTCTCCATTGCCTTATATCAGAAATAGTATCTGGCATTTAGTATCTGGCCTACCTTGCTCTGTGGTGCAGTATCTAAACCTCTCTGAAAGAGCTTGTGTCATGTTTTTCATGAAATGCTAGTCCTTTCAGATCAATAACTTCACACTCCATTGTTGCCACAGATTATTTGTTATTTTCTATATATCAAACTCTTTAGTTAATTTTTTCTCAGTTTGTACACCTTTTGGTTATTGTAGCTAGTTTAGGGGTGAAAGAATACCTGGATGATTTGAAATTCTAGAACAGCAGAAATTTGATTTCACATATTGTTTGACCACATATGTCTTATGCTAGAGATAATTAGTTTGTAATTTTCATTTGATGATACAAACGATTTTATCCTTAAAGAGCCAGGCTTACAACATCAAATGTGTTTTTAAGCATTCAAATATATTGTGTGCAAGATCATATTGAGAAAATAATCAATATACTCATTGATCCTTTCCCATTCTTTCTCTGCTATTACATGCCAGTCAATAAACCTTTTCTTCCATGTTCACTGGGAAACCTTTACTGAAGACAGAGTATGCTTTTTGGCATAGCTTCAGTAAGTGAATACAGTTAATTTTATAATTCGTTCAGTGTTTTCTCTTTTTTCAGGAGTTTATAAGTTTGAAGAACATTTAAGAAGTTGTCAAACTAGACCATATTTCACTGAATTTAAGAACATTGCTTCATAAAGACAGTCATTGTGTTGACAGCATCTACTAATCACACTTTTATCATACTCATATTTGCGTAACTCTTCGTTACATTGTGACTAAGTAGATAACCTGAGCCTAAATGTTTGCTGATAAAGCAATACACCAGTATTCCTTATATTGCCAAACTAGACTGTAACTTCTTCACTGCTAGCTCCAAATATTGCCACACTTCTAGGATGTTTCTGAACTATTTATTTCCTTGTAAACAAGCAGGGACTTGCTTTATGTCAGGTTTTTAAATTTATCTTTTTGGAATTTCTTTATTATTAAATATCCCTCAACTTTAAATGATTCTGACTCTGGGGCATTTATTTTATTCATGAGAATACTACTTTTTCCACACAAATATTTCAATTGCTCCATTAGGATAATCTGCTTTTCTTTAAGCTTTATAAAATACCAGAACTATTATAGAGTGTTCATCTTTTCAAATATTCAAGTATTTGAGTAACAAGGGATAAAAGATACTTATACTGAAAGAAATAGCAGCATGTCAATTCCAATGGTACTATTATTATAGAGTACCTTTGTTGTTCACAGAAGAGATTATTAAGTGACATAAAAATTTAGAACGAATTTTGGATAAATCTTGGGGACAAGCAGGGTAAAATGACCATTATAAATGTTAAAAAACAAGGTAAATTAGTAGATTTGAAGTGGATTTGTACTGTGCATAAAAGGGTGGAATGACCATTAGAGGAATACAAGGAGGAGTTCAACAAGAAGCAATTTACTTGTCAGGTAATGTGCAGGTCAGTACAGTTAGAGTAGATGATTTCTATTACAACAGTCTCAGAAAAAATTAGAGAGATGGACTCATCTGCCATATTTTAGACCTTCATTGATTCATGTTCTACACCACTGCTAGTCTCATTTCCTGACCACTACCCATAAATCCATTGCAAGTATGAACTTTCTGGACAGCCTCAAAGGACACCATTCTACTCTGCACTCCTGTGAGATTAGAATTTCTATTCTTTCTGTCTTCTTTTATTGAAAATAGATTTCTTTCATACACTATATTCTGACTATGGTTTCTACTCCCCAAGGTTCTCTGTGAGTCCCCACCTCTCCTCCCATCTCATCCACACACTCCCCCCCCTTTCTCAAAAACATGCAGGCATCTACTGAATAATAATACAAGAAGATAAAACAAAATGAAACAGACCAGCATATCACAAAACAACAAACTGAGGGAAAAGAGTCAGAGAAAAATCACAAGAAACAAGCATAGAGGCAAAGACACATACAGAATCCCATAAAAATACAAAACCAGAAGCCATAATATATTCACAAAGGACTTGCAAAGTTAAAATAAAATTTCTCAAGAAAACATTATAAGACAAAGACCTTCCAGAAGTTGTCATTGCGTCATTTTGTGTGGCTCACCTACTGCTGGGCATGGAGCCTGCTCTGAAGTGATTTGTGTAACCAGTGAGAATCTATTGAAGGAAACAAAGTTTTCATTACGAGTGGTTACCAATTGGAGATTGATCTGATACAGGGATAGGGGCTTGTGTTCACTTCACTCAGTGGTGGGATACAATCTGGATAGACCTCAACAGGTCCCCTGTATACCTCCATTCTCTGTGTGGTTGTGTGTGAGTAGGTCCTGCTATGTTTACAAGGTTTTGTTCCTTAGTAACCTGGATCCCCTGTCTCTTACAATGTTTTTCTGCCTCCTCTTCCACAGGGTTCCCTGAATCCTAAGGGGAAGGATTTGGTGGAGAAATCCCCTTAAGGACTGAGTGATCCAGTATCTCTACCAAGAATTTTCTAGCTATGGCTGTCTATATTTGTTTCAATCTCTTGCATGAGAAAGCATGTCTGACTATGGCTGAGCAATGCACTGAGAAAAACATAATTTAATTTTGAGTATTTATGATAGTAATTGTACATATGAGTGAGGTGTGGTTCCCTCAGTATTCATGTTGGTTTGATTCTAGGACTTCTGACATGCACCAAAATTTGAAAATGTTCAAGTTATATATATATATATATGTATATATATATGTATATATGTGTATATATATTGTGAATATTGCTGATGAAAATCCTTGTGTGATATTACATCATCTTTAATTAGTTGTAGCACATAGATCTGAGTAAATAGTTTTTACAGAATGTGATTTTGGAATGATAACATGGAAATGCCTTTCTACAGAGGTGTAAGATCATAGCTCAATTTCAAAGTAGTTATTAGGAGCTAGGGTTTTTTAATCAATGCCACTAAAACCAAATATAATATTGGAGTACAAAACATACTCATATTTGGTTGACCCACAAGGATGACACCAACTGGCAAACTAAGCAATAGTGGAGAGACTACCTTAAATGCTGTTCCGGGATAATGAGATTGAAGACTAACTTATATGCCATCATAGAGCCTACATCCAGATACTGATGGAAGCAGAGGCTAAACACTGAACTGAACTCCTGGAACCCAGTTGCAGAAAGGAAGGAATAATGAGCAAAGGGGTCAAGACCAGGCTGGTGTAACCCATAGATATTGCTGACCTGAACAAGGGGGAGCTCAAGGACCACAGACTGATGACTGAGAGACCATCATGGGGCTGATCCAGACCAAATAAATGTGAGTGTCAGTGAGGAGACCTCGACAATCTACGAGGCTTGGAGTAGTAGATCAGTACTTATCTCTGGTACACAAATGAACTTTGGGAGACCATTCCATATTCAGGGACACATGGGTAAGGGCCTAGGCCCTACACTGGATGATATGACAGACTTTGGATATCCCCATGGAGGGCCTCACCCTTCCTGCTTTATGGAGTGGTGATTGGGTTTTGGGTTGGGAGAGTAGGTGGGAAGTGGGGGCAGAGAGGAGGGTGAGGGTTCTGGGACTGATAAGTGAAGCAAGCTTATTTCTAATTAAAAAAATAATGAAATAAATCTACTGCTGTATAAGTTGTAGCACATGTAGTAGGATACAAATGTGTGAATGTATGTGCATTTATATGGGGACTCGGGGTGTAGAAGACAACTATAAGTCAAAACTTAGAGTCTTAAGGGAGTTATGATTGTGAAAGCAAAGAATATGAAGTATTGGCATAAACTCAAGGTTGGTTTTCTTTTTCTTTGATCATTACATAAAATGTATAGGTTAGAAATTTAAATATATGAGTAATATTTACAGAGAATGTTATAAATATAGACAGATAATAATAAGGAAATAAAATTATAGATAAATGGTTATAAAATTTTAGATAAATGAAAATGAAGGACAAAACATATATTTTAATTTGTTTGGTATTAAGACCAACAGAAAAATCATGTATAACATAGCACTAAGATCAAGGTTTAGAGGACCCAGTTCCTTAAAATAGGGAGTTGAATTATTCTAAAAACTCTGTACTTAAATTTCAATGAATGAAGAGCCATGACAAACCCATTTCCAAAAAGGAAATCTGAAATCTATCTATATCATGACCCATACATCAAAGGCTTGGGAACATCTCAGAAGAGGGAAGGACATATTGTAAGCGCAAAAAGACTGAGGGGATTGGTGGGAAATACCATATTTAAGACATGACCTACCAGTCATCATTCCAACACCAACGTTGCTGTGAAAGGGCTGAAGGAGGGTAAATTTAGTTCAGTGACAAGCTCCCTGGTTAGGGTTAGCCATACATATATGGATGTAGGCCCTAGTGGTAAGCACTATAGGGAGGTGAGGAAGGAAGCAAAGGATGGATATGAACAAAGTATATAAAATTTTAAAATCAAATAAATAAATGAAAAAATATCTTTCATATAGGAAAGATCAACTTGAGGCATCTAAGATACTAGTGGTACTTGGAAGCATAGCTTGGATGCTGCTACAACAGTCTGTATTTGGTATAGAGTTAGATAAAGGTATTAACATTGTTAACAAGGAGAGGATGTTGAATGATGACACAAAACTAACAGACCTGGAAGCTGCATTGAGATGTAAACAAACATGGTAATGACAGAATTACCACTAATTTTCCAGTTGAAAGAGTAATAGCGTGTTTACATCATTAGAAATATTTGGTCTAAATCAGAAATTAAATGCCCCTCCTTGATGGTAAGATTGATTACTACCTTATATGCCATTCTAGAATCTTCATCAAGTGACTGATGGAAGCACAGACAGTTACCCACAGCATCTTTTAATTTTTATCAACAATGGTAACATTACTACAGTTAAACACTTTGCTCTTAAAATTGAAAGCTTATATAGGCAATATAATTATTGTACTATCTTATAATAACCAGATGTTTATAGCAAAACTTTTATTCTGTGTGACTTTTAGTAATATAATTTATTACAAAATACATTGGTTTTGAAGTAGGATTGCAGTTATAGGCACAGCTTTAACTGAAAATGTGGGAATAAATATTTTTAGTTTATTGTATTTGGGTATATAAGCTCAGTCAATGATTATTTAATTTAAATGTTCTTTGTGGAATTATGACACTTATTTTAAATAATGTATTATATACAGAGGATTAATACATAGTGATTAGTTAATATAAATTATATTATCTATGTTTAATACTGTCACATCCTGAGTGTTGCTTCTAAGTGTCTTTAAACTTATTTTTAATCAAAATTTAGCAGACCATTAAACATTATGATTTCATTTTAAGTAATTCATAAAACACCTCCCCTCTTGCCCTGTGACTTTGCTGCCCCTGAGTGGTCTGTGATCTCCTATAGGTATGACAGCAGCCTGTTTTATACTGATTCTCTGTTTTGTACATCTGTTTCCTTTCCCTAAAATAATGAAGACACCATCATTGCCATTCTGTTGTATGACCTGACTCTTCACAATTCAAGGAAGCAAACATAAAAAGGAGTGATTGAGACATTCTAACCTCCTTGTACATAAAATTGTCTGAATCTCTTTACAAAGAAAATGACATTGTTTTCCTTCTCTGGAAAAATAAAAGAGTACCTCATACTGAAATTCAGACATTGAGATTTTTTTTATTCAAAAACATAAAAATATTTGTGAAATAAAGATTTAAAATAAAAAGTTATAAAATAGCAATACCAGAAAAACTTAGGCAAATCTTTTATACTTAAGTTGCATGAGGGAACTTCTCTTTATTATTGTTGCAGTTACAAAACAACTTACATTAGTCATTTAATGATATATGCAGTATTTGCCTAAATCAACAATTTCATCTCTGCCATAAATCTTATTTTATCATGACTGTCTCATATCATGCATTATCTCTATAATTAAATGCTGAATTTTTAAATAAAGCAAGTGGTTTATACATTGAATTTTTGCCCTTTGCATAATACTTGGAACACTGTGTATGTTTAATAAAATAAAAATGAAAATGGGAAATGAAAGACATTCTAACTCTGTGAAGAATAAATATATATGATATATATATATAGATGATGGATAAGTAGATATAGATTGATATAGATATATTGGGAGCCTTGCATGTGACTTCTTCATGGGACGAGGGGCCTGGGAATAGCATGAATGACTCTTCTTGTGGTTAAGTCCTGGAGATTCTAACCACTTGGAAAGAATCTTTGGATAGTTTACTTCATGATACTGGGCATGACCAGAACAATATGTGTTAATTGTTCTCCTTGCTTTCATAATGCTAGCCATACTGCTGGCCTAAATGAGTCACAGTAGGTCATGAAGTTTAATATTACATATTGGCAAAAGTGTTCTAGAAAGAATGATTTTTAACCACAAGAGTTTTAAAGAAATATTATTAAAAAGACGGTATCAAGAGTTAATGGCAACATTCAAGCAACAGGAAATGAAGTAGAATCATAGAAACCCATAGTTCCTTCATGTCTATTAACTATCATTATCAAGATGGCAGACTAAAGAATGGGAAGATCTTCATCAACTCCACATCTGACAGAAGACTGATTTCCAAAATATGTAAAGAACACAAGAAATTAGACATCAACAAACTAAATAATGTAACTTAAAATGAAATTCAGATCTAAACATCATTTTCAACAAAAGAATTTCAAATGGTCAAAAAACAAGAAGATGTACAACATCCTTAGCCATCAGGGAAATGCAAATCAAAACAACCTGAGATACCATCCTATACTTATCATAATGGCTAAGGTCAAAACCACAAATCATAGCTCATGCTGGAGATGAAGCCAGACAAGGGGAACACTCTTCCATTGCTGATGGGAGTGCAAATTTAGACATTCAGTATGGTGGTTTCTCAGAAAACTGGAAATCAATCTCTCACAAGACCCTGCTATACCACTCTTGGGCCTATACCCTAAGGATGCTTAATCATACCATAAGGACATTTGCTCAGTTATGTTGGTAGCCTCATTATTTATAATATCCAGAACCTAAAAACAACCTATATGTCCCTCAAACAATAAATAAATAAATAAAGTGTGGTACATTCACACAATGGAGTATTATTCAGCTGTTAAAAACAAGGAAACCAGGAAGTCTGAAGGCAAATGGATGGAACTAGATAAAAATCATGCTGACTGATGTCACCCAGAACCAGAAAGACAAACACAGTATTTATTCACTCCTAAGTAGATATTAGCTGTAAAGTAAATGGTAACTATGCTGCACTTCACATATTCATAGAGACTAGATAGCAAGGAGGCTCATTGGGGGTGACAGATCTCCATAGAAAGAGAAAATAGGAAGGATTTCATGAGTGAACTGTGGGTGCTGGGAACATAAGGTATCAGGTTTGGGGGTATAGATGGGGAGAATATGGATAGGGACTACTAGAAAGGATGAATATATCAGGGTCAACTAAAAATCTGCTTTAAGGGGATTCCACAGGAATCTACAAATATGACTCCAGCTAACACTCCTGGCAATAAAGGACATGCAAACTGAACTGGCCATATCCTCTGACCAGGCTTCTTGTTGAAGGAGTGGGAAACCAATCCAGCCAAATAGCCTTCAACCTACAGTCTATCATCGTCTACTAATTGAGGCAGTGGCCAACCAAAGACCAGCTTAGTCTAAAACCCATGCCAGGAGAATAAGTCCATCCATGACACTGCCTGGAGCATGGGATTTAAGACTGGATGATCCAAAGACATAGGGGAGAGCCAAACATGACTGGATGAAAAATGTCAATAAAATGATGCCTAATGATATTCTGCTATACTCCTATATTGGTGCCTAGCACAATTGTCATCAGAGATGCTTCATCCAGAGTAACATGAGTTAAATAAATGACCCAGAGACTAATATTGGCGTTCAAACTTCAAGGTGAATATCCTAAAAGCAAAGTAGCTGACCACTAGCTTCTTAATTCTAACTCAGGCTGAATAGGCTGATCCATATACAAGCTCTTTACCAAGTCTTAAACCGTTGCCTTTCCTCAGTATGGCCAGAGAATGAATGCCTTTATGAGACCTTGATTCTGTCTTTTATACTTTCCTAAACTTGGGATTAAAAGTGTGAACTATAATTCTCTTTTAGATTGATTCACTCTTGTGTAGATCTGGGTGGCCTTAGATTCACAGAGATCTATCTGTCTCTTAATCCTTAGTCCTAGCATTAAATGTGTGTACAGCCACCTCCTAGCTTCTGACTGCTAGGTTTAAAGGTGTGTGCCTGGCTTCCAAGTTTGTGGCTGACTGCTTTTCTGAATCCTCAGTCACATTTTAGTATATCACTACAATCCAGAAACTGATGGAAACAGGTGAAGACCCACAGCCAAACATTAGGCAGACTCCAGGGAATCCTTCAGAAAAAGGTAATAAAGGATTGTAGGAACCAGAAGGATCAAGGACACCATGAGAAAACGTATAGAGTCTACTGTACTGAGCTCATAGGGGCTCATAGAGACTGAATCAACAATCAGGAAGTCTGAACTGGACTGCCCGAAGCACTCCGAGTATGTATTACAGTTGTATAGTTTGGTCATTATGTGGGACACCTAACTGTGAGAACTGTCTCTGACCTTGACCAGCCTTATTACATGGCAGGTGCTGATTCTTACTGCAACTTGATATGACATTTTACATGTCAATCCCAGTTCTCTCTCCCTCCCCTCCTCCCGCACCCCCTCACCATCCACCCAGCCTCCTACCCTATTGCCTATGTGGAGGGACTCAACATTTTAATTTATGGACTTCTAGAAATACAGAAGTTCTATTGTTTGTTACAAACTCAGAAAAGACACTGTTAACTCAATTCTCTTTTTGTCACATATATGTATGTCTTTGAATATGCTAATTACTAGATCTCTACTGGAATGAAGAGAAGGAAATCTTGCCTCTCCCATTGATATTTGTGTATTTGCTGGTTTATACCTTGAAATTCCAGCAGCACTGAGCCATGTAATGAGGTACAATCACACAGTATTCAGTGGGACCCTTAGAGAATAGCATCTATATCCTGCTACACAAATTCACTCTTTTCCAAGAAGCCATTCTAAAAGTGTGGTCCTATATATATTACATCTGTGAAGAACTCAGTGGAAACAGAATTACAGCAAAATCCTCTGGATATTCCAGCATTGGGGTGTGTTCTATGTTTATGATCAAAGGTGGCATTTCCTCCTTGATTTTTCATTTTTCTAATGCTTTCAAGAATGTGGATATGGTTGCAGTACATGTTTTCTAAATATACAGAAACTACATTTCTTCAATTCAATGGAACTTAGAGAGTTACTGTGCAATGTCATTATTCCTCTGTGGGGTGTCAATCTGCAATTCTCTCTATGGTGAGTGTGACACTGTATTCCAAATACTAATTGCTTTATATTACTTTATAGCCACAGAATTGTACACTGTACCCATATGAAACTTCACTGTACTTCTTGAGACAAAAAATTGAGCAAACAGGAGACAACTCATGACTACTGAATTCACATCAGCATATTTAGAATGAAGAACACTCCTTAGAACTGGGTTCCTTACTCAAAAGACATCAACAGAAGGAATACACTTTGCTGAACAACATAAAAATACTGATATCATTGGTTCCATGAAGCCACCTATCACCACATACTCTTTTACTAGGCTTTTAGACTTTCCTAGTCATTTTCCAAAAGCCATAATCTCCTTAAAACCTATTAACTGTACAGTATATGGATCTCTTCTTTCTGCCTCATTGTCCATGAATTCACAAAAGCTGTACTGCACACAGATGGTAATAAAAGAACAACAACAACAACAATACAAACAAAAACCACAGTTGGTTAGAAAGACTGCATCAACTTTTCATATCATGGTTTTATTTCTCAGTCCTAGTCAAATAACCACTCTCTCCATAAACAAATGGATTAATCATTTCACTGTCAGTCAACTGATGTTTTTCTCCCACTATACACAGGATTTTATCCACTCCTCTCTAATGTCCGGTACCACTTTTGTGTATCATATGTCTCTGCAGAGTTAGATCTCAAATTCCATCAAAGATTTTCATACACATGAAAGAGAATACTAAAAAATATTTAGTGTGAATAAGGTATGAACCAAATGAAAGTTATCAAGTCTTTAACCAATGTTGTCTGAATGAGGTATTTTCCCAGGAGTTTCTTTGTTACACAGGTAATATTTACTTCATTATGATTGCCAGGTGATGTCCATAGATAAGGCTTATAAATGCCATAACTATACATACATATGCTTTATAAATTTGATTTCACAATTATTTTATCTTTCTTGGGTAGTCATGGGTAAGGAGAGGCTCATGGGATACTATTCCTGCCTGTTGAACAATTGACTACTGATGGATGTTGTGTGAAGGCAGTCAGTATCTTCAAAAATGTACAAACTGATTAGGCTGTAAGGCTACATTCAATAGTACCATACCCAGTTGTATGGGTGATGTTGGCTAAATTGAGTGGAACATAACACAAAACAAGAAGAGGTGAACAATGTGAAAGTACCTGCGGGGAGTGTGTGTTTAGAGGGGTTAGCAGAGATAAGAGGGGAGGGAAAGTAACTATAATACCTTGCGTACATGTTAGCAAATATTAAAGAAAAAAATTTTTTTTAAAATTAAGGGACATGCATACCTTTTAAGTCACATTTGAGGTAAATTTATTTCCTATGGTAAAGTACATTGAGGGGAAAAGTCTGAGAGGAAGAAATATTCAGAAAGAAGACAAGGAGACAAATAATAAATAAATAATGCCAGCCGATTGGAAAAAGGAATGAAAACATTTTCATAATACGGTAAAAATCAAAACATGAACATTAATATTTAAATAAGAAAACTAATTATCAATGCCTTTAACAGAGTTCTGGAATTAATGAAACATTTATTTTCAAAGTAAAAACTTTTCACTTGTAAAACTAAATGTCACTGCAGAAAGAAAGCAATACAGTTTCGGGGTTAGGGCAAGAGAGAAGAGAAAGATCTTTAGAAAGGGAATCAATGAGACTAAAAGAAATGCCACAGCCTGTCAGGATCCTGTTATGCATTGAGAGATAAGTGCACAAAATGCTGTCACTCATCGCTGGTATCCTCACTCTGCTAACATTTAATATTTCAACCTGGAACACGGTGACATATTGTAACAATTATTAAAGCTAAAAGCAAAACAGATGGAAGAATGTATACCAGAGTATTTTGAATCAAACACACAATTTTAACGTTTCTTAACTTTCTATATTATTTTAAAACTAATTTGGGGGCCATATGGGAATAGATAATCTTACAAACTATTGAGTAACTGAATATACCCTTCACCTATCCCCAATGCTGTGCTTTCCTTAAACACAGAGACAGTTTATCCTGTTGGCAATATAAGTACCTAAAGTTTATTACTTTCAAAGGTTTACTCTTTTATGTGAATGCTATCCTTGTCAAATATGCCTGCCAGTCTAGACCAGTCTTTGCATCCACAGCAAAATAAAAATTGTATCTCCTTAGCTTATTTACTACTACAAAAGCTTCTTTTTGAATCCAACTTTGGTGTGCCTGCCATCATCATTGCTTAACTTACAGATAACATTTTGGTTAAACTCACCAGTGCCTCCAATTCAGCAATTATGTGAGCTCCACTTTCTACACAGTAACTAGAGATCACCAGTAAGTTATGTTTGCAGCTTATGAGAATTTAGTTTAACCCCAATGGAGACTCCTAAATATAAAAAACCATAAATCTCCTCACTGACACCCACGCTCAGGGAGTCTGGACCAGTCCCACGCTGGCCTCTCAGCTATCAGTCTGGGGTTCATGAGCTCCCCCTTGTTCAGGTCAGTTGTTTCTGTGGGTTTCACCAGCCAAGTCTTAACCCCTTTGCTCAACACTCCTCCCTCTCTGCAACTGGTTTCCAGGAGTTCAGTTCAGTGTTCAGCTGTGGGTGTCTGTCTCTGCTTCCTTCAATGGATCAGCATTTATGCTACTGTAATAAAGCATGTCATTAATTCACTCAAGTATATAACAGCTGGAAATGACATGGGAATATATCAAATTTGTGAGAGTAACATACAAAATAAGTATTGTATTTTTAGTAGAAGCTTTATGAAATATAAAATACATAAAATACTTTTAGGAATTAACACATTATTTTCTTGGAGTCATTCACCACTTCTGGCATTGTAGTCTCTATGTCCCTTAATGGGAGGAGTTTAATAAAGATTTTCCATTTATGGTTGATTGCTCTAATGTCTCTCACTCTCTGTACATTGTCCAGTTGTGGGTCTCTTTGCTAATTACCATCCACTTCAGGTGGTTACTTGCTATTCACTTCCCTGAGGAATGTTGAATAATAATCTGATCTATGAGTACAGCATTATGTCATTAGAAGTAATTTAGGCACTGGGATCCTTTCTGTAGTAGCTTTTCTTCTATGCCTGCGACCTTTCAATCTTAGGTTCTTGGCCACTTGTGCAGGCTCTGGCGATAGCTCTATTTGATAGAGTGGGCCTTAAATTTAATTTTAAAGTGTGGTTGTTTACTCCATATCATTTGTACCACTGTAACTTACAGGCAGGTCTCTGTTACAGGATGCAGAGGGGAAGATGTGCTTAGCCGTTGAACAATACATCAAATACAGAATGTAGGAAGATTAAAAGACTTCAAGGTACTATGAAATAAGAACCTGAACAGAGAGTCCCATGCCTTTTCTTGGGTAAGAGCAACTTAGTGACTCAGAACCTTTCCCCCAACTGACACACACAGACACTCATACACACACTGATGTGAGGAAATTTCCCTTCCTGTGAAAAGTTTTGGAGACAGTGTCCTATCATTGAAACAAACAATTGTAAATTTAAGAAGACGATAGGTGTTAACTAAAGACTGGAAGATACTGTATGAGGGAGCCATCATTCAGCAGCACGGAGCACACTACTAAGAAGACACGAGAATAACTTTCAAAACAGAAAGGTGTTTCCTCAGCCCAGGTAGAGCATGGAAGATGTAAATACATAAATACACTTTGTTCACCTAGGCAGACTTCAGATCCAAGTGTATTTGAATTTTTGAATTAAACTTAATCATACTCTTTCAACGTCACAGTGGCTACAAACTTATTTCATAGTCTCCATCTATTTAACCCATGTGACACAATGATCACTGAGAGAATCATTCTTGATTTCACTTACCAATGTTGTCTTCTGTGTTTGAAGTCCATATTTTTTCAACCAACAGATGAGGTACCAAGAGATTTTGAAAGATCAGCTCCATGTAAAATCTATCAAAATTAGAACTCACCTTTATTTTTGCCCAAATTCTATGACACATACATATATACATACATACATACATACACACACACACACACACACATCTAACTAGCTGCAAAGAAACAGCTAAATGAAAAGTTTCTTTTAAAATTATGCACCGTATGAGATAAATAATGGACTTGACAAGTTAACTCTACAGCCAGTGTCTCTATTGATATCCTGGCCTCTGATATGATTGAGAGCCACGCTGATGTCAGGGTTTTGGACTTCTGCTTAGCGTCATGTTGGTGCCCAAGGGGAATCCTGCTATGGGTGGTCTGTGTTGTCTCATAGGGGTCATGATGATTTCAGCCTAAGCTGCTGCTTAGGGCCATGTCTGGGTCTGTGTCTCAGTAGCAGCCAGGTTATGAGTTAATTTCCAAGACACCTGTTACCACTGAGGGTTGAGAAGCTGTTTGTGTTCTGGTCAGCAGCCTGAAACTATATTGTTGTCCTAGTAACACTCTGCCACTGGTGCCATATTCATCCACGTGACCTGAGTTGTCACTGGATCCATGGTAACTTCTAGGCCCAAGTTGTTGCTAATGGCCGTATCTGGGTTTGTGGTTCCTCTGTAGTCGGCATGTGTGTTGATCTCCATGGCCTGTGTTAACACAGGGGCCATAGGAACCATAAAGATCTGGCTGTAAGGCATTTTCTTAATTAGTGATTGATGGGGAAGGGCCCAGTTCTTTGTGAGTAGGGCTACCCCTGGAATGGTAGTCCTGAGTTCTTTAAGAAAGAAGGCTTTGCAAGTCATGGGGAGCAAGTCAGTAAGCAGCACCCCTCCATGGTCTCTGCATCAGCTCCTGCATCCAAGTTCCTGTCTTGTTTGAGTTCCTATCCTGACTTTCTTCAGTGATGAACAGCAATGTGGAAGTATCGTCCAAATAAACCCTTTCCTCCCCAACTTGCATTTCCATCATGTTGTTTCAGTGAAACAATAGAAACCCTAAGACAGTAGCCAAAAGAGCTAAATTGTGAAAGTGTATAACTAGATGTGTCAGTGTCTAGACTTAAGTGAACATCGCAGGTATAAAGCAAGTCCATGTTATTTGTGAGATTAAGGCTGTGTATGGTCCTGGCAGATGCTTTAGGGAGTGAGGCCCTGGAACATCTCCAGCAATTTAGTAGAATTCCTGTCACACATTGAATCATACAGTAATCCTCCTAGTCATCGTGACTCAGTTGAGGATTGACAAAACTTCCATGCCTGTTTATTTCACAGCACATAAAGTGTATTTTATTATTTTTTTTCAGTCATCAAATGAGTTTTAGTTAGAGAAAAATACAACATGGGAGCAATGAATGCTATTACTTGGGACATAAAGAAAAGTGAAAGATAATCAATTTCTTCCAATTTTTACTTTGTTCAACGACTTGATCTGAAACCATATATTGCTTCTCAAGATTTAACAGTTAAGGCATCCAGTTGCAACTCAACACACATTAAAACATACACTCAATTTTGACTATATTGAAAAACTTCATCAAAAGAGATCTTCTGAGACATTTATATTTAAAACAATAGCTCTTTATAGTTAAGCTAGCAAATTTAGACTCATAGAAATGAAGGAGTTTCCTGTAATTTAGTTGTATTGTATACGCTATGGTTAACTATTTGCACATTTATTTATGTATTTACACATTCTGCTCATTTGTTTAAAATGCAGCCAGTCCAGTTTCAGTGTTCATTGTAAGCTCAATTTGTTTTTACTTCCTCACTATGTTTCCTTGGCATCTGTTTTTATGGATATATAGCTAGTCATTAACACAGCTTTGCATGCCTTGTAACTGGGTTGTTTTTCATGCAAAATAGACATTTGTAAAATAATTACAGATGGGAAATTACACCCCATGGAATTTTTCTTCATTATAAAAGTATCCTGTTCTGATAATTTTATATACACTTCATTTCAAAGGGAGCACACAGGGAAAATAAAAAATCTAGTTATGATAACAATCTTGAGAGTGCTTCTCTTTCCAAGTGAGAAGTGATAGGTTGTGTAAGGAAGTAATCAGTGTGAGAAAATGACTTAAGGAAATTATTTCTGATTGCCTCCTTACTGTCATGCTCTCTATTCAACAAAACAGACTCTATACCATACCATGAGGGTCCTACAAAATTTCCCAATGTCACAGCATGACTGACCAACTAATTTACGAAACATGAGGAAGTTTCAGATTATTGTGATGTTGTTGCAGACAGGATTTCTTTATTTACTGAAAGCTGGCCTTGAACTTGCTGAGAACCAAGGTTGGATTGAACTTTCCATTCTTTGGACAGACCCCCAAGTTCTAGGATATAAGTGTTCCACGTGTACAGTTAGAAAACATTTATGCATCATTGTACCAAAGATCTAAAAGTAAAATTGCCCTGTGGTAGATTATCATTCGCTATTATTCTAGAAAACAGAAACCCATGATTGTCTCTTAAAACCTCTAGGCCTGGAATTCCTTCTTAGTTCTAACAAATAGAAGTCTCTAGTAGGTTACTACAGAGGGAGAGAAATCCCAGGTATGAGGTGTGCTCTAACTTTGTAAGTGCTGGTCCTAAAGTAGCATCTGCCCCTTACCTTTTAAGTCATACATGTAGCCCCTTTACAGTTTTATTCCTTGTAGGTTTAGGAAATTGAAACTTCCCTTAACCTCTGATAATCCTTAGCTAAGACTACATGGTGTAAGGGGATAAAGTTGGAGTTATTTGTAAAATAGGCCTTTATCACTATTTTGTTGGTATTGTTCACATATTTTTAGACAGTACCTGAGGATGGGTTGTTGAATGAGACATCTCTTTCTTGATTTATCCCTACCCATATTCGGTTTCTGTGAACACAGATACAGAGAAAAACAGAATCTTGAGTTACAGAATGGTAAACTGTTATAACATGAAGAGAACTCCATTACAAAGTTGTGATAAAAATGACAGCCATCAGCATAACATGTTTTATGCAAATCCCGCAAGGAATTAGTTGAAAAGATGAGACTTAAATGTGTTTCAACCCACAATCAAAGTCAAAGTCTTTTGTTGTTGATGATGTTTATCTTAATGACTTCCACATGAATCATACAGAGTCTAAGAATTCATCAGAATCAGTAAGTATAGCAGTTTCTTAATTATATACCCAATTGTACTTGTTTTGAAAGATGTTCATAAAGTTCAGAAAAAACAGAAATAAAGCCAGATACAGAAAGACTTAGTATGTATGATAACTTTGTGAAGCAATTGACTGTTAATGTCTTATTCCAGATTTTCCAGCTTACTTTTTAAATGTATGTTAGCAAAGGAAACATTTTTTAAAGTGTCTTTTGATTTCTTGCATAGTGGTCCCTGTGAGTCTATCTTTATCTTTAAATACCTACTCAGTTCACTGTTATGAATTTACAAAAATATTATTGCTCTTGTTTTTGATAGCTATGTGTCATTTCTTAAAAATAAACTAATCATACAAATACAGATTATGCCACCTCCCAGGTTCTATTGTACTATACAACTTGTGTCTGAAATTACAGTGTTGTTAAATAATCCTTTTGTAAACTGTGAAGGTTTGTCACTCGGATTGGTTTAATAAAAAGCCAATAGTCAGGCAGGAAGTATGGTTGAGACAACCAAACTAAGTACAGAGGATATGGGAGGAAGAAGGGTGGAGTCAGAGGAGTGCCAAGAGACACAGAGGTAGCAAGTCCTGCTGGAGGACAGGTAAAGCCATGCGCCATGTGGCAATGCATAGATTGATAGAAATGAGTTAATTTAAATTATCAGAGTTAATAGTAAGCCTGAGCTATCATCTGAGCATTTGTAATTAATTGTAAGCCTGTGTGTCAGTTATTTGGGCCCTGGCAAAAAGGAGAGAAACTTCCTCCTACATTGCAGTCTGTTGTGATGTATTTTTTAATGAATTTTCTCTTTTTTCATATTCACCATAAGGATAATAAATATTTATGATAGTGTTTCTTCTAGGAAAGGACATATGAAAAAAATAGAATGAAAACTATTAAATAAGAATTACTTCATTGGCTATGTCTTTTACACCATAATCATATCACCTAAAATCAATTTGTAAATAATTTGTAGATCCATAGATAAAGCCGTCACTAAATAAGCTTACTTTTGAAAAGGAACAAGCAATTACTCAAAATCATAGATATATGACACAGAAAAATAATAGTAAATATAGAATTTGCTTTCCTTCAATATGAGTATTGCTGCATGCCATTTTTTTTTGCAAGTTTAGCATTGCATTTATCTTAATGGAAATTTTTATCCAAAGTAAAAGTTCCACAATACAGTTGTGATAAGAGAAATAATGTTTATCATTAAAAGGCATCTTCCCTCAATCAAAATGCATAATTAAACCAATATGACCTAGAGTTGACCTGAAACAAATGGATGTTATGATATCAGACCTAACTCAGAAAAGTTCCTTTAATCATAAGCAGCGGTTTCAAAGAGATATTATTTCTCTTTTAATGAATTCTGTTTCATTATTTTACATTTGTCACACCATAACTTCAATAAAAAATCACAGAATTCTATTATAGTACTCAATCAAAGTTAAACATAGGTTTCTAGGACCTGTATTTAAATATAAATGTGAAGACAGTATTTAGGGTTGAGAAAAAGCAGGAGGAGTAAATATTCAAGTTAACCTTAAATGATAAAACAAGAGAATCAAAACTATTAAAATTCTTTTGACACCCATATAGTCTTAAGTCACTCCAACAGCTTGTTCTTAGGGACATTTCATAAAAGTCACCCATTTGTCAAGTGTATAGCCTCATTTCTCTTGTTAGGGTTTCCTTTAACACACCTCTTTATAACTGAAAACCCTTGAAGTTGACCTGTCTGTGTTCTCTACTGGTTCACAGAAGTTTCTTTTCTTGTTTCTGAAGTCTTGATGGGGAAATAATGTGTCCAACTAGTATTTATCATAAAATTCTTGATTCAGACTTTGATATGTACTTGTAGTATTTGTCTGAAACATAGCTTTTTACACAGTATTTTATAAAAATACACTCAGTATCTTTATTCCTTCTTCTCAGTTGCTGTTTATCTTTGTTATGACACGCACTCCACCATCCCGAGGCTTCATATATCCTCCTCAGAATTGACTGCTCTAACTTCATTTTCAAAAGCTATTGACCACATTTAAATATTCACCTTAAATGCCTTCTATTTAGCTTTCTCTCTACTTTATTTCTGTGTTCATTTTAACTGTGCCATACTGTTTCAGTGTTTAAAATTTAGCATACCTGTCTATATATTTATATGTATATTTTCTACTCTGCCTACAAGTATAGTGGATAAAGGGTCTTCCAATTGCCACAATAAGACAATGCCTTATAGTCTACAGACCATAGAAAAAAACAATTTTTCTTCTTCAATTTTCTCCAGATCCTCATTTCCTTCTACAAATTTAAAAAGTGTGAGTTATTGCCAGATTTCCTTCACTGTGATTTCATTGTGTCATTACTTTCTAAAACAGCGATTAGTAACTTCCTATTGCCTATGAAAACAACTCTATATTTTTCCCAAATATCTCAGTATAAAAAAATGGGAGCCTACCACGCCAACTGAAACTTAGAGCATCAAAACTCTTTCAAAGTCCAATACATCTTCTGCATGCTAAATTGCATTCACTTTTGTCAAACAATTCACTTTTGAGTTGTTTACATATATGCTAGAATGAATACTTCAGATTTTGTTCTTTTTGGGGCATCACACTTAGATTTAGATTACCTATATGAATTTTTACAATTTGATCCATCAAAAGTGTGTAGAATACAAAATGTCACATTCAGTCGTGTACACAGGCCCTTACCACACAAACACAGAGAGAGAGATGCAGGCAATCAATCAAATGATTTCTAAACACCAGTGAAATAAAGAACCAGGAGTGCTGGTTCATACCTACAATCACAGCTCTTGGTTGGTACACAGACATATATATAGGCAACATGTATAAACTAAAATATAAATTATTAACCCCCTCCAAAAACTAAACAAAAATCCAATCAAAGTAAACAACGGATAGACTAAGGTACAAGGATTTAAATGTTGAATGCTAAATTTTATCATAACCCTCCCTACCTATTCAATTGAGAATATTTTGAAGTAATTAACCATGACGTCTTTGAAAATGAAATAAAAAATCGGTACACTGGTGCATTTTCAAAACGGCCAAGTAAAGAGAACAGAAATCAGGAAATCTTGGGGCTACTGAAATAATCTTTTGTGGGAGACATATGTGGTGGCATGGGTGGGAGAAAAATATGCTTCCCCCCTCCACCCATCACCTCCTGTGGCATGTGAGAGAGCTGGCCCCATGGTCACAAGAGGGAGAGCTAAGTCCAGTCCGGACCTTCACCACCTTCAGGGCATGAATAAGCAAGTGGGATCTGAGCCCCTTCTGGGTATCAGGTGATGGAAGTGAGACAGCCCTGAGGGTATGAGAGAAATAGAGAACACTCTTCCCATTCTCTTCTGCGCCCACCCCTTGCTACTTGTGGCAGAACAGAGAGAGAACTAGCTCTGACCCTCACCAGCTGCAACACTCAGAAAAGTGTATCTTTCACTCAGCCCAGGCAGCATACTGGAGTTGACCCTTTTGTCAGGAACACAGATAAGCCAGCTCTGAGGGAATGAGAGCAGGAGAGATGACCCCACCCCTCCTAGTATGTATGTACCATACAACAATCAGGAGAGACGGCCCTCTGCTTTGCATGTGCAAAATGGTAGAGCTGGCCCTTCTGATATCAGCTGTGGTGACCCAGACTTGAGAACCTGAGAGCAGGAGAAGTGGTCCAGCTCCTTGCTGCAGGCTGCATTAGGTGAGTTATATGAGGAAGTATTAGAAGGCTTACATAACTAGTGACCATGAAGGAAAGTTGGCAGGCTGAAAGATACAGCTACCACCCATTCCCATAACCAGGGTTATGAGTTGGTTCATCCAAAAGTACACTGAATCAATCTATGAATTTTCAGAGCATGTGAAGAGGATGAATCTACAAATGCAAAATGACAGGATCCTTTTACACAGGACAAGAATAAGATTTCCAAGGTGAACCTCAATAAGAGCCCATTATTGGTGATGTAGCAAAAACTTGAGTCAGACCAATGAACTCTATCAAGTAAAGATTAATAGACAAAAGAATAAAATGTGTAACGCAACAGGTCACACTACAGCTTCTACAACAAGATTCTTCTTTTTTGTTGTTGTTTGATTGTGTTTGATTGTGTTTTAATTGTTTCTTTTGAATTTGAGTTTGATTAGTGGGGGTAGATTGCAACAGCAGATGTGAGGGCTCAGGGAGGTAAGTGGGATGGGAATGCATTATGTGAATTCAACAAAGAACAAAGAATCAATAAAAGTTAAAAAGCGATTTATTTTTTGGTCTTTTTTCGAGACAGATTTCTCTGTGACTTTGGAGGTTGTCCTGAAACTCACTCTGTAGACCAGGCTGGCCTTGAACGCACAGAGATTTTCCTGCCTCTGCCTCCTAGTGCTGGGATTAAAGGTGTGTGCCACACCTCCCAGCCTAAGAATCTTTTAAATTATTAAAGTTATTTGTCTTCTTTCCAATACTAACTCAACCCTAGTCTAGTTAAAATAGCATCTATAAAATTACATATTTTCACATCTAGTAGAATATGTTAATCATATCAGAGACATATTCAATTATTGAATAATATTTCTTACTGAGCAAGAAAATTGGGAATGAAATGTCACATTCTGAATGAAATAAGAAATTATTAAATAACTGCTTTGCTTTGTGCACAATGTTTCGAGACAGTTTAATGAATCATAAGAAGGTACTTTAACTGATGAGCACAATTTATATGTGGTACAAATATTTCAAAATATTAACTATTGAAAGAAATCTTTATTCCAATTACTTGCGATATATATCTTACCTAATGGATCCATGATCAAGCAGTACCCATTGATTTTAATGCTCTGATTAGTTAGTAATTAATACCATTTTTATGGTGTTGGCATAAATGGGGCTCTGAGGGAACTCCCTAGTACAGTATGTACATCTCTCCATGTACCAGTTTTATATATGATGACGTTTTCTCAAGAATATGGCATATGTATTCATCATTTAAATTTTAATCAAACCTTTTAACTCCCAATAAATCAATACTGTAAGATGCTCTAGTCTGTGAAACATTCATGGCCTAAGGCAGTTGTTGATTTGGGAAACATAACACTTGAAAGCATGCATTTCATTTAAAGTTTGTGCATTTTAATCACTGTGAAAATGTAACATTGTTTTGTTATTGTAATTTTAATTAATTTATTATAAATTCAGTGCCTTTAACTCTAGGGATTAGAAGCCCAAATTGTCTTACCAGGATAAAACAAAATGCCACCAGGGCTGAACTCTGTTGGAGACTTTAGGGAGAATTGTTGTTCAGCTCCTTCTCTGTAGCCCCACCTACCCCTTGCAAATCCAGTTACAGAGCATCCTTAGATGCTTCTCAGTCTGCCCCTTCCTGTCTGTGGTTACTCTGAGCTCACTGACAGTATCTAGGATGAAATCATTGATCAGCAGTTCAAGTTTGCCCTGAAACCTGAATTCTTCTTACTCTTGTCATGTGGCATCATTTATAGACTCTAAAGATAAAAACTTGGCCATGGCCATCTTCTGGATCCTACTGAAGTCTCTAAATGTAAAGTATTCATGGTGCATTTTCAAGTTGACGTCTCACAAAAAGTTTGTATGCCTAGAGGCTTGTGGGACAAATTTAATATTCAATAGAATTGAACTTTTGTTGCTATTGTTAAAATCTCTATAGTCTCTTTCAGATTTGAGAGAGACAGTGTATGATATTCAAAATCATGGATTTATATTCACTGGTCAGCTTAGAAGACCTCCAAGTACCTCACTGTAAGATTCTATGACAAATGAGTACCCAATTGGGACACATTCCTACTACACCTGTGCTGCCTTTGGGGCTATACAAAGCATGCTGTAAAATGTCAGAATCTGCTTTGTGCTATTCATTTTTTAAAGTTTCCCTTCCATGGTACTGAAATTTAACAACCACTGAGCCAAACAATAAACCTAAACCTTATAGGCAAAAGTAGCTTTCAGAATAATGGAATTTTGGTATTGACATAATAAAATACCACTGTATTGTAGGAAGTTTTTATGATATTTTTGTAATATTATATTTCATACTTGACATTTACAAGTTATAAGTAGAAGAAAAAAATTATTTTCAGTTTTATCCAATATTGAATTTATATAGTTCAATTATGTCTAAAATCAGACATTACTTTATAAGCTCAACTGACATAAAACTTTTATAATCATTTATAAAATCTAGAAGGAATACTGCATAATAAATGTTTCATATGCGAATCTTCTGAATGTTCCAAAACACATATTTGTGAATGATTGAGGTTAAAATATATTTGAACACTGATTTACCTAAGGATATTTGATTCTAAGAAGACCCGAAAGTAATTTGGGGGCTATTCTTATGTATAGTCTTCTAGTATGATAGCAATAAGTTGATATGATATAATTTTAATTTTGTTGGAGGACTGATTTAATGAACTGTCTAAACGGGAGACCAATATAGGTATTATATGAGCTGCTACAAGTTTTCACATGTATGGACCCAGAATTTCATGGACATATGCTTCTCTGCTGACTGTTGAATACATGTTTATTTCATTACTTACTTCCCTTATGTGTAAAAGCATCATTGAGAATTGACGTTTATTATAACTATGGGTATTTGGTATATGCACCTGCATTTTATTTGAATCAATTAATGGTAGCAAATAATTAAGTAAAAATTCCTATCCCTATTTTAATGGTATCATGTGAAAATAAATTAGGATTAATGACACACAAAGACTTTCTTCTATGTCTATGAAGGAGAAAATTGTCTGTCTGTCATGAATGAATGTAAATCAAGAAGGAAAGGAATATAAAACTATTCCATATGTACCATATGTACTAATTGGTGGATACTTGACTAATTTTTAATATCTCAAAATGTATCCATCATTTCCAAATACTTGTTCATCTCCAATATTTGCATTCATACTTCTCAGTCTTTATTATTTTGGTATATTAATGGATATTAGACTATTTAAAACTGAGAGGTTTACCTTTTGTAAACTTTAAACTCTCATATTTTTGTTAGACTTTTACTGTAAAGTATCAAATATTAACACCATAGCCTCCAATGCTTCTTCCCAGTTTCATTTCAAAGTATCTGTCCTAGGAACTGGCATTTACATTTTACATGAACTTTCTGTTGTATGTGATGTCCTAACGAAGTTGTCAAGCTAACTGCTTCTATTTCAAATGGTGTACTTCTCAATTCATTATTAGAGACTTAATGCATTCCACATACTCCTTATTTTATACAAGTTCTTCTACTCTAGAAATACTAACCCATTTTATTTTGTTGCTGTAGCAGTCATTGAATGCCTATTTGTCTCTTTCTTTCTTTTAAATCTGTGACATCTTTATTACAGATTTTTGAATGTGTCAAACCAAAAAATAATACAGAGATCTAGAAGCTACCTTCATGAAAAGTACTGAAGGAAATACTTCTAAATATGGTGCAATAATCTAGATAGATCCTGAAAAAGGAGAAATGGAAAAAAATAAGTAATTCTATACAAATGTGTAAACATTAGTTAGAAAGAGTATGTTAGTATAGATCACTAATGTTATAATTTGGCTGTAAACCATCTCTTTTGGATTCATGTCTTTAACCACTTAGTTCCTAATTGGCTGTAGAATCTTTGGATACATGACCAAAGAAGCAGATATATAATTCTGTACACTGATCTTAAAAGCAACATTCACTTACTCTTCTGGCCTGAGCACTTTGATTCCTGTGTGCTGATCATATCTTATTCACTCATAAAGTTCTAAAAATTTACTCTGGGAAAGTTACCAGATGAGAAACATGGCTGGCAGTGAACTTCCAGGCATGAGAAAAATCTTGCATGAAAAAAAATATGGCAAGATTAAATTTTGTGAGTGAAGAAGTCAGTTCTACTTTTCACACATTTGTTTTTAATTAATTGAATGGAAAACAATGTTTCAAACTGAAACAAAAATTTATGCATAATATTGCATATACTATGAACTGGAAATATTAAGAAAAATATTGTTATTATACTTCTGATGAGTTAAGAACCAAGTCCTTCATGTTGACTTTATAGAACTTCCTTAATTCAGCTATTTGATTTCATGTGTAAAATTCTATTGGCTTTCTATTTTGGGAAGACTGTATTTGTGGGAGGCAACCAAGAGGAAACTGTAGGCAAAACTCTATTCTTGAAGGTACCACACATTTAAGATACAGGACTTAAGAATTAGGCTGGATCAGACCTGAACGCCTAATCTCTTAGGGCTATCTCTCACAGTACTAAAAAGAGCTGTTCAAGATGCCAGGTAAGAATACAGTCAATAGTCCTACTCAACTGTGACCCCTGTGAAACACAACAACGACCAAAAGGAGCTATAGTGGTACTTAAATACTGTGGGTAACTCACAGCCATTTACATGAAGTACAGACCTCATCAACAGTATGTCAGTCTTAGTACTGTAAACCCAGGCCACTACCCATGGTCATTGAGGCCATGGACCCTAGGGATACTTACTACTATCACTTCTGTAAACCAGTATACTTTCTTACTATATTCTGAATAATTAAACCCACAGATAATTATAGTTTTTAGTTGTAGTAGACAGAAACCAGGAAAGAAAGTAACGTATGATAAAAGTGCATTGTATTTCAAGATGTGTTCTAGACATGATATGTAAGAATCAGCGAGCATAGTAAGCAAGAAATTTCTCTGCCTAAATTATACAGGCTTGATAGCCATTTCTTCTGGTGAGCAGTTTTCATTGTCTATTAAAAGTGTCATTTCTCTTCTTCTTACTCATAGTAATGTCTTCTCTTATGCCATGTTCTGAAGCTGGAGTTTACTCTTTAAATGTGAATAGAACATGCATGAGTTTAGGATTATCATGCCTTACATTGAGTGATAATTTTTGATATTCTTTTATGGAGTAGTTACATATTTTGCCTCAGTTTAGGAAGACTCTTAAATATTTTTTTGCTGTGAAAAAAAGATGAAGTAGAGGAACAGCAGCAATAGTTCTGAGTTGTTTTCAAAGTGAAAAACCAGGGTGCTACACAAAACAGACGAAAGATCAGCAGGAGAGTTACTAGACAGACAAACTGGCTATGTTAACTCTCACAAAGTATCACATTCAGCTACTGCTTCCACATCATAAGACCAAGAACTTGCTTGCTTTTGATTTGCACACATTACAAGTCCTATCTTTTTTAGACTTTTCTTTTGACTGCTCTTACATACAGACAAAGAGATAGAAATTTAACTTTCCTGTCTTATACACAGTAAGTGGGTCGGAGCATTTGACACATAGCCAGATGCCTTGGCTTAATCCCTGAATCCTGTCAAGTAGAGAGAGTGTCAAGTCTTACATTCCCCCAAACTCCATGTCTATCAGATGGCTGGGCATCTTTGATGGATTCTGAAATTTGAAAAGGCATTTTGAAACAAGCAGGAAAGGATACAATGTTAATAATAACCAAGAAAGGAAGAAAGATAACTAGATGAAGAAGTTATATTCAAATAAGGCTGTTTGTGAAGCTCTCTGGGACATATGGGACAGAAGAGTCAAGACACTGTTAGTCATACACACCACACACACACACACACACACACACACACACACACACTCAGTCACACGTCCATCTCCATTTGGGCACAAATGGACACAAGTTCATTGGCAACGTTTACATTTTCTATGAGAGAGTTTGAGTGAAGGGAAATTGGTTGGTTATCAAAATACCTTACATGTTCCCATCTATACAGAAAACTGATTGCAATCCAATATATACATTGTTTTTCTGAAATATAGAAAACATGGGGTCTGCTGTCCCAGAGGATTAGATTCAGTTAAGAATCACATCTAACCACCAATGTATATTTCTGTCACATGTTGTTTTAGATGTAGGTGTAAAGAAAAAAAATGGCAACCTCAGCTGATGCCAAAAAACTAGGTGTGGGGAATTATTAAACAAATGGGCAGTGACTGAGTTGGAATTAGTGTGTAAAGCCTGTGTTCAGAATTCACAGAGTGATTCATCCTCCCCTTTTAGCAACCTTGAGTTTCTTTCCTCCTGTCTCTAATTGAGCCTTTGTTTCTTTATTCCCTGGAATTCCTTAAAACACACACACACACATACACACACGAGTGTGTACTTATGGGAATGTGTGTGTATGTGTGTGTGTTTGTGTGTGTGTTTACCATATACATATATGGGGTAAATAGTTCCCATACACAAAAAATATATGTGTAAGTACATCATTTTTAGTGCAGCAGGAAAATTTTTATCTAAAGTTATGAGAGGAAATCTTTGAAAATAGTCTAAGTAATATTTAAGGAAAAAAGTAACAATTTATGTAAAGTTGCTAAAGACTTCAATTATTTTCCTTTTCCTGATTCAGGGAGGTTATTTCAATTGTCTGATTACTTCTTTTCTATTTCTGTTTTACAAGTGGAGTCGAGTCTATTTGAATGTCAGTGATCTGGGTAAGAAAGTACTTTCTGAAGAGGGAAATGAAGCAGGAAAGATTGAGCACGGCATCTCAAGTTTAGGAGTTCCCATGACAACACCAGCGACTGAGATCTGGATGTGCTTATGTATGAGAGAAAGACTGGAGAATAAAACTGCAAGGGAGAAGAAGAGAAGGACAATGCCAGGATCTGTAAATGGAATTTAAGAAGGAAATTACTATCTCGTGGTTTTTAACCAAGCCTTTCATTTAAATGAATAAGTAAAACAGATCCTCTTGGTTTTGATTATACTTTGATTAACAGAAATCTTGACTATTTTCCCCATGTTAGGCATGATAAACCTAAGAATAGAGAAATGTTTTAAGAAGAGTTTTGTCTTTAAGGAAGTAGTAATTTAGCCACAAAATATTATAGTAATCTGGTCTCTGTCAAATTCTCAATGGGCTCTCTACACTGCTCTTGTTTACAGGCATATTTCTGATATTTTAGCATATCTCTTTTTTAACTAATGCGCATACTGGTATCTTTTTTGTTTGTTTGTTTGTTTTTCAAGACAGGGTTTTTCTGTGGCTTTGGAGGCTATCCTGGAACTAGCTCTTGTAAACCAGGCTAGTCTCTGGTATCTTTTATGTCTTAGTTAATAAAGACCAAAAAGTTAACACAAACAACCGAAGTGTTGGGTTTTTTTTTCAGTTAGTCTCCAATCCCCTTAAGAAAGAGAAACAAATAAGCAAACATCTGAAAAAGATAAGTGATCAAGGATATCACAAATTTGTCCTTTTCTTCTTTAGGTATCTACCCTGCCTTTTAAAAAAATTACAATTATTTGGTTTTGTGTATGTGCATGTATGTGTGTGCATATTTTCATGTGAGAGCATATACCTACAGAGATCAGAAGTTGCTGACTTCCCCATCACAGCTAGTTGTAAGTTGCCTGAAAGGGCTCCTTCAAATTTGCTATGGCTTCTTTATAGTAGTAGAGTTCGTAAACATTGAGCCATCTCTCTAGGCCCCATGACTGCCACTATTTATCCTCAGAAATAATTTTGGTAGTGGTAGTGTGTGCCTATATATTATAAATTTTAATGTATATGATGGGATTTATATCTGTATATATAAAAGAGAAATCTACAAACCACTGGTGGTTAGTATAACACGATAAATAAAAGACCCAGAGACTGATATTGGTGTTCAAGTTCCAAGCTGAAGATCAGAGAAACAAAGTAGCCAAACCAGTATATCTTACCTCTATCAAGATGAAATGAAAATCCTGTCCCCACAGATCCTCAGAGGCAAGAGGCTCTGAACTCCTGCCTCATTCTCCTCTTATTCTTTTCTCCTCCCAGTCTTATCCTCCTATCTTCACCTCTCTTGTCCTGGGATTTAAGGACTGTGACAAGTGCTGATATCAACTTTGTGTGAGCTGTTTCCTTTAAGACTGGATCAATTTCTTGTAGTCAGTGTGGCCTTGAACTAACAGAGATCTGTCTTTCTCTTAATCCTGAATCCTGGGATTAAAGGTGTGTACCACCACCACCCAGCTCTATGGCTTCTGGGATTAAAGGTATGTGCCTGGCTTCTATCGCTAACTAGTATGGCTGCTTTGCTATTTTCATATTAAGTGACATTAATAAATCATAAATAATATATCACTACAGGTTAATTAATATTCAATACTATCACAATATCCATGAGTCCTTTGAAGTCTTTCTTAGGCAAATTGTAATCACTGTCCCCAAAAGATATACATCATTCAGACATGATGTTATGTTGATACTGCCATCTTCTGATCAAGTTTGTTTTAAATTCTTCAATTGTATATTTGCTTTTTCATGTGATGAATAGCCATTGAGTTACTATTTTATTGAGTTATGACACTTGTGTTGGGTGTTTGAGCACATCAATAATCAATTCATATTGAGTCCTGAGTAATCTAAGCTCTTGATCTGACTGAAAAACATAGGAGTAAGACAGACCTTAAGTTATCAATAAAGCTATCAATTATTTAAATAAAAGTTTGATAACTAACAAGAAGGAAGTATATAATAAGACTGGTACACATTATATAGTTTGTAAGAGGCTGTTGACTTACCTTAGGAGATAAACAAAAATGTTCCCTGCCATGGCGAGAAAGTGCCATTTAAGTAATGACCATAATGTAGCTTATTGAAGATATAGGAACGGGAACAGCAAGTATCCTCATTAACATCTCTTATGCATGCTCTCTGCCACTCTATTAGAAAGGTATCTATGAACTGCTCTCCCAAACCTGTTTGCTTTCTCTCCTTATAACTTTACATGAACTTCTTAAACAGCTCAAGGCATTAGGAGAAACAAACACAACCCCAAGTGCTTTGAACCTTTGTTTGGTGCTCCCAGTGCAAGGCACACAGAATTTTGATGAATAGGTTTAAATATCCAGAGGGACCTGGGGTGATGATCCAGTGGCTAGGAATGCTTTGTGCTCTGGCAGAACACACAAGTTTCATTTCCAGCACTTATGACAGGCATTTCACACTTATGACAGACATCTCAACAACCATCTACAACTCCAGATCCAGGAAATACGATACCCTCTTCTTGCCACCATGGGCTTGCATGAACACATGGCAAATGTTCAAACACACACAAACACATACACACACACACACACACACACACACAAACCAAGAACAATTAAAAATAAGACAAGAACAACATAAAAAATTTAACACTTCAATGAATTGTGATGCTGCACACAACATGTTTAAACTCATTCCACTTTAATCAGACAGGATAAGACAGCTGTTCATTAAATAAGGAGGAACCCAATTACATGAAATGTAGCCCTAACTGACATTCATGCCTTTAACAACAGTGTTTTAAACTAAGCCTAAATCAATGCTGTGTATATTGAACAAACTCTTGCACTCTTTTACCTGGTAACTCATATTAACTAAGGAGTGACAAGGTCAGTTTGTCTTCTCTCAAACCATCTATCTCCAGGCCATTGTTTCCTAACCATAAATACAAATTCAGGGGAAAATTCAAATTCTAAAACGTTTAATCTAAGGAGTAGACTAAGCTGGAGGAGTAGAATCTGCTACAACAGGCATCAAAACCTGAGGTCAGACTTCCAAAGTCAAATGCAGGCCCAGATACTCACAGAAGTCTCAGGTTTCCTGTATAAACTGGTTTTAGGAATGTGCTTCCCTATGCTTAGTCATGATGGACTTCCATGCAGGCTGACAACAGCTTTTCTGGTCTATTGGGTCCTACTTGACATGTCACAATTATAAAACAGGAGGACTTGGGCAGGGACTGTAGTCCTTTAAATTGAGATTTTTTTTACCAGGCTTAGAACTAAGTTATTTTGGTACAGGACTATTGTTTATGCCAATGAGGCTGTGTCTTGTTTGCAGGCAGGACCAATGACTGAACAGGTGGATTTTTCTTGTTTGTTGTTGTAGGTATTCTGGGATAGAGCCTTTTATGGTAACAATTTGGGGTGGGTCCCAGTGTTCATTTCAGAAATATTTCTCATCATCCTTAGAAAGCGATAGCAAAAATGTTGCACTTCACAATGTTCAGCTCTTCTAGTCTCCGTATAAACCACCTTTTGAACACAGCCTAGTCTGTTTTTAGGTAAAATATGCCTAAAATCTACCCTGATCATGCCAATCCCAGTTTAAAATAATCTACCTTTGTAGTCATTAATTACCACAAATGAAGAAACAGCTTTTCCCCAAATCTTTTCGATATAAGGAGTTTGTAGTTAATTTATTATCTATATGTTACATTTATCGCTACAATAGAAAACATATATTACCTACCTAAATGTACCTGGATTTTTACTTTGGTCTGTATATAGACACATCTGGGATTTTTTTTCAAAACACTTTCAAACATTAAAATGAATTCCTATATATTTGCCTCTGTAAGATTACACTTAAGCTACTGAAGCAGATTAAAGGAGAGATAATTCAATATGGAAAGAGTCGTCTCTGAATAATTTATTCATACACCATTTGTAGATGGGCTGAATTCCAAGGGAAATACTTAAAGTGATATATATGAAAGAATAATGTACTAGAACTGAGTATATGCATTTGAAGCAATAGAATAAAGGTACATTAAAACCCGTTCATTGTAAAATGTCTTTTCTGAATTTTCCATTATACAATAAGTTCCTTGACAATGGTACCCATGCTATTTTTCCTTGGTAGGTTCTGAGAAGTTATCCAATGTGTGGGAAGTGGGAAACACTCAAATCACTATCATGTGTTTGAAAAGGCACAATTCAAAGTCAATCTCGAATAGTGTATTTGTAATAGTGTGTTTAAGTTTTATCATTACAGCAAATACCCAAGGCTGTCCAGGAAAAGAGAAAATGGGTCTCTTTGGCACACAGATTTTGAAGTTTCCATCTATCATCAACTCGTCATATTGCTTTGGATTAATTGAGGCAAAAGGTCACTCAAATACATGCCAAAAATATTTACTTGCCTACTTGCCTCATACCTCAGTCAAATAGTAAAAGAAGAGACTGACAAAACATTTCTCCCTCAAAGGAATACGAGGTTACATATTACTCCCTCCTAAAAATACCATCCATATTTTCAGTTTTCTATAACTCTAAACAGATCTATACAATCTGAGAACTAATTCTTTAAACATATGGATCTTTAGTGAACATGGGAGCATTCCCAGATTCTAACTGTAGGACATGAAGATATAAATATAAACATAAAATAAAATAGTAAAGTATTAAGTATTCAGAGAGACTCATCAATAATATTTAGTGAGGACATACTGATCAATACAGTTGTGGTGGTCAATCTCATTTGCCAACTTAGTTGGATAAGGAAACTGATTTGTAAGACACACTTCTGGCAATGTCTGTGAAAAGAATAGATCACAAGTATTCTGGACTAAAAATTAATTCTATGGTGGATACAATATCTTATGACTAAGCAAAGTGGTGGTTTAAAGTATTAAGTGGGTCCTAATAGAAGTAAATAACTTAGTGAGGAAAATATTCTACAGGGCTTTAGCATATCCTGTCCATTCCTACTATGGATCTACTCTGCAATCTGTTTAGCATGATAAATTAACTTCCTATATTTAGTAGGATATTTAGATAAAGGCCAAAGTGTTGGCGACATGTTGGAAGCATGTCAATAGAGAATGTAACTTAGGCAGCAAAAACAAAATTCACTGACACTCAGGGATTTCCCAGAGCACCACCTTGCTCTCTATCTCTCATGTTGTCTTGTTTTAAGAGTAGGGTAAAAGTAATTTTCCTTTCCCTTCAATCCATCCTTTTCAGGCCAAGAGTCGGCATTGGTTGTCTTCTCTGTCAGAAGGCATGGTTTTCTGTCTTTCTTTTCTGCCTATGCATGTGCTTATGAGTACTTTTCTGTATTCTAGTAATTGGATTTCTTGGACATAGGCAAGCACCTTCTAAACATTTCTAAACACTGCTAATCTCTAAATAATAGATGTACCTGTCAAAAACTAAGTGACATAATAAATTTTGAGTGTTTGTCATGAAACCTATCACATTAAAACAATAGTTAAATAACAAATAATATTTCAACTTTTAATATGAAATATGGTATTTATAACATAAAACATTATGTTAGTAATATCAGCATCTATTATCTAGTTGATTTATTAATGTTGTAACTGAACAAGTTTAGAAAAAAATGAATGTCTTTGTAAGCAAATAAATAAATTTATGTATGAATTTTGAATACTTGATTTTTGAACTTAGAGAAATAGGTATAAAAATTCTTATATCAATTCAGTATCAGGCAATATATTGAAACTGTTATAAATCAGAAATAGTAACTAATTATTAGTACTAAATTATTATTTATTGAATGGTCACCTTCTTTCCAATGGTTATATTAAAATTTCAACCCTCATTGTTGTATCAAGCTATTTTGTCAGTTTATTATTGGACTACCAGCCTTCAAATAATGATCCAGAGACTTATTATTAATTATGAAAGCTTGGCCTTAGCTTAGCAGCTATTAAAATTAATTAACCCATTTTTTCTATATTCTGTCAGATGGCTCAGTTACCTCTTCATAGTATGGCACATTCAGCATGCTCTGAGTCTACTGGCAAAATCGCATGCCTAGATTCCTCCTTCCAGTTTCTCTGTATCTTCCAGGAAGTCCCACCTATTCTCTCCTGTATAGCTACTGGCCATTTAGCTCTTCATTAAACCCTTCAGAAGGCACCTTGGGCAGAGACATGTCTTTATAGTGTAAATAAATATTCTACAACACATTGTGTTTTGGATGAGACCTTTGAGAGGAAGATGCACCAGGAAGGAGTCTGATGACCGGAGACTGTGCTTCAAACAAGAGATGAAAGAGGATTACCTAGCTTTATTCCCAGGTCTGATTTTCAACGGGTTGAAAAGCAGGTACCAGCATACACCAAACCTACCAGCCATTGGCTCTGGCCCTCTTGTTCCCAGAATTATGAGACATGTGAGTTGCATATAACTCACTCACCTGAAGCACAAAATTTTGTTAAGAACAACCAAAATGGATTAAAGAATGCATCTATCTTTTTGACCTACAAGGAACCCTCAATCAGCACTAGATTGTAAATCTGAAGTTTTCTGAGAGGCTCACTCCCCCGACTCTCCAGAGTGCAATCTAAATCTCTTGTCAGCTCTTCATCAGGGAATAAGGAGGTGAGAAAGGGTTAGACAGCCACTCTGTCACTCTTCCTCATATTCACATCAGAAAAATAGTGATTATTTTTCAGGCAATTGATAAATGAAAGTGCTTCTGCTGATTATCTCTCCTCATGCTTTTAAAATATGTAAAATATGTTTTCTATTTAACTCTTAGCATGAATAAAGGACTTGGAGCCAAACATCCAGAAAACATTGCATATTAACAATAAAATACATGAACATAGATCAGAGTAATTAAAGATGATTATTTTGCTTTCAAATATTTTTAAATTCTCCCAGAAATAGAGCAAGTTTATTTCATATGGAATTGGTGGACACTCTAAGAAGAGAGCTGGAGATCAAATAGAGAAGTAGGAAAATTACACTGGAGTATCTTGGCTTCAATGATGGATGAGATTCCTATAACTGAGTCTCTGAGAACTAGGACACTATGGTTGCTGCTTTATTATCAAAAGGAAGCAAAAAGAAAACAAGATCATTACAAAGCACATAAAATGTAGTCACCTATGTAGTTCTTGGTGACTTACAAGGTTGGCACATTTAGAACATAACACTTATTCTGGAAAATGTCTTCATTGCTTGGCAATGGTGGTGCACAACTTTACTCCCAGTACTGGGGAGACAGAGGTAGGCAGATCTGTGTGATTTTGATGCCACCTTTGGGCTACAGAGCAAATTCTAGGACAGGCATAAAAGATCAAAGAGAAACCCTGTCTCAAACCCCCCATAAAGAAATATCTTCAGAATGAACTGATATTTGTACAATGTCTTTGATGACTTTGATAAATCAGAAAGAAGGTTAGTCACTGAAATTAGGACAATGTGTGAAGAACAAATTAACAAATAATAACGTGTTAGTATTCTTAGTCAGGAAACCAATGTAAAAGTTTTACATATTTTAAATCACATTTCTATCAGGACTTTACAATTTTCGAAATGGTATTTACAATGACAACTTTCCCTTAAATATTAGTTATATCAGTGATTTTAATTAAATACTGTAGATGCATTTTCAACTTATATTTTGGTAAGTATGATTCAACAATACTAATAATAGGCTGGTCTAGTCTTTTCTCCAATATTTCATTTATCAGATAACTAGAGGTGAATTTGCAAATTTGTGTCATGTGTTTGTATGTGTGTGAGTGTGTGTGTGTGTGTGTGTGTGTGTGTGTGTAGGCATGGCATCATGTGTATATAAAGGTCAGAGGACAATTTTTGTGGCTTCTGGAATTCAAACTCAGATGTCTGGCCAGACAGGAAAGACAGCACTATCTATTAAGCCATCTTGCTAACTCATAAATGCATATTCATAAAGACAGCTGAGCTGTGGCAAAAGCCTCATCACAGTTTTAAGGAGTGAATACTGGAAGAAGAGATGGCAAGGTCATGCCTACATGATGCATGTCACTAACTTACATTGCATTGTCTCATAAAAAGCAATGTTCCTTGTGAAAGAGTTTCTCCCTACTAGATTGAACAATGACTTGGAAAGAAAGATAACAGAGAGAAAATAGATAGACAAAAGAACCTGGCCTTTGAGAGCTCTTTCCCAAAGCTTCCTGTATGAACTACAAATAAATTAACCAGAAAAGCTACAATCTGTCAGTTCATTGTCTCATTCTGAGATCTATAGTCACAGTGATAAAGACCCTCAGATATTCTCAATCAGAATTTGTACATGGTTGTGGCAGCAGCCTTTTCATCTCCTATCCCAAGGCTCATAATGAACCAACTCACACTGTTGTTACTCTTCTGGAAAAATTCTGGGTATCAGCAGATCTGAGATCCAAAAGCCTGCTGCAGCTACAGTAACTCCAGCAGCCTCAATTTCAGAAATGAACACTGGAACATTCCCATTGCCAAAGATTTTTTACCTGTGAACTGCATAGACAAGAAAAAGAGAAAAAAATGGGCAATGAGTTTCAACAGATGGAATTTTGTGTCTTTGTTTTTAAGGACCACATCACATTAATATATTTCTTCAATTGCTCCTGCTATCATTACTATAAAATAATTAAGATGACCAAATGACCCTAAGTGAAAAGTCAACCTCATTTTATCCAAAAGGTGATTGAACAACTTCAGTCATGCAAAGCTATATGTACATCTCAGTTGCACAAATGTGGATAATGCGTAGGTCTTAAAATTTTACTATTATTTGAAGAAAATATTCTATAATGCTCTATTCAAATGTTCTGTTCAATAAAGGATATTTGACTTGGATTGTGATTAAACAGGTTCTACTGAGTAAAACGAGTGCAGAATTTGCAGTAATGCATGAATGACTTGGCAGTCACAGGATAGTTTCAAATAAGAAATGGCTGTCTCCCTAAGTAACACCACACTGTTGTCAGAACAACTCACATTATAACTGATTTTATGCAATATTAACTCAGCCAGGTTGAATTCCTGTGATACAATGCAGTGGTATATATATCCATGTCCCTTTGGTTACAATTATTACATTTGTAGTCATAGTAAAAATAGTTTATAACAAATTAATGTACAAAAGTTGTTATAAAATATGGATATTTGAATTTTGTGAGATGAAGTAAATGACAAAATAAGGTATAAATCCAGCTTTTTGAAAAGTTTGTAGCATAAATTTTAAGAGGAAGAATTCTAAATCCACGACCACCTAGGATGTAAGACCTTAGCAAAGAATTTAGCAGTATTCTAGGTATCTATCGTGCCTTCTGTTCTATGATATGATGAATCCAAGTCACCCACATTTAATTTTTCTTCCTTCTCTAGTTGAGGTGACTTTTACTTCTACTTGATTTTGAATTTACTTAAATTCTCTGTCTTACCACATTCTCTTGTAAATGGACTATGAAACACACAAAGAGAATTTTATGATAGCACAGACTGGACCCAGTAATGTATCAGTATGGTAGTTTAGATGAAATTAGTCACCATGGCTTCATATTTTTGAATTATTAGTCTCTAGATGTTGGAACTGTTAAGAAGTATTGGGATGTGTGGCCTTGATGGAGGAGGTATCTCACTGTGGATAAAGGTGGAGATCTAGAGAAAATCTCACATTCTTTCTTCCTGCTGCTTATGAATCAGTATGTAAGCTCTTAGCTACTGCTCTGGTGCCATACCTGCCTTCCTGCTGCAATATTCTAGCCCTCTGTAACAATAAGCAATTATCCAATTAAATGGCTCCCGTTATAAGTTGCCTTGGGTTATGTTGTCCCTTCAGAGCAATAGAACAGAGCAATAGAAACTAAAATAAGCAGTTTTAACATTTTTTGAAGATAAATATGGTTATTGACTATATATTGCTGTCACTTCATTAACTTTGGAAGTGAAAGTTACAATGCAGTTGGTTGTAACATCCATCACATACTCTCAAAAATAATAACAACAGTCATATTGTAGGCTAGCACTCCCCTGATCCATGTCTAAAATCCACATATGAGTGAGTATTTACCAAGATTGTGTTTTTTTGACTGGGTTACTTCATTCAGGATCATTTCTTCTAGTGTAGTCCATTTGCCTGCAAATCTCAAGGTTCCGTTGTTCATTTGTTTATTTTCCGATGAATAGTACCCCATTGTGTAAATGTACCAAATTTTCTCTATCCACTCTTCAGTTGAGGAACATCTAGGTTGATTCCAGCTTCTAGCTACTACAAATAATGCTGCTATGACTATAATGGAACAGATGTACTTGTTGTATGAATGTGCATCTTTTGAGTATACACCTAACAGTGTAATTGCTGGGTCTTGTGGTAGGCTGATTCCCGTTTTCTTGAGGAATCTCCATACTGATTTCCAAAGTGGCTGTATGAATTGGCTCTCCCACCAGCAGTGGAGGAGTGTTTCCATTTCTCCACATCCCCTCCAGCATAAACTGTCATTAGTGTTTTTGATTTTAGCCATTCTGAAAGGAGTAAGATGGAGACTTGCTTCTTGAGTTATTTGTAAATTTTAGAGATCAACCCTCTCTCAGATGTGGGGTTAATGAATATCTTTTCCCATTCTCTGGGCTACCTTTTTGGCTTGTTGACTTAGAACAACATTTGCAAAATTGGTATTGTCCAGAGTACTTCTAGCTACCCTTGGGTTGGTTGCTGTGAGGGCTATCTATTCCAGCCCATTTGTCCACATACCCATGATTTGATCTTCAGAGAGAGAGACTGGGGTGTCCTCAATGGCAGGAGGGCTCAGTAGAGGCTGCAGCAAGGAATAACAAACGTGGAAGCTGCTAGTGTCTATCAATGTGGCTTGCTCTCCTCTACTCCTAAAAGTGAGGCTTTTATTTCTGCTCTTCTCAGTGACTCTGAGCTGGCTCTGTTTCTTATTCTCCCCAAGGACTAAGCTCTTCACCCTAAATCTCTCCTGTGTCTCCAGTTTATGACATACAGGTTTCAGAGTCAGGAGGAGTCAGTCTGAAATTTTTTTTGAAGTACAGTAGAATGTCTGTCTTGTATATGAGAAGAAATGAGACACTGTAGAGAGGACATGGGAATCTGTTTTGAACTCTCAGCAACCATGTTTCATGTTTGATCTGACAGTTTGCTGTAGTGCACATTCTGGACAATTTCTACCCTCTTTCTCACTTGAGTTGCTTCATTTAAAAAGAAAAATGCTCCACAATACCTTAATCTGTCTCATTTCCTAATGAGCCATTTAAAACTAGCCAAACAGGTGACACTTATTAGCCATCCAAATGTTGTTTCACAAATGGAGGACAGTCTTCAAAATCCCTAATTCTCTTTTATTCAGAGTTCTCTAGTGTTAATGATATATTTGAGAATTTAAAAGAACTCCACAAATGGTCTTTTTCTAATTCTCAATATCTATGAGTGATGGTAATGAAGTACTGTTATTAAATTCAATTCATAGAGGCTAACAGAAAGCACACTTTAGTTAATAAGTTTTTCAAGGTCAAATCTGGAAAATGGTGTGGGGTAGGAAGTGGCATTCGGTGACCTTAAAATGATTCTAACCTCAAGCTATTATCCCACTCCATTATGCTTGAAATAAGGGAAATTTGTTGACAAGAAAGCAATATATTTCCCCTGTTTTTGAATTGGTTTTAACTTATGAAATATCCCATTGATTCTTAGATTTGTTTTTAATCAAACCTTATAAATGTCATGACTTAAATGGAAATATAAGTAAAATTAATAGAAAATTTAGGTGAACAAAGATGGTATGTATATCCACAAGGTCTGTATAACTAAACAAATGCTCTCATGATATAAAAGAAGGTATAAGCAAATACATGTTAAATCCTGTCTTTAAAAAAGACATTGGGTCCAACTAGGTTATTAAATTTTCCAATCTTGATTCATTTTTGACTTGAAAAATATACACCACTATTAAAATACAATGAGTCTCTTAAGTGGAAAATGAGGGAACAATTAATTAAGCTAATTTAAAAATAGCATAGTCTGATGAGTTTATTGACTTTAACTATTAGGATTATACATGAAGTAAAAAAGGATATTATCCGTGTATAAAGTTTGGTCTTAAGTCTTTGCAAACTGTTCTCAACAGAGTAACCTATAAAATAGTGACGTGAAAGTCCATTTGGGAAGCAAAGTTGGAAAAGTAATTAAATGCATTTTATGAGACTAAAGGAAAAATCAATAGTTTCTTTAGGAATGCACTGTTATTAACCAAAATGTGTTGAAAAGCTGTCAATTTCAGGAGCTGTTATAAATTTTCTTCCTATAGATACCATTTTTCAACCTTTTTAACTGACTCTGAAAATTTCACACATGTTTTTAGTATCTTCACCCATCTCCTTCATTTTCTACTTTTCACTTTCCCTTCCTTCCTATCCTGACTTTGCAATTACTTTCTGTGTTGCTGTTTCTTCCTATCACATGAAGTGTAGTTTGCCTTGCCTAGGTGGACATGGGATTGGGGCCTATACTGATATAGAATCAGCAGACCAGGACTGGAACAATGAAAGGAAACATATTTCCATTCTCCCTGCATCTGTAAAATGACAGTAGTTTCTAAGATCGGGGTGGAGTTACATGTCCTCATTCGGTAGTCTATGAATGGAGATTGCAAATGTTTTGCTCATACTGTTTAATCACCAAGAGTTCATACGTTCTTCTGCACTATTGTGTCTGGAAATCACTACTTCTTTCATCTTTTCAAGAACCCTGGCTCTGACAATCTTTCTACCTCCTCTTCTGCAATGATCCCTCAACTTTCAGGGAAGAGATGTGGTACAGAAGTCTGATTTAGAATTTTGTGCTACATAGTCTTTTCTTCACTGTATCTTGATCAGTTAGATGTCTCTGTGTTGATTTTTTATCTACTGCAAAGATAAGTTTTTCTGAGAAGATTTAAGAGATGTTCTGATCTATAGATAGCACTGAGTCATTAGGAATTATTTTAACATTCCTTTCATTCAGCTGAATATCATTACTGGGCTTACCCATAGGCCATCTGACCTCCCTAGCCATGGGTTCTGGGTACCTTTCATACTGCCAAGTATAGTTTTCATCAAAATCATCAAGTTGCCTTTTGACTGGTAAATTTTATGGGAAATGATGTGGAAAGAAACTCCTATCTCTAATCAAGTAGAATGAGAACTTAAGACTCTTAACATCTTAAGAACGAACATGCAAGTTTAGCTGTCTCTGTATTCAATTAGATTGGTTCAAATACCTCATGCTTATACTAAAACCCCTAAAAGCTCATACAACTTACAAAAAAGGTTGACATATTCTCACAGTACCTACATCCTTTCACAAATTTTGACTCTTCTCAGATCACTTATAATACATAATGTAACACAAGATCTATATAAATAATTGACTTAATTGTCTAGGGAATGATGAAGAAGAAGAATATGTATGTGTCTGGTATATTATACACTTTTAAATTTTGTCTTCAACATTTTTGTATTCAGTTAGTTGAATTCATAAATGTGGGGGAAATACAGACCCCATCTTCCATTGTGTGTATTGAGCTTTGTCAACATCCATGTGAATGAGTGTGAAACAATCCATCCCCTCAGTCAAATATGTAAAATTACTTGAGCCTGTGCTAATCTCTTGACTCCATTTAGGAAAAACTGTGCATCTACTTTGTTGCAACCACTCTGCTGAAAATCAGAAATGATGAGAGTTAACCTTCAGCTATTTAAGCCACTTAATTTTGGAAGAATTTCTTATGTAGTAATAGGAACTGGTGCACATGTGTATTTTATTCAAGGAACATTGCTGAAGAAGTTTTGGTATTGACGGAAAATAATTTATTATCTCTCCCATTGATATTAATTATATACTCTTGTCAAAATATAGAGGATTTTTAAAATAAACTATAATATTTTGGATTAACCCACAAAAGTAGATTGATTCAGGAAGGTTTAGAACTTGAAAGGCAGTAATTCTTGAAATATAGTAAGTTATATCAGATGCATGCCTTTAATCTCAGCACTCAGGAGGCAGAGGTGGGTGAATTTCTGTGAGTTCAAGGCCAGTGTGATCTACAAAGAATGTTCCAGGGAAGGTTCCATAGCTACACAGAGAAACCCTGTCTCAACATCCCCCCCAAAATAATAATAATAACAATAATAAAGTAATGTATGTGTTTGCATGGTTCTTTTTAGAAAAATACCTTGCAATCATATGGAAAAATATGGATAGAACTTGGTCAGCAATGACATTCATGTTAGTGTTGAATGATAGAGGATGGGAAGTTAGGATGCCAAATGACATGGGAAGCAGAAAGACATGAGCAGCAGATATAGATAGAATAACTTGCAGAGCAAGTTTGTATTCAAACTTTTCACTGACTCACAGATTCCCCATGAAAGGGACAGAATTAAAAACAGAAGATTCAAAGTTGAGCATAGATTCTTGGTGCTCTGTACATGGACCATGGAGTAAAGGATTTAAATCCAAAGAATGCATTGATAAAGCAACTTGAACTGCACTAATCCCCAATAGAATCTTTAAAAAAATAAATACTGTAAACTCCACAAGATTAGTGGAACTTGAATCATATCTGTAGTTACCAAACTGTAAAGTAAAACTAGTAGTTTACACACTGTTGTCACACTGAGCAAGTTATCTGAGAGCATAGTGTTATAAACATTCACAGGAGAAAACAGATAATGGAATCTATATGCTGTGTCACTAAAATCTCCTAGCATGTGAAAAAATATACATAAGTGGGTTAAAAGATGTTCACAATCCTTTAGAAACTGAAATTCATATATTGTGGTAGAAAATAATTAAAATTAGGAATAATGTGCTACTATTTAATTGTACAATATATGCATGTCTTAATAATCATGGACAATGAAGGCAGCTGATAAAACAAAATACTTTCAGAAAAACTAAAACTAGAGAAGACTGAAAGTGAAAGAGAAACAGCACTGAAGGCCTGTATTATCTGCTTAGCAGAAACGTCATGGGAAAGAGACAAGAGTTCTAAAAGGAATGCAATCAAACAGAAGCCAGGGATAACCAATGCTCTCTCAGCCGGGACTAGTGGGGGAGGGCCTAGGCTCTGCCCTGGATAAATTGACTGTCACTGGAAATCCACCATGAAGGGCCTCATCCTCTAGGGATTGGAGTGGAGATTGGGACTGGGGGTCCTGGTGGGGAGGGCGTTGGAGGAGAGGAGGAAGAGGGAGCTGGGATTGACATGTGAAACAAGATTTTTTCTAACTTAAATAAAAAAGAATAAATAAAAAATGGTAGTATAGGTGAGCTATTTCTGTATTTGTGAAGAGTTTCTCCATAATAATGGATTTCAAAAAGATGTTTGGAAAAACTTTCTAGCCATCAGTTTATAGAAAATTATAAACTATTTAAAAAACAATGACTTTTAAAAGAAACTGTGATGAAATACTCATAATTGAAAAATAAAATGCAAATGTACTAAGAAATTCAATAAAAATAATATGCTTAATTTTGAACAAAACCTCTAATCTTCAAATTATGAATATGCTATTGTTTTACACTGATTTGAAAATAGCTTTGTTTTGTGTTTTAATGAGACTGAGCATCAGATAGGTAATACCTTCTTTTAATGAAGTTTAGCAGATTATTGATGAGGTCTTCATTCAATATTTTTTAATTTGAACGAATAGACCATTTGCTTGAATCCTAATATTGTGCAAAGTGTTAGGTACCAAACTGCAAATACACTAAACTATAATCTGCTTTTTCTAGGAAAATCTATTTAAATAAATATTTTTCCCCTGAGGACTCAAAATGCCTCAGAACTTCTCTGCAGAAATTCTAGAAGTTGTGCACAATTAGGCTGATATTGAGTGGTTCAATAGTTAACATTAATTCCATAGCCACTAGCCTGTAATCCTAGATATTAAAAAAAACTTTTCAAAAGTGTAATATGGATCCATAGCCCTAAAACAGCCAGGGTCTGTGTTGACATCCTCAAAAACCAGTGAGAGTCCTATGGATGCCCAGGCCTGGTCCACCATCTGAGTTAATTTTTGTGTCTGAAAGTCATGCTGCTGCTTGGGCCATGCTGATCTGAGTGTCCTGTGGTGCTACCAGGGCCTTGGCGATTTCCAGTCCCGGACTGTGGTGTAGGACCATGTCGGAGTCTGTGGCCATAATGCAGCAGCCAGAGTCTGTGTGGATGTCCAAGCTCTGGTACCATCGAATACTGTGTGAATACCCAGGGTCTGAGAATATTCTTGTTTCCTAGGGGCATGTTTCAGCAAGGGCCAAACTTACCTGTGTTGCCTGCAGTGCCATGGGAGCCAAGGTGACATTCAGGACTGATCAGCTACTGACAGCTATATCAATGTCCATTATCCTCTGCATCTAGGGTCTGTGTTGATACCCATGGTCCATATTATCAAAGATAGCTATAGGAACCATGCATGTTGAAATCCTTGGACTGTGCAAAGTAGGCCCCACCCTTCACTGGACCTAGCATAGTTGGCAATGTCCCTCACTGCACACTACAGCCAAGAGAGCTGATCCTGCTTCTCATGGGAGATAAGGCCCTGACACTCAGGAGAGAGGGCATCACCACTCACCAAAGGTTTGGGAGAGCTGCCCCAGATGAAATAGGGCAGGAGAGCTGACTCTTCCCCTTGCCTGAGGTGAGTAGTCCCAGCAGCCTAGACTGATCTGCTCAGCGACCATCCAAACTTGCACCCTGAGCCTTAGGTGGGTTGTCCAGTCCTAACATCTACCACATTTATGAGCTTCGAGAATGAAAGAATGCACTGGTCCTGCAGAACAACAGACACAGGAATTCTGTGACTCAGGACAACAGAAGAATATCTGAGGGGAGGTTCTGTGAAGGTCCAGTGATGATGGTGTGACAGAGGCCAGAGGAATTGATCCTAGCCAATGACTCATTGAAATGACCATTTGCAGGTGTGGCAGAATGGAGAAAAGGGTATACTGTGTTACACACCGCAGCACCCAGTGCCACTCAGAAGAATGAAAAGATTTTAGAGAAGTGTGAAAATGGAGGAGTAAGGGTTTTTTTGTTTGTTTGTTTTATTTTGTTCTTAGATAATTTGGGAGGGTTTTCTTTGGGAGGCACTGCAAGTGTGAGGGGCATATACGGAAATAGAGGGAGCTGTGTGGGATGGGGTTACATGCTTTAAGATATCCAAAGAATGAATAATGAATTATTTTATTTAAAAAGCAATATGGAAACTACCACTATAGATGTTTCTAGAATATACATGCCCTTTCTGCTTCCCGGTGAGGTTGAGGCCTTCCATGGAAAACCTACAACGACTGTCATGTCATTTGAAGCAGAGTCTAGACCTTTCCCCATGTGTCTATCCTGAGAAACTATTCCTCTAAGTGGAGTAGGCTCCCAAAGTCCATTCCTGCACTAGGGATAAATATTGATCCCCTATCAGAGGCCCCATAGATTAACTAGACCTCCAAACTGACATCCTCATTCAGAGGGGTCTATAACAGTGCTATGCTGGTTTACCAGCTATCACTCTGGTACATAAGCTATCCCTTGTTCAGTTCAGCTGTTTCTCTAACCTGGTCTTGATCCATTTGCTCATCACTCCTCCCTCTCTGCAACTGGATTACAGACTTCAGATCAGTGATTATCTGTGGATGTCTTCCTCTGCTTCCATCAGCTACTGGATAAAGGCTCTAGGATGGCTTATAAGTTAGTCATCAATCTCATTATCAGAGAAGGGCATTTAAGGTAGCCTCTTGCATATTGCTTAGATTGTTAGTTGGGGTAAACCTTATAGCTCTTTGGACATTTCTCTAGTGCCAGATTTCTCTTTAAACCTATAATGACTCCCTATATAATGATAGGAATTTTCTTGCTCTGCTCTATTCTTTACCTGACTGGATCTTACTACACTCTCATGTCTTCCTCTCACCTCTTCTTCTCCCCTTCTCTTTCTTCCACCCCCCTCTTCCCTTAACCGATGCTCCCAATTAGAACAGGAGATCTTATCCCTTTCCCTTTCTCCAGGGGACCATGCATGTCTCTCTTAGGGTCCCCTGTGTTTCCTAGCTTCTCTGGGAGGGTGGATTGTAGGCTGGTACTCTTTTGCTTTAAAATCCATATATGAGTGAGTACATACTATTTTTTTTGTCTTTTTGAGACTGAGATACCCTATTCAGGAAGGTTTCTTCTATTTCCAATCATTTGACTGTGAATTTCAATATTCCATTTTTTTTTCTGCTGATGAGTACTCCATTGTATAAATGTACCACATTTTCTCCGTCCTTGCTTCAGTTGAGGGGCATCTAGGTTGCTTCCAGTTTCTGGCTATTGCAAATAATGATGTTGTTACAGATGTCCTTGTTGTATGAATGTGCATCTTTTGGATATATGCCTAAGAGTGGAATTGATGGATCTTGTGGTAGACTGATTCCCATTTGCCTGAGGAACTAACATCCTGATTTCCAAAGTGGCTGTAAGAGTTTGCACTCCCACCAGCAGTGTAGGAGTGTTCCCCTTTCTCCACATCCTCTCCATCATAAACTCTCATTTGTGTTTTTTATTTTAGCCATGCTGACATGAGTGTGATTGTATTCAGAGTTGTTTTGATTTGCATTTCCCTAATGGCTAACGATGTTGAATTCTTTATTAACTGTCTATCAGCCATTTTAGGCTCTTGTATTGAGAATTTTCTATTTACTTCTGTCCCCCACTTTTTAATCTGTTAATTTGGTGTTTTGGTGCCTAGCTTCTTGAGTTATTTGTATATTTTGGAAATCAGCCCTCTGTCACATGTGGGGTTGGTGAATATCTTTTCCCCTTCCATGGCTGCTGTTTTGTCTTGTTGACTGTGTCCTTTTCCTTACAAAAGCTTCTCAGGTTCAGGAGGTCCCATTTATTGTTGATTTCGGTGTATGTGCTACTGCTGTTATGTTCAGGAAGAAGTCTCCTATACCAATTCATTCGATGGACCACCTATCTTCTCTTCTAAGAGGTTCAGTGTGACTGGATTTATGTTGAGGTGTTTGATCCATTTGGACTTAAGTTTGGTGCTTGGCAGTAGATACAGATATTTCTACAGTCTTCCACATGACAATATCCAGTTTTTCCAGCTCCATTTGTTGAAGATGCTTTCTTTTTTCCATTGTATAATTTTAGCTTCTGTGTCAAAAATCATGTGTTGGTAGGTGTGTGGGTCAATATCAGGATTTTCAATTCAATTCCATTGGTCTATCTGTCTACTCTTGTGACAATACCAAGCTATTTTCAGTACTATAGCTCTATAATAGTGCTGGAAGTCAAGGTTTTATGGTACCTCAGAAAACAATCAATTGATTAAAAAATGCTTACTTTGACAACATAAAATTGAATGATGCATCTCACCTGCAAAAGTTTGCAGCACAAAAGCAATGTTCTTGACACAGGAAAGTAGTAAGTACACACTTTGAAGGCTTGGAAATGATTGATCATGTCTGAAAAAGAAAAGAATTGGAGGCCAATAGGTAGAAATGGCAGAAAAATCTGTGTGTTCTGAAGGCATAGAGGTGAGGCAAGAAAAACATAAAAGCCCATGGATAAATGAGAATTCCTGAATAGTAGCAGAGTGATTTCTAGAGTAGATAATACTAATGTAGATAAAAGTCAAAAATGTATTAAATCATTTAATAGCTTTCTATGAATTATAGAAGAGGCATTACTGTAGTGTGTTGTTTTATAAAATTATATGTTCCAGAACAGATATTCACACCTTTCAGTAGGCTTCTTTGGGGGTTTCTATATCAGTTTAAAATAGTCTCACGTGAACAAGTTCAAATACAAAGTGGAATATAACTTCAAAGCCATGCTGATTAACCAATGGATCATTGTAGAAATCAAATTATGAGGTGTAAATATAAGTGATATGGTCACTTTTCCTTAAATATAAAAATAAATGCATATGAAAGAATTAAAGATAATTGTTGAATAAAAGGAAGCATGCAAAAAGAATTGTGCACGCAAATATTTAAAATCACAATTTTAAATGAGGATCACTGCATATCAATGAGATTTATGAAGAAGAAATAGAAAATAATTAGTAACATAATGATTGTGTATTAATGTCACCAGAAATGGTATTTAGTTGATAAAACATTTGACAATACACTCAAGGTTTTGAATTTAAATTTCTGTTTTAAAATTTTGAATGTTGCTGGGTGATTGTGGTTCACGCCTTTAATCCCAGCAGAGGCAAGCAGGATATTTGTGAGTTTGAGACCAGCCTGGTCTACAAGAGCTAGTTCCAGGACAGCCTCCAAAGCCACAGAGAAACCCTGTCTTGAAAAACCAAAAAAACAAAAAAAAATGAATTTAATAAATTTTATTGCCAGGAACCTAGAAAAAAATAAATTTTGATTAAAATTGATATTATTTATACACTAGAAATCATGTATTGGGGAGTATTAAAAATTGAAAATAGTTTTATACTATCACACATAGAAAAGATTGATTACTGTGATAATGTATTACATGATCCTGTATTTTTGTACACGAGCACATCAAAAATGAATAACAAACTTTCTACGAGTACACTAAACAATGCATGATATATGAAAGTATTAAAATATGCATTGTATATAAGCCTCAATTTCTAGGTAGCCACTGTCAGATATTCATAATTTTTGATTAATTACGTAGATAAAAATTCAAAATATATTAAAATTAATTAGGTAAGTGTCTCCTCTAAACAAGGAAAAATAGGTAAGACCTAGAGAGATGGCTCAACTGATAATGGCAATGACTGTCAATCCTGGGACCATGAGTTCAATACCCAGGACCCATGTGGTCGAAAGAGATAATTGTCTTGTGCAAATTGTTGTAGTGGTCTTCTGCCTCCAAACATAGGCTTTGGTACACACATTACCACATATATCCATTTATACACATACACACACATGATCAAAATAAATAAATAAAAATGTTTTCAATTTCTGATTTCATATTTCTTAAAATATTTTGGGGAGTTTCATACATACATGTGATGAATTCTAGACATTTTTACCCCTAATGGCTTCCCTCATGTCCCATGTTTTCCTGTTGAATTCTTACTTACCAACAATTCATCATTGTCTTATTTGATTCTGTGATAAACTGAGTTTAATGAGGATGAATTAGAGGTATCCACTGTTGCTAGGACAATGTCTGTTCCACTGCAGAAAGAGATACTCCTTTCCCCATGTCAATGGTCCATCAGGGAAGAATGGGGTCCTCATGAGACACACCATCTCCCATCCATGTGGAAATAAAGGTTCTAGTGCTCAACCTTTATACTTCACCATAGCAGTGAACTAGTTGAAAGACTATGTTGGGTTCAGAGACATTTTTCTGAAACTCATCTTCCTCTCCTTCTGATTATTCATTTTTTCTGTCCTTTGGTGATTACCCTTGATTCTTAGGGAAGGTTTAAATGTCCAATTTATTGTGAGACAATCCACACACTGTCTCATCCTAGATCCTTATTTTTAAATTTTTTTATTATTTATTTTTAAATTTAAATTTGAATTAGAAACAAGGTTGACTCATATGTCAATTCCAGGTCCCTCTCCGTTTCCATTCTCTCCACCCGTGTCCTCCCCCCCAAGTCCCCCAATATCCCCTCATTTCCCCAGGGAGGGAGAGGCCCTCCTTGGGGGTGTCCATAGTCTGTCATTTCATCCAGGGCAGAGCCTAGACCCTCCCCCAAGAGTTCAGCGTGAGAGTGCATCTCACATTTTGGGTGGGAGTCCAAAGTCCATTTGTATACCTGGGATAAATACTGATCTACTACCCAAGGCTCAATAGATTACCTAGGCCTCCTCACTGACATCCACATTCAGGGGGTCTGGATCAGTTCCATGCTGGATTCCCAGGTATCAGCCTGAGATTCAATAGCTATCCCTTGTCAGGTCAGCTGTTTCTGGGGATTAAACCAGCCCAGTCTCAATCCCTTTGGTCATAAGTCCTCTCTCCCTGTCACTGGCTTTCTTAAGTTCAGCTCAGTGCTTAGCTGTGGGAGATTGCCTCATCTTCCATTTGCCACTGAATGAAAGTTCTGTTTCCCAGACTCTCTGGCCATGGGATTGTAGGCTGGCACTCTCCAGATCTATGTCTAAAAATCCATATATGAGAGAGTACATGCCATGTTTCTCTTTTTGTGACTGGGTTACCCCTCTCAGGATGGTTTCTTCTAGTGCCATCCATTTACCTGCAAATCTCAGGATTCCATTTTTTTTCTGCTGAATAGTACTCCATTGTGTAAATGTATCACATTTTCTCTATCCACTCTTCTGTTGAGGGGCATCTAGGTTGCTTCCAAGTTCAGCACAAATAGTGCCGCAATGAACATAGTGCAACAGACATCCCTGTTGTATGAATGGGCATCTTTTGGATATATGCCTAAGAGTGGAGTTGCTGGGTCTTGTGGTAGGTTTATTCCCATTCCCATTTTTTCTGAGGAATCTCCATACTGATTTCCAAAGTGTCTTAACAAGTCAGCACTCCCACCAGCAGTGGAGGAGTGTTCCCCTTTTACCACATCCTCTTTAGCATTTTAGCCATTCTGACAGGAGTGAGATGGTATCTCAGAGTTGTTTTGATTTGCATTTCCCGGATGGCTATGGATGTTGAGCACTTTCTCAAGAGCCTCTCAGACATTTTAGACTCCTCTATTGAAAATTCTCTATTTAGTTCTGCAGCCACTTTTTAATTGGATCCTTTGGTGTTTTGGAGACTTGCTTCTTCAGTTCTTTGTAAATTTTGAAGATCAACCCTCTATCAGATGTGGGGTTAGTGAATATTTTTTCTCATTCTGTGGGCTGCTATTTAGCCTTGCTGAATGTGTCCATTGCCTTACATTAGCTTCTCAGTTTCAGGAGGTCCCATTTATTAATTGTTGATCTCAATGTGCTAGTGGTGTTATGTTCAGGAAGCTGTCTCCTGTACCAATTCGTTCCAGGGTACCACCCACTTTCCCTTCTAAGAGGTTCAGTGTGGCTGGATTTATGTTCAGGTCTTTGATCCATTTGGACTTAAGTTTTGTGCATGGTGATAAACATAGATTGATCTGTGTTCTTATACATGCCAGCCTCCAGTTTTGCCAGCACCATTTGCTGAAGTTGCTTTCTTTTTTCCATTGTATATTTTTAGTTTCTTTGCCAAAGATTAGATGTTCATACATGTGTGGGTTAATATCAGAGTTTTCAATTCGATTCCATTGGTGTACCTGTCTATTTTTGTGCCATTACCAAGCTCTTTTCAGGAATATAGCTGTATAATAGAGTAGAGCTTGAAGTCAGGGATGGTGATGCCTCTGGATGTTGCCTTGTTGAACAGTGTTGTTTTGGCTATCCTGGGACTTTTGTTTTTCCATACAAAATTGATTATTGTTCTTTCAAGTCCTGAGAAGAAATGTGCTGGTATTTTGATGGGGATTGCATCGACTCGAATCTGTAGATTTCTTTTGGCAGGATTGCCATTTTTACTACATTGGTCCTACCTATCCAAGAGCATGGGAGATCTTTCCATTTTCTGAGGGCTTCTTTAATTTCTTTCTTTAAAGATTCAAAGTTCTTACGATACAGGTCTTTCACTTGTTTGGTTAGCGTTACCCCAAGGTATTTTATGTTGTTTGTGGCGATTGTAAAGGGTGATGCTTCTCTGATTTCTTTCTCAGTCCTTTTATCCTCTCTATGTAGTAGGGCTACTGATTTTCTTGAGTTGGTCTTGTAGCCTGCCACTTTGCTGAAGGTGAAAGTCAGCTGTAAGAGTTCCCTGGTAGAGCTCTTTGGGTGATTTATGTAAACTATCATATCATCTGCAAATAGTGAAAGTTTGACCTCTCCCTTTCCAATTTGTATCCTCTTGATCTCCTATTGTTGTGGTATGGCTCTGGCTAGAACGTCAAGTACAATGTTGATAAGGTATGGAGAATGGACAGCCTTGTCTTGTTCCTAACTTTAGAGAAATTGTGTTGAGTTTCTGTTCATTTAGTTTGATGTTGGCTGTTAGTTCGCTATATATAGCTCTTATTGTACTTAGGTATGTTCCTGTTATCGCCCATCTCTCCAAGACCTTTATGATGAAGGGGTGTTGGATTTTGTCAAAGGCCTTTTCAGCATTTAATGAGATGATCATGTGATTTTTGTTTTTCAGCTGGTTTATATGGTTGATTACATTGATGGATTTTCATATGCTGAACCCCTGCATCCCTGGGATGAAACCTATTTGATCATGGTGAATGATTGTTTTGATGTGATCTTGGATCTGATTTGCCAGTATTTTATTGAGTATTTTTGCATCAGTGTTCATGAGGCATATTGGTCTCTTTCTTAGCTGTGTCTTTGTTTGGCTTAGAGATCAAGGTTATTGAAGCCTCGTAGAAATAGTTTGGCAAAGACTCTTCTGCTTCTATTGCATGGAATACTTTGAGAAGAATTGGTATAATCTGTTCTTTGAATTTATGGTAGAATTCTGCGCTGAGGCCATCTGGACCTGGGCACCTCCACTCTTAGGCATGTATCCAAAAGATGCCCATTCATACAGCAAGGATATCTGTTCCTCTAAGTTCATAGCAGCATTATTTTTAATAGCCAGAACTTGGATGCAACCTAGATGCCCCTCAACCGAAGAGTGGTTAGAGAAAATGTCATACATTTACACAATGGAGTACTACTCAGCAGGAAAAAATTCAGTGGAATCCTGAAATTTGCAGTCAAATGAATGGCACTAGAAGAAATCATCCTGAGTAAGGTAATCCAGTCACAAAATGAGAAACATGGCATGTACTCTCTCATATATGGATTTTATGCATAGATCTGGGGCGTGCCAGCCTACAATCCCGTGGCCAGAGATTACAGGAAAGTGAGCCTACATACAGTGACTGATGGAAGCAGAAGCAGACTCCCACAGCTAAGCACTGAGCTGAACTCAAGAAATCCAGTGACAGAGAGGGAGGACTGATCACCAAAGGCGTTAAGACTGGGCTGGATTAACCCTCAGCTGACCTGACGAGGGCTAGCTCTTGAATCCCAGACTGATGTCTGGGAATCCAGCATGGGACTGATCAAGAGCCCCTGGATGTGGGTATCAGTGAGGAGGCCTAGGTAATAAACTGAGCCTTTGGCAATAGATCAGTATTTATCCCAGGTATACAAATGGACTTTGGGCTGCCATCCAACAATGATAGATGCACTCTCACCCTGAAATCTTGTGGGAAGTTCTAGGCCCTGCCCTGGATGAAATTGACAGACTATGGACACCACCAATGGAGGGCCTTACCCTCCCTGGGTAAATAAGGGGATATTGGGCAGTGTTGGTGGGAGGGCACGGGAGGAGGGGAGGGAAAGGGAGAGGGACCTGGAATTGACATGTGAAGCAACCTTGCTTCTAATTTAAATTTAAAAATAAAATATGAAAAAAGACATGCAGACACTCACACACACACACATACACACACAACTGTAAACAGAGGGAAATCAAGGAAATCCAATCCAACACATGCTTGCATTGGAGATTGATTCATAGCCTGAAGAAACAAACAGTACAATGAAGAAGAAAGTTATGCATTTTAGGTGCAATAAGAAGGACATTTGCATTGGCTATCTAGAAACAAACCATGGCACAGAAATGGATTTTGCTGCATTATAATGAATTTCATTAGTATGTTAAGAATTATTCTGCCAGACATTTTTGGTAGACATTTAATTAGATTTGTCTTAGAAAACCTTAAGTGACAGGAAGACAGCTGCATACTTACCTTGGAAATGACATTCAGCGTTTCCCTGTAAACTGAACTGCTGTGGCTGTCTGATAATTTTCACTCTGTTAAGGAAAAGATTTGTAAGAACCTGACAAGTGATCATCTTGGAACCCATGACAACTTTAACAGGAGTGTGGAAATGCCAGGCAGAAGAATAAAGGGAACTTTGTATCAGTCCTGAAAACCAGCCATGTCCTGTGATTCTGCTGCTCGATTTTCTACTTCATTACGATATTAAAAACATCTCTGTGCAAAATGAAAGAAAAAGTAGTTAAATTTCAAATTTTCAAACACGACTGACAAAAAATAGCTTCAGTTTGCTTATGCTAATGTAGCTACTCAGCATTAACACAATGTGTCTGGGGCATTGCAATTCTTCCCAGGTGTTTAGGTTAAGTTTTTTGGATATTTCCCCCCATTTTCTGTAGGCATTGGAATACTCAATTGTTTTCCCTTGTCTATATTTGTTAATTTTAGAGGAATTTTGCCCATGCTTTCAGACACAGATTGGTACAGGGATAGAGAATAACAAAAAACAAATAATGAAATATTTCAAAGTATTCAATCATAATGAAAATTGTAATTCTCCTAATGTGTGGTACCTTTAAAACAAACAATCAAAAAACCCTCATTTTGCTTTGCTAGTTCCAGGGTGAAGGCATAGGGCTTACTCCCCATCTTTACATCATATGTCTGGCATGACAATTTACACACCATCACCTCTCATACATTGCCAGGGACACAGGGATTTGATGGGTTTGACTTCCTTAGAGGTATGCTATGTGTGGAGTCAATGGCTTAGAAGAAATAACTGTTTGGGTAAAAACAAAAGAAGTTTGACTTGCTGAGAACACACAGCAGAGGGGAAGGTCAAGGTTTATCAGTGTGCTGGATAAAACACAGAGGGAAAACAATCCATTCTGATATGAATAGTTAAAAAAAAAACAAAGCTAGAAACAAAGGCAAATCCAAATGCATCCTTTAGATTCTCAGAGAAATGTGTCCCAAAAGAGCTTATTTTGCACTCAATTCTGCCTCGCCCCATTATATTTTCTGTTACTCTCTTTCATCGTGCTTTTCTATACCTACATGTATTATGCACATATATACATCTGTATATGATATGTATATGTATATATGTATATATATCATATATATATACACACACACATATGCATATGTACAAGCAAACAACATGAAAGAGCCTTCCAACAACTATGAAGTAATGGCAATGTGGCTGTGCTATCCTTCCTTGATGACAGTGATGACTTCTGTTGGTCCCAAGACAGTAGCTGCCAGTGCAGTTCATTGACACACAATGAGACATCCACGGACACGTATTAAAATGTTATGTCTAAACACAATCTTATTTGCAGTCAGTTTATACTTATTGTAACCACTTCTGACTATTACTAAGACATTTAAGCTGACTCTTAAACAGCTGGAGAGGAAAATTGCTTCAGTTAGCTCACAACAAAGACGGGAAGTGTTGGACAGTTTCAGAAACCAGCATCATGAGGCAAAAGACACTGGGGCAATCATTTTTGCATCCCTGATTCTATCTCCTAAGTGGAATCAGCAGTGCTTCTTCATAAAAGATTCCTCTTAAAAGAGATCTGGACCTGAAGGATGAAATGGCACGGCCAGGATGAGTATGTTTTTTAACACCTTTTCTCCCTTTGCAGTTTTCAGGCTGGGATTTGAAACAGTCTTTGTTTCAACAGTCAATACTTAGGAAAGTGAGTCACAGGTTTCCTGAAAACACCACATCATATTCAGTACTGTATGGACACCACTGGGGGGTATGTCCTGGGATGGGGTGGCTGGGCTATAGAAATATCATATTGAATTACCTAGTGGAATCTTGCATGAAATCAGAAGATTTAGGTGCATTGTTTAAGGTTTTGTTTTTTCCACAAATACCTGTAACTTGGTATATCTCCTGGATTGAAATTCAGAGCTGGTCTGACACCTGCTAGCTCAGTATTCAGTATACTTACACAGGATAAATCCTAGGAAAAGAATATTCTGTATCACAAAATGTCTGAAAAACACTCAAAATCATGGGATAAACTCTGGTGAACCAAAGCAAAAGGCAACAATGAATTGAAAACATAAAATTAATTTTATGTTATTTTTATTTTATTTTTATTTTTTATTTTTTGGGTGTGAGATAGTGTTTCTCTGTGTAGTTTTGCAGCCTGTCCTGGAACTGACTCTATAGATCAGGTGGTCCTTGATCTCAGAGATCCACCTGCCTCTGTCTCTGGAGTGCTGGTATTGAAGACTTGCACAACTCTAGCTAAGCACAATAATTAAATCCTAAGTGAGCCCTACAGAAAGTTCTGGAAGGAACACTACAAGCCAAAGAAGTTAACTACTACCAGAAAAACATAGGCAATAGATAATCCCACTTTACCAACAGCCAAAAGAAAAAAGTATGGAAATCCGCACACAATTCAAAACAACAACAAATTCAAAACAAACAAGAATTAACAATCAATGGTCATTAATATCACCCAAAATTAATGGTCTTAACTTACCTATAAATAGACACAGGCTAACAGAATGCATACGAAGACTGAACCTATCCTTCTGTTGCACACAAGAAATGCACCTCAACTTAAAGTCAGTCAGTACCTGAGAAATATGGTTTGGGATAAGAGTTTCCAATCAAATGGACCAAAGAAAAAAGCAGGAGTAGCAATCCTAACATCTAACAAATTAGACTTTAAACTAAAATGAATCAAAAGAGATGAAGAAGGTCACTTAATATTGATCACAGGAGAAATGCATCAAGATGAAGTCTCAATTCTGAACATATGCCCCAAATACAAAGGCATTCACAATCATAAAGGAAACATTAATAAAATTCAAATCACGCGTAAAGCCTCACACACTTATAGTGGGAGACTTCAGTATCACACTCTCACTACTAGACAGGACCACCAGGCATACACTTAACAAAGAAACAAAGGAACTAATAAAAGTTATGACCCAATTGGGTTTAACAGACATCTATACAACATCCCATCCAAACACTTAAGAATATACCTTCTTTTCAGCACCACATGGAACCATCTCAAAAATCAACCACATACTTGGAATCAGAAAATCTCAACAGGTACAAAAAATAGGATAACTCTATGTATCTTATCAGGCGACCATGCTTTCAAGATAGAAATAAACAACAACACAAATTGCACAAAACATACAAACTTACATAAATAGAACAATACACAATTGCACCATTCATGAGTCAATGAAGAAATAAAATAGAAATTCTAGAATTCAATGAGAATAAAGACACAGCATACCCAAACTTTTGGGACACATTGAAAGCAGTGACAGGAGGAAAGTTCATAGCACTAAGTGCCCACATGAAGAAACTGGAGAATAGCCACACTAGAGAATTAATAGCAGAACTGAAAGCTTTAGAACAAAAAGAAGCAAGCTCACCCCAGAGAGGAGGAGTAGGGGCCAGGAAATAATCAAATTGAGAGCTGAAATAAATAAAATAGAAACTAAGAAAACAATACAAAGAAACAATGCAACAAAGATTTGATTCATCAAGAAAATCAACAAGATACATAAATCTTTATCCAAACTTACCAAACAGCAGAGAGTGAACACACAAATTAACAAAATCAGAAAGGAAAGTGGGAACAAGCAATGAACACTGAGGAAATCCAGAGAGTAATCATGTCATACTTTGAAAACCTTTACTTCTCAATATTCAAAAATCTGACATAAATGGACCTGAATAGGTATCCTAGATAGGTATTACTTACCAAAATTAAATCAAGAACTGGTAACCAATTTAAATAGACCTATAACTCCTATTGAAATAGAAGTAGTAATCAAAACTCTCACAAAGAAAAAATCCCAAGGCCATATAACTAAAGTGCAGAATTCTACCAAAAATTCAAAGAACAGCTAAAATCATCATCATTAACAAACTCTTTTTATGAAGTTCCAATAAAATTGTTACCCATGCCACACAAAGACGTAGTTAAGATAGAAACTATACAGTAAAATCCCTCTTGAGCATTGATACACAAATACTCAATAAAATACTGGCACAAAGAATCCAAGAACACATCGGAAAAATGATCCATCATGATCAAGCAGGCTTCATCCCAGGGATGCAGGGATAGTTCAACATACAAAATTCCATCAATGTAATCCACCATATAAACAAACTAAGAAATAGAAATCACATGATCATCTAAGTAGATTCTGAAAAAGTCTTTGACAAAATCTAACACCCCTTACTGATAAAGGTCCTGGAGAAATCATGGATAACAGGAATATATATAACCATATTAAAAGCAATATACAGCAAACAAACACGAACATCAAATTAAATGGAGAGAAACTCAATGCAATTCCTCTAAAATCAAGAACAAGAAAATGTCCACTGTCTCCATACCTCCTCAATATTGTACTTGAAGTTCTAGCCAGAGCAATAAGAAAACAAAAGAAGATCAAGGGGATACAAATTGGAAAAGAAGAAGTCAAACTTTCAATATTTGCAGATGATACGATAGTTAACATAAGTGACAGGAACAACTCTACCAGGGAACTCCTACAGCTGATAAACCCCTTCAGCAAAGTGTGAGGATACAAGATTAACTCAAAAAATATGAGTGGCCCTACTCTATACAGAAGATAAATTGCTGAGAAAGAAATCATAGAAACATCACCCTTTACAATTGCCACAAACAACATGAAATACCTGGAGTAACACTAACTGAAAAAGTGAAAGAACTGTACAGCAAGAACATTGAGTCTTTACTAAAAGAAATTTAAGAAAGTACCAGAAAATGGAAAAATCTCCCATGTTCTTGGGTAGGTAGGTTAAATGTAGTAAAAATAGAAGTCTTGCAAAAAGCAATCTACAAATTCTATGCAATCTCCATCAAAATTCCAGCACAATTCTTCACAGAACTTGAAAGAAAAATTCTCAACTTTATATGGAAAAACAAAAAACCCAGGATAGCCAAAACATCCCTGTACAATAAAGGAACTTCCGGAGGCATCACCATTCTTGACTTCAAACTCTACTATAGAGCTATAGGACTAAAAACAGCTTGGTATTGGCACAAAAATAGACAGGTAAACAAATGTTATCAGATTGAAAACATGGATATGAGCTCACCCACTTAGAAACACCTGTTTTTTTGTTTTTTGTTTTTTTTTCTTTTTTTTTGAGACAGGGTTTCTCTGTATTGTTTTAGAGCCTGTTCTGAAACTAGTTCGGTAGACCAGGCCAGTCGCAAACCATGCCTCCCTATTGCTGGGATTATAGGAGTGTGCCACCAACTCCAGGCCGAAACAACTGTTTTTTGATAAACAATTTAAAATTATACAATGGATAAAAGAAAGCATCTTCAACAAATGGAGCTGGCATAACTGGGTGCTGACATGTAGAACACTGCAGATAGATCTATATCTATTTCCATGCACAAAACTTAAGTACAAATGGATCAAAGACCTCAACATAAATCCAGCCATAGTGAACCTCTTTGAAGAGAAAGTAGTTGGTAACCTCAAACAAATTGGTACAGGAGATTACTTCTTGAACATAACAGCAGTAGCACAGACACTGAGATCAACAATTAATAAATGGGGCCTCCTGAAACTGAGAAGTGTCTGTAAGGAAAAGGACAATGCCAACAAGACAAAACAGCAAGTCACACAATGGGAACAAACCCCACATCTGACAGAGAGCTCATTTCTTAAATATAGATGTACACAAGGAGCTAGTCACCAAAATATAAAATAATACAATTTAAAAGTGGGGTAGAGAAATAAATAGATAATTTTCAATAGAGAAATCTATAATGGCTGAAAGACACATAAGAAAGTACTCAACATCCTTACCCATCAGGAAAATGCAAATCAAAATAACTCTGAGCAAGGAGTTGGTGGCACATACCTTTAAACCCAGCACATGGGAGGCAGAAGCTTGTGGATCTCTGTGAGCTTGAGGCCAGCCTGGTCTACAGATCTAGTTCCAGTACAGCCTCCAAACAATACAGAGAAACCCTCTCTCGAAAAAAAACCAAACCAAAACAAAAAGAACTCTGAGATACCATCATACTCCTGTCAGAATGGCTAAATTCAAAAACATCAATTAGAGTTTATGCTGGAGAGGATTTGGAGAAAGGAGAACACTCCTCCACTGCTTGTGGGAGTAAAAACTTGTACAGCCACTTTAGGAATCAGTATGGTGATGAGAATTAGTCTACCACTAGATCCACAGTTCTACTCTAAGGCATATACCCAAAAGATGCACATTCATACAACAAGGACATCTATTAAACCATTTTCATAGCATCATTATTTGCAATAGACAGAAACTGGAAACAACCAAGATGCCCCTCAATTGAAGAATGGATGGAGAAAATGTGGTACTTTTACACAATGAACTACTAGTCAGCGAAAAAAAGCCTGGAAATCTTAAAATTCACATGCAAATGGATGGAAATAGAAGAAACCATCCTGAGTATGGTTACCCAGTTACAAATAGACAAACATAGGTTATACTCACTCATATATGGATTTTAGACATAGAGCAAAGGATTGCCTGCCTACAAACCACACTGCCAGAGAAGCTAGGAAAAAAGGAATATACTAAGAGAGACATACATGTTCCCCCATAGAAGGGGAAAGGGACAAGAATTCCTGAACTAATTGGGAACATGTGAGAGGGGAGAGTGAGTAAGCAGAAAGAGAAGGGAAGAAGAGTAGGATAGAGAAGGACATGAGAGATCCAGAAGATTGAGTCAGAGGAAGTATAGAAGGGAGCGAGTAAAGAGATAACAAAATAGAGGGAGCCATTATAGATTTAAAGAGAAATCTGGCACTAAGGAAATGTCCAAAGGTCTAAAAGGTTGACCCCCAACTAACAATCTAAACAATACTGGAGAAGCTACCTTAAGTCCCCTTCTCTGATAATGAAATTCAGACACCCATAGCTAAACACTGAGCTGAATTCTGGAATCGAGTTCAGAGAGGGAGGAGTGATGAGCAAAGAGATCAAGACCAGGCTGAAGAAACCCACAGAAACAGTTGACCTGAATAAGAGGGAGATACGGACACCAGACTGATAGGAGGAGAGGGAGAGGGAACTGGGATGGACATGTAAAACAAGCTTGTTTCTAATTTAAATTTAAAAAAGAAAAAAAAACAAAAATCAAATCCAAAAACATACATAATAAATATACTCATATGAATACATCTATAAATCCTGGCATGGGAATATAATATTTGAATTTGAATTTTTGTTATTTTTATTGTTTTATTCTAATAAATTTATTTCGTTTACATCCAGACCACACTTTCCCTCCCCCCATCCTCCAAACCCCTCCCCACATTCCCCGACTCTGTTCCCACACACTATTTCGTAACTCCTCCATTTATTTTTAGAAAAGTGCACAACACTATCAACATAACATGGCATATGAAGTTGCATTAAGATTAAGTACCTCCCCTTGTTTTAAGGCTGGGCAAAGCCATGCTGACCCAGTATGATGAGTTGCATCCCAAAAATCAGTAAAAGTCTTAGAGATATCCTCTGTTACCAGTATTCGGGTTCCCAAAAATAGGATCAAGCTACACAAATATATATGCAGGCTCCCTGGTTGTTGGTTCAGTCTGTGAGCCTCTATGAGTTCAGGTTAGTAGAATCTGTGAGTTTTCTTGTGTCCTTGACCCCTATGGCTCCTACAATTATTTCTCTCCCTCTTCTTCAGAGTTACCTAAACTCCACTAATGTTTGTTTTATGTGTGTATCTGTTTCCATCAGGTATTTGATAAAGTCTCTCTGATAACAACTAGAGTGGCAAGATCTGGTCACAGGAGATGTCCAGTTCAGGATATGTATCCTCTATTGTTGGGAGTCTTAGCAGGGGTCATTCTTGTAGATTCCTGGAGATTACCTTGCACTAGTTTTTTCCTTGACCCCAAAATGCTCCACACTTTACAGTAGTCTCTTTCAGTAATCTCCTCCTTTGTTCCCACCCATAACCTGATCACTCATGTTCCCATCCCAAATTTCCCTCTGTCCACTCACTAAGTCTCTTCTATTTCTTCCTTGCATGGAGATTCATGCAACCTCCTTAGGGCCTCTTATTACCTAGCCACTCTGGGTCTGCGGACTGTAGCATGGTTATTCTTTATTTTACAGTTAATATGCACTTATGATTGAGCATATTCCATTTTTTGTCTTTGCTGGTCTAGGATACCCCACTCAGAATGATTTTGTTCTAAATCCATCCATTTTCCTTTTGTCCTTGTTTTTAACTGCTGAGTAATATTCCATTGTGTAAATGTACCACAATTTTCTTTATCAATTCTTCAGTTGAGGGACATCTAAATTGTTTCCAGTTTCTGACTATTATGAACAAAGCTCAAGGAACATGGTTGAGCAAATGTCCCTGTGGTATGATTGAACATCCTTTGAGTGGTACAGCTGAGTCTTGTGGTAATTGAGTTCCTATTGTTTGAGAAGCTGATACACTGACTTCCAAAGTCACATTAAAAGTTTGAATTCAAACCAGAAATGAAGGTATCTTCCCCTTTTAGTTTTGTCTACAATTGAGATTACAATGATTATTTCTTATCTGGGAATTACTTTTATGAAGTACAATATTTATAAAAATATAAATTACCTTTTAGTAATATAACATTTTATTTTTATTATTCTAATTTAAAATTAGAGATCATTATATGTTTCTAAAAGTGTTTACACCGTTGACCTCTGGCTCAAAACTTCACTGTGATACATCCAATCCCACAAGAGTATGTTATTTGCCCAGGGAGATATCTTAGCAGGTAAATGCAGCAACTGCTGCCAAACTGGACAATCTGAAATTGATCTCCTGGACTCACATAAATTCTTTTGTTTGTTTCTTTCTTCTTGGTGAATCAACTGTAATAAAATACCTACATTTATTTGATATGGAGTGGACAATATTTATGAGCTATGATAACTGACCAATTCTTCAATCCCTTTTCTTAGAAGAACAGCTAGTCTTATTTTTAAAACATCCAGGTTGTGTATTATAAAGTAACGCAAAGTTTAAAAATTTCAAGTGAGATTACCACTTGATCTATTGTATGGTCAGCTTCACATAGAAAATGGAACTTAAAAGCAATTAAAATTGTGTAATTTCTGTGAAATGTCACATACTTTCCCTTTCAAAATTATCTTGTGGTCTATGAATTTCTCAGATTTTTGGGTAAATTGCATGTTCATCCAACCTTGAACTCTCAGAACACTTTCAATTTCTCTCAAAGGAAGTACTTACATGCTACTAAAGGAGCTTGTGTATTCACATATAAATGTAACAAACTTTACTTATGTGACAATCCTCAAATTTACCAAAGTGCTACACTGGTAGTTAATGAATCATATAAACAGAATTTTAAAATATTTGTATCTACCACGTGTGATTTTTCACTAGTCTTCTTCTTATGACTATTTAAACCAGCTTGTGATTTTGCATTTCTGCATGTTAAAATAAAAATAAAACATGTGTTGTTTTAAAACATACCACAGTAACACTTTAGAATATGCTTTGAGTTTTAGAACACGCACGCACACACACACACACACACACACACACACACACACACACACACAAATTTTTATTCCCATAGCTTTTTGACAAGGTTCAGGTTTTAAGCATAACAATACACTCAATTAAAATTACTAATCATTTGAACTCATAATATCATCATGATCAGTGCATTCACACCTGCTATATAACCCCAGGGTTCAATGCTCCAAGGACAATTTTCACTGCCTCTCTAGGGCAAAATCAGAATTTGATTGCTTTAGTGATGATTCTCAGATACAAGACACATTAAAGTTAGGTTAGGTGTCTTATTCAAATCAGAAAATATCATAGTTAACAAAATAGAATTGAGATGTTTTTAAGGTGAACTTATCTAAGTACTTTATCTCCCTTATTCTGAAGACTCTCATGAGTTAGTTTGTGGGAGTCACTTGAGAGTATACTTGGATGAATTTTCAATCAACTCTTGAAAGCATTCTGGAACTATCTTCCTCAAATTGAGAATACCAAGCTGTAGAGTAATGCTCCTCAAGCAACTTTGCCACCCACACTGGTAGACCTGCATGGTTTCCAAGACAAGTTACTGGACAAAGGGGTGGGGGAAGATGAATAAACATGGAAATGCAGGAAAAGTTACAATCTTTCTAAAGAGATTTCAAAATAGAGTAAATGCTATGGGGTCTATTAAGCAGAAATTTGAGCAAATATAATTAATCACTTTTTCTCATCACTTACTTGATAATGTCTAATATTTCATTTATTTTTCAATGAAGGAATATTAATCTATCAGATGCTTAAAAAGGTTATAACTGATTTAAGTTTCTGAAATTCTTTGTTTTGTTGATATAGCAAGTATCAAGGACATATATATTAACAAGGTTAATATCTACTGCATTCTGCTTATTTAATTTCTCATATTATTTATAAAGAAATCATATTTCCTTGAATGAATGCTGGTTATCAAACAAATGGAAATCAATTTAGTAATGAAACTTATATTATCTTTATATTTATATAAATTGATATTGAGAAATAATTCAAAGCAGAACTTGATATCAATAAATTAGATATCACATGAATCCTCTTTGACTAAATCACCTTAAAATGCAAATCTAAATTCCTAGTTCATAATCTTAAGAACAAAGTGGAAATGTGTTAACAAATGAAGGACATAATGTTTATGCCATGCATATATTCATAGGTATATAGCATAAAAATCTATATACAAATATGTATTAGAATACATATATACATGCATGCATCTAAAATATATAACACAAATATGCAGTTATATATAAATGCCTGTGTCATATTTCTTTCTATTCTTTTTAAAATTTCATTTAAGTTAGGAACAATCTTATTTTACATATCAGTCCCAGTTCCCTATCCATCCCATACTCCCAAGCCCCATTCACTCCCCAGGGACAGTGAGGCCTTTCGTGATGGATCATCAAGATCTGTCAAGTCAATTGGGGCAGGGTATAGGTCCTCCCCTGTGTATCTAGGCTAAGGGAGTATCCCTCCATGGGAAATGGACTCCCAGGATATATCCTGGTTGCGCTGCCATAGAACCCATAGACTTCCCAGTGCTCCTAGCTGACACTCATGTTGAGGGGACCTGGTTTGGTTCTATGTTTGTTTCCTAGCTGTAAGACTGGGGTCCATACATTCCCATTTGTTCAGGTCAGCTGTTTCTGTGGGTTTGCCCAGCATGGTCTTTACGCCTTTGTTCATCACTCCTCCCTTCCTGAAACTGGATTCCTGGAGTTTGGCTTAGTGCTTAACTGTGCATCTCTGCTTCTGCTACCATCAGTTACTGGATGAAGAATCTAGGATGGCATTTAAGGAAGTCATCATTCTCATTATCAGAGAAGGGCATTTAAAGTACCCTCTCCATTATTGCTTAGATTTCTAGTTGGGGTTATCCTTGTGCATCTCTGTACAATTCCCTAGTGCCAGATTTCTCTTTAAACTTACAGAGACTCCCTCTATTAATGTATCTTTCTTGCTCTCCTTTATTCATCTCCCCACTCAATCTTCCTGATCCCTCTTGTTCTCCTCCCCTCTCCTCTTCTCTTCTCGTCTTTATCCTACCTCCCTTCTCTTTCCCCATGCTCATTTGTTCAGGGACTCTTTTCCCTTTCTGCTTCACTGCGGGACCATGTATGTCTCTCTTATGGTCCTCCTTGTTTCCTAGTTGCTCAGGTGGTGTGGAATGTAAGCTGGTAATCCTTTGCACTATGTCTAATATCTATATATGATTGAGTACATACCATGTTTGACTTTCTGTGACTGGGTTAACCTCACTTAGGATGGTTTCTTATAGTTCCATCCATTTGCCTGCAAATTTCAAGATTCCATTGGTTTTTTGTTGTTGTTGTTGTTGTTGTTGTTGTTGTTTTGCTGAGTAGTAATCCACTGTGTACATGTACCACAATTTCTGTATTCAGTCTTAGGTTGAGGGGCATATAGATTGCTTCCAGGTCCTTGCTGTTAGAAATAATGCTGCTATGAACATAATCGAATACATGAACTTGTATGAATGTGCATCCTTTGGGTATATGCCTAAAAGTGGAATTTCTGGATCTTGAGGATGTATAGAATGGGGAATTTTTCTCCATTGCTGGTGGGAGTAGCAACTTGTGCAGTCACTTTGGAAATCAGTATGGTGGTTTCTCTGGAAAATGGGAACCATTCTATTTCAAGATCCAGAAATTCCACTCTTAGGTTTATAATTTTAAATATAGTTAAATGTCAAGAACAGATAAATCAGTTATATTTGAAAGTACTTGGTAAGGTGTCACTATTGGTTTTTATTTAAAATACAGCTAAAGCTAACTTTTAAATAAAATAAATGTCCAACCATTATTTCATTGTGCTTTAAACATCAAAACTGGACAGGTCATGGACATATCAAGCTGTCACTGTCTTTTAAGCTTTCTCCATCCCTATTCACTAGCAGTTGTAATGCCAGGCACTGTGCTACACAGACTACTGAATGGAAAAGTCATCAGTAGTCTTACCCAGCTATGAACAATTCCACTTTCAATAACAAGAATCTTGGTAAGACTAACCCACTTGTGCAAGAGCGGCACAAATGTTATGGTGCTTAACAAGCACTTCATGGTTGAATTTAAGACCCAATCCACAAGCTAGAACTTATGCCTGGCGATATAAACCAAGTCAAGTATCAGCCCATTTTTGGGGAGGCCATAAAAACCAGGGAAGAATCTACTATTATTATTTTGATAATGATGTTATACAAACGGACATCTTATATATAGTTGAGTGCTTATTTTGTAGCTTCTTATAAATAATTTAATTTTTCTTTTTTGGGGGGGTGGTATTTTCAAGACTGTTTCTCTGGGTGACAGTCTAGCTGTCCTGGAACAGGATATGTAAACCAGGCTGGCTGCAAAGTTACAGAGATATGCCTGCCTCTGCCTCCAGAGTGCTGTGATTAAAGGCATGCACCACCACTGCCCAGCCAAATAATGTAATTTATTTTTGGTTTTTACGAGACAGAGTTTCTCTGTATTGTTTTGGAGGCTGTCGGTCCAGCCTGGCCTCGAACTCACAGAGATCCTCCTGCCTCTGCCTCCCGAGTGCTGGGATTACAGGCGTGCGCCACCACCGCCCGGCCAAATAATGTAATTTTTAAGTGGACATATATTGCTAAAGAGATTCTTATTTGGTCAAAGCACAAGGGATTATTACTACTGATATGCTAAGCCCTAAACTAGCCATCTAATCTCAAGCATCATTACAAAAATGGCCAAAAAATGGCTGAGTGGCAAAATTTGAAATGACATTGCAAAACAGTGTCTTTTTAACATGACAAGACTGGGGCACACATGAACAAATAGTGGCTGTATTTGCCTGCAGAAGTCTGGTAGGATATGAAGGCAGAATTAGTTTCAAGACTGACATCTGCTATATATTCACAGGATGATATCCAAATATCCCCCAAAGAAGGTTGTCTAAATGCCTATGAACCACAGATTAAAATCATTGTGAAATATTCGCATGCTAAAAGAAGATAAGAAAGGTTAACATAGAATCACAATTACTAATCTCATAAATGTGTTCCTAAGCAATATAACACAAACATAAAATAGTTAAAACATATTATTCAGATGGTATGGGCCTCTGATCTCAACTACTCAGTAAGGCAGGTCAGATTGACTTAGTGAGACCCTATCTCAAAGTAAAAACTGCAGAATTGCTGAGAATAGATAATAGCAGATTTCCCTGTCATAAATGGGGTACTTGTTTCAATCCTCACTACATTAAAATGTCTAATGCCATAAAAAGTACATGGCAATAAATACATCCTATAGAAATGAAATAGCTGTTATACTTGTGGCAGAGAGAAAATGATGTGCACTTAGTCTGTTTCTTCTTTATTTCCCTGTTAACTCACACTTGATTAAGATACATACCCACACATATAAGCTAACGAAATTTTTATTTGAAAATTACAATAATGGTTAAAAGGATCAAAAATCAAATATAACATCTGATCTAATTTCCTAATGATTTAAATAGACTTGATTTAAAACAGATGAAACTAAAATATTGGTAATTACTAATATCTTTACTCACTAAATTAAGTATGTTTGCAATGCATTTTCCAATGTCTACACATTGTTCTGTGTACTTCTATGTTCTGATAGTTCTGAAGGTCTCATGAAGGTACCTCTGAGAACAGTAGGCTGACTGTAGTTTACTCCCATCTAGGTATCTGTGAATATCCTGAAGCAATATTGATTAAGACACACACCAATATTCTAACCATAACAAAATTGCATTCCTGAGTCCCAACACCAATAAATTTCCCACCTTCAAATGAAAACCACTGAAAAAATGAAACAATGGTTAAATACAGGAAACTAAAAAACTCTATTAAGCATGAAAGTACATTAAAATTGTGTTCATTTTTAAATTTTATTTGCATTTCTGTGATTTGGACTGTCTATTGAGTATATAGTTGTGAATGTGCCTGATATTTAATAAATTGACTAGGTAGTTGCTTTCTCCATAATATTTTCTTCCTATCTCCACTTTTTTCAAGCAACTGTTATTCTCTAACCATTCAAAAATTAAAAGTTGTTGCTGAGTCCAAACTCTGGCGATGCCAGCTTGAAGTGAGCTTGAGTCTCTGGAGAGGACACTCCCCATCCTCCACCCAACATCCATCACCTCGATCTTCCAGGGCCACTCCTGGCACCCAGAAGACCCGCCCACACAGGAAAGACATCAGCCCTTCCAGGCCCCAACCTCCTGTGATCCCAGCTTCAGCTTAAGCTTCAGTGTCAGATTCCCCAGCTTCAACTTCAGGAAGGAAGGAGACTAGTAGAGATGGAAAGACCCCACCAGCACCCATTAGAAGAAGAGATAGGAAGAAGACAGAATAAGAGCTCACTCAGCAATAGAAAGACCAACATGACTCCAACAGAATCTAGGGAACCAATGACAGCAAGACCTGAAAAGCACTACATTGATGAAGCAGAGGAGACAGACCTTAAAAATTATGTTATGAAGATGATAGAGACTGTCAAATAAAAGCAAGGAAATCCCTTAAGGAAATAGAAGAAAAAGCAAACAAAAAAATCCATGAAATGAGGGAAATTTCAAGAAATAAACAAATCTCTCAAAGAATCTAAGAATACCAAGGAAAAACAACCAAACAAATGAAGGAAACAACTCAAACAGTTGAAGGATTGAAAGCTGAAATACAAACGATAAAGAAAACTCAGAATGAGGGGATGCTGGAATTAGAAAAGCTGGGTAAACGATCAGGAACTACAGATGCAAGTATCACCAATAGAATACAAGAGATAGAAGAGAGAATCTCAGGTGTTGAATAATCATTAGAGGATATACAGTCATCAACCAAAGAAAATCTCAAAACCAACAAATCCCTAACACAAAATATCCAGGAAATATGGGACACCATGAAGAAGCCAAACCTGAGAATAATAGGTATACAAGAAGGCTAAGAAATACAGCTCAAAGGTTCAGAAAGCATACTCAACAAAATCATAGAAGAAAACTTCCCTAACCTAAAGAAGGATATGCCTATGAAAATACAAGAATCTTATAGAACACCAAATAGGCTGGACCAGAAGAAGACGTCACCTCGCCATATAATAATAAAAACATAAAACCTACGGAATAAAGAGAAAATATTAAGAGCAGCTAAAGAAAAAGCCAAGTGACATATAAAGGCAGACCTATCCGAATTACACCTTACTTCTCAATGGAAACGATGAAAGCCAGAAGATCCTGGACAGATGTCCTACAAAGGCTAAGAGAACAAGGATGCCAGCCCAGACTACTATATCCAGCAAAGTTTTCAATTACCATAGATAGAGAAAACAAAATATTCCATGACAAAGCCAGATTTAAACAATACGTATCCATGAATCCAGCTCTACAGGAAGTGCTAGAAGAAAAACCTAGATCCAAGGAAGATAACTACACTCACAAAGACACAGACAATATATAATCCCAGTTTACAAAACACCAAAAGAAAAAGGGAGGAGAAACTACACAAAATAACTTCACTACCAATAAATAAAGCACAAACAAGAATCATCAATCAATGGTCATTAATATCCCTCAATGTCAACGGCCTCAACTTGCCTATAAAAAGACACAGACTACCAGAATGGAACCCATCCCTCTGCTGCATACAAGAAACACATCTCAACATCAAAGACAGACGTTATTTCAGAGTAAAGGCTTGGGCAAAGATTTTCAAATCAAATGGACCCACAAAACAAACAGGTGTAGCAATCCTAATATCTAACAAACTAGACTTCAAATTAAAATCAATCAAAAGAAATGAAGAAGGGCATTTCATATTCATCAAAGGAAAAGTACATCAAGATGAAGTCTACGCCCCCAATACAAAGGCACCTACATTCGTGAAAGAAACATTACTAAAGCTCAAATTGCACATAAAATCTCACACACTAATAGTAGGAGACTTCAACACTCTGCTCTCACCAGTAGACAGGAACTCCAGACAGAACTTAAAAAAGAAACAAAAGAACTAATAGAAGTTATGACACAACTGCGTTTAACAGACATCTATAGAACACTCCACCCAAACACAAAACGATATACCTTCTTCTCAGTGCCACATGGAACCTTCTCTAAAATTGACCACATAATAGGAAACATAGCCAATCTCCACAGATACAAAAAATTGGAATATGCCCCTGTATCTTATCATACCACAATACATTATAATTAGAATTCAACAATAACACAAATCGCAGAAACCCTAAAAACTCATGGAAATTGAACAACGCACAATTGCACCATCCCTGGGTAAAGGAAGAAATAAAAAATAACATTAAAGACTTCCTGGAATTCAATGAGAAGGAAGACACAACATATGCAATCTTATGGGACACTTTGAAAGCAGTGTTGAGAGGAAAGTTTATAGCACTAAGTGCCCACATGAAGAAACTGGAGAACAGTCATTCGAGGGAATTAATAGCACAGCTGAATATTCTAGAACAAAAAGAATCAAACTCACCCAGGAGGAGCAGACACCAGGAAATAATCAAATTGAGGGCTGAAATCAATCAAGTAGAAACCAGGAAAACATTGCGAAGAATCAATGAAACAAAGAGTTGGTTCTTTGAGAAAATCAACAAAATTACCAACCTCTGACCAAACTAACCAAAAGACAGAGAGCATGCTAATTAACAAAATCAGAAATGAAAAAGGGGACATAACGGACTCTGAGGAAATCCAGAGAATCATCAGGGCAGACTTTGAAAATCTGTACTCCACAAAATTCGAAAATTTAAAGGAAATGGACGATTTCCTGGATAGACATCACTTGCCAAAACTAAATCAAGAGCAGATAAACAATGTAAACAGACCTATAACCCTTAATGAAATAGATGCAGTCATCAAAAGTCTCCCAAACAAAAAAAAAAGCCCAGGCCCAGATGTCTTCAGTGCAGAATTCTACCAGAAATTCAAAGAAGAGCTAATTCGAATACTCCACAGAATGGGAAAAGATATTCACTAACCCCACATCTGACAAAGGGCTAATCTCCAAAATTTACAAAAAACTCAAAAAGCAAGTCTTCAAAACACCAAAGGATCCAATTAAAAGATGGGGTACAGAACTAAATAGAGAATTCTCAATAGAGGAGGCTAAAATGGCCATCCTGTCAGAATGTCTAAAATCAAAAACACCGAAGACAATTTATGCTGGAGAGGATGTGGAGAGAGGGAAACATCCCTCCGCTGCTGGTGGGAGTGCCAACTTGTACATCCACTTTGGAAATCAGTATGGAGATTCCACAGGCAAATTCATACAACAAGGGCATCTGCTTCACTATATTCATAGCAGCATTATTTGTAATAGCCAGAACCTGGATGCCCCTCAACTGAAGAGTGGATAGAGAAAATGTGGTACATTTACACAATGGAGTATTACTCAGCAGAAAAAAAAAACCAATGGAATCTTGAAATTCGCAGGTAAATGGATAGCACTGGAAGAAACCATCCTGAGTGAGGTAACCCAGTCCCAAAAAGACATACATGGTATGTATTCACTCATATATAGATATTAGACATGGATCAGGATAGTGCCAGTCTGCACTACCACTGACAGAGAGTCTGGGAAACAGGAAAGAACCTAAAAGATATACATGGTACCCAAGAGAAGAGAAATGAGGCAAGATCCTCTGAACAGATGGGAAACACGGCTAGGGGTGGAGGAAGGGGGACCTGGGAAATAGAGAGAGGGAGAAGTGGAAGAGAGAGTAGGATGTGAAGGAACAAGAAGATTGAGTGGGGGAGCAGAATAGAGGGAAGAAGGAATCATAGGTTAGAAGACAGATCAGGCACCAGTGTGACCTCTAGTGATCTAAAGGGATGACACCAATTGGCAAGCTAAGCAATAGTGGAGAGACCACCTCGAATGCCCATTCCTGATAATAAACTTGATGTTTATAACCATCCTGGAGCCTTCATCCAGTGACTGAGGGAAGCAGAGGCAAACACCTACATTTAAACATTGAACTGAACCCAAGGAACCCAGTGACAGGGAGCGAGGAGCATTAATCAAATTGGCAAAGAATGGGCTGGCAAAACCATCAGAGACAGCTGATCTGAACATGGGAGAGCTCCTGGACCCCAGACCGACAGCTGGGAGGCCAACATGGGACTGATCCAGACCCCCCCAAATATGAGAGTCAGTGAGGAGGCCTGGGCAACATATGGGGCCCTGAGCAGTGGATCAGTGTTTATCCCTCGAATACTAACAGACATCGTCTGTCCATAACACAAAGAGGGTTGCTCTCTTTGCCTGGACTCTTAGGGGAGTGCCTGGACCCTACCCTGAGTGAAATGACAGACTCTAGATATCCCCTATGTGGAAGGCATTGGCAATAGGTTTGGAGGCTGGTGGGGAGAGGATGGGGGTGTGAGGGAGGAGAGGAGGGAGAGGGAACTGGGATTGACATGTAAAAGAAGCTATTTAAAATTAAAATAAAAAAATGTGTTGCTGAATTAATTCCTATGACCCCTTGATAATGTTTATTTAACTAGCATAATTGTAATTGGAGATTTCTCTTCAACCTTCCTGTTCCTAAATACCCAGTGGCTGCTTCCCAAATAATTGACTCAGACTCTTAATATTACTTATAAATGCTCAATTGATAGCTCAAGATTGTTCCTAGCTAACTCTTTCATGTAAATTAATGTATATTTCAATCTCTACTTTGTCATGTGGCTTGATACCTTTTCTCAGGACAGCCTTCTCATCTTGCTTCTCTGCGTTTGCCAGTGACTCTCTGACTCCTCCATTCTTCCCAGAATTCAACTTGTCTGGCTCTCCTGCCCAAATATCACCCATCAGCTTCTTATTAACAATGAGTATAGACCACATCATATAATAATTACATGATAAATAATATCACAAATAATATTTCTATTAGCATTCCTATATAATTTGATATTGTAACTACTAATTCTAAATTTATTTCTTTAGAGTTATTTGTGATTAGTCATTCCAAACTCAGAGTTTCCATCTGTTGTAAGAAGTCGTTTCACTTTTACAGTGAAGGTGAATGCTGTGTGGTCTCACATGTGAAATTTAAGCAAATTGAACCACTAGAAGAAGTAAGAAGATAAATGATCACCTGAGATTTTATATATGGATAAAGTGAATGGAATGGGAAGATATTATACAAAAGCTACAAAGACTCAAATATACAAGAGGATTAAGATTTTAATATACCTTGGAGAGCATAGATGCATTTATTAGGAATGTATCTATCAAGGTTGTCAGATTAAAACAAGTCAAATTTTAATCACTACAAAAATAATGAATCATTTGTCATAATGGCTAATTCAGTCTCTTTTTTAATTATATGAATAGAAAATATGATAATTTGTTATATTTAACAAGATATTTGCTTGATATGTGCTTGTAGTATGAGAATTTCTAATATTTTAATATTGTATTTAAAAGACAGTATTTTATAAGTTTGTCAAATTATAATAAATATGTCAATAATTAAACCCTTTCATTCTTATACACAAGCCACAAAAGATTTAACAACTGTTTATTTCATATTTGATTGTGAGCTCTCATCTCTCACTTTCAATGATTAATCTTGACACCAACAATTCTTAATTGATGTAAAATACTTAGATATATTCATGGGGCATAGCATGATAATTAAATGTTCCTACTCATTACAAAATTGTTATAATATAACAATTTAGAGTGCCCAACTATGTAAGCAGTGTTTTTCTCTTTTTATTTCTGAGCCCTTTGATATAACTAACTAATGTGATATCTAAATTCCTGTAACTGTATTTTAGAGCAGTATTTCCCATACATAAGTCCTCTGTAATTTTTTGAGGTGTGCTGACCCAATTTCTTCATTTTTCTTTATAAAAATCAGGCAGTTCTTATGATTATAGCTGATCATACATAGATCAAAGAGTAATATGAAAGTATATATCATTATCCTCAGTTTAAATGAAGCATAAGACCCTGAGAATACAAATAAGAAAATATTATGACAAAGAAGGAAAAACATCTAACATTAAATGTCAACAAAATTTAATTGGCATTAATTGTGCATCAGTGGCTCAGAGGCTGTGAAATGTCATGGCTGTGGCTCATTTTAAGGGCTGTTCAGATTTAGAAACACTGAATGGTTGACACTGGAGAACATTCAGTTTTAACTTTGTGCCTAATTGTACTTATGTAGGGTTCAATCTATTATTTAATTATGTTCTACTGGCAATGCTTCATAAGAACTAATTGAGGGCAGGCATGCTAGTATTGACATTTAGTTTTTTATTTTATTGCCATCGTTGATATTGTTGTGATTCTGCAAAAGTAATGCATTGACACTTAATACCCATTAGGAGACAAGGATTTAAATGGTTATTAGTGTGGGAAGAGATCGCATCCTGTTTTATGCCAATGGTGGTGAACTAACAATGGCTACTTATGTCAAACAATTTAAAATGCAAGTTATTCATTTGTAGATTCCAAATTAAATTAATTGTAATGCTAATGAAAAACAAATAGTCAAGGAAACTGCAGGCTCAAAATTTGTATTGCATACACATACCCATTCTGTATTTCTATATCATTTTGATAATTTTGCATATCACAAAAGTGGTCTAAGCTTGCCTACCTAAATATATTCTTGCAAACTAATAATAATAGTAACTCAATATAGTAGACGATTACTATTCTGTGTTTTACCTGACCTATATTATTTTTAACCAGTATTATGTTGTTTACTTTCCAACTGAATAACATGTAGTTCATGTTTAAAGTACTGAGGCCTTCACAATCAATTAATAAGTTCAACATATTAAGTCACAACAAATTTATCATTTTCACTTTTTATTTTGAGAGTTGAAATTTTTGTAGAATGTATTTTGTTTATATTTAACCAACTCTTCTAAGAACCAAATTTCATTCCTACCACTCTAGTTTGTGTTTCCTAGACTTACTGTTATTTTAAACATTGCCATACAAAATATTTTAAAATCTTATCTTTATTTGAAAAATAAATTTTACATGTTTCCTCTATATATCATGGTGTTTCAATACATGTATAAACTTCCTTCAATCAGGTGACTCAGCACATCCATCACTATAGGTATTTGTCATATCTTTGTATGACAGAATTTCTATACCTTTTTTATATATTTTGATATATATAATATGTGGACAATCCTCCTTTGACATACTTCTTACTTAACTGTAACGTGTTACTCTTTGTCACTCTCTGCATATACTTCCATACATCTGCAATTTCTAGAGACTCTGATTACTTTTCAACACCCACCACACCAGTTTTGAATGAGATCAACTTTTTTAGGTGACCAACGTGATTGAGAGTGTGGAGTAAAAACAGTTTACTGCTTCATTTGTTCCACTTAACATAATATCCTCTAGTAGTATGCATGGTGCCTACTAATTTTTATGAATTAATAGCTTTCCATTGGATACATGCAGCACATTTCCATAGATATGCACTCCTCTTTGATATATAGATTTTATCACAGGTATGTACAGTGCTGTAACAAACTTAACTAGAATTGTCCAATTCCATTCTCTTTCAGTATACACCAGTAGTAAGATTGTTGTATCATACTTTTTTTTTCTTTATGTTTGAGGGAATGCCACTCTCCTTTTTGTAATACTTTTCCTTCTTTACATTCCCACTAACAGAGCATGAAGCTCTGTCTTTTCGATCCTCCTGGCAACACCTGATATTTCTCCTTTTTTTTGATAGTATCTGCTAACTGGAGTGAGGTAACATCTCATTGTGTTTTAAATTTCTATTGCCCTGATGGTAATTGATGCAGAACATTTTCTAAGTAACTCTGCCCTATGCTTTCTTTAAAAAAATATCTCAACTCTCAGCTCAGTTTTTAGTAAAGCTGTTTATTTTCTAACTATGTGTTTATTTGATTTGCTCATATATTTTTGATATTAAGCCCCTCATAGGTGTGTTGCTTGTAAATGTATTTTCACAATATGTAGATTTTGTTCTTTTTACCATTTATTTTTCTGTACAGCTGCATTTCAATTTTATATAATATCTATGAATGATATTGTGTCATAATTTCCAGGTACATAAGAAGAGAGGGGGAGAAGAACAAGAGAGAGAGTAGGTCATGGGGGAACAGGAAGGTTGAGTGGGGGGTAAAATAGGGGGAAGAGGGAATCATAGGTTAGAAGACAGATCTGGCACCAGTGAGACCTCTAGTGATCTAAAGGGATGACACCAACTGGCAAGCTAAGCAATAGTGGAGAGACCACCTTGAATGCCCATTCCTGATAATGAACTTGATGTCTATAACCATCCTGGAGCCTTCATCCAGTGACTGATGGAAGCAGAGGGAAACACCCACAGTTAAACACTGAACTGAACCCATGGAACCCAGTGACAGAGAGAGAGGAGCGATGAGCAAATTGGCAAAGAATGGGCTGGCAAAACCAGCAGAGACAGCTGATCTGAATAGGGGAGAGCTCTTGGACGCCAGACCAACAGCTGGGAGGCCAGCATGGGACTTATCCAGAACCCCTGAGTGTGAGAATTAGGGAGGAGGCCTGGGCAACCTATGGGGCCCTGGGCAGTGGATTAGTGTTTATCCTTGGCATACAAACAAACACAAAGAGGGTTGCACTCTCAGCCTGGACACTTAGGGGAGTGCCTGGACCCTGCCCTGAGTGAAATGACAGACTCTAGATATCCCCTGTGTGGAAGGAAGTGGCAATAGGGTGGGAGGCTGGGGGGGATTGTGGGGTGGTGGGGGAGGAGGGGAGGGAGAGGGAGCTGGAATTGACATGTGAAGCAAGCTATTTAAAGTTAAAATGTCTTTTAAAAAATAATTGTTTAAAGGATAGCCTTAACTTTGAGGCAGATGAAACAAAAATAAAGAAAACTATAACCAGGTTACAACAGATAAACAAAAGAAATAAGTTGGGAACAACAAGATAGACTGTCATCAGGTGATTTCTGTTATTTATCAGGATTTTATCAGTGTGTGTGCTAACCTATGTGTGTGCTCAGAAGGAGAGAAACAACTAACCTAATTATAATGATACTGAAATACTTCTCAGATTCCCACTGTAGAATTCATTGTATGATTTCCTTATACCTTCTGGGCTTGTGCTATTGGCCAGGCTTTCTTCCATGAGGAATCCTCAACCTTGGAACTAAATACATTATCATGCTCAGAATACTGACTGAGGTGTCACTTTATTATTCTACTAAAACTATTACCCCAATACTAATACCAGGCATAAAAAGGACCAAAGAGGACTCTAGTGCATTATTGGAAACTAAATCTACCTTTTCCCACTGTTAAAGACATTCCTAAAATATTCCAGTGATCAAGTTAAATATCTAAATAACCTCATTTAAGTAACTGAGTAGACAGGGCTTGAATTACAATAGGACATTTACTTTCAGTACTTTAAGAACTTTTTCTCTGTGAAAGTCGAAATCTGTAGACATGGAAAAACAGAGCTGTACATATGTGTATCATAGAGTCATTCAAGTGAACTGTTGGGAGTATTGCTAATTTTACCCCTTCTACTTATTCCCCTGTTTTCATATGTAAGTATTCCACACTGATGTCATCAAATACATCTAAAACAGGCAATCATTGGTAATCGAGTTCAAATTAATTTACCATGGGGTGTGGTGCTTCATCATTACAGTTTTCTCATAAAGTTGGCAACTCCAGGAAGCCTTCTCAACAGTTTATATAAGCTGTCACTTTTTGACTGGTACGTAAGGAATGACTTCAGTGGTTTCTATTAGCTATGTACCTATCATTGCATCTTCCTCTCTATAGAATATTCTCTTTCATTCAGTGTAATGATATATGTGAACCAGTGCTATTGGTCCAAAATCATAATAAGTTGTTACATAGTAGTCTTACCAGGTCTTCACAGACCAAAAGAGCAAACATACGCTTGGAATGCATAAAGATTCATCTTAACATGGTCAAATACACAAGATATAAAAATATAATGTAGTCACATAGCCACTTGACACCATCAATGGATGGCATCACAAAATGACCCAATGGGGAGAAGTCTATTAATAGTACTAAGCAAACTAACTGGAGCCAGTCTATTGCCTGTGTTCTTGGATCTATACATGCATTTCATCCTTCAAATTATGATGAATACTTTTCCATCCCCTTAGGGTGAGAAGTAGGTTCACAGATATAGACTGATATTAATTTGTCTTTATCTAAACAAAATGCCTTCAACTTCACAAATCTGGATACTTTATCTATTAATGTTATCAGTGGTCCCCTGATGTTCAGTGACAGAACATTTTTTATGTGAACTTATATTCTAAGGCAAATATTCATACATCACGGTCATGTCATTTCCTCCTGCAGTAGCCAATTAAAAACACAAGGCTACCCAACACCAAATAGGCAGCCTTGTAAACATAAACATATAAGTAACGTTATATGGATGGAGTAACTTGTACACACACACACACACACACACACACACACACACACACACAAACATGTACCTATTATTGAATCTTCTACATGTGTATGTGTGACCAATTAAAAAAAATATGCCACATATGAATCTGAAAGATGGCAACAGGGATATGTGGGAGATTTGGGAAGAAATAAAATGCAGAAATGATATACATAGGTAACAAGTATTCAAATTTTAATCAAATGAGATTTAATTCACTAATTAAACAAAACAACAACAAAACCATAATCAACTAGCGCTATGTGTACGTACTCATGATATAGTGGTGGATAACAAGGCTGTCTACACTACTCATTGACATAGATACACATAGTCCCCACATCTTCTTGTATGAAACCCTTAATTTAACTCTTTACATCCTCCTAAGCAATCTCATGAATTGACAGGATTATGAGACTTTGTAATAGGTGCCTACAAGATTTTTGTTTCCTGTAGTATACTTCCTCTTTATTCCTTGCATACAGTGTCATTATAGAAACTCTTATCAAAAGTTTAACATTCCTATGTATCCAATGCAGAAAATGCCTTGATAAGCACTTAGTGCTTTTCATTATAATTCTCCTTTACATTTCACATCAGCCTTTTAACTGTATTTTTATAGTTATCTCCATAGAACCTACACAATTATATTTTAGAGATATGTGATATTGCAGTTCAGCTTAGTTGTGTTACAGAAGACTTCACTGCAACATGCATACTTCATGTATTAGTTGTATATTTGCACCCAAAATTATCCCATAATTAAATTAGTTTTTACAAGTCCTGTGTAATAGAAACATGATATTAGCTGAACAAGATACTGTGATTTCCCCGTGTTACAAAATTACAGCTGTATTAAGGTAGTTATTGGGAAATATCTGCTTTCTAATCTGTTCTTGTTTCAATTGGCAAAAAAATAGCTCCTCAGCCTTTCTTACATGAAGGCTTCAGTTCATCAAGAAATGCCAGGGGCAGTTATTAATTCTTACTACTTCTCCTCTTTATAGAATATCTTAGTTTTGAGCAACTAGTTTATAAATTAGGAAGAAGAGTTCAAATTATGAAATATGTAGAATGATGTCTCTCCAATACTGGTCTCCCATCTTAGTTTAATGAAATGAAAAATAAAATAATGTGGCTTTTCTTTTGTCAAGGGTATGTGACATGTTTCATATAACTCAAACTAAAATTGCATTGTTACTTGAAGTCTCTCCATACAATAAGATTCACCTTCTAGACCACATGCACTACCGGCCAACAAGACATCCTCCCCCAAATAGTTCTAACTTTTCTGATCCAATTTATATATCACTAAAGGTTGTGTGATGTGTTTTGTTTAGTGTGCTAAAAGTATACATTTTTTCAGATTTTATTATGATATGGGTTAGAAAACTAGTACAGACTGGCATGGCAGCTGTTATAAATAACAGCTTGGAAATTAAAATTAGAGTTGATAGTGCCCACTTTCTTCGGGCTATTTAAGTTTCTAAGAATGGCAATATGTTTTGCTTTTTATCAAACAAAGCTTCATTCATTCCCTTAGATATAGTGCCCATTTAAGAAACCTCAATTTTGCTAAAATAATGTTTATTACTCTATAAGTCAAAGCATAACTGTGTAAAATGTTCACCTACAAATTATATACTTTTATGTTAAAGATAAGAGAAAATATTTAGAGTATATAACCATTGGTAAAATGAAAGGTCATTGTTTACCAGAATCCCTGGTGATACTTGTACCTAATTCGAAATAGTACCAACAACTTGAGTCTTTTTTCCAGAAGTCTCCATTAATGTTGGCCATCTCTCTTACACACTGTGTGAAATATCTGAGGAAATACCATTGGGTATCTGTGAGAAAATATTTAAGAAAATAGATAAAGTCTTGTAAGTTTATTTATTTCACTTTGAGGTCCTCCACATGATTTTTGGTCAAGGAGGGCTACCAAGCAATGCTACATACTCACAAAGGAAAATAATAATAAGATTATGGGTGCTGCCCTATATCTGCCAACCCTAATTGTTCCTTCCTCATTATTTTTTAAATTATAGATAAGCAATATCTGTGTTTTACTCTGGGTATCTTCTCTCTAGCTCTTCAACAAACAACTCTATGTATCCTTAGAGCTCAAGATTTTTGGAGCTGATTTCATGGTATCTGGTGCATATCTTCATTCTAAATATAATTTCCTGCTCCCTCTTGTAATGAAACTTCATTTCTCCATTGTTCTGAGGAATCTAAAGAACAATGAATTATTACAGAAGCCATTATTATGATCTACAATATGTAGTTAGACCTTCCATTATGGGACTTTTGTGATACAGCTCAGTTCTCATCTAGGCAATGCCAAAGGTGGCTGGGAACTAGTGAGACTATTAGAAAGTAAGTAGGAAATTGAAATTGAGTGTGATGCTTCCAATGTGTTAAAGGATTTCTATTTCTGTGATAAAGCACCATGACCAAACTAAATTGTGCAGGACATAGTTTATTTCATCTTATATGTTCAAATCATAGTAAATCATGATAGAACTCAGGGCAATGACTCCAAGTAGGAACCTAGAGATAGGGCTGAATCATAGGCCATTGAAGAATGCTGCTTATCGACTTGTTCCTCATGACTTGCTCAGTCTGATTTCTTGTAATATCTCTATAGCCACCTATGTAGGAAAGGCAACACCCATGTAGCTAGTCCTTCTGTGTCAATCATTAAAATGCCCCACATGCTTGCCCATAGGCCAGTCTGGTGGTGAGATTGATGCTATCTCTTCCCAAATAACTTTAACCTGTATCAAATTGACATTAAAAGTATCCAGAATTCCTTGGTAATAATGCTGGAAATGCAGCTTACCTCGTATAGTTTTTGTTTGTTTGTTTGTTTGTCTTGTGGGATAGATGTTATAAAAGACAAGCCTGATAGTATATATTTCCTTTATGGCAGGTTTCCACATTATGTGATTGCTTCCTTTTTTGCTTGCTCCCACTATGACCTCATCTACTTTGAGACCTTTGCTACAATAAGGATAATTCTTTCTTGATTAACAGGCTCCAAAAATTGTCAAGTAAATTGAGTTACTGTCTTTCAAAGGTACCAGTCTTGATGAATTTTGTTATGGTGTCGTTGATACTAAGACACCTTACCAAGACAATTTTCCTGTAAATTTTAACATATTTTTAAAAACTGGCCCCAAAATAGAAACAATCTATTGCTGCCCTGTTGAGAAATGAATTAAGTGGATACTGACATTGTGCATCTTCACAGTGGAATACTAGTCATTAAAATACTAATTCACTTTGCCAAGAGCATAGACAAATGCCAAGTGAAAGGAGACATATTCAGAAGCCTAACACCTCTATCATTTCATTTAAAATACACTACAATGAGTATAATGAGAGAAAACACCCCTGGTCATGAGTATTTAAGGATAAATGGAGAACACACAGATGCAATGGAAACATATCTGTTTTCTCATGATACTGTTCAGTAGTTGAATTTGTTCATTTATACAAATTTAAAATATAAATAACATACTTCTGAGGAAATGTTGCTACATATAAGTTTTAAATTATTATTTCTAGGTTATTTTAAATAATCTGAATGAACCTGAAATTTGGTAATCCAGATCATTTGGAAAGGGGCAAATCCTCCTCATTATGTAGCAGTTCATCCCAATCAGGCTGATTACTGAACCTGTTTGAATAAATAGAATCCTGAGCTATTGAATATCAGCTTAGAGAATGTCAACACTTAAATCTCTTTTCCATAGAGTGCTTTTTAAATTGGGGGATCATAAGCAAATAAAGCAAACTCCTCATGCTGCTCCATAATGATCCTCTTTTAATTACTTCTACTATTTTCAACATAGCACTATTTCCTAACATCTAAAAGACAACCAATATTTTTTGAACTGGGAACCTTAAAAAGGAGAATTATCTTTGTAGTGCAGCTTTTGTTCCTGTATGTCCATGCTTTCTTCTCAAAAATCTCTTAATACCTAGGCAATCTTCAACTTCTAATTAACTAATTATCATTACTTGTTTTCAAGGTAACTTCATGTTCTGCTAAAATTGCTAAACATCTTATATACTCTTTATTCTCATCTTAAGAATTTGTAATTTTAGCTTGTTATAAAGGTTGAGAAGAGAGATAGGGCCATCCAAAATCTCCAACGGCTGTCTTGACTCAGCACTCAAGTCCTGAATCTGCCTGTCATCTTTCAACAGTGCATGGATTTGATACTGTGAAAATTACTAAATGTTTTAGATACAGGACAAAGAATATTAACAAGAAAATATGCTGCAAATATAGTGAATGCTTAATATTTAATGGAATTGTTTATTCCTTTTCATCTAATGCTTCTTAGGAAAAAATCAGAAAATTATGTGACTTTGACTCCTGTTGATGAAAGGATTTTAACTTCACATATGTTGTTTTACTGCTTGGTGAGAAATGCCTGAGAAAGTCCTGGTCCACAACAATAATTCTGAGAAATAGACAGCTTCTCACTAAAGTCACATATTCTTTGATATATTGTGCATGTAAATATCAGTTCCAAAAACATGCACACTAACTGTGGTGAATAATCTTGATAATCAACCTGATAGGATTTAGAATCACCCTGGAGAAAAATCTCTGGATTAGTCTGTGACAGACTACAGACTGGGGTGACTGAGATGATTCATATCACCTTCAATTTGAGTAGAAACATCTCACGGTCCAGAGGAGCAGCCTTCAGAAAAAAATGAGGGAAGAAGTTGAGTACTAGTGTACTCTGCTACTTACCATGGACACAGTATGATCCTACTAAGAAGCCTTGCTCATGTCCCCAAATGAAGAAAAAGTTTAAAGTATCATAAATAAATGTTCAGGGGTTGTAGAGATGATTGACAGACTAAAAACATACATTGTTGCTTCAGAGGACCAGAGTTCCGCTCCCAGAACCCATGTGGTGGCTCACAACCATGCCTTATTCTACTTTTAGAAGATCCAATACCTTCTGCTGACCTGCATAGATGCAACACTCACACAGTGTATACATACAGTCATATAGGAAAAACATCAATGCCCATAAAATTTTAAAGATTTTAAGAGAATTACAAAAATTAGATAGATGATCTTAGGTAGATGAGAGAGAGAGAGAGAGAGAGAGAGAGAGAGAGAGAGAGAGAGAGAGAGAGAGAGAGAGAGAGAGAGAGAGAGAGAGAGAGATTCTGGTTTGTAATGTACAGTAATTTCTACTACAATTGAAACAATATGCACTTTTCATTGTGAATCACACTAAAACTGCACAAAGAGAACAGAGATAGCTTTGTATTCTGTTCTTACACAGACAATTCTTAGATTTTTCATGATAAAGTTATAAATAACAGCAAAATAAGCAAATGATCTTTTCAGAGGTTTATATTCAAGACAGGATTCGGTGATGTCCTAAAACTTTCAAAACTATTAAATTATGCCATAAAGATTTTTTGATAATCACACTCATATTAAGATTCAATGAAAGCCAAAAATATGGAAGATGCAAACACTCTGAATTTCATTATCTAAAGAATAAAAACAGTACGGATTATCAAGTGCCAAATCCATTGGCAACAAGAGTTAAATGTCCTCCCTCCTTAAGGACACCAATAATTGGGAATTGCAGGCAAAAACGTTGGCCATCATTTTTACCATTTTAAAACCTCAACATATGCCAAAGTGTATTGATGACCAGATTGACAAAATGTTCGTTAAAAAATATAGATTGATAATCAAAAAATCCTTACTTGAATGAAACAACTGTTGTCTAACTCATATTGGATAGGAATGAGGGACAACAGGAATTCGCAAGTAAAGTCTTAGAGAAACATGTATCCTTCTAAGGTCATTAATTTCAGTACAAAGAAGACAGAAAGAGCCAAACTCTCTGTACAATATATGGCTTATGCCAGAACTGTGCCATCTTCCCCTAACAGAACAAAAATTTCCTGTATGGACGTAAGTGCCACAGTAGGGATATAAGGAATAATTTTTAAAAACTGTAAGCACAGGGGATAGACATCACAATATTTCCTGCAATGTGTCTTACATCTCTATGTTCCAGAGTATACCTTGATACATGTAGTTACTGGGAGTAACTCAAAAGTTTGCTAACCTTTTTATCTAGAAAAAAGTGAGATAATTCAGGGTTCATTCTTGAATGACATACAGAGGTTTTGGTCCCTTCCTATCTTTGATCCCCTAGAGCTGTGAAATGAGCAGATCTGTCTACCATATGCCCCATCATGACACTCTGTCAGCAAGGGACTAAAATAACAAGGACAAGTAATCATGGACTACAACCTCTGAAATGATGAGGCAAATGAAACTGTTTCCTTCGACTTGATTTTCTTGGGTGTTTTGTAGAAGAAAATCATGACCCATCCAGAAACATTACTCAATTTGTGAATCTCTATTAGAGTAAATGAGCAAATATGAGACTTGGTCATCATAATAGACCCATGACATACAGAAATAATACTTTGTTTGGTTTTCTCTGTACTGAGAATGAGGTCAGAGTGTTGAAGGGACGAGAGACACATTAGCTGCTGCTTTAGAATCTGGTCAATGGGAACAACAAATGTTTTTTTAATTCAAGACTGACTGGCTCTATAGCAATGATCAGTAGCCCTGAAAACGCTAAGCATTACATTTTGAATGAAACCTTGGAAAGAAACTGAATCCTGTGCTAATGAACTGGATAGATTTTCATAATCTTTACTAAGTAACAGTAATAAAATTAATCTTTGTAATGGCGTATGATTATGCAGTACTTCTTGTATGCCAGACATTCTTGAGTTCTTTATATTCAATATTGATTTGATCCTCAAGATCTTTCCATTAAAGAGAAGAATGGATTGAAATATTTAAATATTAAATAAAAATAAGTAGCCAGGTAATAACACTATATGAACCCTGACATCCTTATAGAATAATCCTACTGAAATCAGGCAAATGAAAGTTTACCTTGGATAGAAGCTAACAGGATTTGGGACAATTATTTTTTAAATGAATAGATCTTATATATTTAAAATGAATAGATCTTATATATTTAAGCCTTTTTGGAGAATGTTTAACTTACATGAAAAAATTTCCTGTATCTTCTCAGCTCAAATGTTTAGTGTTCTCTACCACTGAAGCTTGAAGAGCAAATCACTTCTTTTGATGCTTCAGTATCTGAAATTTAAAACCACAAAGAAGTCTTTTGCTAGGCAGACAGAAGGTATTATGTTTTCTCCCAATGCCTATGGATATGATGGGTATTTGATTGTTAATACATTTTTACTGTACTTATTCCAGAAAAGTCCTGGTTTTTGAGGTTGCCATCTCCACCAATGGCTAGATGCTACAATATAAATTTTGGATCCAAATCTTTGTCTGCATATGTGACAGTGTTTTTAAAAGAATCATCACCTATTCCATGGCTCAAAAGATTGAAACAAAGTGCTCACAAGCACTCTTTGTCAACAAATCACTGAAATACTAATAAGTGTACTGAGTGCCTGGAGACACTTTAAAGCATCCCCCTTGTGTAGTTTGGAATCATAATATTTTGGTACCTTCCATAATAGGTACCTATCATATCAATAACCTATGTGTGACCAGGATTTATCTGTAGCCATTGCTCTGATGCCTTTTGTAATTGGACAAAAGGGAGCATTTAACTTTGAATCAGATGTTCTCTTATGAAGTATGATCAATAAAGGGTGTTCAAAAATGGGCATCATTGTAGTTTATGTTCTCTGTTATTTTTCTATAAGACTGACCCTCACTTTTAAAATATATTTAGGAATCACTATCATATTTCTCTCAGAATACAGAGACTATGATTTAGATCAAACTCCCTACAGAGGCTAATTATGGACTGTAGACAAAAACAACTACTTGAAGGTATAAAAGAAGTGATTATGAGGAATAACCAGAGCCAGGTCTGCAGGAGGATGAAGGAACATGGCATCAAACTCAAAGTCTTCATTCCGAGTATTCTCTGAGAGTGGGGTAAGCAGGAGAAAAGCCCAGAATGTAAAGAAATTAAAAGCACTTTTAACAAGTATGCTAATATAGGGACTAGAAGCCAGAGTGAGTATGTGTGTGTGTGTGTGTGTGTGTGTGTAGGAGAAGAAAGAAAATACAATATACATGCAAGGAATCAATGGATAAGTTACACTTGAATATAAATTAGCATAGTTTGTCACATATTAGATAGAAGCAACCCATGTAACTTAAATTTAAAATACACATTGATTACCTCTTACATTGCTACAACTGGCTTTTAGGACCCTATTCTTCATAAATGGGGAGGTATTAAGTCTTATTGCAACTTGATAAGTCATGATTTTTTATAATCAAGGGAGACCTGCCCTTTCCTAGACAGAAATGAAGGGGAAGTAGGCTGCAGAGGTGGGAACAGAGGGGGGTATTCGCATGGGACTAGATAGAGAGGAAGGAGGGGGAAACTGTGGCCGGCCAGGATGAAACATAAATTTATTCATTTTAGAAACTGGGCTTCGCTGCGGGTGTCTTGATGAAGAAAGAGAGGAGGGATTGTAGAAACCCGGGGAACAGTGACAGGGAAATCCACAGAGAAAGCTCACCTGAGGTCGTGGGAACTCCTGGATTCTGGACCAACAGTTATAGAGATTCCACAGGACCACCTCGGTCCTCTGCACATATGTGACAGTTGTGTAAGTTGGTCTCTTTGTAAGGCTCCTAACAGTGAGATCGGGATCTGTTCCAGGTGCTTAGTTGGATTTTGGGAACCTGTTCCCCTTGCAGGATTACATTGCCCAGGCTTGATGCAGTAGGAGGAGACTGGTCCTGCCTCAATTTGACTTTCTGTGCTTTGCTGAAGCCCATGTGAGGGAGGAGAAACTGTGTTATGTATGTAAAATGAATGAACAAATGTTACTTAAATTTAATTTAATTTTAAAATGACAGCAAGGGAGTAAGGATGCCACAGCCCCAGCAGTTTTTTTTTTTTTGCAGAAGTTTGTAGCAACAGTCAGCAGGATAGTTTGATGATCAAACAGACAAGAGACAGCACTGCAGAGCCTGTGAAGGGTTCAAAGAAGCAGCATTAGTCTTGAAGCCAATTAAACATAGAAAGGAAACTGAAGCTACTAAGACAAAAGAGAAGGTCTCAATGCAGGTACATCTTTTGACTTTTATTTTGTTCTGTTTTTACTTTTCAGCAAATTGAGAAACTGCATAGTTTTGTTTCTCTAAGTAATTATTAAATCCACAATTTTCCTTTGGATGCACTTTTGTGTTTCATCAGTCTGTCTCAGTATGTGAAGCTCCTCTGTAAGTTGCCATGACTGTAGCCTATGATCCTTCGTGTAACTGACCGAATCTACTCCATTGAAAATTATTGTTGCTTATTCCTCAGAATCAATATCTTATGTTAACAGCTACACTGAAGTGCTGTAGACAATACCACATGATTTATTTCAAAGGACTGTATTAGCATTCTTTCTATGGAGAATTCTATAATGCATTTAATGTATTGTGATAAAATCTACTACATAACCCCTTTCCTAAAACTTTTTACCTGTCTATCATCACTTTTCCATCCCAACTTGCCATGCTTTGTTTTTCAATGCAATGGGTTTACTAAGTGATACCATTATGGGATCAGCTGTAGAACTATCTATTAGAGTGTATTAACCTGTCAATGAACACATGCCAGAAGAAATGAATTCTCATTGTAAGCAAGCATCAGTTTCCAATACCTACTCAGCTAGGAGTAGGGCTTCATGACCCACTGCTTCCACCACAGTATGTATGTTGCAGATTTCATCTTGCATATGTCTATGTTTGTGTAGCTACAAGTGCTGTGAGTTAAAATGTGCAACAACCAAGTCATGCCAGGCAAATAATAGACATCTATGACTGCTGTTCCTTTTTCTGCCCACTCTACCACAATGACTGCTGAATCTTGCTGAAAGCTTATGTGGAGATGTCCAGGTTAGAACTGAACTCTCTACAATTTCTGCAAATTGACTATTTTGGGGGTCTTTTAATTAGTCACTACTGGCTATAAGAAGATTCTCTGCTAAGGAATAAGACATGCCCTAACTTATGAGTCTAAAGTGAAGAACTTAGGAGGCAGTTTAATACTATACCTGTTTAGCAGAATAATAGTACCAGTTTCTTCCCTAGGGCCTGTGACCGACCCAGTCATTAGTTTTGGGCCCAGTTAACAACAGTAGTCATGAATTCTCTCTTGTAAACAAATCCTTAAATTCAACCCAAAGTGGACAGATAGTGCCAGAACCATCATTACTTTATCTTTTAGGGTTTGGAGGTAGGTAAGGCTATTTAATTCTTTTCTTCCCTAGCAACATAAACAGAATTTTCTGGTGTGATGAAAGTTAGTCAGTAGAGATAAAGTTCCTGGTTGGTACCAGCTTGATTTGTTCATGATCTGTGATACAAATATATGGTGTCTTCAGATCAGGATTTTACAATTTACAAAGTTTTAGAAGGTAATCTAGAGTAATGACAGTAACTTATAATATTGTGAGGCATCTATGTAACCTCATTGATCAACAGCTCAAAAAAATAACTCAAATGTGGCACTTGGCTTTATTATTTGATAGCCTTTGGTGTCTGGGAGAGACACTGTTGCTCATTATAGGAGTAATTCCATTTAAATTGATTTTATGTGTGTATATGTGTTTCAGGACCCTACTACAGTATTTCCATTATTATCCTTTCTTAAGCTCCATCTTCTATCCTTCCCTCTGGACACCCATCTAATTTATTCATTTCAGCTCTATTATTCCAAAAATTTTAAGACTAGCATCCACACAGGACAGAAAAAAATATGACATTTGTCTTTTTTGTGTCTGGTTATCTCACTTAGGATAATTATTTATAGCCGGGCGGTGGTGGCGCACGCCTTTAATCCCAGCACTCGGGAGGCAGAGGCAGGCGGATCTTTGTGCGTTCGAGGCCAGGCTGGACCGATAGCCTCCGAAACAATACAGAGAAACCCTGTCTCGTAAAAACCAAAAAAAAAAAAAAAAGAATAATTATTTATAGATCCACTCATTTGCTGTCGATTTCATTTTTTATTTGAATAATATCTTACCATGTATACATACTGTATTTTATACTTAATACTATATTGTGAGACATTCCTGCATGACCTTTGAATCTACATTACCCCTGCTCCAATTCCTCCTATATACCCCAACTCCCTCTCAATTTCACTAACTCTACCTAAGTCTTTATAATTACATACATATGCACATATATATGAATATGCACACACATAAACTGAGTATACAGAGGTCCATTTATGGTTGCTTGTATTTACAAGTGCCCAGAGATGACCACTTGGAATTGGGCCACCTTTAGAGAGATTTACTTCAGAAGAAATTTTGCCATTTTCTTAGCATCCATTGACCAAAATTGTAGCTCTTTGTCTACCAGATGGTAGACAGGATATTTTTCTCCTGTCTATATTGTTAGTATGTAAAGTGATGGTGTTATTAGGCTGGTCGTTTTGGGTCATATGATGGTTACTTGTTCCCTGTCATGCCTAGGAGACAGTATCTTATAGAAGGATCCTCATGGACCTCTGGCTTGTCCAACCTTTTTGCCACTTCTTTGATGATTTTTTTTTCTGAACCTTGGGCATAGAGGATTTGTGGCAGATGTTTCAGTGAATCCCAACATAGCACAGTCATTTATTCTCTGTATTTTGATCAGCTGTGCATCTCTATAATAGTCTAAATATAATGCAAAAAAACTTTTTAAATGAGGATTCATAGTTATATTTATCTTTAAATGTAAGGATATGTGTCACATTTTCATCACCCATTCATTAATTAATGACATCTATTTTGTTTCCACTTTCCAGGTATTATTACTAAAGCAATGATGAATATGAATAATGAAGTATTTCTGTTGTGGATGATAGAGTGATGCGGAACAAGTCTGATGCCTATATAGCTATGTCATGTGATACATAAATTCTAAGCTGTTTGATGGACCTCCACACTGATTTCCATAGTGCCTGTACACCAATACAGTAAATGTTCCCATTTCCCTACTACCACTCCAGCATTTGTTATCTTATGTTTGTGTTTGCCTTAGCAATAATGATTGAGCTAAATATAGTTTTAATTTGTAGTTACCTGATATATAATGATATGGAGCACTTAAAAATGGTTTCTCCACTGTTTGTATCATTTTTCTTTTGAGAATTATTTTGTTAGTCTGATGTTTAAGTTTTTATTGGGTCATTTTTGGTGGTATTTTGTGGTTTTATTTCTTTGTGCACTCTAGATGCTATCTTTGTGTCAGACACACATATGATAAAGATATTTTACAGTTCTATATGACTTCATTTAAATGATTGTGTCCTTTACTATACAGAAGCTCTTGATTTCATTAATTCCCGTCGCTAGCTCTTAGCCTTAATGCCTGTGTTTCACGTTCAAAAACTCCCTTCCTATTACTATAAGCTCAAAAATATTATTTAATTTTTCCTCTGTTTAATGCAAGGTACCAAGTACTATGTTGAGATTTTGTAGTGGATTTTTATGTAAGGTAAGAGATAAGAACTTAGTTTCATTCTTCTACAAGGAGCTATGTGTTTTGAACAATGCCATATGATGAAAAATGTCTTTTTTGTGATTATAAATTTTTCTTCTGTCTCAAAAACAAAGTTGCTGTAAAGTTAAGATTTTATCAGGATTGTCATTTCTATTATACTGGCAAAGTTGTTCCATTTATATGAGTACAGCAATGAATTTAATAAAGCTGTTCATTAATATAAGAGCAAACCAGGGACAAGTATATCTTCAGTAATGTTTTTAATATTATAAATTGTTTTGGCCTCTGGTCTTTCTAAGCTTTTTAATTCTATGTTTGTTTGTTTATAGTTTTGATGAAGAATTGGATTGGATATTTGAAGAACGTTTTGAGTCTGTAGATTGATTTTGAAGTGATAGACACTTTCACATTAATAAACTAAATAGAAAAAAATCAACTATGATAAAAAGTAATTAAAATGTCTCTAAAGTCAAACACTACAGAGCCAAATAAATTTGACACCGAATTCTATTAGATCTTCAAAGAATTACTAACATCAATATTTTTAAAACAATTTAAAGTAGGAAATGAAGGAACACTCCAAATTATTGTTTGAGGACTATTACCCTCAAACCAAAACTCCAGAACAGATCCCTGCCAGCAAGAGAGAGAAAGAAAAAGAGAGAGAGATCTGTGCATCCATGCACATGCATACACACAAACATACAAACACACACATACACACGCACACACACACACACACACACACACACGTACACACATAGAGGGACTGACAGATTGTACTGATGAACATAGGAGCAAAAACACTGTTTTTTTAACTTTCTTTTTATTTATTGTGCTTTTACATCATGTATGCTTTTTTTCCTTTACTAAATTTCAATTATAAACAGCACTATTTTATATGTCAATCCCAGTTCCCTGTCCCTCCCATCCTCCCATGCACCCCACCACCTTCTATCTCTCTTCTGTTCCAGAGAAAGGGTGAAGTCTTCTATGGGGATCATCAAAGTCTGTCACATCATCTGGGGCAGAGCCTAGGCTCTCCTCCATGTTTCTAGGCTGAGAGAGTATTCCTCTATGGGGAATGGGATCCCAATGTCCATTCATTTACTAGGGATAAATACTGTTCCACTACCAGAGGCCCCATAGATTGCCCAGGCTTCCTCACCGACACCCATGTGCAGGGATCCTGGATCCAACCTATGCTGGTTTCCAATCTGTCAGTCTTGGATCCATGAACTCACTCTTGTTCAAGTCAAATGTTTCTGTGGGTTTCTCCAGCCTGGTCTTGACCCTGCTTCTCAGAACCCCCTCCCTCTCTACAACTGGATTCCAGGGATTCATCTTAGTGCTTAGCTGTGGGTCTCTGCTTCTGTTTCCATCAGCTATTGGATGAAAAGCCCTAGGATGACATATAAAGTAGTCATCAATCTCATTGTAGGGGAAGGGCATTTAAGATATCCTCTCCCCTATTGCTTAGATTTATAGTTAGTGTCATTCTAGTATATGTCTGGACATTTTCCTAGTGCTTCATGTCTCTTTAAACCTATAATGTCTCCATCTATTAAGGTATATCTTTTCTTGCTCTCTTCTATTCTTCCCCTGAAACAACTTTCCTGATCCCTTACAGGGTCTTAGCCCAACCACAGAAAGCTGAGCTGGATCTGAGGAAGGGTATGTGAGTGCGTTGCCTGTTCCCCAGTCTATCAGAATCCCAGAGACAATCAGACAGACCAGGGAGTCTAGTCAAGCAAGAAAATGTGTATTGTCCTACAGCAAGCATCTTTTAGCAAAAAACCACAGAGCAGGCAAACAACCAGTCAATGGTTTTAAAGGTTAGCCTATCACCTTCCTAGGCAACCTATGCTTTACCTAGTGAAGACAAGCTGTTCAGACAGTAAACTCATCTGGTTAAATCTAGGCAAACAATCATCTTTTTTGTAAGTAACCCAGAATTTGCCCATCTGACTTCCCCTCAGTGCCATCTTTGACTGACTTGTGTACCCTATAGTCCCTCATGTCTTACTCTCAATAAAGTATTTGTCATGCTTAAGATGGGTTCATGCAGAAGATGTATCAATAGTTGGACATATGTACATCAATATATTTACCACATAAATACACTGAAGAAAAGAGCCAAATTATTATCAAATTTGATTTAAAATGTAAATAAAGAATATTTGAAACCTTCATACAAAAATCAGGAACTGAACAAGATGCATACTCTCACGACTTCTGCGTAATATAGTTCCTGAAGTCTTATTAAGGCAATAAAATGGTAAAATGAGCCAAATTATCCTGATTTGAGGATGGCATTACTCTATACCTAAATTAACCCAGAGAATCTACCAGGAAGGCTTAAAGAAAGAAAACTGTAAGATACAGATAAAGTTAAACTAAAGAAGACACCAGAGGTTGGAAAAACTTCCCAAGCTCACAAATTGTTATGGTTAACAATATGAAAACAGGTTACCTTATCAAAAGCATTCTCTTATATGAGATTCATGCATTTTACATAAAAGTGCAGGTGTCAATGCAGAGAGTACTTAGAAAGAAAGATTTCTTTAGACAAGGATTACTTGAGTGTTTTCTCTGTGTCCCAACATACAAAAGTCAGCAAGATAATCAATTAACAGCGGAAGTTAGAAACAGCTTTACTATTCCAAGTACTGTCTTTAATATTGTCAGATATCATAAGACATTATCAACAAACTCTTTCTAAGAAGCCACACCCAGAACTAGGTAGCTTCCAAAGATATGGGAAAAATTGTAGGATTTGAAGAGATTTTCAGAAAAATTGATAAAAGTTCACTTAAATAAAATTATAAAGCAGCATATAAATAAACCATATTTATAATATATAAATGAAATTATACACATAATTCAAAAGCATCTAAAATAAGTAATATATGAGAAAATGATATTTTCTTTCATATTTCTTAGTATTCTTTGCTCAATAATACTCCCAACCCATTAGATTTTATTAATCTAGGAGGTTATTTTCCCACTAACCAGAATAAAATAAGAAGAAAAATTAAAATTTGTACTTTAAAATAATTGATTAAATGTTGAATCTCCTCACTTGCAAGTGCATTCAATACATATAGCTTTACTGTGTGCAAGGCCCTTCCACTCAATCATATTTTAGGATGAAGAGGCAGCCATGATAATCGTTATTTCACAAAGGAGAAACCTGAAGTAAGAAGAATTCAAATTATAGCCTCAATATCGTGACCAAATTTCAAAAAATAGGCAGGATTACTGGAAGCAAAATTTATCTGCTCCCCCGAAAATGTCCTCTCCTTTCTTGTTTTCCTTTGTTACTTCTAAAATTTCTTTATTAGATAGTATTTACATTTTTGGTAGTATCATCTGTTTTATAATGATGTTTTTGAAAAAATAAAGTTAACTTTGAACATTCTTGGTTTTTTTCTTTTTCTTCAGCTTACATTATGTCAGCACTGTTTAAAACATTTTTCTTAATAAACTTCTTAATATTCCAAAATACTTAAAGAGGATAGTATTATTAGACAATTTTTCAGGCAGAAAGCTTGAGACTTAGCAATGAGCAGAGAATGAACAAGTCATGAAATATTGACTTACCTTGGCTTGATCTATTGCTCTTTCACTGAGACTATGGTCCCCTGAGCTTACCTGCTTCTTTCTTCTACCAGAAGACAAAGGACAATCTCTGTGATGAACATCAGGAGATCAGAGGAAAATATTGGACTTGGTTCCTAACCAAAGTACGTTTCTTACAGATTATGGATACATTCTCTGATGTTCAAATATAATAGACATTTATCTCCAAAATTCCTGGGTAGAAAAATCAAGTATGTTTTTTGGCTGTATGTTTAATAGATGCCTAGCGAACAAATCTCTCCTATACAGTCTCATCATCACAGGGTTCTAGACTGCCTTACTTAACTCAAGAGTTCCACAGTCTTCCTATCTAATAATGTGACCACTGTAGTACACTGCTAGATTAGGACACGCATGTCCCCACACACTATCATATATTCAGAGTAATTACTCAGTAAAAAATACAATTTCAATCTTAACATCATTGTCATAATGAGTGCTTCTTTAGAGTCAGTCATAGAAACTGATACACATTATTCTTTTTTTTATTCTTTTATACTTAAGATGATATCGACCCTCATCACTCAAGGAGACAACTTACGCTCATAAATAAGCAAATAACAGGCTGAGAGAACTCTGGAGCTTGTTGGAGCACTTTATATTATTTTGTTCTAATATTAAAGCAAATAGCAAAGAGAATGAGACCAGCTGTCACTCATCCTTTGTGCTTATATTTGCATTCTGGAACAGAATTTTTAAAAAGAATCATTTTGTTTCATTATAATTTACTTACCTTATTGCTACGAACTAATTAATTTACATTGTTTTCCATTTTCTTCTTTCAGGTGTTGTCATTTATATATCACCTGCATACTTAATGAGAAATGATCCTCTTTTGAGGGTTGTCACTTTTCTAAAATACCATTAAAGCAAATGTATTAGAACAATGAGAACATTTTTTATCTCATTATTTTCTTTTCATTTGAGGCGTTACATACTATCTTGAAAGAGAGAAGCTTTATAGGAAAAGTTGAGGGGATACAGACTGAGTTTAAATTTCATTAAATAAGAGACTAATAAATAATAAATCTGGAGGAATATTTGTAGTAAATCACCACAATTTGACTTTGTCAAATTCAGTAATGCTATTCACTGGTAAATATGTATCAACTGACTTTCAGTAAAATGTCTATTCCATGGCATGAATCAGTTTGTCTGTCATAACTGCTGCAATGAAGCTACTGAATCTTCATCAATTTCACAAATGATTTTTATTCATAATTGACTAGGTTTAGTTTTACATTAATGCAAACAGTATCTACTGTTGTCTTTATAAGCCATAACACTGCAGAAATGACAGCATTGTTCACTACAAAATTATTTATTAAAAATCAAACTCCTGGAAATTTACACACGAATTTAAAGGAAGCATATGTTGAAAGAAACATGTGATTTCCTAATTAAAATTTCAGTGGATACATTAAATGTTCTATTTGCCAAAGTTGCTTGGTGGCATAACTATAACTAAATTGTAAAGTGAAAGGTAGACACCAAAGAGCAAGTCTCAGAGCCCTATATAGCTTTAAAACTGAATATGGAAATGGACATCTGACTACACATCATAGCATCTGAAACAAATATAATTGCAATTGACAACAAACATCCACTGTCAAGCTATTTGACTTTATCTTTAGAAAATTGAAGATTATAAATTTTATTTTTTAAATTTGTCTATGTAATTTAGAAGTAATTGAATTTTGCATATCAATCCCAGTTCCCTTTCCCTCCCATGTTCCCATTCCCTCCATACCCTCTCCCCTGCATCCACTCTCAAGGGAGGGTAATGTCTTCCATGGGAAATCAACAAAGTCTGTCACATCATTGTGAGGGGTGGCCTAGGCCCTCCTCCATGTATCTGGACTGAGAGAGTATCCTTCCATGGAGAATGGGGAATGGGAGGTAGCCATTATAGGTTTAAAGATAGATTTGGCACTAGGGAAATGTACAGAGATCCACAAGGATGACCCCAACTATGAATCTAAGCAATAGTGAAGAGGCTACATTAAATGCTGTTCCCCTATAATGAGATTGATGACTACCTCATATGTCAACCTACCATCCAGTAACTGATAGAAACAGAAGCAGAGACCCACAGCTAAGAACTGAGCCTTACTCCTGGAATCCAGTTGTAGAGAGGGAAGAGGGATGAGCAAAGGGGTCAAGACTGTTTTGGACAAACCCACAGAAACAGCTGACCTGACCAAGTAAAAGCACAGAGACTCCAGTTCTAAAGCTGGGGAACCAGCACTGGACAATAACAAGACTTCTGAATGTGGGTACCAGCTAGGAGTCCTGGGCAGTCTATGGGACATCTGACAGTAAAACCAGAATCCATCCCTAGTTCATAAATGGACTTTGACAATAAATAGTCTTATTAAATAACTGATATCTGTTTAACATTTTAAAGAAATCATGCTAAATTTTATGACAAGACTATAGAATTAAAGGCAAAATCAAGGAACTACGTTTGATAGCAGAGTATTATAGAGATCTACATAAAGAGAGGTGATGTTGTTTTGATCAAAAGATATGGAATACTAGTAAAGAATATACTTGAAACACATTCGCTATACAAGATATACTGGATGTAGGATTAAAAGAAAGGAATGAATATTATCCTTTTATTTTTGGTTGATCTATTTATGAAAAAATAATTCTTTGGAAATAAGAATTGTATGAATATTATATAAAATATATGTATCTATTCTGCATGTTTGTGCATAAAAAAGCTGTTAGATTCTTACTTGAGGTTTACTTGTATAGCTCAAGTAGCAATGAAAAGCATGTAATGTGACATCATATCCATCTAAAAGGTACTTATGAACTTGAGAGTACTTTAGGGATGATGATGTAAGTAAATATATTGTGTGATATAAAATGTATGTCAAATAATCAATAGGTATCTTACCTCCTATCTGCACATTTCTAAGTAGCTGTTGCTCAATATTTAAACAGGGATTTTCCTTAGAATAAATCTTATTTTGTCCCCCATATTGCAAAATAAATTTCAAAGTATACACTACTAGTCCGAAGTACTCAAAGGAAGATTATAAGTTTGTATATTTAACTAAGGTGAAACTGCCAGTAGAAACATAAAATCAGATCATGAATACAAATGTCTTTGCAAAAGGTTCTTTGATCTATTTCAATGATTGCCCTAACGTCTGAGGAAGAATTACTTTTTCAAGTGGTGACTATCACAATACAGGAGTTGCTGTCAGAAAATTTCTCCTTTAAACAGGTAAATTTACAACAATCAAATATTAAGAAAAGATTTGCTGTGCAGTTACTAGACAGAATACTGTTTAAATGAAGAGTTGTACATCTAAGGCAGGTTTTCTTCAAATAATTTTATCCTAGTTGAGCTCGTTGTTTAAATGAAATAATGCCAAATTATTTCAAACCATGTCTTTACATCCCACTGAGATCAGAACTATCGTAGTAGCTGCCCTTCAACCCAACAATGCAGAAAGAATGCAAATGCCTCGTGTTAAGAGTGCACAAGTTACCCTGATCCTCCATTCAACTGGCAAGTGACATGCTGGCTGGTTAACTGATAAACTTTTTATCTTTTACTTTGATGTAAGAAAGAACAAAAATATTCTTGCATATATATATACATACATACATATATATTAAGTATAAAAAGTATTTATACATGTTGGATAAACTTACATATATAGCTATATTGAGGCATATATATTGATGTGTATTTTAAGTATAATATATATGCATATATGTACATATATATATATACACAAACACATGTATATGGGTAGACAAAGTTAAAGCTGATTAGTATTTACTAATTAACACAGCCTGTAGAAATGATCAAGTCTTGTTCCAAAGCTACATAGGGAAAACCCTGTCTGTAAAAAAAAAAAAGAAAACAGTCACAAAGAGAAATCTTAATTTTGCAGGATAGCAGCATGCAGAGAGTATACTCAAATTTTATATGCATTATAATGTTTAATGAGAAATGGATAAAGCTCTGTAGACCAGGCTGGCCTTGAACTCACAGAGATCCTCCTGCCTCTGCCTCCCGAGTACTGCGATTAAAGGCATGTGCCAAGTCGGAAATACCCTTGAACGAATTGGTACAGGAGACCGCTTCCTGAACATAACACCAGTAGCACAGACACTGAGATCGACAGTTAATAAATGGGACCTCCTGAAACTGAGGAGCTTCTGCAGTGCAGAAATAGCCAACAAGACAAAAAGGACAGCCCAGAGAATGGGAAAAGATATTCACAAACCCCACATCTGACAGATGTCTGATCTTCAAAATTTACAAAGAATTCAATAAGCATGTATCCAGAATACTAAAGGATCCAATTAAAAAATGGGGTACAGAACTAAATTGAGAAGTCTCAACAGAGGAGTCCAAAATGGCCAAGAGACACTTGAGAAAGTCCTCAATGTCTTTAGCCAGTAGGGGAATGCAAATTAAAACAACTCTGAGATACCATCTCACTCCAGTCAGAATGGCTAAAATCAAAAACACTAATGACAGTTTATGCTGGGGCAGAGTTGGAATAAAGGGGAACACTCCTCCACTGCTGGTGGGAATGCCAACTTGTGCAGCCACTTTGGAGATCAGTATGGATATTCATCAGGAAAATGGAAATCAGTCTACTGAAAGATCCAGCAATTCCACTCTTAGGCATATACTCAAAAGATGTACCCTCATACAATAAGGACATCTGCTTAACTGTGTTCATAGTAGCATTATTTGTAATAGCCAGAACCTGGAAAGAACCTAGATGTCCTCAACTGAAGAGTGGATAGACAACATGTGGTACATTTACACAATGGAGTACTACTCAGCAGAAAAAAAAATGGAATCTTGATATTTGGAGGCAAATGGATGGCACCAGAAGAAACCATCCTGAGTGAGGTAACCCAGTCACAAAAAGACAAGCATGGTATGTACTCACTCATATATGGATTTTAGAAATGGAGCAGGGCCTTGCCAGTCCACAATCCCACTGCCATAGAGTCTGGGGACAGGGAGGAACCTCTGAGAGATATGCACGGCAACCTGGAGAAGGGTTATGAGATGTGATATCCTAATTGGATTGGGGGGAGAAGGGGAGAGAGGAAGAGAAAGAGAGGAAGAAAAGAGAAGGGGAGAGGAGGCCTTGGGACAGCAAGAAAGTTGAGCCAGGGTAAAAAGAGAGGAGAAAAGGATGGGGGATACCATAAAAGAGGGACCCATTATAAGTTGGAGGAGAGATCTGGCAATAGTTATATCTTCACAGATCAACAAGAATGATACCAACTAGCATTAAGGATAACTTAAATGCCCTCTCATGATAATGAGAATGATGACTACCTTATATACCATCCTAGAACTCTCATCCAGTAGCTGATGAAGGCAGAGGCAGACACCCATAGCTGTGAACTGAATTGAACTCCTGGAACACAGTTGCAAAGAGGAGTGATGACCAAAGAAATCAAGATCAGACTGGAGAAACCCATAGAAGCAGCTGACCTAAATAAGGGGGAACACATGGACCCCAGACTGATGAATGAGGGGTCAGCATGGGACTGATCCAGACATCCCTCCTACCAAACCTAAGTGACAGAGAGGAGGCCTTGGCAATCTGTAGGACCTTGGAGAGTAGAGCAGTATTTATTCCTGGCCTACAGAGGGACTCTGGGAACCCATATCATGTGGACGGATGCTCTCTCAGCCTGGACACATGAGGAAGAACCTAGGCCCTTCCTGGGATGGTGTGGCAGACTGTTAAAATCCCTCATGAAAGCCCTTGCCCTCTCTGGGGAGCAGAGGAGGAATGGAGTGCAGATGAGGGGTTGGGAGGAAAAGGGGTTGGGGGAGGTGGGGAGGGAGAGGGAACTGAGAGTGACATGTGTAAAAAGGTAAATAAAAAATATGAAAAGAAAAAATTGGATAAAGCAATATATTCCTTTTTAAACTTTACTTATTTTCCAAAATTAAGTGAGAGTCTTTAAGGAGATGCCATTTATCATTATGTCAAATTTATGGTTTGGTGACTCTCAATATGCTTTTTTCCTTTTATCTGCACTTTTAAACTCACCTCTTCATGCTTTAGTACAAAAGACATTTACAAAACAGATACACTTTGCAGGACTTTTAGACAAGCTGAAATGCCTGCAGCCCTGAACTCCATTTGGTAGACAGGTAATGGGATGTTTTAATTTCTTACCTAAAGCAACATCACATCCAAGGATTCAAAATGCCATAGGGATTAATCTGTTGTGGGAATGTGCTTCTCAGACAAACCAATCTATGAACACCCCTGATGCGTAAATGAAAGGATGGATGTTGGGCCATCATAATAAACAGAAAGGCTATTTTCACTTTTGAATAAGTCTAACTGAAAAACAGAATTCACAATTCCATTCTTTCACAAACATCCTTACCTTATTTATATTTAATGTCAACCAAATGCTCTTGGGATATTTCTCTTAATGTATACAATTTCCCCATTAAATAACATTGAAGAATATAAATTAACCTTTGGAGAAATTTCATGATTAATAAATCAGTATAGAAGTATTGTTTTCAACATAATGCATAGGTGGCAAAGTAGGAATTCTGCATCTGCAACAATTTTCTGGATTAGAGATCCTGAGGAATAATTCTGAATGCTAGTTCTATGGTTATTAAGTGGTGTTTTAATTTCATGAAGTCTAGCTTTCTACAAAATTATCTCTCCTTCATTTTCTGTCTTCCATTTTCCTCTGTTGCTGACATTTCTTCATACTATTGTAGACATTTCTAATCTATTAAATGGAACAATAAGACTGATAACATAAATATAATAATGATAAATTATATGAAAAATATAGAAAAAAGTGGTCGAATGTGTTAGAAAAAAAATGCTTGTTATTTATCCTGGCTGAACAAAAAAGATTTTACTTATTAAGAAAGTAACAATGGAACAAACCTGAGAAACCAATAATGATCTGAAAAAAGCAACTTGGAAGTTACACAATTTAGATATCTATGAAAGAAGAAGAAATAAAGTTAGATCTTCACAAGCTGGGCAAAATGTAAGAACAGATGACTCCTGAAAGAAAGGTGTATGTGGACCATTGAGAGACTTGCAATGGGCTTAACACTAAATCAGAACAGCTATGTGTATAAAGAGCAAGAAACAAAACAGTGCTTCCAAATAAGGAGGCAGCTGACAAAAATTTGAGAATTGACTGTACTGTCTTAACTTTGAAAATACTTTCTTAATAAATATTACTTTTAGATAATTATCTTATTTTAGCTGGGGGGGCAGATTCAATCCATACCGAATGAGTCCTTTGTTTATTCTTTGACCATCTTATGTATTCAACCAACGGTGGGGACAAAATGGCAAAGACTTCTAGTATCATGTATAAGGGATAAAGTGACTTACTTCTCTTAATCCTTCAGGTATTTGGTAGTCACATCTGCCATCTAGCCTTCAGGATCCAGAGTAACCACACCCGGGCGCAAATATATTGTTATGTAGATAGAGACATCTACTGCCAAGACCAAGACATCCTGTAGCCACCAAGCTATATACTTAAGGACATAGGACATTTTAAAAGTCTCTGACCATTATTCAAAATGAAATGGCCTCCTTTTCATGGGTCCTAACAATTCCCCTTCTTAAATTAATAAAGTAACAACAGAATAGATGACTATGTCTGTCTTAGGTTGTCTCTTTTGACCTTCCAGAGCTGACCCATCTTTGGACTACACATTCCATCATGTCTTAGGTTTCCTGGAGGCAAAAAGATCTTACCCATTCCTCATTTCCAGCCTCTGTAATAATTAGCAGGTAGTTCATAGTTTGATGCCATGCACCTCTGAGTCAACTTTTCATCAAGAGTTCACAAGAAGCAAGCTTGATAATGTTAAGCAACGCATATGTTTTTATGGCTACAACATCTCCTGCAAAAGGAGAGAATGAATCAAGAGATAATGGCCTTTAAATTTAGTCTAGGATGCCCCAAGTGGCTTTAGCTTTATCAAAATCTATATATGTCTTTTTAATTACATTGTATCCAAAGACACATAAGGATAACCTGCAATTGTTGTCAAATGAGTTCTGACCTTTTATATCCATAAACACTTACATAACACAGCAATGGTTGCAAGTATTAACGATTCCAGCATGATTAGTAACAATAGACATACAATTGGCTGGGTTACAATTCTCATAATTACAATTCAATCAAAGGACAATAAAATGTTCTCTTGGTGGGTGACGTATGAATAACTCCACAATTCTGAACCTTTTTCTTTTCCCTTTCTAAAGTCCAATGCACTGCTGCTTGTAATTTCCAAAGATAGGTTTCAGATACCATAGTCCTTGAGTACTAAATATTAACTGCAATAATTTTGTTCATGTTCTGTTCAAATACTGAAGAGTGGCTTTAGACACACATCACCTTCATAGTAGTGTTCAGTTGCTCTAAATGAGTCCTTTTCCCCCCCATGGAAAAAACTGGCAAAATGATTCCTGTGTTCCAAGATGTGGTGTGAATAACTGCTAAACACTCAGTCCTTAGTTGGATCCAGGATGAAAATTCAGAGGTCTGGGAAGTCAAAGCAGCATTTGCTCCGCAGTCACATAACCTTCATTATCAGTATAGCAAAAGCATGAGAAAGCAATTTGACTTAACTAGAGAAACAGCTTGTCAAATTGTCAAACAATGTGATGAGTGCCCACAACACTTACCTGTAACTAATTTAGGAGTAACTCCATGATGCCTGCTTCCTAATCATTCATGGCCAATGGATATTACTCATATTGCCAAATTTGACAAATAAAAATATGTGCATGTGGCAGTTGATACCTATTCAGGCTTTTTAATGGCCACTGTACAAACGGGAGAAGCCACTAAGCATGGGATAAGTCACTATTTAAAATGCTTTGCTTACATGGGGGTTCCAAAAATTATAAAAACAGACAATGGATCTGGATATACTAGTAAAGCATTTCAATAATTTTGTCCCCAATGGAAAACGGAATGCAAAACAGGCATTCTTTATAATCCTCAAGGACGAAGAATCATGGAGCATGCCCATAGTTCCTTGAAAATGAATCTTCAAAAAATAAGGAGGGGGAGTTGTGCCCCAGTCTCCACATAATGCATTAAATCATGCACTCTTTATTTTTATTTTTTTAAATGTGGATGCCCATGAACAGTCTGCTGCGGACAGATCGTGGCATGATGGAACTCTAGCAACTTTCACTCAAGCCAGATAGAAAGACCCTTGCATTGGGATACAGAAAGAACATGACCCTGTTTTAATATGGTGTTGCAGGCATGTTTGTGTTTTCTCTGGAAGAAAAGAGGCTTGGTTCATGCCTGGTGAGATGCATGGAGTAGAGGAATGAGAGACTAGTGACCATGGGAGCCTGCCCACGCCAGTTCAAGTGAGACCTGCTGAATCTGTGTTGCTGACCCTCCAGAGTCATTGATTCTACAGCCTGACAAGCAAAGGAGACTGTCAGTTTGAGATTACCAGTTTGTCATCAATGTCTATTTTTAAAAGTTAAATGGAGTCAATCCCATGGGACTCTTTTCTTCCTGTTGGGTTGCCTTGTCCAGCCTGGATATGAGGGCTTTTGCTTTGTCTTATTCTATCTTATTTTGTTGTGTTTGCTTGTTGTCTCTGACCTGCTCCTTTCTGAAGGGAAATAGAGTAGCGGTGGATCTGGGGAAGAGGACAGATGAGGGAGATCTGGCAGGAATGGAGGAAGGGAAAACTGTGTTTGGGATCTGTCATATAAGAGAAGAATCTATTCTCCATAAATAAATAGAAGAAAAGAGGTTAAACAGAAAGAAGGAGTACGTTTCCACACTTCTATTCTTACCCCCGATTCCGTCAGCATTCTGACACATGCCCTGACAAAGATGCCCTGACAGGCACCCCTGATACTGTGTTCTTTAATTAGTGTTCTACTTTTACTAAAAATGATGATAGAATGTCAATGCTACTGTAAAAACATATTTTACAAAATACATAATGTGTATTTGTGTAAACTCAAGAACTGGTGTTAATTGTCATGTGTTTTACTGCACATTATAAATAACAGTAGTCCTCACCGTGCCTGGGGAATGGATGGGGGATGGGATGGGTGGGTCGGTGGGGAGCATGGGAGGATGAGAGGGAGAGGTAACTGGGATTTATATGTAAAATAAGATTGTTAATAATTTAAATAAAAAGTCATAAAAAATAAGTAAATACAGTGGTCTGAGTGATCTGAAAAATTAATACATTATACCTGTGTTTTCTTAATTTCCCTCTTTTTGCTAATCTGATAGCCACTGGTCTTTTAAATGTCCTTGTCAAAATGTTATATAGTTGAACATATACAGGCTATAACCTTCACAAGCACTAATATGCTTCTGATACCTTCACTGATATATACTAGACATGCAATAAAATTTAAAAATATAACTCATTAAGTACTTTGGAAATAAGTTAATTATTTTAGATGCTCATTTTGGTACTATAACATATTTCTGGGCTGTGTTATTAATCACAAAGAATCATATTATTAATTGTTAATCACGGAATTTTTCCATCTTACAAACCTAACTATATGTCCTTATGTTTCTGTCATTTTTCCTCTGCTCAAACACATCTTCATTGTCCTTAATATCTTCCCATGTCACAGTACATGACTTTATCTCTTTTTAAAGTCAGAATATTACTCTATTTAATGTGTATGTCATATTTTCTTTTTTCAGTGATTCATTAATAAATATCAGGATATCAAATAAAACCCAAAATGAAATATTATCTCACACTCATGACATGTTTTATATATGAAAGAGAAACAAAGAAGGAAAAGTAGAAGTATTTGTAAATATGTGAGTGTGGAACTCAGGTACTGTTGAATGAGAAAAGAAAATGTCACAACTGCTATGGTAAAAAATAAAATGACCTCTCGAAAATTAAATTTAAATAGTGACTATTCTGGAAGTCTTATTCTGGATTTATATTCAAACAATTTAAAGCAAAATATCAAGCAAATTTTAGCTGTACTGCCAAAAGCAAAGAGATGAAATAAGTTACCCATGCATTGTGGAGTCGTGACAGTTCATTTCTTTGTTTTACTGAATAATATTCCAGTGCGTGATCATGCTTCTATTTATCCATTAGCTCACTGAGGACATGTTAGTTGCTTTTCACGACTTGGAAATTATAAATAAAGCTACCAGCAATATTTGTGTCCAAGTTTTCATCAGGCCAATTCTGTTACTGTAACCAATGCCATAATCTACCAATAAATAAAAATGGACTTTTGTCTAATGTCTCCAGATGTCATTCTGTGATTACTTGTTCCTGTTGGCTACTGTTCATCATCTGAACATTATTAGAGTTGGAAATGTCGGAAAAACAAAATCACTTACAGAATTACCAGGAAGAAAATGCAGACAATAGTTTCCAGGAGTACATCTTTTCTTTTTAACTTCTATTGTTCTCTCATACATTGTATCTGAAACATAGCTTCATCTCCTTTGTCTCTTCTTAGCTCCCCACACATTCCCTCTCCCCAAGATCTACTCCTCCTCCTTTTCCCTTCAATATACATATAAACACACACATATATATATATACATATAAACATACATATATAAAAGTGTACACATTTACACATTTACATATATATCCACTGCATATGGGATGATAAAATGCAATAAAATAGGACACAAACCATTATATTACTGCTAGACATTGTCAACTCTGTAGTAGGAAAGTGGTCCCAAGAACAGGCAAAAAGAATCAGAGACACAGTCTACTTCTACTGTTAGGAGTCCCACAAGAACACCATGCTACAGAAACATAGTGTATATTCAGAGGACTGAGTTCAGACCCATTCAGGGTTTGTGTTTGTGACTTCAGTCTATGGGAGCGCCCCTTATGAGCCCTGCTTAGTTGATTCAGTGGACTACGTTCTCCTGGTGTCCTCCACCCCTCTGGCTCCTACAATCCTCCCTCAACATTTTCTGTGGAGTTCCCCTGGCTCCTCCTAGCCTTTGGCTGTGAGTCTCTGAATCTGCTTCCATCAGTTGCTGAATCTAACAATTGGACTAAGCACCCATCTGTAAGTATAGCAACTGGGAATCATTTCATTGCATTTTTTGCCAGTCCTGTTTGGTTTTATCCTGGGTCTGTGGACTGCCCTGTCTCTAGTTCCAGGCCATCTATGAAGTCTTATATGCAGGCTCTATCTCGTGGGTTAGGTCTCAAGTTAGACTAATCATTGGTTAGGTACTCCCACAAGTTATGTTCCACGATTACCCCAGCACATCTTGCAGACAGGATATATTGTAGATCAAAAGTTTTGTGGCTGGATTGATGTCTCAGTTCACTGCTAGGAATCTTGCCTAGTTACAGAAGATGGTCAGTTCAGGCTCCTTATCTGTCATTACTAGTCCTGAGTCCACATCTTAAAGATCTGCTCCTGCTACTCAAGTGAACACCTCTCAATCGGGAGTTCTTGCTAGGGACTCCTTTTGTGGGACTACGGCCTTAACACAGGAAGCTTTGAAAGATAGATAAGACTGAAAGTATAGCAAACATAGAATGTCAAACTATTTCTGGTAAAAACCAAAGATGCTGATCTATCTAAGGATAGATCATGCTGTAAAACTATATGTAGGTTGCTATGTTAAGTGAGTAACCTATCTTTTATAGGGGGATGTGGCGTTCTCTAGTCTTCCATCCCCGGCTGAGAGTTACTTGTGCTTCTTATCCTTGCCACTCTTTCATTGTTGCGAGTATTTTGCATTTTAACAATCAGCATGGGACTGATCAATACCCCCTGAATTTGGGTGTCAGTGAGGAGGCCTAGGGAATCTATTGAGCCTTGGGCAGCAGATCAGTACCCATCCCAAGTATACACACAGACTTTGGACTCCCATAGAACAATGTGAGGTGCACTCTCACCCTGAACTCTTGGGGAAGGGTCTAGGCCCTGCCCTATATGAAATGACAGACTATGGACACCCCCATGGAGGGCCTCACCCTCCCTGGGGGAATGAGGGGATAAGGGGGAGGTTGGAGGGAGGGCACGGGAGGAGGGGAGGAAATGGGAGAGGGAACTGGAACTGACTTGTGTAGCAACCTCGTTTCTTATCTAAATTTAAACTGGAAATAAAACAATCATAATGAATATCTAATGGTATTTCATTTTGCTAACCATAAATTTTCTGTGGCCATAGGCATCAGTAATTTAACATATTGTCTGTTTAGAAGTCTGAACTTTTTAAAATTGTGTTGTTTTCTTATTAGTATGTTTAAGGATGTTATGTGCATTTTCCCTACATTCTTTATCAGATGTTAGTTTTGCAAGATTGTTTTTCAATTTGTGACTCTATTTGTCAACTTTTCTTCATTCTACAAATAGTATCTATAACAAAGTAAAAAGCCAAAATGTGGTACATTTGCACAATGGAGTTTTACTCAGCAGAAGAAAAAAAAGACCAATGAAATCTTGAAATTTGTAGGCAAATGAATGAAACTAGAAACCAACCTGAGTGAGGTAAGCCACACACAGAAAAACAAACATGGTATGTATTCACTTATATATAAATATTAAACATAGAACAAGAGACTCCAGGCTGCCATCCACACCACCAGAGAAGCTAAGAAACATGGAAGACCCTAAGAAAGATATACATGTTTCCCCAGAGAAGGGAAAAGGGACACAAGCTCCTGAGCAAATTGGGAGCATGGGGTCAGCAGGATGGAGGTAGGAAAGAGAGAATGGGAGAAGAGGAGAAGAGAACATGAAGGTTCAGGAGACTGAGTAGGGGGAAGAATAGAAGACAAATTAGGCACTAGGGAAATGTCCAGAAATCCACAAGGATTACCCCAACTTGGACAGTAGATCAGTATTCATCCCGAGTATACACATGGACTTTGGACTCCCATTCAACAATGTGAGTTGAACTCTCACCCTGAACTCTTGAGGGGGAGGGTCTAGGCCCTGCCCTGGATGAAATGACACACTATGGACAACTCCATGGAGGGTCTCACCCTCCCTGGGGAAATGAGGGGATATTGGAGGAGCTGGGGGAAGGGCATGGGAGGAGGGGAGGGAAAAGGAGAGGGACCTGGAACTGACTTGTGAACCAACCATGTTTCTAATCTAAATAAAAATAATAATAAAAAAAGAATCTAAGCAATAGTGACGAAGCTACCTTAAATGCCTTTCCCCTATAATGGGATTGATGACTACCTTAAATGCTATCCTAGAGCCTTCATCTAATAGCTGATGGAAGTAGAATCATACACTCACAGCTAAGCACTGAGCCATACTCCTGGAATCCAGTTATAGAGAGGGAGGAGGGATGAGTAAAGGAGTCAAGACCATTCTGGAGAAACCCACACAAACAGCTGACCTAATCAGCTGGGAGCACATGTACCCCAGTCATAAACCTGGGGAAACAGCATGGACTGAACCAAGCCCTCTGAATGTGGGTGCCAGGTAGGAGACCTGAACATTCTATGAGACCACCAACAGTAGAATCAATATTTATCTCTAGTGCACAAATGGACTTTGGGAGCCCATTCCCCATGGAGGGATACTCTTTCAGCCGAGCTACACAGAAAGTGACCTATGCATTCCCCTAAATTATTTGACAGACTTTTATGATCCTCCATGGAAGGCCTCACCCTCCCTCCCTGGGAAGTAGATGGGGGTTGGGTTTGGGGGCTCAGTGGGGAGCATGGGAGGATAGGAGGGAGAGGGAACTGGAACTGATATGTAAAGATTGTTTCTAAATTAATTAAACAACATTTTAAGAGTCAAATTCGTGATGTTTTGTATTTCTTATTTATGCTTAGGCTTTATGTATAAAATCCAAGATTGCCTAGGTTTTTCTTCCATGTTACTTGTGGGAATTTTATACTTTTCTATTTTACATACAGATTTGTTTTCAAGTGTGAGATGTGTAAGTGTACATGTTTCCTCTCATGTTCCTATGCTGTTGATGTTATTGCCTTCACATAATTCTTATTTCATTGATGTTTTTCTCTGTTGGAACCCAGTTTTTCCTTATGTAAGATACATTTTATAATTTTTCTTACTTTGTACTTAAGATACCCTTCTCTTACATTTGTGTTGAAGATCAGAATATTGACTTTCTGATGTTTCAAATGCATCTATTTAGGTCTAATTGCTTTATGAATTTGTTGTTCTCAATTTTATTACCACTGCACCTGTTTATATCTTTCTTTTACCTCATTTTACATTTAATGTGCTAGTATTGTTATCAGTTTCTAAAGTGCTTTAAATGATATGTTCAGGAAGTGGTCTTCTATATGAATTTGTTCAAGGATACTTCCCACTTTCTCTTCTTGGGAATATTGTCATGAATTGATTCTATATTGTCTAAAAATGGTGAGAAAATCAGTTTAAGTACTTCCTTTTCATTTCTCCAGTGGCACACAATAAATATAAAACCACATATCAAATTTCTTAGGCAGTGGCCCCAGAATCTACTCTACTTTAGTCTATCTAAAAATAAAGGAGTTTACAAAAATGCTAGTTAAATTACAGGATCCATAAATGAGAGAGAACCAATTCTATTAACCATTAATTAGAATAACAGGGAAAATGGCACAAGCATACCATTTCCACTATGAAGTGCAGATGGGGGTAGTTACTATGACTACCCAAATTAGTATTTATGAACTTATGGAATTTCAGCAGATCTGACCCTAATAAATCAGATGTGGTTTTTATACTATGTGTGAGAAAATGCAGTTTATGGGCATAAACCTCTGCATCAATGCTGTGCTCCTGGAACCAGTCTGGCTCAAGATTCCAACCTGCATGCATGCTAGTAGTCTTTGTTATGTACTCAGAGCCATTAAGAGCTAAACTATATACATCACCATTGACTAAAATACTATTATTACATAATAAATTTGGCGACCTTAGTTTCTTCTCATAAATTTTAAAAACTTTGTTTTTAAATATATGTCACAAGATCAAAATATTAATGCCATAATGCTACTGAAACTAAGTAGATAAATCTTCAAATTGAACATATCATATTTAGTTTTTGGTTCAGATTTTGGTCATTTGCCGTCAGTAAACTTTCTCAGGTAGTGAATACAACATATCCCAATAGGTATGCATCTCTCCATGGATTTGCAAACATAGTTTAAGAAAGCTCTCTATTAAGATGAGTGTTTAATACCTTGAGACACTTGGTATGATTACTGAAGTATTTAATGTTCATTAAGTAATTCACATACATAGCAAATATTCAAATTTATATCTATAATCTAAATTGTGTCTCTTTTTGCTTTTAGTATCTATTTGGTGACTCATTTCCAATTATTAATTAATCTTCCCTAACTACTACTAATGATACTGCAGTTTGTTTGTATGAGCAATGGGTAAAAACAAAAACAAATATCGCACAATAAATAAAAAAGACCCAGAGACACATATTGGGGTTCAAGCTTCAAGCTTTAGATCAGAGAATCAAAGAAGCCAGATTAGTAGATCTTACCGCTACGCACATAAACTGGCAACCCTGTCTCCACAAATCCTCAGAGGCAAAAGCTCTAAATTTCTGTCCCCTTCTCCTTACCTTCATTTCTCTAGCCAGCCATATCCTCCTGTCTCCATATATTTAGTGCTGGGATTAATGGCTTTTGATCCCAACTGCAGAGATCAACTTTGTGTGAGCTTTTCGTTTTAGACTGGGACAATTTCATGTAGTTAGTGTGGCCTTGAACTAACAGATATCTACCTTTTAATCCTGAGTCCATGCATTAAAGGTGTGTGCCACCACTGCCTGATCTCTAAAGCTTGGTGCTGGTTTTGCCTTCTGAATAATCAGGCAAGCTATAATAAATCATAAATACTATATCATCACAAACAAGACTATCAATATTCCTACCTACCTGGAGTACCTACAACCACACCATAATCAGCATAGCAAGCTGTATCGAAAGATGCAGTAACCAGTAGCTGTATAATGAGACTTAAGGCCCACTGAACAAAAGGAACATAAAATGTCTTCTAATTTGTTCTCACTCTACTTTCTTCATTATAAATGTAATTGAATCCATTGAGACTCATCCAACTGAGGTCTCTGCAATTTTCAGTTACAATAGCATTTTTTGCCTTCAGTGGGGAATCAGAAAAAAACGAGTGGGTTTTGTTCATTTGTTTGTTGTCATATTGTAAAATGATTGTGATTAGGTAGATTGTAACTAAGGATATGAGTCCTTAAACCCACCACTTTAGTTTCTTTGTTTTAAAAATAAAGTATAAAAACAATAAAACAGTAAAGTAAAATGAATTGGTTTACAGTTTGGCTGCTTCTTTGAAGAGAAATATTAAGTAGGTTTTCTATGGTTTTTCTGTACCTGTTACAATTTTAAGTGCAAGATTACACAGAAGCCAAGAACATTGCTTATATTGATAGAACTGTGAGACAACATTCAGGATTTATTCCTTTGGAGAGTCCTTTTCTGGCTCTAGGTCCTCTGCTTGTTCTCTATCACAGCATGTAACCTGGGGAGAAACTTTATTCTTCAGGACACAGATCTGGGGTCTCATGCTTTTTGGGGTCTACAAGAGAATCACGGTATTGATAAATGCACAACAGTTCCATAAGTAATGCCTATAGATTGTTCCAGAAGTATCTACTGGATTTCTAGAAACTGACAAGAAAACAATAAAAGTATCTACGATCATCTTATATTAGTATGGTTCACGTTTCAATCAATGAGGCAGTATGGATATACCATCTTTATATAGTCTATAGTTTACAAAAAGGTCACTCTGTGTTCTACTTAATTTGTATTTTGAAAAAAATGTATTTTATATCTACTCTGGTTGTACCATGCAGCCTTCACTTCATTGCCTACTTAGGCAGTTTCTCTTGGTATATTCTAAAATACTCAGTTATATCTCATGACTTTTATTTAATTTGGAAGAGAAATTAGTTCACAGGTATTTTCTCAAAGAATATTTAGTTTCTATTTCATCATTGCATTATTGAAAGTTATAAGTAGAGATTACAAAATTCTCCTGAGCCCCTTTGCCCCCCCCCACACAAACGCAAAGAGCAAGCAAGAGACAGAGAGAGACAGAGAGAGACAGAAAGAGAGACAGAGAGAAAGAGAGACAGAGAGACAGAGAGAAAGAGAGACAGAGAGACAGAGAAGGAGAGATGGGGGAGAGAGGAAGAGAGAAAGAGAGAGAAAGTAATCCTTATTAAGAATAAAATAACCTTTCGCTTTTGTTCCCACTGCCCTTGAAGAGCAAAGGAGAATGCAAATGAAGAAATCTATTGCAGGAAAAGCATTGTTTTTAAAGATAAGCCATCACCCACGAACAGGAAAATAGGAGGAAGTTTTTCAGAACTCTTTCATTAATTGTTTTAACTGGTTCTTGCTATCTGGGTGGTCTCTTTGACTGCAGGATATATCTAATAGATGTTCTATGTTGAAAATAATTTCTCACTAATACACACATAGTTAATCATTAAAAACTCCCTGGCAAATGCGTTTGACCTATTGAAGTGTATGTAATACTTTTATCCATATAAATACTTTCCCTTGGGAATATCATAAATTCTATATTTGTATCCATTTCATTTTACTTCCTTATATCATAGTAAAAGTGGGTCTTTTGTTGCTTTTTCACTACACTGAGTTTATAGCACTTCTGAGTTGCACAAATATTAAGCAAAAATTGGGAATCTCAATGGGCACTTTTGCCCCTTTACTTGTGAGAGTATAATACAGTTATCAATGTTATTTACATCTTGTATCAGTATGATACACTTGCCCCAATTAATAATTTAGTGACTTGAAATTAAGAAAGGCCCGCAGTTGACAACATAAGGCAACCTCCATTGAACCTTGTATGTATTTTGAAAAATGTATTAAAACATATACTTATTACTACATTGCCATTTAAATTTCAATGAACAATTCTAAAAATTTCCTTCCTCAAAATTTTGACCTCTCTGCCAAAATTCTAATCCTTTTAAAATTTTTCTAGTTTTTTCTCAGCTAAATGGCTTTTCTCCTACCATCCTCCCATTTTTATTAAGTCCTCTTCAGCATCATTCACATCCCAAGATGTATTTCTTTTGGACATGTTCTGTGATTCCTATTCAGTTTAACATGTGTGTGGTCATTGAATAGGAACTATCTGTTGACACCTGGCAGAATTACCAATGGGTAAATAACTGAAGGCAATGATCCTCCTTTCCCAGGATCTCTCAGTACTAAACAGTTCAGCAATAAGCAGGGTCACTGAAACCCTCCTCTTTCCATTTCTACCTATCAGTAGGCCATTCCTATCCATATCCAGTACAGCTATCCACAGATACTGGGGGTAGGAGGGCAAGGAGAGATGGTTCAGTGATGGCCTAACCAGAAAACCTGTTTAGGTTCAATTGAGCATGCTAGGTACAGTTTACAGTACCACATAGGAGCTAACATCAATCTGTAATTCTAGTTCCAGGCCATTGAATATACTTTTCAGGCCTCCATTGGTATTGCATATATGTGGTGAACAGACACATGTGAAGGAAAATCACCCATACATATAAAATACAGACAAGTAAAAGAAGAAAGAGAGGAAGGAAGGAAAAAAGAGGCGGAGGGAGAGAGGGGGGATGGAGGGAAGGGCTATTCATCACCATTTGTTTAAAGAACTTTCCCTATCTCTGTCTGTCTGTCTACCATCTATATATCTATCACAAATATTTATTTGATACAAATGTTTCTTTGTTGCCCAGTCTACACTTAATTCTGTGAAAAGAGCCAGACTCTTCCTCCGAGATTCATGCAGATTGTTTAAATGAAGAATTTAGATGACTGCACAAAATTCTGAAAAGTTTAGTTTGTAATCTTAAGTACAAAACAAATGAAATAAAGACTAAAGTCTCTGATTATTTGTAAGTGACCATTTGGCTAGATACACATTAGATCTGTCTCCGTTACCTGTTGTCTGATACAGACATGAAAACACTCACACACACAAACACTAACACACACACTCACAACACACTCATACACATACACAGTCACAGTCTTATACATATACCCACAGACACACAAGAATCAATATTAATACCATACTATTTTGAAGATTGTCACTTTATATTACAACTGTAAGATCAGTTTCAGATTTATTGCCTCAAGTTATAAAATATTATGTCATTTTAATGCATCAAACAAGGAGGCATTTGTTAAAGTAGTAATAAGAAACTAATGCTCACTTTCCTGCATTCTGACATGTAATTTCAAGTAAATCCATGTTGATAGAGGCTTATGAAGAATAAGTAGTATCATTCCCTGAGAAGATTATAAGGGTCTATAGTATACATTAAATTTCTAGAATATAAGAAAGGTAGTCATTTTGAATTTCAATCAAATATATTAATATTTCTAGTAGAAGGTGCACCATTGTTTTTGGCAACAGATAAAGAAAAGGGAGAATTAAAGATGTGAATCATTGTTTAACCTATAACTCCTTCACTGACCCAGATAACTAGTCTACCAACATACTGTATCAGAAGCATAAATCTAATGTGTTGTCAAAATCTGTAAAACAGAAAGCAGAAATAATGAAATTTGGAAGTCTCAAAATAACTCTAGAAAGATAGAGAAAAATTAATTTTCTCCTGGGAATATAAAAAGAAAGCCAATATTCACTGAATGAATTCCAATTGCTAGTGTGGTACTGGGGGAGGAGTAAAAATAAACCTTAGAGAGAAAAGAGGAAATTGAACATAAAATAGTGTCAGATTGGTAAGGCTGTAGGTACACTCATATTTCTCTTCAAGAATGCCAATTCAAACTAAGACAAGAGAGTATACAAAATCCCTTGGTTCAGAAAACAACTTCAGAGATGTTCACATGCTTTAAATCTTATATCTCAGAATCAGTGGAATTTAGTATATCTGCTTTGTTTTACCACATTCTTTATGCTTCTGAGAGAGGCACCTTAATTATTTCTAAAATGAATATTCCAACAGCAGAAGTCTGTGTGTGTGTGTGTGTGTGTCTGTCTGTCTGTCTGTCTGTCTGTGTCTCTGTCTGTGTGTGCCTGTGTGTGCGTGTCTGTGTGACTGGGTGTGATATATATATTCTTCATAGTCACAATCCATTTGTCTTCCATTTTACATTAAAACTGTTGACTTCTGCCATTCTTCTGGTAGATGCTACCCATGTCCCTGACTGATTCTAACAAGTTTGTTCTCTCTCAGCTGGTCTTTAATCTAGTTACTTCAAGTCATTTTCTTGGCCACCAACAGTATCAGTCGATGTTATCCCTGTGATCTACTTGACATGTCAAAAAATTCAAATCTCTTGGTCAAGCAAAAATCATTTTCCAACTGTTGTTAAAACAAGAAGCTTAGTATTTGAGAATTATTTCACATTATACCTTCCTGAAGAAGTCCCTTTTCTTATGTTTTATGGTATTTTCCTCTGAGTGTCTTATTGTCATCAAATTTCTGCCAATGACAGAACCTCGTAGTAGAGAAATGATCCCCATAGTCTCATGTATTTCAGTGTTTGGTCCCAGCTGCTGGTACTATTTTTGAAATTTGTACTTTTAGTAGGATGTGGAAACTTATAAAAGGAAGTATATCATTGGAGGTGAGCTTGAAAGTTTGTATCAACACCCTTCTTTCTACCTGCCCTCTCTGCTTCATGTGTGTGGTTGAGTTATGATATCTCAGCTTCCTGTTCATGCCGTACTTTCACTGTCAAATTGTGCCTTAAGTTAATTTTGTTCATAGTGTTTTGTCACTGCAGAAGAAGAAAAGTAACTAAAACCACCTGAAATGAGCCAAACCTAAGCTTGGAAATCATGTTTACTATCCCTGTCCATTTAGCTTCTCTATAATTAATACACTGATAATCTTATTATTCCTAACTGAATGTATCTTTCATATCTAGAAGACTCTTTTCATTTCTAGTCATTTTTATGCTATGATTCATAATCAAACAATGGCACTATTACAATTAATAACTGTTTTCTGGTTTGCAACTTTCAAATATTTGTATCCTTAGGTTCAAATACTAATATAGTAGCTTCCGCTGTTGCTGCTGCTTCTTTCTCTTTCAGAAAATATTTAAATATGATTTTATTTTTGAAATAAAATATGACTACATCACTTTCTTTTTCCACTTGCTCATCTTGACTCCTGTCATCATCCTGCCATTTGCCTTTCTCTGATTTGTGACCTCTGTTTATTTTTTAAATATGTTTAATTTAAATTAGAAACATTCTTATTTTATGTATCAATCCCAATTCCCTCTCCTTCCCATCCTCCCATTCCATCCCTCTTTTGGTTCCAATCGAGAGTAAGGCCTTCCAAGGGGGATCATAAAAGTCTGTCATATCATTTGGGGCAAGGTCTAAGTCCTCCCCCATGTGTCCAGGCTGAAAGAGCAACCCTCTATGGGGAATGGGCTCCCAAACTTCATTTTTACACTACGGATAAATACTGTTACACTAGCAGAGGTCCCATAGACTGCCCAGGCCTCCTAACTGACACATACGTTCAGGGTGGGCTGATTTGGTTCTATGCTGATTTCCCAACTACCAATCTGGGATCCATGAGCTCCCCCTTGTTCAGTTCAGCAGTTTCTGCAGATTTCCTCTGCCTGGTCTTGACCTCTTTGCTCATCATTTCTCCCTCTCTGTAAGTGGATTCCAGGAGTTCAGCTGAGTGCTTAGCTGTAGGTCTCTGCTTCTGCTTCCATCAGCTACTGGATGAAGGCTTGCGTTTGTCTTTTTGTGACTGGGCTACCTCACTCAGGATGGATTCTTCTACTGCCAACTGATTGTCGCCTCTGTGTCTTTAGTTATTACTAGTTTTGCTATTCCATTTCTCCAGTTTTTCTGGACCTGATTATTTTTACTCTTCTCATCAGTAAATCCAGTATTACAAAACTAATGAATGACTCTGGTTACCGTTTTATATTATCCACCTACATAATATAGATGGCAAATTCTAAAAATCCCAGGTCTAGTGTATCCATCTGTGTTGGTCCCTTCTGTTACCTATGAGATTTTTGTTACATCAGTTGTCCTAGTTACTGATGGTCTCAGTGTCTTTGAATTATCAATTATATTCCTCTACATACTTCATATCATATTTCTGTAATCTATTTCTATAACTATGTAACTAAGATTTCTTCTTAGGAGAATACCATTCATGTTGGTCTAGGGACTGCTGTGATGACCTAATCCTAATTTGCTCATATTTGTGGATCCTATTAGAAGTTAAGAATGCCCCCTCTAGTTTTACATATTGAAATAAATTGCCCAATGTGAATATAGTAGATGTGGTACAATAAGTAAGTAGCAACAATCCAAGAATAGAACCTCATGAATAGCAACTGTGCTGGCATATGAAGGCAGAATGATGGAATATTCTTTTCTACTTTATAGAGCATCAAAATATAGTGATCTGAGACCTAGAAAAGGGACCTCAACATATGGCAATATATTGATGGACTTCTAGACCCCAGAATACTGAGGAATACAGTCACAATATGGTACATTTTATAGCAGACCACATTAATGAAGAAAGACCCTGTTTACAAGTAAAACTGAGTACAGAGCTATTGCATGTCTTGGGATTGGATAACCCAGTACATAAAACTTGAAAGGAATATAAGTATAAATATAAGGTGTACCATATTCCATCTTTTCTCACCTTCCCATTTATTGAAGCTCACTCTGTAGGAAGGAATCTTCTACTGGCCTGTCTTTCTCAGCTCCTTTCCCGCCTCTCAAAGCCTTGTGACTCCAGCTACTATCTGTCCTATGATTTGACTTACAGCGTTCTTCTGAGACTGTGTGATTGATCTCTTGCTTCTTGGAGTTCCAGTTTATTCTTACATATCCCAATACATCTCTGTAAATCTGTTAAGATCTAAGATTTAGGAATCCTGACTAATACCTGTATCATAGACTTTGCTCCCCTCGTTGTTAATTCTTTTATATTCATTCAAAGGAACTGAAATTTCATGTGAACAGTAATTATTCAAGATAATTTGATTCATTTAATTGGTCATTTTTAAAGTATAACTTTGTCAGATTATTAAACCTGGAATCACTACAATGTCATTGATGGGAAACAGAAAAGCCTGTATGGCTACTTTAGTGTTAATGTTAAAAATTATAAAGAGGATTAGTAATAAGGATGCCTGTTGAATATATCATGGTGAAATTCATAGACCATTGCTGTAAATGTGAGAATTACATATGCCATTTAAAGTTTGTAAGTAGACTGTAAAAAAGAAGCCAGATTATTTCATGAGCTTTGGGAATTTTTATTTATTGGCAGATAACAAAATAATTGCCAGTTCTAGAAGGAGTTGAGAAATAAAAGGTCAAGAAAAGTGAAAGCACATCTTTGGGACAGGATAGAAATATGATAGTGGTTGATTCTTACTTTAATTCCACAGTGTAGAATGTAGATACCACAGAATTGGAAATATAAGCTGACATATTCGCAGAGCTAACTAGGTAACCTTTTGCACTGGAAATGTCCTGACAGATTTCAGCTAAAATACATGTGCAAGGTATTATTTTTTCTTTGGCATGGAATCTGGATGTTTAACTTACTCTGTGTTAAAAGCTGAACTTACCTATTTCTTTATCTGTTTTAATTCTTATGTTAAATCATAACATTTAACTCAGCTTTAATGTTCACATTTAACATAGAAAAGTAAGATGTGCATTTAATGGGAATAAAATTCTTAAATAGTGCTACATTATGATGCATGATTTAATAATTTCTTGCCAATTAAGTGAATGTGTGTGAGTGTGTATGTGTGTGATTGTGTATGTGTGTATATAAAATTATTGCAGCTTGCTCTCCTACCTCTGCCTTTGCCCTCCTCAAAAGGTGTAATGAGTTTATTGGATAATTTGGGTAGATGAAGCCTAAATCATACAGCTTATTTCATTTGAAAGTCTAAATACAACGTTTCACCTTTGGTGCTTAGTTACATAATGGATACCACAGTTAATCCATCTTTCCTTGATGATAATTCTGGCCTTTACTTAAAAGGGATCATAATTTAAATGCTATAAATCCAAAAAGTAGATGCTAATTTTCCTTAGGATTATGCGAAGGCATCTTGAGAGTCACTGATGAGTTTCCATTACCATCTGCCAAGATCAGGAAAACTTCCTCTGTGGCTCTCTCTTTAATGGGAAAATGAACAGGTTTATGTACAGTGCTGGTTAATTGGAAACAAGATACATCTCTCAAGGATCTTCGCTTCTTTTCACACAGTGTGAATTCTGAGGCAATCACAGTGTAGCAGGTGGAAAACACAGAGAACAACACAGCTGCACTCGGCTAAATGGTGCCTGCAAACAATCAGAAACAACTGAGACGGTTTTCCCGATTTTGCAAGTTGGGGATGTCAGCAATTTGTTACTGCCCTTCCCTAATGGGAACGCCCTGAAAATAGCAAATTGATGTTTTACATGTTAGCAGACCATAAAATGCAATGCATTCTAGGTTTTTTTTTCCCTAGAGATAAGTCTATGTGGAATCATCTTTTCTTTGGGGAACAATAGTCAGCATTTTTACTTTTGAAATGTCTCACCTTCTTTGCTATATGTATAATCTCATTATTTACCTATTTTGGTACCTTTTAGAAAGCAAATAATTGCACATCATTTCTAAGATGTATTTTTTAAATAATGGCAATATTTAAAAGACATCCTTCATCAAAATGAATTACATATTAAATAATATCAAAATTATATAGATCTTTAAATATGTAATTAATAAAGTATTCTATTTCTCATTTCATGATAAAGAAAACATGTAACATACATGAACGTCAACAAATCCCATAATATTTCAGTTTTAATACATGTACATGAACCAGACACAGTGCTACACAACTATAATTCCAACACTTAGAGAATGAAGATTACCCTCAGCAAGTGTGAGGTATCCTGGGCTATATAAGGCATTATCTCAAAAAAAGAAAAGAAAAACATACTAAAATTTAAAGTGAATGTTATCAAAAATGACAGGTTCTCCAGGTAGTTAGACTTCTACTTAAAGTCTTAAAGTCCTGCAGACATTTAATTACTCCTGACATTATTCAAAGTATAAAAAGTGCTATCAAGTTAAGAATTTATGAGGTATTTTCTTGTTACTAAAAAGTACATTGCCAAAGTAACTAAAGGAAGAAAGGGTGGTTTATTTCATGTCAGAGATTGAGGTTACAAATCTATTATTTCAGGCAAGACATGGTGGCTAGAACATGAAATGGCCAATTACATTGCAATTACAATCAGAAATAAAGGAGAGATGAGTACTGGTTTACAATTAGATTTTTGTTACCACAGTCACTGGAGCCTTCCTCCAAAAACTTTCATAGAGGTACCCTCACAATCTTAGCTAGACATTTGTCTCCTAATTGATTACAAATCCAGTCAAATTAACAATGAAGCCTAATCATCATACAGCAGTAGCAATATGTTCACTAAGTCTTTATCTCTAATATAACTTGCTTCTCATCAATAATAATATTTACATTCTTACAAAGCTATACTTATTTTCTAACTGCCCCATTTTCCAACTGTGCCTATGGACAAGATGAATGTGGAAATGGAGAATTAGAGGTTGACCTTGAAAGTAGTTTGTGAAAGCTCCCTGATTATGATTCAGCCAGTCTCTGAAACACTCACATCCAGCAGAAGTCTTCCCCTAAGAATCACTAATGGGAGGAATAAATCTTTCTTGTTTGATGGCATTGAATCCACTTTTCTGCAAAATGAGTAAAGTCCCTTACCTAAAGAAATTGCTTTCCAATATTAGAAGAAAAGAATTACCAGGGAAGTATAGTTTCCCTATAAACTAAAGTCTTCTGGCAAAATTTAACTTGGAACTCCAAATCATTTTCAATGGTAATACTTTTAAAATACACAGGAAGGGTTATGTAGCCAGTCACCCATCTCTTAATGAGGAGTAAGTGATTTGAAAGTGTAGGGTGCAAAAGTAATAATATTTGGTATAGTTGGGTGACTGGTTATAGGGAAATAAAGACAGGAAATCCAAGGAGGTTTAGTGCTGCAGTCTCTTTAAGGTAATATCAAAATTTTGCATTTGTATTCCATATACATAATGAGAACAAAACAGAAGTTATGCAGGTGATACATTGCATGACAACATGGGAGTGAGTAATACTAATATTTAAGTGATATTAGTAATAATACTAATATTCATGTGATGTGATTTTCCAAATAGCATACTTTCTTCTATTAAAGTAGAAGTCACATTTATCAAAATCTATACAAAGCATGCATTTTGTTGTGACCTCTTACAGCAATGTGGCTAGAGGTACACAGTATTTTTTATTTAAATTAGAAACAATTCCTTAGCCATCTGGTAAATGCAAATAAAAACAGCTCTGAGATATCATCTTACACCTATCAGGATGTCTAAAATCAAAAATACAAATGACAGTTTATGCTAAAGAGGGTGTGGAGACAGGGGAACGCATCTCCATTGCTGGTGGGAGTACAAACTTGTACAGCCATTTTTGAAATCAGTATGGCAGTTTCTCCAGAAAATGACAACCAGTCTACATCAAGATCCAGGAATTTCCACTTTTAGGCATATACCCAAAGAATGCACATTCATAAAAAAGGAATTCAGTTCAATTATATTCATAACAGCATTGTTTGTAATAGCCAGAAACTGGAAGCAACCAAGATGCCCCCAAACAGAAGAATGCATAGAGAAAATGTAGTACATTTATACAGTGTAGTACCACTCAGCAGAAAGAAACAAGGGAATCTTAAATTTCCAGGCAAATGGATGGAACTAAAAGAAACAATCCTAAGTAAGATAACTCAGTCACAGAAAGACAAACATGGTATGCACTCACTCATATATGAATTCTAGACATAGTGAAAATGATTAACAGCCTATAACCCACACCTCCAGAGAAGCGAGGAAACAAAGCAGACCATAAAGAGATATACAAGGACAAGAATCCCTGAACAAATGGGAGTATGTGGGATGGGAGGTAGGAGAAAGAGGAGGGGAGAAGGGGCAGGGAGGAGAACATGAGGGATCAGGAAGATTGAGTGGGGAGAGAAATAGAGGACAACAAGAAAAGAGACACATCAATAAAGGGAACAAACATATGTTTAAAGAGAAATCTGGCACTAGGGAATTAAACAGAGATCCAAAAATCATGACCTAACTAGTTCCCTAAACAATAGTGGATAGGCTTCGTTAATGCCCATCCTCTATAATGAGAATGATGACTACCTTAAATGCCATTCTAGAGCCTTCATCCAGTAGCTGATAGAAGCAGAAGCAGAGATCCACAGTCAAGCACTGAGCCAAACTCCTGGAATCCAGTTTCAGAGAGAAGGAGTGACAAAAAGAGGGGTCAAGACCACACAGGGAAAACCTACAGAAACACCTGGACTGAGCAAGTTGGAACTCAGGGACCACAGTTTTATACCTGGGGAACCAACATAGACCCAAAACAGGCCCTCTGAATGTGGGTGTCAGTTAGCACTGGGCAGCTTATGGGGCCTCTAGTAGTAGAAGCAGGATGTACCCCTATTGCATGAACAGACTTCAGAAGCCCATTTCCCATGGAGGGATACTCTCTTAGCCTAGATACACAAGGAAGAGCCTAGGTCTGCCCAAAATGACTTGACATATTTTAATGATTCCTCATGGAAGGCCTCATCCTCCCTGGGCAGTGGATGGGGTTTGCGATGGGGGAGTTGGTGGAGGCATAGGAGGATGGGAGGGAGCTTGAATTGATATGTAAAATAAGATTGTTTTTATTTAAATACAACTTATATAAAATCAGAAACAAGCTAGTTTTACATATCAATCCCAGTTCCCTCTGTCTCCCATCCTCCCATGCCCCACACAGACTCCCTATGCCATCCCCTTTCTGCTCCTCAGGGAGGGTGAGGTCTTCCATGGGGGCTCTTCAAAGTCTGTCATATCATTTAGAACAGGGTCTAGGCCCACCCCAGCATGTCCAGGCTGAAAGAGTATCCCTCTATGTGGAATGCGCTCCCAAAGTCCAGTTACATACTAGTGATAAATACTGATCAACTACCATAGATGACCGAAGCGTACAAACTGACACAAACATTCAGGTGGTCTGGATCAGTCCTATGTTGCTTTCCTAGCTATCATTCTGGGGTGTGTAAGTTCCTCCTTGGTCAGGTCAGCTGTTTTGTGGGCTTCTTCAGCCTGGTTTTGAACCTGTTGCTCATCACATCTCCCTGTCTACAACTGGATTCCTGGAGTTCAGTTCAGTGTTTAGCAGTGTGTCTGCATCTGCTTCCATCAGCTACTCAATGAAGGCTCTAGGATGGCATATAAGATACTCACTAATCTCATTATCAGGGAAAGACAGGTAAGGTAGACTCTACAATGTTGCTTAGACTCTTAGGCGGGGTCACGTTTGTAGACCACTGAACATATACCCATTGCCAGATTTCTCTTTAAAATTACAATGGCTACCTCTAATATATCACTATTCTTGTTCTCCTCTATTCTTCCCCTGATTCCAGCTGCCTGCTTCCTCAAGTCCTCCTCTCTCCTCCTCTTCTGCCCTTCTTTCTCCTAACTCCCTCTCTCCCCCTCTCCATGCTCCCAATTAGCTCAGGAGATCTTGTCCCTTTTCCCTTCCCCAGGGGACCATGTATGTTTCTCTAAATTCCTCCTTGTTTCCTAGCTTCTCTGACAGTATGGACTGTAGGCTGGTAATCCTTTGCTTTATGTCTAAAATTCATATTTGAGTGAGTACATATCATATTTGTCTTTTTGTGACTGGATTATCACACTCAGGATAGTTTCTTCTAGTTCCATACATTTGCTTACAAGATTAAAATTCCATACTTTTCCACTGAATAGTACTCCTTTATGTAAATGTACCACATTTCCTTAATCCATTCTTCATTTGGGGGGCATCTAGGTTGCATCCACGTTTGTGCTATTACAAATAATGCTGCTACAAACAAATAATAATGCAAAGAAAAAAGACAGTACTCAAACTCAAAGCTATTTTTAGTAAAAAAATGGAAACAAATACAAAGTATTTGGTGTAGAAATATTTACATTTTGCCTGTATCAAATCATGGAAAAATCAGTGCAGTTAAATTTCACTTTCTGAAAGCAATGTTCTCACTAGGTGGTTAAAAGCCAGATCAAATTCCATGTATGAAGAAATGAATGAAAACAATTTTTCCTTAAGGAGATTCATATTTTCAGCATAGACATATATTAAGACATTCATAGCAAAATCTGTCTAGTCTCAGGTTCTTGGATGTCATACATTGTCAGGCATGGGTTTCACCTCATGTGTTGGGCTTTAAATTCAATCAGATATTGCTTAGTTTACCTTTTCTATACACCACAGACAAATATAGATGATATACTCCCATAAAAATCTCCTCAGAAATGAAATTACCCAGGAATAAATCTAACCAAGACACTGAAAGACCATGTTTAATGAACACATTAAATCCCAGTACAAAGTGATAGTTACACTAGAAAATGGAAAGATTGATAGAATTAATATTGTGAAAAATGACCTGCAACAAAAATTCACTGATAGTGTCACAGAAATCCCAACCAAAATCCAAATCACTTTCTTCACAGAGATAGAAATTAACCCAAAAATGCATATGGAACCAAAAAAGACCAAATGTTCAAAACAAAAACAACGCGAGCAAAAAAGCAAAACACTGAAGCAATAACATTCCAAAACATGAGATACATTACAGAGTCATAATAATAAAAATTACTATGGTACTGGTACAAAAATAGAAATCTAGTTCAATGGGAGAAAACTGAAGAAAAATGTGAGCTTATGAAACTTCAGCCATTTAATATTTGATCGATGTGCCAATATGCCAAGAGTATAAATGGGAAAAAATAAAGCATCTTCAAAAAATGCTGCTGGGTAAACTGGATTTCAGAATACAGAGTTAATATAGACATGTATCAATCATCTTGTAGAAAAACTATCTTCAAATGGACCAAATGTGAAGCCTGAAATACTTACAGTGCTAAAAGAAAAGAAAAGCAGTGCTCTACATCTACTTTCTGAAGAAGATGAACTCTGCCCAACAATTGCAAGGTGTGACTTCATAGAACTAAAAGCTTCTACACTGCTAAGCAAATAAGTGAAGAGGAAGCCAAAAGAAGGGAAGATAGACTTGCCTAGCTGGACATCTGACAGAAAATTAATGTTGAGACCACATAAAGAAGAAAATTTTTACATGACCCCATTCAAAAACTGGGCATTGGTTCTAAAAAGAAAGCCTCCCAAAGAGGATATTAGATTGGATATGAAATATTTCAAGATGAATTTCTCAATAGCTAGGGAAATGCACACATCATTCAGTTTCCTGACAGGGTAAGCTGCACCTGGGTGTCTTATTAGAATTGAAGGAAGCCTGCATTCCTAGAGAAGTAAATCTAGGTTGCATTATCATGTAAAGTATATGCATGTTGATTTTTATGTTGACCAGACTGTGTCTGGGAAAAAATACAATTTCTAAATTTCTAACTAGAAAAAAATACCTGTAACCCTGGAATTAATGTCAGATACAATTCATTGGAAAAACATGATATCAGGTGTGTCTTTGAAAAAAAGAAATTTGCAGAAGGGTGTTCATACAGAGATTTGGAAGGGTCACCTTCATAGAAGTTGCTCTATTTAAAAATAAACAAAATAAAAATTGCTTTATATTTTCCTCATACTTTGATTTTTTATTTTATGTAGAAGCAATCTAATTTTACATAGCACTTCCCCATTCCTTCTCCTTTTTAGCTTCCCATATCCCCCACTGACCCCCCAACATAGCCACACCCACTCCCCAAGGATAGTAAAACCTTCCATGGGGGAACATCAACATCTGTCAAACCATTTGGGGGAAGACATAGGCCCTCCTCTGTGTATATGGGCTCAAATAATATCCCTCCATAGGGAATGGGCTCCCAAAGTCCATTTGTGACCTAGGGACAACTAATGGTTCTACTGTTAGAGGTCCCATAGTCTGTCTTCTAACTGGCACACACATTCAGAGGATTTGGTTCAGTCCAGAGCTGGTTCCCCAGCTTTACAACTGGGGTCCCTGTGCTCTCACTAGGTCAGGTCAGCTATTTATGTAGATTTCTCCAGACTACTTTTGTCATCCTTCCTCCCTCTCTACAACTGGATTCCAGGAGTATGACTCAGTGCTTAGCTAGGTGCCATTCTTCTGCTTCCATTAGCTACTGGATAAAACCCTAGGATGGCAATTAAGGTAGTCATCAATCTCATTATAGCAGAAGGGTATCAAAGGTGGCCTCTCAACTACTGCCTAGATTCTTAGCTGGGGTCATCTTTGTGGATCCCTGAACATTTCCCTAGTACCAGATTTCTCTTTAAATCTATGTTGGATCCCTCTATTGATGTGTCTCTTTGTCTCTTTTATTGTTATACTCTATTCTTCCCCCTAATGTTCTCCTTCCCCCTCCTCCTCTCTCCTTTTCTTTTTCCTACCTCCCTCCCTTCTCCCTTCCTGCTTGCAATTTGCTCAGGAATTCTTGTCCCTTTCCCCTTATGGAGGGATCATCTATTTCTCTCTTAGGGTCCTTCTTGTTTCCTAGTTTCTCTGGTGTTATGGATTGTAGGCTAGTAGTGCTTTGCTCTATTTTTAAATCCATATATGAGTGAGTACATACCATGCTTGTCTGTCTGTGACTGGGTTACCTCACTCAGGATGTTTTCTTCCTGTCCCATCCACTTGTCTTCAAATTTCAAGATTTCATTGTTATTTTCCACTGAGTAATATTACATTATTTAATTGCACCACATTTTCTCCAGCCATTCTTTAGTTTAGGGGCATCTATGTTGCTTCCAGGTTCTGGCTTTTACAAGAAACACTGTTTTAGTTGAAAATATGTCTTTGTTGTTTGAATGTGCATTCCTTTAAATTACTAAAATTTATTTGCCTTTTTGAAATTCTGTGAGTGAATCTATGACTCTCTCTCCCTCCCTTCCTTTCCACTCTCTCCTGGCCTTCCTTTCTTGTCAATACATTTATACACATTTCTTATTTCATTGTGTTTCATATTCCATCGAGTTGATATTCTCTTTCACATAGACTGTATCCCTTCCATGGAAATCATATGTTTTTCTTGGACTTTCATATTCAAACTTTTGGGTATTTTTTATATTTTGTACAACTGAGGATTCATGGTTTTTCATCTGTAGAAAAATTTTAGCCATTGTTGTTTTCAAAAGTTATGTTAGCCTTAATAAAACTATTATCTTACTCTACAACTTTTACTAGACCTTCATGAATCTCACTTGTTACAATTTTGTTTTCTATCATATTTTCTCCCTGTGCATAACCATAGCCACTTATTCAAATATATTTCCTGTTTACTCACTCACTATATAATGACTCTATTCAAATGTTGATGGAGATTTTTAGCTTCAATTATTAGATTTTATATCCTCTGGCCTTTTAGATACCCTTGATGCTTTGAAATATAGCACATTATTTCTCTGTCTTAGCTACTTCTCTAAATTTTATTCTATTAAACTCTTAAATGACTTTTCTATGTGTAGAATTTCTTTCTATTCTTTACAGAGTTAGTTTTGTCCTTATATGTTCAGAATTTTAATCTTAATGTATACATTTTAAAAAGATTTAATATTTTGGTTTTTCTTGCAAAAAGATAAATCATTTTTCTTTCTTTTTTAATGCATGACAAGTCAAAGTAGAGACAGTATTGGTAAAGAATTATAGAATCATCATAATTTTAATATGACATAGATACATAAATTTTTAAATTACGTGAAACTGTATAAAATTTACAATGGAATTCTATTCTTTATAAGCTTATGAACCTGAAATTATTTTTTAATTTAAAGCTTCAAAACAAAAAAGAGAGATGATGATATTAATAATCACTACAAGAAACACTACAAAGAATATGCATAAGTTAAGAAATGTGAAAAATTTACATTCTGGATACTTTGAAAATATACTCATATCAAATGAAAACTGAAATGATAATAGCTGAATAAAGAAATTATATTGTATTAATAGTATTTAATAGCACTCAATAATTAATGGAAAAATTACTTATGAAATATGAATTAGTCACAGAATTGTTGTTCAAATGTAGAAGACCCAGAGACTGATATTGGAGTTCAAACTTCAAGCTGAAGAATCAAAGTAGCAGTCCACTAGCTCTTACCACTACCTCAGACTGAATGAGCTGGTCCTGCTGCCTCTCCTCAGTGTGGGTGGAGAATCCTGAGACTGAATCAGTCTTCCTATCCTCAGTGTGGATAGGGAATGAATCCTCCTGTCTTCAATGTGACTGGAGAATGATTGCCTGATACTGAAACTTTGTTCCTGTCCTATATACCTCCCTAATAATGGGTTAAATGTGTGTGATCACAGGTGCTGAGATTCTCTTCCTTTATCTGCTTCTCTTTAGGACTGGATCAATCTTTTGTAGATCTGGGTGACCTTGGACTCACAGCGATCCATCTACCTCTTAATTCTGTGTCATATGATTCAAGGTGTGTACTATCATCTCCTAGCTTCTGACTGCTGTGATTAAAGGTGTCTGCCTGGATTCTAAGGCTTGTGGCAGACTGTGCTTCCTAAATCCTGAGGCTGCCTCTAATAAATCATAAATAATATATCACCACACAAAAGCATTTATTATCTTGGAAGAAAACCTGTATGCAAATGACTATGATGTCTAAAGATGATGACTGAGTTGGTTCCTTTCATAAAATGTTCTAGGAAAGGCAAATCTATAATCACAGAATTCAAGACATCCTTCTCCAGGAGCCAGAGTATAGCAGCACCCACAAAAGGACAAAGGGGAGAGATATTCTAGAGGTGATAGGTCATGATTGTGACAGTAGTTATGTCACTGACCACATTTATTCACATTCAGTTAATTGGTGTAATATTTAGAAAATTTATTAGATAGCAATTTACCTCATAACTGATGGTCTTTTGCAAAATTTATTATTGTTGTTGTTATTATTATTATTTTATTATTATTTTAGATTTATGTGTATGTATGTATACAATATGTATGCATGAGTGTTGGAACTTATATGCCACGGTACTTGTGTGAAGTTCAGGGGATGAAGCTAAGAAGTCAGTTTTCTTCTTCTGTCATGAGTATTGGTCACAGATTGCCAGGCAAATAAGTGAGTTTAGCTACTTATGTATCCAAAGTTGCTGTTTTCTATATTTTATCTGACTCCTCTGAATTTTCGTGAGAAATAATAAATCATCTGTATTCATCTCTTTAGTTAATTTATGATGGACCAAAGGGGAAAGTCCCCTTATTGCAGAAGAGGTTTCAAATTTCTATACAATTACCACATGGAAATCTAGTGAGTGCTGGCATGTTAAAGTTCTTGCTCCAGAGCCTCTCTGAGACCTCAACTGGCATCTTTCTTTTGTACTGAGCCAAATTCTTTCCTCTCACTGTGACTGCATAAACATTACCTCATCTTTCTTTTTAGGCTGAGAGAAGTCATCTAATTCATTTTGGCATGAATACAATAAACCTGATGAAACTAGAAACCTGAAACTGTTGTTTGAGAAAACAAAAACTGACTTACATGAATTTATTCATTACATTCTGAACATCATTGGGCCTATAAATTAGCATATACACTATTACTCTGGAATAGAACAAATATAACTAAAAAATAAACACGAACTCTGCATAGTTGACTTTTCTCTCCACAAACGAGTTTCCATTCCCTATCCAATCTTTAGGAAAAATCTCCATTAGGTTTTTCCTTTTAAGCTTCTGAGACTCTAGCCTTCAAAACAATGAAAGAAGTGTTCAAACACATCCATCTGTGAGGGATAGGCTGGTCCGATTAAAACCACAATTCACTCTGGTCCCCATAAGATTATAGTCATTTCATATTGGTAATGCATTCATTCCAACTCTCAATGTCCTCATAGTCTCCAACAGTGCCCAAACTCTTGAGAATTATGAAGTCTCTTCTGAGACTCAAGGTAATCCCTTAACTGTGAACTTCTGTACATAAAAAAATAAGTTACATAACTTGAATGTATAGTGGAACAGAATATTAGATTATCTATTCCCATTCCCGGATTGGAAATGTAGTGAGTAAAGATCAGACAAAAGCAAGAAGGAAGTCCATCAAGGTGGATCCCAAGCCTCACACCCTGCAGCTGGGATTCAGAGCTCACTACAGAATCATGGAGTTAACAAAGGGCTTGGATGTTCACCTTGTACCACCTCCATCTCTATTTCCCACAGTATGCATAGCCTCTCTTTCAGTCAGCATTCACTCTTTCAGTTTCCTTGGTTGGCATCACATGATTCTGGTATCTCCATCACAACTTAGACTTTACCTTCTCACATTCATGCAGTGGCCTATCAGGGCCGCATTAAAGGGACTCTGAACATGCCACTCATTGTGTGGCATCCATAGCTTTCTTGATCATGGGTGAAAACCTCCATGGTGCCTTCAACCCTGTCTCTACAATACGTATAAAGCCAGAACCATAAAAATGACACTGAAAGATCCCCCAGCTCTTGTTAAAGTCTATGTCCCTTGAATAAAGTTTGTAGTGAATTAATATTGCAATCTGTGAAACTTTTATTTTAAAAATTGGTTTGGGGGGATTCCTTCCTGAGAAATTCCGAGTTTGGGCTCACTCTTCTCAGAAGAATTTATAATTTTTGCAAAATGGATCTTTCCTTGGATGCAGTTTTGGCCTATTAAACATTTCCTATTATCCCACGATAATAAAGCATGAGGTTTCCCTTTAACACCCATAGCTTTTCTCTCAACTTAAAATCTGTGACATGAAATGTCTTATGTTACTTTCTTGGACTTTTCCTATATTTCCCTTTTATTTGCTTAGCTCTCTCAGTGTACATCTAGATATTGAGCAGATAACAGTAACCATGTCTTGTCCTGACTACTGCACTGCCTTAAATTTTCCATTAATGAAGAAATTCATCCATTGCTTTGTAATGCAGCCCCTCTCATTCTCAAACCATGGAAAGAACATAGCCATGTGTAGGTATATATTTTATACATATTTTTATAATTTATATAATATTTATATTAATATTCTACATATTATTATATTATATATAATGTTATATATATTTACAAAAGTATCTCTATATAATCATCTATATTCATTTACCTTTATCTCTATCTGCATCTCTCTAGCTCTCTAACTCTACCTAACTGTCTCTATCATATATCTATCCATCATCTATCACCTATCTATCTGTGTCTATCTCTGTATCTATTTGCCAGAACATAGACAGGTTTATCTCTTTCAAATGCCCAGCAGTATCCTGCTTATTCTTCTCTGAGAAATCATGAGCTGGGACTCAAGTGTTCCTATTTCTCTCAGTATTCTATGTGTTTGAACCTCCAAGATGACTCAAGCTTTGTCTATAGAGTTCTAGAGTAATTTCAAAAGTTTTCTCATAAATCAGTTCCACCAAGGATCAGACTTACCTCAAAACACCCCATGTCTCTCAGTAGCAATTTTCTACATGTTAATTTTCTCAATGTTGAGATTCAACACCTGACCTTAAGCAAATGAAAGGAAGAAGATTTTGTTTGACTTAGAATGTAAGAAGGATTATGCTCCATTGTGTCTGCGATCTAGAAGAAGGGAACAATCAATAAGAATTGTCTATTAAATCTCAAGACATACAACAATAATTAATTTCCTCTAGTAAAGGTCTACCTGTAGAAGGATCTTCAGGTTTCCACAATAAGATCATGATCAGAGGAAAAAGAGTTTAGTCACAGAAGTCTGTGGAAGATAATATGTAATCAAATCACAACACAGAAAAATAACCCTTATTGTACTTAAAGTTAGTCTCAAATCTTCGGAAAATTGTGAACAGATTTGTGTGTTTGTGTGTGTGTGTCATAGATATGTGTGTTTATATGCACACACATAAGAGAAAGAAGTTATATAAAATGTCTGATGTTCTTATTCTCTCACATGTCAATGAGCCTCCACCAGCACTTATATCTTCATCATTTTGCTGCTATTAGAAATTGCATACTGCAGGCATGTTCTAATATCTATCTTCAGCAGTTAACAGGCCAGTACAAGGCTTCTTGTTTGCTATTTAAGAAAAACATAAGCATAATTATTTTCAGAAATAATTTCAAAACTCTTTTAATTTTTTTCTATACACAAACATTTTGACAGTCTTTGGGAATGCAAAATGCAGCCTAAAGTTAATAATAATGTTATAAAATCTTTCATATTAGCATTATTTTGTTTACACATAGTGTTTCTTGCTAAAAGCAACAGATTGATAAATTTCCTTAATATTTAAACACTGCTGGAAGAGCACAGTACCCTTTTCTTTTGCAGATCATTTCTCCCTTGACTCTAACTGTGTTGTTGCAGTGGGAATTACCAATAATTGTGCCCAACAAATCTAATGATACTCTTGGACAGTTGAGCAAGTATCAGACTCAGAAGTGTATTCCTCTGTGACTGGTTAAGTCCAAGGACTACAGCACAATGTGAAATGTTCCTTACATAACAAATCTGAAGCTGTGCTAACTAGAGAATCACCAATGCGACATTTCTCCATCACAAAGAACTAGCTTGTCAGCAACAAAAGTCTGAATAATATCACAGAACACAGGATGAAAATGCAACATTTGTTACTGAATTCCATGTTGGCAGGCCTTTCTAAAAACTGACACTTTGTGACTCCTATTGTTTTATTAGGTAAAACATAAAGGCCTGTAACTGAATGTGATCCAGTTGAGTTTCTGGCATTTACAAACAAAATTAACTCTACCTCAATATTCTTTTTTTTTCAAGGATCCCACATGGAGTTTATTGGTAGACAGGGAGGGACAGGGAGGTGAGAGGTAACCAACCCTTGCAGAGCCGAGAGATATATAAGATGTGTGTGTGTGTGTGTGTGTGTGTGTGTGAGAGAGAGAGAGAGAGAGAGAGAGAGAGAGAGAGAGCGAGAGAGAGAGAGAGAGAGATGAGATGGATAGGAAGACAAGAGTAAAAGAGAGCGTAAGTTGGGTAAGTGGGTCGGGATCAGTCCTTTAAAGGGGTCCTTTGCACCTGCGTGGGTCTCACAGACCTCTGGGCTGGCCAGAGTGTTGCCTGAGTACATCTTGCCAGGTAACAGGCAGGCAAGCATAATGCCTGAACCTTTCATTCCCACCTTTATTTATGATTAAAAAGAGATGGAGTGTTAGATGTGGCAGGTTCGGGATCAAGGACTTTGAATTTTTAAGACTGCTTCCTGCTGACCTGGGGGTGTCGATCACCTTTTGGGCAACCTGAGAAAGTTGGGGTGTTGCCATGCTGGTTGTTCTATTGTAGTCCAGGCTATATGGAGCTGTCTGGTGCCTTGCAGATCTGGCAAGATGTTAGCAGAGTAAAGAACAAAGTTAGGTTTAAATTTTTATTTCTTAGGTCCTGGAATTTTAGGGGAAGATTGTAAGATGAGGGAGGGGTTCCCCAGGGAAGATAAGGGAGGGGAGTCCCAGGACCAGAGAGAGGTTGAATAATATCTAGAGTGAATCTGACCTGTTTGGATGGGTCCAATTTGGCTTCCTGGAACTTACAAGAATCCTTTGAGTTTAGGAAAACACAAGTATTAGACATATCAGCAGCATATTTTTATTAGAAAAGACTTGGCTTAAATCATTAACATTTTTAAAACTGACAGATATTTTTAGCACAATGAAAAGTACCTTAATTTTGAGCTTATAGGTATGATCATATAGTGGTATAGTTGTTTTAACACTCTGTTGGAGTTAGATTAGTAGCTTATCAGAACTTCATTGATTAATGTTGACTATGAAAAGTATTATAATGAAAGAGAGAAACCAGGAACATATTTTTTAATGTCTCAACTTAAACATCTTATATAGATAAACCTTAGAATACCCGTTCCTGAAATCTGTTTTATGACGGAGCTTTTTCTTGTCTGTTACTTTAAGGTGGCAAAGCCGTCAAAAGCATCAGAGTTCTTGAGAAGGATAAGGGTTAACCTGAGACTGGAGAATGAGAGACTTAGTAGCTGACTGCATGGACAGCCAGCCCCCAAGGGCCTCCACAGTTGTTGAAGTCAGAGGCTCCAAGAACACCTGCCTTTTGCTGATAGTGAGACCCATGGATTGGGACTTCTTAAGAAGGCTTTCCTGCCATTGATCCGACAATGTGGAGAAAGTCTATTCCAGTGTCTTCTTGTCCAGTGAAGAGTCCTTTGAAGCAGTTGAGGTGAAGGGCAGGGTTGCTTAGTGGCCATCATTGCCACTTTTTTGGGCAGAGTTTTTTTAGTGTCCACCAGCCTTCTTGGAGGAAATGGGGTGATGCCAGCAGCTGGCCTGTCTCTCTGTTATAAATAGCTTTTAAATAAAACATTTAAATGCCATGTTCTCTAGGTCTCTGAGCATTTGAGGACTGTTTGTCTGCTTAGCATATTTTAGTAGACAGAATTTATGTTTACTGACTTGCTTTAAGCACATAGGTGGCTAGAGAATAGAAGTAATAGAAGCTTTACCTTTGTAACCAGCTTATAGGAAGGACTGGGTGTTATACTTTGTTAATTTGAAATAGACCCTTACAACTTTAAATGTTTATCATCACTTAAAAAAATAACAATTTAGAAATATTTGATATTTAGTATAGTTGAATTAAAGTTACCTTATTTTTTTACACATACAGATAGATACATTAAACAGGATTGGGTAAAAGTGTTTGACCCTTACTTGTAGCAAACAAATTTAAAGAGACAGTCAGTGATGAGAAGGAAGATTTGTTGTAGATAGAACAGGGGACCCTGGAAAGGCACAGTATTCCATAAACAAGCCATGTGCAACAGGGCCCGTGAAAGATGAAATCAGAGACAAAAAGTAAATGAAGCTGGCTGGACTGGATGGGCATGCCTACAACTAGGCCACTCTGTAAACATAGCAGCCTCAGTAAACACCTTTCCAAAGCTAGGCTGCATGTTAGACCGCATGGTTAAGATCGCCAAGATGACGGCCTCCATAGGCACTTTCCTTAGAGTGTCCTGAGCAGAAACTAACCCAAGCCAGGCCATTGTAAGCTGCTGGCATCTGTATGGAGAAGAAATATGGTAGAAGCAAAGCTGGATAGAAAAGAGAAATTTGCCATCCCAAGCTGAATGAACAGGAGAGACAAAATAGGACACTCCCAGGTGGGAGGCGGTTCCCACCCAGAGGCAGGTTTAGCCTTGATGGGAAGTGGCAGGAAGCCTTTGTGACCAGCAGGAGTTGTTTTAGGTTTAGCTTTTAAAGCTAGAAGAATGAGATTTAGAGGAAGAAAGAATGTTGAAGAAAATGTTCAGAGGAAAGCTTGAACATAGCGCTACTCCTTCAATCGACCAAATCGCTGGCAGTGACTAGAGAGGTCCCGTAAAATATACTGATATAAGTGAGTCTGGATGACTTAAGGCATTAAGAGGAAAGAGGCAACCCAGAGGAGAGGATGGGTCAATTTCCTTTGTCGATTTGTTATCCATGAATCTGGTCTAAAGGAAAATAAAATGGCAAGATCAACTCTTCAGAACTCGTCAGCCTGAGGGTCTAGCCAGGGCAGAAAAGACTACACAAAAAATGGAACCAGAGTCTGAAAGGCAAAAAAGCCTCCAAAGGCTCAGAAAGGAGCCAAAAAAATTACCAATATGCTGTGCCTGTGGAAAACAAACCGAAAATGATTGTCAGACGATGGGTATCAACAGTGACCTTGAAGATCGTGGTTGGGTGAATTCCCCCATTTCCAAGAACACCATAAGGGTGACAGACACTCAACAGACAGTCCTTAGGGTTCAGGGGAACCTTTATCCTGACCTAAAGGGGGTCCTTACCAAAATATCTTTTACTACCTCAATATTCTAATGAATGACCACTTTTTTTTTTCTGGAACAGATTTTCAGTCCCTCAACTATGTACTGTAGCAGTGTGTCTAAAAACTAGTTTAATGTGCATCATAGAAGGAGAAATAATTTTTCAAAAGTAGAAGACTCTGTCAATCATGTAGTTTGTGGTAGTTTATTGGACATCTCCAACATAAGTTCATCATTTTGTTACTCTACAATGACATTTAGAAGGTTCAGGTAACTTTCACTATTACTGGTAGCCTAGAGAGCTTTTGAATACTATGCATATAAATATATGAAACATTTCATCAATGTCTATGTTTATCCCTTAAATTATTTATTTAGCAAATAAATAGTTTGAATAAATTTTGATTATCCTGAAATATTTCAGAGTGCATGTTTATCTGTGTCTTCTAGAAAATTTATGTGTTGTCTAAATAGAGTATTAATTAACCATTTTGTGGAATCTATTGTTAACCAGAAATATATGCTATATTATGGTTACTTACTTTATATATATTTATTTGTTCATGATATATATGCATGCATATTTGATGTATATGATATGTATATATGCGTTTATAGATCACATGCACAAAAATATATTGAATGTGATATATACGCACACATATAAAGTTATGGTAGACTACATTTGTGCATATACATACATACATTTATATATATATGTGTGTATATATATATAATTATATTTAGAGAGATAGTTGACTGAATGAGAAAAAGGAGGTCATTTCTTAATTGCCTGCTTATGTAATGCATCTTCATCAGATAATCTATTTGCATGCTTTTATACACTTATTTTGAAATTAAATGATAAAATAAGAATTATGACCACTAGATGTGATTTTTTACTCATCAATATTTTAGTTTCTTGGTGTTACACAAACAACAGGTAATTAAGGAATTCTGAAAGCAGAATAAATAGTGTTCCCCATGGAAGATATGCAACTGTTTATCCAATAACAAATGCTCAGCTCTCAAATCACTTACAAGATGTGGCTTTTAACAACCCAGAAGAAACAATTAAGACAAGTAACTTAAATGGATGCATATATAAAAGGTTTTAAGGTTACACTATAAAATATTTTTGTAAGATATTTTTTCTTTTCTTTTCTTTTCTTTTTTTTTTTTTTTTTTGGGTTTTACGAGACAGGGTTTCTCTGCATTGTTTTGGAGGCTGTCGGTCCAGCCCAGCCTTGAACTCACAGAGATCCACCTGCCTCTGCCTCCCAAGTGCTGGGATTAAAGGCATGTGCCACCACCTCCCGGGATAAGATATTTTAAATGCAAACTATTATTCATATGAAATTTATTCTAGTTGGAGTTAAAGGTAGAAATACAATCACAAATTCACATGTAAATTTTCCCTCCTTGCATACTTTTACAGGCTGGTCTCCACAGTAGAGGAAACAAAGTATGTGCATTGATTGACAAGGTAAAAATATACACTATCAATTCACACATGCTTACTTTTGAGGCTTTCAGCTCATGCAACTATTTAGATCAGAAAAAGAAATATTTAGTCAGCCTCACCTCTGAAGACATTTTCAAGTCATTATTTTATCATAATAAAAACTATTAACAGAAATAATATTCTTTTTTTTTTTTTTTGGTTTTTACGAGACAGGATTTCTCTGTTTTGGAGGCTGTCGGTCCAGCCTGGCCTCGAACTCACAGAGATCTGCCTGCCTCTGCCTCCCGAGTGCTGGGATTAAAGGCGTGCGCCACCACCGCCCGGCTTCTTATTTTTACTAAAAATAATAAAGACATTAAGCTTCTCTTTGTAGGAAGTTTTCAAAATGTACCCACTGCATTTTATTATGTGTATATACATATATGTACACATATATATGTGTGTGTGAATTAAGTATTTTTAGATATATATATGCACATATGTATTAGAATGTTTTTCTTTGAAAACATGAAATTGTACTCTATACACAGAAAAAAGAGATAGTCTCATTATACTGTATCATAACCTCTTAATAGCTGATTCATACCTACATATATGCATACACATAATTAAGAGTAAATTCTTAAAATTATATAATATTAATAATAATAAAAGGCTGGGAATAGTAGGGCTTACCTTTAATCCCAGAACTAAGGAAGCAAATACTGATTGACTTCTGGGAGCTCAAGGTCAACCTGGTTTATATAGCTATTTCTAGGCCACCTAGGGCAATGTACTCTCAAAATAAAATAAAGAGAAAGGAAAAAAAAACTTAAATGAGATGGAAGAAGAGGTGAAGGAAGGAAGTATAAAGGGAGGAGGTGGGTGTGGGAAGAACTTATTTGGTCTGGACTGGTCTGGACTCCTGGCACAGTTATGGCCAACCTATATTCAGAGGTATTTCCCCTATTGATAGAGTTTTAACATTTGTTTCAAATGATTTCCTATTGAAAACATGTCTTTTCTGTACCATCTCTCCGGATTCTGACTGTTGTATCCTTTGACTGTTATACTACTGTTATACTTTGTTTTATTTTATTTCTGCTGTAACGGAAATGTGAAACTACTCTGATGAACCACTTTCTGCTTTCTCAAAAGGGTCAGCCTCAAGCTCCTTTGCATTATTATAGTTGCAGCTTGGAATTTTATTATCACTAGATTCATTGAGGCTTACACCAACTTAGTAGCCTCTATTCCAATACATCCGTCAAGTAATTAATGAAAAATATCTGTAATTAATATGCTTATGTTAGTGTTAATGACACAATTGCAACTCTATAATTAACACTTCAGTATATAATTAATACTAATATTTCAACTATATATTATAGATGACAAATTTTTGATTAAATGAATGAGCTAAATTTTACAAACATTTATCTGAAAATCTAATAATCATATGAATATTGTGGGACAATGACAAATCAATTCCTCTTGAGAACAGCAATAACACACCCACACTAGGCCCATGATTGATTTTAATATAGATGAGACCTGGCATATAGGTTATACATGGAAGAATCAGTGATGTATATAAATACATTTATTTCAGGAGCTGGAATTTTGTTGTAAAAAGATGATATTTTTAGCTTTGTAGGCCACATATTCAGGCTGTCTTAGGTATTCAATTTTTCCACTGCAATGTAGAATCAGTTATCTATAGCTTATATATTTACATTGTAATACAAAATATCGGGATATCTGAGTTCCTGTAGAGTTTAACTGCAAAAGACACATTAAAATCAAGTGGCTGCATTATCCTCCAAGTTTTATTTTACCAATTTCTTTTTGGATTGTGGTATTTTATATACAGCATACAATATAATAATGAAAAAACACTTGACTTTCTAAAGCATTTCTATGAAAGTAACAATAATTGTTTCATAGAATGCAACAAATGATTTTTCACAGTAAAATTTTCTAGAATTAATATCATCAAATATGTATTATATAACCCATGCTGAATAAACAAGGGGAAATGGAAATAGGGGAACATTTAGTAACTACACCTCTTTCTGCTAGCTTTGTTCCAAATTGATCCTAGGGACAGAAAAACAAGTACCATAATGACTTCAAGCAACATAATTTTATTTACTTATTGTATAAAGACAAAATCAAGCTATCCCAAGGTCATGATCCTTGCAAAAGGAATCCTGAGAAGGAGTACATTTAAATATGCCTCTGTACTCTTGACTCTCAGCATCTTGAAATTTTGCACGTTATAGCTATACCACGTCCACCACCTTCACTTAAAGTTTCTGTAAGACTGTCTTCTCCATAAGAACACTAGTCATTAGACTTTGAGTTGTCTTAAAATGTGGGTGATTACCTCTTGATATCATTAACTGTGTCATCAGTATATCTAAGGAAAGAACTGTGGTTCTAAATGCATATAAATATTTCATGTAGAAGGCACTATTCAATTCACTGCACTTCCCTATGTTTGTGTTTTATTTTTACTTAAGTATGTTCTGACAATTTCACCAACTTCTTTGATGTATAACCATTGGCATTAAATAAGTAAAATCATTTAGACAGGAAATAATTTGGTTTTGGTGATGAAAAGAGAACAAGAGAAGTTATTAAAAAAAGGGTTAAAACAGATGTGGAAGCAGAAATGTGTTTGGAAGGAGGAAGAAATCAGTAGAACGACTGTGGAAAGCAAGGGCCATAAAACAGTCTATGATCCAACACCTTGCTTCATCAAAGATGCACAGTTTTGGTGGAAACTTGGCTGACTGTCAGGTCAGAGCTGTGGCAGGTCTGTGGAAATGCACTTTGATCTCCAAAACCTAAAAACAACAGATCACTCTTCGTTTCCACTTAAAATCTCAAAGAATTTTCTTCTGTCACAATAGTAATTAATACATTGGCCAACATGCCTTGATTTTTAGTCAGCTAGGAGACTCGATTCTAGATCTAAGAGACTAGATTCTAGATGTGTCTTTGGAGTTATTTCCAAAGAAATTTATTATTGTTATTATTATTTAAACGTAACTATAGATATATATTTTTGTAATTTTATAATTTAAATTAGAAGCAACCTTATTTTACATGTCAATCCCAGTTCCTTCTCCCTCCCCTCCTCCTCTGCCCCCTACTAACTCCCTATCTCATCCCAGGGAAGGTGAAGCCTACCATGGGGTATCTTCAAAGTCTGTCATATCATTTGCAGCAGGGCCCAGGCCCTCCCCCATGTGTCTAGGCTGAGAAAGTATCCCTCTATGTCCAGTGGGCTCCCAAAGTCCATTCGTATACAAGGTATAAATACTGATTCACTACCTCGGGCCACATAGATTCCCCAGGCCTCCAAATTGATATCCATGTTGACAGGGTCTGGAAAATTCCTATGCTGGTTTGCCGGCTATCAGTCTGGGGTCCATAAGCAACCCCTTGTTCAGGTCAGCTGTTTCTTTTGGTTACTCCAGTCTGGTCTTGACCTCCTTGCTCATCACCCCTCCTCTGCAAATGGATTCCAGGAGTTCACCTCAGTGATAAGTTGTGGGTGTCTGCTTCTACTTCCATTAGCTACTGGATAAAGGCTCTGTGATAACATTAAAGGTAGTCATCAATTTCATTATAGGGGAAGGGCATTTGATGTATCCTCTCCACTATTTCTTAAATTGTTAGTTGGGGTCAACATTGTGAATCTCTGGACATTGCCCTAGTGCCAGATTTCTCTTTTAACCTATAATAGCTCCCTCTATTATAACATCTCTTTTCTTGCTATCATCTGTTCTTCCCCTGACTCAATCTTCCTGCTCCCTCATTTCCTCCTCTCCCCTCCTCTTCTCCCTTTCTCTTTCCCCTAACTCCCTCTGCCCTCCCCCCAATCTCCCAATAGCTCAGGAGCTCAGGAAATCTTGTCCCTTTCACCTTCTCCAGGGGACCAAAATTTAACTAAGAAGAGAAGACACACCCTGAAAATGGCTGACACCAATCAATCGAATGGGCTACTGGATATAATTTTAAAAAGCAAAGAGAAGATGAACTGAGCACCAACGTTAATTCTCTCTGCTTTTTGACTGTGGAGCCACGGTTAACAGCCTCCTTATGCTACTATAGCTATAGCTGATCTCTCTGCCATGTTATATTGAAATGATAGAACAGACCCCGAAATTGCAAACCAATATAAACCTTTTCTCACCTAAGTTGCTACAACAGTACACAATATAGCAAATCTGGAAAATGGTACTGAGTAGTGGATCCATGACTATAACTACTTGGCCATGAGGTTTATAGGCTTTTAGAACTGACTTGTGATAGAAATGTGGAAGAATTTCGATTTCCAAACATGAAAAAAATTCTAAATCGCCATGAGTGAAGCTTAATGTAGCATTCTGTTGGGAGTGTGGTAGACACAAATGCAGATAGGACTAAAGTAATTCAGAATTATCTTTTGATATATCAAAAAGGAGCAAGCACTCTATTAAAAACGAGCTAGCTATCTTTTATTACATTATACCAATGATACTGATTTCTCTTGCTAGTGTTCTGGGTATTTAAATAAGGAAAACATTTAAAAAATATGCAGCTTGTCAAAGAAGAGACAATGTGCAAGTTCAAAGCTACAAACTGGGTGAGTGTATAGAAAGTAGCTACAATTCTTAAAGAAATTGGTTCACAGCAAGGACATCCAACCTGCACCAAGCCAATAGTCATGACCTGTTGAAGGCTCCAATTTCTGTGATTTCAAATCCATTTGAAAGGAACCAGACATTACAGACAAAACCTCTGGCCTCTTTACCTGCTCAAACAGTAATTATAAAAGTGCTTTGACAGCTTCAACAATTCATGTATACACCAAGCACTATAGCTGTTGTAGAAGAAGGACAGATTATATTTCTACTTGGCAACAGGAATTACAACCTCTTCTACACTGTCATGTCCTCAAATAGTTGTCTCTTTACAAGGATATCTGTTTTTGAGATTAAGGCCAATTATGATACTAACATCTCATTCATCCTTTATAATGTGCAAAGTTTCTGTATTCAAGGAATGTAGTCACAAGCTCTAGTGACTGGGTTATCAATATATCTTTTGCAGAATAATATATTCTTGCATTAATAATGTTGCTGTTTTTCTGATTTTGGTTTTGGTTTTAAATTATAATAGTTGATTTCTCTAGTAGCAAAAAACACTAGTTGGAAACGGAACCATTAAAATGGTATTCTTAGCTATAATGGAACCACTACAACCTCAAATGCTTATAGCACAAGGAAATTCTAAGTTAACATCACAAGGTAAAGAATATTCTCATAAATCTAGCTCTGTGGTGGCAGGGAGTGATAAGAAAAGCTTTGCTGTCAGCCGCCATCTCAGAAATAATGACAAGGAGACTTCTTATTAATTATGAAAGCTTGGCCTTAGCTTACACTTGCCTCACTGATTCTTACAACTTAAATTAATCTATTTATATTATTCTATATTTTTGCCTCATGGCATTTTGCCTTTCTTTCATTCTGTATATCTGACATCTTCCACGTCTTGTTGTAATTTTACATTTGCTAAGACTCATCTCCTACTTCCTCTCTCTCTGCCACGAAGTTCTACTTATATTTCTTGCCTAGTTCTTGGCTGTTTAGTTCTTTATTAAACCAATAATAGCAATATATCTGCATCCAGTGTATAAATATCCCACAACATTTCCCCCTTTTTTTAAATAAAAAGAAAAATTTTGGCTCTAAGTACAACAAGAACATTTATACAAGAACATTTATCAATAAGGATTATATTTACAATATGCAGTCCACTTTTATTTGGCAAATTCAGAGAAACTACTCTATTATCTTTCCTATCTTGGTGAATCCAAAATTTTGTACTTAATTCACTTTATTTCCTAACTGGTATTACCAATTGAAAAGTATCTTTTTAACACTGAAAACATTTTCTTAAATAAACATTTGATTTTATGTCCCCCAATCTTATACACTTTATACCTCTCTGGTGAGGTTCTTTTCTGAATTTAATAACAAGGAAAATGTAACTATAAATATCTCATCTTCAGCTCTATCAGAGACCCAGGAATAATATAGTATTACTTGAGCAAACAGGAAATTCAGAACAAATATCTTCCAAAACTATATAAATGACAGAAACAGTTGATTGCCTCAACAGTCATTGAAGGTTCTTCTGCAACACTGAGGCATCCATCTTCACCCTACATACCTAGAATATGTGACAGACTTTACTATGAAGCAGGAATTTTGAAGGACTGTCCTTCCTCATCTTGGCAGCGTTTGGCAATTACCTTATTTTGTGTCTTGCTTATCCAGTTTGAACAGCATACAGTCAGAAGTTGAGGCAAGTGCAGTTTCTTAACCAAATGGCTAGCCTCTCCATAATAAAAGCAAACTCCATATAGAGGTTCTCTGATGGCCATCATCTGTTTTTGAAGTCAATTGGCAATGCCAGGAGTATATGTGTCACACTCTCATGAAAGGTTTTAGGATATTAAAACACCTCACATGCCATATTATATAGGTATCTGAAGTGTTTGAAGACCACTTATCTACTTAAGTATATCTCTGCTAAATCTTGAAAACATACATAACATATCTAGACACTTGATTAGAATAGATGACTAGCTACTAACCTGTATTTCTTAACTATATATTACATTTAAAACTGAGCTGCATAGGGACAATGCTCTAAACAAGAATAGAAACATACATACAATATAACATAAAAAACCCTCAAATTTTTATCAATATACAAAAATACCTTAAATGAGAGTGGAAACATACAGAGAGAATGTTCCAACAAAAATAACCTTAAATTTGTATCAATATACAAAGGTCCCTTAAACAAGAGCAGAAAGATGTATACACTATAGCAAAAATATCCTTAAATCTGTATCAATATACAAAAATTCATACCATTGTAAAATATTTGAGACTAGTGGTTATTCAAAAGTGATCTCAACAACAAAACCTTTTATCCTATCATTTTTATATCTCCCTCTCTTTCCCCTTCAGAAAGAGATTCCTGTATCTAGTCTCCTTGTTTAGATTTTTTCCAATCATTACTAATAAAAGCTTGTAACCAATACCCCTAAACCATGACAAACATCCAATATCCACCAAATGATAAAAATCTACCTATCCCAACTCTTGGGAATGTGGATATCATGTACTCTAGACAATTCCTTGTTTTCCTGGGGGAAATGGCATCTTTAAGGGTTTCTAAATTGGGAGAAAACTGTAATATGGTCAAATCCAGTAAGAACTAGCTATATTATTTTTTGTTTAGTCTCTGTGTGATGGGAAAGTATAGCAGTTATCTGAAGTCTTGGCTGGATAGTCTATTAGATTTGACCATCTCAGCTAGCAAATTTAAAGTTGTGTTAGATGGAGAATTTTGGGAAAATTGCAACAGGGGCATTTTACAAGGCTTAGTCACCTGTGGTAATTTTCTTTATTGGTTTTTGGTCCTTTTTTCTTTCTGAAAACACACAAACTTTTAAAGGTAATATATGTATCTTCATTAACATAAATATATAATGTGCAGTGTATACAAGTCAGTTAAAGATGATTTTTGTTCTATGTGTTAGCAGGAAAAAGCCATCTGTCAACTTTGTAAATCGGTATGATCTATATAAACAAACTATAATATAAATCTCTATCCATGGCATATGAAAGTCATGAGTACTCTGTAACCAACAAGATTTATCATTCCTCATCAAGTCTCAGATTTGTTCCAATGTCAAGTAGTCAACTTATGTATCACACATCTTGTCATCATTCTTGACTTTTTCCCTCATGTCTGCATCCATGATCCTCAGGAGATATCCCTTGGTCAAAACTGATCTTTATTAACTTTGAAGTGAGCCATAAATTTTTGTTTCCTGTGTAAACAAAGGCATAACCTTTCACTCATTACAACATATCTTCTGACTTACATTTTGAAGTCAAGACATTCTTTAAAAAATATGCAGGTTGTTTTAATTTATCAGTTTTCATAATTCAGTATCTCTCAGCAGCTATTGTTATTTGTATATTATCATTTAAAAAGTTCAAAGCCGACAAAGTACCATATACTATCAAGAAATCCTTTGTATTTCCCATCATTATGTGGCTTATACTTTTTATATTACTTTATTCTTTATTTAAAGACCTTATTATTTTTAAAGTATTTTTTCTTATGGCTGTCTATACCCATTCTCTTTTCTTTCTTTAGCATCGGAGCACAGTTTTTTTAGGGGAGCAGATTTACTTTACATGTTAACCAGTTTGTAGAGTAGAAGGGTCAGGGAATGTTATTTACATCTGCACTCAAATCAAGGGATGAGGAGGGAACACACTGGTTTAATACTGGCATGAATATCACAAAGTATGAATGTCTGTTTAGGATCTATTCTTTGATCCCTGTAGAGATAGATTAACGTTGTTGAGAAATACAGCTAGTGATAGGAAGATTGGGGACACAGGCTTAAGTACCCATGGTATTCCAAACAGGTCACATGTGAGCACCCTCTCAGAACATTCCAACACGCTGCAATATAAATGACACTAATGACTGATGTCAGTGAAGCTGAGCACAGTTTTAAATGTATCTGTTCAGAGGTTTTCTCAACCTGCACCTGACTTTACTCAGTGCTACAGTCACACACTTGCAGCTTCTCTGATCTGTGATCTAATCCTTAAACAGCTGAGTGGCCATCGTGCATCTCTAGTGGCTGGCACTCCCCATCTTGGTTCACCGAGGGACTAGCTTCATGTCAGTGGTACAGGGCAGGCAAAGCAATTACTGCCCCAATTTTCAGAATTTTCTGAGTCCAAGGGGTAGGCATTTTTACTTAGGGCCAGATTCTCTGCTCTGTTGCACAGTAGGGCCTTTTAATAAAGTCCTCATCTCTGTACTGCTTGCAGGGAACTGTGTGTATGTTCTTCACAGTGTTCATCATTTTTAGCAAGTTTTGCTGCCAGAAGTCAGCTCACAAATAGTGACACAGATATTTCTTATTAATTATGAAAGCTCAGCATTAGCTTGTCCCACTAGCTCTTACAACTTAAATTAACCTATTTTCATTAACTTATGTTTTGCCTCATAGCTTTTTTCATTCTGTATGTCTAACTCCCTCCCTGTCTTGCCAGCATCTGACACACAGCTACATTTATCTCTTCCTTTCTCTCTCACTGCCTGAAAGTCCAGTCTATACGTCCCATCTAGTTAATGTCAATTCAACTCTTTATTAAACCAATTACCGTACAATATCTTCACACAATGTACAAATATCCCACAACAAAAGTGCAGTAAGTGCCAGTCAGGTGTCAGAGTTAATCAATGGCAGTCTAATTGGACTTAAAACCCGCTCATAAAGAAAGAACTCCTAGTTGGTATTCAAATCCTACTTTTCCTGAACTAGTATGGTCATGGACCTTGAAACATAATCTAATGCTGTCACCTTGATAGACAATCATAATTCCTTTCTAAAATCTAAATTCTGTCACTATACTCAAAGAGAAATATGACTATCACCCCTATATTAACAGCAAATGGAGTCCACCACAGAAAACTATAACTGCATGCAATGCAGTGATCAACAGATTGTGAGAAACCCATTGCCAATGGATACTCATAGATCACAACTCCAGCACGCCTGCATCTACGGTTTAAGCCTTTAAATATGAATATTCTTTGGTGTTAAATTTAGTAGAGTTTAATCTTAGTAGAATGTTAATGATCTTTTTAATGGTGTTTCAGTGAAACAACAAACCTATGTATATAAAGAATGTGATTTAGCACTTTGAAAACAATAACAAACAGATACATTTTAATGAAAATGCTAATATAAAAGTAGTAACATTTGTTATATCTTCAAACCTAGTAACTCGGGAATGCCTGGGAGAGAAGAAATGATCTTCCCAGATAAAAATCCTCAATTGGTTTTCCAATACTAAGTGATCCACACTGATATATATATATATATATATATATATATATATATATGATGAAAGATAGATAGATAGATAGATAAATAGATAGATAGATAGAATAAAAGGAATTTAACATTAAAGAAGAAGAGGTCATGAAATTTAGGTAAACCACAATGGGGTACATAAAAGTGGTTGGAGGGAAAGAAGGGAAAACAAAAAGATGTAGTGATAGTATAATTTCTAAATAGTTGAATATTCTATATTTAATATTTGCATCCTTTAAGAAGGCAACTCATGTTCAAATGCAAACTCCATTGTGAATTAAAAGCTTTCTCAGCTTTCCATTAGGCTTTAGATTAAAGGTTTTATTTTGCTATGTAGTATCCCTTAAGAAGAAACAATATTTCTAAATTACCCATTGGTCATTTGCTGTTGATCATTATTATACCAAATATATTGTTTTCCAAATTACGCAAAAATTTTCACAGTAAAATTCATTTGCTCAAATAAACATGCAGTGTTTATCACCTTATTCTTATCTTTTAGCCTGGACAAACACTACAAATAATTTTACAGGAAGGATTTATGAGATTTGAGAAGGGAAATATCAAGCAATATTTTGAATATTTTTTGAATAGTTTGAAGAGAAATGTAAAAATAAAAGCAAACTGAGTAGATTCTTATTTTATTTGAGGGGATGTACAAAATTGTAGATACATATTCAGCCTATCTAGATGACCTATGGATCATTGTCACCTCTTGTACAATATAACCAAGAAATGATTCTTACCAGCTGTTCTGACGGGACCAGGTAAAACAGGCCCTGCGTTCCAGTGCCTGGGGATTCCTGGGAACTGCACAGAGCTTCCAATCCTGGCAGGAGCCAAGCACTCCAGATTCCTGGTGTTCTCTTCCACCAACAAGTCCAGGAAACCAGCAGATTAAGCAAAGGGACCAGGGGACCAGGTGGGAGGCTAAGCACCTCAGATTCCTGGTTTTCTTCTCCACCCATGGGACCAGAACAAGGATGAGGAACAGAAGAACTACCAGATTATTGGACTTGCTAGCACCTACCCAAAGGGAACTCTGACCCCCTAACCACCAGAACAGTAAGGGGCTCTTTCTGAACTAACTACCTGAAAAGATGGGAAAGAGACAATACAAAAACACACTCAGCAAACAGAAAAACAAATATGACACTGCCAGATTCCAGAGACTCCACCTCAGCAAGACTCCAACATTCCAATGCAAATGAAAAAGAAGAGACTGACCTTAAAACCACCTTCATGAAAATGATAGAGGCCCTAAAAGAGGATATAGGAAAATCCCTCAAAGAATTGGAAGAAAACACAAACCAAAAATTGCAAGAAATGAAAGAAAAAAAAAACAAACCAAAAAATGCAAGAAATGGAAGAAAAAGCAAACCTAAAAAGGCAGAAAATAGAAGAAAAACACAGTAAAAAATGCAAAATGGAAGAAAAAACAAACCAAAAAAATGGTAGAAAAAACAAACCAAAAAATACATGAACTGGAAGAAAAAGCAAACCAAAAAATGCAAAAAATGGAAGAAAAAGCAAACCAAAAATTGCAAGAAGGAACAAACCAAAAAAATTCATAAAATGCAACAAATGGACCAAAAATTAAACCAAAAATTGCAAGGAGCAATGCAAACAGTGCAAGGGTTGAAAGCTGAAATATAAACAATAAAAAAAAACACAATCTGAAGAAAGCTGGGCAAATGGTCAGGTACTACTGACACAAGCATTACCAGCAGAATACAAGACATGGAAGAGAGAATCTCAGGTGTTACAAAGAAAATCTTAAGTCCAACAAATCCTTAACACAAAATACCAGGAAAAGACCAAACCTAAGAATAATAGATATAGAAGAAGGTGAAGGAGAACACCTCAAAGGGGCAGAAAACATATTCAACAAAATCATAGAAGAAAACTTTTACAACCTTAAAAAAAAACATGCCAATGAAAATACAAGAAGCTTACAGAATACCAAATAGTGGATAACAAAAAATGTCCACTCACCACATAATAATCAAGACCCCAAATATACACAGTATAAAAAAAGAATATTAACAGCAGCTTAGGGAAAAGGCCAAGTAACATATAAAGGCAACCCTATCAAAACTACACCTGACTTCTCCATGGAAACTCTGAAAGCCAGAAAGTCCTGGATAGGTATTCTACCAAGACTAAGAGACCATGGATGCCAGCCCATACTACTAGACCTGCAAAGCTCTCAATTACTATAGATGGAGAAAAAAAGATATTCCATGACATGACTAGATTCAAGCAATATGTATCTACTAACCCAGCCCTACAGAATGTTTGGAAGGAAAACTTCAAGCCAAGGAAGTTAACTACAACCAGAAAAACATAGGCATTAGAGAATCCCTCTCTACCAACAGCAAAAAGAACAAAGGGATGAAATTCCACACATAATTCCAACAAAAACAACCATTCCAAATCAAAGAAGAAAGGGCAATCAATGGTCATTAATATCCCTTAACTCACCCATAAAAAGACACAGGCTAGCAGAATCGATTCAAAGACAGAACCCATCCTTCTGCTGCATATAAGAACCACACTTCACCCTCAAAGACAGACATTACCTCAGAGTTAAAGGTTGGGAAAAATTTTTCCAATCAAATGGAACCAAGAAACAAGCAGGGGTAGCAATCCTAATACCTAACAAATTAGACTTTAAAATAAAATCAATTGAAAGAGGTGAAGGAGGTCATTACATACTCATCACAGGAGAAATCCACCAAGACGAAGTTTCAATTCTGAACATCTAGGCCCCAAATACAAAGGCATCCATGTCCGTAAAGGAAACATTACTAAAATTCAAATCACATATAAAGCCCCACACACTTATAGTGGGAGATTTCAACACACCACTCTCACCACTAGACAGGAATACCAGACAGAAACTCAACAAAGAAGCAAAGGGTCTAATAGAAGTAATGAACCAACTGGGATTAACAGACATCTATAGAACATTTCATCCACATGAAAAAGAATATACCTTCTACTTGCTACTACATGGAACCTTCTCAAAAATCGACCACATAATTTGCAACATATCAAACCTCAGCAGCTACAAAATAATTAGAATAACTCCATGCATCTTATCAGACCACAATGCTTTAAAATTAAAATTCAACAACAACACAAATTGCAGAAAACCTAAGAACTCATGGAAATTGAATAATGCACAGCTGCACTATTCCTGGGTCAAAGAAGAAATAAAAAAAGAAATTAAAGACTTCCTAGAATTCAATGCGAATGAAGACACAACATACACAAACATATGGGACACTTTGAAAGCAGTGCTATGGGGCAAGTTCATAGCACTAAGTGCCCACAAGAAGAAACTGGAGAATAGTTACACTAGAGAATTAACAGCACAGCTGAAAGCTCTGGAACACAAAGAAGCGAACTTCCCCAGGAGGACTAGTCACCAGGAAAAAATCAAATTGAGGGTTGAAATCAATAAAGTAGAAACTAGGAAAACAATACAAAGAATCAATGCAAGGAAGAGTTGGTTCTTTGAGAAAATCAACAAGATAGACAAACTTTTGTCCAAACCTTCCAAACACTAGGGTGTGAACATGCAAATTGACAAAATCAGAAATGAAAAGGGGGACATAACAACATACTTCCCTCATAGACCAATATCCCTCATGAACACTGATGCAAAAATACTCAATAAAATACTGGCAAAAGGATCCAAGAACACATCAAAACAATCATCCACCACGATCAAGTAGGTTACATCCCAGGGATGCAGGGATGGTTCAACATATGAAAATCCATTAACGTAATCCACCATATAAACAATCTGAAAAACAAAAATCACATGATCATCTCACTAGGTGCTTAAAAAGCCTTTGACAGAATCCAGCACCCCTTCATGATAAAGGTCTTGGAGATATCTGGGATAACAGGAACATACCTAAACATAATGAACCTATATACAGCAAACCAACAGCCAACATCAAACTAAATGGACAGAAACTCAATGAAATTCCTCTAAAATCAGTAACAAGACAAGGCTGTCAAGTCTCTCCATACCTTTTCAACATTGTACTTCAAGTTCTAGCCAGAGACATACAACAACAAATGGAGATCAAGGGGATATAAATTAGAAAGGAACAGGTCAAACTTTCACTATTTGCAGATGATATGATAGTTTACATAAATGACCCAAAGAATTCTACCAAGGAACTCTTAGAGATGATTAACACCTTCCGGAAAAGTGGCAGGCTACAAGATAAACTCATGAAAATCAGTAGTCCTACTATATACAGATGATAAAATGGCTGAGAAAGAAATCAGAGAGACATCACACTTTACAATTGCCACAAACAACATAAAATACCTTGGGGTAAAGTTAACCAAACAAGTGAAAGACCTGTTTCACAAGAACTTTGAGTCTTTAAAGAAAGAAATTAAAGAAGCCCTTAGAAAATGGAAAGATCTCCCATGCTCTTGGATAGGCAGGATCAATGTAGTAAAAATGGCAATCCTGTCAAAAGCACACTACAGATTCAATGCAATCCCCATTAAAACCCCATCACAATTCTTCACAGATCTTGAAAGAATAATAATCAATTTTGCATGGAAAAACAAAAGACCCAAGATAGCCAAAACAACCCTGTTCAACAAGGCAACATCCAGAGGCATTACCATCCCTGACTTCAAACTGTATTATAGAGCTATAGTTCTGAAACCAGCATGGTATTGGCACAAAACTAGACAGGTAGACCAAGGGAATCGAATTAAAAACCCTGATATTAACCCAAACATGTATGACATCTGATCTTTGACAAAGAAGCTAAAAATATACAATGGAAAAAAGAAAGCATCTTCAACAAATGGTGCTGGCATAACTAGAGGCTGTCATGTAGAAGAATGCGGACCTATCCATGTTTATTGCCATGCACAAAACTTAAGTCCAAATGGATCAAAGACCTCAACATAAATCCAGCCACACTGAACCTCTTAGAAGAGAAACTGGGTGGTACCCTTGAACAACTTGGTACAGGAGACAGCTTCCTGAACATAACACCAGTAGCACAGACAGTGAGATCAACAATTAATAAATGGGACCTCCTACAACTGAGAAGCTTCTGTAAGCAAAGGACATAGTCAGCAAGACAAAAAGGCAGCCCACAGAATGGGAAAAAATATTCTCTAACCCCACATCTGACAGAGGGCTGATCTTCAAAATTTACAAAGAACTCAAGAAACAAGACTCCAAAACACCAAAGGATTCAATTAAAAAGAGGAGTACAGAAGTAAATAATGAATTTTCAGTAGAGGAGTCTAAAATGGCTGAGAGGCACTTGAGAAAGTGCTCAACATCCTTAGCCATCTGAAAATGCAAATCAAAGCAACTCTGAGATACCATCTCACTCCTGTCAGAATGGCTAAAATAAAAAACACCAATGACAATTTATGCTTGAGACAATGTGGTAAAAGGAGAACACTCCTCCATTCCTGGTGGGAGTGCCAACTTGTTAAGCCACTTTGGAAATCAGTATGGAGATTCCTCAGAAAAATGGGAATAAATATATAACAAGACCCAGAAACTCCACTCTTAGACATATATCCAAAAGATGCCCATTCATACAACAAGGATGTCTGTTTCACTATGTTCATAGCAGCATTATTTGTAATAGCCAGAACTTGGAAGCAACTTAGATGCCCCTCAACTGAAGAGTGGATAGAGACAATATGGTACATTTACACAATGGAGTACTATTCAGCAGAAAAAAAAACAATGGAATCCTGAGATTTTCAGGCAAATGGATGGCACTAGAAGAAACCATCCTGAGTGAGGTAACACAGTCACAAAAAGAAAAACATGGCATGTACTCTCTCATATATAGATTTTAGACATAGATCTGGGGAGTGCCAGCCTACAATCCCATGGCCAGAGAGTCTGGTAAACAGAACCTTCATTCAGTGGCTGATGGAATACAAGGCAGACTCCCATGGCTAAGCACTGACCTGGACTCAAGAAAGCTAGTAATAGAGAGGGAGGACTGATGACCAAAGGGATTAAGACTAGGCTGGTTTAACCCCCAGAAACAGCTGATCTGACAAAGGTTAACTCTGGAATCTCAGTCTGATGCCTGGGAATCTGGAATGGGACTGATCAAGACCCTCTGAATGGTGGTGTCAGTGAGGAGGCCTAGGAAATCTATTGATCCTTGGGCAGTAGAGCAGTATTTATCCCAGGTATACAAATGGACTTTGGACTCCCATCCAACAATGTGAGATGCACTCTCACCCTGAACTCTTGGGTGAGGGTCTAAGCCCTGCCCTGGATGAAATGACAGACTATGGACACCCTCATGGAGGGCCTCACCCTCCCTGGGGAAATGAGGGGATATTGGGGGGAGGGGTTGGGACGAGGGCACCGGAGTTGGGGAGGGAAGCAGAGAGGGACCTGGAACTTACTTGTGAAGCAATGTTGTTTCTAATTTAAATTTAAATTTAAAAATAAATTAAGAAGAAGAAAAAGAAAAAGAAGAAGAAGAAGAAGAAGAAGAAGAAGAAGAAGAAGAAGAAGAAGGAGAAGAAGAAGAAGAAGAAATGATCCTAGGAAAGCATTCCCATATGTTGAATTTTGTACATCTAAAATATCCCAATTTGTATTTCCTGTGTGAAAATTTTTCAAATAATTTCACCTACAGAATAGTTCTTCTGCAGCAAATCTCCATTAGGCAACATATTTGTAAAGACCAAAGATAATGCTAAGTCCTCTATGAGGCTCAAAAATATCCTTGAAACTATATGCAACCATATTTATGCAAATTCGTTCTCCAGGTTTCTAGTAGCACATCATACTCTGGGTATCATTTAGAATAAAAACCCCAAGTAATGACACTTCAATTTCATAAAATTCTAAGTTGTCAAATCACTGAGTTGTAAAACACAGAGTTTGTACCTGCATATGTTTGATATAATGAGATACCCTGTTTGAAACTGTCAAATATAGCTTATGAAGCAAAGAAATGGAATATATTTCCCATTCCACATAATTATAGAAAAGAAAAAGAGTTGTATGGTTAAATGAGCAGTGCAAATCCAGCTACAAAATAATCTTCAAATCTCTATGAAAGAGCCTTATGGAAAGTGACTACATGGTGTTTTGAATTTCCTACTTGGAGAAATAATGGTAATAATGATTAATTTCATACTTAAAACATGTAAGCATCTAAGTCAGTGCTAAACATGGAAAAGATGAATTGAGAACAATTTTTATTATTTGCTAAAGTTTCAAATCTATTTTGTTAAGTTAAAGAAACAGAATGTACATTTGGGCCTTTAGGTTAGATTCATACAAATGCAGTCAGTTTCTATGTAAGTCATCTTTCAATTTGCTTGCAAGTGTAAACAAGATGTGTCATTTTTAAGGGTTAAAAGTAAAGCTTCCAGAACTGGAGAAATGGCTCACTGGTTAAGAGCACTTGATTCACTGGCAGAAAAAAAAGTTTGGATCCCAGCACCAACACTGAACAGACATTTAAAAGCCTGTAGTAGCATCAATCCCCGGAGAGCTGACACCTTTGTCTGGCCTCCTATAGCACCTTCACACATGTAACATATACTTACAGAGAGACACACAGACACATATATACAGGTAAAATCAAATTTTAAAAAGCGTTTGGAAAGTTCTTGGCATACAGGTCTTTCACTTGCTTGGTTAGTGTTACCTCAACATATTTTATGTTGTTTGGCTGTTTGGGAAGGGTGTTGCTTCCCTGAATTCTTTCTCAGCCCTTTTATCACTTGTAAATGAAAGGGCTAGCAATTTTTGAGATCATTTTATATCCAACCACTTCATTAAAGGACTGTTTTAGCTTTAGGAGTTCCCTAACAGAATTTTATTTGGGTTCACATATTTATACTATCCTGTCATCTGAAAACAGCAATGCTTTGACTTCTTTTGCAATTTGTATCACTTTGATCTCCTTTTATTGTCTTATTGACCCTGCAAGAACTTTGAGTATTATATTGAATGGAAATGGGTAGATTGGACAACCTTGTCTTGTTCCTGATTTTAGTGGGATTGTTTTGAGTTTCTCTCCATTTAATTTGATGGTTTATGTTTTGTTCTGTTTTTTATTTATTTATTACATTTTTTTAAAATTAGAAACAAGCATGCTTCACATGTCAATTCCAGCTCGCTCTCCCTCCCCTCCTCCCACACACCCCCACTAGGCCTCCCAGCTTTCCACCCTATCCCAACTCCCTTTCCCATAGGGAGTATCCAGAGTCTGTCATTTTGTTCATGGAAGTGCCTAGGCCCTCCACCAAGAGTCCAGACGGAGAGAGCATCCCTCTTTGTGGAATGGACACACAAAGTCCATTTGTACGCCAGGGATAAATACTAATCTACTGCCCGGAGTGCCCTGTCCAGCATGGCACAACGGGGGTCAAGTCCACGGGAACCTGGAATGGTAGAACAAGAGATACAAGAACAGACAGCAAGACATACCTTCCGATCAAGCCGCATTTGTTGAGGGTCTGGTACAAGCTTATATAGAGGAATGCTGCCATGGGGCAGAAAAACAGCATGGTATTGGCATAAAAACAGACAAAAGGATCAATGAAACCAAACTGAAGACCCAGAGTACCTGATTTTCGACAAAGATGTCAAAATTATGCAATGGAAAAAGGAAAGTATCTTGAACAAATGATGCTGGTCTAATGGATGTCAGAATGAAAAGAGGGCAAACAGATCCATATCTATTACCTTGCAGCAAGTCCCGGGGAATAAAATACATCAATATAAATCCAATTACAAAGATCCTAATAGTAGAGGAAGTGGGAAATAGCCTTGAATGCATTGGCAAAGGAAGTCACTTCCTGAATAGAACAATTAATAAATGCTACCTCATGAAAATGAAAGCTTTTATAAGACAAAAGACACTGTCCATAGGACAAAACAGCAGCCTACATAATAGGAAAAGTTCTTCAACAACCTCATATTCAATCAAAGTCTGGTCTCTAAAATATATAAAGAACTAAAGAAACTAGACATCAAAAAACAAAATAATCCAATTTAAAAATGGGGTTCAGTCCTATAAATAATTCCAAACAAATGAAACTCAATTGGCAGAGAAAAACCTAGAGAAATTTTTGACATCTTTCATCATTAAGGAAATGCAAATCCAAACAATTTGGAGATTTCTACTTACACATTAAGAATGGATAAGATCAAAAACACAAATCACAGTTTATGCTGGACAGAATGTGGAACAAGGGGAAAGTTCCTCCATTGTTGGTAGGAGTGCAAACTTTTATATTCAATTTGGAAATTAATATGACAGTTTCTCAAAAAATTGGAAATCAGTCTAACTCAAGACCCAGCTATACCGCCAGTCATATACTTAAAGGAGGCTCCATCATACTACAAGGATACTTGCTCAACTATATTCACAGCAGCTTTATTTGTAATAGCCAGAACTGGGAATCAACCTAGATTCCCCTCCACCAGCAACCCCCCAGGCCCTAGCCCAATCCCCAAATCATTCCCCAGGGAGGGTGAGGCCCTCCTTGGGGGATCTCCAGAGTCTGTCATTTCATCCAGGGCAGGACCTAGGACCTTCCCATGTTTCCAGGCTGAGACAGCATCCTTCCATATGGAATGGGCTCCCAAAGTTCATTTGTATGCCATGGTGAACACTGGTCTACTTACTACCCAAGGCCCCAGAGATTTCTGAGGCCTCCTGACTGACACTATATTCAGAGAGTCTGAATCAGTCCCCTTTGGGCCTCTCAGCCATCAATCTGGGGTTCAAGAGCTCTCCCTTGTCCGGTCAACTGTTTTTGTGGGTTTCACCAGAATGGTCTTGAATCCTTTGCTCATCACTCCTCCATCTCTGTCACTGGGTTCCAGGGGCTCAGTTCAGTGTTTAGCTGTGGGTATCTGTCTCTGCTTCCATCACTCACTGGATGAAGGCTCTCAGGTGCTATATAAGGTAGTCATCAAATTTATAATCAGGAAGGGGCTATTAATGTAGTCTCTCTGCTAGTGCTTAGTTTGTCATTTGATGTTATCCTTGTAGATCTCTGGAAATCTCAATAGTGTCAGCTCTCTCTTCAACCCTATAATGACTCCATCTATTATAGTATTTAGAGGAGAGCAGGATGAGCAGCAACATTTAGTATTTTAAAGAAAGTATTTTATTATCTATCCTGTGTGAAGCTAAAGTATTTTATGTAGCTTATTTTTTATTATAACTAAGGAAAAGTATAATTATAATTATCTATCTTCAAGTCAATCAAAGACTAGAGAAGAAAAATATATAAACACTAAAATTGACAGACAGCTTGCTACATCAACATTCACCTGAAGTTCTTCTGTAACCTTGGGACATCCATCTTCAACCCACAGGCCACAGTGTTTGGCAGACTTCTTAGCAAAGCAGGAATTTTTTTTGAGACAGGGTTTCTCTGTATTGTTTTGGAGCCTGTCCTGGAAGTTGCTCGGTAGACCAGGCTTGGTCTCGAACTCACAGAGATCCACTTGCCTCTGCTGGGATTAAAGACGTGTGCCACCACCACCCCTCAGCAAAGCAGGAAATTTTAAACTGTCCATATGCATTGGCAGTTTGTTAGTCATTTTTCTGTGTCCTGTAGAATGTTTGGCAGGCTCTTCCATGAAACAGGAAGCCTGGTGGACTGTCCAAATTTAGCAGTCACTTTCCTGTGGGTCCTTCATGTCCAGTTTATACAGCAACAGTCAAACAATCCAAGCAAGAGCAGTTTCTTACACAAATGGCTAATCTAACCACATTGTAAGCAAACTCCATAATAAGTTTCTTCATTGCCAATCTTCATTTCAGAAGTAATTGGTGTGTCAGGAACACTTGTGTCTCACAATCATGAAAACCCCTAAACTGTTTAAATACCATATATTCTGCAGGTCTTTGAAAGATTTGAAGAATATCTATCTTAAATACATCTCTGTACATCTAGAAAATCTAACTTACCTAACTATAAGTTCTGAGTATTATAAGTAACTATATATAATCTGTATTTAATTATGTATTACATTTTAAAAGATTCGCATGAACACAGTACTTAAGAAAGAGGAGAAATATACATATCACAAAATTGACCTTAAATTTGTATCAATAAATGGCCCCTTTCTCTACTGTTGATATTGCAGGATATTTTCCACTTGATAGGGTTAGTGTTCAATTATTAAGGGTTGGGATTGAAAGGAGGTGTTCAGAATTGCTCAGATAAGTTTAGAGCTTATATGGGATAGATATACTCAGGATAGGATATAATTATATTATAATTTGCTTATCATCTTCTATGAAAATGTGCTGTATATATTTGAGCTTTGTATCAAGTCTAAATCTTTTATTTAGGGTAAAAGGGGAATTGTAGGAGACATCTCACATACTTTAGATACTGACCATGCCCACTTGGGGTATGGAAAGACGGACGTGGAAAAGGCAAGAGATAAAAGGGGAATAGAAAGGAAAGCTCTCTCTCTCTGGGATTCTGGTCGAGGTTCGGGGACCAAAGACATTGACTGATTCTCAGCTTTTCATGTAAGATACTTCTCACTATCTTAATAATTATCCAACTGCCTTATCCAGGCATTTTTGGTGTGACTCATTTCCCATCACAGTCCAGATGTAAAATAAATAAATGAATATTTTTAAAAATATTTAACAAACTATAAACTTTTCTACTAATACTTAATAATAGGAGGCACAGGTTTGGTTAACTTTTAAGTTATTGATATGCCTTTTCCTCTTTTCATCTTCTGCCATGCTTTCCCTTTTGCTGTCCTTTTAAAACCATATTTTCATTTCAAATATTTCACATCTTCTACCAGAGGGCTGACATCAGATCTTCATTTTGGCATTGCCCTAGATTGAAGATATGAAAGCATTCCCATTCTAATTCACCACAGGAACATACACAAACCAATGTTTGGAGGAGACCAACATGACTCTACCAGAATCTAGAGAACCAATGCCAGCAAGACCTGAAAAGCACTGCATAGACGAAACAGAGGAGACAGACCTTAAAAACTATTTTATGAAGATAATAGAGACCCTCAAAGAGGAAACAAGGAAATACCTTAAAGAAATAGAAGAAAAAACAAACAAAAAATCCGTGAAATGGGGGAAAATTCAAGGAATAAACAAATCTCTGAAAGAATCTAAAGAGTACCAAGAAAAAACAACCAAACAAATGACAGAAACAACTCAAACAGTTGAAGGATTTAAAGCTGAAATAGAAACAATAAAGAAAACACAGAACGAGGGGATGCTGGAAATAGAAGAGCTGGGTAAATGATCACGAACTACAGATGCAAGTATCACAAATAGAATACAAGACATAGAAGAGAGTGTGGAGAGCTGCACCACATTGCTCCTTAAAGATGGCACCAGCTTCCGCATTCCACCATCCCGACAGTGAGTGCTCTCGGCAACAAACAACTCCTTATTTGGTGTGTTCTTATCCCGCTGGGGTCACGCCATCATCATCAGATTGCTTATGCATGCTGGTGAGCCTATGGCTTGTGCACACATGGCTGATCAGGGTTGGCTGGCCTCGGCTATTTAGGGAGCAGGAGGGGTTTCTCCTGCGGCTGCTTCCACATTGTTCATCAAGGTCCTGAATAAACTGCTTGTGAGAAAGATTCCTGAGTTGCGGCTTCCTTGTTGGTCACGGTGGTCGTGACAACTGGTGGCATGTACGGGGACGCTCGTACAAAGAAAGGAATTCAGAACTCACAGCAGTCAGGGGGTGCACTGGTAAGTCCCCAGGTAAGGCGGGGATCAGCAAAAAGAGTGGGATTATTGTTCTCACCCGTAGAGAAGGGGAGAACAGTCAGCAGAGCCACATCAAAGTGGACAGGATAAAAACATAAGTAGTTCTGCTCCCTGAACTCTTGGGGAAGGGTCTAGGCCCTGCCCTATATGAAATGACAGACTATGGACACCCCCATGGAGGGCCTCACCCTCCCTGGGGGAATGAAGGGATAATGGGGGGGTTGGGGGGACAGCATGGGAGGAGGGGAGGGAAAGGGAGAGGGACCTTGAACTGACTTGTGAAGCAACCTTGTTTCTTATCTAAATTTAAACTGGAAAATAAAATAAAAAAAAATTGAAAAAACAAAAGTAGTAGAGCCGTGTCAAAGCAGACAGAGTAAAAGTGAAACAAAGGGTATTATTTTTCTTGGCCCTTTGGGTGGTATTCAATTTTATTTTTTGGGTTTTCTTTTTCACTGTTTGTTGCAAGGATTGTACTAGGCCATATCGATCCGAAAATCATGGGTAATTAAAGCATGGGTAATTCCACATCCCACCCAATTTTTCTGGCACTCAACGAGTTGCTGTGATCAAAGAATCTTAGACTAAAAAAGGGACCATGACAAGAGCGGGGTAAAAAAGGGACTGCGACAAAAGCGGGTGGTTTGCTCTTCTCTGTAGGTAAAGAGAGAGCAGCAAACCAAAAGTAAAAGCTAAAAAAGTAAAAACATGGTTAGTTTGGCTATGGGCGCTTCTCAGTCACACCCAATTTTTTTTTGGCTCTGAATGAGCTGCTTCGTTCTAAGAATTTAAGATTTTTAGAAGTTAGGGAGAGATCTTGATTTTGCATGGGACCGAGGAACAATATGGAAAGTACACAAAAAGTCTGGATACTGTATGCTATTGCGTTTTTCAATTTTTTGATTGCTCAGGAAAAATCCACTCTCTCCTAATGGGGACTGAAGAACTACAAACACACTCTTAAGACCAACACAACACTAAACACACTAGCTGCTCCATAGTCATTCTACTGCTTTGAAATCTTGGAACCATGGGTGTCGATCGATACCCACAGAAAAGGTGGGACCTCACTGTGGATGTCCCAAAAGAAGCCACTGCTTTCCTAGGTGCTCCTTGAGTGGAAGCCTGGCTCATGGGTCCTCTGAAGTCATGACAGGAAGAGATGTGCTAGGTAGCTACGTGGGCAGGAGAAGAAATAGAAACAAATTCCCGGAGGATGTTTTTGGCCATTTCAATGTTGTTGTGGGCAATGACCAAAGCTTTCTGAATGTCCTAGTAGGAATAGCCCTGACTCATGAGACACTCAATCTCACTCGAGAGCTGTGGTGAGGGGGCTGTGGAAGCAGGGTTAGCAGTGGCACCTCCACCTTGCTGACAGCTACTTGCTCTTCATTCAGAGTTGATTCTCCGAGGGAATGGTTTAGGGGGCCGCTCAGGAACTTGGGAAATTTCATTGAAGTTTGTTGTAGGATCACCATCCAGAGATAACCAGCCAAAGGAGGAGCTGGCATTAGAGATGTCGTACAGAGTCTGGCGAGCCAGTAAAGCCAGCACAGGTGGCTTAGGCACATCGTAGCCATCATCCTCATTTTCTGATTCCTCAGGGCCAGTGCTGGTATGGGCTGTAGCCAAATTCCCTTCCCCTAAGGTACTGTTTTCGATACAGATAGTGCTTGGGACTGAACCTGGGTCCTCTGAAAGGACAATGGCTCTTAGTTGCAAAGATGTTAACACTGGAAAGAAAGTGTAATCTTAGTGGGTCATTTCTGTCTGATCATTAATCAGCGCATAGATTTAGTGCAGGAACAGATTGATACTCTATGACAGCCCAACTGGAATGTGAATGGAGAATGGCTGGACTATGTGTTACATCGGTACAATATAAAAATTTCACTCATGCAGCTAACCTGTCTAAAAGATTGTCTCAGTTTTTGCTACAGAATTGGACGTCTGATTTTGAAGACACCATGAGAGAACTCTGGATGGCTACTGTGCTTGTGAATTCCACTCGAGTTCACCTGTCCCTTGCTGACGGCTTGACGTCCTGGTTAAACTCCGCCATGGATCACCTAAAGGAGTGGGTGGGAATAAGGTCCCTACTTGGCCTGATGGCCATAGCCTCCCTGGTATGCCTGTGGTGCTTCTGTAATGTTCAGTCTAATCAGTGCCGTAATGCGATGATGGTCATGCAGGCATTCACAGCCACTGAAGAAGGACAGTCCCCTTCGGCCTGGCTGGCCGCCATTAAACATTAATTTCCTTGGTTGGGGTACAAGGCTAAGCACTGCACGAGGGTTTGCTTGTGAGCAGTTAAGTTACCCTCGGAAGACAAGCCCGACTGCATGAAGGTTGTACCCGAGATCCTTCCCCTGGGAAAATAGGTACGGGATGGGTCTGGGTCATTGCAGGCGTAGAATCTGTGGGTGTCACAAGCACATTATCCCAGGTCTGCACACCAGGGATCGGGCCTCTATCTTCACCAGCTTTTGTTATTATATAAAAACAAAAAGGGGGAACTGTGGAGAGCTGCGCCACACCACGCCTTAAAGATGGCGCTGGCTTCCTCATTCCACCATCCCCACAGTGAGTACTCTCGGTAACAAACAACTCCTTATTTGGTGTGTTCCTATCCCGCTGGGGTCACGCCATCGTCATCAGATTGCTTTTGCATGTTGGTGAGCCTATGGCTTGCGAACATGTGGCTGCTCAGGGTTGGCTGGCCTTGGCTATTTAGGGAGCAGGAGGGGTTTCTCCTGCGGCTGCCTCCACATTGTTCATCAAGGTCCTGAATAAACTGCTTGTGAGAAGGATTCCTGAGTTGCGTCTTCCTTGCTGGTCGAGGTGGTCGTGACAAGAGAGAATCTCAGGTGTTGAAGACTCATTAGAGGATATACAGTCGTCAAACAAAGAAAATCTAAAAACCAACAAATCCCTAACACAAAATATCCAGGAAATATGGGACACCATGAAGAAGCTAAACATATTCAACAAAATCATAGAAGAAAACGTCCCTAACCTAAAGAAGGATATGCCTATGAAAATACAAGAATCTTAGAGAACATCAAATAGGCTGGACCAGAAAAAAGAAGTCACCTTGCCATATAACAATCAAAACATCAAACCTACAGAATAAAGAGAAAATATTAAGAGCAGCTAAAGAAAACGGCCATTGTTTTAAATTTATTAACATCATAGGCACATCTTTCCTTCCACCACCTTACACTCTGAAGATTTCAGTAAAATTTTAATTATAAAACTTCTTTTTGTCCAGAGTAGAAATTTATAAGGAACAAAAATGAAATTGATTGACAGTAGAAAATGAATCATTCTGTTTCCCACCTAAAGCAAAAAACAGCAATAATAATGATTAAATAGTTCAGGTAAGCAAATAAACATTCCTTTCTAAAAATTGCATATTTTAAGGAAACACAAGAAATTTTGTTCAAACTAGGTTTTTCCCCATTATCTACATTAGTTTGTCAAAATTTCCCAACAATTATTTTTACAGAACCATAATCCTTTGAATAAGTACCAATACTACCACACTGAGTGAGCTTCTTTATTAAAAATGAACTTCAAGTACAAAATACATCATTCCGAGTGTCAATGACAAACATCATTGCATTTTGCCACCCTATCTAATGAGCCTCAATATATTTTATTTAAAAATTGTTTTTCATTTTACATACCAACCCCAGTTCCCCTCCCTTCCCCTTCTCCCACCCCTCATCCACTTCTCCATGGAGGTAAGGCCTTCTTTGGAGGAGTCAACAAAGACTGGCATACCAAGTTGATATAGGACCAAGCCCCTCTCTGCTGTGTCAAGGCTGAGCAAGGCATCCCAGTGTAGGGAATGGGCTTCAAAATGTCAGTTCTTGTACCTGGGATAGGTCCAGGTCTTACTGCCACACACCCCTTACACATAAATGTCACCCACATTCAGAGGGCCTAGTTTGGGCTCATGCAGTTTCCCCTGCCATCAGTCTGTAGTCTGTGAGCCCCGACTAGCTAAGGTCAGCTGTCTCTGTTTTTTTCCACATCATGTTCTTGATCACCCTTTTTCACATGATTCCTCCTCATCTCTTCAACTGAACTCTAGGAACTCAGCCCAGTGCTTGGCTGTGGATACTACAACTACCTCCATCAGTTACTTGATATAGGTACCTGTTTGTCTTTCTGACCCTGAGTTACCTCACTCAGAATGGATTTTTCAACTTACCTCCATTTGCCTGCAAATCTGAACATACTGTTTTGTTTGTTTGTTTGTTTTACTGCTGAATAATATACTCCATTTTGTAAATGTTCCACAATTTCTTTCTTGATTCTTCAGTTGAGGGATACCTAGGTTGTTTCCAGGTTCTGGCTATTACAAATAATTCTGCATAATCATAGTTGAGCAAAATGTCTGACACAGGACTGATTTCCAAAATGTATAAAGAACTCAAGAAACTAGATGTCAAAATACCAAATAATTCTATTAAAAACTTAGGTGCAGGTTTAAATAGAGAACTCTCAAGAGAAGAAACTGAAATGGTCGATAGACATTTAAGAATTGTTCAACATCTTTAGCCATCAGGCAAATACCAATCAAAATGACTCTGAGACATCATCTTACACCTTTCAGAATGGGTAAGATCAAAAACACTAATGACAGCTTAAGCTGGAGAGAATGTAGATTAAGGGGAACACACCTCCACGCTGGTGGGAGTGCATTTGCTGTACAAGTTTTTGTACAGCCACCTTGGAAATCAGTATGGGAGTTTCTCAGAAAATTGGCAGTCAATCTATATTAAGACACAACAATGCCACTCTTGGGCATATACCCAAAGGATGCACAATCATACCACAAGGACATTTTTTCAACATTGTTCATAGGGCCCCATTTTTAATGCAATTGCTTTCCATAGAAAGAAGAGGGAGAAAGAGTGAGAAAGTGATGTTATATACTAGTATTACATTAATTGTACAAAACCACACAGAGTATCGTAACTGTGATATAGCATTTCAGAAGGTCTGTATTCTTATGCAGAAGGTCTTTATTGTTTATACTTAAGTGAGAAAGGAAATACATGACAGTTTTATATGAAACTGGACATATAGTAAGCATAGCATGTTAGCAAAATTTTCCAAATGATTATTGAAAATCCGGCCAGGTTTGGTGGTACACAATGCTAATTCCAGTAGTCCAGTTGGAAAACAAAGACAGGAGAATCTTTGTTTTACATACAATCTGTTTTACATACACAGAGAGCTTCAGGCCAACCATGGCTATAAATTAAAACCCTGTTTGAAGGGGAAAACATCCTAATGACTTCTATCATTACTATGGTCATGGTATTTAAAAACAAATTACTAAAAATCTAAACGAAGATAATGGATAGAAAGAAGTAGTTACCCCAACGTCTTGGAAGCAGACGTTATGCTTTGAATTTTTATGTCCATTAATTCAATTTTTTCAATATTAGGCAGTTTGAGTAAGTCTCTTCTGTACAATTGGTTCCTCTCTGGATTATGAGATCAATTTGTTTGTGTTAGAATACACAAAACTTTTCTCCTTCATGATCACAAATTACAAACATCACTCATTAGTTTAAGATAACTTGATGAAAGTTGGAGACTAGATTTGGTAAAACTTAACTTTATCATGAATGAAAACGAGTCGTGCAATAGAGCTATGATGGTAAACAGGGCATGGGAATGCGAAATAAGAGCATAGAAACACAGAAGCTGCAGTATGAGTACATTAGCATTTGGAGTCAGGCACACAAAACACCTAGTGAGAAAGGCAGCAAAAAGATATTTATCTGTTTTCACAGAGAGAACAAAGTCCAGAGAAAGCAAAACGCAGTTATAAATTCAACATAGTGAAGAAATCACAAGTCACTAAGATGGAATTTCAAACTTCAAGGATATGTATTGAATTGAAATTGACAAAATAATTTGTTATTCATGAATTAATACTAGCTAAATGTGCCACTAAGGACCATCATTATCATTTCATATGGAGAAACAAACAATCCTGTACAGTAAAGGATCATTTGGAGGCATCACAATCCCCTGACTTCAAGCTCTGCTATAGAACTATACTAATGAAAGCAGCATTTGGTACAAAAATAGGCAGGTACACCAATGGAATCAAATCAAAGGCACTTGATTTTTTGATTTGCTCTTAAACACTAAATAATATTATCTCAAATTCAAATATTCATAAAATTGATATAAAGATACATATCTACAAACAAAACTAAAGGCTTTGTTATAATTGCTGAATTTTCTATTGATATTTTTAAAAAAACTTTTGCTAGTAATTGGTAAACATATGCACTATATTCCTCTGAACAAAATATGATATGACTTTATTTTTTCTTACTTAAGATGAGGATTGGTACATATATACCAATGAAGAAAAACAGAATATGTGTCAAATTTATAATCACTTTTTGCTTCATTTTTCCAAGACTATGTTTTATTGTTGCAAAGAAGATGAGGATCTTATTCTTTCTAAAAGTATTATATGGAATATTTTAAATTTTGGATTGTAAAATCTATTTAAAATCTATAATATAAAAATAATACTTTCGAAACATCATTTTCCCAGGTTTCTTTGACTTGGGCTAAAATTATCCTCCAATCTTTAAATACATGATCAACTGAACAAGCAGCTATGTCACTCATAAAACAAGTAAGTAAACAAATCAATTTGTAAAGCAAAATAATGATCCTACTCTATCATTCCACATGCTAGAACGAGGATAAAACTAATCCATTAAGAAAAAGTGCACTTGAAATATCAGGTTCGCATTTACTTAATGATTTTAAAAGCTGTTTTGTAATTCTAGTGACATTATAACTAACATTGCTTCTTCCATTCACTCTAGTTTCTCTTGCATATTGAAGAAATGATGCATAAATGCAATCATCCCCCCCCCTCTATTAGACATCCACAGTTTGAGACTCTTCCTTAGTATCCCTTTCAGTGAGGAAAGGAGAGAATGAAAATGAAAGCTCCCATTCGGTGAGATTTTATTTTGGCAACTATTTTAATTTTTAGGCTGTTTCTCCTTCCATCTTGTGTATATCCAATAAATTACATGAATTGAAAAAATATGTCTCGTTCATTCCTAATTTTGTGTTTGGATTCTTTGTCATTCTGAAGAGGAGAAGGGTGCACACGTGACAGCTGTCATCTGGGAATGAGCATTGGCCAGAGAGCTATTCTACCAAATTATATTCCCAGTAGGAGTGGAAGTAGAGACTCTCACAAACTCTGGGCACAGTGACATCTGTATCTGTGTAAAGGGACCAATTTGCATGCCATCTGGCACCAAAGAGTTCATATACTTGAAGTCTTAATGGAAACATTTTGGTTCTGGCAATCAGGGTTACAGCTATGTGGCGAGTGAAGTGTTCACACAGAGACTGTCAAGAGTACTATGGCCCTAAAAAGAAAAGAAAACACTCAGGCAGCATCTTTGGACCAGCTAGAATAATGACTTCCTAAAAAAGGCATCAGTGTAAATAATTTCCCTTCCTTTGGAGGATCCAGAAGCATTTGAATTTCATATCAATCTCCTAAATTGAAATTTACCTTTTAAGTCAGTTTTCATGACACTATCCTCAAGACTCAATAACAAATAAGATGGGCTGGGGTGCTTGGAATGTTATTTCCAAGGTGCAGTATATACTGCATCTGTAAGTAACAGCTTGAGAGAAAATTACAGTCATTAGGGTGCAATGGTAAAGAGTTTTTATTTCTATTTAATTCAAATTAAGTCTGATTGAAAATAGAAGGGGAATAGGGGTGGTTATTGCCAGGAACACTATTACAGCTTCTGTTCAGCGTTTTCACCGACCCTTTATTAAAGTGAGACTGACAGCTTCATCCCCTCCACTGCTATTTTGCTTAGTTCCTTTTCCCCATGACCCTCCATATAGGAGCTTCTGGCTGAAAGTAAAATTAGGGAGTGGAGACTGGAGCACAGGAATGGGGCCTGAGCATGGCAATTTATATCAGATCAAGTGAGAGTAAGCAAAGCTTCTATCGCCATTCCAGAGAGTGTACTTGCATGAAGGAACTATTCACTTGGTCTGTGATATCCTTGGGTAAAAATGAACAAGAGTATTGCTTTAGCTTTTGTCTTTTTATCCTATTTTATTGTTTATTTAGTAGAATGTGCTTCTGTTAATTATTGCACGAATTAACACTGATTTCTGAGCAGAAATTATTTAATGCAATGTATTTAAAAATCAGTTTGAAACAATTCCCATGCTGTTCCTTGTTCATCAACAACTGTTTCTATTTGTACAGTCTTTTCTTTAAATCAACTGAGGATGCTATTTGTAACACCATTCTTCTTTCCTTCTTTTTTTTACTGTTTATTTTTATTTCCAGGGGCCTATTTATCAGTAACAAACTTCTATGAATTTAGGGATTTGAAGTAATCAAATACAGAGTTGCACAGCTCTGAATGACAAAAAGTCTGAGAGCAATACAATATGTCAGCAGGACTGAACTCTTTTTGAGATTCTTAGTGAGAATTCACTTTCCCTTTCCTAGCTCGTGGGAACTGTGTATAAATTCATGTTTGGTGTCTCTGGCTTAGAAAGAGAGCCCATCTGGATCATCTGAGATCATCTCCCAATCCCAAATCCTTAATGTAACTGTATCTGTAAAAAGTCTTTGTCATATAACACAGTTCCAAGGACCAGCACACAGACAGCTCTGTATGTCAATTACTTTACCTAGCATATAAATAAAAAGTCTAAATGAGCCCCCCAGAAGTTGACAATTTCCACCCCTATTTAATGTCCTCACGTTATGCCAAACTGGATAAGGCTATTGTAGTCATCAGAGGAGTGCTGTCATATGAAAGTAAATAAAAATCACACTACTGCCTCTAAAGATGCTTAGGTTTTACTACACCTTAGTCTTGTACAGTATTCAGAAATAGAGGAAAACAATACTTCTTCTCAATCAGCTTTAAATCTACTGTTGTTAGGAACATAGACAGATAAGTGTGGTTAAGGAGGACCAGGTCAAGGTAAGTAAATAAAATTCAGCAGAGAGTAGATAAGAATATGGAACACATCTACTTGGCATCATCGGTGAATGGTTTCTGCTTGTGTATCTAGGCATCCTGTTCCAGGTACTACAGAACACGTATTTCAAATGTCATTAATTAAAACATAAAATACATTGAATACATTTATTGTTGCCAGCATCAAAATCAGTGTCATCATCATCATCATCATCATTTGGATTTCACAGTTGAAGAAATTGAGCCACTATTAGACTAAAGTTTTCAAAAAATGCCTACAAAGAAATTTGAACCCAGTAAGTTTAGCTCCACATTCTCCTTGCTATTCACACATTACAATGCATTCATATAAATGAATTTGCATGGGGGTGGTTTAAGTGCTGTACAAACTGTTTGTAAGAAACAAGGCAGCATTCTGAGTGATGAAATCTGTATGTCTCAAGACTAAGGTGAAAAGGAAACCACAGATGTTGAGGTAACTAGCATGGCTTCATCAGTGATCAGAGTGTAAGGGTTAGCTTTTATGCAGTACTGCACCCACACATTTATGAGGAAAATTATCCCAACTAACTGAGCCTTGAGAATTGCCCCAGGAGTCTTAAGATTTAAATCCATGAAGTGGAATCATTGATTTGAACACAAATGTGCAGCCAATGGGAATTTGATTTGACAAATGCTAGTTCAGTGGCAATTACCAGTAATGATATTAGACTGTTTAATCTTGGTAACTTTGCTTCTCAGCTCTTAGAAATTTTCTCTCATCATAATAATGTATATATGTGTGTGTATATTTATATATGTATGTATGTATGCACATATATACATATAATATGCTTTTCCTTAATATGTTTTTCCTGGCACTAATGACATGAAAAGTTATTGGACATCTTTAAAATTAGATAAACCTTGATTTGATTACATATAAGCTATTTGTTAGTTCTGTATATTGGATTACATATTTAAGACTCAGTGTACTCATCTTAAGATATTGAATAAATCATGATATAATTCTCAAAATTTTTACTAGAAACATCAAAGAGCATGTTTCAAATTGCATAATTCAAATCTTGGCACCTGTTAATTACACGTTGTATTAATTAATTTTCTCATTGCTGTGACAAGACCCACCTTACATTACTGGGATGGGCTATATTTCTTTATACTACTGCAGAGTGTCTAGCTTCTGCAGGTCAGAGAAACTGGGAACAAGATACAGAGTTGGAAGGAAAAACATGCAAACTGCTCTTTCTGAGAGGCGAAAGCTCCTTCTTTGTTTTCTTAGTCTTTCCTTGTTTTACTGTGTTATTTTTCTGTTCTCTGCTTCTACCCGATGTTTTCCTTGTTTCTCTTTCCTGATGACTTCATTCTTATTATTTCCTGATGTCTTCCTTCTACATCTTTCCCAGTATTTTCCTTCTGAGTTCTTCATGTTTTTCCTTGCAGCTTCTATACTCCACCAGAATCTTTCAAGGGAATATAAAATTTCAATGTGGTTACATTCTGTCTTTTTTTAACTGAATGATTACAATGAATACAAGTAAAAAACATGTTTTCCATAGCTTTACCTGATTATTCATTTTACATATTAGAGGTGAAGAACAAATTATTCCCCCAAACCCACATAGTTATGCATTTATCTTTTAGACTTCTCATAGATCAGGAACCTTTCAGCCATAACCACTTACATGAGCAATAGTTTCTATAACTGCCAGAAAAAAACGGTGGCTAGTTTAACTTTTCATATTTTAGAGTCCTGCCCAATTATCTTAACTAATCAATCAAATCTTTGTTTCCGGGTTTCAGGAAATCAACTGTTTAAAGTTTCCTTTCAGCTGTGATTCACACTAAAGCCCTTGAACACATTTCCTAAAGTCAAAATGTACTTGAGCTAATTGCTGAGACTTTATTGTTTTCCCTCAATCATTAACCTAAGCATTAGTCTTTATGGGTCCTAAAGTGCAGCTTGTGTGTGTCTGAGCTGTATGACACTTCCTTGTCCCTATCTTCTGTCCTCTGTAGCTCCTGTTTTTTTTTTGTTTTTGTTTTTTTTTGTTTTTGTTTTGTTTTTTTGTTTTTGTTTTTTTTGGGGGGGTTTTTTTTTTTGGTTTTTTGAGACAGAATTTCTCTGTATTGTTTTGGAGACTGTCGTGGAACTCACTCTGTAGACCAGGCTTGCCTCGAACTCACAGAGATCCACCTGCTTCTGCCTCCAGAGTGCTGGGATTAAAGGCGTGCACCACCGATTTTCAATAAAGCTCTGTTCTGCTCGAAGAAGCCGTGCTCTTCCGGGAAAATGGCGACTCCTGCTCGCACGCCAGAGTCACAGCCGGCCGCTGAGCCTCAGCCCGCCATGGGCCCCGGGGAACTGCAGCCAGTGCATAATGTTCTCGCTGCCCCATGGCTTCCAGCTCCCAGCTCCCGAGGACTTGGGGCAGCGGAGTTGGGCGGAGCTGCGGGAGAGGTTGAGGCAGCAGGAGAGATTTTTGTGCAACGAAAAATTCATTTGCAAATTGCCCGACAAAGGTAAAAAGATCTCAGACACCGTTGCCAAATTGAAAGCTGCCATTGCAGAACGTGAAGAAGTTAGAGGGAGAAGTGAACTGTTTCATCCTGTTAGTGTAGACTGTAAGCTAAGGCAAAAAGCAACCACAAGAGTTGATACCGACATAGACGAGGCCCAGAATTCTGACCTGACGCTTGACATTTCATCATTAGTTCTTGACTGTTCCTCTGTAGACATCAAACCACCTAAAACAACCTCAGACACACAAGGACCCGTACGTCTCACTCACAGAGGCAATGGAGAGCCTTCGGAGGCTGACTGCACACTGAACACCGGCCCGGTTCCCAGCAGTGGGGCCAGGGCACACTCATCTGAAGTTAGCAAGCATCTCCCCCAGCACCCTGTTTCAAGTCAAGTGGAAGACATTTCCAGCAGCGTTGACAGTCTGTTTATCACTAAGTTGCAAAAGATCACAATTGCAGACCAGAGTGAACCCTCAGAAGAAGACACCAGCTTTGAGAACGTGACAGAGCTCCAGAGTGAAACTCCGAAGAGGCCTCATTACATGGAAGTGCTAGAAATGCGAGCCAAAAACCAAGTGCCCCCTCCTCATAAGTTTAAGACCAATGTGTTACACACACAACAGAGTGACTCACCAAGTCATTGTCAGAGGGGTGAGTCTCCTTCCTCAGAAGAGCAGAGATGCAGGGCTAGGCAACATCTTGATGACATCACAGCAGCGCGCCTCCTTCCACTCCACCATCTGCCTGCACAGCTGCTCTCCATAGAAGAGTCACTGGCCCTGCAGAAAGAGCAGAAGCAGAATTACGAGATGCAAGCAAAGCTCGCAGCACAGAAGCTAGCCGAGAGACTGAATATTAAAATGCAGAGCTACAATCCAGAAAGGGAGTCTTCAGGGAGATACTGAGAAGTGAGGGATGAAGATGATGGCCAGTCCTCTGATGAATTCTGAAGATGAGCACTGGGAGATCAATCTCCAAAGCTGACTGTTGAGCTGTCATTGCCTCATAGCAAACTTCCTACCAAGTATCAAGATCAGTGTCAGACCTTGTTGAGGGACAGCAGTTTTTAAAGTTACACAAAGGTAGCTACAAGATAAGAGCCCAGTTTGTCTTTCAGAAGATGATCTTCATATGCTTGAACAGTTTAATATTGGAACATTGTGTTTGACCGTATTGTATTACAGTTTTGCAGTATGTTGTGCATTGGTCTGATATTTTGGTGTGAGTAGAGCCCACTGTTTCTTAAAGATAGCTGCTTTTTCCTTATTCTTACTCTTATCAATTAGCATTGCTTACATCCCTTCTGGTGAAATACTTTGTTGTCCCAGGCACCTAAAGTCAATTAGGAAGACCTGGTTCCTTTTCTTGAGAAATGCAAGGAGCAGTCTAGAGAATGGTACGCATGCTTGCATGGAGTTCCTGAGATGCTGGGTGTGAAACACTGTGGAAGACACTCGATTTTCACAACAAATGTTTATTTGCTGTTCCTGCCTTCTCTTGGGGTGACTACTATCTTCCTGTGATGAAGATGGGAGCACCTTGAGGAGGTCCTGGATGGGGGGAGGTCTTCTGAGCTGGTGTGAGGAGCTGCTCCTGGCTTCCCCAGCTCATTGCTGTCTTGGATGATAGGTCCATGTACAGGGCGCTCATGTTTGCTAAGGAAACTGGTGTTTTTCTAAGAGTTACGGTTGAATTGTCAGTATATTGAGTTTTTCTTTTTTAAACCCAAAGAGGTGTTTATAGGCTGCAGAAACCTCAGTCTCATACATGTACACATTTGTATGGTTTAAATGATTATATCATCATCTCCAGCAAAGGTAACAATATGTTATCAAAAACTCTTTGTCTATTATGTGGAACCTGTAAAGGAGAAATAAAATAACAATCAGAGAGAAAAAAAAAAGGCGTGTGCCACCATTGCCCGGCTTAGCCCCTGTTTTATCACAGGTAGAGTTCAACACTTTAAACAGTACAGCTTAAGAAGAAATTACCTTCATAATAATCCATAGGTTAAATTTCCCAGTAGAATGAGATATTTCCATGGGATCATCACACTACCTTACAGGCAGTGGGGATTCCCTGGCACCCTGTCACACCATGACAGATACCAGAGAAAAATGGCAGCAGCAAACATATAAAGACACAGAAGTAACAAGAGATATTCTGGAGCCAAAGCCCTCACAGCCTTGTCCATCAGACATTCACCCATCAGTGCTTTGTTTCCTGGTGATTCAATCTCCCAAAGCTCAATTGTCACCTGCTGTTCCTCTGACAAGGCCACTGGCAAACTGCAGTATGAAAAGTGGGAAAAGTCACAATGACAATCAAGTGAGAGACAGAAAAGTCAAGCATGAGTCACTTGGCTGCATTTGATATGCAGTCAGGGAGCAAAGAAAAAATAGAAATTGGAGCTAGAGGATCCAACCTTCCTGCTTCCCACCCCTGAATCTACTGAGACTCTCATTTTCCTATAAAATTTTACCCCTGAAAGTTTTCACAACCACTTAGTTTATTTTACAAAACTACATATTAAAGCCAGAGCCTCATTCATTCCAGGCAATGGATCTACCACATAAGCTATATCCCTCAGCTTTCTAACACCTTTGGGAGGACCACTGTAATCATGAACCCGTAAAAGCTGTGGTTATCTATACAAGAATTACACACTCACCCCCCACATACACACAAATGATATGAAGGTAGGAAGAAGTCTTGTTGAGAAGAAAGCAGCACGAGAGGAAGAGAGGGTAGTAATGGGTAAATATTATCACTATGCCTTGCATACATCTATTGAATTTGTGAAAACCAAAAATAAATATATTCATGATAAAATAAAAAGTGTTAGTTTTATGCTGAAATGCATCAAAGTAACATCATACACTGCATTACGCAATTCATGTTCATTCAACACTGAAAGTCCAGTTGACTCCGGCAGTAACAAACTTGTTTAAATTTTCATTTGCATCATAAATAGGGGAGATCATGGTTGTTGATTGTATTTGGCTTTGAAATAACAATGAATAATTTTAGAGAAATGAATGGCCGAAGGAAACTGAGAAAAGTGCTGTTTATCTCATCAGCACTCAACTGCCTCTTCTCTGTCAGCACACAACTTGACTTCCCACAGATATCTGAAAAAGAATACTTTAGCTCACCTCTCAGGTAATAGACACAATGTAAGAGCAGTTCTTATGTGATACTACTTTACCACAATTGAGAACTATCATCTCCTCATAGTATCTTGAACTTTGATGAGAAATGTTCTTATTTTCATTTTGTATGCTAAAGGTCTCACAGAGAGGTCAAATGCCTTCAATTCTGTATGAAAATCATAATTTTTTGCAAAACATTTTTGAAAGCTGAAGCATCCCATTGAGACTATGAATGATTATGCAAATGAAAGTCTAAAGTCATTTATAATCCATTTAGTAAATCCTGCTATGAGACTAATTGCCATTAACACATCTCGTCAGATCAGTAATATAGACATTCATAGGCAGAGTATAGAGAATGAATAAACCTACAACTATGTCAAAGAAAGAAAAAGAAAGGGTTTAAGGGTTTTCCACAATATTGAAATATATAGTGGTTTGTCATGCAGGTCTTCCAACATATAGTTTGTGTGATTTTCTTGTTAATTTAAGAGCTGAAAGACAAACAAAAACTTATACTCATGCTGTTTATCAAGAATGATGTCTAGTTTCTCAACATCATGACTGACATTTTCTTTGTTGATTTGGACATCAGCTGTCTATAAAACAGAATTCATCTTACCTACGCTCAACACATTTAATGTACAGCCATGAATGACAAAAGGGGAAAAAAGATAAATAATACACTTAATAAAAGATGGCTAAAGTAGAGATGACTTAATCACAGAAAATCTACAACCCTTTTTGTATATGTCTTAAAGGTTTCTGTACTAGGATAAAAGACATTATAAAATTAATTCTTAGTCCTTTTGCCCCGAACACCTCCCCAGTCTTTGCAATTTGGCTCTGTCCATGACATTCTTCCATTATGATTTTTCAAATATAAAGAGCAAGTTAAAAAGCATGAAATTATAAATATTCCCTATGCCAGGGACCTTTTAAATTATTTGGTGGAGTCTCCATTTCAGTGAATTTTCATAGGGGTATAGAGTGTAAAGTACACATTGTTTTTCATCCAATCAGACCCATGTGGAACATGTGACCACTAGAAATGCAGGATGATAAATATATTGGCTCAAGCTACTAACTTTGTGACAATTTGCTACATTAGAATATGAGTAACACTTTTACTACATATGAGAGCATATGCCTTTTAATAAAAAGGAAGCAAAATAATAAAATAAATAGGATTAATCAGTGGATTGCCTTTGAATGTAAAGAATAGGAAAAATCTGGAAAAATTCTAAATAACAAAATAATGCAACTTTAGATTGTCTTTAAAGACCATTAATAGAAACAGTGTGTGTGTGTATTTATTGTTACATTGTACATATAAACCATGTGTATCATGCTTGTGGGGGCTTATAAGGAAGACAGAAACATAGCAAGGAAAAGTAAAATATTAGAGAATGCTTGGATTTTCACTACACAACTGTTCGTAGCAACAGGGAGACTTAAAATACCAAGGGCCTGAGGTATATCTCTATATAAAATAGGCCCTAGTTCAATGCCAGCACACTAGGAAAACTATTCAAAAACTTTGACCTACACATTGTACAGCCTACTAGATGTCCTGGGGTAAAAGTGACGCGGGCCTTTTGGGAGAGGTCAAACACTGACGGGTCCAACTCGAGACCCATACCACAAGAGGAAGCCCAATACTGACACTGCCTGGAGAGCTAGGAACAGCCCAGAGACCGAGAGTAGGACCAGGCATGACTGACTAAAATTAGTTAATGAGTTTTTTTTTAAAAAAGTCAAAGAATTGATTCCTGAGTATACCCTCTTACCATCATAGAATGGAGTATAGCACAATCATTATCAGAGAGGCCTCATCCAAAACCTGATTGGAACAGATGCAAGACCCACAGCCTAACATTAGGAGAAGTCCAGTTGTCGCTGAGGAAGGATTACAGGAGCCAAAAGGGTTCAGACCACTAGGAGAACAAGATCCACAGAATTAGTAAGCCAGGCTCTCGAGGACTCATAGACTAGAACAACAATCAGTTAGCCTGTGTGGGTCTGAGCCAGGTCCTCTTCATATGTGTTATGTTTATATAGCTTGGAATTCCTGTGGTACCCCTAACAGTGGGAGTGGTGTTGTCTTTAACTTTTGCCTGCTTTGGGGACCACTTTCCTGCTAATGTGTTGCCTCATCTCCAGTCTTAATTCAAATGGGAGTCCTTAGCCTTATTATAAATTGATAAGCAAAGTTTGGTTGATACATCTGGGTGCCTTCCCCATTTTGGAAGGGAAGTACAGCAGTGGATACAGGGGAGAGAAGAGTTGAGGGGGAGGCTAGGAGGAGAGGATGGAGGGAAAACTGGTATGGATATAATGTATGAGAGAAGAATAAAGAAAAAATAAAACAAAAATAGCAAAACATGATCTTGGATCAACTTAGATGGAAGATATCATAAAGAATTCCCCTGTCCATGCAGATGAATTTAAATATGCAAAAATGATGAAGTCATTGACAAATGTGCAGATGACTTGAATGTAGAAACTATCACATGTAATTCACTGACAGACCAATTCTAGAATTTAATTTTCCCTTTAAAGAATGCATGAACATAATTAAAAATCAGTTTCCTTCTTTGTTGATATTTATTTTATTATTGAAATTTCTTAATTTTAAGTGATATAACTATGAAATGTACTAAAAGAAATATTTATTATTAAAAAAGAAAATAAGAGAAAAATATTCAGAGTTTAAGAGCAGATTCATCACCCTGTCTATTATTCCTAGACTTGTGGCTAAATGGAGCTTTCCCATAAGGATTTTGAAATTGTTCAGGATTAACTACTTATTTTTCTCTTTTATCATCTTTTTTAAAAAATATAATTGTCAGTTTTCCCATCATGCTCTTGACTCCACTCTTGTTAATATAATCCCACCTTCCCCTCTTCAGCTGGACTCCTGGAGCTCTGTCATCATGTGAATCCATCTGCTTCCACCAGTTACTGGATGAAGGTTCTATGCTAACAGTTATGGTAGTCACTAATCTGTTACAAGAGAAGGCTCTTTCATGTATCCTCTCCACTATTGCTAGGAGTCTTAGCTGGGGTCATCCTTGTGGATTCCTGAGATGTTCCTTAGCACCAGTTTTCCCCCTAACCCAGAAATGGCCCCCTCTATCATGATATCACTTTCATTGCTCTCCCACTCCACCCCTCCCCCAAATCTATTGTCCTGTTTCCTCATATTCTCATTCCCCCATTGCCTCTCCTTACCCACCCGTCAGTTTACAGCCAATCCAAACTGATGGTAGCTCACTGTGGAATTCTACACCCATATTTGGAGAGCTTGCATGGGACCACTAAGCCCTCTATTTGTGGATGACAGTTGTGTAGCCTGGTCTGTCTGTGGGACCCCTGATAGAATGCCTTGCTCAACCTGGATACAGGTGGGAGGGACTTAGTTCTGCCTCACCTGAATGTGCAAGGTTTTATTAACTTTCAATGGGAATCCTTATCCTTTCTGAGGAGTGGATGGGGGTGTGTTGGGGCTAGATGGGATTGGAGCAGGAGAAGGAAAGGGAGGGTGAACTGTAGTTAGTATGTAAAATGAATAAAATATTTTAAAAATATGTATGCCCACTAATCTCTTACCATTTTACCATTACTTTTTAGGAGAATATAACTTGTTCCATAAGAAACAAAAAAGAATTAGATTATAACCATTTCGGTGTTGGATAAATTAGATTGAGAGGTCACATACTTTGAGCTGATACATTTTTTCATGAGATTTTTGGATATTGTGTTGAATCCATAATGGTCTGAGACTTTTGAAGGTATTAGAATGTGTTGAGTAGATTTTGAATGTGAAGTATGCAGAGATCATCAGGTAAAAGAGAATAAACTGTGACATGTGTAACAATGACAAAGATACTCCCATCATGAGTGGATGAGCCAAGAATGGTGTACTTTCTCTATGCTACCCATACACAGAAAGAAATCTTTGAAGCTGTGTTTGAGTTCTAGATTGGTGACAGAAAATTTACCAGAACAATGCAGGTGGATTCTCAGTAACCACAGGCTTCTGTATATATAAAAAGAAGGCAAGAAATACAGTGATGACAAAATGAGAAGATACAAAACAAACCAGGATAATATGACTACCACCTAGCTGGCCTGGCCATAGTTAACACTGAAGAAGGAAATGAACACTTAAACAAGAAACGTGGGCAGTTTTTAAAGGCTGGTAAAGTCAAGATTAGATATTCAGAATGAATCTTCAAAAACAAATTCCTAATACCTTAATTTTAGTTTGATCCATTTTCTACCACCCACCACAATTTTTTACAACTAGCATCTATTCCTTAAGCCATTGGGTTTATGATTTTTTTTACAGTAGTGGTAGCAATAGAATACAAATACAGTTGGAATCTATACCTTTGAGTTCAATTTGCTGAGTCATTTTGTCCAGTTAGATTGACATGGTAAATATCACTTCCTGCAATACCTTAAATTTTGTTAACTGTTAACGTTCATTAACTTGATCTGTGCAGCAAGGTTGAATTTCACACAACTTTTAGTGCCCAAATTTGTAATTGATAATTATGACTAGTGATTTATTTTTCTCATCTCATTCTTTCTTTAGACACTGCCCAAAATTCAGCAACATGCAACACACTGCATGTTCCAACTTGTTCAAGCACAGCATAAGACCATTGCTGATTGATCTACCTTTAGAGGAACTGGTGAAACAACCTTGCCAATGTTCACCATTGTGTGTCACATGCTTATTTTTCCAACATTCCACCAACATATATTCACCTCTTGTCAACTGGTTTCAAAATAATTACACAGATGTCACATTTGTAAGTATTTCTCCAATGTAAACATTAATTCATGCATCAGTTGAATTTCAGATTAAAACACAAAACAACGAACTTAATTGTTTGGGTGGAGCTCTACCTCAGACACACCCCTCTTCCTGCCCACACACACACACACACACACACACACACACACACACACACACACACACACACACACACACACACTCCATACCCTGCCTAGTCTCAGGAAGCCTGAAAAATGGTAGCTCCTCTCCCAAAGTTGATTAAGATCACACCTACAGGGTATTTAAATCGTCTGCTAAGGAAAGGCCAAATGTTTTTCAGTTTCTTCTGCTTCTTCTCTCTGGGAGCCTGAAGACTATCCAGGAGCATTTTACTCTTTAAACCTAGACTTTTAATTCTTACTTCAGCTTGTTTTGGTTTGCTGTGTCAGTGGACTGACTTAAGATCGTCCTACAGAAATTTTTCATTAATAACATAAACAATAAATATCAATTTTGCATCAATATTATATGTTACTTTGAAGACCATGGAGGTGCCCACTCTAACTTATTGCCATTTTGAGACCTAGGATGACAATGAAGCTATTTTCCCAAATATTTCTGGTCACTGTGGCACACAGAGAGAAATTTAAATGTAATATATAGCAAGATGGTTTCAAAGTCTCCTACAATAAAAATTACAGTTTAATACTGCATAAATGTCATTGTCTGAAGCGTTTTTCATGGCTTCCCAGGTGCCATATAGTAGGGAAAGTGAAGATGAAGGAAGTAGACAGGTATGACAATCAAATATATTATTTGATTGAAATTTTGAATGCAGGTATGTTCAGTTTTCTACTTTCAAATGAAATCCTGGTTTTGTGAGCAAAGTTACCAGTGTTCACTGCAGTGTGTGATGTTCAAAAGGACAGCAATAGTTTCCTTGTTCTGTAAGACACAGAATGCTGATGATAAATGCATTATTCTATTCATTATTAAAATTCTTGTAAATTATGGCTAGACCTTTGCTGCAAGAAATTTGGAGGAAATCCTTAAAACATCATTTTTATTCATTATAACATTTATATAAAATGACACTATTTTCCAAGGACTATTGCAAATATCTTAGAAAAATCTCCTTTGTTTATAGCTATATGAAAAGATACCTGACTATCACATAATAAGATACTCCTAACATAACAGTTAGTTATATAATATCAGTCTCTTCTGGGAAAGCAACATCAGTGAGATTCCTTTTCAGAAATGTGAAAATAAAAACAAACATTCAGAACATATTGTGTGGTTACAGTTCTGCAGTAAACTTAGTGTCTATCTCACAAAAATCTCTAAATTCATGATCACAAAACTGTGCCTAGTGTATTGTTTTTAATTTTTAGTTGTTTTTCTGTGGTGGTGGGGTGGGAGCAGTGTTGACTTTAATTTTTAAAGATTTGTTTCTAATTTATCCTAATAGAGATGTATATGTATATCGTGTGGGTATAAGTACACATGTGAGTATAAGTGTATACAAAGCCCAGAAGAGGTTGTCAAATATTCTGGAGTGGAGTTACAAGCAGGAGTGAGTAAAAAATTGGGTTCTGGGAACAGAACTTGATTCCTCTGCAAGAGAAGTGTATGTTCTTAACCATTGGGCTATTCCTGAATCTCTGGTGTTTCTTGAGGCAAGAAATGTGGCAAACTGCCCTGGGACCTTAACAGATAGATTTCAATGATTGGGAATTATTAATACTCTTCCGTACTTTGCCCCTGTCCTAAGAAAACAGGCATTCACATCTGTCTGCCTTTGGTAGTAAGGGATGGGGTTGGTGAGGTATACTTTTGAGGGCATGAGGACATCAGAAGAATTTGAATGGCATAAGTATACTAACAAGAGCATACAGATTTCACTGTTGTTCCACCACAGAGGGCATGAGGACACCTGAAGAATATGAATGGCATAAGTGTACTAGGTAAAAAGATCATACAGATTTCACTGTAGTTCAGCCACAGAACTACACAATTGTCCTGATGCAGGAAATTAGAAAATGATGAAGAATGAAAGAGACATAATTAAGTCACAGAAAAGACAAAGAGTCCACATGATTAATAATTTATGTTGGGCATTAAATTCCTAATTTCACAGCATCTCTCTAAGTACTTTATAGGCTTTTAGGGAGAGCACAGCTTTTTGTAAACAGCAAGCTTTCCAAATTAGATAGCACTGATACAAATTCCATGAATACTGCTGAACTTGTGGCCACATAGTACAAGACTTATTAAAAATCCATGATTCTATAAAGCTTGTAAGAGGCAGGGTAATAAATGAAATAATGACAAGAATCTATACTGAGCGATTACTCCCATAATGATGCCTTAGTGACCCTCAAATAAATGCTTAATTTGTTTCTTGGCAGGTAACAGCCTTGGAAGGCCTAAGGTGACATGGTCACAGTAATATGAACAAAAATTACTTTGTAATAGCTACATAATGAAGCCTGCAGGATTTTAAAACATTAGAATAAATTTAAATATTTCACATTGTGGTATTTTTTATTCTGAATTCTGAAACTAACATAGCAGTGTGACTGTACTATTTTTACCAGTTGTTGAAATATATTATTTTTCTATTTTTCGACAGATACTAGGATTATGAATGACTCCTGATTAAGATATAATACATTTTATTCTTTATATTCCTCAATGAGATAGCACATTTTGTTAAATTAATCATTCATAAAAATTGATTTTACATATAACATTGTGTTTTCTATGCCTGAATTGATTTTCTTGTGTGTTTGCAAAATACTGCCATTATTTACCCACTAGATTATATTTTCAAAAATCTAGATGCTTACAGAAACATCACTTTTATACTTTTTGGGTTGATTTTAATGTTTAAATTGAGGAGGAATTATTTGTGTGATTTTAATAATATCTGTCCTATGATTTTGAACTTTGATTTTTGATCATATTCAAGATTTTATTTGTATATCTTCAAGGGAAAACAATCCCATCCAGCAGTTTGAAATAGCACACTTTGGTTTTGATGAATATAATGATGGAACAGTTTTGCTTAGTAGAAACCTTATTTTATTTGTTTCAATATTAAACAGTGTCTCAGTCTAGTCTAGATTGGTTGGGAACTTACTATCTTGTCCAGAGTTTACTAAAACTCCTGAAAATTCTTCTACCTAGGCCTCCCCAATGATAGGATTACAGACAGAAACCACCAAGCCCAGATCTTTTAATTCCTTCTCATCAATCACATTAAACATCACCGAAGGTCCTTCCTTTAATGTTAGCAAAATAGACACCCAGGAGAATCCGAAAACACAAGGCCAAGAGGGGTGAGGTAGCAAATTTCTGCCTGTGAGTTTGAAGGCACAGGATAGCAATGACCTGACTGGGAGATAGACAGGGAGCCAAGTCTCCCTTCTCAGCTATGATTCAATCAAAGTCTTCAAAACATAACAGGATAGACAAGTGCGTGGAGAAAAGTCTGCTTTATCCAGTCCAATTCAAAAGTCCATCTCAAATATGAGACACTCCCACTGACACATACAGCATGGTTTTGATCAAATATCTGGCAATCTTCCAGCATTATAGCCTCTATACCACCATTCAGTATGAAATTTATAATTGTACTCCATTTTTTGCAAAAGTATAACTCAATTCCTTAAATTTAGTCATTTACTTTAAAGTTTATTTTCCTAATTACTTTCTTTACCCTTAGACTATAGATAATTGGGAGTTAAGATAGCTCTGCTGCTCCTGAAATAATATTTTTAAATATGTTTTAACTGAAATAGAATTACTTTACTTCTGTCTCTTTTCTCTTTCTAGCTTCTTTATTGTGGTCTAACCTCCATTTGCATGGTACCATGACAAACTGTTAAGGGAGGAAAACAATTAAACAGTACTACCCAAAAGCAATATGTATGAACCATGGCAATTACCAGAATAATAAGAAATACATGGAAATGCAATAAATGGCTCCAACAGGTTGGTGGGAAACAATAGCTGTCTAATTGTACTTAAGGTCAACTCAAGAGAAGGAAAATCATGCCTGACACTGAAAGTTCAGCCAGCATCCCAGACTAGTGACTTCATGGCCTCAGAGAAGAATCTACTAATGACACTTACATGAGACATTTTTTAGATGAACAGGAGATCTCAATTTGACAACAAGCAGTAAGAAAGTAAGAAAGAACAAGAGATTTTGTTTTCTATATTTCTGTGGATTAACTTCATTCGACTTTGAAAATCACAGATTATATGGCACAGATGCATTTGACTCAATGACACTCATTTTGTGCCATGCTGTTAAGAGTGATGTATGAGAAAAAAGTAGAGAGTCAGCTAGATTTGCTCTGTGTCTATTATCTGTTGTCCTTGTGAACACTGTAGACTGGAGTCACAGTAGATACAGTATATAACAGCATAACCTAAAGGGGACAGTATTGGAGAACATATGCCCATGGAGTGAGGGAAAAATAAAACAAAACAGAGGGGCATTCTCAACTGGTGAGAGGAGATAATGACCATTTAACAATTATGCACACCTTATCATTTTGTTTGAGGCAGGCTTGTAATGTTTCTTAGTTTCTGGCAAAGATATTTGGCTGTTCAGATTTTTCGCTGGCATATTGAGGTGAACTACTCATTTATTTACTTGTTACCTAAGATAGTGTCTCATGTTCTCAGGTTGATCTTTAGATGTCTATAAAACAAAGAAAGACCTTGAACTTATGATTCTTCTTCCTGCATCTCCCATTTCCTGAATTATAGATTAGAACTACCACATTCAATTTATGCAGCTTTGAATGTTACACCCAGTATGCTGCTGTACAAGCATTCTATCGACTTATATCCCTAGGCTCTAAAAACCTCACCAATGGAAATGATAATTGTAGCATATCTCTTCTCTACCAGAAGACATCTGACTCCATAGCAATCTTGTGATCTTTCAGACAATTTGGAGAATCATGTTCCCATCCAGCCCATTCTTTGAATCAGTAATCTAAGTCCTACACTTCATTTCCTGTACTTACAAACTACTGTTGATGAGAGAAGTACCCATTCTTTTTTAAATTTTTTTTTACCCATTTTATATACCAACCATAGTTCTCCCACCCTCCCGTCTCCTGCTTGCCCCAACTTCCCCCAACCCATGCCTTATCCACTCCTCAGAAAGGGTAAAGTCTCTCATGGATAATCAACAAGACCTGGCATGTTCATTTGAGGCAGGATCAAACCCAGCCCTGCTACTTCAAGGCTGTACAAGACATTTCACCACATGGAATGGGATCCAAATGCTAGCTCAAGCACCATGGATAGGCCCTGGTCCTACTGCCAGTGGTCTTGTAAACTAACAATGCGACACAACTATTGCTTACATACACAGAGCCTAGTCTGATCCCATGCTGGTTCCCCAGCTGTCAGTCTAGAGTCCATGAGCTCCCAATAGTTTGGATCAGCTGAGTCTGGGTTTCCCCATCATACTCTTAACCCCATTTGCTCATATTATCTCCCCTCCCTCTCTTCAACTGGACTGCATCTACTTTCATTAGTTACTAGATGAAGGTTCTATGATGACAGGGTAGCCACCAATCTGACTACAGGGGAAGGCCATTTCAGGTATCCTCTCCACTTTCCTAGGATTCCTGGGAATTTCCCTAGCACCAGGTTTCTCCTTGATCCCATAATGCCTCCCCCCTATCAAAATACCACTTTCAGTGCTCTACTACTCAATCCCTTCCCCCCAATAAAACAACCTGTTTCCTCCTGCTCTCATCCCCCACCTCCTCCCCTTTTATAACACCTGCATCCAGTTTACTCAAGAGATTTCATCCTATTTTCTCTTCCCAAGTTGAACCATGTGTCACACAATCCACTGCTCCAGAGAATCTTTATAACAAAGAGGACCACCCTAAGAGAGACACATGTCTGGATCAGTCCCCTGTTGGCCTCTCAGGCATCAGCCTGGGATTCAAGAGCTCCCCCTTATCCAGTCAGCTGTCTTTGTGTGTTTCACCATCATGGTCTTGACCCCTTTGCTCATCATTCCTCCATCTCTGTCATTAAGTTCCAGGAGTTCAGTTCAGTGTTTTGCTGTGGGTATCTGTCTCTGCTTCCATCAGTCACTGGATGAAGGTTCTAGGATGGCGTATAAGGTAGTCCTCAACCTTACCATCAAGGAGGGGCATTTAATGTAGTCTCTCCACTATATAATTGTTTTTATACAGTCTATTAATACTCCATTCTGCAGATATATCACATATTCTTTATCCATTCTTCAGTTGAGGGAAATCTAGGTTGTTTCCAGGTTCTGAATATTACTAATAATGATTCTATGAACATAGTTATGGAAGAGTCTTTGCGGTATGATTGAGCATCCTTTGGGTATATGTGCTGGGTCTTGAAGCAGATTGATTCCCAATTTTATGAGAAAACACCACACGAATTTCCAAGGTGGCTGTACCCGTTTGAACTCCCACCAGTAGTGTTCACCATACTCCACATCCTCTCCAACATAGACTGACATCAGTGTATTGATTTAAGTCATTATGACAGATGTAAGATGGTATCTCAGAGACCAGTACCCATCCCAAGTATACACACGGTCTCTGGACTCCCATAGAACAATGTGAGGTGCACTCTCACCCTGAACTCTTGGGGAAGGGTCTAGGCCCTGCCCTATATGAAATGACAGACTATGGACACCCCCATGGAGGGCCTCACCCTCCCTGGGGGAATGAGGGGATAACGGGGGGGGGATGGGGAGGAGGGCACGGGAGGAGGGGAGGGAAAGGGAGAGGGACCTCGTACTGACTTGTGAAGCAACCTTGTTTCTTATCTAAATTTAAAATGGAAAATAAAAAAAATATTAATAAAAAAATAAAAAAAAACAAAACTTAAATTTCTTGTCATATAAGTCTTTCACTTATTTGTTTGGAGTTACCACAAGGTATTTTGGCCATTATAATGAGTGGTATTTCGTTGCTTTCTTTCTAGTTATATTGGCTACTGGGTGTTTTTTACTTAGTTATTATTGTATCCAGCAATATTACTGAAGGTGTTTATCAGCTGTAGGACTTCCATGGTAGAATTTTTGGGGTCATTTATGTGTATTGTCATATCATCTGGAAATAGTGAAAGTTTGACTTCTTCCCTTCCAATTTGTATCCCCTTGGTACCCTTTTACTTTTTTAGTGCTCTAGCTAGAACTTCCAGTACTATGTTGAATAGATATGGAGAGAGTGGACAGCTTTGTCTTATTCTCAATTTTAATGGAATAGTTTTGAGTTTCTCTCCATTTAATTTGTGGTTGGTCTTTGGCTTCCTGCAACTTTCTTTTATTCTGTTTAGGTATGTTTTCTGTATCCAAAATTTCTCCAACACCTAACAATTGCCAAGTTTGCTACTGTCTAACTGGTTACCTGACATAACTATTCACTAGATGTTATGTTTTTAATAATTTTTATAAACATCTTATTAGTTGTAGCTTTCTAAATTTATGCTGAACAAGTACACATTCTCATATTGTTTGGAGCAAAATAAGCATATTTAGTCTGTAAAGTTTTCTTTCAGAAAATCTTTTCATATAATTTCAGAGTTTCCAAATGGTAGGATAATTAAGAAAAATATTTATTTTCAATTACATACTTCTTATATTAACAACCATTTTATGTATGTTTTGACCTTGTTATCAAATAAAGACATAAATATTCAGTACAAAGGAAATAACCAATAAGATTTTGAGGTGTGGATTCCAACATGCCTGAAGGCTTTAAAAAAATGAGTCTTCCAAACTCAGGAACAGATTATATGAGTGAAATTTCATTAACAAAGAAAGCATTTTGGGGTCCTTTAAGCCTTTGAGTAGTGTATAAAAGTTATTTAGAAACTAGGCACCACTTCTGCATCTCATTTACCTAACTGATAAGAGATAAATGAGCCAAGCATTTAATGCATAGCCTTGGGGTATGTTTTGCACATGAACCACACTCTAACTCTACTAAAAGACAAGAGAATCATTAACTTTCTGCTACTAGAATGCCAGCAGCAGTCACTAACCTTTCCTACCATAAATAGTGTAAGAAATAGTAATAGAATAATTATACCTCATGATTCCCATCACTGGTTTAGTTCATCTTTGTATATCCAGATCAGAAAGTCTGCAAATGGCAAGAGTTTATTACATGTAAACATCATACCATTATTTATTTAAAATTCCATTAAGTTTCACTGTGATTGTGTGAAAATAATTCTTCCTTCCTCTTGGGAGGTCCTTTTAATGAAGCAATGGAGAGATAAATATCCTGTAGATTGCTTTTATTTAGCTAATGAAAGTTTCCTTTACTCAGGAGAGAGACTATCAGCACCCTTTGGACAATGTTAAAATGAGACTTGAGGTTGTTGCTAAGACCAGATTCCCTCACTGGAATTAGTACAGAGTCCACATTTACAATACGATGGAATTAATTTTAATTTGAGGATATGACAATTCGTTCACTCTTGGGCTTTCAGTCTTGTACAGCATCGCTTTCTATTATTACACTGAGATGAGTGACACAAACATGGTACCACAGAACAGCTAACGTGGATTTCCATTTCTCCCCTTCTTTTGACAGCTAAATCAAGGCAGGTAATATGAAGGCCAATGCAAAGCAGTGTCTGTAAAGGCATGTTTCCTCACTTTTTTACTAAAGCCATAAGACAAAAATATGTTAGAGCATGTGTACACACCCTAAATATTAATGGAACAATTAGAATACTGGCCTTTCCAAAACAGGAAACCTAAATGAAACTATACAGTTAGTTTCCTTATTGTCCATTTTTCTTAGCATGACTTTTGTTCATTTTTTCCTTTTATACCAGATATCTGATGCTCTACTGTATAATTCTGGTGTGGGTGGCAATGTTGACTATTCTTATTAAATTTTAAAGAGAACATGTTTAATTTCCTTATGATTCTTACTGTCATTAATTTCCCAAGTGTATACTATAAAAGTTTTGTGTTAAAATAATGGCTATTTCTTTGCTTCTTTCCAATATATACAATGTCTACTTTCCTTCTGTATTTTCCAGCTTAAGACAGTACATGGAATTTATGATGACAATAGTAAAGCATGCTCACTTTTCATTGTGAAATCTGACCAAGTCATGTAGGGAGTGTCTTATACTTTATAAGCAAGATTAAAATGACCTCATTGAAAACAGTCATTTTTCTATCATCCGGAAGACAATTTTAACACTTGGGCAAATTCTTAAAAGGTAAATGACAGCACATATCAGGGGAAGCATCTGGCATCATTATTTTATTTGAAGGATTTTTACAAAGTCATTTGATATACATCAGTAATTAACATCTGCCATATGACTTTGATTATTCCATTTATTTATCTGTATACGTTGATGCAAATGCACTCTTAGTATGAAGAGTAACTAGAAAAAATTTTAGTCGATTATGTGCAATGATATATTCAACTTAGAAACAAACTACTACTTAGCTTCTAAAACATCATTCTGCTTTTTTTCCACAACTGGTACCTGAGGATTCCTTTAGCTATCTATGTCTTTACCATCAATTTAAGATATTGGTTTCATTTTATTTTATGTGGCTTAAAAGACTCAATGCTGTTGAGGTAACAACTCTGCACAACTTACTGTATGCAAGAAAATGCAATATCATTAAAAATAAAAAACAGAACTAATTTTAGAAACCACCAAAATTTATTGTAAGGTTTAGATGGGAGAGAAGACGTAGATTTCTCAGAACAATACCGAATAAGATGGCTTACATTACCCAGCTTTACAATAATAGGAAGCTGTATCTATCAAGTTAGCACTGGTATGATGAAAGATACGATCCATGGTTCAATGAGGTAGAAACGGAAGTTCAGAAAAGACGGTTTGCCCTATATTTTCTCTGTCAACAGAATATTTTTGCCATTGATCAGTTATTAACCTATTAACTTATTAACATTTCATCTGAAATCCTGCCCAATAAGGGCATTCTTTTCAATAAAGAATTTATCTCTACTGTGTCTTCATTTGAAATAAAAATATTCACCTGCCACATCTCTCTTTCATTTCCATTACAGGAAACCCAACTTATTCACAACTCAATAAAGGGAATCCTGTAGTCCAGATAAACCCATTTAATCTACAATCGGAATGGCTGGTCCCATCCCCTGAGAGAACCCTAAAAGTTATAATTTTAGTAAACTAATTTGGCTAATGATTCTCAAATGCAACACAGATGCCATGTAAATCAACCTCAAAATGCAACACAGAGATAAAGAAACAATTTCAGCATTATGAATATGTTCAGTTTAATCTCAAATTTCTACCTAATTTACTGCAACAAAAGAATACTATTCAATGTTTTGGTATCTTTTTGCTTATCTGAAATCTGGGAAGGGATTAATAATTATGGTCTACAGAGAACAAGAAATCAAATGAGTTGGTGAAATCTTTAGAACAGTGCTTCACACAAAACAAGCCCTGATTCTATTTAGTTATTATGACCTTACCACATAGTACAAATAAGCTATCATATTATAATTTGTAAATTCAGGGTAAGATTAAGTCCCCAGTGTTGCAAGTGGCTTGCCACTAGTTTATTTATTATACCTCCACCACTTTATTATTCTATAGAAAAGGGGAATTGCATGCGTGTCTTCTAAATATTCTGCTCAGTTTCATTATTATCAAAAATTTTGTGACTATTTGTGACCTTGGGTATTAGATACTTAGGTAATTCTCACAGATTTTCTATGTTGTCACTTGATTTTTTAATCTGGCAAGAGATCACTCTATTCTCATTCAGAGTACAGCCTGGTAAGTTGTTATAATAGCTTCTCTGTCTTTATTTTTAATTACTTTGCCTGCTCATTATTGTTTCCTTTCTAGTTTATTCTAGATACCTTTGTACCTAAATCATGATGTGATCAATAAATAGTTTATGTTTGGCTGCCATGGGAACTGACATTAAGACAGTTTCAAAGCTATGATTTTTAAACAGCAAATAACAGAAATACCAGGTCAAGAAGCAGAGTATTACTAAGGTTGGTTATTTATACCAAAGACCAATGTTCTTTCTGTCATTTATCCTGTAACCCTTAGTATTTGCCTCATTTTTTACTACTACATTAGAAGTAGTAATTAAAGAAAATAGATTATTACATATGTGATTTCTTTCCCAGAAATCTGACACCAAATATTACTCATATCTTATTAATTATAATGAAGTTACTCCAAAGTGGTGAAAGTAAACCCTTCAATCATACCAAATAAAGTGAATTTATTATGGATAGAGAGAAGAGCAGACACATGCTTATGTTTATTGGTCTGCACAAGTTATTGCTAAGAAATAATTTGTACAAAGATTTGATGGAATAGAACAGCACTTTGTAAAAAAAACCTCACAATCAATGTATTTATGAAATTTGTGGTCAACTGGGTGGTTGTGGATTAGGTTTGTCATGTGATGTAAACAGATAAATGTATAAGTGAAACACTGAATATGTCACTAAGAGCTAGCACTCCAGCCTCTACAACCTGAAGGTTAGATTTGTCAGACCATAGAAGCCTCAGCAGCTGGAATAGTCACATAGATGCCAAGTGCTCCCAAAGTGAGTGTCTTAGTGTACAAGATAGCAGATGCACCATTTTAGGATGGATCTGCAGGATATGCTTTATTTGTTTGTATTTTAAATCATATTATCATACATGCCTAAGTCTAAATGTGTATGAATGACTCATATCTCATATCTTATCAGAATCAAGATTGAGGAGAGTGCTCTTTTCTGAAGGGAAAGGATGAAGATTGGATATAGAGGAGAGTAGATAAGGGAAAGAGACTAGGAGGATAAGAGGAAGAGGGAAACTGAGGCCAGGAGTTAATATATGAGAAAAAATAAAATTAGTTGATTAATTAATTAAAAAGAAAGATTAAGGATAAAGGAATTTTGATAACTAGTCTCAATCACTTTTATAAGATTCAGAATTACCCTGGAGACAAGCCTCTGAGGGGCCTGTGGATTAGGTTAACTGACCATTCTGATTAGGTGAATTGGAAAAAAATACCTGGTCACTTTGGGAGGAACAATTCACTGGGATGAGATACCAAACTAAATAAAATAGGAAAGAAAGCTAAACATAAGACATCATTGCTATCAGCTTTGTGATTGCGTATGTGAAATGTTCAGCTATTTCAAGCTCCTGTTACTTCGACTTCCAATGACCATGATGAATGATACCCTTGAATGCTCTATCCTTCAACCATGTCCCCCTTCAGTTACTTATGTAAATAGTTTTAAATCGGAGCAACAGGACATAACCAAGACAGGAAGTAATCTATGTCTTTGAATAGGAGATTACCAAGTTTCTACATTGTTTAGCACTTTGGAAAATGCTGTTTGTAAAAAACAGCACAGAAAAAAGGATTACACTCATATCTGTATTTTGCTACAGAATTCACTGTGATTATACCACACAAATTGTTTATTATATAAATCTGAGAAAATGTCAAATGTGGAAATATCCAGATAAACCATTCATAGTATAGGTACTTTGGTAGATTAGATTATAACCCCTTGAATGTAGTAAAACAATGTATATTTGTAAAGAAAGGAGAAAAAGAGAAAGGCTTAGAATAAAGTCAAAACTGAAAACTATCTTTTCTGCACCACTTTTATTTTTTTTTACAAAATGTTTAGTTGCTGGACCCTGTGGTTCTCATTGAATAGGAGAAAACCAAAAATTTTAAAGAATTGAGTACAAAAAGACTTACATAAATTAAAAGGATGAGTACATTTATAGGTATCCACGCAAATATTCCGAATTCGAGGCAAACAGCAACCCATGGCAGTCAGAAGGGAAGACAAACACCTAAACAGAAGCCTAATGGATTTTTGGGAGCACTATGCAATGGTCTGTGCAGGGTATTGACTGACAGCTAGATTCCAGGGTTTCTTCAGCCTGGCAAGTGCTCCTGAAGCAGTTACTATTTTTTATTCTGGTGAAAACTACTTTAATTCTTTGTACTGTCTTGACTCTCCCAGTTATTCCTGGTACTATCTCAGATTTTTGACCAGCTTTTAGGGTTTCGGAACCCACCGGGCTTTTACAGCTGCTGGAGCAAAGTGCTATATGCATGAGAGCTTATTTTCAGCATTTATAGCTGAGAAAATTGCCTGAAGTTGAGCTTTTATGTGACTTTCCAGAGCTAAGACTTAAGAACTCTTCTCAGAACTATATATCATTTAAAATGATTAAATATACTTAGAAATAAAACCTGACTCCTGTCAGAATAGCTAAAATCAAAACACCAATGACAGTTTATGCTGGAGAGGATGTGAAGACAGGGGACACTCTTCCACTACTGGTGGGAGTGCTGACTTGTACAGCCACTTTGGAAATCAGTATGGAGATTCCTCAGAAAAATGGGGATCAGTCTATCACAAGACCCAGCAATTCCACTCTTAGGTATATACCCAAAAGATGCCCATTCATACAATAAGGACTTCTGTTCCACTGTATTCATAGCAGCATTATTTATAATAGCCAGAAAATGGAAGCAATCTAGATGCCCCTCAACTGAAGAGTGGATAGAGAAAATGTGGTACGTTTACATAATGGAGTACTATTCAGCAGAAAAACAATGGAATCTTGAAATTTGCAGGCAAATGGACAGAATTAGAAGAAACCATCCTGAGTGAGGTAAGCCAGTCACAAAAGATAAACATGGTATGTGCTCACTCATATATGGATTTTAGACATGGATCAGGGGAGTGTCAGTATGCAATCCCACTGCCAGAGAGTCTGAGAAACAGGGAGGACCCTAAGAGAGATATGCATGGTACCCTAGAGAAGGGGAATGAGGCAAGATCTGAGCCGATTGAGAGCATGGGGGGAGAGGAGGGGGAGCTGGGAAAAAGAGAGGGGTAGAAGAGGAGGGGGAGGAGGACATGGGGGGCAGGAAGTTTGAGTCAGGGGAAGAATAGAGGAGAGCAGGATGAGAGATACCATAATAGAGGGAGGGAGTCATTACAGGTTTGAGGAGAGATATGGCATTAGTGAGATTTCCAGATATCTACAAGGATGACACCAACTAGCAAACTAAGCAATAGTGGAGAGACTACATTAAATGCCCTTCCCCTATAATGAGTTTGACTACTTCTTTATATGGCATCCTAGAAACTTCAACCAATGACTGATGGAAGCAGAGGCAGACATCCACAGCTAAATACTGAACTTAACCCCGGGAACCCAGTGACAGAGAGGGAGGACTGATGAGCAAAGGGGTCAAGACTGGGCTTGTTTAACCCACAGAAAATGTTGACCTGAATTAGGCAGAGCTGTTGGACCCCAGACTGATGACTGGGAGGCCAGCATGGGACTGATCCAGACCCCCTGAATGTAGATGTCAGCAAGGAGGCTTAGGCAACCTATGAGGCCTTGGGTAGTAGATCAGCATTTATGGCTTACAAATGGACTTTGTGTGCCCATCCCAAAATGAGGGATGCTCTCTCTGCCTGGATTCGGGGGAGGGCCTTGGCCCTTACCTGAGTGAAATGATAGATTTTGTATATCCCCCATGGAGGGCCTTACCCTCCCTGAGGAATTGATTGGGAATTGGGTGGGGGACTAGGAGTTTGGTGGGGGGAAAGGGGCTAAGAGCATGGGAGGGAGAGGGAGCTGGGATTGACACATGAAGCAACCTTTAAAAAAATAAGAAAAGAAATAAAACCTGATTGGGTAAGTGACAAAAACACAGCATTTTTCCCCTGGGGCTGCTTTTTGCAAGTCCTGTAGTCTGGTCTCTTAAACACAGATATTTATTGCTCACAGTTCTAGACGTTTGAAGTTGAGACTATGGTGAGGGATGACTTATTAGTCAGTTTTATGTTGCTGTAAGAAAATATCATGACCGAGATAATTTAAGGAAGAAAGGGGACATATTGGTGTAGAGTTCTAATGGGAAGAGTTCAGCCTAGCTGGGAAGCATGGTGGAAAAATGCAGGCATGGACAGGAGTAAAGAGGTAAGCATGAGGCAGAAGGGACAAAACCGAAGTGGAGCAATACTATAAAAACTCAAAGTCAATCCTCAGTGATTGAGTCCTCAAGCAAAGATCTGCACCTCTAAAATACCATAACTTCCCCCAAACAGCACCACCTAGTGGGAACTGAGTGTTCAAATATCTTAGTCTCAGGTAACATTTTCATTCAGACTACAATAGATAGCCCCTTGTCATATAGATACTTACCTGTGTACTATAGCATCACTTGTGCCATAGGTATAATTACTTTATGTCCTTGGAAGCACACCGAAATCCTTAACAGTACCATAAGAATGTTTCCTTGACATTTTCCACACCTGATTGCCTCCTCTGCCCCCCAAAGACCTCATCTCCTGAATACAACACAGTTGATTATGGTCTCAGCCAATGAATAAAGATAGAATACATATAATGAGTGATGCTGCAACGATAAACGGCACACTTACTGAAAGTAAAACTAAGTATTTATTGTAGAAATTACTCACAAGAGACCAAACAAGTAACCCAGATGAGCTGAGTAGTTTCCCGCCGTCAAACTTGATGCCAAAAGCCGGAAAAAGAGACCAAGACTTCCGTTGTTCATGCCCCTAGTCATGCCCAAAAGTTCACTGCCTATGTCCGTATACGTCTTTATGTCCGTCCATATACATCTTTAGTCATGCCTAAAATGGGTGTGGTTAGCGGTGTGGTAAACCGCTCTTTTATTACCTCATCTGTATGTGCCTCTAGTAAGTCACATGGCTAATGGCATCACATGGCTTCCTCCTACAAATGAGTCCATTGCAGACTCAAATATGTGGAAAAGATAATGGAGAAATTAAAACACATCACAGTAACGCTCAATTCATAAATTTGATTGATTGAAAAAAATAGAATAGGAGGTATGCACTGAAAATGCTATGGAAGGGTGGAAGAAGCTGTACGGTTAATTTGGACAGAGAAATAAAAGTGACTGGGCTATTTTAGTTGAATCTAAAAGGGTCATTCAAAGACGTTCAAATTTTCAGTTGTGGGTTATTCAAGGGAAAATAAGTGCTCAGTTTATTTTTACTTTAAGACTTACTTATCTTTATTTTATGGGTATCGATGTTTTTCCAGGATGCAAATCTGAGCATCCCATGTGTGTATTGTCTGTGGAGGCCTGAAGAGAGTGTCATATCATCTGGAAAGGGGATCACAGATGGTTGTGAGCCACCATGTAGGAACATGGAAACGGGAAGGCAACAAGCATTCTTAGCTGTTGGGCCATCTCTCTAGTCATGTTGTTGGCTTAGTTTAGTGAAATAGGAAACAGGATATTTCACATGTTAATTTAATTTGACCTTTTAAATATCACTTATTGGAAAACCTTTTGGCATTGAGTAAATTTCTAGACCTGTTGCTAAAAGTATTTCAATGTGGAGAGAATGTGACATGAATATGAAAGACCTGGTTTTAATCTAAAATATTGCAAAACAGTAACAATTAAAAATAGCAGTAGTAGCAATAATTAATGACAATGGTTTACCAAAGCGGGTCGTATCACATGTAAAAATCATTTCTAGTCTGTTAAGGGTCAAGGTGAAACCATATATTTCACCAGGAGCAAATAGAAATACAGAAAGGTGATAGTGAAGATAAAGACAGTGTACTCTGTGGAAGTGTGAGAAGAATGATGCCATTATCTCATTTAATATTTAAATGAAAGGGCAGGCTATCTCTAGGTAAATGACTGAAATTTCATTTTCTAGATTGTTAAATAATAAATCTATCAATGTGAGCAGAGTGGCTACTTTAAAATGAAAGAGAATTATCAGCCTTTGTAGCTTTGTAATTCTTAGCAAACTTTTTCAATAGTGGAGAGGAAATGAGGGCAACATCTTGTGAATACTTGTGTGTGAGCCTTGAGGACATATTTGTGGATTAAAGGTGAGAATGATTACTGTGAGAACAGTTGGATGAAATGAACTCTAGCAGAGGAAGGGTCAGATTTTCCTCTGAGAGAAGAGGGAGAGGGAAGGATAAATACTAGAGGAAGAGAGCACAGATGGAACTTAAATGGTTTGCTAAGTATGACTGACATTCAGGGGTTTATGGGACTTCAGAGTATAACATATCAAGTGTTTGATGTACAGTTCAAACACAAACAAAACCCCTCATGACTAGGCCATGGATAGACTTGGATAGAACAAAATAAAATCCAGTCAGTGAATGTTAAAAAATGGAAATCACTTTTTACTGGCATTTCCCACATAATGTCAAAGACTAAGAAACACGTTGTCATTGCTCTGAAAATCTTTAGAACACTTTCTATTTATGTCATTAGAAATATTGATCCCCTAAATCACAAACAATTTCCTTAACATTTCCTTTTACTATAATTCTAAACCCCTGATTCTTTTCTTTAAGGCGTTATTCTTGTAAGGTCACCCAAGGTAGAATAAAATCTTTTCTAATAATTCTGAATTTATATGTGTATTCCCTCTAATTGCCCTGCATTTGTTATGTTATTTCATTGGGTACCTCTATTACCTCAAAGTTCCATTACAAAAGCATAAAGGGAAAGCTGAAATGCATACACAGAAAAAAAATGTTTGCTACATGTCATTGGGCAATAGACAAATATAACCATCTTCCTGAACATAAAGGAAATCATGAAACTAAAGATACATGAACACCAGATAATTTGACCTCACTAGAGATGGGAGAGGAAGTCTATACTGAAAATGATATTCTCATCACTCTTCCAGAATTGCTAACGCATGTGTGATTCTCCAAGTAAAATTCAATGACTATATTTTAATAGTAAGAACCTAGTCTTATAAATCAATTATGAAAATGCTATCATAAACTAAATACTCATTCATTGCCTCACATATATTATCATTTTCTATTGCTATGTATAGATGATGAGATTCCTAAATTAATGAAAGTATAATATTCTTATATCTATTATAGTAATGACAGTTTCTCCAGTGTAAGGCATGGGCTGAAACTCTTCAGACCATTCACTTCTTACAACCTAAAGTGCTGCAGTACCTATATTATGCTTGCACATGGGAAAAAGACAGTATAAAACTCAGTTTTAAAAAATTATGAAGACTGGGTCTCTAGTAATGAAGGCAGAAACAGAGTAACATTCCTCCAACCCTAAAATGCTTGTGCCTAATTTATCAAATGCTTCATGTACATAGTTAAGGATTTTACACATGTAATTAAACTAGTTGTCTCAACACAAGCAGATTATCCTGTAATTTCTATTTGATTTCAGTTCCAAGATTCCTTATAAGACTCAGAACCATAGAAAGAAATTTGATTGAAATTTGAATTGAAAAAGAGCTCAAAACAACATCTCTACTAGCCAAGGAAATCATTCAGCCATTAAAGCTGGGATGAAAAAGGATGGATTATTTTCCTAGAATTCTTCCTTTGTGGTTGATTTATAGGAACAGGGCATTCCTTGGGCCTTCTCTTTGTACAGATTGGGGAAGCTATAAATCTGAGCACACCCCTCCTTATCTTCCATTTTGGATAAGAGTCCATTTCCTCTTTTTATCAGGACAAGCCTTGGCTCTAACATTAAATTCCTGGATACCTATTAAATTCTGTATTTGGTATTTCTTTTTGCCCTAGTTGTTCTTTTCTGTTGTACAAACACATGAGTGTGATGAATAGCTATGTAACAGAGTCGATATTAGGCTGTCTTGAAGTCTCCCTTGTTAAGATTAGCCCAATATTTTTCAGTTTATTCTCAGGCACAATTTTAGACAATGGCAGAAAGCAGTCACATTTTCCCCCCAAATTCCACAGGCATGGTCTCTAGCCCACTTGACAATATTGCCCCCCTCTGGAAACTCTTGAACTGGGCCTCCACAGTCAGCATTGCTTTCAGCAGAATTGTTTTCCTAGCTCCTACTAGAATTCTCACATAGCATTTGTTCACTTTTCTAGCCCACATTCCCAAAGTCTCCCATATGCCTCCAAACTAGAGTGGGATCAGGCCTGTCATAGAAATAGCCCACGGGTACCAACTTCTGTGTTCATTATATTTTACTGCTGTAAAGAAACACTGTGGCCAAGGCAACTTATAAAAGAAGGCATTTTATTTGGGGAGTTGTATGCCAGAGGGCTGCACACCATGACCATCTTGATGGGGGGCATGGCAATAATTCCCCAGCTTTTCAAATCTGTAGAAGCTGGTCTAGATGCTAGACAATTGTATTTTACATACCAACCCCAGTTCCCTCTCCCTCCCATCCTCCCATGGCCCCTCACCAACCCCCATCCACTCAGTCCCCAGGGAGTATGAGGCCTCTAATAAGGGATCTTCAAAGTCTGTCACATCATTTGGGGAAGGACATGGAGAATAGGCTCCCAAGGCTCATTGGTGCACTAGGAATAAATACTGGTTCCACTGCCAGAGGTCCCATAGACTGTCACCCATGTTCAGGGCGCCTGGTTCGGTCCAATGCTGGTTCCCTTTGCTCATCACTCCTCCCTTTGTAAAACTGGATTCCATGAGTTCGGCTCATTGCTTAGCTGTGGATGTCAGCTTCTGCTTCCATTGTGCTACTGGATGAGGGCTCTAAAATGTCATTTAAACTAGTCACCATTCTCATTATAGGGGAAGAGCATTTAAGGCAGCATCTCCACTATTTCTTAGATTCTTAGTTGGGTCATCCTTGTATATCCCTGGACATTTCCCTTGTGCCAGATTTCTCTTTAAACCTAAAAAGGCTCCTTCTATTAAGGTACCTCTTTTCTTCTCTCCTTCTGTATCCTTCCCCCAACTTTATATTCCTGATCCCTCATGTTCTCCTGCCCTACTTCTTTCCTCCTCTTTTTCCTACCCTACTTCTTGCTCCCACTATGCTTCCAATTTACTCAGGAGATGTTATTCCTTTCTCCTTTTCCAGATTTCATTGTTTTTGTATTTTGTTTTGTTTTCTGCTGAGTAGTACTTCAATGTGTAATTGTACCACATTTTCTTTATCCATTCTTTGGTTGAAGGCATCTAGGTTGCTTCCAGGTTCTAAATATTACAAACAATGCTGTCATTAGCATAGTTGAATATATGTTCTTGTTGTATGAATATGATGCTTTCTAGTCTTAAGTGGAGAACTCACTTGCTCTTTAAGGTAAATATTCTAGGACTCACAACTAAATAAGTGTTTGAGTTGGCTATGCTCCCCCAGTGCCCCAGTGTCATCATATTTCATGTATCTGTATTTCCTAAGTGCAAATAAATATAAGAGCAAATTTCTTATTTATGACCAAATGTGCTTGTTTTTTTTTGTTTTGTCTTGTTTTTAAGAAATGTACTAACAAGCTGTTCAGTGTAGTTTCCAAAGAAGATCACCAAACTGTTACACATGAGTCTATTGGGGAGATTTACATTTGTTTCAAAGAGAAAATAAGCAGGATATAAGGAATACAAGAAAAAAGAGGTTATTTGTTGATAAAGTACCATAGTTTTATACCCAAGTTTTGTAGCTAACTGTATTTGTTCACATGAAAGACTCAGCCTCAATGTATAAATTGAAGAACAATCAGTGAAGACACACAATATTAATTTCTGGCCTCCATGTAAGTAAATAGGTAAGCATTCACACACACAAAACACACACACACAAAATACATGCATATCAATTTGCATATACATGCACAATACACTTTTTACTTTCTGGTTTTAGATTCCTACACTATGTATTTTACTCACAAGATTTTTTAAATTTTGGTTTATTTATTTGTTTCATCAATAAATAAATCCACATCTGACTTTTATTGAGTATCAGGTAGTTTTCAAGGTTCTGAGAATTGAACAGTAAACAAAACAAGCAAACAACTGCTCTCAAGGAGTTTGTATTCTAGTGGAAAGTGTAGAGAAATGTGATAAAAATAAGACAGCGCCAACCATTGAGAAACAATGAACAAAATAACTAAGAGACATTGAAGAAAACAAGTGACTAGGGAATTGTAGTGTAGGTGGAGTTTTCCTGTCCTGACCACCTGTTCCCAAATATCCAGCCTCTATTTCCCAAATAACTCTTCCAGAGATTTAATATAAATAACAAATGCTTGGACAAAAGTTCAGGCTAACAAGCTGACTCTTAAATTTAAATTAACCCATACTTCTTATCTATGTTTTGCCACATCGGTCATGGCTTGGTACCTCATTTTCTATACATTCTGTTTTCTCAGTGGCTGTCAGGCATCTCCTCTGACCCCACCCTTCTACTTCCCACCACTCTCAGTTTGGCTTTCCTACCTAACTTTATCCTGTTCAGCTGTTGATCAGTCAGCTTGCTTTTAAAACCAATAATAGCAGCATATATTCACACAGTGTACAGAAGAATTATTCTACAGCAGGAAATGGTAATAAACCGCCATTCCTTTAAAACTGTGAAGTAGAAGCTGCCATGATGCATCTGGTGATGCGAAGTTATGACCATGACAATGTCACATAGTGAATCAAAAATCCACGATGGGTGATGTGTTTCAATGGATGGAAATAAATTTGACAGGTGAGAAATTTAGTAAGGCAGGGCCACATTGGGGAGGGCCACTGCAGCATGGTGATTTAATTCTCTATGTGTTAATAGCAAGCTTAAGATTGCCATTTCCATCTTTACTACAGATTCTCCCAAACACCAACCTAATGACTTCATATTATCAGATCATATGGATATACTAAAATTCAATTAATCACTGTCTTATAATCGAACACTTAGGTTATATGATTTAGACCAAGTCCAATGTGAATTAATTGCTGGAGATAGAAAAGATCCACCTTTTTACTGCTTCAATCAAATGACAGTTACTAGCAATTAGTATTCACTGAAGATGATGCATGATATTGAAAAGTATAATCAGCTAAAATATGCAATATTTCCACTGGTGTAACTTATTTTGACATGTGTGAAAAACAGTAGACGCCAAAATTAATCTCCTGCATGTTTATAACTATCTCTGGAGAGCTATTACAAACGCAGTAAGCGGTTATGCTAGTATAAATAATGTCACAAGTTTAATGCATTTTATTTAAGGTAAATAGTCATTTCACAGAAGATGTTTAGGAGCTGTTAAAGTGAAAATGGTATATAGATTCTTTGCTAAAACAGCACACAAGAGTTTGGGGGTGTATTTCAGCAGTAGAGTGGGTACCCAATACAAACCTGGATTCTACCCATAACAATCAATTAAAGAAAAGAACAATTAACAACACTTTTATATTTGTAGTGGACCTAGCCACTGTTTTTAAAATAACTATGTTAACATTATATGTGCCCACAGTGGTGAGGGGTCCTGGACTTGCTCCCACTTCTGTGCTTCTGAGCTTTGAATTTCATCTGCAGTAGGTACCAATTCTGCACCTTCCTTTCCCAAAAATTCCCAGGAGTAGGAGTTTTTAATGTATGTCATACCATTTCCCTTGCTGCTAGAGAAAAACCTATGAATTCCTTTCCAGAGTACTGATTTGGGCATTATTAAATTAACCTCATGGGGACATGAATGAAACCAATCACATTGCAATGTCATTCTATCAGCCATTCTGGGACTCGGATGAAGACTTTGGCTATCAAATTTCCTTAGATAATTTATAAGCTTTAGTAGAAAGTGCTAACCCTTGTATATGTGTATGTAATGTAGAGGATATTTATGAGAGTAGTTTGGTACAAGTTTACAAAAGTTGTTCCCTTAGGCTATAGGAGCCAGGATCTCACTGGTGCATAAGAGAATTCCAAAAGCACAGCAGCTTAAAGAAATCTCCTCCTTTGCTTTGCTCTCTGGTTGATGCTGCAGAGCAAAGTGTGAGACTAAAAGTTTCCACCCTGTCTGTAACTATTATGGACATAATATTAAAGGACTGTCGCTATAGCCATGTAAAGAGAATGTTAAGTATATAGAGACCTAATGGTTTGTTATTTTTACTAACATTGGGTCTCTATAGCTGCATGTGATGATCTGAACCCAAGAATCTAAAGTCTTGTGCTGTCCCACAACGGAGGTGCACACATGGTTCTCCCAGTGTCCCTTCTATTGAGGTATTAGGTCTCAATCTCCACTTCCCTTCTCTTTACTCCAGAACAAAAATTCCAAAGATACTGTACCTCAAATTTGGTCAGTCTATGTGTTTGACAGAGTTGAACTTCTTTATTTTTGTTTATTTAATTTTATTTTAGAGATTCTTTTGTTTATCACATTGCTATTGTTTTTTTTTAACTTCAGGTCCCATCTCAGATTAGAAATGTCCATGTTCTTGAACAAATCTTCATCCCATTCTCTTCCAATAACCATTTTCTATTCCCACTTTCTCCACATATGTCAAGCTATATCTATCAAAATTCAAGCAATAAACCTAATTCAGTACCTTGTTTTAGTACTACATTTAATGATAAACTTTAGCTTGTTTACAAAGATCTCTCCCAAGAGTCTGCTTCTTCTGGACAGCACATTGGAAGAAGTTGTATTCGTTAGTTTACCTGTAACTGTGACAATATATCTGAAAAGAAACTAATTAAGATTGCAGGCAATTATTCTGATTCATAGTTTAGGGAACAGACCATCATGACAGGGAAGGCTAGGCAGCAAGAGCAAGAGGCTTTGTTCTTACATCTAAATATATCCAGAAGAAGAGAAAAGATTCAGGTAGCTAGGAGAGTCGAGGCTTAAAAGCCACATGATCTGGGCACCTTCCATCTATTTCTTCTTGCCAATATCCACATGCTAAAGGTTTCAAACCTTTTAAAATCGTGCCAGTTATTGGAGCTCAAGTGCAAATATCTGAGACTGAGGAAGATACCTTGCATTCAAACTACCTCATCAATTGCTTTGAAATCATTAAGACTGGGCCATTAGTAACCAAGTCCAAGCAAATATATGAACAGAGGCTGACCTACAAACAAAAAAACAATTGCTGGAGTCAGAGGGCTCTGAGATCTCAACCTTTTTTTACCTCTGTGGGATATTAGCTGGTTGGTCAAGGTCTTCTGTTGTCTCTTCATTGCATAGAAAAGTGGATAACTTTATTTAAAGATTAAAAGCTTGGCACCATGTAATGGATCAATATGTCTGATCAATAAGTGGAAAATTCCTTCTCTTACTTCTGTCAGCAAGTGTTGCTTTTTAAGGCTTTTAATGCTTAGTAATCAATTTTGTGTAGGTCTAAGAAGTTTTTCTGTGTTTTCAATTTTCTCTATAACTTTTTTTGCTATACAAATTAACTGTATATAATGTTTCTGTTATTTATACTTAATAACTGAGTAAACTGAGGCCCCAGGAAACAACACACTGAGTGTCTTATAACCAGAGCAACTGAGATTTGAGTTCTAGCTGTTAGGCTTCGAATTTCATGGATTCTTACTTTATAAATCAAGATATACCTGGAAGGATAGGCAGAACTGAGATAGCTATCAAGATGTAGGAGACAAACTTGTTTTTCCATAGGCACAGTTTGGAGGAATTAAGGAGAAATAAAATAGTCTGTTGTGGATAAAATAAGGTAGTGAATCAGTACCATGCAAAAATCAGGGCTGGTTGAAAGAGGTCCTGGGCATCATTGTGTATTACTTAGACAGCAAGTTGGGTCTCTGGGAACATCTTACTGTTCCAGGTAAAAGAGTACCAACCTCAGCTTTCCAGAAGATTAGTGTTATACTCACACTGGCATGCAATGTCTCCTGAGCTCTATTCATCAGCTTTTCACTGTTCCACAGAACTTGTCTTTCCCACACATGATTAAGAAAACAATGCTGCTCATAGAAACTCTGTGCCACACAGTCCATTTATTTTTCCTAAACAGAATTCTTTTTCACACTTTCACTTGGTGAAAGAGATGCCGTAAGAGGGAAAGGGAGTGAATCTAACTTTCCATTGCATGGTGGTAATCTGTGGATTTTTTTCCATTTTTTGACTTGTTGACATCACAAAGATTATTCATTAGGTTAAACCATTCATATTGTAGAATTTGTTTCAAGCTCATGGATGAAGATCACAGCTTTGAAGGTATCCATTATGAAAGAGAGGTTTTTATCAACATAAAAACAAAACGGGGCTAAGCCGCTGAAATAAAAATTTGTTCAATAAACTGATAACAAGTTAAAAAGTGTTTTCCTCATCTAGTATATTATTTGATCTTCAAAAAAGGAGTACCCTAACACTGAGTTCATACATTACAGCTGAAGGAACTAAGACTCTGATAAATCAAAGTTTTTCTTAATATGAATTAGTAAAATAATGCAGAAGAAGCATATCAGTGCTGGGGCTAGGAATATCTCTTAGTGGGTAATGTTCTTGTCTCACAAGTGTGAAGTTCTGAGTGTAGACGCTCTAACACTATTGTAGTGCAACTGTGAAATCAGAACACTTCTACAGATAATGGGACAGGGATGAAACATGAGAGTCCTGGGAAACTCACAGGTTATTTTGTCTGGACTTAATGGGTAGCAAAAAACAAGGATTTTACCTTAAACCTCAAATAAGCTGGAAGGCAAAGACTGATTCTTGAGGATTTCTTCAGTCTCCCACATGCTCCAGAGAAAGCACACTAAAAGTTTGTTTTAATATACTATAGCTGAAACTTGCTGACTATTGTATGCCATTTTGTCCAAGGCATGGCATGCCATGTAATTCATCCAAAAGAATTACTTTCAAATGCTAGTTTAGGGATTAGTCTCAAATGAATATAAATTCTGTATGTAATATAACATAATATATAAATATGATCAATTATAGCCAGAACAAGTTATATATCATACTCTACACATCAACAAGCATCAGGAGCATGTGTGCTGTGAAACTTTCCCATTTAATTTCTGTCCACTATAATTCTGCCAACAGAATGCTTTTCCTTCCTAGAATGTTAACTATTATGATGACAATCATTTATTAGCAAAATGATCAGTCAACCATTTACAGCAACAAGGAAAAGTATTTCCATCCTAAGCCAATCTCCTAATTATTCATTTGCTTTATTTTTAGAGAAATTGCAAAACTTGTCTCTAAGCATGCTCTATGAATACATGTTTTCTTAGCTGAGTTCCCGTCTTGTCACACATTGAATCTAAGGCTAATGTCGTGATGTGGACAGCATCCCTACAGCGTCTTAAGAAGCTGACAATACTCTCTGGGCAATTTCTCTTGGCAAATATAGACAACTTGTCAGTAAGAAAACAACCACCAAAGACCACAAATGCTAAGGTTTGAGCACTGTTGATCTCCTGCACATCAATGTGTTTTACTGTACATCATTGAACACTGCCCTTTTTTGACTTAAGAGTGACTTAGTTTTGTGCTACTTAACCTTTAATTTTAAGCATTTCTTACTTAATAATCTATCCATGCTTTCTCTTGCATTTGAAAAGACAAACATTTTTAACAGGAAGAACTAACTTAGAGGGTATATGGATCAAGCAACAAAGGACCTCCCTAGGAGTGTCACCTGCAGTCTAGATACTGCAGGGCAAGAACTCAGGTACCTGTCTCCAGGTCTTATGTTATCACCTGTGTGCATCACCTTCTCCCTCAAGTTTTGGGGGAAAGGACTGAGCACAGAGCCACTTTATTCTTGTGAGCTTCTTGAGGGGGTGTCACCAATTGCTATCAATACCTGGTCAGTCCACACAGCACTCAGTGTCAGCACTCAATAGCTCATGTTGCCTCAAATATTGAAGGATGGTAGTTTCAAGACAGATTTAAGACTTGAGAAGAACATAGACTCTTCACTTTTTCATGAACATTTTATTTGTAATAGATTGAAGAAAGATCACATTTTATAAGGCTATACTTGAATGAGACCCCACTCTTTTTGATTTTTGTGCTTTCTGTCTTGGAATTTCATTGTGTTCCAGGTCATGCAAATTAAGGTAAGAGGCAGTGTTTGTTAACACTACCAAACAGCTTGGCATCTGAACATGGCTTACTTGCCTTCCATACCATCTTTGGACTTCCTTGGGTAAAAGGTTATCACACTTGGATGGAATAATTGAAAGGAAGAAGTTACAGCAGATATAGACAGGCTTCTAGTTTAGGCCAGGCTTTCACTGAATGCCATTGCTACTATGACCAAGCTTGAAGATTCAAGTTGTCAGCAAAGCTCCACAGGGTGTTAACTGGAGTCACTTTTGCCCAATCCAGCTACAGAGTGGGTAAGGGTTTAGGATGATGAGGGCTGTTCTTTTCTGGACATGCTGTTTGACTGATGGCAGATCCCACTGCTCATCTGTAGTCTAGTTTGGTTGCTGGCTTTCATATCACCATTTGAGTGATGCCTGTTCAATTGAGAAAAATGTGCAATTGGATTCTGCCATCTTCATACCAGAATACTCTATACAGATACTGGTGCTAACTGACATGCACTGCCGGGAGGTATTTTGTAATGATTTTAGAATTCTGTATCTGTGGTTGTCTTGGACAGAGTATATGTCCAGATTTTCTTTGATTATATGATAATACTTTTACTTTTATGCATTCTAGTTTAATAGGTGGTTTATAAAAATAGAAAAAAACTCCTCTAGAAAAATGCAAGAAAAATAATGAATACTAATATGAATATCATAACATAGATTAGTACAAATTTTATGATAGTACATTTTCTGCCACCAGCCAAATATTTACTATCATCTGGAAAGACACAAAGAATAAGAAAAATGTTTTATTTATTTATTACCTGTTTTATTCTTTGGACTCTCATTTCCCATGGAAAAATATAAACATTGTCTTAGGTGTACTTTTCATATAATTGCATACTTGGGTGGCATACAACCCACGAATTTATAAATCCCCACATTTTAGTGTGCAGTTTTGAAACCCAGCCATTAGCAAACCTGCAGCTTCTGTGATGTCCAGTAAGTAGAACACTAACAATTGAATCTATCACTTTTATCAAGTTTTCACCTTCTGATCAATATCAGAAGTCTAAATTCAAATAATTCAAAAGAATATGTTTATATTTGTCAAACTCTTGCTGAATAAAGTCAAATTTGATTTGATTGCCAGTGCAATACTATTTCAACACTGTCTTCTAAGCTAGTTTTTATTTATCTGACATAGTGCGCCCCAAGTTGACATATTCAGATAGCACTGTCCACCTACTGCAAATAAAGTAGCAGCCTAGAAATTGTAATCATATTGTCAATTTAAGACCCTTCATAGACAAATGAAAAATACCTACTTTATTTCTCTTTGTCCAACTTTGAGTTTTGTGTTTTAGGCAAGAATAAAATCAAGATAGCTGATTTAGTGTAATGGTCTGCTTTAATTGGTTAGTTACTATGAAGGGATTTTCTAATCTCTTAAAAAGCATCATCCACTTTTTTCTTTTCAAAAGAGCTCTTTTCCAACCAATTTAAAAGTGCAAAAATCTTTACTCTTGCTACAGCTTTAACCTCTGTTAAATGCAAATTCCTCTTGGCAGAATAATAATTAAATAGATTAGTGTTGATAAGCTCCTCAGAGAATTTCTCCAGTAAAGGTTTTCAGGAGAAGAAAAGACCCTAAACTCCAGGAGTGAAATAAATACTGAATGATGAGTCTTCACTCACTTCACCTTTTTCTTATATTCAACTCTAGAAAATAACTGTAAAAATGCAAGGTGTTGTGTAGGAGAGCTTGTTACTGTGGAATTTTCAGCCAGATGAAATGGCTCCCAACTCTATGGCATAAACATAAAGTAGATCTGATCTATTGTATTACAAAGGAGTATAATAACCTAAAAGTGAATATCCTTTAAAACCTCAGACAATGCTATGCATAAGACTAGAATTCAGGAAAATTAAAGTTTGTGGGCAATAACCTAATGTTTCACATATATAAATATATTACAAATAAATATCATCTTAAGACTTTACTAACACAAAACATAGCATGATATTCTGTTTGTTCAGTTAGATACATTTGACATGAAATATTTTTATGGAACTAATGAACAACTGAAAATAATGTTAAAATTGGCAAGAATCTGAAAGATAAAAATGAACTTATCCACCAGTCCTGTGCCAAAGTCACTGTCTTGGTGGGCTTAAATTTCACAACCTATACATTTTCAGCATTATTTGTTCACTTCTTGGCTCATAAAATTTATTAACTGAATTCAAACTCTGTTTTTCTCTACCAACAGAAATTCTGATTGTGCATAAAAACAGTAACCTCAGGCTTAGTATTTGAGTAAAAAACAACAAAGGTTCTTACCAAGTTAAATGATTATGCTAGTATGCCTGAAGCACTGTCTCATCAGTGGCAGAATGCAGGCAGTTACTTCCTGTACTTGATAGAGGCTGCAATAAATATATGGTATAACATAAACAAAATTCAGTGACACTATTCTATTTGGCCACACATTATTAAATTTTCTTCAGTAGGCTTTGTAATAACTCCCTAAATATTAGAATATTGGATAATATTTCTCCCATCCAAGTGTTAACTAAGTCTGCCCTTCTTAGATCTGGGATATTTGGTATTTTTAGGGAGGTGTAACCAGATTTTGGGTAAATATTTCTAAATATACCTGAAATTAATGAAAAAAATTCCAGAAGTAAGAATTATCTATGTTAACTTGATAATATAAGCAAAGAGAAGCAGAGAGGGAATGGGATTGAAGAGACACAGATTTACAAATTTAGGGTTTTTTTGTTTTTTTCTTTTAAATGCAGTCTATAATAATTAGTGTTCATAATAAACTGTACAAAATCTAGTATTTATCAGGAGAGATGTCTTTGAGCATTCCTGTTGGGTAGAATCCTGATTATGTTAATCAATTGCATGGAACCCATCATAAATGTTGGGAGGAATATTACCTGTAAGGAGATTCTGAACTATATATGTGGTGAAAGCAAACTCAGTACTAGCAGGTATGCATCCATTGCTCTGTGTTACTGACCAACTCCTTCAAGGCCCTGCTGTTTGTACTCCCATAGTAATAGACCATAACCCAGAACTGTTAGCTAAAATATGTCTTTCCTTGAGTTTCTTTCATCACAATATTTTAACACCACTGAAACAGGAAATAAACAAGCATATGGTTTCTCAAATATTACACAGGGTCTCAGATATTCTCAAAAGTGTTATTCAGCCCAAGTTGCTTTTGAACTTAAATGCCTCTGCCTTAATTATAAATTACTGTGATTCCATATGTATAAAGATATAATTTAAAACCAAATATCACTAGAAAAATTCAAAGACTAGATAACTTCCCTCAAGAATGGTACCGGATATATGAGAATCATTTTATCATGTATTTGAAAATTAAGTAGGATACAACTCATTTTAAATATCTGATGAAGTCAATATAAAATTGCTAGTGAAATGAAAGTCATTGTTAGAAAACTGTAATAGGTCAATGTGTATCTTAAGGATAATCTTAAGAGATATGTGTGGGGTGCCCCTATAATGCCATATACTCATTCTAATTTTTATAGTGAAGAACTTGTCCAGTTTCTCCTTTGTAGTCAGAATCAGCTGTCCTCCTCAGCATAATGACTATACTTTTCCTATTAACTTGGATGTAAGAAAAGTCCAAAGTGTAAAGGAAAGGTCTTTCTTAACATCTAGTTTAGTGTAATTGCTATTTTGTCTTCTTCCGAATGTGTTTTCTCTTTGGGGTGAAAACCTGTAGGCTTTTCATTTGTGTTGCTATACAGCAGCAAAGAGGACACAAGAAATGGACAAGTTAACAAAGCAATTTCACTTCATATCAAAATAGTAAAATGGTTAGAAATTTATTTAACCATGAAGGACAAAACACTTATTACTAAACATAGGACATCACTGAAAGAAATTAAAGAAAACATGATTTAAAAGAAACAATAATCCGTGCATATGGATGAGAGGGCAGATCATGCTCACAAAATAAGCTCCAGATTCATGCAGTTCCAGTGACCGTGTGGCAGAGAAGCTGATTCTCAAATTTTCATGAAAACACACATGTTACAGAATGATGAAACTATTCTTGATCAAAAGAAAAGGCATACGGTTGTCATTATAAACACTTACTATAAAGCCATTGTGTTCATAGCAGTATGACATGCCCGCAAGAGACACACACCAGTGCTATGAAATACTAATTCACAAAAGAATCAAGACACTACTAAAAAAATCATAACGTAACATTTCCAAAATTGAAAAAGTAACTGTTTATGGGCTCCTTATTAAGAAAGTAATAAGGAAGTATATTAAATGGAATAAGCATTTGAAGCGTATAGGTCGCATGAGGTTAACATCCAGAATATATAAGTAAAATTTACAAATAAATGAACAACAAAAGGATACAATTATAGTTTAATTATGAGTATAGGATTCAATGAAAAATGTAAGTGTTTGAGCTAGAATACTTCTGAAAGGTGGAAATGTGTGACAAATCACTCACAGAAAACTTTTTAGAAATTGCATTGTTGGTAAAGCTAAAAAAATAAAGTTTCTACAATGCTCAGATTTTCTATATGTTTACCAAGAGAAATTAAGTTGTATGTCCAAATAAAGACTTACATGTGTGTCTTATTAATAATAGATAAAAGTATGAACATCTAAGAGCCCCTTAACATTTGAATTCCAGGTTTTTTTCTTAATTTTTTAAATTTTATTTAAATTAGAAACAAACTTGCTTGACCTGTCAATTCCAGCTACCTCACCCTCCTCTCCTTCCCCACCCCTGACCAACCCCTCTATCCCTCCAAGCAATAACTCCTCCACTCCCCAGGGAGGGTGAGGCCCTCCATCGGTAATCTTCAAAGTCTGTCATACCATCCCAGGCAGGGCTAGGCCCTCCCCCATATGTGCAGGCTGAGAGAGCATCCCTCCATGTGGAATGAGCTCCCAAAGTTCATTTGTACACCAGGGCTAACTACTGATCTACTATCTAAGGCCCCATGGATTGCCGAGGCCTCCTTACTGACCTCTATAGTTTTAAAAGGAAGATTCATCTTAAGAAGTGGATGAACCTCTGTCTTTATTCTTACTGAAAGAAGGCAGACACAAAAGGACAGATTCTGTCTGATCTCATTTATATATAAAGTACAAACTCATCTAAAATGATAAACAACCAGCCGGTTCCACCATGAAGCCTGAAGCCATAGGATGATGAACATCAAAAAGGCACAAGAAATCTTTTGAGAGCTCTTGATGTAATCTGTACTCAGCTTAGTGGTTTAATGGGCATATGTAACTGTCACTCTCATTGACTTGCACAATTTAAGTGGAGAAATGGTTCAGGGTATGAATATTATTTCTCAATAAATATGTTTCTAAAAGCTGCCACTGTAATACAATAAAAAAAGCATTATATTTTGAGTCTAAAAAATACATTTGATGATGTTCAATGAGAGTATTGGGCATAAGCTATGATTTCATTTTGGTTCATCACCATTACTTGAAACAGTAGCAAAAAGCCAGGGAATATTCTCCTTGCCTTCTTATTAAATAAATACACACATAGCACAGCCACAGAAAACATTTCTGACTTAAAGTCACTTGTTCTCTGGAAACTTGTTCTGATGAGTGGTTCATGCCCATGAAATGCTACTCATGTTTAAAGATATTCCTCATGTTTACCCCAAACACTGTTTCCTGTTCTTACTTTGTTTCTTACACTGGCAGTAGACCTTAGCTTCAGTGTTTTTCCCTTAACATTGCAATTTAGGTCCACAAATTTAACTGTACATTGAAGGCAATTTTTTGCACTGCTTTATAAAAACATCATGGCTGTCCTTCAGTCATACATGTTTGTCATCATGGTACATTTTAAATACAGAATCTAAAATTATAATCTACTTTTACATTTACCCTTTGAAACATAAAAATGTTTTAGCATGTTTAATTTTCAGCAACACCAAAAGCAGAATTGAAAAGTAATGCCTTCCAGAGGTGATTCAGTGCTTTCCATGGAGAAGATGCTTATCAAGACTCTTCTCTGTTTTTTTTTTCTTTTTATACTCAGATGTGCTGAATCACATAATTCTAAAGACCACATGTAGAACTCTTCACCCATAACACCCACAAAGGCTACTGCACTTAAACACGGAATCTTCAAAGAACAAACAAGGCTGTCTTGAAGGAGCTTTAACACAGTCTAGCTGGTGAATTTACAAAAAGAGATTAGGATGCTGACATAATCTACAGAGGACCAAGCAAGTGTCCATGAATACTTGGAAGGCAGTGTGCCTAAGTCAAAGAAAATGAACTCTGAAGACCTAGAACTTTGAAACGTAACTGTTAGGTACGCCATCAGTTCATGTTATTTTACAAGGTAACCCTGGAAAACTGGCATGAAAAAGGGCAGAGGTCCTGCTTAAACTAATCAGAAGCAAAATGAAAATAGTCTACGAGTCAAGTTTTAGAAAAATCTCCCTACCTCTCCCCTTTTTTATGCCAATTGATATTTTTCTTCCATGTTTATGTTTATACAATGTGCACACAGTGTTTGTGAAGGGTATAAGACAGTGTAAGATCTGTGACTGGAGACACAGACACTGTGGGCTGCCATGTGGGTGGGTACTAGCAGTCAAACTCAGGTAATTAGCATTCTGAGTAGACCCCACTCTGCATCCTATTTCTTATAATCTCTGTCAACAAAGATTCTTGCTCAGTAATCTCTAGCTTCCTTCCTGAATTTGTAATGTGAGGGAGAGCCTAATGCATCCATCAGTTACAGTCATGGTCCTCGAATTTAATGGGCCAAATTTGTGTCACTACAGGAATGTGTGACATTACAGAGTTCTGAGACTTCAGTGTATTTAAAGGAAAAAAAAGGAAGGGGGAGGACATGACTCATTAAATTTTACACTTAATCATAATATCTACTATAAATCTGCTTTATATACCCTATTATTAAATTGACTTCACTTGCTTGTTTTTCCTTCGTTTTCGGGACATATTCATATCATTCTCACAAACATTAAAATTGAACGTATGTTTTATATTTTTGACTCACTTCTATTTATATTAGAAAACATTGTGAAGGTCACAAATAGTAAGTAAAAAATTCCTGGTTCCTCAGTGGCACTTAGATGAATTCTCCTGAACTTGCAGAAGAATAAATGGATCCCCATTCCCTGGAAAGGCAGAATCTGTATAAATCACATTGCAAACATATGTGATATAAAAGATCCTCACTATGATAACTAGGTATCTAGGATCACCATTATGAGGAATGTCTGCTCACAAACACTTATGTCATGAGGAAGTAGAAAAAGGGAAAAAGGAAGTAATTGTGCCATTTCAGGGCAAAGGCTCAGTTTCAATATATGTGTAACTTAGGAGTGTCAGTTACCTTGAAGGCAGATGCACACAACACAAGGAAGCTGGGATTTACCATTTACCATGTACACACGTATACACATACATACATACACACATACACACAGACACACAGACACACACACACACACACGCCCATGCACACATGCACATGCAGGAACACACACCAGCTGTTGAATACAGATAACCCTTTAGACATAATTAATCTCTCAGGTCTTAGTTCTCTTCAAGTATGGTCGGTTGGTACTGGCAGTTAGTGGTAGTAGTATTCTGAAGAGGGACACTGGTATAAGTCAAACCTAAGGAAATAACTTTTAAATGGTAAATGGAATTTGAGGGGATACCCCCCTCCCCAGTGCCCATTGTCCTCATCAAACAGGAAAATTGTTACAGTAGTGCAAGTTGGTATCTATTCCAATATATGCTCCCAAGTAACTGATTAGTTGAACTTTGGGGTACAGGATTGGTTAGAGAGTAGGAATGGACTGAAAGCATATGAATATCAGTAGAGTTAAACCAGGTGTCCTTTGTATTTTTTCCACTGAATCAGGATGATAAGGAGTTTGTGTGTGCCTCTGTGTGTGTGTGTGTGTGTGTGTGTGTGTGTGTGTCTGCCCCTGCCTACATGTAGTGTGGTGTTTGGTGGTTCCTTAGTGTCAGTGAGCTCCTTCTTACCCATGTTTGTATCTCCCCTTATTCATTTGCCATTAGAATAAATGTGTCCATATCTGTTATCTATGCCTTACAAATCCATATTTCAGTGTACTTTCAGGAAACTGAATCAAAGAGAGGAGCCTTTCAAAGGTGCACTAGGAACCTGAATCTAAACATGGTGTGGTTACTTGAATTAATATCCCCTGTAAATCTCAGGCATTTGAAAACATGGTCCCATTTTCTGTCTTTTTGGGGAGGATTAGAATGCATGATTCTGTGGGAAGAAGTGTGACACTGAGTTAGGCTTTTAGGTTTCAAAAGACTCCCACCATTTCAAGTTAACCCTCTCTGATTCGTGTTTGCAGTTAGAGATGTGAGCTCTGAGTTTCTGTTCCAGCCATCTGCAACTCTTGACTCCAATCCTCTGGAACCACAACATGTTCTGTCTTATCATCTCTGTTGATTAAACCACATATTGGACCACTTTATCTACTCTTTATTCTCACTCCTGTTCCTGTACTTGCACATATTTTTAGATATACACAGTTTTTGCTCTGTAGCCTAATGCTTGTGACTCACTGTGCTTAGAATAAATCTTAAGTGTGTTTCCCATTCTTTCTTTGCCTTGTACAAACATTGTCTTCCATTCCTTTATCTGTGTCTTTTTAAGTGGCATTCTTGTTCAGCTGAAACTATAGCTTCCATAATCTTCAGATTCTTTATGTTATTCTATAACATCACTGTGGTAATTGAAGAAATAAAGAAAAAAGAAAGATATTTCACTGTGCATAACTACTCATTAGTAATGTTTGGAAACCTAGGCAAGTTTCAAGAAGTACTCAGATAACTTCTGGTTCTATACATGGGTAGAAAGAAAGATACAAATATTACAATGTAGTTGTGTTCTTAAAAAGATAATGGTCTATAATAAATGCAAGGGAAGGAGTTGAGGCTATTTGATAAAATATCACTTATTAAATCTAATTTAATAGGAGATATTGGAAGTATGACCTCTTACATCTTTATCCTTGATATTCTATATCAGATATCTGGCAGAAGAACTTCCCAGTGCTAATCAATGTATCAGTGCAGCTGGTAAAATAAAAGAGTTCTCATTTGCAGGGAGAACATTTACAATATTGATGAGGCAATGTATATATAGATTAATCTATATAAGTTACAAATCTGAAAAGTCACATGTGTGATTATTACTAACATGATACTAGAGTGATATTACAATTGGACTGCATTCAGATAGTACATGACAAGACAAATGCTTATTGCTAGGCAGGGATTTTGCAGCTAAATGTCCCATCTAAAAATGATACTATACTTGGAAAATATGTTAAGCAAACTCAAGAAAATGCTTCAAATTTAGATATTATTTTATAAAATAATCTATGATTTTATAATTAAAGCTTTGCAAGAGCAACATTTCCCAAAATTGCCAGTAGCTAAATAGGAAGAATTTATAACTTTAGATAATATGTAAAATGAAATTGGGAAAATGACTCAAGCGACTTGCAACATAGCTTATAAAACCAAAGAACTCAACATACAAGACTGGCAACCAGAGTTCAATTCCAGGAACTAAAATAAAGGCAAAAGGAGAGAACTGACTCTGAAAATTTGTACTCTGATCTCAACCTACAGCATGGCACATATGTCTCCATTCCACAATAATGTCACTTTTTAAATAAAAAAAGGAAACAACTCACTGATTTTGGGATAAATCAGCTTTTGGAAAACATACAAACAACATGAAAATACAGCAGCAGCTATTACTAAAGAAAGAAAAAGAAGCATACAAAAATAACCAGAAACTCTTTCCTCTGGTAACAAACCTTCACTGTATACTTTCCCTAAAATAAGGGGCCCAGGAGCTAAATGCAACACTCATTTTCCTTGAATAAAAATAGTGTTTCATTTTAAAATGGAAGCATAAAAACAAACTTGATTCATGTAGGATAACTGTTACATAGCTGAACTGGACAAAGTTTGATTATAGGTTACTAATATGGAGTTACACAGTCAACTACATTTATTTCCTGAACACTTAAGTATTATCCATGAGAAAGGCCTTCTATGTGGTTTTCACTAAAACCAATAAGTATGCTTAGTACTCAAATATGAAATTGCATAAAAAGTAATTTGTGATAATCATAGGGAAATGAATAACTTTGGAATTACACTGAATAATAGAGCAGAGAATAGGAAAGCCTAAATTAGATTCATTCTAACTAAATATGAGTGTAGAGCACAGCTTGGCTTTGCTTACTGTCTGGTTCACCTTTACTAATTTATTTCTTCCTTTTTTTTACTTAAGTTAGAAACAAGCTTTCTTCACATGTCAGTCCCAACTCCCTCCCCCTCCCCTCCTCCTATCCCCCCAACAGGTACCTCAGTCCCCCACCCAATCTCCACTCTGATCCCCAGGGACAGTGAGGTCCACCATGGAGGACCTTCAGAGTCTGTCATTTCATCCATGGCAGGGCCTACGCACTCCCCCAAGAGTCCAGACTGAGAGAGCATCACTCATTGTGGGAAGGACAGCCAAAGTCCATTTGTGTACCACGGATAAATACTGATCTACTACCCAAAGTAGGCCTCTTCACTGACACCTACATTCAGCGGATCTGAATCAGTCCAATGCTGTCCACTCAGCCAACAGTCTGGGGTCCAAGAGCTCCCAGGTCAACTGTCTCTGTTGGTTAAATCAGTCCAGTCTTAACCCCTTTGCTTATCAGTTCTCCCTTTCTGTCACTGAATTCCAGGAGTTCAGGTCTGTGTTTGTCTGTGGGTATCTGCCTCTGATTTCATCAGTCACTGGATGAAGGTTCTGTTTCCCAGAAACAGTGGCAATGGGATTGTATGCTGGAATTCCACTGATTCATGTGTAAAATCTATATTTGAGTGAGTACATACCATGTTTGTCTTTTTGAGTCTGGGTTACCTCACTCAGGATGGTTTCTTCTAGTGCCATCCATTTGCCTGCAAATTTCAAGATTCCATTGTTTTTTTTTTTCTACTGAGTAGTACTCCATTGTGTAAATGTACCACATTTTCTCTATCCACTCTTCAGTTGAGGGGCATTTAGGTTGCTTCCAGGTTTTGGCTATTACAAATAATGTTGCTATGAACATAATGGAACAGATGTCCTTGTTGTATGAATGTGCATCTTTTGGATATATGCCTAAGAGTGGAGTTGCTGGGTCTTGTGGTAGGTTTATTCCCATTTTCTTGAGGAATCTCCATACTGATTTCCAAAGTGGCTGTAAAAGTTGGCACTCCCACCAGTAGTGTAGGAGTGTTCCCCTTTCTCTACATCCTCTCCAGCATAAACTGTCATTGGAGTTTTTGATTTTAGCCGTTCTGACAGGAGTAAGATGGTATCTCAGAATTGTTTTCAGTTGCATTTCCTGGATCGTTAGGAATGTTGAGCACTTTCTCAAATGTCTCTCAGCCATTTTAGACTCCTCCATTGAGAATTCTCTATTTAGTTCTGTACCCCTTTTTTAAAATTGGATTGTTTGGTGTTTTGGAGACTTGCTTCTTTAGTTCTTCGTAAATTTTGGAGATCAGCCCTCTGTCAGATGTGGGATTAGTGGATATCTTTTCCCAATCTGTGGGATGCCTTTTTGTCTTGCTGACTGTGTCATTTGCCTTACTGAAGCTACTCAGTTTCAGGAGGTCCCATTTATTAATTGTCGATCTTGGTATCTTCGCTACTGGAGATATGTTCTGGAAGCAGTCTCCTGTACCAATTTGTTCAAGGGTACCTCCCACCTTCTCGTCTAACAGTTTCAGTGTGGCTGGATTTATGTTGAGGTCTTTGATCCATTTGGACTTAAGTTTTATACATGGCGATAGACATGGATCTATCTGCAGTCTTGTGCATGCCAATATCCAGTTATGCCAGCATCATTTATTGAAGATGCTTCCTATTTTCCATTGCATAATTTTATCTTCTTTGTCAAAGATCAGGTGTTCATATATGTATGGGTTAATGTTGGGGAGTTCAATTAAAATCCATTGGTATTTTTGTGCCAATACCAAGCTGTTTTCAGGACTATAGTTCCATAATACAACTTGAAGTCAGGGATAGTGTTACCTCTGAATGTTGCCTTGTTGAACAGGGTGGTTTTGAGTCTGGGTCTTTTGTTTTTCCATATAACAATGAGAATCATTCTTTCAAGGACTGTGATGAATTGTGCTTGGATTTTAATGGGGATTGCATTAAATCTGTCTATTGCTTTCAGTAAGATTGCCATTTTTACTAAGTTGATCCTACCTATTCGAAATCATGGGAGATCTTTCCTTTTTCTGGAGTCTTCTTTATTTCTTCTTTAAACATTCAAAGTTCTAGTGATACGGGCCTTTGGTTTGAATTCATTGTGTGTGTGTGTGTGTGTTTGTGTGTGTGTGTGTTCATATACACACATATGTGGGCCCATATGTGCATGCATGTGTGTTGAAGTATATGTAGAAGCCGGAGGTTTACTCCAGCACTCTCTCCTTTGTGGACTGAGCGAGGCAATGTTTCTCATTGAACAGGAAATTCACTGAACTTACTCTAGCTAGCAATCAGCTGGCTCTGGAGACTCCCCATCTCTGACTTCCAAGGACTGGGATTACAGATGAGCCTCTGTGCTCTTTTCCAGCTTTCATATGGGTTCTGGGCATCTGAACTCCAGTAATACTTAAACACTAAGTGTTTTTAACCACTTAGTGTCTTCTCAGCCTATGTTCTTCACCTTTTTGTTCTGTTAACTTGATTAGCTGGCCTTGTGAATTTTGAATTGCTTTTGTTGTGTGTTTTCTTGTGACCCATTGGGTTTAATCATGTAACCTCTTTGACCACAAATTTGTAATTGTCTCCTGAAGTACAACTGAAGACGGTAAAACGCCTGTCTCCCGGAATCCATCAATAGCCAGTGTGATGAAGGCTTCTTGATTCATGATTTACTGTTGATGGGAACAGTTTTATATGTGGAGAATAAAGTACCATTGGTTACCTAAATTTGATGAAGCCAGGTACCTATACCTTTCTGTGTATATCTACAGGTACTCATAGCTTTGATCAAAGAAACCTCTCTCTTCTTTGAATGACTGTGGGGACACCAGACCTTGAGCAGAGACCCACTTCCCCTTTGGCATGGGAGTAGGTAGCTGTAAGACAATGTTTACTAAAAAAATGTTTACTAAAAACAATACAATGCCCGGGGCAATAAGTTCCTGGAAAAGGCTTGCCCACAGGAACCGCCCTGACCTAGACCTTGCCCAAAGACTAACCGCCTCTTCTGACACGCCCAGATCAGTTTTTGGTGTCAGAGCAGAACCAGCCAGGGTAGAGGAGAGAGCAGAAGCTTCTCTGGAGGGAGGCCTTTCTTGGGAAGTTTTCTTGAACCTTTTTGGGGCCTGCTTAAAGTTTTCCTTACATCATTGAATGAGTCTCTGTGTTGTCTGTCCCCGATACCCTCCGCATGTTCTCGGAAACAGGCTGCGCGGCTGATGTGACAAATGACTATGGTTGCATAGGCCCATAACTGCTCAAAGTGCTAGGACTAAATGATGACTAACTTTGTAGCATTAAGCCAGACATTTGCACCATCTTTTAAAGTTCAAGGAACATATGGAAGAAGGAATGGGAAACATACACAAGCACCAGAAGACATGGAGAGGTGCTCTGAAACACTATCTTCTGACTATGACAGGACCAACAGTGGAACTCCCAAGAGTCAAGGGTACCGGAAATGGGCTTTGCAGTTCATGCTCAAAACTTTCATTTGGCAATTCCTAGCTTCAAAATAGGTGTACAAATTAGGGCTTTAGGAGTTGTTGTCTTCAAGTGAAAGTGCTTACGGAAATGGGTTTTGGCTAGGAACTGCATGAGTAGTGAACTTTGTCACAGTCAATAAAAAATGTTGTCACTAGAGGGTAGAAAAGTAATGTCACTGAGTCATGTGTGTACAAACAATGACTGAGATAATGTGGAATTTATTAAAGATGTTAATCACCACATTAAAAGAAGTGAACATTTCCCATATTTTAATTAAATTGGTCATCAAAAATGATAAAAAAAAAGTGTGAGAGTGAAACATAAAGAAAACTTACTTAAAAAGGAAAAAAAAGGACTACAAAGACAAAGTTTCAAAGACAACAGAAAAGTATCTTGGAAGTGCTGAAAGAAAAGGAATGTTGCATAAGAAAGCTCAATGATTATTTAGTAGTATGAATGTGATGAACATATTTTCTTTCAAATACTGGAAAAGTGTGTCCCCTGTGAATATTTGGTAAAGAATTACAAAATTATGCCTGGATGATGATGTGGGATAATTTTTTTGTACACTGTGAAGATATATCTCTGCTAGTCACCTTCTGATGGCTTTAATAAAGAGTTCAATGACAAATAGCTAGGCAGGAAAAGATAGGCAGGACTTCCAGGCAGATATAGGAACTCAGAAAAAGAGAAGTAGAATTCACCAGCCAGACACAGGAAGTGGGAGGTATTATACTGTGGAGAGGTAAGGAGCCACATGGCAAAAGGTAGGGTAATATAAATGGGTTAATTCAAGTTTTAAGGGTAGGCTAAAGCCAAGCTTTCATAATTAATAAGAATTCTCCATGTCATTATTTCGGGGCTGACAATCCTGACGCAGGATGAGAAGGAAATTGGCAGCAGATGAGAGAAATAGAAAGTGAGGATCTTTTTAAAATCAAATAGCCAACCTTGCCTGAGAAAATTACAAAGAACTGAAAAAATGGTTACAGAAGGAAACCATTTTTTTTATTTTTCTCATTTGTCAAAGATTACTACTGAAGGAGAAAATAGGGACAAGCACAATGAAGTAAAATAGGAGTGAATATACCCAACATCCATGATATACAGGTATGAAAATGTCTTCATGAACCCACAACTACAACAATGTTCAATGTATATACATCATTAGTATAATTTTTAAATTAGTAATTAAATTTACAATTCATTGAACATTATTTTATGGACTAGACATTGACTCTTGCAACTTGAATTATAGTTAGATTTTATATGAAAAAGTGAATTCTTAATATATCTAAAAATTTGAATGAACATCAGTCTATATTAAATTAGTACAATAACTTACATGATAATTTAATAAAATTTTATTTTTTCAAACATTTAAAAATAATGAAAAAATTTGTCTTAACTTATACTACCAGACTTTTAGCTACATTTCTTTCTAAAATTATGCCAATAATTCTATTCTGAGTAAATTTGCATCCTTTCATATTTGTAAAATCTCTTCATGATGATTTTTAAATATGGTATTTTATTCTCAACATATACAAAATTATTAGCAAATTATATTATTGACTTTCTACATATTACTAAATTATGAAAATAATAAAGATGTGAAAGCATTGGAAGATTCAAGAAATGAGATGGTGGGATGGTGAGTTAGCTCAGACTAAAAAGGCACTTGCTGCTAAGCCTGATGACCTGAGTTCTATCTTACAGCAGAAGAACGGCATCAATTCTTAACACTCCTGAACTCATACATATAAATATACACATGTTCCTGCTATTCTAGTTTGCTTTCTGTTGTAATAAAACACTGACCCAAGGCAATTTTCCAGGAAATTGTCCATCATTGCACAAACTGAGGGAAAGAATTCAAGGCAGGACCTAGAGGCAGAAACTGAAGTAGAAGCATAGAGGGATGCTTCTTACTCACTTGCTTTTCATGGATTGCACAGCTTGCTTTCTTATATAACCCGGGACCACCAATGCAGAGGTGGCACAACCCACAGTGTTCTAAACTCTACCACAAAAACGAAGAGTCAAGAAAATGACGCATGCCCACAAAAAATCTGATAGAGGCAATTCTACAATTGTAGATCCCTTTTGCCAGGTGACTCTATTTTGTGAAGGAGACAAGCACACACACATACATGCACGCACTTACACCCAAAATATTATAAATAGTGAATATGGTAAAATGTGCTGTGAAACAATTCTTAAATTTATGCCTTTAAATATAAGCTGAGAGTATATTTAATAAGTGTTTATTTGGACAAGATAAAACTCATAATCCTGTAGCATTGAGATTTGCTTTAAAGGAAAATAAACATCAATTCTTCCTTATAACCCTTTGAGCTCCTTCACTTTATATGAATATAAGGAAAATTTCCAAATTTTGACAAAAGTAAGAAGAGTTTTTTAGAGAACCAATGTTTGGTTACCTTCCCACACCCAGTGGCTTACAACCAGCTCTAATTCCAGTTTCAGGCTATCTGATGCCCTCTCCTGCCCTCATAGGCACCACATATAAAAATACACATGGTACACCTATATTAACAAAGGCAAAAGCATGCACACACATGAAGTAAAAATAAGTAAATCACTAAAAAACATGAAATAATTTTTCCATGTAGGACCTTGAATATTTCAATAGACATCAAAACTTTAAAAGATTGAAGATAGACTTTGTATACAAAAAAGCACAAGTCACCCATTTATTCACAACTATTTTAAACAACCAGACATATTTTCCAATTTACAATATTTCAAAGTACATATAGAATTTCTAAGTTCAATGCTGTAAATAATTTAAGGTCTCAAGATTTAATTCGTTTGATTCTGTTTTTAGTTTCACAGAGATATATCTAAGCTTTCCTTTTTGCTTTTTCGCCCCCTTTTACTTAATCTGTTAAAATCTTCATGTCTGTCTGAAATTTTCCACTTGGTTAAATGTCATTTATTTTAACCAATTGCAGTAAAATTTTAGTAGTGATGACTATAAACACCAATGATATTTTAGTGCATTAACCTTGAATTATAAAGCAATAGATACATAATTTGCTTTGAGGGTAGGAAGAATAGATAATCCTGTCACATTGAGATTTGCTTTGGAGGAGAATAAAACATCAATTCTTCTATATAACTCTTTTGTATGTGTATAAGCAAAATTTCCAAATTTTGACAACTTCTTGCTTCTATTTCTATTGTTGGGATATCCACCCTGTATAGTATAATTACAATTTATGAATTTATGTACATTCTCAATCAGTTATGTTCATATTCATGAGTTTCCTATTTTAATGCAAATATTGTTTTGTTTCTCAGGTTTGCTACAACAGAACATACCAAAATAATGACAATATTCATTTTGGATTTAAACTGAAATTACAACAGCATGCTATTTGGTCCACTTTTAGGAAAATAAAATAAAAAGCATTAATTTAAAATAATTTCCCCCTTCCCTTTCCTCCCTCAAAATCATCCCGTATATTCTTCCTTTGCTCTCTTTCAAATTCATGTTTACTATTACTTTAATTGTTGTTACCTATGAAAATTTGTGTTTATTATATATGTATGTGTGTATATATGTATGTATGTATGTATGTATGTATGTATATACCCCTAAATATATGATAGAAACTACACAACTGCTCAATCAATATAATTGTACTTCTTTGTACTTTGTACATGTTTTCAGTACTGACCACTTGGCATTAGGTAGCCAACAGCGGTTTCCTGGGAAAAACTTTCTCCCCACTCTCAGCATTCCACAGTTGCCTGTGTTTCTCAGGCTGATGCCATGAGTTTTCCCCTTTCCACATGTCTATTGGTGTTGTCCTTCTTCAGCTTGTGTTTAGGCAGCCATGTTAGTGACTATCCATCAGTGTGGATTCTAACATTTCTATAAGGTGCAATCTCATAGCAAGCTCCCTTTTCCTTTGACTCTTCCAATTTTCTTGATCCCTCTTCCAGAATGATCCCTGAAATTTAGGTACAAGAGTTGTACTGAAGACATGAGGGAGCAGGAAAATTGAGTCGGGGAAGAAGAGAGGAGAGATAGGTTGAGAGATATCATAATAGAAGGATTCATTATAGGTTTGAGGAGAGACCTGGCACTAGTGAGATTTCCAGAGATCTACAAGGATGACACCAACTGGCAAACTAAGCAATACTGGAGAGACTACCTTAAATGCCCCTCCCTGATAATGAGGTTGATGACTACCTTATATGCCATCCTAGAACCTTCCAATGACTGATGGAAGCAGAGACAGATACTCACAGCTAAACACGAACTGAACTCCTGGATCCCAATGACAGGAGTGATGAGAAAAGTGGTCAAGACTGGGCTGGTGAAACCCTCAGAAACAGCTGACCTGAACAAGGGGGAACTCTTGTACCCCAGATTGATGGCTGAGAGACCAGCAGGGTACTGATCCCGATCTCCTGATGTAGTGTCAGTGAGGAGGCCTCTGCAATCTCTGGGTCCTTGGGTAGTACATCAATGTTTACCATGGAGTAGGAATGAACTTTAGGAGCCTATTTCACATGGAGGGAACTTCTCTCAGCCTGGGCACATGGGGTGGGTCTATACCCTGCACTGGATGAAATGACAGACTCTAGAGATCCCCCAAGGAGTTCCTCACCCTCCTTGGGAAGCAGAGTAGGTATTGGGTGGGGGCTTGGGAGGTTTGAAGTAAGTAGGGGAGGAAGAGAGGGAGAGGGAGCTGGGATTGATATAAGACACAAATACTTCTAATTTAAATAAAAAATATAATGAAAAAAAAGAGTTATACTGTAGACCTATTGGTTGGAGCTAGACTCTACAACTCTGCATTTTGATCAATTGCAGTTTTCTATGGTCTCGTCTGTTGCAAAGAGAATTGTCCTTGATGAGGTATGAGAACTATACATATCTGTGGGTATAAGTATAAAGATTTAGGATGTAGTTGTGGATTATGTTTGTTAGAAAATTGGGAGTTATACATTCTCTTCCAAAGATGCATGATTTCACTAATCTTGAGTAGTAGGCTAGGATTCCATTACCAGGCCTGATTTCACTCTTGTTTAGAGGGCTTTCATAACTGGTTAGAAGTGTTGGTTACCTGTAAAAAGAAAACTTTCCTTGCTAGCAGCTTTGGTTTATCACCCACCAGTCGCCTGGGCTCTGCACCCGCCAGTCGCCTGGGCTCTGCACCCGCCAGTCGCCTGGGCTCTGCACCCGCCAGTCGCCTGGGCTCTGCACCCGCCAGTTGCCTGGGCTCTGCCGTGTGGTAGTCCCCAAATAACACACAAGATGCTGTATTAATTATGAAGCTGTTGGCCTTGCTTGTTTCTTACTGGCTAGCTCTGACTTAAGTATTTATCCCATAATTGCTAATCTAAGCATTTCTCTTACCGGAGAACTTTCTGGGCTTCCTATCCCATGGCATTACATCTTGACTTCCTGGGTTTCTCCTGTGTTTCTCCTACCCAGAGTCCTCCTGGATTCCTAGTCCCACCTATCTTGGTTCCCTATTGGCCAACAGTGCTTTATTGACATATACACAGGATTTCCCCCATCATTTACCTTACTCCTTTGGAAGCTTGCATGACACTTCTTTTACCATAAAAACTAGTCCTTGGGGAGGAGGATTTCAGGTAGGATCCAATTAGTGTTCTCTGGCTCACATATCTTCAGTGCATGGTACCTTCCATTCTAGTGTACATGTAATACATGAAGGAATACACAGATCCAATAGAATCCCTACTAACTTCCTAATGACATTTTTCACATGAATAGAAAAAATTATGTATGACCTTAAAATTATGAGAAAGAAATAAAGCTGGAATCTTTGAGTTTGATTTGACGTATTGGAGGAATGCTACTTTGGTATTACCATGTGATAGCATAAATATAATAACAAAGCTATAGTAAACAAATGAATATGGCATCAATATATAAGACAGTCTTACAAGCTAGTGGAACAGGACATACATGGCATATATGGATATAAACTTACAGAAACATAGTTTTGGCAAAGCTGCCAAAAGGTTATACCTGGGAAAGGAGAAATAGCCATATTGAACTGAAAAGATCAGATCTCCACAAAAAAGTGGAAAATTGAAATCTTATCATATCTCACATGTGAAAATTAGCTCAAAATCAAGGAAGCAAAATTGGTCACTGTGTTCCTTTTGGAAGCTCCAGGAGAGAGGCAGTGTCCTTGATTTTTGATGTTCCTGGAAACTGTCTCTGGTCCTTGATTCATGATGCTCTTTCATATTCAACAAATGCTATCAATTACATTACTTGGTCCTCTAATTTTTTTCTGAGGGATTCCCCCATAGATATTATTCATTTACAAGGGATTTCACTGGGCTTACACAGATAACTCATCTAACATCAAGGTTTATTTAACTGCATCTTTCCAAGTAATTTTTCCATGTATGACAGCAACTGGTTTTAGAGATTAAAACACTGGCAGTTGTGCAGGGCATTTTTTGTTGTACCTATCATTTCAATCCTTTCATTCACACAAAAACAAACACAAAGGAAATATTTTCTTGAGTTGGCAATCATATCTCTCAAGCTCCCAACTATCATCGGTGATGATTTATAATTTCATAATCTCAAAAGATTTACTCACTGAATAGCTGTATCATATAAATAGCAGTAGCAAATGAATTTAAGAACCAAAGAACCAATTTTTTAAGTTTTTATTTCACATGGTTTACACAGACATAGACTGATTTTTGTCTCACAGTCACTACATCAATCAAATGATGGTTATTACCTTGTTTTTTTAAGCAACAAATGTTCTACAAATCATACACACCTGTCATGTTATTTGTTGCTGTAAGAGGCATCAAGTGTTAAGAATAATGACTAAAGTTCGAAGTGATCAGTTCTCTTTTTTAAATAATGTGTCTCTGCCTTATAATTTTTCACCCTCCACCAAAATTATAGAGTTTGCAGTGTTTTCCAATGAGCTATTATGAATTAGAAGAGATCACTGCATTTTTTAAAAGAATCTGTTTGATGGTAGTTTACTAAAATCCAATCTTCATATTGGATATATGTGACTTAACTATTCAGGATCTAATAGAAGCAGATTACAGTTTCCCACTCTGCATGGACCAATGAACACCTTCCACACATATATTATATGTGAGAGCCAGACCGAAGCCATCTGAATCAATTTGTAATTTATAGAGTTCAGATATGAATTTTCACTGCTCATTCAGTGAAAATACAATCCAAGTATTTTGTTGTTTAGCAAATCAATATGTATCTGAATCTTATGTAATCCATTGTAGGATGAATTTTCATTATATTTAGACATGGTAGTTTTATGTTTCTTAAAAATCTGTTGAAAAATCTTAACATGTTTTCAGAGATTATGGAACAGAATTTAGAAATTACTGGAATAAAATTATTTTTCCAGGGTACATTATTTTAACTTGTTTAAGCATTTCTTCAAATCCATTTGTTATAGGAAATAGTATACTTGCTAGTGGACTAAAACTGGGTCAAAACTCACTATCCAGAGCTTGTGAGATATAGCAAGAATCTCATGCTACCCAGAGAGCTGAGGTCTCTTGAACAATATAGTATGTTAGTGAGGATCTGTCCCAGTTCTTCACTGTATTTGGATACAAGATACTGGAAGAGAGGGAGTCATTATAGGATTGGGGAGAGACCTGGCACTAGTGAGATTTCCAGAGATCTACAAGGATGACACCAACTGTCCAACTAAGCAATACTGGAGAGACTGCCTTAAATGTCCATCCCTGAAAGTGACTTTGATGACTTCCTTATATGCCATCCTGGAGCCTTCATCCAGTGACTTATAGAAGCAAAGGCAGACACCCACATCTAAACATTGAACTGATCTCCTGGAACCCAGTGACAGAGAGGGAGAAATGATGAGCAATGGGGTCAAGACAAGGCTTGTGAAACCCACAGAAACAGCTGACCTGAACAAGAGGGAGCTCTTGGACTCCAGACTGATGGCTGGGAGAAAAGCATGGGACTGACCCAGACCTCCTGAATGTTAGTGTCATTGAGGAGGCCTGGAAAATCTGTCAGGCCTTGGGTGGTGGATTCGTGTTTGTCCCAGTCATACAGATGGACTTTGGGTGCCCTTCCCACAGTAAAGGATGCTGTCTCAGCCTGATCTCTTGGGGAAGGACCTGGGCCCTGCTCTGAACAAAATGGCAGACTCTGGGGATCCCCTATGGAGGGTCTCACCCTCCCTGTAGAATGGAGATGGTATCAGATGGGAGCCTGGGGAAGCTGGTGAGGGGCAGGGGAGGAAGTGAGGGAGAGAGAGCTGGAATTGACATGTGAAGCAAGCTTGAAATAAAAAAGAAAGATGGCACACAGACGATGCTAATGATACTCCATCAATTTCACCAGTGAAGGAGATGACTACAGATTGTCTTAGAGATACTTCAGGAAGGATGCTAGAGAAGATCATATCAGGAAGAGGAAAAGTACATGAAATCATGAAAATAAAACACATGAAGTACTGAGTTGGGAGTGGATTGAGGGGAAGAGTACTAAAAGAGATGGGGGAATGCGGGGATCATTTCTGGGTCACGTGAAAAAGTGATGCAAGGGAAACTCCCACGAATATACAAGGATGACTCCAGCTAAGACTCATAGCAATAGTGGATACACAGTCAGAACTGGACATCTCATGTGATCAAATTGATGACTACCCCAATTTTCATCTGAGAGGCTTCATCCAGTAACTGATGGAAACAGATGCAGAGACTCATAATCAAACATACAGCAAGCTAAGGGAATCCTGCTGAATAGAGAAAGGACTGAAGGATCCGGAAGGTTTAAGACCCCACAAGAAGACATACAAATCAATTTACTGGAGACTGAAACAACAGTCAGAGAGCATGTATGGGACCAACCTAAGCTCTCTACAAACAAGGTACAGGTGTGTAGCATGGCCAAGTTATAGAACTCCTAATAATGATCCTAACTCTTTGGCTGACTCTTGGCAACATATTCCTCATACTGGATTGCCTTGCCTAGCCTTAATACAAGGGGAGGTGCTTAGTCTTGCTGCAACTTGACATGCCATGCTTTGATACCCATTGGAGGCCTACCTCTTTCTGAACAGAAACAGAGGAGTAAATTGGGGAGAAAGGGAGGTGGGGGAAGGAATCAGGAGGGGAAAATATCATTCAGATGTAAAACAGATAGATAATAGATAGATGGATGATAGATAAAAATAAAAACATAATTTGTAAAGAGAATAATTTTTCAATTAAGTTTTACACATAAATCAAGTACATGTTTTTTTCAGAAAAACACTTTTTATGGGGCTAATATTCACCAGATGTCCAAGATTGCTACTCACTGTTGAAACTAGAAAAAAAATAGGACTTAGGTTCTTGGGTACCCAACCAGTGTCCCAGCTATAGGCTCCATGCTGTGTGGGCAAGAATTTCTATAGTAAGAGTTCTAGGTGAAGTAATCATCACAATAACTTTGACATATTGTTCTAATATTGTTTTAGGGAATAAGATATCCCGTTACCAAGTACTCTGTTCTCCTGTTTTGAGTACTCAAGTAGAAATTTTTTTTCTCATTTTCACAAATGATTAAAACTCAGAAAAGTGTATCTTTTAGTATTCCTTATAGCCTTTGTTCTCCAGTAGAAATTGTCAGGGAGTTTATAAGGTGCAGTAACCATCCAGGTTACTTAATAAATTGGCATTTTACGTTCCTGGAGATTTAACATCCACTAAAGGAAGAGCTCTCCTAAGCCACTCTGTGGAAGACAAGTAGTTCTTCTTTGAACAATAAAAGAGTAAAAAATAGAAGGAATGAAAAGAAAAGATAGAGTGAGAGAGATTAAAATAGCAATCACAATACAATTGTATTTATATATTAATCAGCCCTTTCTTCACAAACGTAAAAATTTTTAACTATTTTTTTTATTTAGGTTAGAAACAATCTTGTTTCACATGTCAATCCCAGCTCCCTCTCCCTCCCCTCTTCCCCCCGCCATCCCCACCAGGTCATTCAGTCCCCCACTCAATCTCCACTCTGAACCCAACGAGGATAAGGCACTCCATGTTGGATCTCCAGTAACTGTCATTTCATCCAGGGCAGGGCCAAGGCCCTTCCCCAAGAGTCATGGCTGAGAAAGCCTCCCAACTGTGGCATGGGCACTCAAAGTCTATTTGTACTCCACGGTTTAAATACTACCCAAGGCACCATAGATTATCTATGCCTCCTCAGTGACAGCCACATTCAGGGGATCTGGGTCAGTCCCATGCTTTCCACACAGCCATCAATATGGAGTTCAAGAGCTACCCCTTGTTCAAGTCAGCTGTTTCTGTGGGTTAAACCAGCCCACTCTTAACTCCTTTGCCCATCAGTTCTCTCTTTCTGACCCTGGATTCCAGGAGTTCAGTTCAGTGTTTGTCTGTGGGTATCTGCCTCTGTTTCCATCAGTTGCTCGATGACGGTTCTGTTTCCTAGACTCTCTGGCAGTGGGATTGTATTTTATTTCATTGAAGATAATTTAATTTTTATAAACAGACTTGTACTATATGATGGAACTGAAAAGGAAGTCTAGACTCCCCAATTTAGAGTCACAGAGTGTGATGATAAATATAACAATATAAAACGTTATTCAAATAAGTACTTTTATAAATAAAACAATTATTGTGCCCTAGAAATTTGTGTGATCTCAGGTGTGACAAGTGGAAGTTTGTGGTAATGGCATGATTTCAATGAAAGAAATCTGTATTTTCTTTCTTTATATTTTGTAGGGAGAGACAGGTGGTGCTAAAGCTGCAGGTACATCTTTCCCTAAAATATTGCTTCCCTGTGTTGCAGATATTTGTAATTTTTGTTTTCCTCTCAAAGAAAACAATTGCCACTGTGCACAAGGGATCATTTCCAGACCCTTTAGCTTGCTTTCTCAATTGTCATAGCAACCATATATTAGATGTGGCACTAAAACTTTCTAATTGCCTCCTTTAAGCTATTAAAATGAAGCAACCAGAGAGAGCTGGTTCCAAGTCCAAGAGAAATAGTGAAGATTGTATACAATGAACCCCTTTGCTACTCACAATCATTATAAAAGATAATGGGCATGCCAGGAGATGATTAGATTAGCAAAGGGAAGACAATACGGTGTAGGAAATAATTGAGATGTAAGGCAATTGTTAGACTAGAACACCAAACCCAACGCATCCAAGCCTAATGTAAGTGTATTTTTTTGTATCTGGTTAAACAAAGGACTATGTTCAAAGTACCCAAACTACTAAAAAACTCATGACCAGTTAATATAAAAGCTACTCTAAAGAAATTAAAACTCTAAATGATTAAAATACATGGATAATTAAAATACTGCATGTTGTCCTGAGGTATTGAGTATGTCAAAATTTACACAAACTCTCATTCCATTTGTCTATGTGTTTTGGAAATTCATATTATAAATGGGACATGATAATAATAGATAATGAAGAACAATCCAATATATTGTTTATCCTGTCCTGCTTACTTTCAGTATCTTCATTATTTAGGGACTTTGATATAGTCATTTTACATTAAGAGAATGCCATGTTTGCAAGTGCAAAAAAAATCTTTCTTGACTTTCATGCTTGGAGAACTTGAAATCAGTTTTGGAGTTTTCCCTCTTTCTGTTGAGCACTGTGATGACTTTTCCTGTGGGTGTCTAGAGCTTCAATGCTGCAAATAAAGCTGATTTAACAATGTGGTAAATAAAGTTCCATGCCTTGCTTTGCAGGAAAAGTGCGCCATAAATGAGCTGCTTTACATTTAATATTTAATGAATGGAAAAGTAGATGACTGATGATGAAATAAACTGTAAAATATGAAGGTAACTGTACGGAATACACTAACTTGGACCCTAACTGTGTTTTTCATCAACATGCAACTGTGTGAGGATAACTCAGATACTGGCTTTCACTTGATAGTATACATTTTAAATAAATCTCTCTTAGTTAATCAGATGAGAGACTTGTCTGGGTTCCGTCACGGCCATAATGTTTGTTATTAACTTAGCCCACTGAAATAGATGATTTATTTATCTTTTAATAACCACCTATATAATTGCACACTCATGTATCAACTATGATTTACATTTACGATATTTCCATATGATATTTTAGAGAGCATTGACAATCCATTAGAAATGTCATTGTTTTTTTGTTTTTTTTTTCGAGATTATCTACAAATTTTGGTGAAACATTTATTCACAGTTAGAAAATATGAATAAAACATAAATTGTGATACTGTCTACCTTTGAGAAGAAAATACATAAAATATGAATCAAAAGATGGATAACTTATACATAATGAGTATAACGTAGGTGTTCATGGATTATACAAGTATCTAAATTTTGTATCCCCTGCCAGGCACATTATTTCGTTTTCCTTGGGAAAGCACTCAAAATAGATTTTGTCTCTTAAGATCTTCCACTGTATTAGTATCAAGGCCCATCCAGGAATGTTCTTAATCATTTGGAAACCAAATCTCTACCCTTGTTCCTTTTCTCCAAAATATCAAATTGAGCAGAATCATAATCACTGGGCTAATGGTAAAGACTTCTTTATGGAGAGCTCACCACAAGACATTTAGGTTCCCAGATCCTCCTTACTTTAACAGACTGAATTTTCCACACGGGTCTATATCCCTTAATACTCTTCCTTTAAGCATCCTTAATAGTGAGAGCATTTCTTCTTGAGAACCTTGAAGTTACTGTACTCTTCTCTACTCTTTATGTGCTCCCATTGCTATCCTACTTTGTTCTACTCCAGCTTACTAGAGGATATGTATGTATGTATGTATGTATGTATGTATGCATGCATGCATGTATGTATGCATGTATGTATGTATATGATCCCCTCTATTATTTCCACTAACATGTAGACAGTGAGACATACTGGATTGTCTTGCTAGGCTTTATTTTGCTTTTATTATAATTGGATATTTCTATTAGCATGTATTATCTACATACTACTGTACTGAGTTTCTTATGGTGATTTCTTTAATATATGTACAGTATTCTAAACATATCATTGACAACTCTTGCCACTCCTCCTCCTCCTGCTGATCCCCTTCATTTGAATTCCTCTTCCAACTCTCATGTCTTGTGTGTGTATCTGGCCCAGGGAGCATCATTGACATGCATTGTGGATTATGAATGAGAGGCTATGTAAGGGTATGGGACAGGAAGATTGTCAGAGCTGAAGACCAAGTACCTTGCTTTGAGGTTCTGTCTCTGAGTAATGTCAGATGATTCATGCACATTTCTCACAAGCATAATCAATTGAACATATGTGAACAAGCAATAAGAGACATGCTAAGTGGATGAGGAAAGAACCACAGGTTTAAACTCTACAAATGCAACAGGCAAGTATGGAATGCTGAGAGTGGTGAAAATAGCCTTCCCGAAGGAAGAGCATGCCAATTAGTTATCTATTACCAAATGGTCCGTATGAAAACATACAGATAAATAACATGCAGACTGAACAGGATATAGTTAGGAGTGTGTGTGTGTGTGTGTGTGTGTGTGTGTGTAAAATATTTAACTTAAACAGATGCCATAAATTTGAAAGGGAGAAAGGGGTAGTATATGGCATGATTTGTACATTATTTGGAGAGATCAAAGGGAAGGTGGAAATGATGCAATTATAATATAATCTCATTTTTTTTTAAATTTAAAAATCTATAAGCAAAGCATAGCAGCTCATCAGAGGCTACACTAATATGCAAAGTCTCTCTTTCAACAACTATTAACTTGTATAAATCCTCCGAGAGGGGAAGTGTGCTGTGATTTGCTCCCCTCTTCCTTGCAGGCTGTTGATAGACCCAATCTTGGAGAACTTCCATGAATATTTTTCTTATTCCAGTTGTCTAATCCAGTTAGTCTGTTGGTTCAAATAATTTCTCTAGGTACCTTTGTGACACTAGAATGGCTATATAACTGCCAAATTGACACTGATGATTCTCCATAGTGTCCTCTCAATGTTTCAGATAAGCCTTCACTGTGTTCTCTCATAATAATCACTTCTGTAACTGTGCTGTAAATGCTATCACTCACAGAAAGCTACACTTACCGTTTCAGCACCACCAGGCTCGAATTATCCCTCCTTTCTTTTCAGTCCAAGCTGAGTCCCCCCAACCCACTTTTCTTTCCACCAAAACTATAATCCATAATACATTGATTGCACAAAATTACCACAGACATGCAACACTGATATGATAACCCTTCTTGTGTAGGCTAAGATTCATGTTTAGCTTTTGTGATTGCCTCTTGCTTATTTTCTCAGCATTATTGATGATTCTAAATGCATTACTAGTTAACATTGATGAAATTAAATTCTCTACCTCCTCTGCCTTGTTGTCATTGATAGTAAAATGCCACTCATGGATATTTAAAACCTCAACTTTAAATTAACTGGAATGCTTCATACTTACATAAAAAAACATCCTAAGATAGTCATTTTTCTCCTCTTCTAAATAAATATTTCATTCATCTACTTCTCTTTTAATACAGGTGCCACTGTGCCCACTTAGTGAAAAAAAATTATATATCATAACTGAGAGAAATCCAAGCAATATAATTCCCATCACTATACATACATACCCTCTTTCATCTACCTTCTCTTCTTTTGCTGACTATGAACTTGCCAAAGGCCCTCTTTTCCAGCAGACAGAGACGTGTACTCACTGAGTGCTTCCTCTGGGATGACTCTGACAATTCTTGTTTATCTCCTAAAAATCATTCATCTTTGCATCTATGATATGTTTTCCTCACTCTGCTGATATACAATATTTGACCCAATTAAAAATAATTTAGCAACTCCCCACAAAACACATCTCTTCTATATTATAACCATATTAATTATGTCCGCAGTTTTATTTAGTTCCTATATCAACTCACTTGAAACTACATTCTTGTCCCCACAATTCAGTGAACATAAAATTCTAGTCTTGTTGAAGCTACCAGTGACATCATTTATTAAATACTAAATGAATACTTTTCCAAATGCTTACTGAGTAAATATTACAAGGGACATGGGAGGAAGTATATCATTTTCTATATAAAGTATTCTGCTTTACCTTTCCAAGATACTGTGAGTCCCTGGAATTTCCTTCCATCATCCTGTCTTTTTCTTTACCTTGAATCACTCTGTGATCACATAATGCAGAAAGAAGTCAGAGCTTGTCATGATTCTCTTTGCTTTTTAACTGCATTCAGTCACAGAATTCCCCCATATTTCGACAGTCTTCAAATATATATCTCAGTCTCTGCTTTCCCCCATCACTTTTGGACTCAAGCACTTTAATAATACTTTGGTTGGTTTTTCACACTTACCATTCACATAGTTGAGCTCCTTGTAAGTCCTTAAATCTATTTTCCCCAAATGTCCCCATATCTATTATAACTAGTCTATCCTTTATTCAAATACTAAACCTTTTATCTCTTCTTAATTTCCTTTCTCTCAAATCTTATATCCGATTTCATTTTGAACCAGTTTCTATTTCCAAAAAAAACACAAATCTAAGAAATTTTTCTCACTTCTGCTGCTGCACCCTGATTTACAAAATAAATTCTTTACCTGGATAACTGAAATAATTCATTCTTTGATTCATCTCTGACTACTTTTCAATCTATTTTCCAGCAGTCAGTTTTCATTTTAAAATATGCAAACTTCAGTATGTCTGTAGTGCTCAAAATCTATCATAATTTCTAATTTTCCCCAGCAAAACTCATATAAAAGTTCCAACTGCACCTGTCCCAATGCCAGAGTCCAGCACAATTCTCTCACTAATCAATAGAAGACAACAACAGGACATAAGTAGCGATGGGTAAGATCTAATCATCCTCAGTGAACAGCTTCCTTTTACTGACATGTAGCAAAAACTCTTATGACAACCCTGGAGCATTTCATTCACGTACATACCAAATGATTACTAACATAAACTATATCCTGAGCCATGAAACAAACTTTAATAAAATACTCTAAAAACACATTGTATGCTCAAAGGCTACTGTGGACTTTAACTAGAAATTAGTAACAGAAGGATATCTGGAAAATTCTCAAAAGTTTCAAATTAAATAAAATGTCTAAATAACGACACAAAACAACATGGAAAATTAGTACATATTTTATTCTATTTAAGTATCAGAATTTGGGGAAACATCTGGAAAGCTTAGGAGTAAAATTACAAAACCATATGTTAATATTAGAAAAGGGAAATGTCTGAAACCAATATTCTAAGATTTCATGTCAAACTAGTAGAAAAGAAAGACAATGTGGACTCAATCCAGGAGGAAGAGCATAGCATGATCACAAACAGACACCAATAAAAACAAAAGTAAAGCAAGGAGAATCAGGGAAAGCAAAGGCCATCCTCTAGACTTAGTAGTAAAACCAATAAGCTCACCTAAAACTTCCATGTAAAAGTAGAAACAAGGAGGCAAAACTAATAAGGATAAAACCTGAGAGGAGATACATTAAAGACTCAGCAACATTAGCAAGATAGTAAGAAAATGCTCTGAAAAGTCTGTGTTCATCCATTCAACTTAGTACATGAACTGCCTCTTCCTATGAAAAGAAATAAACATCTCAAGAACACTCACCAAAAAACAGCTAATCTCAGTCTTTTGACATCAATGGAAGAATCCCCATTTGTACTTAAAACCTATTATAGAAATCTTCCGTGATATACATTGATAAATAATTCAAAATAGATCAGAGACATTGTTTTATGTTTTTCGTTGCTATTTGACAAAGGAACTTGATGAAGGGAAGCTTTATTCTTATCCACAGTTTAAGAATATTGTCCATCAATACAGGGATAGAACATGGCAGGGTTGTACATCAGCTAGTTACACATTGTCTGCAACCAAAAACCAGAGATACACAAATGCATGTACTCGGCTTGTTCTCTCCATATATATATATATATATATTATGTGTGTGTGTGTATCCTTGTGTGCCTAGTTGATTTTCCATCCTCAGTTAACCTTCTTTAGAAATAAAAACACAGAGAATTTTGACTCCTAGATGATTATAAGTCCACCCACACTCACAAGGATTAAGCAGATACAATTACCAGATATAATAGCAAAACCTAGGGCCTTCTAAAAGGAAGCAAAGGTGAACAACCATTGTAATCTTATTTCCTTAAAAGTACATTTCTTATGTAAAGTAACAAAGCCACTAAAAATAGTAAAATAGTAATAAATTCTAGCTCCAACATATAATAGTGAATATATTAAACAACCAGTACTCCTGCACATTGTTTTTGGTAGTATATTATAATACAATATTTTCCTAAAACAAGTTAGTTTTTTTCAAAATGAAGCATATTTTTACTGCCTGATCAAGAATCCCAACACCAGAATTTGATTCAAGCAGACATGTGAAGTTTTATACCACCAAAGCTATATAAAAACTATTTCAGTATCTTCATTTATAATTGTCCAAATATAAAATACATTATTGGTACACATAGAGATGGTTAAATAAATGATATGCTTCTGTAAAATAGAATTCAGCCAGATGTGAGAAAAATCAAATTACTTATAAATCAGCAAGGAAGGAGAACAAGTGTGTCATTCTCAAAAGGGGAAGTCAGACTCAAAGGTCGTCTGTTATATGATCATGTTATATGTTCTAGTTTGCTTTTACCTTTCTGTAAAAAGGTACAAACCAGGGTAGAGAACTAGAGTTTATTTGGGAAGATAGGACAGGAACTCAAAGAAGAAATCTTGAGGCAAGAAGCTGAAGCAGAGGCCATGGAGGAACACTATTTACTGGCTTCTTTCCTACTGTACATTCAGCTACTTTTCCTTCTTTCTTTTAATTATTTCTTTCAGTTTTGAGATTACAATACAATTACTTCATTTAGTCCAAACTCCCCTAATTTATCTCCTTGATTTTTTCAAATGCATAGCCTATTACAGAGCGTGTGGGCAGGACCCTCCTACATCAATTAGCAATCTAGAAAATGTACCCACAGACCAACTAAATAAATGCAATTTCTCACCTGAAATTCCCTCTTCTTAAGTATGTTAACTTGATAACCAAGACTACACATCGTAACTTCACCTCTTCTTATCTTGACATACACTGTTAAACCAGAAACTTTATTTGTCTTCAAGGTCTCATGTTAACATCACAATAGAAAGCACAGCACGACTTTAAATGTTCTGCAGTCTTTGAAATTTTTAACAATTAGTAAGTCCAATTCATCTTTAAAAATCAAGAGTTACTTAGCTGTGGTATTTCTAAAATTCAAAGTCAGTCATATACTTCCATATTCCAAAATGGATAAAACAGAGGATAGTAACAATAGGATTAAAAAAGCTAAACTACAACAATGTGAAAACCTATGTCCAATGTCTGCAACTCACTTTGAATCTTCTCGTTTCCTGAGTGCTTAGGCAACTCCATTTCTCCATCTTTCCATCTGCAATGCACAGCTTGTTTAGTGAGCTCAGTCATACCCAGCTCCACAGCTGCTGCTCTCTTGGTGATCATTCCACTGTAAATGGAGGGTTTTTTTTTTGTCCCACCTAATTCTTCAGCCACTTTTAAAACAATCATTCAGAGGCTTATGTTAATTATAAATGTTTGGCTGATGGCTCAGGCATATTATTATTATCTAGTTCTTACATTTGAATTACCCATATTTCTTACCTATGCTTTGCAACATTGTTTGTAGTTTATTACCTCATATTTTATATTCTTGCTTCTTCCATGGCTGGGTGAAGTCTCTTGACTCTCCCCATTCTTTGTCTCCATCTCTCTTTCCCAACCAACATTATTCTCCTTGTATATTGACCAAATCAGCTTTATTTATCAATGAAGCAGAGCAACAGATATTCACAGAGTACAGAAAGATCAGCCTACAGCACTCAACAGAATTGGCATCTCTAATACACTGGAATCCTCACTGCGATTGAATCTTCCCCTTAATTAATTGTCTCTCCTAGCTTTCCTCATGGTCCTGTCACACAGTGCTAATCCTTGTCTGCTCTTTAGTATTCCTTCATACATTAAAGCCATTACCATGTAGGAGACCCTTACATATTGTCAAGTTTGTTTACAGGTTGATTGTAGCCTCTAAATCATAGCATCTGTGTGCTGACCCTGAGGAAATATTCCCCAGAATATTTTACCACAGTGATGCTAGTCTCTTATTTATTTATTTACAAATAAGCAAATATTGGTAACAATCATTTAAAGATTGAAAACTAAAACTGAGTCAGCTGGAGACTGAGTAAAATGAAATACTGGGTAGTCATTATAAAATGCTGGACTTGTTCTTTATCTTAAGTTGTTACCTGTCAGAATTCATTCCAGTACATAATTTACAGCAATTTATTTTACCTCAGTTTAAAAGTGGCACTTCAGGGATTCTTAAGAATCTCTGGGAAACTTTCCCCAAGGATACTCAGTCTGCACTGAAACACCCACTTGTGACAGTGAAGAGGCCACATCTCAGGAACTTTGTTTGCAGATGAGGGAAAATCTTTCTTGCCTGTTCATCTGCCTGAAGTGTCTACCTCTAGACAATAGAAATCTCCACTTCACTTCTGGATACACAGCCTCATGCAATTTTTCTTACTAGAAAGTTCTAACTTGGGGTAAAGAAAAGAGTGTTAACAGAAATGTGATCCCACACATGTGACACACAATCCAAGACACAGGATATTGGACTAGTGTGCTGGGTGGTTTTATGTCCACTTGTCATAAGCTAAATTCATCTGAGAAGAGGGAAGCCTTGTTAAGAAAATGCCTCCATAATATATTATTCTAATAAGGTCTATAAGGCATTTTCTCAATTAGTGATCAATGGGAGAAGATCCAACCCATTTTAGGTGCTACCATATCCCTAAACTAATGGTCCTGGGTTCTGTAAGAAAGTAGGTTGAGCAAGACAGATGCAGCACCCCTCCATGGTCTCTTCATCAGCTCCCTGTCTTGTTTGAGTTCCTGTCCTGTATTCCTTCAATAATAATAATATGTAAATATAAACCAAATAAACCTTTTCCTCTCCAACTTGCTTTTGGGTCATGGTATTTCATTGCAACAATAGAACCTTTAACTAAGACAACTAGAAATGAAAATCACTGAAGATGCTTTTCAAAATGATTCAGGTGTAACTTATTGGCTAAAAGGTTTGTAACACAAGAGTGAGGGCAAGATTTCAGATGCAGAACTAACATCAGGGTAAGATGAACTATGACTGACTTGCAGCATTAACCTTGCACCTCTAAATGTGTGTGGACTTACGAATATATACACAGATGCCAGTGTAGCCATACTTACACAAAACATGCCCAAATACAGGACTACCATACACAGACACACAGAAATACACACACACACACACACACACACAGATGAAAATGGAAGAGAACAAAGATATTATGAAAAAAATGCTCATCTCTGTTGTTTCTCATCACAAATTAAACAGAGAAATTCAAAGCTAGGATCTATGCTTTAGACAAAACATATGTTATTTGTTCTTACAAGTCTGGATTATGACAATCAATATAATATCTTCCAATTCAATCTGTTCCTTACTAATTTAATTATTTCATTTTTCTTTGCAATTCAATAAAATCCCATTGTGCTTATGTATTACCTTGTGTCATTATATTCTAGGCAACTGAAGGCTTTAGCTACATTTTTATACTTAATAATCTAATAGACTTCAGGTTTCTCAAGGACTTATTCAAGCAATAGCATTTTAATGCTACTTAACATTAGAGATTAGAACAAAGTAAGAATCAAGAACAATGTAGAAGTTATAAATAATTAGGTTAATAAGGATTGTGATGTTATATATAGTAGAAAAGTATTTCTCACCACATATCACATAAACACACTGAATTTTTTAGTGTTTTTATTTAAATTAGAAACAAGGTTGCTTCACATAACAATCCCAACTCCTTGTCCCTCCCCTCTTCCTCGGAGCCCCCACCAACCTCCCAAACTCCCACCCATTGTTTCACATTGTTTCAGGGTTTTTAGTGCATGCCTTCTTGGCTAAGCGTACCAGAGCAGAACAGGATGATGACAGAAATGTATAGCAGAGATTTTTCTAACATTTGTGGTGGAAATGAAGAAAAGAGACAAGTTTCCTGGGATAAGACTCTAAGACACTAATAAAGTCCCCTCCAGGGACCTACCTCCTCCATCTAGACACTATCTTCCAAAGAATGAGCAATCTACCAAATGGTGAAGTAAGTATTCAACTCAACTCATGAGTTTAGGTAATTCTTTTCATATTCAAATCTAAGTATGAGACCCACCTCCTAAAGGTTTATGATTAGCTCATCATAGAGATCTCTAAATGATTCCAAAAATCTTAGCAGCTGTAGCATTCTTCAAAGGTACCAGAGGAGATTACAATTTTACACCCTTAACACTGGGTTGAGTGAAATCTGACCTTGTCTGAGATGTCTTCGAAGTATCTTTCCTCTGATCTTACTACAAAGTTCTTGGTAACTATGGAATGATAGGATCTCTACAAAAATCATACCATTTTGCCCTTGTCAGCAGTTCTTAACTTGATCTTACTATGTGCACTTTTCAAATTTTCAAACCCTTTTTGTCCTGATAATTTCTCCTGATTCACATTTCAAATCTGACTTAAATCAGCCAATAATAATCAAGTTACAGTCTGTATACTATAAAGTCCTGCAGTGTTTTTCTGCCTAATTAGCCCACTTATTTTTATGTTCACTACATGTAAGAGGACATAGATTCTATGTAGATATTATGTCACTTGAATGGCCTCTATGGTAACTCAGAGTAGAGAACTTAATTTTACCTGAAACCTCATGTGCCCTGTCCTTATATATTGTATTTATATAGACAAAATGGTCTTCTGAGTTTGCACTAGAACAAGCAATCAATATATACTCCAGTATTCTATACTGTTTCTAACTTTCATCTCTCCTGTATTCTAAATTCTGCTTTCAAATGGATAAGAACCAAGTATTCCAGAAGTCACGTCAATAATCACATTCCATGTTAGTTATTTCTGTTGTATCTGACAGAAAAGAAACTCACATGAGAACTTATGCTTGGAAGGTTTTGTTTGGGCTTACGTTCAGGGACTTCAATGAACAACTCTTTAGAAATGTTCTTGGACATGGCATCTGCAGCATGTGGCACAGACATTTTTAAAATTTCTTGGTGCACAGGAAATAAAAGGAAAAATGGAAAGGTCAGGAAATAGACTCTTCTTGAAGGATCTACTTCCTCAGGCTAGATATCACCCATTAGAGTTTTCAGAGCCTTCCAACGTAGTGCCATCAAATGGAGACTAGTTGTTGAAAACAGGATCAAGGGGAGAAATGACATACTCACACAATAGTGGAGGTTATACTAACCTAATATTCAATTCATTATCACAAAATCATAATAGCTTTTTCCTATGGTTAGACAGGTACATAATTGTCCACAAAAATGAGGATTTTCTTTGGTCTTTGGATCTTCATTCACTAAGTCATATGCCACATAAGCATTCATCAAATAAAATTAAATGTCATTAATAATTTAATCTAATTATGCTATCAGCAATAAAACTTCCAATTGGTGAGGAAAAATTACTTATTTTTCCAATGCATGCCTTAAAGAAGCAAGTTTGAATACTACAAAATGCTACATCTCAAGAAGTAAACACCCTCTCAGAACATGGGAAATGGAATAGTTGCTGATAAATATAGATCCCTTTGAAAAGTTGCATAAGAGACAGGAGATTTTCCAACCCCTATCCACTTATATAGCAGCCTCACACCACTATTGGATGAACTATTTATCCCTTGTAAAATTTTAATCAAGGAACCTCCAAAGATGCCATTGAGCTTGTTTTCTACTGGCCATTTACTATAGGGAATACACCCTACCTGTAAGAGTACTGCTTCCCCAAAGAGACTCCCTTGGAGGAAACTAAGTTTTCACTTTCATGAGGTTATTAATTACAGACACCTTCTCCTTTAGGGTGAGAGCCACGTGTCCACTTCTTCTTTCAGCTCTAGGACCCTATCTGGTGCAAACCCATGTAGCCTCTACTTGCTGCTTCAATTTTTATGAATTTATATATCTATCAATCCTATTGATTTACAGAACCCTGTTTCCTTGGCGCCTTCCATCCTCTGGATCTTCTTTTGTGCTTTCTCTTCAAGTTCCCTGAGCCATAGGGAATGAATTTCATGGAGACTACCCACTTAGAGCTGAGTGTTTATACTATACGGTTGGAGCTTTTTAAAAAATTTTTTAATCTTATTTTTATTACACTCACTCTATTTACCATATAGATTGCTTATATAGGATTCTTCAGTATGCAAATAAGCATGTCTCTGTTCTGTTCTGTTTCTTGTGACTTTTCTTAGTCTATTTCATTCTGCTTGTTTGTTTTGACCTATAACAATATGTTAGTTTTTGTTCTGCTGTATCCTATTTTATTTTGAATAAAATTGGTCCCCATAAGCCCATAGGAAGTGGCACTATTGGGAGATGTGGCCTTGTTGAGGTAGGTGTGACCTTGTTGGAAGAATGTATCACTGTGGGGGCTGACTTTGAGTTCTCCTGAGAAGGTTCTCATACCACTTCCTGTGGGTCAAGATGTAATAAGTCTCAGATCCTTCTTCAGCACCATGTCTCCCTGCCTGCTGTTTTGCTTCCTGCAATGAAGATAATTAACTAAAACTCTAGAACTATATACCACATAATTAAGTGTTTTCCTTTATAAGAGTTGCCATGGTCATGTCATCATGTTATAGCAATAGAAACCCTAACAGAGACAACTTAGAAGCCTGTTTTTTTTCTAATGAGAGACAGAGAGGTGGTGAATCCAGATGGTAGGGGAAGTAGCGAGTGGCTAAGAAGAGTTGAGGGTAGAAAAGAACATAATCAGGATAAATACTATGAGAAAAAGCTCTCTTTTTTTACAAAAGGAACAAAGTATCCAAAATACTTCTTAAAAATTTAAACAAAAGTGTTCTGGGCACAGTGTGGCAATTTAGATCTTTGCTTTTAATGTATGGTCTTTGGACTAGCAGAACTGAGACTCCTGGGACCCCATATATAAATTCAGGAAAGCAAGTTAGATTGCTCTAACCTAGGAGTTTGTAATTTGTACTGGTATTGCTCTAACCTAGGAGTTTGTAATTTGTACTGATATTAAACTACTACAAGCTATCTAAATAATGTGGTGTGTTAGTTTGTATTCACTGGGCCAGCCATATTAAAGATCTAGTGTTCCTGAAGTTTCAAGGAGTTCCTAAGAGAGAAAGCTGCCAACAGAATGCAGTTTGATTTCACATGCCACAGAGTTGTCATTGAATAATATGAGCAGATACATAGCCTGAAGCAATGGTTCTCAGTCCACCCTGAAGTAAATGTGTGTCCTTGAACTATACTGGCTACCATAGTTTCAGGTATATGATATGGTCCAAAATACCACTGGTTGCTCCTCCTTTTTAGAAGTATTCTGTAGTTCCTTACAAAACATGATTTCATACATTTACCAATACCCATGATGAATTTACATGACACGAATTGTAGAATATATGATAGGCTAAACTGATTCGGCAGATTTCAGCTTAAGTAATCAAAACTAAATTTGAAGTTCTGTGTCAAAATATTTAGCATTATTAATTATAAATTAATTATTGAATATCTAAGGAGTACTGTGGTAAGATAGTTTTATGAGCAGATTATAGTTCTGAGGAAGTACCTTTTTTAAGAGGATATTTATCAACAATATACAAAATATTCCTGCAAGTGTAGAACACAAATTTTTAAGATATTTACCACTTGGGTGTGTTGATGTGAGACTTCATTACTATGACTCCTGCCAGAAATTATAGTAAGAAACATGATTTCTCAGCTTCAGTCTGCTCACAAAGGGTAGACCAAGAGACAGGGGCAGAGATGGAAAGCAAGCTGGGTGATTCATTGCACTATCATATTGTAAAGCCTGCAGGCTCCCAGAACAAAGTCCTCCCAGGCAGTAATTATATTTTGTCACTTAAGATGATAATATAACTTGCAGTCTACTCCTGTTTTCCAAATCACCTAGAGATTGAAAATTGTTCTTGTAATTATCTTATCTTCTGTCTAACTGGGACAATGTTTCTCAAACTGTGAGTCTGAACACCCTGGGGAGACTTTAGCCTATTCCTGGGGATGTCAACGTCAGCCCAAAGAGATGGGTGGCTCATATCTCTGCTCACTAATTATCTTCAGTTATCACTGAGAAAGCAAAAGCATTTGATCACAAGCTCTGGTGTACATATTTTGGGAAGTTGAACTTTATCTTCCATACCATGTAACATCAAAGGTATTTCTATATTTTGTTCATATATTCATACACTATAGAATAAAATATGGTACTTTCTTGATTTTCAGAATAATGTGTTTCAATTTTATGTTTCAGAATAGAAAAACTGCAACAGAATAATAACAAGGCTTTTAATTGATCATTAATATTAAAAATATGTGTTCACTGCAAAAGTTAAAAACACATCATTTCTGAGATATTACATTTCATTTTCTCCTTGACTCTCTATTAGCTAATCTTTTTTTTTTTTTTTGGTTTTTACGAGACAGGGTTTCTCTGTATTGTTTTGGAGGCTATCGGTCCAGCCTGGCCTTGAACTCACAGAGATCCGCCTGCCTCTGCCTCACGAGTGCTGGGATTAAAGGCGTGCACCACCACTGCCCAGCTTTTTTTTTTTTTGGTTAGCTAATCTTTTTAAGCTATAGCATGCCCCTTTCAATAAGTAGTAATGAAAACTTACAAAATATTTTTCATGCCAATGATTTTAGACTAAGATCATGATAGAGGCATTTGCTGTCTACAATATAATCCCTGAGAAGATAGATTATGCAATCTCTAAGCCTAGGATTATAAGACTGGGTTTTAATATATGAGAGTACCTCACAGATCAATAGTACACTATTCCCAAGAACAAGCATGCCATTCCTTTGCCATTTGCAAGTGGAATTCCAAAAAATCATTTTATATATTAGACTTTATTTGTGTCCTGTATTTCAGTTATATTTCTTATGTGACAAAATGCTTAAAAGAGACAAGTTAAAGGATAAAAGGTTTAGTTTTTGGTTCATGATTTCAGTGTGTTCAGTCCACAGTTGTCTAAATTTATGTACTTAGGAAAGAAAAATCATAGCAGCTAGAGTATGTAATAGAGGCTGCCCCCCGCATGGTGGGCAGAAAAAGATAAGGGTGCCAACTGTCTTACTTCTTCCAGGTAGTTTCCACCTTTTAAAGTGTCTACCACCTTTCTGAAGAACTCTGCTAGACAGACGCCAGACATACACTATAGGAGCCCTAGTAAGACATATCTTACCAAACCCGCAGAGGTTATCTAGAACTTAACTTTTCTTATTTATCTTGACATAGTATTTCTCAGTTTAAAGGATTTTATGGTTTCATTTTATGTTTTCCTAGAATAAATATTTTGCAACAGTATCTCCCTTTATTAATAGCACAGTCTCCAAAAATAATAAAGAAATCCCTGAAGTATAACATAATAAATAAACAAATAAAAAATTGTGAATATTTTCAAGCTCACTGATGTTTCTCCACCCCCAATATTTACTGGAAAGGACATAATTGTATCCATACTATCATGTTCTGCTCTTTATTCTATTTAATGTTTCTTCAACAATATGCATCGAAAATGCATTATTATATATCAATATCTTTACAGTGATACTGGGATATTAAAGTAAATATAATTGTCTTTATGATTTCAAATATATAATGAAAATACTGTAAAGGATGAGTTTTTTACTTATGGTATTAATTCTACCAAAATCTGAAATGTATCTATTTGTGTAGAAGAAAGTAGATAAACTGACACACCAACAGAGTATTCCAACTTATTGAACCTTACTTGGTATACAAACTTAGTTATAATCACAGATAAAGTAGACAGATAAAGTAGACAATATATATTTAAAATTGAATAATTCCCCCATTGAATACAGTAGTAGTTAGGACCACCGAACGTGGGTATCAGTTGGGAGGCCTGACCAGGTTATGGGGGCTCTGGCGGTGAAAATAGTATTTATCCCTAGTACACAAATGAACTTTGGGAACCCATTCACTATGATACACAGAGCAAGGCCTAGGTCCTGCCCCAAATGATGTGACAGACTTTGATGATTCCCCAATGGGCCTCACTCTCCATTGGGAATGGGAGTGAGGGAGACATTTGAGGATGTGAGGCTGAGCGAACTGGGATTAGTATATAAAATAAGATGGTTTAAATTAAATGAAAATTTATTTAAAAAGAATTATGACAAGTTGAAAATATTCATCCTATCTATAGCTAATCAAAGAGGATTTGCGACCTATCGTGTCAAACAAATAATAAGTTTCTATGAATCTAACCTGACGTTTCTATTTAGCAGCATCAAAACAGTCATTGTTTTGTCCTTTGTGCATTTTAGAAATGTATCATACGAGAGAAAATAAGTGGTATTGGCCCTTTCTGTATCTGAATTATGTTATTTAAAGTGTATTCTTAAGTTCTATTCATTTTACTGCAAATTTTATTTCTCTTTTCACTGAAGCAAAATTCTATTGAGTATATATACCACATTATGCGTTCATCAGTTGAGGGATGTCTAGAATGATTCCATGTCCTGAAATTGTCAATTGAGCAGCAGTGAATTTGCAAACATCCTTATGGTAGGATGCAGAGTGCTTTGGAAACATTCTCAGGAGTGGTATAGCAAGATTTTATGAAAGTTCTAACTTTTGTAGATGTGTGCATATGTGTGAATGAGTTTATAGAAATAGAAACAGTTCCAGAAGAAGGGTAAAAATGTTTATGGGGTTGGGTAGTAGAACACATAACATAAAAGTGAACTGTGCAAGTACTATAAGATGGATTCTCTCTGATGATTATTATGCCAGACTCCTGTCTATGAGTATACAAGAATATCATTAGGAATCATTTCATTGACATTTTTTTCTCAGTTGTGTTTGGCTATATTCTAGATCTTTGTACTATCCATCTTCCTGGCCATTCAGACAGTGTCATGCATGGGCTCCCTCTCTGGCATTGGCCTCAAATTGGACCACTCATTGGTTGGCCACTCCAACAAGTTCTGCTACACTGTTTCCCAAATATATCAATCAGGCAGGATACATTTTAAAGTGAAGGTTTTGTGGCTGGGTTGGCCATCTGAATCCTGCCACTGGACACCTTACCTTGTTACATAAGATGGATAGTTCAAAATCAGTGCGGTTTTAATTGCACTAGGTTTCTACATTACCCCTTAAATGGCCTTAAGTGCCAGCTGTTTCTTTCAATGTTCTCTGCTTGCATCCTTCCTTCCTCCACAAGATCCCGCTTGTGCCATATCCCACTGACCAGCAGATAACTCACAAAATCCATTCGATTTCCCCTTCCCAGAAATATCCATGAGTCTCCCCCGCCCCTCAGACCCCCCTTGTTACGTAGCCTCTTCAGGTCTGTGGATTGCACTAGTATTATCCTTTACTCTACAGATAATATCCACTTATGAGTGAGTACATACTATGTTTGTATTCTTGGGTCTGCATTATCTCATTCAGTGTCATCTTTTAAAGTTCCATGCATTTGCCTGAAAATTCCATGATGTATTTTTTAAACATCTGAGTAATATTTTATCGTGCAAAAGTAACACTGATAGCACAGACACTAAGTTCAACAGTTAATAAATAGTACCTCATGAAAATGAAAGGCTTCTGTAAGCCAAACACACCATAATTGGACAAAATGTCAGTGTACAGAATGGGAAAAGATTTTCACCAACTCCACATCTGACAGAGAACTAATATCAAAAATATATAAAGAAGTCAAGAAACTAGTTATAAACAAACAAAATAATACAATTAAAAATAGAGTACAGATCTAAATAAAGAGTTCTCAACAGAAGAATGTCAAATAGCTACAGAACAGTTAAAGGAGTGTTCAACATGAGGAATTTCAAACCAAAAATAGGTTGAAATCTCATCTTACAACTGTCAGAATGGCTACAATCCAAAACATAACTGACCACTTATGTTGGAGAGAATAAGGAGCAAGGGAAACCCTCCTGCATTGTTGGTAGGGGTGCAAACTTTCACAGACACTTTGGAAATAAATATGGTGGTTCTTCAGAAAACTGGAAATTGATCCACCTAAAGACTCAGCTATACCATTAATGGGCACATAAACAAAGAATGTTCCATCCTACCATGAGGTCACTTGTACAATTTTTTTATTATTATTATTTTTTATTTTCCATTTTAAATTTAGATAAGAAACAAGGTTGCTTCACAAGTCAGTTCGAGGTCCCTCTCCCTTTCCCTCCCCTCCTCCCGTGCCCTCCCCCCAACACCCCCCCTCGTTATCCCCTCATTCCCCCAGGGTGAGGCCCTCCATGGGGGTGTCCATAGTCTGTCATTTCATATAGGGCAGGGCCTAGACCCTTCCCCAAGAGTTCAGGGTGAGAGTGCACCTCACATTGTTCTATGGGAGTCCAGAGTCCGTGTGTATACTTGGGATGGGTACTGATATGCTGTCCAAGGCTCAATAGATTACCTAGGCCTCCTCACTGACACCCAGATTCAGGGGGTCTTGATCAGTCCCATGCTGGATTCCCAGGCTGATGCCTGGGATTCAAGAGTTAACCTTTGTCTGGTCAGCTGTTTCTGGGGGTTAAACCAGCCCAGTCTTAATCCCTTTGATCATCAGTCCTCCCTCTCTGATACTGGCTTTCTTGAGTTCAGCTCACTACTTAACCAGCCACTAAATGAAGTTTCTGTTTCCCTCCCCCCAAGAGTCCAGGCAGAGAGAGCATCCTTCTTTGTGTTATGGACACATGAAGTCCATTTGTATGCCAGGGACAAATACTGCCAAGGGCCACACAGGTTACCCAGGTCTCCTCACTGACTCTCATACTCATGGGGTCTGGATTAGTCCCATGCTGGCCTCCCAGCTATCATTCTGGGGTCCAAGAGCTCCCCTTTGTTCAGGTCAGCTGTCTCTGCTGGTATTGCCAGACCATTCTTTACCCATTTGGTCATCACTCTTCTCTCTCTCTGTTACTGGATTCCAGGGATTCAGTCCAGTGTTTAACTGTGGGTGTTTGCCTCTGTTTCCATCAGTCACTGGATAAAGGTTCTAGGATGGCATATAGGATAGATGTCAAGTTCATTATCAGGAATGGACATTTAAGGTGGTCTCTCCACTATTGCTTAGCTTGCCAGTTGGTGTCATTCCTTTAGATCACTAGAAGTCTCACTGGTGCCAGATCTCTTCTCTGGGGTGCCATGTTTATCTCTCTTAGGTTCTTTCCTGTGTCCCAGACTCTATGTCAGTGGAATTGCAGACTGGCACTGCCCTGATCCAAGTCTAAAACCCACATATGAGTGAGTACATATCATGCTTTTCGTTTTGTGACTGGGTTACCTCCCTCAGGATGGTTACTTCTAGTGCCATCCATTTGCCTGCAAATTTCAAGACTCCATTGCTTTTTTCCACTGAGCACTACTCCATTGTGTAAATGTACCACAATAAAAGGGCATCAAGGGGATACAAATAGGAAAAGAAGAAGTCAAACTTTCACTATTTGCATATTATATGATAGTTTGCATAAGTGACCCAAAAAACTCCACATGGGAACTCCTAGAAATGATAAAGACCTTCATCAAAGTGGCAGGATAAAAGTGTAACTTAAAAAAAATCAGCAGCCGTATTATATACAGATGATAAAGTGGCTGAGAAAGAAATTAGATAAACATCACTCTTTAAAATAGCTTTAAACAGCATAAAATATCTGCGGATAATGTTAACCAAAGTAGTAAAAGGACCTGTATATCAAGAACTTTGAGTCTCTAAAGAAAGAAATCAAAAGGATACCAGAAAATGGAAAAATATCCCATGATCTGGGATTGATAGTATCAACATAATAGAATTGGCAATCTTGACAAAAGTAATCTACAGATTCAATACAATCCCTATCAAAATACCAGCAAAATTCTTCACAGACCATGAAAGAACAATATCAACTTTATATGGAAAAACAAAAGACCCAGGATAGCCAAAACAACCCTATAAAATAAAGGAATTTCAGGAGTCATCACCATCCCTGACTTTAAGCTCTATTATGGAGCAATAGTAATGAAAACAGGTTGGTATTGGCACAAAAAACGACAGGTAGACCAATGGAATCAATACGAAAACCCTGATTTTAACCCACACAGTATGAACACTTGATTTTTGACAAAAGAAGCTAAAATTATGCAATGGTAAAACATCTTCAACAAATGGTGCTGGCATACACAGATGTTGGCATGCAGAAGACTGCAGATAGATCCATGTCTAACGCCTTGCACAAAACTTAAGTCCAAATGGATCACAGAAATCCAGCCACTCTGAAATTCTTAGAAGAGAAAGTGGGAGATACTCTTCAACGAATTGGTGCATGAGACCACTTTCTGAACATAACATCAGTAGCACAGACACTGAGATAGATAATTAACAAATGGGACCTCCTGAAACTAAGAAACTTCTGTAAGGCAAAGGACACAGTCAAGAAGACAAAAAGGCAGTCCACACAATTGGAAAAGATATTAACTAACCCCATATCTGACAGAGAGCTGATCTCCAAAATTTACAAAGAACTCAAGAAGAAAGTCTCCAAAACACCAAAAGATGCAATTAAAAAGTGGGGTACAGAACTAAATAGGGAATTCACAATAGTTGTGTCAAAAATGGCTGAGAGACACTTGAGAAAGTGCTCATTATCCTTAGCCATCAGGGAAATGCAAATCAAAATAACTCTGAGATACCATCTCACCCCTGTCAGAATGGCTGAAGTAAAATACACTGAAGACAATTTATGCTGGAGAGGATGTGGAGAGAGGGGATCACTCCTCCATTGCTGATGGGAATGCCAACTCATACACCCACTTTGGAAATTTGTATGTAGGTTCCTCAGGAAAATAGGAATCTACCACTAGACCCAGCAATTCTACTCTTTGGCATATATCTGAAATATGCAAATTCATACAACAAGGACATCTATTCTACTATGTTCATAGCAGCATTATTTTAATAGCCAGAACCTGAAAGCAACCTGGATGCCCCTCAACTGAAGAGTGCATATAGAAAATGTTGTACGTTTACTCAATTTTGTTTTTTAATATTTTTATTAACCCAAAGACGTGGTATATTTAACTCATATCGTAGTGTTTTGTTTTCTATCAAAATTTATTAGCATGACTGAATTTGGTGATAACAGAAGGAAGCCTGCTCAATGAAATTCATAAAGTCATGGAGGTTAGAGTTATGACTTGTGGTTAAGGGCATGTCCTATTCTTTGAGGGGATCCTACTATGCTTCATAGCACCCATGTCTGGAGCCTCACAATGGCCTGTGCCTTCAATTCCAGCATATCTGTGACCCTCTTCTGACCTCCTGGACATTTGCATACAAGTGGTATACATTTAGACACAGACAAGTGCACACCCAATGTATTAATAAGTAAAAACAACAAAAACCTTAAAAGTTTTTAAAACATTAACTTTAAAAAGAAGTATATCTTAATTATAATTCGATACATGAACTTTAACAACCCAAGGAGCTCTTTAATTTTTTTCTATAATGTCATATGTACACACACACACACACACACACTCCTATTGGACATAATTACTTTGAAGCATTCTTTATGAGAGGCACAAATTTATTTCAAGAATATCACTTAAATTCCATTGGTAGATTTTCCTCCAACAATTTTATACTGACTTGATTGTTTCTATTTTCTAGGAAGTTTTGAAACTGCAAAGTGTATCTTTTAATATTTTTTGTGACAATGGACCTACCACCTTGTTTTTATCATTCCCTTTACAGCCCAGTGATTTAGACATATATACAAATGATTTTTGAGTATTGAAGAGATAAAATAGGTGATATATGAATTGAATCTATTAGCCTAAGAAAAGCATTTGATCAACCATGAAAGCTTCTCATTTTTATTGTGTTATCATTGGTTTGAATTGAACTCTTTAAGACTGGGATTTACAGAGAATCAAAAATTAATGCTGCCAACTATGAGAAGCAGAGATAGTTTAGCAGACAAAATCATGACAAACAATTTCTATTTAAAGAATATAATGTTTCTAAAACTATACTAATATACTGACTCTAATAAAATGCAAAGGTCACCAAAGATTAATGAAACCATTATTGTTACTTTACTTTGTTCCTATATATCTAAATTCAATAAAAATTTTCTCATACAAAATTAACTCATCTGTTTTATAAACTAGCAAAAATCAAAACAATGCAACTATCAAATTTCAAGTAAATATGCTATTTGGGCATGATTATCTAAGAATTAATCTCTTCCTCCTCTGGGTTTTTCTTGCCTATAAAACCATTAGTCACTACATTTATCCTGTCCCCAGAATTTATTGGCATTTAGACTGTCACTAATCTTTCATAAATTTCTTTGAAACCATTTGACTTGCACTTATCCACAGTTAACCTAGACTTTAGTTCAACATTAAATCTGGTTCTGTCCTTTTCTCATCCAAAGAAAGTTCTTGGCATATATACTATTAAAATGAAATCTTCAAACATGATTACAGACAGTGGAGACAGTGATGTGATAGTTTTAGTTTTCTTATTAAATAAAATCACATTCCAAAATTATCATACCAATTTTGGAATCTTCATGAATAGTAATGCAAATACTCAGGGATCTATTGACTACCCAAGAGATTTGGTCTGTTACTATTTCAGCATGGTCAACTAAGGAAATGGAAACAATTAAAAAAAAAGACATGAAAATAAATGTACTCAATGGAAAACACAATAATAACCAAAGGCTTCAAAAAACTTAACAGTACAGCTTCATCTGTACCTGAGGATGAGATTGGCAATATTTACAAGATTATGGGCACTGTTATCAGATAGGTATCTGTTCAAATATTATGAAAATTCAACTTAAACTCTAATATGCCTGTATTATTGCTGTCCCTCTTTAAACCAGTTTGTGTTCAGTTACAATGATGGCAAGTTGATGTCCCTCTATCTATATATTAATACATAGCTATAATAAAACTGTGCTGAGGAATTTTCTGAAACTATCTCTGTATAGATGTAAAACTGAAGTACTTTCTTTAACTACTTTATGTTTAAAACGCATTTCTTCATATGTGACAAAATATCTTCCACAGCAAACTCTTCTTTCTCAAATTTAGAATTTTATAAGGAAAAAACCAAAAAAGTCACAAAGAAAATACTTAATAGATTACAAACTCGCATTTTCTTGATCCATTCTCTAACTAGTTGCTACTACATTAGACACTTTTCTTTAAAATCCATCATGTGCAACATTTAGAAACCTATAATCAGTTGAAAGATCAATGCAATGTTTCATAGCCTGATATCTAGCTAAAAATTGTGAACTCTTATTAGTCAGGAAAATAAAGACCCTTCAGAAATTTTACATACTGTATTATGTTTGTCTTTTTATCACTCAGCCCTACCTTAATGGCATGCAGTTAGCTCTTTTGCAATAACTTGTGTTTTTACACACACAAACACCTATTTGTAGCTTTTTAGTCATTTAGTTTTTGTGAGAAATGGATTAGTTTATTAGAGTTGATTCGAAATGTAAGTATATATCAAAATACTCTCACTTCATAGAGACACTGAGAATATTTGTGAAAACATGTAACAATGTGCAGTCAGATTATAGTGTATTACTCTTTCAAATATTTCAATTAATGATATACTTCTGATGAACTAAAAACAAGACAATTTAATGTATTTAGAAGAATTTTCCATGATAGGTTTCCCAGAGTGGATGTCCTGTGGTGGTGAGCGTCAGAGTTTGCTTTTGAATATGGTATCTTGGTATCGACTACCTTATGAATTCTATCTTAGTCAAGAGGCGTTCATAGCGGCACTTTTACTTTCTATTGTAAAGTCTGCCTTCTTGTCAGAATGGTGTATTCTTATCAAATGGCCAGTCACAGAAACATATCTGTTGACATTACATCTGTTTGCTTGTGGAAAGCCACACACAAAGTAAAGGGTGTGTACTTGATGAGGTTTATCCAATTCCAGGTGAAGAAACTGTCCCAAGAAATCAAGTATGCTCTAAATAAATTTCACATCAATTCAGTGCATCAAAATCACAGTAACTACAATAATTTTGTTATCTGCCGCATTTATTTGACCCATGTCTTCTTGTCTTCTTCTTGACTTGGCCACCAGCATAATCATATTCATCATTAATAAACTAAGTGATAATCTGTTAAATACGCTTATGGCATTGTCCACAGGATGGGGCTTTTAAATAATGGGGAAATCTTTTTCTCAGTGATGAGGTTTCCTTGGTAAATTGGAAACATAGAGACTGCAGAATTAAATTAGACTGCAGATTTAATTAGAGAATTTCCTCAAGTCATTATTAAAATATGGCTTCAAGACACACCAGTAATCTTATAGAATGTCCCTTTTTGAAGAAAACTCAAATGTATGCTTGTTGTAGTCAAAACATGTCCATGAACATGCTGACTTGGCAGCAGGGCTTCTCTCATTTGAGGTTTACCTGTTGAAATGACATGATAATCCCTGCTTAAGGCTCGTTGAAACACAGTTCATACAGTGCAGAGCAAAGGGCAGAGCGGATCCCCTGGCTGCCAATCATGTGATCTTTTCCCCGGATGGGCATATAAGTTTTAACAGTCAATAGGAGTTCTGATGTCCTTTCATTTCCTTATTTTAAGACTACACAGACAGTGAAAATTAAAATTACTCAAACTTCATGTATGCATATTGTATACTATATACTAGTTCTTTCAGAGTTAAAGAAAACTTGGGTTGAACTTCCTTTGCAATCAGAATTGATCTCAGAAAATGGCATGATTCCATATTTTGTGTGATGTGTGTATGTGTGTGCATGCGTGTATGTGTGTGTGTATGTGCTTAATACATATGATTAGAAGCAAATAGAAATATTAATTTGATATTTCTTATGTAAGCATTAAAGTATATTATTGGATTTTAATTTGTTGACATAGTAGAATTCCATAGTTTTAGCCAGAACCTCGTTATCTAAATATAATATATAATGTTTAAAATGTGTTGTAAGTTCAATAACATATATATATGTATATGTATATGTATATATGTGTTAGTATAATATGCCCCATTCTAAGTGAGGAATATTCTCTTAGAAAAATGACTTAAAAGTGATTAAAAGAAAGATATCACCAGTAATGAGAACTAGAACTATTAAATTAAATAAAAGTAAGTTATCCCTGTTTGCTGTGTTTTGGGTGGGGTGAACTTTGTTATTTTTGTTTGTTTCATCTTGTTTTTTGAAGCAGAATATTGCTACATGACCCATACTGGCCTTAAGCCATGATTCTCCAGATTCAGCCTCTCAAATGCTGAAATTACCACCATGCCCTATCAAAACTTTCTTAATACTTTCAGTCTTTGATCCTGAGAACAAATGCTGTCTGACATAAAGCATATCTTGGTGCAGACTATCTCAGTGATGACTTAGGAGTGTTTTTCATACTTCAAGATGAGGTTTATTAATAAGGAATCGAGGGAAATTACAAAGAGCAAATTATTTATTTTGTGTTGTTGTCAGGAACTGTGTAGACAAAGATCTACAACCTGATAATGGACTTTGCACAACACCACAGCCCTAACTTTCAGGATCCAGTGCATAATGACAACATTAGGAACCTCAAGACATGTTGCCAGTAATTTAGAAAAGCCAATGAGAGGCCAGGTACCAAGATATGATGCAGGAATTTGTGTGTCAAATCTTTCATACATTTAGTAGTTTGTGAAACTTCCTTCAGCTCCCCAAAAGGACGAAGAGATAGTTATAGGAATCTGATTCATTTGCCCTTTCGTTGTACCTTGTGAAACACAGGAAGTTAAAATATAGATTGTTACCACTCTTCAGTTCTTCTACTCCATTATAGTTACAAACAAGCCTGTTGTCTTCCTGATTTTGCTTCTTGTTTGCTATATTTGACATTTGTGTTGTTTGGAAGTTTCATCTGTAAAATGAATTTTAGATACTTTTGCTCCACATTACCCTCTCTCATCCTCTTCTTCACTAGAAAAAATTCCTCTTCCAAACATATCCTTCCAACTTTCATGCCTCCTTTTTCATCACCCAATAGTTACACAGCTTCTTGCCAAAGTCACTGGGGGAGGGTATGTTCTGCACCACGGACCACCTGCCAGTGCTGATACAAATAAAGAAAATGCCACACCTCCTCCTGCAACAACCATTAACTGGCAGTACTTCCTCAAGGATTCAGGTCTCCCCATCCATGACAAAGTGTTGAGAAGCAACTCTTGTTAGCTAACCACAGCTGAAGTGAGCTCATAACAAAACCACTTTTTGTTATTCCTTATACAGAACTCTATTGTTTTCCAGTGCCTAGATGCAGGAATATAAGTATGATGTTCTCTTAAAGCAAAATAACCTGAAATTACATTCTGTAGTTGATTTTCGCTTATATTAACAGCTTTAAAACAACTTGCAGATGTAATAGAAAGTACATGAGAACTGGAAGGTTGTCATTAGTGTTGGCCTTATCTCAGTTGAATGCACACCATTCATAAGTCTGACCTATCTGTTAGACTGTAAAGGAAGAATATAGCAGATTGTCAATGGTTCTGTGTTTAGAAGGAAATGGATATAAATGAAGACATTGGGAGGAAAACCTGTCCAGAGGAATCCAGGTGTAAGGTATGCAGAACTCCTTTTTTCTTTTTTAAATTATTTTATTTTATTTTTGGTTTTCAGGACATGGTTTCTCTGTGTAGCTTTAAAGCCGGTCCTAGAATTTACTCGGTAGACCAGGCTGGCCTTGAACTCACAGAGATTTGCCTGTATTACCTCCCAAATGCTGGGATTAAAGATGTGTGCTACCACCATCCAGCAAGTTATATATATTTTCACAAGAATAAATAAAATAAAGAGAATACTAGAATTAAACTTTAAATAAGGTTCACATTTTCTCACTAAACAGAAAAGAATGTACATGATGTATAGCAAGCAGAGTGCCGTAACAATAGACATAAATGACATTTGTCCTGTCAAAGTACAAGATCCTTAACTACATACTAAAATTAATATTTATTTCAAATTAGAAAATCATTATTTTACAAGCACTTTGGAAAACAGAGTATATAAGGAAAATAAATATTTATTTATTCTTCACCCTCTTAATCCCAGCACTCGGGGGGCAGAGGCAGGTGGATCTCTGTGAGTTCGAGGCCCGGCTGGACTGATAGCCTCCAAAACAATACAGAGAAACCCTGTCTCGTAAAAACCAAAATAAATAAATAAATAAATAAATAAATAAAATATTTATTCTTCGCCCAAGCAACACTAAAGTCCACCCTCCTTCCCCTCTTTCTAATCCTCCCTACCTATCATCCTTTCCAGATCCACTGCTATTCTGTCAGACCTCCCAGGGATACCATCTGAACGTGGCATAACTAGATGCAATAACAGTTACTAGGTATAAACCCCTTTATTAAAACTGCCTGAGGCACTACTGGAGTAGGAGGGTATAGGTCCAACAAGCAGACAAAAGAGTCAGAGACTCCACATTCCCATTGTTGGTAACAAAAAGAAATCCCTGTGCTAAATGGCTGCAGCATATATGTAAGGGTCTGGTGCAGACCCCCATCTAGGCTCCCTGGTTGCTGCTTCAGTTTCTGTGAGGCCCAATGAGCCCTGATTACCCTCTATTATGATCATTAGACTAGGCTCTGACCGTATGAGTATAGCATAATATCATTATGAATCATTTCTTTACTAAACAGGAGTACATACTCAGTTACAAGTAGATATTAGATGCTAAGTAAAAGATAATCACACTAAAATCCACAGATACAGAGAGTTTAAAGAGGAGAGGTTCGGGGGCAGTATATAGCTCTCCCTGGGAAAGGGAGATTCAATAGATTTTGCAGGTGGACTGAGGGAAGGTGAGGATGGTACAGGATGAAGTAAATGAGGGAGGGGAGGAGAGGGAGAGAGGGAGGGAAGGATAGAGGGAGGAAGAGAAGGAAGGAGGGAGGGAGAAAAGGAAGGAGGGAGGGAGAGAAGGAAGGAGGGAGGAAGAGAAGGAAGGAGGGAGAAAGGGAGGGAGTACATGGAGAGATGACTGAAATACATGAGGGTTTAGTGGATCATATGAAAACTTGGTATATTGGAAACTTCCTAGAACCTAGAGGATTGACCCCAGTTAGGACTCCTGGCAACAGAAGATATAAAGCCAGAAATCCCTATCTTTCATAACCAGGCTAGGATCCTAGTGTCAGGACTGGAACACCAACCCAGCCCCATATTCAATGACACACAACCTGCCTGAGACTGTGCTGGGGCAAAGGTAATTCAGAGCTTATGGGACTGCTTAACCAATGATTAGACTAATGTGGAGGCTACTACCAGCACTGCCTACATGTCAGGATCCGGAAGCTGGGTGGCTCAGAGACCTAGGATAAAACCAATCAATCATGAGTTACATCAACAACAACAAAATCTTAATATAATCCCAGATTGTCCATATAAATTTGGGGATAAACCTTTATAGGAATCTATAATGTGACACAGTTATTCATGAAGCAATTTCACATGTTTTGCTTAAAGTTGTAATTCATCAGTTATTTATATTGATGTTAAAATGTCAAATGAGGCCCATTTTACTTTAAACTAATTTTTAAAAACTTAATAATAATGGGTTTAATGTATTGACAATATTAATATACTAAGAAAACAAATACAATTTTGGTTTTTTTGGGGGGGTGTAATTTAAGGATTCTTAGATTTATCTTGTGATGAAAATGAGTTCTACATAAGATGGTGACACTGCCCACAATCCTGTCATCAGGGGCCTTAAGCGTCCTAGCAGCCTCTCAAGCAACCAATAATAACTTTTCTTTCACAGGTCCCAAACCACTCAGCATCCCCACCCTTTCCTGGCCCTGCAGAACCTACTTGCATTTCCCCAAAAAATAGTATCTCTGCAAAACCTAGATGCCTATGTTGCCCCAGCCGGGGTATATCTTCATTCACTGAAGACATTATAGGATATCAGACTTCTAAATCTTGCTTGTCTCTCAGGCTCTAAGTAATGCAAATAATACTCTTATTTTCATTCTTTCTAAAGCATATATTTTTTTTTTTGGTTTTTACGAGACAGGGTTTCTCTGTATTGTTTCAGAGGCTATCGGTCCAGCACGGCCTCGAACTCAGAGATCTGCCTGCCTCTGCCTCCCGAGTGCTGGGATTAAAGGCGTGCGCAACCACCGCCCGGCTCTAAAGCATATTTTGGTGAGGACTTGCAGAACACAAGTTATTAACTAAACTATTTGAATGGAATTGAGGTCACAAGAGTCTGGGTAAAGATTGCTGAGAGCAGATTGCTCATACACCTCATCTGAAATAATTTATCCCTACGACTTCATGAACCAGCTCTGCTTAATTTTGTTTTAATTGTGTATATTACCCAAACAGACAAACAATTACATAGAGAAAGGGCTTATCTCCACCATGAAACTCTTCACTGAGTCATTTTGTAGATCAACACTTGAGATCTTTGTGATGCGTAAAATTAATATGGAATGTTACGGTAAAATGGGACAATTGTATCAGCAATATAAAGACGCAAATCTACCAGTGAACATTTAATGTATAAATATATACAGACGTCACAGGCAAAATTAACAAAAATATATCCTGATGTTTTAGGAGAAATGCGCTGTGAGCCTTCCATTCCATTCTCCTCAAATCATTAGCCACAAAACTGCTTGAGGCTCAAATATAGGTCACCAATCTATGACTATGCCCCTGCCACATAGCACATCTGCAGCATCATGAATATAGGTCACCAATCTATGACTATGCCCCTGCCACATAGCACGTCTGCAGCATCATGAGTTGACCAAATACTCTGACGTTGACCAGGAGACACATAGAGAAATTCAGACACATATTTCTAACTTACAGTATTACCTCCATTGGCTCTTTTTCATTATCATAAAATTAATGTAAAATCATTAGATAACCATGCATATCTGTGCATTAACAAATAATTTCTAAATTCTAATAGATACATTTTTGACATTTATTCTAACTGGTATATTTTTCTAATTTTCAGTATAACTGATCCAGTTATATTGTGATGTATGATATTAAAAATGCAGTTACTTAGTCACACTGCAAACAATTTTACATTTGATAGTTGTCAGTAGGTGATGATATGAGTCTAATTTTAATAAGATTTTCATAGATTATGAGGCATGTTTTTCATTTCTTGTATTATTTGATTACTGTCACTTTTAATTTAGTGTAGTTAACCATCCTTTTATGCAATTATTAAACACTTTATTTCTCTTTTTCTTTGAAAAATTTTACCTGCTTTCTGCCCGTTTTAATTAAATTTCTGAATTAAATTGAAACAAAATATGCCGTGAATTGGTGTCAATGCTTTGTTTGTTGTATATATTTAAATTATGGCCCAATTTCTCATTTAAGTTTTGGAGTGTGATTACAAATTTGAATTCTGCAGCCAAATCTATTTTCTTTACTAATTTGAACAGCTGTCACACTTAGACTTTTCATGATAAAATGATATGCATATTTTCTTAAATATTTCCATTATTTAATGAAGCATATTAATATTTCATTATACATCATATTATGATACTATCATATATTACAAAAAGAAAGGGGAAAACATCTATGTCTAGACTACTAGAGATTAATGATTAATAACATTTATTCCCTCTCTCCCCTTTCTCACACATACAGATATTTCTAATTTATTTTCCTTTTACACTATATACTATACTGGGATTCAATTCAATTTGTATTAAGCATTAAGCTGATTGTCTGTTATGATATAAACGTTCATTTTAGAAATCTGATGGACATTGCAGGAAGGAACCTACAATTTTTAACCTTTATTCTAGCAGTTTAGTTTTTTTTACTTTACAGAATTTTTTAAAAAACTGTCAAATTAAAAAATATAGAATGCACATTTTACTTTCAATTTGCTCCAATGGATGAATTAGCTTAAAAGGGTGATTGCTCTGTAATTTTATTGTATAATTTGCCTTCACACTATCTTATTTCCATCAATAAACATGTAATGTCTCATTAATCCAGTCTTCTTTGATGATGCTCAGTAAAATTTTACAGTTATCTTCCTAGCATAACCACTGCCAACTGCTGCGGTTGCCTAGCAGTGTGTGCTACCAAATGGATGGCAAGGCTAACATTTGTGCCCAATCGTCCCACAGACAGCTCTCATCCTCAGCTCTAGCTGTGGAGTCATGGGGGGGGGGTGTTTCCATTGAAAGACCCCGGCCCACACAGGCAAGCTGAGGCTCATGGAAAATTCCGTTTCCCCCACAGCTGAATAGTCATTTTTTTATCAGAAGGGAACTCTGCCCAGGGACACAGGTGTCTATAGCCAGCCCAGCAAGATTGGGCAAGCACAGAGACCTATTGTTCCTCAGATAGGGCCAAGGCCTAGACTTGAGTTCTGAGAGAAACCTTAATTGCCCTCGTTCTGAGCCCCCGCCTCATTTAAATTGCCCAATCAGGGTCCCGTAACTAGGCTTCTCGCTTCTGTATTGCGCTTTTTGCTATAAAAGAACCCCTGAGTCCCCAGCTCGGGGCTCTCAGTTCCCGAGACTGAGATGCCCCGGGTACCCGTGTATTATCAATAAAGCCTCTTGCTGTTGCATCCAAGCTTGTGGTTTCGTAGATCCTTGGGTTCGGGTCTCCCTCCCGTGAAAGGCCCCCTCCTGGGGTCTTTCACCATTACTTCACAATTTCTGCTTTCTGTGGGAAGTAAAAAATAGCTCCTGGAAAGCAAGCCAGGGAGCTTTTGGACAATGCCAAATAGAGCTTTTGTTTCATTTTTTTGTGTTTGTTATTGTCAGAAGGTGAAGAGCTCATTGTTTTAGATTGAGCTCCTAGCAGCAATGCATGTCCTTTAAAATCAAATATGTTTTCAAAAGCTGTTAATATAAGTCATCTGTAAGTATTCTTTTGCATTAGTATACAAAGTGTATGCTTCTGATCAGAGCTTCCAGCCTCTAGGAAGTCAGGGAGGAGTATACAAACATAGCTGAAACTTGTTTGTGCTCCTTACTGATCTCCCACACCATGAGATTTACTGAGAACCTTTAAAATCACACACGAATAACACTGAGTTTTCAGGATTTGCTCCAAGACTCCAGAAACTATCCTTGAGTCATCAGCAGTCAGTGTCATTTGAAGATCTGTCAGGTCCAATCAGCTGTCCTTCGTCTGTCTGTGTGTTTAATCTGTCTCCTTGATTAAACATCACTTCCACGGAAAGAGCAACTGTGCCTTTTTCTTCTCTCACGTCTACTTGCTCAGCATCTTGCACATAAAATGAACTCAATAAAATACTTGCTAAATCAATTCAGCATCTCTATTTCCTTCCCATGCAGTTAATTATTAATATTGTTGCTATTCTATCTCCAACAGAGACATTTAACTGGTGCCATATTAATGGGACAAGAAGTTTGTTTTCAACTCAAGAGATTCTATAATTTTTGGAAAAGTTTACAGAAGTAAAACTTGTATAAAAGTGAAGAATTTTGGAGATAGATGCATACTGATTTTCCTATGTTTATTTTGCTTTATTTATGCCTGCCTGAAGGGGGAAAGGTCAATTAAAGATAGAAAAGTATTTATATCCACACATTTAGCAAAAAAGCAGAGAGGAAATGAACCAAATACACAATAAATTTCCTTTGCATGGACCAGCAAGATGGCTCAGTATGTAAAGTCACTGGTCATCAAATATGGTGACTTGAGTTTGATCCCTGATCCATACAGTAAAGAAAAGAATTAAGAACATACTACTGCCAAATTGTCTACCGATGTCTACATGTCCTATAGAATCACATCCCAATAAATATAATACAAATTGAAACATTAACAACAAAAATATTTTGCAAAAGAAAAAATTAATAAAGTTAGCTTTTCCATAGATCAAAACTTCAATATTTCCCACAAAATATCTAAAAATTGAGAAATTATTTTTAAATGTCTTAATATTAGCCATTAATTGGTACAATTATATCTCCACCATGATATTGCAATACTATACATGTTTATTATGTCTTTAAGTTTACTATGTCACATTTTCTTAGTTGGTAAATCACTCAAAAATGTTAAGCATCCAATAGCCAATGAAAACTTAACAGGAGTCAGCTACTTCTCTTTGAAGCATGTTTGCTGAGGCATGACTACCTATCATTAATCCAACCATCAAAACTACACAGTGTTTTTTGATATATTCACAGAACTTTGCAACTAACATAACAGTCCAATTTTGGGACATATCCATCACTTCATAAACTAGGAATTCCATATCCTAGTTACTATGAAAAATTTATATAATATTAAAGTCCATAAGTCTTCATATACGAGTTCATTCACTTTCTACAGGTATCCATGTAGTAGCATGTTTCAGTGTTAGAGCTATTGTTATGACTAAATGACTCCCATTTGTGGCTTCACTGCATCTCACTACTCAATGCATCATCTTAATGGACGTTTGATGTTGTATCCATTCTAGGCCTGTCATGAATAATTTTGCTTTCAACAATTGCATATATGTTCCATTTGTCCTTTATAGAGATGAGGAATAGAATTACTCTACTATATGATGCATCTATTTTTTAATACTTTGAAAAAGTATTAAAATGTGTCCCAAAGCTCTCAAACCATTTTGCATGGCCAGCAACGATGTTTAAGAAGACCCGTTTCTCTGAATTCTTGCCTTCTCACATCGCTCTCTGTTTTTTATTGTCATCATAGGAAGAGGTATTTATGGTTTTAGTTTGTGAATCTTTAAGGACTAATGGCATCTGTTCAATTATATAGATAGTTGTTTTACCATTTAACAGAAGGACTTATTCAACTATTTGGGTCATATTGTAACATTTTAAGGTTTTGTATTACATATTCAAGTCCCTGTCAAATAAGTAAATAAAAAACATAGCGTAATTTCCTCTATTGTTTCATTAAGTTTATTATTCGAATGGCAAAATAAATAGGAATTCAGGTTCACATGAATTTTGTCTTTTTGTATTTTTGTTTTTACCACAGAATTTTGCTTTTGATATTACACTATATGTACTTCTATGGCTAATTGTGAATCACTTGCACTTATCCCCAGAATTGTTAATCATTTTGCAAATTTCTGCAAGGAACCAGATAGAATATCTGGCAACAGGCAGCATATACAAGCAGTCCTTGAAACAAAAGACTATTCCCAACTTAATATGAACTTTGTGATCTATAAAAAGATCTCTTGATTTACATAGAACATAGATTTTTATCAACAATCTTTTCCTTCTTGCTATAAAAATGTTTCTGACCTTTATTAAAATTTATTTCATATTTAAAAATTCTTGGTGTTTTTATAAATGGGTCTGTGTCTTAATTTATTCTTCTGTTTACTTATTTAAAAGTACATAAAAATATTACTGATTTTGATAATACATGTCACAACTTTTAACACATTTATTACTTTTAATTATGTATTTGGAAATTTAGATTTCTATCTACAAGTGTGTATTATCTGTGTGCATGGAGGATTCTACTTCTTTTATTATGACATGATGCTTTTTGTTTTCCATTGATGTTATCACTTGAATCTCCTCAAACACTATGTGTTTTACTGTATTGATGAGGATTCCATCTTGGTAAGATACAAAAAGTCAACTGTCTATAACCAATCAGCAAAAGTTCACTAAATTTAAAAACAATTTTACTCAACTATATCAAAAGAAGTCACAATAAATTTTTTTTGCAAAGCATGTTGACAAGAAATGAATAAATACCTTAAGTTTAACAAATTTCCAACTTCCAGTAAGCCTAAGAGGAAACCAATATTTGAGTTAAATATTACCTATAAAAAGATATAAATGAAAATTCTTTTAAAAAGTCAAATTCATGTAACTTCATAAATGCAAGTGAAAACCATAATGGAGAACATTTCTTAAAGATTTATTTTTATTATTTTCATTTATGTGCAAGCTTGTGAATGAATGCCACACATGTTGGTTCACTATGTAGCAGAAGAAGGCATTAGACCCCTTGGATCTAGAGTTATAAGCTGTTTTGACTCAACATGTGTGTTACTGGGACTGACTTCAGGCTGGCCACGATTCTGTCAACAGCTGAGTGATTTCTCCAGACTCTGAAAAAAGGATGAGATATGTTTTAAAAGTCATGATATTCACAAAGACTTAAATATCATAAATATACTTATCAAATGGGGTAGACAAGCATTAAGAGAAAATACCTAGGATTGAGTTGCACCCTTTTGCAAAAACTCTGGAAAATGATATGTTTGCAGCAGTTCAAGAACAAGTGTGTCTTGATTATTGCCTGCAAAAGCGGAAATATCCAGAGAAATTGTTACCATGAGAAGGCAAGAAAGAAAAATAAGCAGGATAACAAAAAGAAAAAAGAATAAGAGCAGTCCTAGTATGTTAGGAGATAGAATAGATAAGTACATATTTTGCTATTTGAAAAATAGTATACACATAATGATGAAAATAAAATTAACTCTATGCTCATCTGTGGAGTGAATTTTAATTATTATATTAAACAAAATGTGTAAATGACAGAATAATAAGTACTGTTGCTTCAGAATATTTTCAGAAAAGTAAATGAAAAAATATATTATTTAGGGATAAATACATGTATTATAAAATATAACATTAAAGCTAGGGAATGATAAACACAAACTTCAAGAAAATTGCTAGAAACATCAGTAATGTTCCATTTTTAAGCTACTTTGTGATTTTTCTAATGTAAATAATTAAAGAATTTATTTTAATAACATATGACCCTGTGTCTCCTGGTATAAATTGTTTACATGAAACATTTTATCATTTATAGAGAGAAATTAATAAAATATATCTCAATTTTAATAGCCAAATTTTTACTTTACATTCACCGTGTAGAAAGTCCCGATAGCAGGTACAATGTGGGGGCTATCAGTCTCCTCTGGCCACACTGTGCAGGAGTGAAGCACCACAGTGGTACCTCACCTGACAAGATCAACGTTTAAAGTCTAAGACAGAACAGAAACCATAGAAAATATCTCTGAATCTTCCTTGGCCTTTCCTGTCTCTCACCAACTGATGTGACCTGAAAGGAAATTGAACAAAGGAAAAAATGCTGACATTCAAGGCATTTGTGGTTTGGGAAATTTGAGAAAACCCTTCATTCATTTCTTTTTATTTTGGGTGTGGTTAAGACAGGGTAGCCCTTGTTGTCTTGGGACTTGCTTTATAAATCAAGCTGTCTGCAAACTCATAGAGTTCCATATTTCCCTGCCTCCTGAGTACTGGTATTAAAGGTATTTGCTACTACTACCCAGCATGGAGAGATGGCTCAGCAATTAAAGCTAGGCCCACAGGCCAAAATTAGTTTTCTAACTGTAATTCTATCCTAGGTGCTTTTCTGTTGCTGGGATAAAACACAAGTCCAGCAAAAGACAGAGTAGGGAAGGTTTTTATTTATGCTTACTAGTTATAGTCCGTCATCCTAGAGGATCTCAGAAACCATGGAGGCACAACAGCTTGTTTCTCAATTAAAGCTTATGTTTACCGAGGATAGCCAAAATAATCCTGTACAATAAAGGAACTTCCAGAGGCATCACCATCCCTGAATTCAAGCTCTACTGTAGAACTATAGTCCTGAAAACAGCTTGGTATTGACACAAAAATAGACAGGTAGACCAATGAAATCAAATTGAACAATCTGATTTTAATCCACACCCCTTTGCACACCTGATCTTTGGAAAAGATGCTAAAACTATAAATGGAAAAAAAGAAAGCATCTTCAACAAATGGTGCTGGCAGAACTGGATGCTGGCATGTAGAAGACTGCAGATAGATCCGTATCTCTCACCATACATAAAACTTAAGTCCAAGTGGATCAAAGACCTCAACATCAGTCCAACCACACTGAACCTCTTAGAAGAGAAAATGGGAAGTACCCTTGAATGAATTGGTACAGGAGACAGCTTCCTGAACATAACACAAGTAGCACATACACTGAGATGGACAATTAATAAATGGTACCTCCTGAAACTGAGAAGTTTCTGCAAGGCAAAGGACACAGTCAAGACAAAATAATAACCTACAGAATGGGTAAAGATTTTTACTAATGCCACATCTGATAGATGTCTGATCTCCAAAATTTATAAAGAAGTCAAGAAGCAAGTCTCCAAAATAGCAAAGGATTCAATTAAAAAGTGGGGTACAGAACTAAATAGAGAATTCTCAATAGAGGAGGCTGAAATGGCTGAGAGACACTTGAGAAAGTGCTCAGCATCCTTAGTCATCAGGGAAATGCAAATCAAAACAACTCTGAGATACCATCTCCCTCCTGTCAGAATAGCTAAAATAAAAAACACTAATGACAGTTTATGCTGGAGAGGATGTGGAGAGAGGGGAACACTCCTCCACTGCTAGTGGGAGTGCCAACTTGTGCAGCCACTTTCGAGATCGGTATGGAGATTCCTCAGGAAAATGGAAATCAGTCTACCACAAATCCCAGCAATTCCATTCTTAGGCATATACCCAAAAGATGTATATTCATACAACAAGAGCATCTGCTCAACTATGTTCATAGCAGCATTATTTATAATAGCCAGAACCTGGAAGCAACCTAGATGCCCCTCAACTGAAGAATCAAATACTACTCAGTAGCAAAAACAATGGAATCTTGAAATTTACAGGCAAATGGATGGCACTAGAAGAAACCATCCTGAGTGAGTTAACCCAGTCACAAAAAAGAAAAGCATGATATGTGCTCACTCATATGTGGATTTTAGGCATGAAACAGGGGAGTATCAATCTACAATCCCACTGTCAAAAAGTTTTGGAATCAGGGAGAACCCTAAGAGAGATATACATGGTAACCTGGAGAAGTGGAATAGAAAGAGATCTCCTGAGGGAATTGGGAACATGGGGGAAGGGAGGGGAAATGGAAGAAAGAGAGGGTGAGAAGAGGATGGGAGAGGAGTACATGGGAGAGCAGGAAGGAATCAGGGTAAGAATAAAAGACAGCAGGATGAGAGATACCATAATAGAGGTAACCATTATAAGTTTGAGGAGAGATCTGGCACTAGTGAGATTTTCAGACATCTACAAGAATGACACCAAATGGCATTAAGGCAACCTTAAGTGACGTCCCCTGATAATGAGATGGATGATAACTCATATGCCATCCTAGAACCCTCTTCCAGTGGCTGATGGAAGCAGGGGCAGACATCCACAGCTAAAAACAGAACTGAAATCCTGGAACACACTTGCAAAGAGGAATGACAGGCAAAGGAAACAAGACATGGCTGGTGAAACCCACAGAGGCAGCTGACTTTAATAAGCAGTGAATGCATAGACCCCAGACAGATGATTGAGAGGCCAGCATGGGACTGATCCAGACCTCCCTGAACCTGGGTGTTAGGGTGGAGACCTCAGCAATCTATGGGACCTCAGATAATAGATTAGTATTTATCCCTCGCATACAAATGGACTTTGGGAGCCCATTCCACATGAAGGGATTCTCTCTAAGCCTGGACACATGGGGGAGGACTGAGGTCCTGCTCAGGATGATATGACAGATTTTGAAAATCCCCCATGGAAGGCCTTACTCTCCCTGGGGAGTGGAGGGGAAATGGAGTGGGGGGTTGGGGAGGAGAATAGGTCGAGGGAGCTGGGAGTAACATGTGTAAAAAGTTAAATTAAAAACTATTTAAAAAAGGAAGTCCAATCAGGAAAGCAGAGTTCTCACTGGATAATACTCAATAGACTTATATATAGCACTCTGTGCTTTACACAGACTACTGGCCATCACCCCTAACAGTGTCCCAGATAACCCCAGGGGATAGAAAATGTAAAAGAACAAGTGAAGCAATTGGTAGTCACTCTGTTTCAGACAGCAAGATTGTCTCAATTTCTCAATAAACTTAATATTTTATATAATGCCCTCTTTCTCCTCCCAGCAATATTCCTTATAATCTGTAATGTGTTTTTACACCTGCAGAGCTGATGTTGTGGTTGGTAGTTGTCATTTTGAGCTTGCTGGTATACAAAGTCAAGTGGCCTCTCTAGAATTGAATGTGTGACTTTCATTTCATAAGCACTCTATTTTACTGCCATTGAAATTACATTAGGGAAATCAGTGTGGAATCTGGGGCTACTGGTGTTATGTTTATTACAATTGAAAGAGAGAATCTGAAAGGAATTTCCATATGAATTTAAATATTGTACAGTTTAATATTATGCAGCCCTCAAGCTTAAAATCTACTTTATGTGTATGAATTTTAAGAGAAAATGATCAAAGGACAGCCTCCATGCACACAGAGAAGCACCATAATAAAACCCATGAATAAAATTCAAAGACAATCTCTGTTTAGACAGTCAAAAGATCTTAGGTTTTGTAACATTCTATGAATCAATAAGTGATAGGATGATAAGATGTTGACTTAGCCTAAGGACGTACTATAAAAGCACAGTGTAAAAATGAAAAAAATAATTTTAGATACTAACAAATTTCAATTTACTGTTTTGTTGTGACAATTAAGAAATCCATATGCAATTAAAACATGCATATATTTTTGAGAATTACCTACATTATAAGGGTTATGATATTGAAAATTCAGTTAAGCTATCAACAAATTAACTAGCAAATGGCTCATACCCGTTGTGTATGCTAGCTTCTTAAATACAATCTTTAAGTAACTATGGTATGTACATCAAAGAGACTACTTTCAAAGTATTTTAGTGTTAAACAAAAAAACCATTTTATTCTAATTTTACTCTGATATAGACATTAACCAAAGTATATAGGTCCACATGAAGGTAAAGACCAGATGCTAAAAGCATTAGGGATTTTGTCTGGTTCATTAAAATGACACTAAACTTCTAATGCATTCCTGTATTTTGTAGATGAATGCACTAAAAAAACCAAGTTTTTCTAGGCTCTACATTATTTCCATTTCTAACTTCAAAGACAGAAAGGATACTTAAAAGTAAACTATTTCAATTACTAGCTGCTTAATATTATACCAGCTATCTGTGAACCTTGAAAGACTCATTATACTAAAAAATGAAATTATACTGTTTGAGGTGAAAATTTTAAGTGAGTCTTCAAAATATAGTCGCCAACTACGCTTATTATAAAAGTGCTTATAATGGAGTAAGACACTATTTTGGCGATTCCTCATGGGGAAAGTTATTTTCTATATAAGTTCACAATAGGAAAAACATATTAAGAAGAAAAATATTTCTAGAACCTAGTTGTAAATTCCTGTTTAAAAATTACACAATGAAAGCAGAAAGTAAAAAATTTTAGGCACAGTTAAGCAGAGAAGCAAGCAGGAGGCCTGCCTGGTGCTCATTGCTGGTTTTGCTTTTGGCAATGAGAAGGAGTTACAAGAGCAGAGCTTTCCATTAAATTCATAGTCAGACCACTCAACCTTAGTAAAGGCTTGGGGCACTGGAGGTGGCAGGTACCTGGACGTGGGGAAGAAAAGGGATTGTGCCTACCTCGTGCTCCCTTCTAGATGCTAAGTGCTATTCCAGGAATCCTGCCAATTTGTGGTTCTGACAGGCAGAACGTTTAGCCTTTCTTCTTAGTGCTTCTTACCCAGTGACTGTTTGGCCTCAGTAGAGGTTTGTTATTATCCCACATCTTCTGGTGGCGCTTTGGATTTCTGTGAATGACAATGGAAAACTTACAGTAGATTTGACAAAATTGCACTTTGTCTCTAAATTTTTTTCTTTCAGAGTCTGTTTCCTTGAAGACAGTGCCACAGGAAAGAGATTAGGAAACAAGTAAATGTTATCCTAGCAGGTTGGTGGTTTAGGGAGTCTAACACCCTCCAAAGCAAAGAAAGGGGTGTGTTTTTCTTTAGACTTCATCATTGATGTCAACGAACCTCAACGAACACTGTGAGGTTTATGAAATGTCTGTCGGAACTTGTAACCAAGTGAACCACAAGAAAGAATATCTATCCAATAGCTTGCGTCACATGCTTGCAAAGAATAGCACCACAGCTCCTGACATTCCACTCCGTTTTTCCTCTTTGGAGGTGCCCATAGCACTCCTTTAAAACTTCCAAGTTGGGTCCTCGATAGTTTCAAGGGAGCTAAACAAAGTCTGTTCCTGAGAAGAGACTGTCATGACCTTACTTTCCCAGACACATAGACAAACACACTTGACACTTAGCATTATTGTCAGAATTTAGAAAAAAGCAAGGAACTCACAAGCTATGCTGTATTGTTAGCTTCAATTTGACTAGCAGTCAAAATTTCCCTTGATACTTACTATTGACAACCACTCTTTCAGAATATGACTACAAATAATCATTTTAAATACCATATTACATATCACATAGTAAATATATCTTTGTATACATGTATGTATATACACATTTCGTATATTATACTATAAATATTATATAAATATATGTAGATTACAGAGTGACCATATAAGAGTTGAAGATGCTATAAAACAGTCCAAGGAGCTAAAAAGGGACCTTGCTGGAGGCAGAAGCCAGTGAAAGATAAGTAGACTATATGGCAGGAAAGGGGAGGACAATAAACTTTTTTAGACAGCTACTGCTTGGAGATACAGCCATAGAGCCAAACTACAGTGTCAGGGGTTTGAACCAAGCCACTGGCTTGAGTCAAACTGCAAAAATAAAGCTTGAGATCAGAAGTTGGATGGATCTAGAGGATAAGCTTGATATCTGAGTAGCTTATGTCAACCAAAGAGACTGAGCTGAAAGAAACTCTTGGGGATGATAGGAAGCTTCCTGTTCATTCCTTGCCACATATACAAGTTCTGATGATAGCTTGGGGAGGACCAGACAATCATGGTGTTAAGTGTCCAGGTGAGGGTGTGGCACCCTCCTCAGTCTGATATATTCAGTAAGATACTAGGCACAGTTTTACTGATAGGGCTTTAATGTACCCGTGAATTCATTTTATCACAGTTTTCTTTGATAAATTTGTAGGGCTGTGCCATTCTTACTGGGCAGGGGAGCATTATTTATCAGGCTGTGCTTTATAGGTGGACATGGATAGATATTATTATTTATGTACCCAAGGTACAGTGTCATACAGCTTCTATACTTGTATTCAAAGTAGGGTCAAATCCTGCTTGTAATACAGTTTCCTAAGCAAGACAGGGCACAAAGAGCATTATTATGTATAGTACTGAATGATTTAGAACAGGGAAAAGTTTGGTTTGGTCAGACACAGTCAAATTATATCTGTATAATGATGAAGACATTTTTAGAGGGGTCAACACAACAAGGATTGTAGAAAGACATGTAGCCAAGGGAATTTGAAGGATGTCTAGAGAGGCCCAATATAATGGCATATACTAAAAACATCACTAGCAGTAATGGACTAGGAACAGGAGTGGAAGAAAAGTAAAGGATGAGGTTGCAGGACTGTTTTCTGAATACAACGTAACAAGTTTTCTGCCAAGACATAAATATTTCACTCCATATAAGTTAGAGTGTGCCTAGTCTGGCCTTGATAAATACTTAGACATCACTTTTAAGTGTTATGTATGTGCAGTGTTTATTTTTAGACTTCAAAGTTAAATGTCCCCAAAGAAAAATATCCTTATTAAATATAGCTATTAAACAATTCATTCAGGATAAATTGAGCCTGGTTAATTGAAAAGTGAAGCACACATGCTAAGAATGACCTGAAGACTGCATTTCTCCTGGCTACTATGATTGAAGAGCTATGATCTTATATTCAGAAGGCATACTTCAGAAATGCAGTCTTGTTACCCTATTATCTTATAACTTGTGATGACCTTGTGTCTTAGTTTTATACATAAAACTCAACTAAAACAAAATGGTAGAAAATGTTTCTGGCTTATGATAGGATCAAATGAGATGACGTGTTGTTGGAAGTTAATGGTCCTTTTGATCACCTATCTTAGTCTCTGTTCTAGTTACATTTTTGTTGCTGTTATTAAACAACCAAAAGCAACAAGGGAAGAAGTAGTTTATTGGACTTATAATTCCAGTCTTCAGTCCAACCCTAAAAGAAGTCAAGACAGGAACTTGAAGAAAGGTGTTTTGCAATTTTAACAGAATATTTCCTTTGACCAAGGAGCTTGCTTTGGTGTAGGTGAAGTCCAGTAGAAACACTAAGGATGCTGAGTTTCACTGGCTTATACACAGCTCACTTTCTTATTCAATTTTACCTGCCAAGTGATGGATTGCCCACTTTGAGCTTGGCCCTCAATTAATACTCAAGACAATTTGTTTTCTCAGTCTGCAGAGCATCAAGACAATTCCTCACAGCATGGCTGAAAGCTATTTCATCAATTTTGAGATTTTCCTCACAAATGACTCTAGACTGTACCAAGTTGACAATTAGAGATAAACAGGCAATTCTCTGTGATTTTCCTCATAATTCAAGTATTTCAGAGACCATCCAAATTCATTGGATAGTCTAAGACTAAGGAACCTGGATCCTGGGCATCATCCTCTCTACTTCCTCTGAGTATTGCAATAACTCCTTCATTCATACTTTGCATCCATGTGGCTCAGTCCAATACAGCTCAATTTAATACACTTTAGTCTTTTTGTTCTGCAAATGAATTTTTCAGTTCAGAATATTTATTACATTCGTTTAACGGTTCTGACAGCATTGATTATTCTTTTCCAATAGCAGAATCTTCCATTATTGATCATCTACTCTAGCTCTTCAGTAAAACTATATCATGTTTAGTCTAGTGCCTAGTGTAACTCTAATCAAGCAAGTGAAAGATATGCATGGCAACATCTTCAAATCTTTGAAGCAAGAAATTGGATAAGATATCAGAAGATGGAAAGATCTCTCAATCTCATAAATTTGTATGGTTAACATAGTAAAAACAGCCATCTTACCAAAAGCAATCTATGGATTGTATTTGACTCTTTTTCTGGCTTTTGACACCTCGCTCCATATATTCCAATGCCTTGCCTAACCTTAATGCAAGGGGAGGTGCTTAGTCTTTGTTTATTTGACATCCATGTGAGGCCCTGCCCTTTTCTGAATAGAAATGGGGGAGAGCACAATGGGGGGGGTGTTGGGGGAGAGACTGGCAGAAGGGAGGGGAAACTGGTTGGGATGTAAAGTAAAAAATTTTGAAAATAATCAAAATTTGACAAAACAAGCTGAAGGAAAAGACCCCAAAAGAAGGCACAGGTAACAGAAACCCACCTGTACACACACTCAGGAATTGAAACAAAACAAAACCCCACAAAACTATAAGCCATATTATGTGTACAAAGGACTTGGAGCAGACCTGTGTAATTCCTGTGCATGCTGCCTCAGTTTCTCTGTGTTCATATGAGCTTTCTTCCTGTTGTTTTTGAGGGCCTTGTTTCTTGGTATCCTCCATCCCTTTAAGATCTTGAAGTCATTCTACCTCTTCTTCCATAAGAAATAAGTAGGTTAACTGAAGATGTTCATTTATCCCCTCCCAATGCAAGCCCTCAGTTGCATCTCTAGTTCCGCAGTAGACCACCTGCTGAGGCTTTCTTCCCTGTACTATGTCTATTCACTAGCTCACATAATTATCTCCCTCCTAATTTCTCTCCCTGACTCATTACTTTGTCTCTGACACCAACTCCAGCAGACTTTCTCAGAGAACTAGTGAGTCACTAGAGCCAGGGATGCAGGTAGGATACTGCAAATCATTACCTATCTCTTAGGTCCTACAAGTCCATCATCCAGTCTTATCTCCAGCTCTTTAAAATACCTTTTTCTGAAGTTTCTCCTCTCTCTAACCCCATTCCCAATGGGAGTAAGCATACACTGGCATAGTACTCTGTTTTCCTTCATCCTAGAAAACCACTCAGCCACATCTTACCCAATCCCCGTTACTAAGTATTATTTCTCAATACAAAGAAACACATTTTACATGGAATCCCCAGTGACCACACCTATTAAGATCCCCAAATTTCCTATTATGCAACATACAGCCACAACACTTTCCTAAGAACAAACTAGGGCAACAGAAACCAACGGCAAGAGCATCTACTTAACTAAGACAAAACCAAATACCAGCACCTAGAATTGTAATATTCCAAACGCAGAAGGCTAGATGCCAATAAAAATCACAATAAATAATAGCTAGAAAAGTATATCTCCACTAGATCTTTGAAACCCTACTAAAGCAGGCCCTAAATATTGCTACATAGCTGAAGCACAATAAAAAAATGTAAAAGCCTTTATAAAAAAGTCAGAGGTCCTTAAAGAAGAAATGAAAAAAATCCTTAAAGAAATCTATGCAAAGAATACAATAAAGCAACTAAAACATTCCAAAACCTGAAAGTAAAAATCATAATCAATAAAGAAAACTCAAATTGAGGAAAATCTGGAAAAGAAAAAAATAGGAACTCTAACAGGAACTTCATACAAGTCTTACCAGTTGACAAAATAGATAGAAAAGAGAATCTCAGGCATTGACAACACTGTAGGAAAAATGGATACCTCAGTCAAAGAAAATGTTAAGTCTAAAAATGAATCTGACACACATAACAAAGAAACAAACAAAAAACAGAAAATCTGGGACACTATAAAAAATAAAATTTAAGAATAGTAGGAATAAAGGATGAAGAATCACAGGTCAAGGGCATAGAAAATATTTTCATTAAAATCATAGAAGGAAATTTCCCTAACCTAAAGGAGGAGATGCCTATCAAGGAACAAGAAGCATACGAAACACTAAACTGGACCAGAAAAGATAATCCCCAAAGCACATAATAATTACAACACTAAACAAGCAGAACAAAAATTATTGAAAGCTGAAAGAGATAAAGTCCAAGTACCATATGAAGACAGATCTGTTAGAATAATACCCAACTTGTCAAGAAAGACTCTAAAAGCATGATGGGGCTGGAAAGTTGCTCTACAGACACTTCAAAAGACCATAGATGCTACCCTAGACTACTATATGAAACAAAATTTTCAGTCACAGTAAATGGAGAAAATACCATAGTCCATGATAAAAAGCATTTTAAGTAGTATCTATGTAAGGAGAATTCCAAGCTAAAGAGGTTAATAATAACCAAGAAAATAGAGGTTATGAATAATCCCAGACCAGCAAACCAAAAGTGGACACGCACACAAACATACATACACACACATACACACACACACACACACACACACACACACACACACACACACACACCAACAAAATAGCACTGTTCATTGATATCTCTCCACATTAATGGTATCAATTACCCAGTAAAAACACACAGACTGATAGATGCAAAAACAGGATCAATACTGCTGTATCCCTGAAACACATCTTTACATCAAGGATAGATATCACCTCAGGGTAAAAGTATGGAAAAAGATATTCCTAGAAAATTAACCTAAAAAGCAAGATGTTGTAACCATTTTAATGTCTTACAAAATAGGCAAAACAAAAACAGATCAGAAGTGATAGGGAACAATACTGCATAATCATCAAGTAGAAAATTTACCAATAGGACATTGAATTCCTTTACATCTATTCACTGAACACGGGCATTTTCATCAAAGAAACACTACTAACCGTTTGATCACATATTGACTCACACATCGATACTGGGAGACTTCAACACCCCCTTCTAGCTCATAGACAGATCATTCATTGAGACAAAAACTGAACAGAAATGTTGGCACTGACTTTATATTTACCAAGCAATTCACACAAATAAAAAAATCCCTTCATCTCTTCATCTTTTCTTAGTTTCTATTGAATTAATCACAAAATTTGACACAAAGCAAGTGCCAGAAGAAAATTCCGATAACACCCTGCACCCTTTATGACTACCATTGATTACAACTTGATATCATTATCAGGAATGGGCATTCGAGATAATGATATCAAGCAGAGGCGAACACCCACAGTTAAACACTGAACTGAACCCAAGTAACCCAGTGACACAGAGAGAGGAGCGATGAGCAAATTGGCAAAGAATGAGCAGGCAAAACCAGCAGAGAGAGCTGATCTGAACAGGGGAGAGCTCTTGGACTCCAGACCAACAGACAGATTCAGACCCGCTGAGTGTGAGAGTCAGTGAGGAATCCTGGGCAACCTATGGGGCCCTGGGTAGTAGATCAGTGTTTATCCCTGGCATACAAACAGACTTCCTGTGTCCATAACACCAAGAGGGATGCTTTCTCAGCATGGACTCTTAGGGGAGTGCCTGGACCCTACCCTGAATGAAATGACAGATTCTAGATATCCCCTATGTGGAAGGAAGTGGTGATAGGTTGGGAGGCTGGGGGGGGGGGATGATGGAGGGGTGCGGGAGGAGAGGAGGGAGAGGGACCAGGGATTGACATGTAAAACAAGCTATTTAAAATTAAAATAATAATAAAAAAGAAAAGAAAGTGCAAAGTTAAGAAAACCTTGATATCAACAATAGAACCCCCCCATTAATGTTTTACTCACGCTTTCAATATGTCTTCTGGGTACCATGGGAGGGTTTTCAAGAAGAAAAGGAAGGGGAGAAATGTTGTAATTTTATTACAATCTCAAAAATAAACTAAATAATAATAATAATACTTGTGGCTCTCACATCTAAAATTGTACTGAGGTTTGTAGTTGTTTCTTCATTCTGAATTCAGTGCACTACTATCATGAAATATGACTATGTAAGTGGCTGAAAAAGAAACTGACTATTTAGCTGAAACTCCCTACCAATTGAAACATCATAGCATTATGCTTAGAGCCATAGCCAAATCATGCCTGTTTCTTGCAAACTGAACCTGATGGTAGGATTTGGATTTAAAAGTCCTACAATCATGATGCTTTATGATTATATTGCTCTTTTTATGGTTAAGTGACATTGCTTAGGAAGCTTAGAGTGTGTTTCCCCAACATGGTCTTGACCCCTTTGCTCATTGCTCCTCCCTCTCTGCAACTGGATTCCAGGAGTTCTGCTCAGTGCTTAGTTGTGAATTTCTGTTTCTGCTTCCATCATCTACTGGATGAAGGCTCTAAGATGGCATTTAAGTTAGTCATCAATCTCATTATCAGGGAATGGCATTTAAGGTAACCACTCCACTATTGCTTAGATTCTTAGTTGGGGTCATCCTTGAGGATTCCTGGGAATCCCTAGTGCCAGGTTTCTCATTAAGCCCATAATGGCTCCCTCTCTTTCCTTTCTGTCCTCTGTCTTTCCTCCAACTCCACGGTCCTGATCACTCATATTCTCCTCCCCACTACCCTTCTCTTCTTATCTCTTTCCTACCTACCTTCCCCCTCCCTCATGCTCCCAATTTACTGAGGAGATCTTGTCCCTTTCTCCTTCTCTGTTGGGGGATGTCCATGTGTGTCTTTCTTTTTTTTTTTTTTTTTTTTTTTTTTTTTTAATCATTTTTTATTTTAATTTTAAATAGCTTGTTTCACATGTCAATCCCAGTTCCCTCTCCCTCCCCTCCTCCCGCACTCCCCTTCCACCCTCCCTCCCACCCTATTGCCAAATCCCTCCACATAGGGGATGTCTAGAGTCTATCATTTCACTCTTGGTAGGGTCAAGGCACTCCCCTAAGAGTCCAGGCTGAGAGAGCATCTCTCTTTGTGCCATAGGCACATGAAGACAGATTGTATACCAGGGATAGACACTGATCCACAGCTCAGAGCCCCATAGGTTGCCCAGGCCTTCTCACTGACACTCACATTTGGGGGGTCCAGATCAGTCCCATTCTGGCCTCCCCACTGTCGGTCTGGGGTCCAAGAGCACTCCCCTGTTCAGATCAGCCGTCTCTGCTGGTTTTGCCAGCCCATTCCTTGCCAATTTGCTCATCTTTCTTAAGTAACAGCTGACCTGCGCAAGTGGGAGATGACTGACTACAGATTGACAACTGGGGAACCAGCGTAAGGCCTGTCAGTTCAGAGTCTTGGGCAGTCTATGGGACCACTAGCAATGAAGCCAGTATTTATCCCTAGCGCATGAAATGAATTTTTGTAGCCCTTTCCCTCTGGGGGATATGTTTCTCAACCTAGATAAAAGGAAGAGGGCCTCAATTCTGGCCCAAATGATATGACAGATTTTGATGATTCCACATAGAAGGACTCATCTTCTCTGAGGAGTGGATACGGGGTGGGACAGGGAGATGTTGGGGGAGTGTGAGGATGGGAGGGAGAGGGAACTGGGATTGGTATGCAAAATAAGATTGTTTTTAATTTTTAAAACAATTAAATGAAAAATCCTCAAAATATACCAATTTTAAAAATAAAGAAATAATAGTTTAGACAATGTGTATCACTAGTAATATCTACACACAACACCAATAATCTTGACTTTAGGAGCAAATGTTCTTAAAAAGAAGCAAAAATCTCTAACATTATGCACACACATTTCTATTCTGCGTTTTGCAAATGTTGGATGTTTCCCTGAAAGGTTGATGATGAAAGATGTATTGAACACTGTATGACTTAATAATTTATATATAAGATTGACCGCAATCCTATCAAAATACTGGCACCATTCTTCACAGAGCTTGAAAGAACAATAATAGACTTTATATGGAAAAACAAAAGACCCAGAATAGCCAAAACAACCCTGTACAATAAAGGAACTTCTGGAGGCATCACCATCCATGATTTCAAACTCTATTTATTATAGAGCTGGAAACAGATTGGTTTTGACACAAAATTAGATAGATAGCCCAATGGAATTAAATTGAAAACCCTACTGTTAACCCAAACACCCAGAAACACTTGAATTTTTTTACAAAGAATTTTAAATTATAACAGGAAAAAAGAAAGCATCTTCACCAAATGGTGCTGGCATAACTGGATGCTGGAATGTAGAAGAGTGCAGATAGATCCATCTCTATGAATCATGAACAAAACTTAAGTGGAAATTGATCAAAACATAAGTCCAGTCTCTTAGTAGAGAAAGTGGGAGGTACCCTTGAACAAATTGGTACAGGAGACTGCTTCCTGAGCATAACACCAGCAGCACAGTCATTGGGTTCAGCAATTAATCAATGGGAGCTCCTGAAACTGAGAAGCTTCTGTAAGGCAAAAATTACAATCAACAAAACAAAAAGGTAATCCACAGAATGGAAAAAATATTCACCATCCTGACATCTGACAGCGGGCTGATCCAATTTTACAAAGAAATCAAGAAGCCAGTCTCCAAAACACCAAAGGATCCAATTAAAATGGAGATACAGAACTAAATAGAGAATTCTCAACAGAGGAGTCTAAAATGGTTGATAGACACTTAAGAAAGTACTCAAAATTCTTAGCCATCACTGAAATGCAAAGAAAAAAAACTCTGAGATACCATCTTACTCTATCAGAATAGCTAAAATCAAAAACACCATTTACAGATTATGATGGAGAGGATGTGGAGAAAGGGGAACACTCCTCCACTACTGGTGGATATGCCAACTCATACACCCACTTTGGAAATCAGTATGAAGATACCTCAAGAAAAGGAATCAGTCTACCACATGATCCTTCAATTCCACTCTTAGGCATATACCCAAAAGATGAATACTCATTCAATAAGGACATCTGCTCAACTATGTTCATAGCAGCATTATTTGTAATAGCAGAACCTGAAAGCATCCTAGATGCCCCTCAACTGAAGAGTGGATAAAGAAAATGTGGTACATTTACACAATGGGGTATTACTCAGCAGAAAAAAAACAACAATGGAATATTGAAATTTGCAGGCAAATTGATGGAACTAGAAGAAAACATCCTGAGTGAGGTAACCCAGTCATAAAAAGACAAACATGGTATGTACTAACTCATATATGAATTTTAGACATGGAGCAGGGGAGTGCCAGTCCCCAATTCCACTGCCAGAGAGTCTGGGAAACGTGGAGGACCCAAAGAGAGATATGCATGCTATCCTGGGTAGGGGATTGGGACAGGATCTCCTGAGAAGATTGGGAGCATAGAGCTAGGGGAAAGGGAGCTGGAAGAAAAGGAGTGGGAGAATAGGAGGGGAGAGTAGGACATGGGGGAGCAGGAAGTTTGAGTCAGGGGAAGAATAGAGGAAAGAAGGATGAGAGGGAATCATTATAGGTTTGATGAGAGCTCTGGCACAAGTGAGATTTCCAGATATCTAAAAGGGTGACACCACCTGCCAATCTAAGCAATAGTGGAGAGTCTACCTTAAATGCCCTTTCCCAATAATGAGATTGACAACTGCCTTGCATGCCATCCTGGAGCCTTCATCCAGTGGCTGATGGTACCAGAGACAGACACCCTCAGCTAAACACTGAACTAAGCTCCTGGAACCCAGTTGCAGAGGGGGAGGAGTGATACGCAAAGTAGCCAAGACCAGGCTAGTGAAACCCACAGAAACAGCTGACCTGAACAAGGGAACCACAGACTGATGACTGAGAGGCCAGCATGGGACTGATTCAGACCTCCTAAATTTGGGTGTCAGTGAGGAGGCCTAGGCAATCTATGTGGCCTTTGGTTGTAGATCAGTATTTACTCCTGGCATACAAATATGCATTGGGAGCCCATTCCACATAGAGGGATGATCTCTCAGCCTGGACACATGGGGAAGGTCCTATGCCTGCTCTGAATGATATGACAGATTTTCGAGCTGGGCAGGGATGTTGGGGGTGTTGGGAGGGCTGGAGAGGAGGGGAGGAATAGGGATCTGAGATTAACATTGAAGCAGGCTTGTTTCTAATTTAAATAAATAAAAAGGTTGCAAAAAAATAAGTAGTAGCTTGCATAGGCATCTTAAAGAGATAACCTTGTTATTTTGAGTAACTGAGCTCAACCAAATAAGGCAAGAACATTACAAGATAATCATCCTTTTTTATTTTACCCTCCTTTAGTGTGTGTGTGTGTATAAAAGTGTGTTTGTGTGAGAGAGAGAGAGAAAAAAGAGACAGAGATAGAGAATGAAAGAGAGAGAGAGAGAGACAGTGAGAGAGGGGGAGGGGGTGTAGCTCAGTGTAGGTCAGAGTATTATTTTTCCTCCTACTATGTGGGTCCCAAGTATTGAATGTAGGTTTTCTGACTTGATGGTAAACAAATTTATCAGTTAAACTATTCTGCCAGTCCATTTATATGTCATTTAAATAATTTAAAATCAACATGAAGTCAAAAAAGTCAACGTTCAACACCTAATATTGAAAACTAATCAATAGTGAATATCTAAGGTGAAAAGGAAAATTGATAAAGAACTGATGATTCAAAATCATCCAAGAGTGAACTATAAGTTATTAGAATAGGGAGAACATTTTGGACTTCACTTTCCTGTGGTGAGATATTGTTTATGATTGGATAAAGCTTTACTGGAGATCAGAATGTAAAGCTAGCCACAGCCACAGAATCTAGGCAGTGGTGGTACATACCTTTAATCTCAGCAGCCATACTAGTCAGTCGTAAAAGCTGGACAGTGTTGGTGAACACCTTTAATGCCAGCACTAGAGAGTTATGTAAGACAGGAGAAGGGTCTTGGAACTGTCATTCAATCTTAGGCAACTACTCTCCAGCTACATTGAGGACAAGATCTCCCCAGTCCTGGTAGCAGTAAAAGCTATCTGCTAACAGGCCTTCTTTGCTTTCCTGATCTTCAGGTTGAACCCAATATCTGTCTTTGGATTTATATTATCCATGCTACACTTTACTGAGGCAGATGATGATAGAGAAACTGATATAAACAGAGGTGATTGTGGTCGTGGTGTTAGTAGAGATGGTAGCAGAAGTAGTCATTTACCTAATCCTAAATATTCCAGATATTGTAGATAATATTAATAAAATATTTGTTTTTCTGTTGTTGCTTGTGTTCTTATATTGTCATCTTCCCATCCCTTCTTCCAGTGGGCACAGGTGGGTCTCTTCCTTTCCTGGTGGGTACATGTCCAAGGCTCTCTTCCAGTGGGTACAAGCAGGTTCAATAATCTGATGGGTCTCACGGTGGGTGCAAGGAGTTCTGAGGCACTCCCTGTCCCAGGGGTGGGAGCTAGATTAGCATAGTGCTATCAGCAGACTGAGGTTGCATGGTGAGCCTGGGCTAACCTAACAGTCTGTAGTCCCCAAGTCAGGAGAACCCAGAGAGGGCAAGAAGGGTTGGGGGCAGCAGAAGACTCGAACTTTCAACAGGTTCCAGGTTGGTTAATCCTCCAGGGGCAGTCTCCAGGCCAGGAGATTCCAGAAAGGGAGCTGGGATTAATGTATGAAGCAAACTGTTTTCTAATTTAAATTTTTTAAAAATAAAAATATATTAATAAAATATATGGTTGGCAAGTAAGCAAGTATAAGAATAAGATTTTTGGGTTAAAAATGGCTTGATGATAACTTTTGATTTTCTTTAAATACTACTGATGTATAGCAGTATATATCGTTTTATGAAAATTCTACTAAGTACTAATGATACATGTAAGAAACTCCCCTTCAGTAAAAAACTGTATTATTTAACTGATACCTTTGTTTTTATTTCCACTGTGTTTATTATGTCCTATTAGGTTTAACCATTTTCATTGCTGTAATCTATTTCATTTATAACATAAACTCATTTATTGTAATACTGTTGGGTACCAAAGAAGTTGAGGTTCTTATTGAAGGCCCTGAGGGATAATTTTTCATAATGCCAAACAACTATTCTATCCTGGATGTCTAAAAAGACTCTTGACTAGAATATCAATCAACTGCCAAATTAGTATTGAGATTTTTCTCAGTGAAGCCAGCCTAGCAACAGTCCCTACAGTCCAAATCTCCAGGTAACACTATCTATACAAACAGCAAATGTTTGCTATGCCATACTGGTTGTTTACAGAATCCAATACATACTGAATTCTCTGATTTTCTTTTGTTATTTAGAATGCCTTTAAAGCATAGAAATCAGCAATTAAGTTGACATGTGACCAGTCAGGAATAAAGGTAATAAAAGTAGAGGACCAAATACTCTAAGGCAACTTGAAAATCAACCTTTAACACAAGAGTTTTCCTTGCTTGTATTTCTATGGCTCCTTGTCCATTCCTGTTAAAACTGTTTTCTCTAGGACTTCATTATGTTCCTTGGAAGACTATTTCACACTTTATTAGTTACAGTCAATTTTATCGTATCACTTTCAGTATTACACACCCACAGTTCTTGAGGCCTCTTCAAGCACATCTCTTCCTTCTTGGTATTTAATAACCTGTAGCCTGGTACTTCAATTAAGGAATAATTTTACCCTTTATGTAGGGGTAACCATAAGTGGAAAAATTTTATTTGCATTTCAAATTACAGACTGCATGTATGAAGGTGAGTGTTATAAACATATGTGTGTGTGTGTCTGTATGTGTATGTATGTACATTTAGTGCATTACACCACTATTTTGTGTCTGAAATACTGCACACATCTTAGAAATAAGACCAGAATGTTTGAAACTCACCTTTCAGCACTAAATAGGAGCTGGCTTTACTGATAGACTGATTTGTACAATACATATCGTCCCTAAGATGTTTTCAAACTTCATAACTTCTTAATTTACAGATTTTGTATAGTGTGAAAATATTTTCTGTCTTCCAGGACAATAATACCAAGATACATGAACTACAGATATTAAAGAGTTTTACATCCAAATAAGCAACATGTCCTAATGTTTTTTGATAAATGCCTTTTGTTTGAAATATTATTTTACTTATTTTAAAGATTTTATCTATGTATACAATGTATCTCAATCATATGTACCTACCATTTCTTCTCATTCTAACTCCCCCAGGATCTCCCCAAAACATCTCCCTCCCAAATTCATTTCTTATGTTTGATCTTTGTTTTTGATAATCTACTGAGTCCAATTAGTGCTTCTCACATATACTCATGCACATGTATCCTTCTGAAATAGAGTCTTACCACCTCGTTATGCCTGATAAGCAAGAGCAACGGAAATATCCCACTTTGTTTTGTGTTTTTCTTGAGGACTCTCTGACCAATAAGTCATAGCAAAGCAGCCTGTTTTTTGTGCTAAGATTTTCTTTTAATAACCTGTGGTATTAGCATTGTTCACCAATGTGGAATACGTATGTTCAAACTCCCTTTCTTCTTGTATTTTTAATTAGTTTGCAAACCAATGGGTTTTCATGAGATTTTTGTATACACATAAAACACCAACAATGTCTAAAATCCTCTTCATTAATTAGTGAAGTAGAATACATGGCATATATTTATCTTGCATTTACTCCTTGTAAAGCTGTAGTTTATTTTATGTAATGTTTTAGTCTTTTCAAGTGATACTCATAATAAGTTAAATACACAAAATCTGTTGTGATTCTTACTTAGAAAACCAAACAAAACACAAAACTAATACTTTCAGTTATCAATATTGTACCAGGAAGAGTCTGTTCCAATTTGTCTTTATTATACTTCTTATTATTTCTTTGCCATTGTCCTTCAAGAACTGTACAACTGCTAGCATGCAGAAGGAACAAAATTTTCTTTTAAAAGAAAATCGTTTTGTTATATCCCCCTACTCCTCTACCGCCATATCTTCCTTCCTGAACTCCATTTTCCCATGATTACTCCATGATACGTATGATGATAGACACATAATGACAAATCCAAATTCTATAGTGTGTGTGACCTGACCATAGACGTAAAAATTCAACTAACAGTACAGTTCTACGGTTCTATCAGATCCTGCAAGGCTGTGACGTGACAGAGAACAAGCAAAAATTTATTGTGCGTTGAAGAAATGCTGTGATCACAGAGAGCAAGAGGATCATTAGCTATAATACATAGGAGAAAAAATATGAAAGCAAGGAAAAGTAAACTGGGTAGCAATGCCAATCAGCCGGAAAGTAAAAAGACATACTCAATCACCTCTGCGTGCTTCTGGAGAATTGAGTTCAAATATTACAACAGAAAATACCAAATCAACAATTGCTTCCTTTGATAAAATAACAGAATCCCAAGTAACTCAAGAACCAGAAATTATCAAAACAAAGGCTGTGGGTTTTTCATCTTTTTATAACAAACTGGCTTCCATTCCCCAGGGAAGGATACTCTTTTAGCCCAGATACACAGAGGGCCTAAGTCCTCCCCAAAATGTTATGACAGACATTGATAACCCCCCATGGAAACCTCACTCTCTCTGGGGAGTGGATGTGGGTGAGATGGGGGATTGGGAGGGAGAGGTAACTAGAATTAATATGTAAAACAAGATTGTTTCTAAATTAAATAAAAATTTTAAAAACTGGGTTCAGAAAATGCATAGAGGAAGTCAACAAATCAGAACTAATTGAGTAGCATATGAACCAGCATCAACGAAAAATAAGAATTCCACACAAGAATTCCAAACAAGTGAAGTTTGAATATGAAGGGGGCCAATCAATGTGGGAGGGGAGTATACTGTAGAGAAATCACTTTGGATTAGCAAATCAGATTATGATAGAGACATCCCTGCCATTTGGACAACTTATAGAAAAGAGATTTCCAGGCACAAGTAATTTATTTGTCAGAGTTTCAGCTAAAAAAATATTGTTCATGCCACTATTTCCATGAATGGCTTGTGATTACTTGTTACTGGGTTAAACAATCCTACAGCAATAATTAAAAACTTAGAGTAGGTGGAGCCAAGTACACAAAAAACCAGAAAACTAAGAACATTACACATCACATAGTAAATGCATCACAAGTACCACCTAACAGAGAATAGGAGTGTCTTAGTTGAGGTTTTATTGTTGTGAATAGAGGCCATGACCATGGCAGCTCTTATAAAGGAAAACATCTATTTGGAGCTGGTTTACAGGTTCAGAGGTTTAGTTCATAATTGTCCTAGCTACAGGCATGGGGCATGTGGGCAGGCATGATACTGGAGATGTAGCTGAGATTTCTATATTTCAATTAGCAAGCAGCAGGAACAGATAGTGGCAATTGGCCCAGCTTAAGCTTCTGAAGCCTCAAAGACCACCCCCTGTTATTCACTTACTACAAGGCCATACTCACTCCAACAAAGCCACTCCTCCATCAATACCACTCTTTATGAGTTGATGGAGGGCACATTCATTCTAACCACCAGAAGGAGCAAAAACAAAATCAGCAGGGATCTAGAGAACATCCATCAACTCCTACTGCTTGGATAAAGTGATATGATGTTCAGGCTTCCCAAAGACAAACTCCTTCACCTTCAACACTTCCTTCTATCTAGGCTAGATATAGTGTGTCAAGTTTTCTAAGGCAGTGCAATGAGACTCTAAACTAGTGTCACTCATGTAGCTTCTTGTGACATGCTAAAGATATGAGAGTAGATAGTGTAAATGAAAATGTTTATTTTAAAAGCTTAAATATTTGGAACATTTTAGCATAGCTTTGCTTTGGTAAAGAACTCCCACCTTCTAGTTCTACCTTAGATTTTCATTCATAATGGGTGTGAACATAAAGTTATCAAAGAAAAACAAAAGCCTGTTATTTCAAGAAAATGATATTTCACTAATTATATTAACATTCCCAAGACCACACAGAAAGCTGTTTTACATAATTATTTAGGGACATATTTTAAATGCACATCATATATTCAAACCAATATGCATGTCTGTTGCTGCTCTGGTTAGCGGTGTGAACCTGGGAAGAGTGTAGCCTAAAAATAAGGCAGAAAAAATATCATTCAATAGCCAACTTTACTCAAGCTATTATAAAATTTATATCCTGAGGGTTAAGCAAGGTCATGTGAGCAATGTTCTCTTGAGTTCATACAGTCGCAAGGGCAAGGTCACATGGGTTTATATAGTCTACAGGGCAAGGTTACATCAGTTCTGTTCACAGGCTCAAGGTCAACTTGTGCTTGGAAATACCATTCTGAATGCTAATAGGTAAGATGATGGGAAAATTGAAGCAAAACTTGCTCCTAGTTACTACACTTGGGAGGGGCACAAATAAACATTCCAAAAACAAATCCATATTATGGAGGAACAAGGGTTATCAGACTCTTGACATGTTTACTTTTATTTTTCCCACAAACTCTCAGAAATCTCCTCACATAGCTTCATTTATAGACCATGTTCTGATGCAGTCTCTAAAGGTGATATTCCAGACTCTTTTGCAGACAGACCTGGCAGTGTTTCCAGTAGCCACATTAAACTGCCTCTCACTGTTATAAAAAGATGTGTTCTTAATGCAACATCAAATTTATAGGCTGTTATCCATCAGTTGAACTGTGTCTTATCACACTTGTATGTTAAAAGAGTTCCTTTCACCTGAAAAACATATGAACTTCAAAGTATTATTAGCACGAAGAAGGAGGTAAATAATGAAATAAAATAGCAACACTGTGTATTAAGAATTAATCCTGATCTTTGCTACCAAAATGTCAAATACAAAATTTGTCACACAGAAAAGGAAATATGACTGTAGAAAGAACTTGAAAAATGTCACCTATCTTAATTATTAAAAATTTAAAATATCTATCCAGATTTTTAAGAGGACTCCCTATTGTATAACTTAGTTTTCAAAGAAAACTGTTTCAGTGGTTTAAAATGTGTGCATACATTAGTTGATGACCTATGTGCTGCCTTTGGCACCTTAAATAAACTTGGGTGTATATGGATTATTTATCTAGGATGAAAAAAATTAAAGAAATACTGTTTATTTGATTTTTGCTGAGCTGATGCTTTGGAGAAATCAGTTCCAGATGCCTGGAGATATAAAATACACTAAAGCATATTATCCTAATTCCATTTCAAAGATAGATGGATCAGAAGTAAATAGAAGCCATTTCTTTCATCCACTTTCTCGATGCCAACTAATCAGCCAAACCCACAAGAATGAGGCTCATAATTAATAAAGCTTTTAGAAATAATGCTGCAAATAAGACTCTCTGCTCATTCCCAAATCTCCAAGTTATTGGATTCCTGTGACTAAAAACCCTACCCAGCTGGCTTAATAGCATTCTGTGCCCTGAATTATCTCACACAGATGATTTAACACACAAATGGTGATATTCTTCTTCAAGCAACATAAATGTAGTTAAATTTCTTCCTAGTAATGTTTGAAAATCTACTTCCTTCTGTGTGCTACAAATATCCATGATAAGGTTAGTTGGCTAATGACAATAGACAATAGCAGGATCCATCTTATTTAAGGTGCAATTGCAAAAACTATGAAGTGAAATAGATGCTTAACTTGAAAATTGTATGAACCAAGAAAAGGATGTGACTCTTAGAGTTCTGAGTTGACAAAGCATGCCCTTCTCTTGCACTTTAATAAGATTTCTTTTCCAGTTTTAACAGGGAGTTCATACTCATAAAATTATACCCAAGTCATAGACCAGCTTATTTTTCAGACGATAAGTATACAAATGTATTACTACAAATTTTAAAGAAAATACTATGAAAACCCATAACAGAAGCTAGTGCAATAATATCTCTTCTCCTACCACAAATATGGCTATCAATTTATGTTTCATATATTCTTGTCCAGCTTTTCCTGCTTTTAAACTTACAAGACAATATATATATATATATATAATATCTTTCTTGACTGCATTATTTTACTCAATATATTGTGGAAATAATGATTTCTATCATTTATCAATAATTATTTATTATTTATTATAATATAGTATTATAAATATGACTATGAGATACTCAATCCATTCCATACATGACAGACATTTGGGAAGTTTTAACTTTTAAATTATTGAAAATGATACTGCAAACATATGCAGATGATGGAACTTATCAAACTTACAGAATTCTTTGAATCAAAAAGAAGGGGAGAAAACATTTCTAATGAATGCACTTAGTGAGATGATAATATCCAGAACTTTTAAAGAGTGAATATCTAGGAGTAACAAATTTCTCATTGAAAAACAAGAACAAAATAATCTGATTTGCAAAATGACAAAGCATGTGAGGAGAAAAATCTCCCAGAGAATATTTCAATATCAATAAATTTGGGAGAAATGAAAAAACTATAATATATACATATATATATGCATATATATATATATATATACTATCCACCAATGTGGCTGCATTTAAAGCATAGAAAATAGAAACTGTGAGCAAAGATGTAGGGAAATTGGAACCTTTTTACTGTTTGTAGGAATCACATAATCTGCCAATTCTATTAGGGATTTCATCCCAAAAGAATGTGAAGCAGTTTTTCACAGATAAACTGATATTCTCACCTTCATTGCAGCTTGATTTGCAATATCTGAGGAATATCATCAGAATGAATAAAGAAAATATGATACATGTATATGTAATAGAATATTATTCAATTTTGAAAAGGAAGCAGATTCTATAATGTGCTAGAGCATATCTCGGTGACATTAGCCTAAGCAAATTAACCCAGTTCCCAAAGAACAGACACTGCCTGGGTCTATTCATATAAAGTCCCTAAAGCATTCACAAGAGATGAAGGTACCATGTATCAACAACTTTACAGTTATATATTCATCATATATTGAGTCACTGCATCTGTGTATATTTATTCCTTTACAATATTCTATCAGATTGTCTAATGGCACCAATTTCTCATCTTGCATTGCAATAAATTTTAATATTCAAATTTTTACTATGCTAGGCCAATTCTGGCTATGTCAGACCCCTAAAACATTAGTGTAAAATTAATTATGCAAATTCACATAAACATAACTAATAACATTTTAATTGGCACTGTACTTAAACATTAAGTTTTCCACCAAATCAAAGTGTGGCGGGGAAGAATATATTCTGAATTTACTGAAAAGAGCCAGAATTTTTAACAACAGTCTACTGACATCAAGGATTGAATTCCAGTCACATGCAGTGTTACAAAGAGATAACACCCTAGGCTCTTTGGTTCCTTTCCTCTAGGGAAGCTAAATATTCGTGCCCATCACCACGATTTGTTCCTCGCCATCCTTCCTAAACAATAAAACTTCTCACATTTCAAAGAGTGCCAAAAGATAAACCACATTCAGACTGGTTCCACATATGCCATTCTGAGGAGTATGACACAGCAACTCACCAGAGGTGAATTTCATTCCTCTCAAGAGCCAAATAAGGTAGGTAAACTCCATTGCTCTTAAAATCATTTGCTCTGTAAAGCGATCCATTCTTTTAAACTAATGCTTGACTTCAGAAAAGTTATTTTTCATTTAAATTTGATGAGTAGGAAACTCCAAGTCTCTCACAAAGAAATTCACACACAACAGTATTCCTTCCTTAACAAAAACGTGAAAACAAGCATTGACTTCAAAGTGGAATCGGAAGGCAGCTACATCCAGAGAGCTCCCTCAAGTAACACAAAACACAAAACACCCAAGTGCCTCAACAGTCCAACATATGTGATGTTCTGGTCAGTGATGCTCTCCTCATTTACTCATTTACTTCACATCCAAATTGCTACTTAGAAGCCATTTCCAATAAATCTTATCAGGGAAACAAGACAAAGAAGCAGTGTCCTCCTACAGACCCATGGAAATACACTTGATGAGAATGCCTACATCTATTAGAGGAAAAGAAACTAATAGCCAATACACTATCAAGCAAATCTATGTAAATAGGTATTAAATAATTTAAGAACATATCAGAAACTGGAATGTTATAGAAACATGCTTCTAAGAAAAGGGTCATCGTATAATTTAAAGAACACTGTGTGAATGAGCTCTATGAAAACATACGACAAACATTTTATTAACATGAAGAACACACAGATAGTCCTTATGCACAACAGGTGTTTGTCGTACTTATTATATCCTTTTGGTAAAACTACATTGGCTGTGATCTAAAGACTGTACACATGGCTTTGATGAAGTATTAGCTCACCACAATTATTGTTCAAAAGCTCTGTTAAATATTGCCATGCTTCCTAAACCAAGCATCACTGATGCTTTGATTTGCAGTGATAAAGTTGTGCTATGGTAATTTTGGGAACATTGCAGCATATGGTGACAGATGCCAAGTGCATACTAATTAATGAGAAAATTAGCTCATAGATGTTAGTTCATCATAATGCATTTGCAGCCAGTGCTTGAGATGTAACTCTAAATCCAATTTAAAATGCTAAGGTGAATGATGAGTAAAAAATTATATTAATCCATCCATGTGTCACACAGACAAAACAGTTATTGTTCTTTAAGAGGATATAGAAAATGTGGTATTTCTGTATCATATATGCTTTTTTCAAGCAGAAACTAAGCAGTGTGAAAAAGTATCTTATAGGCTTTGAATAAATGTCTTTACCAAAAAATTTTTTCTTATTTCTTATTTATTTATTTTTAATTGCATTTTGCATCCCAACCATGTTCTCCCTCCCATTCCTCCTCTGGCCCCTCCCTCACATCCCACCCAGCCCATCCCCTATCCTAGTCCTTCCCCAACTTAGTGTGTCAAAAATAATTTTCACCTTACACTTAATACTCTCCAGAATAGAACAGAATTTTTATTGTGGGAAACAGTTAAGGGCTGAAGATTCCCCAAGGCTGGTCCCATTTTGATTCATTTTTAAGGTTATCTAAAACTTAAACATCTGCCCAGCAGAAGGTTTCCATGCTTATTCAAGAGGTCTTGATAACTAAGCACTATTCCTTACTCAGTACAGGTTTTTGCATATGTATAGGACATGAGTTCTGGAGACAGATTATATGTAGACAAATGCAACCTGACCACTGTGATCTGATGGCCCTGGGGGCTGATCCCTCATGCCTCTTGAGTTTCTCTTTTCATTTGTAATTAGAATCAGTACAGTGTCTACTTCAGAGGGTTGTTGCAAGACTTAATTGAAATATCCCATGTGAAGCAATTACCACAAAGCCTGCCACATAAGAACTATTGTGCAGATGTAATAATTTATTATAATTATTGTTTCATCAGTCCCATGAGGTGGTTATTGCAGTCACTATTATTATTGATGAAGAAATTAAAAGAATAGAGTTGTTAAATGGCTGCACAGAGATCATAAAGAAGGAGTGAGCTCTGGAACATTAATCCAGGTCCCTGAGTTCCAAATGCCAAGTTCCTACTATTCCCATCACTTAAGTCAGAGGAAGAGAAAGAAAATTAGTGGTCATGTTTAGTCACTATTCTCACAGTTACTGTTTTTTTCCTTGTTTTTATTTAAGTTAGAAACAAGTTTGTTTCACATGTTAATCCCAGATCCCTCTCCCTAACCTAATCCCCTACCCTCCCCACCAGGCCCCACAGTCCCCCACCCAATCTGCACTCTGATTCACAGGGAGAGTGAGGCTTTTATTCTGTTTAATCATAATTAAAATATCATCTCCAAGATAAATACTTTAGTATCCTCTATAATGTCCCCACACTTTAACACAGATGTGTATTTGACAGGCTGTATTGATAATTAAAGTAATGAAAATGATTGTGTGAAAATTGAAGGAAAGCAACTTCTATTAGCTACTCCTTGTAGAAACGTTCAAGTCATGCCAGGATGGTAGGAAACCTCATCAAGATGGTTGAAGTACCTAAACGGGGATGTAAAATACAAGCTATTAAAAAGATCACTGAATAATTCAACTCTGCACTTTAGCCCACACTTCTGAAGACTTATAATACCAGCAGTTCCAACTTGAAAACAGAGTTTCCAGATTTGAGAATCAGAAACAAAACAAAGCAGCAAGAAAATATTCTTAATTCTACAAGAAGATGCATCATTGTTGTTGTGTAGAATCCTGAAATACTTCGAGCATCCTCTACATCAGTTTCAACACTCAGTTAATGAACTTTCCAGCCTCTTTCAAAGGTTTTAAATTTAAAAAATTGCAGGAAAATAAGAGATATTTCCATAGAAATGCCAAAAGCATCAATACTACCCACAAAGAAAATAACGAGTAATGTTCCCAGAGAAATGGTTGCTGACATGAGTTTGGAGGTATTCTTCTGAAAAAAGTCTGACAATTTGAAAGACTAAGCTAACTTTGTTAAATGTGTGGTTAATATATAAACACCAAAGTATGGCTACCCATTGAAATAAACCCATGTCATTCTTGTAAAAATATAAAAATCATTATCGAATTTCATTGACTCTTCAATGATCCTATAAAGAGTAACTTGAACATTAAAAATCAAATCTAGTTTTGAGCAAACCTGGCCTTGGATCAAATTGCCACTTGTCTGAATGCATTTTTATTATCTCAAGTGTGATGAAAAATTTCTATCTCAATATAATTGCTCTACATTTTATTTTTTATCTTTTACAATTTTTATAAAAACCCAGTAGGATATTTTATAAAATATTTTAGGTACCAAGCAATACATGAACTAAATTAATGGCAAAATTAATTTTGTATTTCCATAATGTAGCTTTATTACATTCTGGTGTAGAAAAAAATCTAATTAACTTTAAACTACATCAACAACAAAATCCACACATGAAAAATCTGTCTGTATTCTGAGCAAGGACAGATATTTAAGAACATCTGGCTCTCAAAGTCTGGTCTTTTCAACCAAAAGTAAATATTAGGTTTTTCCACAGGAGCCAAATTCATGATGCTCATTTCAGTTCCTAGAACTTAATATAAATTTAGTGTAATTACAAGCTACTGTTGTTTCTGTTGCTTGCAAAATGTGATATTAGTGTTTTTCCTCAATCTGAATATTGTATCCTATATTTGTGAAATATTTCTTCCTTACAAATGATTTAAATAACTATATCACAGCAATTAAAATGATTCTTATCATTTTCTTCCCTATGTAAAACAGTCTCTGGACCAGCAAGATGGCTGAGTGTGTACAGGAGTTTGCCATGCAACTTGAATTCAAACTCCAGAATCTGCAGAGGAAGACAAGTACTGTCTCCTTGAAATTGCCCTCTAGTTTTACATACAATCCTATAGAGCTGTATATATATATATACATGCAAACATGAGAAAAAATAAGTAGTAAAATACTTAGGTTATCTCTATGTCATTTTAAGCAATCTTCAGAACTGAAAAACTGCTTGGGTTCTGAGAAAGTTTGACAAGTGGGGACTGCTGAAAATTTTATCATTAAGATTTAAGGAAGGAGAAACAATCCTTTAGAGCAAAATGTAATTGATTTACAATGTTTAAAATATACAGAGACTATTATCTAGGAATTGCATTCAGTAGTTAGGAAAATGGATACCCTCATTCCTCACCAGTATATACAAAAGTACAGCAGTAGGCAGTCCAGGTCTGGTGTGCTATCTGCAGAGACCCAGTTTCCAATCTTACAGTTTACTCCAAAGCTACAAGCTGGCTGTGGAACATCACTCACCAAGTCTCCAACCCAACATTACAAAAAATGATATCAACAGACTTAGACCCTATATTAGAATTTTACCTATATCTTATGAAATACTATCTATGAAAAAAGATTTAAGTGTTTTAGTTGCTTATCATCAGACATAATGCCATTCTCCAACATCATAGAGAAACCTGATATTAGAGACCTGGTAAACAGCTGATAGCCTATTAAAGTAAGGAATGGTCAACTATTATCGGGATTCACAATAAGAAACATTATAACATGAATAGAAATCTGAGATGTTTAACGTGCTTTATGGAAACTTGTATAACCTCTTTTCAAAAGGTCTTACAGTTAAGGATTATCTTTACTAGCATGAAATTTCTTTATTAAATTTAGCTCACCAGTCAATACAGTCTTAAATAAATCTCATACACATATTAAAATTGCTACTTTGTAAGAAATATATAGTATTTTAGACAGAAGGACATATGCATAGATATCACCTCGCAGTTACCTTGTTGTTCTTAAAAGAATATCTTAAATTCTCACAATGAAAATGAATTGAGTGCAAGGTGTTCATATATTGAAGATGGTTTTCTTGTCCTGCCAGTTTTTGCTGCACTTCACAAATAAACACATAAGAATTATATCAATTATAAACTGTTGACAGATGGCTTGGGTTTCTAATTGGTCAGCTCTCTCTAAACTATTAATCTATATCTGTTAATCTATGTATTGCCATGAGGCTTACCCGTAATGCGGCATGTTCCTCCTTCAGAGGCATGGCATCCCTCTGGCACCTCTCTCCCCAGAATTCTCATTGCCCCCTAGCCCTGCCTATCTTTCTGCCTGGCCAGTCAGTGTTTTATTCATCAAACACTGATATATATATATATATATATACATATATACATATATATATACAGAATTACATCCCCCATCGATATATAAGTTTGATAAATATCTATAGAAGAGACATCTTCTTGTTTAAGTTGACTCCTCAGATTAACTCAGCTTGCTCTGGATCATTTCTCTTTAATTCTTAACAATTTCTCAGCAAGTTATTATCCTTCTTCTACTTTCCACCATTCCATGGTAATCATGATTTCCTCAATGGCTCCACAAGTGTGTTGTTAGTTGTCATGTGCAGTGGTTAGAATGAGAAATGTCCCCCAAAGGCATAACCAGTGGTTGCACCAACTGGAGAAGAAACTTTCCAATATAGGAGCCCATAGAAGGTGGAGTCACGGTGGTGGGGTTTGTGGTTTCACTGCCTTGCCTAGCTCCAACTCTTACTCTGTTTTTTGTCTGCTGATAATAATGTGATCAATCAACTTCCTGCTCCCACAGCCTGTTTTCCCAGTCTGTTATCATGCTTTCCCTACCATAATAATCTTTCTTCCAGAAGTGCTTGGCTAGCTCAGTCGGTAGAGCATAAGATTCTTTTTTTTTTTTCACTCTAGAAAAGCAACTTCTCTGGGCTTTTATTTTTTTTTATTTTATTTTCCAGTTTAAATTTAGATAAGAGACAAGGTTGCTTCACAAGTCAGTTCCAGGTCCCTCTCCCTTTCCCTCCCCTCCTCCCATGCCCTCCCCCCAACTCTCCCCCCGTTATCCCCTCATTCCCCCAGGGAGGGTGAGGCATTCCATGGGGGTGTCCATAGTCTGTCATTTTATATAGGGCAGGGCCTAGACCCTTCCCCAAGAGTTCAGGGTGAGAGTGCACCTCACATTGTTCTATGGGAGTCCAAAGTCCATGTGTATACTTGGGATGGGTACTGATCTGCTGCCCAAGGCTCAATAGATTACCTAGGCCTCCTCACTGACACCCAGATTCAGGGGGTCTTGATTACTATTCAGCAGAAAAAAGTAATGGAATCATGAGCATAAGATTCTTAATAATCTTTCTTCCTCTAGAACATTATCCCACAATAAAAGCTTTTATCTTCTAGATTGTCTTTGGTCATCCCAGAAACAATAATACAACATGTTGAATCTCAATAATGTGGATTTTTGCATTTCCTGTCATCACTTGCCTCCCTACTTCTAAAGTAACCAAACATAGTATTCCTGTAAGCGATTATATTTATAAGTAATCTGACTGAATCTATTTATTCATTTGACTCGTGTTGTAGAGCTTGTCAGTCAGACAGATATTGAAAATAATGTTGTAGTGTCAAGATTTGTTAAAGAACAGTTTTTAACAATAAAAGTTTTCTTACTAAATGTGACATAATACCCTTTCAAGAAGACAGTGGCTGTGCAAAAGCCTCTCAGTGTGTAAATCTAGCATTTATTACTGTGTGATGTTTTCCAAGAATTCTAGAATTTGTTTTTCTTGTTTCCTTGCAAAGAACATATACATTATTTTGCCAATATTGATCTAGAATTTTTAATAGATTTTTAAAATTCTTCCAAGGGGCCTGCTTTGCCTATTTTCTATTTCTTTGCCAGCCCCATCAAACATTTGCTTATTTTTCTATCTTCTTTTTAATTCTAGCTTAGAATTGACTTTTAAATGACTGTATTTTCTTTTCTTTTTTGATTGTTGCATCAAGTAATTTTGGTAGTTTCTACTTCTCTGTTCTGTTTATTGTATGTTTGCCTAGCTTATATTTGGTGATCCATATTTTCCTTTATAGCTGTCTCATTCAGATAATTATAAGCTTCTTTCCTATAATTGGATGTGGCAATTTTCTACAATCAACTTATACTGTTCATATTTTAACAATATAGGTTTCTTATGCTTATAAAGAAGGAAACTGGGCCAGAATATCTTTCATGTATTGTAGTCTTGAACTTTACCATTTTCCTGTAAATACTTCACTAATATTTTCAGAGCATTGATGATGCCTGCCTCCTTGGGTTTCTTGCTTCCATTTCTCTAAATTTACTGACTTGCTTCTTCCATTTCTACTGAGATGCCAATCAAAATAGTTCCTATTTTCTGGGCATGGTACTCAAAAACCATCAGTTGATATACCAGCATTAATTCTCATCCTGTCAGAATATTTAATCACAAGTGTGCAACCATAGAAGATATCTTGTGTGGATTGACTGACGTGGGAAGATGCACCTGCTTTGGGTTAATTGGCAGGGTCCTGAAGTTTATAGATGGAGAAAGAGCACTGAAGAGCATGTGTTCACTGTTCTCTACTTCTGATTATGCCACAAGTGACCAACTGCTTCAGGATCCTGTCTCTGTCACCTCCCTACCACAACAGACTATCACCTGTAATGGTGAGCAAAAGTAAATAATTTTTCCTTACGTTGTTATTGTAAGTGTATTTTGTCACAGTGACAGGAAAAAAGAAGAAATTAAGACTGTTCGAAGTCAACCTTTTCAGGTTAACAAATAACGCCTTAGTTTTCCATCGTCCATATTGGTACATTCATTCCTAAACTAGAGTCCTATTCTACGATGCAGGTTAGACTGTTTTTTCTAAATTTTGAATCACTGAAACCCTTGTACTAACAAGGATGCAGTGGTCCTGTTTTGAGATCTGATTTCTTTCATGAGCATCCCTTTGCACAGTCGCTGAGTGAATGTGCAAATGACTACTAGTTAATGAATGGATATGTTTGTATTTTGGGTTCTTAACACTATAAAGTCGCTTTTAAAGCTTTTTTAATTTTAAAAATATGTTAGCCTATTTATGTTTTGTTGGTTTTTAGGGAACAACATGATATATTTCCAAAACACAAGTGGTATGCATTTTAATTTTAAGTTTAAATTTTAATTTAATTTTAATTTTAGTGTTGCCTTTTAACTTGCTGGCTAACTTTACGGCCTCCTTTCATTTCTTTACCTTTCAGTTCTCCCCTTGTCTGTACCTGAGTGTCTGCTAAGATGTATGTAAAGGATGAAAGGACCACTTATATTGGAAACAGTAATTAGTATTGATACTAGGAAGGTAACAGCATTAATAAGGAAAGTCATTATTCTGTTATCTATATTTTCATAACTTAACCCTTTTCCTCAAGGGTACAAAATACCAAAAGACAAAGTATACAAAGGTAGAACTTTCTCTATTGGAAGGATGAAAATGTTGTCTATAAATGTGATATTTCCATTAACAGTCAAGAGGACCTCAGTGTAATTATCAAATATAAACCCACCCTTTTCCTCATGCCTAATATCACATTATTACTTTTTGAAATAATTCACTGGAACACCACTTCATGGTTAAAATAAACAAAAAGTGCACCAAAAGTTTCACTGGTTTTGAAACACAGTAAATTTTTTTGTTTTTGTATATTCTATTTTGAAGGAACCAGTCACAGTACATTAAACATACATTGTACTTTAAAATAGCATAGTTGATACTGATTATGTCTCTAAATTCTCAAAATACATTTCTCTAAATTCAGGTTAGAAGTGAACAAATTCTTTTATGGAAAAACATGAAAATGTTATATACTAAGCATCTTTCCTAAGTACATAACATTTCAGAAGTGATAGTGTAATTGGCATTTCCTTCATTGTGAATGAGAGTCAAAAGTATTAATTTTTGTAATGCCTTTACAAGAATGGTTGAAGCTTCTACAAAACAGTTCATAGTGTGCTCAGTCTGAGAAAGGAAAATATTTTTCGCATACTGTCTTTTTCATCCCTCTTCACTGTGTTTCTTCCATGCTCATTATTTATGTTTTGTTTGCACTACAAAAGGGTATTTTTCCTTTGCTACTCTTCATAACCAATAAGATGTCTCCAAGGAACTTAAGTTTACCATCTAGTCATATTAGTAACTATGTTATTAATATGTTTTCCATAACTAAGACAAACTTTAGGAAATGTGTTAATCTTCCGATGATAAAATCAGGTTTGTATTTTAATCCATATCTGTGCTGGTTAGTTTTTGTCAACTGGATACAAGTTAGGGTCATGTGGGAAGAGAGTAAGTTGAGAAAATTACTCTATCAGATTGATCTGTCGAGATGCAGCATCTTCTTGATTAGTAATTGATGTAGAAGAACCCAGACACCTGAACAGTGAACCCTGAGTACCAGTAAGTCACGAATAGTGAGCTGGTAAGTAGTGTTCCTCCATGGAGTATCAGTGAGTCATGAATAGTGAGCTAGTAAGTAGTGTTCCTCCATGGTCGCAGCTTCAGCTCCTGCCTACAGATTCTTGCACAGTTTTCCTACCCTGACTTCTCTGAATAATTGTCTATGACAAACCTTTTCTTCCTCAAGATACTTTTAGCCATACTACTTATTATAACAATAGAGAATTAAAGTAAGAAGGCATCTAAGCTATGACTCATAATTCATACAAGAAAGGCCTCTGGGAGATTGTTACATGGGCATCTTATTAACTCTAATGCAGGTACAATGGAGCCTCTTGTAATTATGTTGAAAGAAATAAGCAGAAAATTTTCAATTATTCAGTTAAATATCATTCATATTAATAATTTTCAAGTGACTATTTTTAACAGTAATCCACAATATTAGTTGATCTGATTTAAACTATCATAGACAGAATCTATGATTTGTTAATAACCATTCATTTATAAAAAATGTTTAGTGACACAGTCTTTTTTACCATTGTAGGAAAACATAAATAGTAAGATGATGGAAATATTTGTTTTTTCTAAAACAGGATGTGAAACACTAAACAACCACATTATAATCTGCACCTTCTGGTTTCATAAAAATGCACTCCCTGTTTGTTCCTATACTGTGTTTCTAAGGGTTGTAGTGCTCTGAACTGTATTTTTTGGGAAATAAAGATGTGTGACTGGGCTTCGACACCTTTTCTGGGGTCTGTACTCTTCTGTCCACATAAATGGAAACTGCTGCCATTCTGTCTTTATGACATTATTGATAAAGCCCTAATGCTTTCTGATTACATTAAGGTGCATAGCAGAAAGAACATACATTCTATTATACTTTTCCTCAAAACAATCTTTTATGTGTCTAGAGAATTAGAATGTATTTTGCAATTGAATGCTTTGGCAAACAGAAGGATAGAAAGAGACTAAATTGCCTAATCAAAGGAACAGAGGTTTGCAGTCCCAACACTAAAGTTTTAATGGCAGGGTCTCACGGGGTCAGCCCACTAAATTATGGATTATTTTCCTCTTCTTTTGCCCAGCTTACCTCTTATTGTGAGTTAGTGAACTCAAGAGTCATTCTCAGATGAATTCTTTTGTTAGCTGTGCTTCTGGCTGTCCATTAAAAGAAAAAATGGGAGATAATCTTATACCATTCTCACCAGAAGCCTATAATCAAGATGAGAACCAAGCCAAATTACTTATTCCAAACTCATGAGCACAGCTTCTCCTTGAGGTCATTACTCTGTCATTTCAAGTAGAAATTTATCAAAGCCACACCAATGCCAGGCAATATAAAAAATTATAGGAATTCATCTGTTTCCTGTTCTATTATTTGATTGATAAATTCTCTGTGTTTTTCAAGGGATACAGAAGAATGACAAATTTGAGGAAATATCTAGGAAAAGTACATGTAATATGGATCTCAGAATGGCCAACTTAGTCTATTTGTATTCTGAGAAACATGAAAATATTGTTCTGTATTTACATGATTTACACTCACATTTAGAGAGCAAACAATATATAAGAGTCTGTGTTGGAATAGGCCATGAGTGAATCCAAATGATTAATGATGCAAATATATACATATATGATATAAATGATTATATTTATATATGCCATTTTGTAGAAGCAGAGATTAGATATTATTATTAATTGATCAACAAAATACAAATTTTGTATACAGATTTTGCACACATTCTTAGTAGTTAAACCCTCCTCACCTTTGCATACTGATTCCCTACCCCCATCTTCAATTAAACCCCATAAATTGCTCATCTTCCTTTCAATATCAAATACATGCATCTATACATCTCTCTTAAAGAATTCCCTTCCCCCATTACCTTTTTCTATTTCCATGTGTCAAATATACTCTATGCCAAAAACATAAATTTATGAAAGATATAAAAGAAAAAATTCCTGTTTTTTATTTTTTTTTTGGTTTATGCTACTCCTTAAAATCAAGGATTAATGAACATTAACTCCAATGCCAGGTATAAGATAATATCATAAGGTATTGATATGTGTGGTCCAAGCAGGCCACTGAAACAATCCATGCTCTTCCCAGTCATCTTGAATGCCCAAAAATTATTGTTAAGAAAATGTTACTGTTGAAGACAACATACGCATACACACTGACTTGAAGATGGAAGTATCCTCCCTTATAGCTGGTTTCCATAAGACTTGAAAGCTATAAAAGCTGCTAAAGGGGAAAATGGCATGAGTAACCACACTCCAGTTTGAATTATGGTCTACAATAGAAGGGTGTCATTAAAGATGAGTCCACTGGTGCAACACTGAAATGACTGTGTGGGGGATAACAAATCCCCAACTTACTGGATGTGAAGACTGCTACACAAGAGGAAATTAAAATCTGGAAATGCTATACACCCAGTTAAAAGACCATGGCTTTGGAGGTCCTGAGACTTGTGGGCTGATTCACTATTCTTTACCTAAATTGTCGTGGCATCAAGCCACATTTTAATACTAGGAAAACAAGTTCCTCTAAATCAACTTAGTAAAGCTCATATGAACTCACAGAGACTGAAGCAGCAAGCACAGGACTTGAGTGAGTCTGTAACGGGTCAATTGCCAATCTACTATAGCTTCTAGTTTAGTATTTCTTATGAGGCTCTTGAATGTGTGAATGAGTGGTTCTCTGACTCTTTGCCTTCCCTTGGGCTCTTTTCCTTCTGTTGCTTTGCCTTTTTCAACTTCGATATGAAAGTTTTTGTTTTATCTTACTGTTTTATTTCGTTATTTTCTATTGTTATCTATTAGAAGCCTGTTTTCTCTAACAGAGACAGAAAGGGAGTGGATATGGATAGAGGGGAGGTGAAGAAGAACTGGGAGGAGTTGAGATAGGGAAAGAATCTCTTTTCAATAAAAGTGGGGAGGGAAGCTCTTGGATGCGAAACCATCTCAGATATCAAGTTATATTGCAGAGCTACAGTAATAAAAACAGGATGATACTAGCATTAATTAAATGTTCATGTTTATATACCCACAGACTAATGTTGCTTTCAAGGTTAATCACAGAAGCCTCTCTTGGCAATGAACATCACTGAATGCAGAGGTATCTGTAGGAAGGGATTGGGAAGCATGTAAGTGTCAAGACAGAGAGACAGGCTGTAATGCGCTATTTTCTGGGAATGACACAACCAATACAATCATGGTCTCACATCAGTTGAGCGCCTGCAATAAACTGCAAGCAATTGTCAATTGCTTCCCCTCCTCAACGGACTGTCAGTTACTTATTGACTATGTGATTATTTTCAGTTTATATACATTGCTCCAATGCCAGATTCACACAGATGATCCTGGTTCAAATCAGTTGGTCTCAAAAGAAAAGGAAGAAAATATAAAGTAATGAATGCAGGAAAGCACCTTGTGGGGAAGGTAGTAAGGGTGGGGTAAGAGTTACAGTAATCAGAAGGTACTTTAGATACATGGTCCTCCAGAATAGGGGAAAGGGACAAGATCTCCTGAGTAAATTGGGAGCATGGGAGGGAGGGAAGAGGAAGTTAGGAGAACTAAAAGGGAAGAAGAGAAGGGAAGATGACTGAGGGAGCAAGAAGGTTGAGTCAGGGCAAGAGTAGAGGAGAAGAAGATAAAAGATGCCATTATAGAGGGAACCAATATAGTTTTTTTATTATTTAAATAAGAAAGAAGATTGCTTTACATCTCAATCCCAGCTCCGGCTCCCTCCCCTCCTCTCCCAACCTCCACCAAATCCCCAACCCCCACCCAATCCCCACTCCACTCTCCAGGGAGGGTGAGACCCTTCATGGGGCATCTCCAAAGTCTGTCATATCATCCAGTACAAGGCCCATGTCCTTCCCCATGTATTCAGGCTAAGAAAGCATCTCTCCATGTGGAATGGGCTCCCAAAAGAGAAATTTGACACAAGGGAAATGCCCAGAGATCTACAAGGATGACACCAACTAGCAAGCTAAGCAATAGTGGAGAGGCTACCTTAAATGCCCTTCCCCTCTAATGACATTGATGACTACCTTATATGCTATCCTAGAACCTTCATCCAGAAACTGAAGGAAGTAGAAGCAGACACCCTCAGCTAAACACTGAACTGAACTCCTGGAATCCAGTTGCAGAGAGGGAGGAGTGATGAGTAAAGGGGTCAAGACTAGGCTGGAGAAACCCTCAGAAACAATTGACACCACACAAAATAGGCTGGATCCTACATATAAATTATTAATAAAAAAATCACCACACAGTCTTATGGAGAAAAGATAGTTTTCTCATTTGAGGTGTCCTCTTTTCAGATGATTGTCTTGTGTCAGCTTGGCAAAAAAAAGTAACTGGCAGAGGAGTAGATTAATTGAAAAAGAAAACTATCTTTTGCTTATTCTTTGTGAGACACTAAATTTGCATGTGTGGTGGAGGCAGTCTTCCTTAGACACCCCATTTCCACAGGTACACACAAACACTAATATAGCAAGACTTACACACACACACACACACACACATACCACAGACACACACATGCACACACATACCACATACACACACACACACACACACATCACAATTGATGGGGCTCAAAATTTTGTTTAATGTCCAATCACCAATTTTTTTGTGATTCCCTCTAATTTATGGCCTTGAGCAATTCAGGTAGATTTGTTTTATCCTCTATTAGTTATTTTTGATCACATGAGGTAGATCTGGGGGGGAGAGTGCTAGGAAGAACGTATTTCTGGTGGTACAATTTCCCTCTAGCTAAAATGAAACCTATTGCTCAAGTCCCAGAGATATAACAAACACAGAAACTTAATTTCTAAAGGGGACTCAAGGCAGTGGCTAATTCGTTTTTAGATCTGGAGTAGTGCTAGCTGATCCTTAAAATGACCCTCACAAGACCTCAGTGGTTTTGATCTGGAAAAAAATATAATGCCCTTCTTAGGAGTTATTTCCACCTTACATTTTTCAGTTACACAATTTTTCCAGAGGACAGAAATAGTAGGACAATTTTTAATCATGGCAAAAAACTAGCAACATCATTTAAGCGTAAGTTATTTGTGAAACAGTGAAGTGTGTTGGGTTTGTAGGGAAATAGCTGGAGGATAACGATATTATTTTGCTGGAATATCGGCCGAAGCCCTTCTGTGCACACTGTCTGATGATGTCTTAATTTTGAACCATATTATCAAAGGCTCCCAGCAAAGGTCATCAAACAAACAGAACCATTTGTTAGATACAGAGATTAAGAGAAATATGCCTGAGTCACAGCATTCCTCTCTGCCTCTCTGGAGCAGCAAAATGTGTAAATTCTTCCAAAAATTATTACATATTAAAGTAATAAAGCCACTCAACCTAGAAAATGTTCTACTCTTTTTTTCCAATTCCTATTCAGCTTATTGTTCTTGTACTGAGTATTTCATTTTCAACGTACAAACAAAAAAGTCCCTGGAAGGAAATGGAAAAATGATAAAGATCTATCTTTATGACAATGGGAGAAACATATAGATTTGTTGCTTGTTTTATATGCATTGTGGGTTTTTTAGTAAATATTGGATACAAAATTATACAGAAGTAAAAGCCCTAAAAACAAATGCTTTATTTGGCTTGAACACAGATTCCTAACTAAAGAGTCCTTTTAACTGTCGTGAATCTAAAATTCCCACATACAATGTAAAAATTGGTACCATTACTGGCTGAGTCATCTATCTAGCTTCATTAAGATTTCCTCTGCCACAATATATACATTTCATCCTTGGAACAAAAGACACATAGGACACCAAGATACCAGGTGTAAGTGCTCCTACCACAATAATTAATTTTGCATGGTGTGAGGAGAAAAAAAACATTATTTGTGGCTACAGAAATGCTTCACTGGCTAGGAGAACCTGCTGTATTTGCAGAGGTGTCAGTTTTAGTTTACAGCACCCACAAGGCAGCTCATATCAGGATATTCCTTCAGTTCCAGGGGGTCACATGCCATCTTCTGTCTTCCACAAGCACCTACCATCCACATATACTTTTGGAGACAAGCCCAAACACACACACACACATACACACACACACACACACACACACACACACACCACTAATTTAACATCATCTTATGAAATTTTTTTTATAATTGGTTTTTATTATATTGTATGCTTTACTATGTTAGAGTTCAAATCTTTTCCTTTCTATTTAGACAGAAATGGAGAAATGATATGAAATAACCTTTTTGTATACTGTATAAAGATATGCCACTGTGGTTGATTTAATAAAAACCTTAATGGCTAATAGGCAGGATTTCTAGGCACACAGGATGCTGGGAAGAAGAAGGACAGAGACACCAGGATGCAGAGCAAGCAGCATGGGCATTACAAATTAAAGGTAACCGAATCATGTAAGAGAATACAGATTAACTGAAGAGTGGATAGAGAAAATGTGGTACATTTACACAATGGAGTATTACTCAGCAGAAAAAAACAATGGAATCTTGAAATTCGCAGAGAAATGGATAGCACTGGAAGAAACCATCCTGAGTGAGGTAACACAGTCGCAAAAAGACAAACATGGTATTACTCACTCATATATGGATTTTAGATATGGATCAGGATAGTGCCAGTCTGCACTTCCACGGATAGAGAGTCTGGGAAACAGGAAAGAACCTAAAAGATATGCATATATGCATCTTATGAAATTTTAAAACCTGCATTTGGTATGTTATTACATACTGTTAATACTAGCACTAGGAAGGCAGAAGTAGGTGGACTCTGGTGACTTCCGGAGCATCTTGGTCTGCACTGCAAGTTCCAAACCATCCAGAGCTGCAGTGTGGGACCCTTTCTCAAAATAAATGCTTTTATTTTTTATTTTATAAAGAGTTAAAAATCAAATCTTCCTTCGGATTTTAATCTTTTCCAGGCTACTATGCTATACCTTTTTTTAATTTTTATTTTTAAATTTAAATTATAAACAAGATTGCTTCACATGTCAATCCCAGGTCCCTCTCCCTTTCCCTCCCCTCCTCACACACCCTCCCACCAACCCCTCCAATATCCCCTTATTTCCCCAAGGAGAGTGAGGCCCTCCATGGGGGTGTCCATAGTCTGTCATTTCATCCATGGAATGACCTAGACCCTCCCCAAGAGTCCAGGCTGAGAGTGAATCTCTCATTGTTGGATGGGCACCCAAAATCTATTTGTATTCCAGGGATAAATACTGATCTACTACCTAATACCCAGTAGATTGCCTAGGCCTCCTCACTGACACCCACGTTCAGGGGATCTTGGCCAGTCCCATGTTGGATTCCCAGGCATCAGTCTAGGATTCAAGGGCTAACCCTTGTGAGGTCAGTTGTTTCTAGAGGTTAAACCAGCCCAGTCGTAACCACTTTGCTCATCAGTCCTCCCTCTCTGCCACTGGGTTCCTTGAGTTCAGCTCAGTGCTTAGATCTGGGAGTCTGCCTTGGCTTCCATCAGTCATTGGATGAAGGTCTTGTCCCCCAGATTCTCTGGCAGTGGGGTTGTAGGCTGACTCTCCCCAGATCTATGTCTAAAATCCACATATGAGGGAGTACATACCATGTTTGTCTTTTTCTAACTGGTTTACCTCATTCAGGATGGTTTCTTCTAGTGCCATCAATCTGGCTGCAAATTTCAGGATTTCGTTGTTGGTTTTTTTTCTGCTGAATAGCACTCCATTGTGTAAATGTACCACATTTTCTCTATCCACTCTTCAGTTGAGGGGTATCTAGGTTGCTTCAAGTTTTAGCTATTAAACAATGCTGCTATGAACATAGTGGAACAGATGTCCTTGTTGTAAGAATGTGCATCTTTTGGATATATACCTAAGAGTGGAACTACTGGGTCTTGTGGTAGGCTTATTTCCATTTTTCTGAGGAATCTTCATACTGATTTCCAAAGTGGCTGTATGATTTGGCACTCCCACCAGCAGTGGAAGAGTGTTCCCCTTTTCCACAACCTCTCCAGCATGAACTGTCTTTGGTATTTTTTATTTTAGCCATTCTGACAGGAATAAGATGGTATCTCAGAGTTGTTTTTATTTGCATTTCCTGGATGATTAAGGATGTTGAGCACTTTCTCAAGTGTCTCTCAGCCATTTTAGACTCCTCTGTTGAGAATTCTCTGTTTAGTTCTGTAGCCCAGTTATTAATTGGATCCTTTGGTGTTTTGGAGACTTGCTTCTTGAGTTCTTTGTAAATTTTGGAGATCAACCCTCTGTCAGATGTGGGACTAGTGAATATCTTTTCCCACCCTGTGGACTGCCTTTTTGTCTTGCTAACTGTGTCCTTTGCCTTACAGAAGCTTCTCAGTTTCAGGAGGTCCCGTGTATTAATTGTTGACCTCACTGTCTATGCTACTGGTGTTATCTTCAGGAAGCAGTCTCCTGTACCAATTTGTTCAAGAGTGCCACCCACTTTCTTTTCTAAGTGTTTCAGTGTGGCTGGATTTATGTTAAGGTCTATGATCCATTTTGACTTAGGTTTTGTGCATGGCGATACACATGGAACTACCCACATTCTTCTACATTGCCATATTTACTGTATTGATCCTACCTATCCAAGAGCATGGGAGATCTTTCCATTTTCTGAGGGCATCATTAAATTTTTTCTTTAAAGACTCAAAGTTCTTGCGACACAGGTCTTTCACTTGTTTAGTTAGTGTTACCCCAAGGTATTTTATGTTGTTTGTGCCAATTGTAAAGGGTGATGTTTCTATGATTTCTTTCTCAGCCCTTTTATTGTCCGTAGATAGTCGGGCTACTGATTTTCTTGAGTTGATCTTATATCTCGCCACCTTAATGAAATTGTTTATCAGTTATGGGATTTCCCTGGTTGAGTTTTCTGGATCACTTATGTAAACTATCGTATCATCTACAAATATTGAAAGTAGGCAGAGAAATACTGTGAAGAGATGCCATGTAACACCAAAAGAGTAACAAGTTCAGGTATTCTCCAGTAAGACAAGACCAGGTGGAAATACTTAGATTTATAGAAATGGGTTAATGATTAAGACAGAGCTAGCCAATAAGAAGTCCTAGTCATTGAACAATACTTTAATAATAAATATATGTCTCTGTGTGCTTATTTAGGATTACAGCAGCTATGGAACCTGGTAGGACAAGAAATTACAGCTACAAATTACATGTTGTAAAAGTTTATCTCCCACGTATTCAGGCTGATCTAATAAAATACATAAGACCAGGGAATACTTAGCCAATAGAAGTGTATTAATAGGTAAGGCTATGAAAGTCAGGCCTAAGTTTCATATTAAGTGTCCTCTTTCTGTCTAAATAGAATTTCCATCTTCATGCTACCAATGTTCCTTTGGACCTCTTATATAATGATAAAAATCTCTTTCCTAAAATGGCAGATCTCTCATGATATAGCTATCTCCACAAAGCATGACAATATATTAACATATTGAGGATTGCGTACAAATGCAAATCAGGCAGTGGGGGGGGACACCTTTGGACCATAGTAACTCATTTCTTTATTGTTTCTTTAAAGAAAGAAACAAATATCCCATATCACTTGGTTGCCCTGTCTTAGATTACCTGACATCAACTCCAAAGTTTGAAGTCTCCAGAGTCCTGTCCCAAAATATTATCAAACATACTTAAGTGAGACTCAATGCCATATTCATATTGAGGCAAATTTCTCTCCAAATGTGAGCCTATAAATTCACCAAGTTACTTGTTTATAGAACATAAGAGTGAGACCGGCATAAAAGATAGACTTTCCCATTGCAAGTAGGAGAAAAAAAGAAAGATTAGAGATATAATAATCCCTAAATCTAAAACAGGGCATTCATTGCTTCTTAAGGCTTGCAAATATTCTTATCTGACACTGTGAATCACCTTCCAGAATCAATGGGACAATGATTGGGTTCCCAAAATTCTAGCCTCACTCTATGGCTTGATCGCTTTTGTGATGTGTGCCTACAATTCTCTTAGCATAGAAGTACAAGCTGATGGGTCTTATGATTCAAGGGTCTCAGAAATAACTCTGCTTCAACTAGTCACCAAACATTGTTCCAGTGCTGATTCCCTACCAGGTGAAAGACCTTTGGCTGGCACTTGAAGCTTTCTAGAGCATCCTATAAAATTTGGGTGTAGGTAACCAGTCTCCTACAGTTGTTGTACTCAGTGCTCCTAAACAGTCATAGTATGTAGACACAAGCAAGGTTTACTACCTATACCCTCAAAATGAGCAGCCACTGATGTCTACACCTCAACATACTGAAATCATGTAAGAAAGGTGATGACTGTGTTAGCAATGTACATGCAGAAAGTTAGGATGGTACATAGCAGCAAGTCCCAAGTTTCCATGAGCAGCCTGAGCCCCTCAATTAAAACTGATTTCAACTAAGTCCCAGGAGTTCTGGGATGGTAGTTTCAGAAAAAACAATCAGTACTAAATTCAGTGTTGGTATATCAGCTTTCCGTTTTTAAAACACTGCCTTAGAATGAGTAATATGTAAAATATAAAAGAAATTTGTTAACAGTTCTACAAGTACAAGAGCAATATACAGTCATTTTTTGTCTAAAGAAAAATCATCCTTTGCCTTGAAGACCATGTCTTTACAGGAAACTAATCCCATTCAAAACAGCAAGGTTATCATGACATTACTCCATCTCCAAGACAAATTTCTTAATGCAGTACTGTAAAGCTTCAGTTTATGAATTTATGATTAGTAGATACCAAGGAATCCACAGGCAATGCATAGCAGAGTAGAAGAAGAAAAATAATGAATATAAACATATATACAGAAAGTAAAACATAATTTAAGATGACAACGGTTATCACCCAAGCCTCTGAATTCCTCTTCTTCCAGCTACCAGTACATAGTTATGCATTACTTTCTACAATATTGTAAGATTCCAACCCATCAGCTTCAAGAAAAGGAATTGTGTTCGATGTGTTAATGACAAAACCTTTAAATAAAATTAATGCATAAATGTATAAACTGTGTACTTCATCGTGATTTCATAAAGCAAAGATAATAGATATTGTTAAATTGCACAGTTTAGAATATTCACATATGAGCATTATTAATAGGCCAGAAACAGAGGACACACTGTTCATACTCACCTTTGTACATGAGTGTTTTGCCTACATGTATGTCTGTGTACTACATGCATGCCCTGTGCTAGAGAAGGCTAATAAATACATTGAATTCCCTGAGATTGGATATACAGATGGTTTTGAGTGGCATGTGGGTGCTGGGAATTGAACCTGAGTCCTTTGGAAGGGAACCCTCTTAACTGTTGGGTCATCTCTCAAGCCCTCGCTACTATTTCTTGTCACTGGAATCCTATTTTTATCTCAAAAATTTCAAAAACCATTTAAAATTTCAACATATATGAGAAGAAATAACACATTTTTTCCATTTAACATTTGAGTCAAACTAGGAAACTTGAACTATTCAGATTCTGTAAAGCAACCTGCTTCCTTTCTAAATTTTTTTTATTTTATACGAACTAATAAGCATATGTTAATATTCTATTTTTAACCTTTGCTATAAAATTTACAAAGCTAATATTAGCAGTATATTTTATAAGTGAGTCTAAAATAATCTATGTGCCTTTTGTCTCATTGTTCACTGGCTTTATTTTACATTTGTTTAAAGAATTCTGTAAATATCCACCTATTTCTGACTCCCTAGGAAAATACAGTAATGTCACTCAGAATCAAGTGGCAAAGTCTTTCATGGTGTTCTTTTCATTGATTTTATTCTGCTCAATTGCTTGCAGTTGCCTGACCTCATTTTGCCATGTCAATAGTTCTCAGACAAGACTTCTATCTTGTATGGATCTTTCCTATTTGACTTTTCATATATTAATTTGATAGAGCCTTTAATTGAATAGAAGTTTCAATGCGGTAAAACTATTTCATAACTTCACTGACATACAAGAAGTAGTCAACCAATAAAGAAAAAAATAACCACAGAAAAATTAAATCTTATATTCTAGGCTGGATTGCATAGATAGATGAAATGATACTATAGCTGTCCCAGGACATTTCAATTGATTTTGACAACGAAAAATCAATGCAAATAATTTTAAAATACTGTATGAGCCATGCATGTCCACACACCTGAACCAAATGGCTATAATATAAGAAAAAAAAACTGCAGTAACTCTTGTAAAACACCTCCCTGAATGGGGGATTTCTGGTATTCATCTAAAGAACTTCCTCTTTCTCGCCTCTTTAGGGCCAGGCTTGTTTGGTTACTTATTCCTACTATTCTGAGGAAGTTAAGATATTTCTTTGGCTTCCTTCTCTGTCCACACACTTAGTGTTTCCTCATTGCATCTGCCTTAACTGCCATCATTTCACTGTCATTTATGCTTTTGCTGATCTTAGAATAACAAACATTATAGGATAAAATATTGTATCTGAAAGATGCCTCAGTGGTTAAGAGCATCTGCTGATCGTGCAGAGGACCCAAGTTTGATTATCAGCACCATATGAGGTACTCACAATCCGTTATAATTTCAGGACCAGGTGATAAAATGTCTCTAACCTCCACAGGCACCTGAACTTGCATGTGCATACCCACACACAAACACAAACACCTATACATAATTAAAAATAATAAAAATACATCTGTAAACATCCCGATGTAGTTTCTTGTCATCATTACTGGAAATAGTGAAACTATTATTAGAAAATATTTGTAGTCGTTCTAAATTTCTGGTATGATACCAGCTACATATTTCAAATTCTTCGGTAGAGATCTTGCAAAGTCAAAAATGTGGGATGTGAAAGCTGGCAGAATAGGATGATCCCTCCCTGGAATTGATTAGAGCTGCAGGAATAGTAATGCTGACACTCCATATGAGAAACTCAAATGCCAAATATCAAAGTTGTCCAGAAAAAAAGATTCTCTCTGTATAAGTAGTCAGCATATCTACTGTAGAAGGTAATGGAGGATTGAGGAATGTCAAAAGAACCCAGATTAGAATGGAAGTGTCAAGAAAATATAAGGCTCTTTAATTAACCTCTGTTTGGTCAAGATTGATTAATTCTATTTTTTCAGAACCACTGCTATATAAATAAGTTAGACTGAATTAAGCTCTCTAGTGGTGTGCTTCCCAATCCCTTTGACGTGGTCCAGTTTCCAGCCCCATGAGTTACGCTGGATTTTTCCTAGCAGTTACTGGTTATAAATACTCCTGCCTACTGGAATATATATGCAAACACTCAATGACACCTTTTACTCTCCCTGACTACTGTATTCTGTTGACTGTTCATGATGCCAAACACATGGCATCACACGGCTGTTCTTCTGTCATTCCAGTGCTGATCCTGCCAAAGAGATTTTGCTAATTCTATATTCTCAAATGACAATGTCCATCTGTGGTGACATTTATTTCATGTCTATGATTCACAAGCAATCCAATTGTTCTTCCCCTAATGCTTATACCAGTATATAACATCAAACCATAAATACATGGTGTATTAATGAGTGGAGGGATGGCTGAATAGATGTATGAGTGGACATATGATTATGTGGAATGATGAATAGATGGCTGGGTGGGTGGATGGATGGATGTATGGATGGATGGATGAATGGATGGATAGGTGGGTGGGTTGTTGGAATAATTGGTTTCATGACTTTATTAGAAGCCTAGAGCACTACAGCACTTTGATTGAATATGTATCTACTCAATTAGCATGTGTTTGTTGAGCACTTGCTACTATAAATGAACTGTGGTATTTTGCTACTTGACTTAATTTGAACAAAATTTGGACAATGTCTCTAAAAACATTTCACTTTAATTGATCTTCATTCACTGAACTAGCAGAATTCATGACACAAATAGAAAAATAGCACAAACAGTCCTTCCTTTAATTAAATTATGGTTGAAGAAGATGCTTGGGAAATATGTTAATATATTTCTTGCACGCTATTTTAACAGTAAGCTGCTTAATGAAATATTTGCAAAATCTGAAAAACAATACCATGAATGACTATGTAAGGAATCATCAGATGATGTCATGATGACTAAGGATACATTTATGAAATTGGTCCATAATTTTCACAATGAACATTCTAAGCCTCAAACGCCTGTCGCTGGTTAAGGCAGCATGGTCCCTCTCTAGGTAAGTATGTCAATTTAACTGCTTATTTTACTGGGCTTTGCAATCTTGCTATCTCAGGATTTTGTGGTTGCTAAGCAACCTTAGCAATACTGTGGTGTGCATACTTAACAAGATGGAGGCAACAAGATGTGTTTGTTGGTTTATTTATAGGAATAGAAAAGATCCATATCCAAAATAAAATTGTTTCAGCATGGTGCATGGCTCTGACTGGATAACAATTTTCCACTTCCCTGCAATCACACAAAGAGTATGTTTTTTTCTGAAAAGGTAAAAAATGACTCTGAGACATTTCCTCACATTATGTGAATATTTGTGCAATCATTTTCTATTGGGACAACTTGTGACTATCTTAAGGTAGAAATTTGGCCTTGGAAGCTCATACGAGGAATGGATTTTAGTGTTAGGACATTTGTAGGATAATATTAAGTATGAATTATTGCAATCCAATTACCCACTGGGCAAACTAAGCCATCAAGCTATATAAGTTGTCACAAAATGTACTGAGGCATTCTATTCGACTCAGGTGAGATGGGATGAAGGGCATGAGTTTGACTCATAAAATCCTGGCTGCTCCAGGGTAATAGTTACAGATTCCACCATATTTACAGATCACTAATGGTAAGTGATCCAGAAGAAATGGTGGCATCCAACAGTCCTAGGCCCTTGTCAAAAAGAAAACATAAATGTTTGCAGGCATAGGACAAAAGCGAAATCTATTGTCAAAGTAATTTTCTTAGCATGATATAGAAATAATGTTGTTACATAATATATTTTTTATTTTGAATGTTTTTTCAATGTACTGTATTCCATTTTATTATTTGTGAACAGTCTATCCCACTAAGGAAAATAAAATGTACCTACACACTACTTAAAGTTACAGGAGGTTAAAATAATTACTTTCATTCTTCAAAAAAGGTTTATTTACTTTTTATTTGTATGTATATGTGTGAGCCTAGATGGGCATATATACTCCACATTTATTCAGAAGTTCATGGAAGACAAACAAGGATGTCAAGTCCTTTAAAACTAAGATGACAGGTAGTTGTGAGCTGCTATGTTGTTACTGGGAACTGGAACCTGGTCCAGAACAGAGCCATATCTCCAGCACTGATTTTCTCTCTTGAGTATTGGCAGTAAATAGACAATTAGAACATAGCATGACCCCTTTGACCCCAAGCTCCCCTTCCCTTGAAGTGTTTCTCCTTACATGAGGGCAAGTTATTGAACTAAAATTACTCTTTCTCTATGTATGTGTGATATGTCTCAAGAAAGCACTGGTATTTTCCAAGTTTCTATTTTTTGTCTTTGCACTCTATTCCTGAAATGCTCTCTGTATACAATGTGCTTAATAAAATACCACTGTTTAATAATATTGCTCATGACTGATATTTACTGAAGATGCTTTATATCTGAATTTAATACCAGGTTATTTTTAGTTTTTATTTGCCAATAACATTAAAATTCCATCGAATAATGCAGAATCAAATCATATTTCAGTGAAGAACAGAGACAAGACTCAGCTTGAGTCCCAGTATTTCCTGGGCAATAAATAGAACAAGGAAACTACACTACACACATGGTTACTATTTTGTATTTAAAATATAACTTATTCTTCCTTTCATTTGTCTGTTATACTGCTGAAATACCACTAAATTCTACTTAAGCAATTCACAAAATATTTGCTCATAATCCCTAGACTTGTGTGTTGTACAGAAGTTGGACACACATTGCATGTTTTCATTAGCTTTGTGGTCAAACATCATTTTTGATCAAAAAATATACAAGTTTCCAGGAATGATGGTTTGCATATGAATTTCAGCATTTTGGAAGCTGGAGAAGGATTCTGAATTTGTGGACAGCCTGAGTCATATAGTAAGAGATTCTACCAAAATAAAATAAGATAAAGTGAAAGTTTGTGGTAGGAATACAGCAGACTTCCCCATAGGAAGAAGAGCATTGAAGAGAGATATACAGGTTATCATACAAGAGCTTGAGTGTTCATGGCTTTTCCTGGAAATCCAGGAGATTCAATTCCCATTCACCACTTTGCATACAGCTGCATACATACAATGCTCATGTTAGTGTTCCCTGCTGTGCAGAGTACCACACTAATGCGCCACAATGAGGATAGAGTGAGCATTATTCTCTGTCCTGCATCCTACTTGTCACTACCTTGCTAGTAGCTTGTCTAAACCAGTTTGTAACCGCTGCCTGTGTTTGTGTGTTAGTTCACAAGTGGCTGTTTTAATATGGCCTGACAGGTTCCCTTGTTACAAGAAGTAGACAGGGTTAGGAAGGGATTTACTCTGGGTGTCAGTGATGAGCAAGGGATTTGACAACCTCAGCTTCCTTACACAGCTCCAATTTCCCCCACCGATTCCAACACCTATTCTGACAGTCATTTTCAGGTCCTTTGTGTAAATCTTTTCAGCCAAAACCCTGTATTGCCATCTAATTCTCCATTTTAATTGCTGACTGTCACAAATGGGAATGAATTTCAGTTTTATACAATAAAATTTTAAAAGTATAATGTAAACTAGATTTGTATCTGGGAATGATTAGACATTTTGCATGATTGATTAATGAATTGGTTGGTTTTTTTACTAAATATGCCAAATGCCTATATTTTTACAATATATTTACACAATGAATTGCTTGTACTTTTAAGTTTATTTATACTTTTATTTGACAAGCCTTCTTAATGTACCTAATCAATTGCAGAAAAATTGTACTCAAAATGAATTTCAATAAGTTATCTTAAATGTAATAAGAAATAAGAAATAGCTTATTTAAAATAGAAGCAGTCATCAAAAGTCTCCCAAATAAAAAAAGCCCAGGCACAGATGGCTTCAGTGCAGAATTCTACCAGAAATTCAAAGAAGAGCTAATTCCAATACTCCTCAAATTATTCCACACAATAGAAGCAGGAGGCTCACTGCCAAACTCTTTCTACGAGGCTACAATTACCTTGATACCCAAGCCACACGAAGACACAACTAAGAAAGAGATCTATAGACCAATTTCCCTCATGAACATCGGTGCAAAAATACTCAATAAAACACTAGCAAACCGGATTCAAGAACACATCAGAAAAATCATCCACCATGATCAAGTAGGCTTCATCCCAGGAATGCAGGGATGGTTCAACATTAGAAAATCTATCAATGTAATCCACCATATTAAAAATCTGCAAAAGAAAAACCACATGATCATCTCACTAGATGCTGAAAAAGCCTTTGACAAAATCCAGCACCCCTTCATGATAAAGGTCCTACAGAGATCTGGGATAACAGGAATGTACCTGAATATAATAAAAGCAATATACAGTAAACCAACAGCTAACATCAAACTAAATGGAGAGAAACTCAAAGCAATTCCTCTAAAATCAGGAACAAGACAAGGCTGTCCACTCTCTCCATATCTCTTCAATATTGTACTTGAAGTTCTAGCTAGAGCAATAAGAAAACAAAAGGAGATAAAGGAGATACAAATAGGAAAAGAAGAAGTCAAACTTTCACTATTTGCAGATGATATGATAGTTTACATAAGTGACCCAAAAAACTCTGCAAGGTTACTCCTAGAGCTGATAAACACCTTCAGCAATGTGGCAGGATACAAAGTAAACTCAAAAAAATCAGTGGCTCTATTATATACAGATGATGAAGTGACTGAGAAAGAAATCAGAGAAACATCACCTTTTACAATAGCCAAAAACAGCATCAAATATCTGGGGATAATGTTAACCAAGGAAATTGAAGAGCTGTATATCAAGAACTTTGTGTCTTTAAAGAAAGAAATCAAAGAAGATACCAGAAAATGGAAAGATCTCCCATGCTCTTGGATTGGTAGGATCAACATAATAAAAATGGCAATCTTGCCAAAAGCAGTCTACAGATTCAATGCAATCCCTATCAAAATTCCATCACAATTCTTCAAGGACCTGGAAAGAACATTAATCAACTTTATATGTAAAAACAAAAGGCCCAGGATAGCTAAAACATCCCTATACAATAAAGGAACTTCAGGAGGCATCACCATACCTGACTTCAAGCTCTATTATAGAGCTATAGTCCTGAAAACAGCTTGGTATTGGCACAAAAATAGGCAGGTAGACCAATGGAACCGATGTGAAAGCTCTAATTTTAACCCACACACCTATGAACACTTGATTTTTCACAAAGAAGCTAAAACTGTACAATGGAAAAAAGAAAGCATCTTCAACAAATGGTGCTGGCATAACTGGGTACTGGTATGCAGAAGACTGCAGATAGATCCATGTTTATCGCCTTGTACAAAACTTAAGGCTAAATGGATCAAAGATCTCAACATAAATCCAGCCACACTGAAACTTTTAGAAGAGAAAGTGGGAGATACTCTTCAACGAGTTGGTACAGGAGACCACTTCCTAAACATAACACCAGTGGCACAGGCACTGAGATCGACAATTAATAAATGGGACCTTCTGAAACTAAAATGCTTCTGTAAGGCAAAGGACACAGTCAAAAAGACAAAAAGGCAGCCCACAGAATGGGAAAAGATATTCACTAACCCTACATCTGACAGAGGGCTAATCTCCAAAATTTACAAAGAACTCAAGAAACAAGTCTCCAAAACACCAAATGATCCAATTAAAAGGTGGGGTACAGAGCTAAATAGAGAATTCTCAGTAGAGGAGGCTAAAATGGCCAAGAGACACTTAAGAAAGTGCTCAACATCCTTAGCCATCAGGGAAATGCAAATTAAAACAACTCTGAGATACCATCTTACTCCTGTCAGAATGGCTAAAATCAAAAACACCGAAGACAATTTATGCTGGAGAGGATGTGGAGAGAGAGGGACACTCCTCCACTGCTGGTGGGAGTGCCGACTCATACAGTCTCTTTGGAAATCAGTATGGAGATTCCTCAGGAAAATGGGAATTAATCTACCACAAGACCCAGCAATTCCACTCTTAGGCATATATCCAAATAAGGCAAGTTCATACAACAAGGGCATCTGCTCCACTATGTTCATAGCAGCATTATTTGTAATAGCCAGGACCTGGAAGCAACCTAGATGCCCCTCAACTGAAGAGTGGATACAGAAAATGTGGTACATTTACACAATGGAGTATTACTCAGCAGAAAAAAATAATGGAATCTTGAAATTCGCAGGGAAATGGATAGCACTGGAAGAAACCATCCTGAGTGAGGTAACCCAGTCGCAAAAAGACAAACATGGTATGCACTCACTCATATATGGCTTTTAGACATGGATCAGGATAGTGCCAGTTTGCACTTCCACTGATAGAGAGTCTGGGAAATAGGAAAGAACCTAAAAGATATGCATATATGCATAGTACCCAAGAGAAGAGGATGGAGACAAGATCCCCTGAATGGATGGGGAACATGGCGAGGAGTGGGGGGGAGTGGGACCTGGGAAGAAAGGAGGGGGTGAAAAGGAAGAGAGTTGGTCATGGGGGAAAAGGAAGTTGAGGGGGTGGGGGTAGAATAGGGGGAAGAGGGAATCATAGGATCGAATACAGATCAGGCACCAGAGCGACCTCGAGTGATCTAAAGGGATAACACCAATTGGCAAGCTAAGCAATAGCGGAGAGACCACCTCGAATGCCCATTCCTGATAATGAACTTGATGTCTATAACCATCCGGGAGCCTTCATCCTGTGACTGATGGAAGCAGAGGCAAACACACAATTAATCACTGAACTGAACCCAAGGAACCCAGTGACAGAGAGAGAGGAGTGATGAGCAAATTGGCAAAGAATGGGCTGGCAAAACCCGCAGAGACAGCTGATCTGAACAGGGGAGAGCTCTTGGATCCCAGACTGACAGTGAGGAAGCCAGTATGGGACTGATCTGGACCCCCCAAATGTGAGTGTCAGCGAGAAGGCCTGGGCAACCTATGGGGCCCTGAGCTGTGGATCAGTGTCTGTCCCTGATATACAAACAGTCTTCGTGTGCCTATAGCACAAAGAGGGATGCTCTCTCAGCCTGGACTCTTAGGGGAGTGCCTGGACCCTACCCAGAGTAAAATGACAGACTCTGATATCCCCTATGTGGAAGGATTTGGCAATAGGGTGGGAGGGTGGGGAGGAAGGGGAGTGCGGGAGGAGGGGAGGGAGAGGGAACTGGGATTGATATGTAAAACAAGCTATTTAAAATAAAAAAAATTGAAAAAAAAGTCATATATCGATATGTGTGTGTGTGTGTGTGGTTTTATATAATTGTGAAGAATATGGTATATAAATTAAAGAAAACGTAATTGTCTTAAAAAATATAGCATACTTCTTAATTTATTCTTTGTGATTAAAATATAATTATATCATCTTTGCCTCTTCTTTCTCCCCTCCAAACTCTCTCATTTCTCTCCAGAAAATTAATCATCTCTTTCTTCGTTAGCTGTTGTTATGTACATATATGTCTGTATGAATGTATACATGTAATATATAAGTACAGCCTACTCAGTCAGTATGTTCCTTGTGTGTGTGTTTTCAGAGTTGAACATTTGGTGCTGGGTATCCAGCTGGTATACACTTTAGTTGTCTTTACTACTTTGTGCAGGGTTAAGGCCCTTTGAGCTCAGGGATCAGTAAGAGTGATAATCTGGAATGGTTATAAGAGCCAGAGGAACAGAGAGTTTCCTGTGAGATTTTGTCTGCTAGGAATGTCAGAAGTTAAGCCTATGAATTCTCAGCCACATGGCTGTGTAAGCATGAACTGAACTAGGAAGACACCCATATACATACCAAGGTGGTCAGAGAAGCATATAATGCTTGACAGCATTGTGAAATGTGTAATCATTTCAGTTGCTTTCAGTTTTGTGACATGTTTCTCTTTAAAAAAAATAAAACACACAAATGACTGAAAATATTTTGGTCTGTATCAAACAACTAATACATTGCAATCTAAGCTTGGAAACAATCATGCTTATTTACTACAACAAAGGGCTCAGTTGTAACTGACTCTAAGGTTAAAAATTTAGTTCAATACTAAAATGCTTATCAACCCTGGCCAAGGCCCTAGGTCCATTAGCACCTAAACAAGATTAGGTTACATTCATAATACTATAAAAAAGTCATGGGTGCATAAATTTTATTTTAAAAAAATAAATTTACATTTCCCCATAAAAGAAAGAAAATAAATACAAGAAAAATATATAAAACCTGTTACTTTGATACCAGGAGTTGCTTTTGCTCAGGTTTATAAAATAACTGATATTACATTATAGCAAATGCAAAGAAGCATATTGTTGATGTATTAATCATTATGTCACATCTCACTATTAATTTGTCACATCGAAGGAGAATCAAAACTAAGAAGTTCTCTGTTGTGCTGATGTACTGTTTTGTATGATTCACCATTAGAAATGTTCATTATTTCAGGTTATAATAAACTCTGATTTACAGAAATTGTTACTAGAAACACATTAACTAAAATTCAGTCCCTCTAAAAAAGTCCTTTATACCTTTAAATGTTAGGCAGTAAAGTATATAAACCAATCATCATATGCTGACAATTCCACTCTTTAACATCTATTCAAAAGTGCAGTGTTGCGAAGAGGATCAACACAGTGAATACAACCAGGGAAAACTAAAACTAAGGGTCATGTGAGATAGTTATATGGAAATCTAAGTGTAGACACTGTCTAAAATATGAACATCAATGAAGGTGATCTAAATGAAATTGCCAAATAGGAGAGATAGAACACCAAATAGACATCTCTTGTCAACAAATAAAGCTACCAGCACCTATAACTAGTCAAGTTGTTGGCCAATGTGAACCCACGGAAATTCCCTAACAACCCAAGATATTACCAAGACTATTGATTGTTCTGCCACAAACTGATGAAAAAGCTCTATTGCTGAAGACAGGACCTACACAACTCCCTGAACACTGAGAAGTTGAGCTGCTGCCTAGCTAGAGTCTTCACTCATACTGACTAGTGTTCATAATACTGGGAGGTAATATACCTGCTACAAAATGAGAAACAAACACAAACCCAGCTACAAGACCTTCAATCTACAATGGTGACCCACCTACAAGAAATGTTGGAACAATGGAAGCACAAAGTTTGTGGAAGTAACTGGCCAATAACTCATTGAATTTACTGCCCACTCTATGGTGGAACCCATCTCTGATATCATTAAGATGGCAAATAAACTAAGACTTAATAGGTCCAGGCACTTATGGGAAAAAGCAAATAATACAGTTCTACTAAAGGATATCAGCAATTAAATGACTCCTAACAACATTCTTTTATACTTATAGATCAGTGCCTTAATAAGTCATCATCAGAAAATCTTCAGCATGCAATCTATTGGAACAATAACAGAGACCCATAGGCAGACAATGGGCAATGTGCGCGAGAACTTGGAACATTCATTCCTAAATAGGATGAAATCCCTGCCTACACTGTTCAATGAACTCTGTTTAAGAGGCAGAAAGACTGTAAGAATCAGAGGGGACAGAGGACACCCCCTGCCTGCACTGTTCAATGAACTCTGTTTAAGAGGCAGAAAGACTGTAAGAATCAGAGGGGACAGAGGACACCAAGGTTTTCAAAACCCGACAGGGCTGACAGACATATAAACTCAGCTTCTGGCAGTGTTCACGGGGCTTACATGGGTATCCAACATTCCAGTTTGCTCATTTTTGTTTTATCTTATTTTGTTGTATTATTGTTGTTTATGCGTATGTTTGTTTTCTAACACAAGTCAGAGAGGTAGTTGGGGAAGAAAATAACATAATCAGAATATATTGTATAAAAACTATTTTCAATAAAAGAAACATGGAAAACACATGGGGGTTTTGTTTGGTTTTGTTTTTGTTTTAATTTTTCTACTTTTACCAGATATTATGAGATGTTTCTATAGCAGACTGGATTTTCTTCTTATGTATTTCACATTATTGTGCTGGAGGGAAGCAGTGTCATAAGGCTACTACAGCCAGTATGTGCCAGAGTACTTCTTAACAGTGATAAGGGACAATTTCAGGATATAGACAGTCAAAAGTCACAACCACTGCAATCTACAGAGATTAATTTCTAAATTCTCTGCTTGATGGTGCATTTTGACAGGAGGTTCTGTGCTCTCATTGACAGTCACTGAATCTGGGTGTAACTGCTTGTCTTTGTAAGACACGGGAGAGGAAAGCATGCCATGGGGAAGCCAAAACAAAAAATCATCTGCACACTCCACAGATGCCAACACATTTAAATGACCTGAAATAGTCAGAACCCTTCCTTTTGGTATTAATGCTGTTATGTGTTTAAATGCAATGCTATTCCCTTAAAGGACTTCAGAATTAATGTTGTGAAAAGGTGGCTAGCTCTAAATTAGTAAATGGGGTGCTATACAGCAGTGCAAGTGGTAAATGCTTGGTTTCCGACAAATGGCAACACTGGAAGCTTACATAATCCTTTAAGGGTATGGGACCTCTTAGGAAGAAGTTAGGTACTTGATAACCCATGAATGAATTTCTGACCTATTTCCTCTATACATAATGTTCCTTTCCTGCCAGAAAAAAATATTTTCCATAACAATTCAGAACAATACAAGGACTCACTGAAGACAAGCACAGAATATTTCTGTGTGTGAAGTTATGTAATGAAGGCATCTAGACATAGCAGGAAAAGAAAACCATCAAACAAGGAATTAATCCAAGTAAATCTATGTAAAATGAAGGCTCAGGGCAGTTCATAGTCTGATATCTGCATATGCATTTACTTTAGGAAATGGAGCATGTTTCTTTGATTTCTTTCTCAGCAACTTCATCATCTGTATATAATAGGGCCACTGATTTTTTTGAGTTAACCTTGTATCCTGCCACTTTGCTGAAGGTGTTTATTAGCTCTAGGAGTTCCCTTGCGGAGTTTTTCAGGTCATTTATGTAAACTATCATATCATTTGTAAACAGTGAAACTTGAATTCTTCTTTTCATATTTGTATCAACCTTGATCTCCTTTTGTTGTCTTATTGCTCTAGCTAGAACTTCAAGTACAAAATTGAAGAGATATGAACAGAGTGGGCAGCCTTGTCTTGTTCCTGATTTTAGAGGAATTGCGTTGAGTTTCTCTCCATTTAGTTTGATGTTAGCTGTTCGTCTACTGTATATTGCTTTTATTATGTTCAGGTATGTTCCTGTTATCCCTGATCTCTCCAGGACCTTATCATGAAGAGGGTGCTGGATTTTGTCAAAGGCTTTTCCAGCATCTAATGAGATGATCATGTGTTTTTTCTTTTCACAGTTTGTTTATATGGTGGATTATTGATAGATTTTCTAAAGTTGAACCATCCCTGAATTCCTGGGATGAAGCCTACTTGATCATGGTGGATGATTTTTCTGATGTGTTCTTGAATCCGGTTTGCTAGTATTTTATTGAGTATTTTTGCATCGATGTTCATGAGGGAAATTAGTCTATAGTTCTCTTTCTTACTTGTGTCTTTGTGTGGCTTGGGTATCAAGGAAATTGTAGCCTCTTAAAAAGAGTTCGGCAGTGAGCCTCCTGCTTCTATTGTGGGGAATACTTTGAGGAGTATTGGAATTATCTCTTGTTTGAATTTCTGGTAGAATTCTACAATAGCCATAAACAGTATCAAATCTGGGGATAATGGTAAGCAAAGAAGTGAAAGACCTGTATATCAAGAACGTTGAGTTTTTAAAGAAAGAAATCAAGGAGGGTACCAGAAAATGGAAAGATCTCCCATGCTCTTGGATTGGTAGGATCAACATAATAAAAATGGCAATCTTGCCAAAAGCAGTCTACAGATTCAATGCAATCCCTATCAAAATTCCAGCACAATTCTTCACAAACCTTAAAAGAAAAATAATCAATGTTATATGGAAAAACAAAAGGCCCAGGATGGGGGGCATGCTGGAGGAGGGGAGGGAGAGAGAACTGGGATTGACATGTGAAACAAGCTATTTAAAATTAAAATAATAAAATAAAAATGAAAAGGAGCATGGCTTACTGAATGACAATACATAAGGCTACTAGCATTCTTCACTTCTATTCTTTCAAGGTTCCTTTATCATGTTCTTTCCTCTCTTTTTCTCTCTTCTCTGTTGTCCCTCTTTCCTGGTATTTAATCTTCTTTTGTGTTCCATTCATTTCCATGATCTTGTGTGTGTGTGTGTGTGTGTGTGTGTGTGTTGTGTTGTGTTTCTACTCTCATTTTGTCATCTCTACTTCATAGTTAACTTTTAAAAACCTAGTTGAATTTCTAATGGAGCTAATTTAATTAAAAGAAGACACTGAAGAATTTAACCTTCAAGCATATATGGCTGTGTAATATTACATTAATATGGCCTTTAGCCGCTGAAAAAATTCATTTTAAATATAGCATTTGCCGCTCTGTATCCCTGGACTGTTGAAATGGTTTCATGATATACATTTAAGATATTAAACTGAGTAATATGTACTTGGAAGAATATAAAAATGGGGTGCACACTCTGGGCAGGGAATCAGAGCCATGTCTTGCTCAATCACCATCAAAGAAGCTTCCTCATGCAGCAGATGGGATACAAAGAACCACAGCCAAATATGTTGCAGAGAGTGAAAGATTTTGGTACACTCAGCCCTAAACAAAATATCTCCATCAAATACCCCCTCTTTCATGGTTCAGGAAACTCTGAGGAAGGTAAGGCAGAAAGAATAGAAGAGTCAGGTGGGATTCAGGGCACCAAGAAAACAAGGCACTCTAAATCAATAAGATCAATGCACATATGAACTCACAGAGACTGAGGCAGCATGGACAGGGCCTACAATTGTCTACACGAGAAGCTATCTCCAATAACCAATTGGCAATGAAAATGTAGTTTTCTCAAGAGGATCCCACTGGAGATACAAAATATTCTTTGCAGTAGATGACCAACAGAAAATGAACACAATGTTAGCTTCTCACAATCCATTGTCTAAAAGTGTCACTTCACACAGCATGCCTGGGAAGCAGGGAGAACCCTAAGAGAGATATGCATGGTAACCCGGGGAAGGGTTATGGGAAGAGATCTCCTAATTGTTTTGGGGGCTGGGGCGGTGGTGAATGAGAGAAAGAGAGGGGGAGAAGAGGAGGAGAGAGGAGGACACAGGAGAGCAGGAAGGTAGAGCCAGGGAAAGAATGTAGGAGATATTAAATTTGGAGCAGAGATCCGGCACTAGTGAGATCTTCACAGATCTACAAAAATGACACCAACTGGCATTAAGGCTACCTTAAATGCTCTCCCCTGATCATGAGATTGATGACTACCTTATATGCCATCCTAGAACCCTCATCCAGTGGCTGACAGAAGCAGAGGCAGACACCCACAGCTAAAAACCGAACTGAACTCCGGGAATGCAGTTGCAAAGAGGAGTGGTGAGTGAAGGAATCAAGGCCAGGCCGGAGAAACCCACAGAGGCAGCTGAACTGAACAAGGGGGAACGCGTGGACCCCAGACTGATGACTGAGAGACCGGCATGGCACTGATCCAGACACATCTGTCCCGGAACCTGGATGCCAGAGAAGAGGCCTAGACAACTTATGGGACCCTGAAGAGTAGACCAGTATTTATTCCTGGCATACAAATGGAGTGGGAGACCATTCCACGTGGAGGGATGCTGTCTCAGCCTGGACAAGTAGGGGAGGACTAGGTCCTGCCCAAGATTATATGACAGACTTTGAAAATCCCTCATGGAAGGCCTTACCTTCCCTGGGGACGGGAAGGGAGATGGAGTGGGATGGGGGTTGCAAGGAGTGGGGTGCTGGGGGAGAAGCAGAGGAAATGGGAACTGAGAGTAATATGTGTAAAAAGTTAAATAAAGAAATTAAAATGTCACTTCACAACTTGTCCTTATTTTGTTATTATATTTTTTAAAAATTATATTATATTAAGTAATTTTTTTCTTCTCCCTTTATACCTTACAGAACCATCTGTTAGTATTCAGGCATCTGTACTGGTCTGTCCTTTGGATTCTGACAGGATATACTCTTAGCTGTAGCCACTAAGAGCACCGCTTGGGCATATTTTCTCTGTTCCCTTTTAGAAGGACCCTGCCCACCTCCCATCCTCCCATCCTCTCTCTCTCTCCTCTCTGTCTGTTCCTTTCTCTTTCTCCCTCCCCTCTCCCTCTCCATCTTCCCTCTCTCTTCCCCTCTCCTCCCTTCTGTTTCCGGATGCTACTATCTGGAGGTCTGTCTCCCTGCTTCCCCTGCCCCTTTTGTTGTTGTTTTTATTGTTTCTTTACTTATTTTACTTAACTGGAGAAAGGTGTGTATGGTAACTTAAGCTGTTATTTTTTTCTGTTTTTTTTATTTAAATTGGAATCGAGCTTGTTTTTTTAATTTCTTTTTTATTTAAATTAGCAACAAGCTTAGTTCACATGTCAATCCCAGCTCCCTCTCCCTCTCCATCTCCCCAGCCCCCCACACCCACCCGCCCCAGACGCCTGGACCCAATCCCCACTTCATTCCCTTAGGAGGGTGAGGCCCTCCATGAGGATATCCAGAGTCTGTCATTTCGTTCAGGGCAGGGCCTAGGCCCTTCCCCATGAGTCCAGGCTGAGAGAGCATCCCTCATTGTGAGAGGGGCACCCAAAGTCCATTTGTATGCCAGGGATAAATACTGATCTACTGCCCAAGGCCCCATATATTGGTCAGGCCTCCTTGGTGACAACCATGTTCAAGGGGTCTGAATCAATCCTAAGAGGTCCCCCTTGTTCAGGTCAGCAGTTTCTGTGGGTTTCACCAGCCCAGTCTTGACCCCCTGCTCATCATTCCTTCCTCGCTGTCACTGGGTTCCAGGAGATCAGTTCAATGTTTAGCTGTGGGTATCTGTCTATACTTCCATCAGTCACTGGATGAAGGCTCTAGGATGGCACATAAGGTAGTCGTCAAACTCATTATCAGGGATGGTCATTTGAGGTAGTCTCTTCCCTATTGCTTCCTTTGTCAGTTGCTGTCATCCTTGTCCATCTCTGGAAATCTCACCAGTGCCAGAAGCTTGTTTTACATGTCAATCCCAGTTCCCTCTCCTTCACCTCCTCCTTTGTCTCCCACTAACCCCCTATCGCATCCCATTTCTACTCCCCAGGGAGGTGAGGCCTTCCATGTAGGATCTTCAAAGTCTGTCATATGCTTTAGAGCAGGACCTAGGCCCGCCCCCATGAGTCTATGCTGACACAGTATCCCTCTGTGTGGAATGTGCTCCCCAAATCCCTTCATGTACTAGGGATAAATACTGATCCACTAACAGAGGCCACATATATTGCTGAGGTCTCCTCACTGACACCCATGTTCAGGCAGTCTGTATCAGTCCTAGGCTAGATTCCCAGCTATCAGTCTGGGGTAGATGGCTGCCCCCTGTTTAAGTCAGCTGTCTCTGTGGGTTTCACCAGCCTGGTCTTGACCCCTTTGCTCCTCCCTGTCTGCAACTGGGTTCCAGGACATAGGCTCAATGTTTAGCTGTGGGCCACTTCTTCTGCTTACATCAGCTACTAGATCATCAATATCATTAAGGTAGCCTCTCCACTAATGCTTACATTGTTAGCTGGTGTCATCCTTGTTGATCTCTGGACACATCCCTAGTTTCAGATTTCTCTTTAAACCTATAATGGCTCCCTTTATTATGGTATATCTTTCCTTGCTCTCCTCTGTTCTTCCCCTAACTCAGTATTCCTACTCTCTTATGTCCTTCTCTCCCCTCCTCTTTTCCCCTGTTATTTCTTTGAGCTCCCACTCCCCTCCTCCATGCTCCCAATTTGCTCAAAAGATCTTGTCCCTGTCTCCTTATCCAGGGGACCATGTATGTCTCTCTTAGGGTCCTCAATGTTTCCTAGCTTCTCTGGCAGTGTGGATTGTGGGCTGGTAATTCTTTGTACTATGTCCAATTTAGTGTTCCTATGGGATTCCTGAGTGTGTGAATGAGTGGTCCTATTTCTTCTTCTCTTTTTCTTCTGTTTTTTGTTTTGTCCCATTTTTATGTACTAGTTTGTGTTTTATTCATTTCATATTTTATTTTATTTTATTTTCATCCATGAGAAACCTATTTGTTTCCTAAAGAGAGACAGAAAGGGAAGGATCCAGATTGGAGGGGAGGTGGAGGAAAGGGGAGTAGTAGAGATAAGGGGAACAGTAATCAGGATACATTATGTGAGGTTAAAAAGGCGAATTTTCATAACCAACATATGGAAGACTTAGTCCATTTTTCATATATCATAGTCTCCCTTAGCAATACTGTAAGTGAGATTTATGTACGATTAATATGAGTGAATGAAGGGATGCTACCTTTTGATCAAGTAACACATTTTTCATAGTGCCAGATAGGTCTGCTGGTTGGAAACAATGCATTAAATATGACATACATTCTAGTGGTCCAGAAGTAGACACCAGTCATATGAGCACTAGAATAAACAAACTCTGATTCTAATTCTGAGTAATATCAACTATATGGCTAATACTTTCTAAACTGAGACATTGCCAAAATGCTTTCATAATTCCCCTAAAATATCATACTACACTTGAACATTTGACTTAGAAAAAGTGCTATGAATGAATGAATGAATGGAGACTAATATGTCACCTAAGGTAAAAAGAGATAACAAAGTCTGTAGCACACCATGTATGTACATAGAAGACTCTCATAAATGCATATCTCTCACTCATCCTGGCTAACATTTTAACAGTAAGGAAGAATGTCTAACTGGGCACATGATGACTGAGCTCACTGTGTAAACAGTGCAAGATCAGACCATGTTCTGGCATGTCTGCAAAAGTTCTCATGGTACAGTCCAGACTTCTAACAGATGAAATGCCAATGAAGTCTCTTTGAATGGCTGATCAAAGCTTTGCCTTGCCACTTTGCCATTTTGCTCATTAGGTGAAGTCACTACTTGATCTTTGCTTTAAGTTGGGGCATGATTTCAGGCTGGAATTAAAGATATTCTTGGACTTAAATTTAGAAACTTATTCTTTTTTTAAATAATTCACCACTATTTGAAAATTTTTATCTTTTATTGAAAAGAGATTCTTTGCCATGCAATATACCCCTCTCTCTACTCCCCCTACCCAATTCCTTCCATCCAGGTCCACTCTCTTTCACTCTCTCATTAGAAAAGAATAAACTTCTAATAGGTAAACAAACATAACACAGTCAAATATAATAAGATGATGAAAAAGCTCTCATATCAAATGTAGACAGAACCAAGCAGACAGAAGAGTCAACTCATTCTCATAGTCAGAAGTCTCATAAAAATATTAAAGTAGTCACTATAGTATATATGCAGAGGACCTGGTAATCTCATGTAGGCCCTGTTCTAGACACTTCAGTCTCTATGACCTCATATGTGTTTCCATTATTTGATTTAGAGGCTTTGTCTCCTGATGTTCTCCACACTGTCTGACTCTTAGAATCTTTCCACCTCATCTTCCACAGGATTCCCTGAGATCTGAAGGGGGCGATTTGATGGAGATCTCCAATTCAAATTCTTTCTCAGCATAATGTATGGCTGTGGATATCTAGATCTATTCCCATCTGCCATTGAAGAAAATATCTCTGATGATGACTGGACAAGGCAACAAGCTATGAGTAAAGCAGGGTATCATTAGGAAGCATTTTATTGGTTTTGTTTCATTTTATAGACAAGACATATTTGGTTTTATCCTAGGACTCCGTGCTCTCTATTCTTTGGTTTGTGGTTACCCAAGCAATGTCAGGTAGTTTCCTTCTCGTGGGGTGGGCCTAAAGTCAAATCAGACACTAGATGTCTACTACTGCAACTTCTGTGTCAACATTGTCCAACATATTTTATAGGCAGGACAGATTACAGGTTAAAGATTTTGTGTCTAGGTTGATGTCTATGTTTTTCATTTGGGTCCTTAGACAGTACCTTCCCACACAAAATGGAGAGGAAGGTAGGTGTGAAGGCTCCACATAGACAACAGCTTGATTTCTCCAAGTTCAATAAGTTGTGTGGACATTACAACAGGTGATGAGGCCTTGATGTCAGCTTGCAGAGAGCAAACCTTTGTCCTAGCAACAGCTTAGATTATTTGGGGATTCCCATGGGACCACCTTGGATGATGACTCAACTGAATTCAAACCAAACCCAAAACTGGAAGCCATGCCTGGCTGCAAGAGATAGCCAACTGAGACTTCACATCCCTTATTACAAGGAGTCCTCCTTAATATCATCTTCATACATTCCAGGATGTTTACACTGCACTAGGTTTCCTCACCATATCCCAAAGACTCTCCAATTCCATCTCTTTCTTGCCCCTCTCTCCTTCCATCCCATTCCGATCCCTGACCAGATCCCTTCCAACCCTGTCTCCACATGCTCTTAGACCACACATAAAATCTATTCTATTTTCCCTTCCAAGGAATATCCATGAACACCTCCCCTACTGCCCACCTCTTCACCTAACCTCTCTGGGTAAAAATAATGTAGTTGTTTATCATCTACTTAATGGCTAGCATCCACTTCTAAGTGAATGCATACAGCATATTCTTTCTGGAAGTCACCTCACTTAGGATGACATTTTCTAGTTGCATCCATTTACCTGCAAATTTCATGATGTCATTTTGTTTTAAGAACTAAGTAATACTCCATTGTGTAAATACACCACATTTTCTTTATGCATTCTTCAGCTGAGGGACATCTAGGTTGTTTCCAATTTCTGAATATTATGAATGAATCTTCAATGAACATACTTGAGCAAGTATCCTTGTAATAGGATGGTACATCCTTTAGTGTTGGGTATATGCCCAAGAGTGGTATACCTGGGTCTTAAGGTAGATCGATTACCAATTTGTGAGGAAGTACTGCATTGATACCATAGTGGCTATACAAATTTTCACTTACATCACCCATAGGGGAGTATTCCCCTTGTTGTATATCCTTTCCTTTATGAGATGTCATTTGTGTTATTAATATTAGTCACTGTGACAGTTTTAAAATGAAACCACAGTATAGTTTTGATTTGCATTTCATTGATGGCTAATGCTGTTGAACATTTCTTTAAATCTTTCTCATTCATTTGAGATTCTTCTGTTAAGAGTTCTCTGTTTAGATCTGTACCCTAGTTTTTAATCAGACCATTTAGTATTTGACATCTAGTTCCCTGGGTTATTATACATTCTGAAAGTTATTCCTTTGCCTGATGTGGAGTCGCTAAAAATAATTTCCTCTACTCTAGACTGTCACTTTGTCCCATTACAGTGTCATTTAACTTACAGAAGCTTTTCTGTTCATGAGGTCCCATTTACTAATCGTTGATCTAGTTGCACTACTGGTGTTCTATTCAGTGTATCATGTTGTGGTGTTTTATTTACTTAGACTAGAGATTTGTGCAGGGTGAGAAATATGCCTCTATTTGGAGTCTTCCACATGCTGAATTTCAGTAAGAACAGCACCATTTGTTGAAGATGCTTTATTTTTTTTCAAATGTGTATTTGTGGCTTCTTTATCAAAAGTCAGGGTCTCCATATGTGTGTATTTTTATGTTTGGGCCTTTAATTCAATACCACTAAGCAAAAGCCTGTTTTTATGCTAATATCATACATTTTATTATAATACATCTGTAGTATAATTTGAAATCACGGATAGTGATGCCTACAGCAGTTCTGATTGCACTACTCTTTTACTTGCTTGGTAAGTTTCCTGAAGATATTTTACATTATTCGTGACTATTATAAAAGGGTTTCCTGATTTCTTTCTCAGTCCATGTGTCATGAATATATAGGAGCGATACTATATTTTTTGGGTCAATCTTGTATCTAGTCAACTTTGCTCAAAATGTTTATCAGCTGTAGGAGTTCCCTATTGGAATTTCTCAGTTAATGCATGTATATTATGTCATCTACAATAGAATACTTTGATTTCTTTATTTCCAATTTGTATCCCCATGTTCTCCTTCATTTTTCTTATTGCTGTAGCAAAAATGTCCAGTACCATATTGAATAAATACAAAAAGAGTGGACTACCTTGTCTTGTTCCTGATTTTAGTGGAATTTCTTTGAGTTTATCTCCATTTAAATTAATGTTGGCTATAAGCTTGTTATGAACTGACTTTATTATGTTTATGTATACCCTTGGATTCATAATTTCTCCAGGACTTTTATCATGGGTGGATATTATATTTTGTCAAAGGATTTTTCCACTGTTTTTAATTTATTCTTCTCTAATAAATTACATCCCAACCACAGTCTTCACTCCCTCTACTCCTCCCATTGCCCCTACCATCTCACCTTTACAATAGATATATTTCTCTATTTCCTTTCAGAAAGAGGAGGCCTTCCATGCATAGCAAGCAAATACTGCATAACAAGTGGCCATACGACTAGGCACAAACCTCATATCAAGACTTGATGAGACAACCCAATTGGAGGAAAAGCATCAGAAAAGCAGGCAAAAGAGCCAGGGATATATTCAACTCCCACTGTTAGAAGTTCCATGAGAAGACCAAGATACATAAAGTCCATGCAGTGGCCCTAGCTCACTGATTGTCCCTTCAGTCTTTGTGATCCCCTATGAGACTTGCTTAGTTGATTCTGTGGGCCATGGTCTAGTAGTGTTCTCAACACTTCTGGTTTGTATAATCCACCCCCCCCACCTCTCTTCCTCAGAGTTCCCAGAGCTCCAACTAATATCTGGCTCTATGCCTGCTCCGTTCATCTGCTGGATTGGGCTCGAAACAGTACAGATCTATGTGTATAAATTTTAAAGTATATCCTTATGATTCTCTTTATTTCCATAGTGTCTATTATTATGTCTTAATTTTCATTTGTGGTTTTGATAATTTATGTAGTCTCTCTGTGTCTTTTATTTAGTTTGGATAAGAGTTTGTCTATTTGTTGAGTTTTTCAAAGAACCAATTCTTTGTTTCATAGTTCTTTATATTGTTCTCTTTGTTTCTACTTTACTGATTTAATCCTTTAGTTTGATTGTTACTTTCCATCTACACCACTTGGATGTGCTTACTTTTTTTTGTTCTAGAATTTTGTGCTAAGAAGAAAGTTCATAGCAATATGTCCCTAAATAAAGACTTTGGAGAAATCCCGTGCTAGCAACCTAACAACACACCTGAAATCAGTAGAAAAAAAGATAGACAGATAGATAGATGATAGATAGATAAATAGGTATATAAATAATATCCAAATTACTAAAATCAGAAACAAAAGGGGAACATAATAACAGAGCACCTAGGAAATACAAAGAATCATTATGGTATGCTTTTAAAACACATATCTGACAGAACTGGAAAAAATCTAAAAGAAATAGATAATTTTCTCAATAGATTTGGTAAGTATACACCACTTACCAAACTTAAACCAAGATCTGATAAACAATTTAAATAAACCTATAATCTCTAAGGAAATAGAAGTGGTTATTAATAGTCTCCCAACCAAAAAAAATAGGCTTAGACCATACAGTTTTAGTGCAGAATTCCACCAGATTTTACAAGCAGAGCCAATGCCAATATTCTTCAAATTATTACACAAAATAGAAACAGAATGAACATTGGCAAATTTTATGAGGACACAGTCACTCTGACATCCAAATCACACAATGATTAAACAAAGAAAGAGAATTACAGACCAATTTCCTTCATGAACATAAATCTATAAATATTCAATAAAATACTCACAAATGTAATCCAAGAACACATTGAGAATATCATCTACAATGATCAAATAGACTTCATCTGAGGGTGCAGCGATGGTACAACATGTGGAATTCAATCAATGTAATCCACCATATATGCAAACTAAAAGACAAAAGCAAACACAAAAGGAAACCCATAATTATCTCATTAGAAGCTAAGAAAAATCATTTGACAAAATCCAACAGCCCTTCATGTTAAAAGTCTTGAAGAGTGTAGGGATACAAGGAATATATCGAAGCATAATAAATGAAATACACAGCAATCCAACAGACAACATTATATTACGTTGAGAGAAACCCAAAGCAATTTCACTAAAATCAGCAGTAAGACAAGTCATCCTCTTTCATCATATCTGTTCTGATGTGGGATGCCGCTCTGTACGCTGTGAATATGTTTTATCACTTTTGGTTAATAAAGAAGCCTATTAGGCCAATAGTCAAGCAAAATACAGCTAGTTAGGAAATCCAAACAAAGATACAGAGAGAAAGAAGTCAGAGACAGGGAGATAACATGCAGCCACTGGACGCCACAACCACATGTTGATAAGTAGATCACTATAAAACAGTTAATTTATTTGTGAGAGCAAGTTAGCAATGTGCCTCAACTGTGGGCCTGGATAGAACACATAAATACATCCAGCTACACATTAATACAGTACATGAAGCTCTAACTAGACGGCTCTCACTTATAAATGGATACTAGTTGTTAAGTAAAGGAGAATCATGCTACAATGCACAGACTCAGAGGGTCTAAGTAAAAATGAGTGCTCAAAGGGCAGGAGGATGCATGGACAGTAGGCAGAAATAGAAGATATTTTGTGAGTAGATGTGGGGCAGGTGAGGATGGGAACAGGAGGGAGTAGGCATTGGTTGGAAGTTGCAGAGGGAGAGAGTACCAGGTGAGACAACTGGAATTATGGAAGGGGCGGGGCATTTGTGTGTTCATGTAGAAAGGTCGTGCTGTGGAAACTCCCTGGAATACATGAGAGTAGCCATATTGAAGTCTTATAATAATGGTCGATATGGAGCCCGAACTAGTCATCCTCTATAACCAAGCAAGCCTCCTAGTAGTGGGGCTTGGACATCAACCCAGTCACAAACCTTTGACCTACAATCTGTCCTACCTACAAGATGTGCTGGAGTACTGATGGTACAGAACTTGCAGGAGTGGCCAATCAATGACTGGTCCAACTTGAGGCCCATGATAGAAACCAGAGGCAGCACAGCCTAGAAACCTGGGATAAAATAAACAGAAGTGTGTGGGCTAAGTGATTGAAATGACTGCTAATGTCATTCTGCCACACTCATTGATCAGTGCTTAGCTCAAGTGTCAAAAGGGTGGAATAATCCAACAACTTATAGAGTAGATGCAGACAACCACAGTCATACACTAGGAGAAGCCAGAGAAACCCCAGTGTGAGGAAGGATTGTAGGAGCTAAAAGGATAGAGCACAACACAAGAACATGACCTACAGAATCAACATCGTCCCTTTATGGGTGTGAGCTAGGTCCTCTGTATATATTTTATGATTTTATATCTCTGTGTTCTTGTGTGACTCCCAACAGCGGGAACAAGGCACATCTCAGACTCTTTTGCCTGTGCATGAGACCCTTTCCTCCTACTGGGTTGACTTACCCAACCTTAATATGAAGGACTGTGCCTAGTGTTATTGGAACTTTTGGCCATGGTTTATAGGCTATCCCTGGGAGGACTGCCCTTTCTTTGTTAAAAAGGGAAATGGGGGAGAAATGAATCTGGAGGAGAGGGGGATTGGGGGGGGCTGGGAGGAGAGGAGCAAGAAGAAACTGTGGTCTGGATGTAACGTACAAGAGAAGAATAAATAAACTAATTAATAAAATAAATGTTTTTTTCTAACATAGCACACGTATACCTGAAGTTTAATGTGAATTTCCTACCCACATAATTTATCATGAAACAATAATATAGATCTGAGGATAACATAAAACTATAATTTATCTTGATTCTGTTTATATTAACAAGAAAAGGTATGACCATTTTAATAGCTAATAATGGGCATCTGAAACAAATACATGTCAATTCCACATAATACCAACCTTTAATAGAGTTGTTTAAATAAATGTCTTATTGATCTGCACCCATGCATGTTATTTTGAGTATCACCCATGAATGGAACTATGCTTTCTCTAAGCAATTATCAGCATATTGTTAGTTTATAGACAAATGGACTGAAACTAATCAGTCTGATGTTCAAAACTGTTGAAAAGTTAATTTACCTTCATCCTAGTGCTGTTAACCACTGTCTTTCAAAATGGGTACTCCCAACTTCCCAAGGCTTTCTCCCTTAGTATTTGGAATAGCATATATTCTCAAGTCTCCATTCTTTATACACGTGGTCAATCCCACTGCTGCTTTCTTCCCTAAAATTACAGAGAATCTTCTCTATTTTGTGACAGTGAGTAGTTTCTTCTTCAACCTAGAATCTGAATGAACAAGTCCCCATCTTCCCCACAAGTGTCCTGGGTTACCTGACCTTTATTTGTGAGCACTACTGCTGTTGCAGTCATGCTGGCCCTTTATCAAGTATCTACATAAACCCTAGGAAACTTGAGACAATGTGGGGCATGGAAGAGTTGGTGTGAAAGGGATGGAGGGCATAGAATCTTTCAGAGTTATGAGGATGAAGATTCTAAATTCGTACACTCAATGACTTGTCCCTTCTTACACACACATATCAATCTTTGGCATACTCACATGCATGGCCATTAGTAATGTATTGTTAAACATGTTGTTTCTGTAAAATCATTCTGCATGCTCCTCTGAATACTCCCTATTAATTGTGAGATATTCATTTACATGGTGCTTTCTCTGTCCACAGCTTTTAGGCATTCGTGCTTCCTCTGTTCACAGTTATTAGGCACTCATGATTCTTAGGTGATGCTGTCCCCCTCCACACATGAGGAATTGGCCTTTTTAGCCCACTTATCAATAGCTCTGAAAAAACATTGGAAAAAGCAGAAAGACAAGGAAGCATAATTTGCCATCACTGACTGAATTTTGAACTAGTTTTCCCTGAAAAGCTTTTGTCTAAACATGAGCTGGTCCTAGGTCTCAGAGAACTTTTCACCGTGCATGAGAAAAGCAAGGACTCCTATGATGATTAAAAATCACAAATCTAGCAGAACAATGTGAGGACCATGGTGAAGTCAGCTTTTCCCTGGGAAGGTGTTTACTGAACAACTGATCATAAGGCTTGTTCAGAACGGACTCATGAATAGATGTACTGCTGAACAATTGCTTAAAACAGCTATTCTTGGCAAGGTGCTCCCCAGTGACATCACAAAATTCTGACCAGGGTGATTTCTGCTTAACTTAGACTGATAGATTCAGTATTTCAGTTTTATCTCCTTAGGTGGGACACAAACTTCTCATAACATATTAATAGTAATCCTACAGCATATACAAACAATAACAACATGAAGTAATAGGTACATTACTAATTTGACTAGAGTAATTATTTTCACACATGTGAAACAACATAATTTATACGTTTACTGGTTCTACCTTAAAACATGGTAGAATTGTCTTATCAATTTCTACGTGACTAATACTATTTTACATATGAAATATAAAGTAAAATGTTTAACCCTAAAAAAATTCCCATCGCCTCTTCTCAGAAAGTTCAAGACAAAGTCATGCTTTAAGGGAGACAGTGTAGACTGGTTAACTGGGCCTCACTAGGTCTCAACTGCCAGTCAAGAAAGGAAAACATAAAATGCTAAATGATAAAGTTGTGCTAAGATAGTATTGAATAGATATGGACATTAATAAAAGATTTGATAGTTACATTTCCTGGGATTGCAGAATTTCATGGCTACTGGGAAAGGATACTTTAAATTATTCAGAGGATTGTGTCTGCGCACTGAGACATCATGTCTGAGTCAGCAAGTACAGTTGAGTGTGATTAGTGTTCTGGGAGAAGAATGCAATGTTGAATGTGGACAGAAGAGAAGGAGAGGAACCACACGTGAGAAGAAAAGGTAGAAACTGCTAATGAAGTCAAGCAATCTAAAACCTGAAGGTTAGCAGGATTTCACCAAGTAGAGACGAAGAGAGGTGATATTAATGATGTCTCCTTTATTAGGAAAAGAGCAATGCAAGAGCAGAAGTGTTCAAATCAATTTCTTGCAGAGATACCAGGGTAGCTTAGATCAAAGTTGTGATGCATGCATTTTAAGATCATTCTATGTATATTGATTATGAATTCTGAGAAACACAACAGTATCAGAAATCAAACTGACAATTCACGATACCATGAGTTCATGAGGATTATGAAGAGTCAATGTGTAAGTCACAGCCTTGAACTCAACACTGACAGGGGTTAAATATCACCTTTTCCTTTACAGAGGGCTATCTTATTAGTGATAAATTTGGTACCAATTATTCCCAACAAGAAGACCATAAGAGTAGAGAAAAAGGGGAGAGAGGAAAACTCAATTATTGTGTACCTCCTGTAACAGAGTAAACAGAGTATCATTGTCTGTCAGGAGCTGAGGCTTATTCTAGGGGACCAGACTATGTATTGCCCTGTGGACAGTAAGTCCTAGAATCAGTTGCATTTCCAATTCCTCTTTCCAAAGGCATCAAACTTGTATGAGTCAAACAACTGATTTAGATTTTTGTGATGTACCTCAAGTTACATAGATGTTTCCTCTCAGGCCACATCAGACAGTAGTGTGTGTTTTGGCTTTCTTCTGTAATTTTGAAGATGATTTTAAGTAACACCTCTCCTGTCCCATAGCTTATTCCTTCTGGATATTTCCAGTGTATTTCCCTACTTACAGATCTAACATAACCATTATTGCACTTCCACATCTCACTCTCAGGGATAAAATACGCAACATCTGAGACCCTCAGTTTCTTTGTTTTAACCTGGTAGAAATATGTTAAATAGGTGAGATCTGGTGCGTTCAGAGTAGTATGGCCATACTCAGATATGGATTTTAAACATAGAGCAAAGAATTATCAGCTTAAAATCCACACCAGCAGAGAAGTTAGAAAACAAGGAAGACCCTATGAGAGACGAACATGGTATCATGGAGAAGGGGAAAGGGATAAGACCTACTGAGCAAATTGGAGCAAGGGGGAGAAGGAGCTAGGGGAAATAGACGGGGAAAAGAGGACAGGAGAGGAGAGAATGAGGGAGCATGAAAGTTGAGTTGGGGGAAGAATAGAGGAGAACAAGTTAAGAGATACCATAAAGAGGGAGCCATTATAGATTTAGAGAGAAATCTGGCACTAGGGAAATGTCCAGAGATCTATAAGAATGACACCAACTAACAAGCTAAGTAATAGTAGAGAGGCTACCTTAAATGCCCTTCCCCAGTAATGAGACTGATAACTACCTTACATGCCATCCTAGAGCCTTCATCCAGTAGCTGATAGAAGCAGGAGACACCAACAGTTAAACACTAAACTGAACTCCTGGAATCCATTTGAAGAAAGAGAGGAGTGATGAGGAAAGGGGTCAAGACCAAGCTAGTAAAACCCACAGAAACAGCTGACCTGGACAAAGGGGGTTACATGAACCCCAGATGCATAGGTGGGAAACCAGCATAAGATTGATCCAGATACCCTGAACGTGAGTGTCAGTGAGGAGCCCTCAACAATATTTGTGACCTCTGGTAGTAGATCAGTATTTATCTCTAGCACATGAATGGATTTTGGGAGCCCATTCTGCACAGAAGGATACTCTCTCAGCATAGACACATAGGTGAGGGCCTAGGCCCTGCTCCAAATGATATGACAGACCAAATATTTATATCTCACCAATACTCACATAATGAAGCCATAACCCTAGTGAGATAGGATTTGGATATACAACTTGTGGAAATCAATTAGGGCAGTACTCTTGTGTGAAAAACAAAACAGGCCAACTCCCCCTCCACACTCAGCTGCAAAATTGTAATATAGGAAACAACCTTACCATACTGCCAACATGATCTCAAACTTCTCACCTCCAATAATCATAAAAAAGGTAATTTTAGGGCATGCTGTTTAGTTATTTGGTTCTAACCGCCCAAACTAAAATATCCACTACAAACCCATACAGTAGAATAACAGAGAAAGTTAAAATACAGTATCCAAGTAAAACTACTAAATACCTACTGCAACCCCCACACATGCGCATAGGCACAAGTGCACTGCCTATTATTTGACAACAAAAGGATTGAGAAAAAATTACCTAACAGTCTAATGTCCTGAAATTTTCCTAAATATAAATAGAATAAAATGGGGAAGCTGAAAAATTTTAAAAACATACCACTCCCTTCTTTCTGACCATTATCCATTAGAGCTCTCTGCTTTTTTAAATAATACCCAATAAAAAAAAGACAATGAAAATGAAAGAGTGGAACACATGCTTCTTAAATGGATGCATTTACTCACTTCCCAATCTTTCTTGGTTGATGATCCTCACTAGTTCTCCAGTAGACATAACAATAATTACACTATTCAATTTTACTTGGTGACTTGTAAACCTGCCCACATCTATCATAAGTACCCTCAAATTAGGACTGTCATTCCTACCTGATTATTTAGTACTTGTAGAGTCATGATTTGTCATAAATGTCTGAGCATGAATTGGCACTTCAATAGTTATTGATTTTGAATAACAGTGTGTTTATTGTGTCAGTAATTTATCCACTCCTTTCTTAGATTGATGTTCATTTTTGTACTCCCAATATGCTAGATAGTTGAACATGAATACTATTCAAAAAATTCAATCCAAATTGGTCAAATCAAAAATCACTTTTGGTATTCTGGGAGAAATGACATGCAGGGCAGTAGTAGTGCACCTCTTTAACCCCAGGACTCATGAGGCAGCGACAGGTGTATCTCTATGAGTTTAAGGTCAGCCTGGTCTACAGAGTGAATTCCAGAACAGGAAGGGCTGCTATGCAGAGAAACCATGTCTCAAAAACAAAAAAAAAGGAAAGAAAAAAAAAGAAAGAGACAACTGCTGTGGAGAAACATTAGATAATGGAAACAATTTCTGAATCAGATCAGCTTATATACTTCAAAGTTGTGTTGACCTCAGAAGATCACTGGATACATAACACAACTGAGGAAGAAGAATGAATAATCCAGAGAAAATTCCCAAGAAAAAGAGTAAATTGGCTTAGTTGTATAACACATACAAATCTTCCTAAATGTTTCTGTCTACTGTTGTCAACAGACATATAAGGCAAATGGTCTTCTTGTAGTCCCAACTCCACTAAAATTTAAAGCTGGCTTTGGAGTTGGAGCATAGTTCTCTCCTTCTCTCAACTCAGGCATGTTTACTAAAAGAAAATCCAAAATCTCTGTCTCATGTCAGAAGATTCATCTAATGTAATTCTACAAACTTTTGTTTGTAGAATTCTGTGATGGTGCTGAAACCATCTGGCCCTGAACATTTTTTGGTAGGAAGATTTTGATGACTGCTTCTATTTTGTTAGGGATTATAAGTCTATTTAAATTTTTTATCTGCTCCTGAGTTAATTTTGGTAGATGATAACTATCCAAAAACTCATCCTTTTCCTTTAAATTTTCCAATTTTGTGGCCTGAAAATAGCTTGGTATTGGCACAAAAATAGACAGGTAGACCTATGGAACTGAATTGAAGACCCTGACATTAACCCACACACCTATGAAAACCTGATCTTTGACAAAAAAACAAAATGTATATAATGGAAAAATAAAGCATCTTCAACAAATGGTACTGACATAACAGGATGCTGGCATGTAGAAGACTTCATATAGATCCATATCTATCACCATGCACAAAACTTAAGTCCAAAGCTGGGCGTTGATGGCGCACGCCTTTAATCCCAGCACTTGGGAGGCAGAAGCAGGCAAATCTCTGTGAGTTCGAGGCCATCCTGGTGTACAGAGCAAGTTCCAGGAGAGCCTCCAAAACAATACAGAGAAACCTTGTCTCAAAAAAAAAAAAAACTTGAGTCCAAATGGATCAAAAACCTCAACATAAATCCAGCCACACTGAACTTCTTAGAAGAGAAAGTGGGAAGTACTCTTGAATGAAATGGTACAGGAGATAGCTTCCTGCACGTAACACCAGTAACACAGACACTGAGATTGACAATTAATAAATAAGACCACCAGAAACAGAGAAGCTTCTGTAAAGCAAAGACACAGTCAACAAGACAAAACAGCAATCCTCAGGATGGGATGAAGATATTCAACAACCCCAGATCTGACAAAGGGCTGACTTCTAACTTACAAAGGAATGAAGATGCTATTCTCAAAAACACCAAATAACCCAATTAAAAAAGTGGTTGCAGAACTAGAGAATTCTCAACAGAGGAGTCCAAAATGGCTGACAGACACTTAAGAATGTTCTCAACATTCTTAGCCACCAGGGAAATCCAAATAAAAACAACTCTGGGATACTACCTTACTTCTGTCAGAATGGCTAAAAGCAAAAACACCAATGATATGAAAAGAGGGGAAAACTACTCCACTGCTGGTGGAAGTGCAAACTCTTTTACTTTGGAAATCAGTATGAAGATTTCTCAGGAAACTGGGAATCAGTCTACCACAAGCTCTAGCAGTACCACTCTTAGGCATATACCCACAAAAATGCACATTCATACAACAAGGGCATCTGTTCCAATATATTCATAGCAGCATTATTTGTAATAGCCAGAACCTGGAAACAACCTAAATGCCCCTCAACTGAAGAATGAATAGAGAAAATGTGGTACATTTACACAATGGAGTACTATTCGGTAAAACAACAACAACAACAACAACAACAACAATGGAATCTTAAAATTTGCAGGCACTAGAATGGATAGCACTAGAAGAAACCATCCTGAGTAAGGCAACCCAGTCACAAGAAGACAAACATGGTATGTATTCAATCATATATGGATTTTAGACATGAAACAGGGGGGTGTCAGCCTACAATCCCACCGCCAGAGAGTCTGGGTTACTGGGAGGACCCTAAGAAAGATATGCATGGTTCTCTAAAGAAGAGAAATAGGACAGAATCTCCTGAGGGGATTGGGAGCACATGAGGAGGGGAGAGGAAGCTGGGAGAAAGAGAGGAGGTGAAGAGTAGGGGAGAGGAGGAGGACATGGGGATGCAGGAAGGTTGAGTCTGGGGAAGAATAAAAGATAGTAGGACGAGAGATACCATAACTAAAGGATCCATTTAAGATTTTAAGAGAGATCTGGCACTAGTGAGATGTCCAGAGACCTACAAGGATGACACCAACTGGAAATCTAACCAATAGTTGAAAATCACCAATAATGTGATTGATGACTTCCTTGTATGCCATCCTAGAGCCTTTATCCAGTGGCTGAAGGAAGCAGAGGCAGACACCTACAGCTAAACACTGAGCTGATCTCCTGGAAAACAATGACAGAGAGGGAGGACTGATGAGCAAAGGGGTCAAGACTGGGCTGGTGAAACCCACAGAAACAGCTGACCTGAACAAGGGGAACTCATGAACCCCAGACTGATGACTTGAGGCCAGCATGGGAATAATGCAGACCCCCTGAATGTGGGTGTCAGTGATGAGGCCTAGGCAATCTATGAGGCCTCAGGCAGTAGATCAGTATTTATCTCTGGCATACTAATGGACTTGGGAACCCCATTCCACATGGAGAGATGCTCTCTCCACCTGTACACATGGGAGAGGGCCTAGACCCTGTCCAGCATGATATGACAGACTTTTGAGATCCCCCATCGAAGGCTCTACCCTCCCTGGGGAGGGGAGATGTGGTGGGATTAATGGGTTTGGCCAGAGTGGGGGAGGAAGATATGGAGAGGGAGCTGTGATTGTCATGTACAGTAAGCTTGTTTCTAATTTAAGTTAAAAGAAATGGAAAGAAAATGGGCCAGTTAAAGATTTTAATAGCGAAATACTCAATACAAACTATGTTTGTAGATGACAAGTAAGTATAAGAAAAAAATTGTTCCACAATATATGTCAGGCAACCTATATAAGCAATTTGAACTAAATGGTTATGAGTTTCTTCTACATACCTGTAAGAACAGCTGAAAACCAGATGACTAATAACACTAATGCTGGCAAGTATGTAGGAAAGAATGGAAAAACATTAATGGACTATTCTATTGCCACTGATCTGATAATCCTTTGATTTTATTTTGATTCCTTAACACTTTTAAAGTATGAATATTTTCTCAAAATTTATAAGATATATACATATATATGCATATATATCTTATGCATATATGTAAACTTTCTGTTATGATATTAGTGATCATACAGAGTACTAACTAATTCTATAAATAAACTTCATCTAGCTTCCTGTGCATGATTTCTGGCTTGAGTCTGAAGCAGGTAATTAGGATTTATGATTGTGTACCTCAGATATAATTAATAGATCACAATTCTATAATGTGTCTGAGATCTACTGCATATAACATTTAAAATGTTTAAGTTTTCTGCAGTGAATCATGACCATTCCTAACAGTGACCTTTGAAGTCTCCAAAGGATGAATCCACCTGGATTGTATTGACACCATTAAGCTGACAAACACCACTAAAATATCAGCTATAGACTACAAACTGCTCAGGACTGTTTCAAAGAGGTTAGCTAAAATGATCCAGTCATATAGACTACTCCAGTCAGGACATCAAATGAGCTTTCAATCAAGGATGTTGTAGGATTGAGGAAGTTACATAGAAAGAGATAGGAAGGGCTGAGAGAGATATCTGGGGCTTTTGGATCAGGAAATTGTGGAGAATGGAGTCAGCTGACTATCCCTCTGACTACCCTTGGATTTATTGTTTTTTATCTCAATTTACAACTTTTCCAAGTTTTTATTAATACTAGAACAATGTATGCAACTGTAACACAACAGGCAGAGAACAGGGGACATGGGGAGAGTGAAGTAGAGAATTAAAATCTTGGCTTGTACTTGGTTAAGCAATACCTAGGAGAAGTGCTTCTATTTTTTTCCTTAGTGTGTCACCAACATATGATTGGTGACTCGGGATTAGTTATTAATACATTCAAGCTATCAGGATTTTGATGACTTATGTAAGGAATCTCCAACAAATTAAATCAAACACAAGGATAGATTTTATTACAAAGAGATAAAGAGGTACTTAAGTGAGAGCAGCAAACTTCCCAGAAAAATGTGACACAGAGACAGAAGCCTGTGTTAACTCAGATCTAGCTGTGTGGTTCCTATTGAAGGGAACAGAAGAGGAAGCTGCATCCAGAAAGTGAGCCAGGTAGCTTTCATAGTCAAGCCCTCAGAAAAATCTGTATCTTTCACAGGTCTCAAATCCAGCTATAGATTTCTTAGTGGGATGGTTTAACAGTGGAGAAGGCCTTACATCCAATGAGAAAGTAGCCAGTTTCGCCAATAACATTCACAGCACTACTATATGAATAGGGATAACTCAGGAGGACAGCGGTTATTGTGGTCCACATGTTGCGCAGCTATGTATAACCTGTTGATTATTTTTCTCCTCTCGAGCGGCAGCACTTTGAAAGCTACACAATAGGGTTAAAACTTCCAAGTTACTCTATATCTTAAGACACATGTATGGTATCTTCCACAGTAAGATCATAGCATCCAGTTCTAGGGTGTAACCAAGAGCAATGACAATAGCTCATGTTAGAAGCATCTATGGGAACTCACTGAACAAAAACTCAAAAAGAGGTAGCTCACACCTGGCAAACTGTCAGATTCAGGAAGTAAATGCTTCTTATTTTCTTTCATATGTAGAATCTAGGTGTGTGTGTGTGTGTGTGTGTGTGTGTGTGTGTGTGTGTGTGTGCAGATCATGGAAGAAGCATATGAATGAGGAAAATGGAATCCTGAAAAAGGCATGATAGAACAAAGGTTACATGGATGCTGAAGTGTGTCTATTTAGGGAAATTCAGCATGAAAATAATGAGTAGGAAGGGTCTAAATAAGAACAAAATAAGATTTCACAGTTGTGTGAAATTTTCATAATAAACCCATTTCATATGTTAAATTAAAATATTAATAGAAAAGAAAGCCTACAAAGTACTTAAAAACAGAGACTAAAATGGGACAAATCTAAATTTGGTTCCTAAAGTTCTAGGGAGATACAGAATTGCCCTATTTAACAGTCACAACTGATAATGGAGCCAAGAGCATTCTTTCAGTCATTGAACAATTCCATTTTAACTTAAACTTTAAGCTAAACCATACTTTCAATCTAGTACGAAAGTGGAAATCATGCATTTTTATATATGTATACATGTATGTGCATGCTCACGTGTATGCAGGTACACAAGTGAGTGCGGATATATGTACAGATGTGTGAATGTGCATATGGTAGCCAGAATTTAGCCATGGAAATTATTCCTCAGACACAAACCAACTTGTTTTTTGAGACAGTATCATTCTCTGGAGGCTGGACTTCCCTGAGAAGAACAGAGTTGCTAACCAGTGAACCACAGGAAGTCCCCTGCCTCTGCCTTTTAACTCCTGAGATTAAAATTACATGCCACCACTCCCAGATATTTTTAAGCTTCATATATTTTATCCTTATTTTTAATACAATATCAAAATACATAAAAATAATTTCTTTTTTATATATTCATGGGTTCTAGCAATTGAACTCAAGTCTTCCTGATTACAAACAAGTAATTTTTATTGACTGAGCTCTCAGCTCAACATAGGATGCATATTTTAAAATATGATCTTCTAAACTCCAAGGTAAATTTGCTAACTGTATACCTCATCTCATGAAGATTTTACAAGATATGTCGCAAAATAAAAACATAAAGAGGATAGACTCAAAAAAGAATGATATTACAATGATAGAAATAAACAGAAATTCAAAGAGAAGGGAGGAACAGACCGTAGAAGTAAAGTATGAAAATTGTGATACCTAAAGAGTTCTGAGAAAGAAATTCAAGATGATTAAATGACATGGACATTGAAATTAAATGGAGAAAATATTGAACACTATACAATCTTCAGGGATTCAAATGAACTATTTCAGTTTATTTGAATCAGAGTCTCTCTGATGTTCTTCCTCTTAGGTACACAAAACTGTACTTGCATGTTGTCCTTAACACTCTCATTTCGTGATTATAAACATGCCTATCAATGGCTTCTACAAAAGACGAGAAGGGCTGGAAAGAGACTGAGCAAAATCTCAAACTCCAAATGAGAATCCATCATATTCCCATCTATCTCCTTGTAAAAATCAAATTCCCATTTTATTTTTTCTAATTTTTCTAATAATTTCTAAAATATTGTTTCTAATAAATTTCATTGAACTGACCTAGGCATAAGATATTTTGATTTGGTTATCACCTTGTCACACATGGGGGCTGCAAACCTTGATTAAAGGATAGCCTCTACCAGTTTTACCAATGGGCTCATCTCCTGGGGAATTTTCTTGTTTGTTAGTTGATGTTGGAGGTTCCAGGCTACTGTTGGTAGTACCCTACCTAGGGAGGCAGGTTTGAACTTTATAACCATCATGGATCAGCATGGAAGAGGGAGCTGAAAGAAGGAAAGAATCAGAACTGCTGAGACTACAATAAAACAGAGTTTTTCACACACAACAAGACAATGTGCACAGAACCTGCAAGACCAGTTCAGAAAAAAATTTCATCATGGAAGGGAGAGGTTTCATGAAGTCCCATACTTAAATTCTGAAATATTGGTAATTGAGAACTTTGGGGAGAGAAAGAGTTAGCTTTCTTTAGTAATGTGACCCCGGTGGTTTAAACACACTCAAGCAGATAGCTAGACACTCAAGAGTATACAGGTAGTAAACTTGGACTCAATAGCTTTGAAAACAAATGACATCAAGCTGAATAAGTATAAAACTGGGGAGTTGAGTCTGAGAAAAGTTGGAGCAAGGAGTGAATATGAAAAAAATGCAAAGCATGAAATGCTCAATGATTAAAAAATAATAAAGAAATTTAACTTAACTAAGCCTGGTAGCAAGCTTGTAGGGAGCATTCTTCGATAGTTTCTGCTTCAGTGTCTGCTCAAGCTCTGTGCTGACTTACATCAATGATGGTTTGCAACCTGGGGAATGTAAGCTAAACAAACTCTGTCCCCTTCTCCCCTCTCTACTCCATATGCTCTTGATCAGGGTGTTTTTCACAGCAACAGAAAGAAAATGACAACGGATTTCAATCATATTTTTCTGCCCTACTGTTTATGTCTAAAATTGATGAGAAACAGGAGGCAATGTGATACAGAATGTTAAATCAATTCTATATCATTTACCTTTTGTTAAACAAATATTATCTTCAAATCTATCAAACTGTTTTTCTTTCGTCTGTAGCCTATTTCATAAAGCTTCATAACAAACAAGGTTGGCATAAATGTTACTAGCCAATGTATCCTATAATATGTTTGTGATTGAGATGTAGAAAGGACAATTAATTTTGATGTCTTTTTGATAATGAAAACGGCCAATTAGAAGAATAAGGTAATCATTGGTGTTATCAAATCTGTAATATAGCAAGGATGAAATGACTTAGTTTTACAAGTTGAGATGCAAACTTCTGGGAACAAGAGAAAAATAATATTATGCCAAGCAGTCAATGTGACATGGATGTCAAGGAAGAACAGAGCAGAACAGAAAGTTCACATCTGTCTACACAAAATGACCTAGCTCATATAAAATAGATTAAACTGCTGTCAGAAGGAGTGTCATATAAAATGTGTATTCATCATAGGCACCCACTCTTACTTTGTACTTCATTGTCTGATAGTTATTAGAAAAACTGAAGAACACAGGCACACAAACTTAAATGCATAGTCTAAACCAGAATGAACATTTTAATGGTGATATTTTAAAGTGTGGTTTTAAATGAAGGATAATACTTACCTGGAATGGTGTTGAAAGAGGGTTTCTACTATCCATTATTTGTGAAAAATTATTGATTGTATAACCCATGATTTTTAGGGATCTTTATGGCAGTAATTTCATTTTAGAATGTGAATATAGTTTAAATCCTTTCAACATAGTATAAAGTAGTTTTTCATTTTTGTTTCTGTAATTTTGTTACAGTGAGATATGAGCTCACTGTGCAATAATCCTAGTGGACATACTTATTAAAGTATAACTGGTGATTGGAGAATATTGATTCTATGCTTGAATCTCTATACTGCAGGACTCTTGCTGTAGGAATAATGTCTCAAACTATGTCTCCAGGATCCTAAATTCTAAATATGAAACATGGCAGAATGTCATATTCATACTCTGTACAAAGAAATTTCCTGTCTGAGTTATAGGGAATTTCTCCTCTGTCCCTAAACATCAGTTGATTTTAAATATAACCCCCCAAACAAGAGGACTGATCACTTCAAATCTCCTATGTGTTTATCTCAGCATCTTTTTTCAAGAAAGATGCTTCAGTTATGTAGATACTTAAACAAACATATTGAGTATATACAAAATTACTGACATTTGTTTAATATTCAGGAAAACATCATCTTGAAAAAATATACACATTATTTTCTAGCTTGAAAGGCTGTGGTCCAAAATAAATTATAAAGAATCCTTTCAACAGATTTAACTTACTAAAAACTTAATTAAAATGTAATTGCATCACTTACTGTCTTTTCTTTTCTCCCTCCAACCCCTTCAATAACCTCTCTCTCCAACCCCATTCAGGTCCAGCCAATTTCATCTCTAACTGATGGCCTTTTTTCTTTGATTATTATTGTTGCATATTAACAATATATGCTTGAACATGTAAATACATTATATTTAGACAATGCAATGTGTCTTGTGTGTTTATGATTTCAGAATTGACCACTTTGTATTGGATAACCAATTAGGGTACTCATCCCAGGGAGAAGTTTATTCTCACTCTCAGCAGTCATTAGTTGCCTAAAGTTCTTTGTCCAGAGTTGGGATCCAGTAAGATTTTCACCTACCTATTTATCATATCTATTGATTTTGTTATTGTTCATGTCCTGTTTAGGAAACCAAATCATTGAGGTATTATGAGTGTGGTTTCCCTTCTATTTCTAAGAGATATAATTTCTCAGCACACTTATTGGTCCTCTGGCTCTTACAGTCTTCTGATCCATCTTATGTTATGCTCCTAATCCCTAAATGCAAGAGTTTTGCTGTACATGTATCCTTTGGAAATTCCCATCATCTCTGCGTTGTAGCATGTTGATCAGTGTTGTAGTTTTCTGTAATGGTCTCTGCTTGCTGAACAGAAAACTTTTTGATGAGGAGTAACAGCTATATTATTTAAGGATAATTCTAAAACATAATTAGAAATACACTCATACAATTCAATGATATTTGTAGGTTATCGTCTAAATTCCATAACCATACTAGCCATAAGTAATTTGCTATGTTTCTAGTATTGGGCATGCTTTTTCTTCTATTGAATGAACTTTAAGTCCAACTTGACAATGGTCAGCACCAAGATATGAATATCACTATTGTACCTTAATAATACTTTGCCATGTTGGTAATTGTTATAGTTCATTGCTATCACCACATAGGACAACATTGGAAGAATAAAGCAGTCCATTATCAAAATGAAAATAAACTAATTTATAGACATTAAAATGTGCCCAAGCAGGTATAGCCCAATAAGAAAATTTTAAATTATGTGTAATCTTAGTTTATATAATAATATTGTTATATTATTTCATGGAACATTTTTAAATGTCAGAATGGAGAGGAAAGTGATGGCTTCATGACTTGTTCTGCATTCGTAACGAAATCCTTATTACTCGCATAAGAAAAGAATGCAGCATCAAGGGCCTACAACCCTGGTGATGAAGAGACAGATGGAATCTGTAGATTCCTGTGTAGCTAATGTGTAAGTTTGGAGTTCATTAAAAAATTCTGTCTAAAAATAAAGATATTCACTGGCCATTAAGGAAGACACCCAGTGTTGATCTGTGGCCTCCATTACACGTGACTATGATGGTTTGAATAAGAATTGCCCCATAGGCTTATTTATGTGCATGTTTCATCATCATGGAGTAGCACTATTTGAGAAGGATTAGTAGGTGTGGCCTTGCTGGAGGAATAGAGGAAGTGTGTCTTAGAGATTTAGAGGTTTCAAAAGCCCATGGCAGGCCCAGTCTCTCTCTCTCTCTCTCTCTCTCTCTCTCTCTCTCTCTCTCTCTCTCTCTCTCTCTCTCACCTCTCTCTCCCTCCATTTCCCTTCCTCTCTCTCTCACTTTCTCTCTGCCCTCTCTCTTTCTCCTTCTTTCCGCTTAGCTTGCATATCAGGATGTAGCTCTCAGCTACTTCTCTAGAACTTCTATTGCCATTGTCCCCACAATAATGACAATGGACTAATCTCTAAAACTGTAAACAAATCCCCAATTAAAATGATATCTTTATAAGAGTTGCCTTGGTCATGGTGGCTCTTCACAGTAATAGAATAGTGACTAAGACACATATGTATAAACACATATGTACCATACACACACACACACACACACACACATACACACACACACACACACACACACACACACACACACACACACAACTTCCTTGTTGACAAAGAAGACTGAAAATTTTTCCTGGCTTTCTAGATAAATATTTTGGCAGGTAGTATGAGACAAAGAGGGAAACAATTATGTTCATTCCTCTGAATAAGTCTGGAAAAGTTCTGGATAGTGCAGAAATAAAAGGTACAGAGACTTGAAGTTCTTTTTATTTCAGAAGTAACTCTGCATAGTAGATCTGTTTGTGTTTATTTATTTTGAATTAATTGCTAATATTTAAAATTAGAATATTGATACACTAAAAATACTTCCATATGACAACTATGAAAATCATTTTTCTAGCAAATTATTGCCAGCTCTAAAAAGAATAACGCAGTTCTACGTTTAAGACTTTATAGAAGAGAAAATACGGTGTTAATCATACTCCTTTCATTCTGAACATGAAAAACTGTATTTTACAGCAGTCTCTAAAGTTACTATTCTAAGTTTTATTTTGCCATTTACAAGTAGACAAGACATTTCCAGTTTTCTCTTATCCATGTAAATGCAATCTCCATAAATTCTTAAGATTCCAAGACAATTAAAGTGGGAATATCTTTTCAGCAAACCGATTCTTATGTAATTGAATATTCCTATGAAAAATTTATTTGCATCACTAGCCCCATTATGTGTAAAAAATAATTTCAAGTGAATTTTTAACCTGAAAACAAAAGTTCAAACCCTAAAGTTTCTTGAAGAAAATGCAGGTTTAGATATTTTGCTCAAGGTTTAGTGTTAACTTAATAGACTGGAAACAGAAATCTAAGCAGCAAAATGTCAAAAGTTCTAAATCATATTGAAGTTCATCCTCATTTTAAAAATGGCTTTATGAAAGTAGATGGACTAGGAGGGAATAGCTACAATCTTGTAACTAACAAAGATGTAGATTGGCGACATGTAAATGACCTCTCCAATACAGCCGTAGAGAAGCAAATGATTAAACAAAACGTGAGAAATCTGGAAAAAAATAACAGCTAATGAACACAGAAAAATATGTCTTTTATGACATGTAAGAAAATATTTTTTAAAAAACTCTGAAACACTTCAAATAATTCATCAACAAATATCAGTGAAGGTGCAGATCTGCCAGGTCTCTCACAAGTTCTTGGAAACAGTTCAAGAAAAGTTACTTTGGAGTACTTAAATGTGGCAAAATTAAACATTAGATCTAGACTATTGTCTAGTACTATCAGTATTATAAATGTCTAACAAAGAAAACAAGCACCCCCCCACACACATACGTAAAGCAAAACACAAGACTATCCACATTAGCCTGTCTTGTAATTGACAAAAATGCAACGATTCAGGTATGGACTACCTGAAAATTTAAAACTGTAGTGTATTACTTGTCAAGAATAAGAGAAAACACACTAATTAAAACACTAAGCTAATGAAGCTGACAAACTTTATCTGATAAATTGCCAGAACAAATTAGTGGATATATTACATGATTTTATTGATATTTAAGCAATTGAAATTTTTTAAGGTAGGGTTATAGATTAGACAATAGTTTTGACTCCTTCTTGGCTTTGGTGTGTATAGTATATCATGGAAATATTTTATTTTTGGATGTGTATATTGAAATATTTTGTAGTCTTGAAAGAAGTATCTCTTAATCCTTCTTTCAAAGGTTTAAGTAAAGAGTAGTTTGCATATCTATTTATAGTGTATATAAGAAAGGGGCAAAGAAGAAGCACATATGATAGATAAAAAGCAAATAGCAAAAAATATAAGCAACTGACAACTTCCTGGCCAGACTGAAACAACAAACACAGATCCTGCATGGGTTTGAGCTAGATCTTCTGCATGTACATCATGGTTGTGCAACTTGGTGTTCTTGTGGGAATCCTAACAATGCTTTTGCCTGGGCTTGGAACCCTTTTTCTTCATACTGAGTTGCCTCATTGAGCCTTGATATGAGGATTTGTGCTTAGTGTTATTTTAACTTTTTATGCCATAATTGGTAGATACCCTGGAGGCCTGCTCTTTCTTTGAAGGGAAAAAAGGAGGAACGGATCTGGGGAGAAGATAGGTGAGGGAGGGATGGAGGGAGGGAGCACTGCAGTCAGAATGTAATATAGAAGGGAAGAAAAAAGAAAACTTCCTTAGGGTAACACGGAAGTTCTCCTTCTTGTAACATTCCTGTAACTTTGACATTATATAAAAATGCTTAATTTCACAAACTATTGTATGCTATTCAATTAAAGTACAAACAGGTGTCCCTTAGGACACCAAGAGTGTTTAATCCCACAAGGCTGTTTAAGATGACTTAACCTCCAGGTATGGCTGAAGCGTCTAGGTTTAAGTATCCCACTGCTTGCTCTTCACAGCCAGAACATCAGCTGTCTTAGACACAAGGTGCAAAGAAGCGCAAGAAGACTGGAAGAGCAGCATGATAGTATTCTTCAGGTATATATCTGTTATTGCCTTTTCTTATTCTTTTCATTTCGCTTTTAAATGAAAATAGTTATGGGCTGGAGAGGTGGTATGCTTGGAATGCACTGGGCATACAAACATGAGGATCTGAGTTTAGGTCCCTAGCACCAAGAGAAAATCTGGGTCTGGCTAGAGAAGTCAGTAACCTTAGTGCTGGGGTGAGACAAACAGATTGCATTTCACTGGTTTGTTAGTGTAGCCAGCAGTAAGCTCTATGGGAAAAATCTATTTTGAAATAATAGCTTGCAGAAGCAATTTAGGAAAACATCCTGATGTAAACCATTGACCACCAAACAGATCTGAAAAGACAACATACCTGTATAGACAGGTATACACACACACAAATCGCATTATATATTTACCATTTGCTGCATATTTTAGTTATATTTTGTGTTAACATAAAAATTTACATTGTTTCATCATTTATTAAAATTTGTCCAGGGTCATTATGAAAAGCCTTATTATTCAGAAAACTAAAATTGGAACTGCATGTGATCTGGGAATCTTACTTCTGATACCCATCCAAAGACAATGAACTATATGCCATAGTGATATCTTCACCTTCATGTCCATTGTACCATAATTCACAGCGGCTAAGCCAAGAAAACTACCTATGTGTTGAGCTTCAGATGAAAAGATAAAGAACAACTTTTAAGCTGTCAAAAACAGGTGAGGTCCTATCATTTCTAACAGTGTGGGTGATCAAGGAGGGCATTCTGCTAAATGAAATAAACAACAGAGAGAATGGAGAAATATCATATAATTTGACTTGTGGGTGGGATTTTTGAAAGGTTGAATTCATATTAACAGAAGATAGGATGCTAGTTACCAGGGCATATAGAAGCAGGGTGCATGATAGAGTATTAGATAATGTAAGCAGTTAGTTATACAGGAAGAATGAGATTTTGTGAGCTGGTACACAGAATAGTGAATGTAATATAAAGTAATATATATTGTTTATATCCTGAGATTAATGAGACCGGAAAGTAAGTTAAAGTGAGGTCATTCATGACCTGATAGCATATGCAAAAGTTTTTAGAATTCAGTGTGTCAAACAACAAGGGAGGGCTCAGGGGAACTAAAGGGTTATTATCAGGTTGTGATTGGCATTTCATAAAATTCCTTTGACAAATTGAAGGATTGTGAATTATTGGAAAGAAACAGAACAAGTAATGTGTTACTAAATTCTTTCATTGACAAAAAGAAAAGCCTTAGGCTACAACACAGGCAAGGTGGGGACTAGCTGAAGGAGATATACTTCTGAGGCAGAACGCCAAGACTTTATCTTTGATCCACTATAGTAATGAGAGAGAGAAAGAAATAAAATGCATATTTCATGGGAGGCAAACACACAAAAGTAATAAGAGATTCAATTCCTATCTTCTTAATGTACTCTATGCTCTCTGTCTAATGGACAGCTTGAAATAATCACCAAAGATTTGGAACTCAGGAGAAATACAGGTTAGATGTCTGTTAAGAAGAGTAGGAGTACACAGATATTCTCTTTAATGAACTATTAATAAATAAATGGATAAATTATGAGCAAACTAGAAGAAGGATGAAGAAAACATTTCAAAGAAACTGATATTCATAGAGATCATTCATTCTAGCATCTTCAAAATGAGATTTCCGATGTTTTCTTTGATAATTTGCTTCTAATTCATAATGTTTTGTTCATCAATTGGTTTTGACTATTTAATGATAATAGTGTCTGTAGTCCAATTTTCAGGGACCGGTGCTCTAATTCTCCTCACTATGTCACATTTCTTGACAAGATCTGTGTTAACAGAATGTGACATATAAAGTTTGCACATACAAGATCTCTTCAAAGCCTGTCAGCAGGCCAACTGAACCTGTTCAAAAAAGCAGAAAAAAAGCCTTGTTTTTTGATACACTTGAAATATTTGGTGGCGTTAAAACATTCTGTCTAAAATAGGGCATGTTTTGCATTATTCTATGTGTGTAGCTATGCATTTCTTATAAAACATTCATAAATATAAAAGTTTAGATAAAATAAAGAGCAGTAATTCACCTACCTTCCCCTGGAAAAAAATGACTGGCAATGTTCCTAAGTGTGTGTGTGTGTGTGTGTGTGTGTGTGTGTGTGCGTGTGTGTGTGTGTGTGTGTGCGTGTGTGTGTGTGTGTACCATTGGGAACATAAATATGAAGTAAAATCAAACAAAAGAACAAATCAGTATTTGAAGAATTTTTCTGTCACACAGTGGTCAAGCAAAGTAGAAGCCTCTATAAAAGATAGATTGCCTCTCCTGTAGGTTATTCTAGATAGACCTTAAATCAGTATTATCTTACTTTAACTTCTGCTGGCATAATAGTAATACATACCACATAAAAATAGTAAAACAGAGAAAATAACTTGGAAGTTAGGAGAACTGGCTGTTCTTCCAGGGGGCATGGGTTCAGTTCCTAATACCCACATGACACCTCACAACTGTCTATAAGTCCAGTTCCAAGTATCTGATTCCCTCTTCTAGCCTCTTCTGACACGCCATACATGTGGAGCATAAATATTCCTGCAGGCAAAACACCTAGACAGGTAACAATAAATAAATCTCGCCTGGACTCTTAGGGGAGTGCCTGGACCCTACCCAGAGTAAAATGACAGACTCTAGATATCCCCTATGTGGAAGGATTTGGCAATAGGGTGGGAGGGTGGGGGGGGAAGGGGAGTGCGGGAGGAGGGGAGGGAGAGGGAACTGGGATTGACATGTAAAACAAGCTATTTAAAATTAAAATAAAAAATGAAAAAAAAAAAGAGCGGTTAACCACACCGCTAACCACACCCACTTTAGGCATGACTAAAGATGTATAATGAAGGACATAAAGACATATAAGTACGTAGGCGGTGAACTACGTCACTAGCCAGGCCCACTTTTGGGCATGGCTAGGGGCGTTACGTGGGAAGGTATAAAAGACTGAATAATGGAAGTCTTGGTCTCTTTTTCCGGCTTTCGGCTTCCAGTTCGGCGGTGGAAAACTACTCGGCTCATTTGGGTTACTTGTTTGGTATCTTGTGAGTAATTTCTACAATAAATACTTAGTTTTACTTAAAAAAAAACAAAAATAAATAAATAAATAAATAAAACTGGTTTTGCAGTCACCTTATATTAGAATAATATATTCATTTCTTGTTTGGAATAATTGTTAAAATGTACATAATCTTGTCACATTAACCATGGAAATATAACTTAATCTGAACAAAATTATAGGTTTTGAAAATATGTTGTCAGATTTACCACATTTGAATTATTTTCCATTTCAAAATTATAACTATAGTGCTGAAAAATGTCATAAGTTTTAACAACCTGAACATATTATCCAGGTTCCTAGTGTGTGCTACAATCTGTTTTTAAGTAATATACCCTACAACAAAGGCTAAGAGGTTAATTGAACTTCTGAGTGTATTAAGGGATATTGAATATGTGCTACTCCTGTAATAAGGTTGACAATGGCCTTGGTGGATTACTTAAGGAAACTAAAATGTCCTTTTATTAAATTTACTGAACGTTTTCCATGAAATCATGGCTCCATTGAGAGCAATCTGAGATTTCCTCATTGACATTTAGACAATGCCTTTCCACACAACAAGTGTTGAGAAAATAATAGATCATGCCATATGTTCTTATCTGGTTCATGCCCCCACAGGTTTAGAGAATGGGTCTGGCTTTATAAATCTCAACAAATTAAATAAACGTTTTGCACTTGTAACTCTGTTACCTTTCAGCAAAAAATGAATCACTACCAAGGGAGCCACAAAGTTAAGAGACCCTGCAAACAAAAGAACAGAAGGCTGTCTAGATCGTCACACCAAATTAACAAAACACATGACAGGCTGCCACTGACTCTTCACAGCTTAACAAAACAGACAGTTAAATTAGTGCAGCTTATGTGGAGAAACTGTATACAGGAAACATTTATAAATTCCATTCCATATTTTGATCTGTAATGGGAAAATATGACAATAAAAACTCTCGAGAAATGGAACATGTTTTTAATAGCAAAGCCATATTTTAATAACAATGAGCTAGACTATCTAATCCTATTCTAGTTTCTGCTGTACTCACAAACCCAAATGCAAAGGTCACATTTCCCAATAATCTACCTGAACTAGCAGGTGTGTCTGAGGCTCAACCAAGTGCACCTCATTCCTGGGACTCATAATTATGTTCCTCTGTGATCCACTTTCTATTCAGTCATTTTGTTCATTTACTATGCAAAATCAATACAAAATTATGAACATAGACTCTTGCTTTCCTGTGTAATGCACTGTCCGTTTACAACCAAGGCTTCTGATTTGCCTTGGTACTCAGAAACTCGTAGAATTGTTGTTCCTAAATCACTATTATATGTGAATAAGCTGGTATGATCCTTTCTTTCTTAGGTCCTAAAAAGTCAAGTGATGTGAATTTCTTCTGGATACATTATAAGTCATTTATGGGAATTTCATGTCCTGATTCTATCTCCCTTATGCTGTGATTTAAAGTAAGATTTTTCCATCACTACTGGCACTGATGTGGTCATAATTACCAGTATTTACAATTTTCACCCAATTTACTTAATCTTCTAGAATAAACATCATAAGAAAAAAAATTCCCTCTGTGAACATAATTATTAGCTCACTTTTCTGTCTTAACATCTCCATAAACTTATTAAAATAAAAATTTTTAATTGTCTATGAATAAAGTCAAATCATGAAAGAAGAAACCCAAATCCATGTCAACAAGAAAAATGTTCAGGGATCCATGACATTTCAAATATGTTCCTTTTCATTCATTCATTCATTCATTCATTCATTCATTCCTTTATTGTGTATGCATGTGTGTATATTTACACCTGTCACACAAATGTGTGAAGATTAGAACTTTCAGAAGTTTGTTCTCTCTTTCCAACCTATGGGTAGCAGAAATCAAACTGAGGCCCTCAGGCTTGGCAGCAAATGCATTCATCTATTCAGTCATCCTGTTGGCACACATCATGAATTTTTAAGCTCCTGTATTCAATAAAGATTTGGGTTTTTTTTGCAAATCTATAGTGTGGCTTTTATACCAAGCCTGTGGAAACATTGCTTTCACAATTATCTATAGCTCTCACTTTTCCACATTGAGAAACATATGACAGGTCATTAAATCCTGTGGACACTGTACTCCGAAGGGATTCATGTTTCTCTCTTAGGAATGGGTTAAATACCAGAGGATGTCATGAGATTACAATGTTTTAAATGGTTTCAGCTTTCTGTGTTCCTTCCCACCTCCCCTGCCCCTGTGTGATAGGGTGTTAAACACTTCATGATGGATGCTATACCTGTGCAAATGAACATTTTTCTCTATAAAACTTACTCAAATCAAGTGTTCTAAAACAAAAGATTTGGAGGCTTCTATGGTGGTTAGGTAGGTAAAAATGCTTCCCTGCATACATGACAACAGGAGTTTGATCTCTCTGTCTCTCTGAATCTCTCTCTCTGTGTCTCTCTCTCTCTGTATGTGTGTTCCTCTCCCTCCGTGTGTGTGTGTGTGTGTGTGTGTGTGTGTGTGTGTGTGTATGGTGTGTGGTGTGTGGTGTGTGTGTTCATTAAAGTGAGCAAAGAAAACATGTGTAATAAGGAAACAGAAGAGGAGCTATTTGAGGGATCAAGAACACCAGCTAGACAGAAGGAGTGAGTAAGGAGAAGGAATGAGAACAAATATAGTGACACATAAGAGCAAACAAGTCATCATGAGACACCTTGCTGTGTATAATACCTTGAAAATTAGAAACCAGAAAGCTGGCATATTTGGACTTAGGAAAGACATTAGGAAGAAGATGTCAGTGGATCATCTCCAATAAACTTTCACCTTACAACTGGAGTGCAAGCGAATAGTAGCCTGTGCTCCTTACATGACATTTTGTAGCAAGGAAGTAAGTTCTAACAGGTCCACTGGGAGAATAAATGACATAAACAGCAACATGTGGTGCCTAGGATTTATTAACAATCTCCAAGCACCCAGAGAGCAGGCTAGAGTCTCTTTTGGGCTGATGCCAATTTATATTTATTGGGTCCACTGAGTTCCCACATATTGTTTTATGATTCTGTGATGCATATTGAATTGATACATTAAAATAATAGCTGGGAAAGGTGAATAAAGAAAACACTGTGTTGCTTTAAAGAGGAATACAAATGCAGCTTTCTCTGAAAGGTATCCAGAAAAGGATGTACCTTGATATGAAAAATGATAGACAGGTAGACGAATACTTCAATAGCTAATAAAATGTTCACAACAGAATCCCAGAATTGAGTAAATTGGACTTCCAAAGTTCTTATTTTGCCACGTAGTGGAATTTTTTACAATAAAACAGAAAACTGATACTTTTATAAGTCCTATGATCTTGAGTGAGTTTTTACTTATCTTGCCTACATTTACCCTTTCTCAGCGTCTGAGTGTGAAGAGGAATGAACTAGTTAAATCATCTAGGTCCTAGAAACTCTCCAAATTGTCTTCCTTCTTTGTTTGTGTCAGGGAACCACTTATAACCACAACTAAGAGTGTTGATCTAGGCCAACATGGCTTAGCTTTCCCAACAGAAGCAGTTAATCTCCTTGTAGTGTGGCAGGGGTGACCCAAAGTGGACCCACTCAGTCATACACTGATCTGTAGCTCTGGAATACGTGTCAACGAATCAGACCTTACCCATTTGTCTGAACCAACTACCTGTTTCTGCAGATGTGTGACTTGTTTGCTGGCTTATGAGATTTTTGCCTAGCTGTTGCTTTCTTGGGCAAGTGTTATTTCCTCTTGGAATTACACAGACTTAAATGGAAATTTTGCTTCTGGAACTTTAGAGATTCTATTAGCATTGTAAGCTCAAATTCAGAGTTTCAGAGATTCTAAAGTCAAGCATAGAATTATATCACAGATTTTAAAGTGAACAGTGACAATCTTCTTTCTTTAAGCAAGACTGTACTAATGAATTAGTATATGACTGCTCCTGTTTTTCCCTACTAAGAGAACATTGTAACTAGTCATTGATACACAATGTGCAAAATTATCAGCAGGCATTATAATGAGTCAGCCTTGGATACTGTAATAATTCATCCCAGGAGCATTGTATGAGGCCATTGCTGAATTATCACTGGACATGTGCTTAATTATCCTTAGGGCTTTTGCTAAGTTGGAGTTTTTTCCAAGTCACCATTTGAGTTTTTGATGAGTCATTTAAGTGATAATGCCAAGCCATCCTTTGGTCCTTTTACTTACCATCCCACTGGGTAATTGATAAACTATTATTTAGATATTTTTGTTGCTTTCCCCTTGCTCATGTTTTGTGAACATTGCGTTTCTGCTCTGTCATATTTTATCATTTTGCTGCATTATCTTTGATTCTTTTTGCTGACTTGGCATTTATGTTTTGATGTTCAACATGCTGTTTTGCTGAGCCATTCTTTACCTTTTTCTGAGGCATCATTTGCCTGTTGTATGTTTTTGCTAATGAGAATTGTCTTTTAACTAGCTACATCATCACCATCTTTAGAATGTTTCTAATTTTAAATTTTAAACTGTGTTAAACCATGAGAGTAATTTTTGGTATGTTTACTCAAGCTCCTTACACCTTCAGGCTTTAGATCCAGGCTCTATTTTTAGGTTCACCACTTTCATTATTGAGCTTGCTTGCCTTTGCCCTTCCTTATACTTTTGAGTTTTTGTTTCTGCTGTTTCTCTTACTTGGATCATTGTTCATATAATTCTTTATAGGATTTATCATTTATTTTATTCACACTTTTCAACAGGAAGTTGAGCCACGGTAAAAATAGATGAACGAAAGATGAGAGATACGTAAGAGAGGGAGCCATTTTAAGATGGAGGAGAGATCTGGCACTAGTGAGATCTTCACAGATCTACAAGACTGACACCAACTCGCATTAAGGCTACCTTAAATGCCTTCCCCTGATAATGAGATGGATGAGTACCTTATGTGCCATCCTAGAATCCTCATCCAGTGCCTGACAAAAGCAGAGACACACACCCAGAGCTAAAAACTGAAATGAACTCCTGGAACCGAGTTGCAAAGAGAAGTGATGAGCAAAGGAATCAAGATCAGGCTGGCAAAACCTACAGAGGCAGCTGACCAGCATGGGACTGATCCAGACACCACCATCCCCCCACCCCACCGCACCCCCCTCTGCCCCAAACCTGGGCATCAGAGAAGGGGCCAATCTATAGAACCTTGGAGAGTAGAGTAGTATTTATTCGTGGCATACAAAAAGACTCTGGGAGCCCATTCCACATTAAGTGATGCTCTCTCAGCCTGGACACATGGGATAGGCCCTACCCAGGATGATATGACAGACTCTGAAAATCTCTCATGGAAGCCCTTACCCTCCCTGGGGAGCAGATGGGGGATGAAGTGTGGTAGGGTTTTGGGAGGACTGGAGGTTCAGGGAAGGAGGGGAGGGAGAGGAAATTGAGAGTAACATGTGTAAAAAAAGAAGAAATAAAAAAGAAGAAAAAGAAAAAAGTGAATAGAACATTAAAAAAACAAATGTTCCAAGATCACTCTTATTATCATATTTAAATCATAAGTCCCTCTGCTACCTATGATGCTACCCTGTCTTACTTTTTATTCTAACATTCATTTCCTTCTTCCCATTATTTATGTAACTAGTTGTTCATACATCCTCATAAATGTAGTTATAGAAGTACATTTTATCTAGTGGAGCATTGCGATTACTTGAAAGAACAGGTACTCAAACTTATTTTCCCATTAAAATTTTCAAAAAGTTGCCAATCTAATACCACACTGTGGAGGTGATGAATATTGCCTCATGGAGCCTCTGCATCTCATATCTTTATTTCAAAGACTGAAAAATTGGACAAATTTATCCCTAGCACCATGAGTTATGCAGCCCTGCAGCCTTGGTAGAAAAAGTGGAAGTTCAGGTCCTACTGAACAAACAGCAAGGGTGAGGAGAGTAAATTCATAAAAAGAGATGTGAGTAGGCAAGAAAATTGAATAAGTTGTTTTCACTTACATTTATTCAACAAATATTTATAGAGAACTGACTATGAGCCAAGAATTACAGAAAGTAGGATACTTCAGGAACTTGGCAAATAAAGACCCTCCTCTTATAAATCTTCCATTTAGTGAAGGAAGCTGCAAGTATATATGACAGTCTACCCCCATGATCCACAGATAAACAAATCATCCTGAATAAATACAACTGAGTTATTTTTGTGATGAGGCTATCAGTGTGTGCTATGAAATATTAATTTTAATGGAAAAATGTAGAACTCTTGGTACACATTCATGAAGTAAATACTGAGCCACTATCACACTAGCCTCATTATAATTTCATAGGTGTATTATCATTGAGGAATTTTATGTCCTGTATGTTCTATAGTCACTGCTTATAGTCTTGATTGTTAACTTCAAAAGGAACATCTTATCCAATGTGAATTACACATGTGTTTAGTTCTTTTACTAACCAATGGGGCAACAAAATATTTCTGCATATATTTGATCCTCACTCTTTGATCTTCAGCTTATTGTTCATACTTTCTTAGCTTTGTTTAAGTATAAAGTATGTGTGGAGAGCTAGATATTCAGCAATATATTTATAAATTTTACCTAATTTTGAATTAGATAAAAGAAACCAATTAAATAAAGAAAGTGATTGAGGAACACTGATGCATTCTACTAATGAAGCACACATAGTCTACAATTCTTATTTCAGGAGGATATCTATTGATACCAAAGTATTTGAATTGGTATGACTTATATATGTTATAACAAATTTCAACTTCACTTCATCTTTAAAACTTGGCTTACTGGGTGTGCTGATCCAGGAGCAAGTTTCTGAAACAATAAGACAGATAGGCCAGGAAAGTAACCTTGTAGTATTACCAATTAGGTTCCAAGGCATTCTATAAATTAGAGGTGATTAGAATCCTTTAAATCTAAAACTATAAATTGGTATCTCATGGTTAAAATTTTCATGCACAGTGGTTTTTCTGTGTCTGGTACTCACCTTGGCAACTGAAATTTGAATGACTTAGTCTTTCAGGAACATTTACTGTAGGTCTTCTTAGGCCCACAAACTGCACCTAGCAATCTGACCCTGGGAGTCCGACTGAAGGAAATAGATATAGCTACAGTCAAGCACCTTGGGAAAACCTTCAACCATGATTTAGAAACCCATGTCTTTGAGAAGCACAGCTGAGAAATGAGTAGAAAATATTTCCTAACCCTGTGGTAAGAGGTTGATTGGGCCTGGGTTTCTGAACAAGAATACCAGTAATTTCATGATTGTCATTAAGAGGCTTGTATCTCTACCTACAAAGAGTGAGCTAAACTTTTAAATACTCCAAAAGAACTATTTTTAACATTATGGGTTTTTTCCATTCTCTGTCGAATTTCATATCTGTTTCTTCAGGTGTAATAGTCTGGGGTCACCTATGCTGGGGAAATTATAGGATCCAACAATAACACACACACACACACACATATATACATATATGATTATATATTACAACATATATATTGTAAGTATATTATATATGCTATATAATAAGATTATATATTTAAAATACACATCTGTACATATATTTTTATTATATCACTTAATTCTCTCTACTCTTATGTAAAACAACAACTGATAGCACCTCTATTTCATCAAATAATTTTATCATAAAGAATTTCATGTGTTTTTCAAGCTTTTGGTATTTATAATTTAGGTATTTTCAAATCTACAACATATTATCTAGAGAGGGAGTAATTGTTGCATCTTGTTAAAATATACAATCTTTTTTGAAGGGAATTATCGGTGATTTTTTTTCCTCCATCTCCAGACCTGGATATGGAGTTCATCTTCAAGCCTTGACCATACATTGCTATTCTATTTATTATACACACAAATGCATTCACTTATATCCGAATGCATATTAACTAAAACAGTTTCACAGAAAGATCTTAATCTCTTCTTTCTTTAACAAGTATTCTTCTGATTAATCTTTTGAAAGAATTTTTCTGTTCCTCATGACTTGAAATATAGGGTTCCAGGCTAGGATTCCAAAGGATAGCAGCCCTTAGGTTTTAGTATTTTATTTAAAATGTTGTGTCATTTCAAAAGAGGAAACACAGTTGACAGACAAAAGAAGAAGTGCTATCACAGGGTTAACCACTGTGGCCATAAGACTGTATTACTTTTCTTTATACTCTTCATATAAATCTTGTTCATTTATTCAAGAAAATTGGCATTTGAAAATACCAAAGCAATACTCAAATACATACTCCAGTCGATTTACGCAAGTCATCATATTATTGACAGATATGTAAAGTCCAAACAGGTTAAATAGATCTTTCCTTGAGAGGTTTAAAATTCTTTTGGAGCACACAATTTCACTGATTTATTGCTAAATCATTAGAAACAATCAGCATCATACTACAGGGGTTTAGGTTGTTACAGATCTTTACCTACAGAGCTCATAAATTGCCCTTGTTTTCTCCATAGCTTACTTTACAAATAGCTTGCTGTATTTTGTTGATTGTTTGGTTGTTTTGTCTTGCTTTTCCTGTCTTGTTCATTCATCTTGTAGCATAGAATTAGTGAACACACTGAAGACATAAGTATACTATGTTGAAAACCTGTGGCATATAAAGAAATCTATTATTGTGGTCAGTGTCTCTAAGGGCCAGAATACTTGGAGGAAGGTGACTTATAAATGGTTATCACATTTATCACAATTACTGTGCTCTTTTGGATGCTTCTGCCTATAATTTTTCACCTTTCCAGCCTTTGTTGCATTAATATCTGCATATTTTTCTCTAAGTTCACTAACATCCATATACCTCCTCACAGACACATAATAAAAAGTAAAAGGATAGGCACTGCATTATTTTGATTTTTTGTCTCTAGGTATTTATTAAATACAACATTTTGCTGGTAAAATATATAGAGCACTGTTATCATTAATAAGAAAGTAGAAGTATAATAAAATTATGCATGTTGACCACCCTCACCATAGTCTCTTTTCCATCCCTCTATTGCTCTTACCCACCTTACCTCCTCCACAAAAATCACTATTGCTTTCAAGTCTATTCATTTCCTTTTGTACTCCACTGCTTTTAATGCCGGGAATAGGTTATATATAATAGAGTTGTTGGCCAAAGAGACTAATAGAAACCCTCAAACCATACAAGTTATTTACAAGGCAATTGGCAGCTCACCACAAACTGTTGATAAGGCCATATCCTAAAGACAATACCTACACCACACTTTGAATATGGAGAAGTCAAGCTGGTAACGACCTAGAGCCATCACCCCTACTAACTAGTGTTCATGGTACTTGGAGGTATTTTGCACTCTACCAAAGGGGAAATCAAACCACCTACAAACTCTTTGATCTAAAATGATGATTCAACTGCAAGATATACTAGTGACACAAGGCTTGGGGGAGTCACCAACCAATATCTGAATGAATTTAATTTTACTCCATAAGATGGAACACATCCCCAGCATTGCTTAAGTGGCTAAAAACCTGAGGCTAGATTGGTTTAAGGAATTAATGACATAGCGCTGTTGGTGTAAAGAATATGACCATGAAATGACTCATAATGATATTCTGCTATAGTCATAGATTAGTGCCTTTATCAGCCATCATCAAAGAAACTTCCTCCTATAGCAGATGAGAACAAATACAGAGACCCACTGCTGAACAATGTGCAAAGAGTGAGAGACCTTGGGACATTCAGTCTTAAATGGGATGTCTCCATCAAATCACTGCCCCCACCTGAGGGCTCAAGAGACCTATGAAAGAGGAGATGGAAACATTGTAAGATCAAGAGAAGATAGAGGACACCAAGGAAATGTGGTCTTCTGAAAAAAGAGAAGGAGGAGGAGTAGGACCAACACATATATGAACTCACAGAGACTGGCAGCACACACAATGTCTGTATGTATCTACACAAAATGGGTCCCCAGAATTGAGATGTGGGTGACATAAAACCATATCCCTAATGCAGAACCTATCTCCAATTGATACCCACTTTCACATAAAACAATTACTTTTTTTCCAAAGCAGTCTCACTGTGGATACAATCAATTATTAAGGATAAGTCACATGTCCAGCAGTAGATGAACAACACAAAACAAACTCAGAGGTAACTTTGGAAGTCTTTTTCTCATGATGTTTTGTCTCAGCCATTTATTTTAATTCTTACAGTTCTTTTGTGTACACATTATGGGTTTCTGGTTTTATGGGTTCACTGTGTTGTGTACAAACATGTGAAATGTGTATCTCTGCATTTATATATATATAATATATATGTATGTGTGTGTGTGTGTGTGTGTGTGTGTTTGGTGTGCTTTTTTGGTTCTTTGGCTCTTTTTCTTCTGTTTCTTTGTTTTGTCATTTTCCAGTTTGTTTGGCATTGTTTATATTTTGTTTTGTTAGTGTTCTCTAGATATATGTTTTTTTCCAAAGGAGAGATGGAAAGGATGTTAGTTCAGAAGGGAGAGGAGTCAAGGAAGATTCTGAAGGACGTAGGGGAAGGGAAAACCATAATCATAATATATTGCATTAGAAAATCTATTTTAATAAAACAAAAAAGTGGAAAAATATCAACTGCTTTTTTAAACTTAGCTAAGAACTTTCTTTCGTTACTTTGACCACTTTATTTTTTTAAATAGGATTCACACGAATAATTTAAATCAGACATTTGAGGAAATACAGCCCTAACTCTCAAATCTTTTACAAAATATTTTAAGAACAGGCATCATCAACAGTTACATCATTTCGCATACACAATGCTGATTTTGGTTTTTGATTCTCTGGAAAGTCAATGGTGGTCAACAGCATCCTTAGCTTTTGTGTTTTCTCTTGCTGACTGGCAGCCTAACAGTTGACATTCTCATGCCTCTTACAAACTACTATTCCAGAGTTGTGAGGTTGTGCAGACCACATCATCACATCAAAATTCATCTCAAAGCTAGTGTGTCTTCCATGTAGCCACAGTCACAACCAGATGTAGTAACCTTGTTACGCCTTTGCTTTTCTGGAAGTAGTGGAAGACACTGCTGAATAGTGTGGATTTGGGAGTGACTAGGATTTTTCTGGAAATCATGTGACTATTACAATAGCATCCCTAAATAAGTTCTCCTTGATAAGTTAGTGAGCATCAAATATTTTACCCAGTTTTCCTATTTTCAGGATGTAATATATTTTGCAAACATTTATGTATCATGTAGATAAATTTGCCATGATAAGATAATCTCCCCAAACCTTCAAACTCATCCAGTCTAAACCTAGTCTTAGCTTTTAAGAGTGGGAAGAAAATTGAGAGAAAATTGATTTTTCAGATATTGATGACAGACTTTGGGAGTAAGTTGAGACACCCTGGGCAGCACAACTATGACACCTTTACAGCTTTTCTCTTCTCCTCGTAGCTTGGTGTTCCCATCCCAACATTGTTCAATGCACTGTGATAAGAGTTGGTGATGCCGCATTCTTCTAATTAATGATAGCATGCAAATATTTTAAAATATTAAATTCCTTCATTTAAAAATGCTCAGATAAGCACAAACAAAAATTCATCAAAAAGAGCAAATAAAAAGCAATAATATTAAAAAAATGAATAGTTTTAAGTATATAATATCATAAAAAAGGAAAATCAATATCTCAAGTAATCACATTGTCAGTTATGATCAGTAGGAAAATTTCTGTAACTTGTGGATTAGTCTTCCAAGATACTTCATGGACACACATCCACAGCACAAACAGTCACACAAGCACAATGTGTGCATGCTTAGACACACACATACACACACACACACACACACACTCACTCACCACACCAAACACTGCACAGATGTACATGCTCAACACATGTGCATATACTTACATATGTATGAATACATATATATATATGCATTTCAGAGATGCACAGTAGTGAAATCTATTATAATAAAGCTTCCTGAAGAATTTTAAATTATTTTTAGTTATCCTACAAGACAATTATTGTGCATTGCACTTGTTGTCTCAGCACCTATTTAACCAATTCCTTATAGTTTATGTTTAAATTTTTCCCAGAATTTTGTTATTTGTCATAATGTAGTAGTAAGTGTTCTCATTGGTCCAAACTTCAAAAATCTGTAATTATTTTAATTAGAGAAATATTAGAATTAGTACTGATAGGAGAAAGGATAAGCATTTTTATACTTTAAGTAAATGTCACCAAGACAGATTCTGACATTCTGTACTCAAATTACCAGCAGTGTAGGCTCCAATGCACAAACCTTAAGAGGGTCTTAGGAATTCTCTTTGAACATTACAGGAATCTATGTCAGTGTTCTCACAGCAATGACTATCTAAGTGCTTGTGTATTGTCAGTTTTGTAGGTGAAAAATATGTCTGATTTCAGGTCATTGTTCTTTATTAGTCAGATGGAATGTTTTCACCACAAACTGATTGTTTCATTTAAGTTTTCTGAGAATTTCATGCATAAGTGCTGCACCTATTTCATGTACACCCCTCAGTCTTCCCCCTCCAATTTCTTCCATGTCTCTTTTTATTTTATCCCAAATTCATGACTTTCTTTTCTATAATTATTATCACGTAAGTATACACAAAACCTGCTGAGTCTATTGCTGCTGTATAACTGTGTTGAAATTTGCAGGGATGAGTGCCAAGTTTTCCAGCCCCAAGTAGTCAAACCTAAACACTAACAATTCTTACAGATTATTCACTGTTTCTCTAAGGGCTATTAGTTTCTATAAACTAAAACATATTGATGCTGAGTCCAACAAATTAAAAAACCAAAAATACAAGTGAACCACTCTATGAAGGCAGCAATAGTCAGGAAGCCAAACATGTCATAGAATTGTATGCTTATTCTTGACCCCATCTTTCCTGTTGTCTTCGAAGACAAATCCTAGTTTGTCCACTCAGCTTTTTGGAAGTGCAATTTAAAAATTGTCTGCCTAGTGCTTCTCAAACTGACTTGTTCTTGGTCATCACGTGCTCTCTATGTAGAACCATAGCAGTCTAATCTCCTATAAATGATGGGACTGAGTAAGTTTTTTCCTTGTAAAATATACAATCCTCCTCCAGCCATGCAAAAATCTGTGAAACAACTCTAGAATGGCAAGTTTAATCAATAGCAATAGCATTTTTCAATATATTTTTAATTTAAATTAGAAACATTCTTGTTTTACATGTCGATCCCAGCTCCCTCTCCCATGCCTCCTCCCTTGTCCCTCTACCAGTCCCCCATCTCCCTACCCAATCATTACACCATTCCCAGGGATGGTGAGATCCTCCATGGGGCATCTCCAGAGTTGTAACTTTATCTGGAGCAGGACCTAGGCCCTCCCACATGTGTCCAGGCTGAGAAAGGATCCCTTCATAAAAGCACATTTGTATGCCATGGTAAATAGTGCTCTACTGCCCAAAGCCCCAGAGACTGATGAGGCCTCATCACTGACATCACATTCGAAGGTCTGGATCAGCCCCATACTGGTCTTTCAGCCATCAGTTTTGGGTCCAAGAGCTCCCCCTTGTCAGGTCTGCTGTTTCTCTGGGTTTCACCAACATGGTCTTGACCCCTTGGCTCATCACTTGCCCTTCTTCGTCACTGTGTTCCAGGAGTTCTGTTCAGTGTTTAGCTGTGGGTATCTGTCTCTACTTCCATCACTTACTGGATGAAGGTTCTAGGATGGCATATAAGGTAGTCATAAATCTCATTATTAGTGAGGGGCAATTAAGGTAGTCTCTCCACTAAAGAGCTGAGAAAGAAATCAAAATAACATCACCCTTTACAATTGACACAAACAGCATAAAATACCATGGGGTAATGCTAACCAAACAAGTGAAAGACCTATATCACAAGAACTTTGAGTCATTAAAGAAGGAATTTAAAAAAGACACCAGAAAATGGAAAGGTCTCCCATGCTCTTGGATAGGTGGGATCAATATAGTAAAAATGGCAATCCTGCCAAAAGCAATCTACAGACTCAATGCAATCCCCATCAAAATTTCAGCACAAATTTTCGCAGACCTTGAAAGAACAATTCTCAACTTTATATGGAAAAACAAAATACACGGGATAGCTAAGACAGCCCTGTTCAACAAAGCAATGTCCAGAGGCATCACCATCCCTGACTTCAAGCTCTATTATAGAGCTGTAGTTCTGAAAACATCTTGGTGTTGGCACAAAAATAGATAGGTAGACCAATGGAATTTAATTGAACGCCCTGATATTAACCCACATACCTATGAACATCTGTTTTTTGACAAACAAGCTAAAATTATACAATGGTAAAAAGATAGCATCTTCAACAAATGGTGCTGGCATAACTGGACATTGGCATGTACAAGACTGTAGATAGATCCATGTCTATTGCCATGCACAAAACTTAAGTCCAAATGGATCAAAGACCTCAACATCAATCCAGTCACAGTGAACATCTTAGAAGAGAAAGTGGGAGGTACCCTTGAGCAGTAGCATTTAAAACCATGTTGAAAGGAAGAAACCTAGGGCATTTGTCTTGGCATTCTAACTACAATGAATGCTGATGTGATGGTTTAAATGAGAAATGTACTCTATTAGGCTCAGGCATTTGGACACTTGATACCCAGTTGGTGGTGCTATTAGGAAAGGCTGAGGAAATGTGTCCTTGGAGCAGCCTTTGAGGGTTTCTATGCTTGCCTTACTTGTGCTTTTTACTGTTGTTTTCTACCTGCAGTTAGAGATATGATGATCTCTCAAGCTTTGTGTTCAAGGCTGTAGTGCCTATAGCACTTGCTGTCAGGCCCCCTGCTATGATGGACTCTTGTCCCTCTAAAACTGTAGGCAAAAATAAAGTTTTTCTTACATAACTTCCTTTAGTCATGTTTTATCACAGCAACAGAAAAGTAAATAATGCATTGGTTTATAGAGGTACTACAGAAAGTGTATTAGAAAACAACTGCTTCATTCCAAAACTAAGATCATGAAAGTCGGGGCTAGAAGAGTAACAAAGGCAATGGCGAAAAGAGGGGAAATGAAAGAATTTCTTATATATATTTACAAACATATTTAGAAACTGGAGCCAGGGGAAGTGTGATGGAATTAAAGGAAACTATGGGATGTTGTGAAGTTTTATGGATACTTAGGTTAACAGTATTGCTGTCAGTTCACATGTGGCTAATAAGTGTTCAAGCTCTGAGAAGATTCTTTCCTGCACAAGAAAATTTCCCATAAAATGCCTCTGTGACTCAGGTATGAGTAGACATCAGAGCAACTAATGAAACTAGGACTATATCAAGAGAATTATAAGATTAAGGAATAGTATTCACTTCAATCTTCTAATTATGAACACTTCCTGGGGTATGTTATTTTAAATGGAACGTATTTATTATTATACACCTTTAAATGAATCCTGACTTAAACTTGACATTTTAGCAAGAAGCTGAATGGAAACCTTGGTTAATTGGTTCATTCTGACAGAGGAGTAGGGCTGGCAATTAGAACATAAAGTCCCCTGGTGTAAGGTAGAAAACAACTCTCGAAGGAATTGTCCCTTAACTCTTGTAGTAATTATACAGAGAATAGCTATGCTTCAAAAATATTGCGTCTGATATTAATTTGTTATATATTAATTAATTTATATTTAATTCAAAGCAACAATATCTAGTTGATTATTTTCCTATTCTTTCTTGTTTTGGTTAACTATCCAGAAAACTGAGCGAAATTAACAGCAAAACTATTGTTTAGCCCATCTGTATGTAACTAAAGCTCTGTTGCTTAGTAGAGTTCTGGCCAAGAACAAATTACTGATTTCTCTGAAACTCACTATCTTCTAACATAGACATGATAATAATGTCTGTTTTAAAGAGTGCTGTGAAAGGTAATTAAGAAAATACCTATAAAATAACACTTTCCCTTATAGTTTATAGCCAACAATAATTATTTAAATTTATATAAGCTAGTAATTTCTACTAATGGCCATGAAGTTGAATATCATGAGAACTTCACAGTAACAGATTAGCACCTGTGATACTTAAAAAAGTGGTAACAACTTAATTAAGAGATACCTAGACAGTTACTAAAGCACTACGTCTGTGTGTAGGTTGCAGGAGGCATCATTTCAGGAGACATGAACAATCAGATGAGTATGATGAGTAGAGAAGACCTACACCATTCCTGGCTATTTGTCTCAGAGCCTATATAAATCAAAAAGAGTAAAGGTGAGTTGACTCATTCAATTCTTCTGGCATTGGACATCAGAGCTACAGGGTTCTTTGCATTTGAGACTCCAAAACCCACATCAGGAGTTTCTGGGGTTTTAGGCCTTCTGCCTTGAACTATGAGTCACATCATCTATTTCCCTGCTTAAGACAGGGTTGGATTTGAACCAAGCCAGTCTCCTATATTCCTCAGTCTTTTAGCTCATCTACCCACTACCTACCATGGACTTCTCAGATGCCATAATCTAAGATACAATTTTCCTTCTGTTAATTCACTCTCTTGTTTCAATATCAATAAAGCTTGCCTGAAGTTCAGAAAAGCAAAGCAGTCAAGCCATCAGAGAGCCCTTACCTCTACCTAGGCTGGGGAAATCCTGTCCTCAATGTGGCTGGAGACTGATTGCTTGAGACTGAATGGCAGACCTGAGACCCTGCTCCTGTCTTATATACCTCTCTAGTGCTGGGATTAAAGGCATGGATGATGTTTCTCTTTTAGACCGGTTCACTATCATGTAGCCCTGTTTGTCCCTGAACTCCTAGAGATCTATCTGCCTCTGTCTTCTGAGTCCAGAGATTAAAGATGTGTGTCACCATTGCCTGGACTCTATGGCTGTGGCTAGTTTTGCATTCTTATCTCCAGGCAAGCTTTGTTAGATCATAAACAATATATCACCATAAATATTTGTGTCTGTTTTTATATCAACTACATCTATAATCTAGCATTTATGTTTATGCAGTCATATATGACTTGGGTAACAATGGACTGCATTGTCTCATAAAAAAGTGACAAGGAGCCTGGCGTTGGTGGTACACACCTTTAATCCCAACACTTGGGAGGCAGAGGCAAGCAGATCTCTATGAGTTCGTAGCCATCCTGGTCTACAGAGCAAGTTCCAGGAGAGCCTCCAAAACAATACAGAGAAACCCTGTCTCAAAAAAACCAAACAATAAAAAAAGAATTACAAGGGCTAGGGAGATGGCTCAATAGCTTGCCATGTAGGTGTGAGCATTAGAGTTCAGACCACCAGCACCTATGAACAATCCTGATGACACTGGTGACCAATTTGTAATCCAATCATGTAAGAAGCAGAGATTCCCCAGAGCAATCTAGCTAGATAGAGTAGCCTAATGCAATCATGAGCCTAGGTTCAAGTAGAAAGCAACTATAATGAGCACATGACATCAAACTTGAACTTCCAAACACATGTACATATATGTGTATTAGCAGTCCCATATGCATGTACCCTCAAACTCATACATGAATATAAACACAGGGACAGTACATACACAAATACAAGAAGAGAACTATGTGGAGCTACTAAATTCCTATGTTCAGCTGAAAATGAAGCATTGTATAGCAGTATGTTATTTCTGTTGTCATGGGGGAAAATATGTGTACACATCTCCAGCAATGGTAGTATAAAAATGTATGACTCATGCCATACACTATGCAAAATACGTACAATCCATCTTCTCAGAGGACAAAGCAGGAAAGTTGTGAGTGCGCTACAGTCAGAGAGACCTTGTCTTAAAATATCAAAAGCCAAATCGAATATAAACAACTATATAATACAACAATGTAATATATGTGCAATAATGTGCAGTATTTGATTCTGATAACAAGTGACTGTCCTGCATTAAATATTTATTTTGCAATGTTTTATTGTTATTTAGAGTCTAATCCTTCTACTCAACTAAAATAAAATTACTTAAAATAGTATGCACTGCTGTTACTGTCAATAAAGTAAAAACTATCTTGCTTATGTAAATTCTTGATATTATCAAGTGACCTAAACCATCCCTTACATTTGTAGAACTATGGGATTAATGACACATTTGTAAGAATACATGTCTCTTACCAAGTAAAGTGTGATTATCTGTCATCTGTCTACCTACAAAAGGTTATGTGAGAGAAGTTTGTATGAAGGCCCAGTGGTATTAATTGGTGATTTTAAAACTTTGATGCATGGAAAATATCCATATTTGAGTGTGTTTGTGTGTGTGCATTTACACTCACAACCAGAATGTCATGTAGTAACATATATATGCATATATATGTATATAATTTTTGATCAAAATTTTGAAATAATATTGTAGTTGTGAATTAGGATCTAAAGTTTATAAAAACACATGGTTTAGCACAGTGAACTTTGACAACTTCAGAGTATAATATATAGTGTAAATAATATGTATATATATGTACATATGAATATATAACACCTACACACATAATCTAATTATATTATAAGCCTTAAATAAATTGTTTAGACAGCAGCCCACAGAATGAGAAAATAACTTCATCAACCCCGCATCTGATAGAGGGCTGATCTCCAAAATATACAAAGAACTCAAGAAGCTAGTCACCAAAACACCAAATAATCCAATTAAAAGTGGGCTACAGAACTAAATAGAGAATTCTCAATAGAGGAACCTAAAATGGCTGAAAGACACTGAAGAAACTGCTCAACATCCTTAGGCATCAGGGAAAAGCAAATCAAAGAAACTCTGAGATACCATCTTACACATGTCAGAATGGCTAAAATAAAAAACACCAATGACAGTTTATGCCAGAGAGGATATGGAGAAAGGGGAACACTCCCCTATTGCTGATGGGAGTGCAAACTTATGCTGCCACTTTGGAAATCAGTATGACAATTTCTCAGGAAAATGGGAATCAGTCTAACTCAATATCCAGCAATTCCACTCTTAGACACATACCCAAAAAATGCACATTCATATCACAAGGACATGAGTTCAGCTATGATCATAGCAGTATTATTTGTAATAGCTAGACTGTGGAAGCAACCTAGATGCCCCTTAACTGAAGAACAGATAAAGAAATTGTGGTACATTTACACAATAGAGTACTACTTAGCATAAAAAAATTAATGATATCTGATGTTCACAGGCAAATGGATGGAGCTAGAAGAAACCATCCTGAGTGATGTAACCCAGACACAAAAAGAAAAGCATGGTATATACTCACTCATATATGGATATTTAGACATACTGCAAAGGAATACAAGCCTCCAATCCACACCTCCAGAGAAGCTAGGAAACAAGGAGAACCATAAGAGAGACATACATGGTCCCCTGCAGGAGATAGGGACAATATCTGAGCAAACAGGGAGCACAGGGGGAGTGGGAAGGAGGTAGGAGAAAGAGGAAGGGAGGGGAGAACATGAGGGATCAGGAAGATTGAGTCAGGGGAAGAATAGAGGAGAGCAAGAATAGAGATACTTTAATAGAGGGAGCCATTATAGGTTTAAAGAGAAATCTGTCATTAGGGAAATGTCCAGAGAAACACAAGGATGAACTCAAATAAGAATCTAAGAAATAGTGGAGAGGCTAAGTTAAATGCCCTTCCTCTACAACGAGATTGATGACTACCTCAAATGCCATCATAGAGCCCTCATCCAGTAGCTGATGGAAACAGTAACAGACAGTCATAGCTAAGCACTAAGTCGAACTCCTGGGATCCAGCTGTGAAGAGGGAGGAGTTACGAACAAAAATGTCAAGATATGCTGGGAAAACCAACAGAAACAGCTGACACGAGCAAGTGGAAGTCCACAACCCCAGTCAGACAGCAGGGGAACCAGCATTGAACTGAACCAAGCCTTCTGAACATGGGTGTCAGTTAGCAGACCTGGTCAGTCTATGGGGCCTCTGTTAGTGAAACCAGTATTTATCCATAGTGCACAAATGCACTTTGGGAGCCCATTCCTCATGAAGGGATATTCTCAAACTAGATATGCAGGGGAGGACCTAGGCCCTGCAGCAAATGATGTGCCAGATTTTGATGATCCCCCGAGGAAGGCTTCACTCTCCCTGAAGAGTGGATGGACAGTGGGATGGAGGAGTCAGTGTGGAGCATGGGAGGATGGGAGGGAGAAGTAACTGGAATTAATAAGTTCATTTCTAAATTAAATAAAAATTTTAATAAATTAAAATAAAAAGGAAATTGTTTAGAACAAACCAAAAAGTAGAAACTAATTAACTTATCCACACATCTGCTATGATTTAGGCTCAGATAGTGTGCCTCCAAAAAGTTTATTTTAATAAATTTGTGGGACTGTTTTCAACCTAGATGCATACATAACTCCAATGACTATGGACTTGTCTGTAAGTTGATTCACAGACTGCTTGGTAACATCTAAAAGATATAATTTCTCCAGCAATCATGAATTATATCACCAAAATGACTTTGGCACCATTTACTGGTAACTGGGAACTAAAATTGATATCCTAGATAAATCCAAACTAAGGCAACATCTTTTCTTGTAATGATATGTTCATTTCGAGTAGTTGACGATGTAGTAAATCTTGTGTATATTTCAGTATGCATGTACATTCTGAGGATGCTGGTAAAACAACCTTTTAAATGGTAAGTTCAACGGGAATGGGTCAAACAAGATGAGGGAATTCTGGATTGTTCTGCTGTGGGAACAGCTTTTCTTTTATAGAAATCTAAGGCCCTAGATAATTTTTTCAAATCATTACCTGAGATCAAAACAACAAGTGGATTTGCAAACAGAGAGTGTATTCCTGCTTGGAAAAGACCATCTTGGGATTCTACAGATATGGGGAACATTACCCCCACTGCTCCAAGGGGAACTGAGGTGTCTGACATAAAGAAAGTTTTTCATCAACTTTGCTGAATGAAATATCCTCCTACTGCTGAGTCCCCAACAGAAAGAAAATATTTTTCTGTTCTAGAAGCCGCCAGTCACGCAGCAGTGAACAGGAGCCCTCACACACGAGTCACTTTTCTTTCAACTCTAATCTCTTTTCACAGTGACAAATGAATCACAGAAATCAATCTCAAGTCTGACTCTGAAAATTTTTCTGGAGGATTTTTTTAAAGGTAAAGACAAGAAACTTAAGGTTTCACAATAAGAGACAGACAAAATGAATGCCAGCTTTAGCTGAAGCCAAGTGTGTCATGATGGAGTTTGGTGCTATCTGCCATTGTAGAGAAACCTGAGTCTGAGTCACAAATCCCTTAGTCCATTACCTATGCGAATCTTCCTTTGGGCAACTTCTAGACTTTGCTTCCTCACTTAATCTGGAAGAGAGCACGGGGTTCACACAACATAATAGGCAACAGTCTTAGGGTTTTTTTTGTCTTGCTTTGTGATTTTCTTCCAATTTTAACAAAAGTATTGATAGAAGTCAAATAATCAGCATTTAATCTAACAGTCATTTTACATTTTATGATTTGATAATACCAAATGGGGTGTTTTCTGTACCAATGTGTTTCTGTCTTTCTCACTAATTAAATGATTTAAAGCATTGCTTTCTGTTTCTAATGCACTCTTTAGTTCTGAACACACTGAAGCTATTCTGCTCATGGAAGGAACTCACTAATTATAATTAGAGGCAATGCAGCTTACTGTGAGACATGAGACATTGCTGCATTTGTGTGGATGAGAAGGCACTGCAGAAATCATAACAAAAACAGGACCAAATGGAATGTGTATCCAAACTATTACACACATTAGTAAAGTTTAATAAGACTGTGGCTCTTCCTCATATAGGACCCACTCCTTTGAGGCAAAACCGGGAATCTCAATGAAACTTTGACTCTGGTCTGTCCTCTTATTAGATGAGATTAAGGTCAGGTTAGGAAAACGATTAGTGATTGCTGAGCTCCTGTTGCTACGCAGAAAATTCTGGAGCCAAGAGCAGAATAGAAACACAGAGGTTTGTTTAGGTTCATTTTTCTGCTTAAGAAAAATCCCATTATTAGTCTGAGTTGACACAGTTGCTTTATATTACATTATCTGCCTTTGAAAAAGACATATATAATTTAGGACACCAAACAGAACCAGTAGGATCATCTCTCAGCTAACAAACCCTGAGGAATGATTTGGTCCTCGGTGATAAATAGAATGTAACTACATCCTTGTGTTGAGCTGCGATGGACCCCTGTTGAGCAGAAAGAATAATAAATGTAAAACTTATTTTCTCATAATTAACTGCATGGTTTTACGGCAAAGATCTGTTCTGGGACTACCATATTTCATTTCATTTTTCCAGCCGTAGCACAAAAATCTATGTGTGTCTGTCTATGTGTGTGTCCATTGTATTTGTGTTTTGTAATTAAATGACTGTAAAATCATTCTACATGTGCCCACATAGCATTAATTTTAAAATAAAATCTACTGGTAACAATATGATTTACTCGAGGTGGCCTAGTTCTTGTGACTTGAGAAGGAATAACAATGAAAGCATGGGGGAATGTTAATATTTTAAGTCCATTTTGCCAGATGAATAGAAAATTTATGTTTTAAGATATAATCATAATAAAAAGTGTGCCATGTCATTAAAGACTTCTTTTCAAACTCTCTGGGTAGTTTTTAGTCGATATTTTGATAAAAATACTCCTGCACACGTCTTTGCTTATTTATATAGCACCATCTTCTGGCACAGATTAAGAAAAGCAGTTGTTCTGAAACAAAAAAAAAAAGCTTTGAAATCATTTAAAGAATGTAATGAAAAATTGATCCTTTGTAGCAAAGCCTAGAATTGCATTTTACAGGGTATTTTTGTTAACATTTCATTGTTATATTAATTTACTACTTGTTAACCTGGGTTTCTTAAAAAACTATTAAATCATTGTCAACTGGCACATATTCAATTAACCCAACATATAAGACAAAACTGTACAGAATATATGCATTTTACATATTGTATGTAATGTTATATAAATATATAGATATATAAATCATACCTACATTGAATTATATTTATATTCATATTACTTGTGAGCATTATATTGCAAAACCAAAATTATAAGAACCAGTTAGCATCCAGTAGTAACAGAAAACAAATCAAAATTAAATCTCTTTTCTGAATATATCTTTTTAAAGATTCATATGGTTTTTTGAGAATTTCTCTCTACGTGCTTTGATCACATTCACACCCTTCCCAACTCCTTACAGACGTTCCTGCCTTCCATATGCATTAACTTTGAGTCTTCTGTTTTCAACCCTTCAAGGTAAATTGTGATGTCCAAATTCTCTTGGATATGTGGTTCGCTTAACAGTGGCTAAACTATTGGAGAAAACTGACTCTTCCTAAACCAGCAATTATCAGTTGCTAGCAAATCCTCCACTAGGAGTGGAATTACTTGCCCTTATCTCTTCTTCATGCTTCCATCAGGGAATATGTCCTAACTTAAGCACATACATATCTTGTGTATGTTTTCACGAAGATTGTGAGCTCATATGTGCAGCTGCCCTATTGTGTCCAAAAGTATTGTTTACATGAAAACATCCACTTCCTCTGGAATTTACACTTTTTCCATTGTCTTCCATATTCATCTGGGAGCCTTGGGAGTGGTGTTTGAAGCATGCCCTGAACTTTCCTACATCAATTAACAATATAGACATTTGCCCATAAACATGTACAAGCCAAACTGATCTAGTTAAGCCTCATGTTATTTTGTGTTAAGTTGAAAATTAAAACAAACCAACACAAGCAGAAAATTTTAACATTACTTTTATTAATTATTAAATACTTTGTACAATATGTTTTTTATCATATTCACCCACCTACCACAATTCTTCCCAGACCCACTCATCCCCACCCTCCTCATTCATGTTTGTGCCCTCTTCTACTTCTTTTATTTCAAGACCAATTTGTACTATGCAATATACTTCCATACCAGGAGCTAAACTCAGAGAAAACTGTATATCCCATTCCAGTAGCTAACAATTGCCAATTGTTCCAAATCTAGGGGTGGGAATGTGTGCTCCACTCGCTTCTCCATGCTGGGATTTAGTCTGGCTTGGGTTTGTGCAGGTTTTGTGCATGGTGTTGTAACTGCTGTGAGTTCATTTATGCAGCTACTTTGCTGTGTCCAGAAAAAAATTTCTTTGTAGTCTTCCATCTCCTCCAGCTCTTGCACTATTTCCAGTCCTCTTCTGCAATGACCCCTTAGCCTAGGGGAGTCAGGTACAGTATAAAAGTTCCCAAAGGTTTTCTGAGAACATTGGAATCCTCTACTGGGGCAATAATAGAGTATACAAAAGTATGTAACACTAGCATGGTTAGGTTGAGTTTTGTCCTTGCTTTATGCTGTCTGATCTTGTAGTTACTTATATCATTTTAGCAATGGGTAGAACCTTGAGGCTAGGTGTACATCAATTCTACTGTAGACTTGAAGCCATTAAATTAAGAGGTTGGAAGGTATAGAATTGGTCACTTAGAACATGAATATGTTTAAGGGAAACCCACAGATATGTGCATAAGACTCAGTGAACTCAGTTCACTTATCAAGATGGACTTGTGTGTGAGTTTTCACTTGGGCTGTTGGTGCTGTCCTAGTAGAGAAGTCATGATGAATCTACAACTTCCATGGAGAGTCTCTGAACACCATTCCACTCCCATTCTTTCATGGTTAAAGAGGCAATAGTAGGACTAATGAACAAGCCTTCATCAACCGCAATTTCAAGATGAGTTTGCTTTCTCACTGGGATATAAAAATCTTGATAAAGTTGACTGTTACAGTTTGTCTCCCAAAGATCTATGTATCGTTGGTTTGATTTCCAGCATAGGCCCCTGTAAGAGATGTGGCCTAGTGAGAGGTAATTAAGGCCCTGACAGAAACTTTTGAGAAGCGTTAATTCTGTCTCTTTGTATCTCTAGTTCATGGAACACTAAAGAGGGAAGAACTTGAGAGCCTAGCACCCCCTCCCCCAATTGTCTTCTCAAGTACCAGCTGTTCTCACACAAGTTTCTGTCTTAGTTTGCCACTAGTCATGTATGATGAAGTAGGAAGATCTCTCCAGGTGTAGCCCCCCTCTCCTGTCTTGGACTTTCAACTTCTTGAACTGTGGGCCTAAAAAAAAATCTCTTTTCCTGACAAAATTTATTAGAACTACACAAAACAGATTAGGACAAGGATTGTGAGATTGACCTGGTAATGGTGGTGCATGACGCTTTTAATCTCAGCACTCAGTACACAGAGGCAGTGAATCTCTGAGTTTGAGGCCATTTAGGTCTACAAAGTGATTCCCCAAACAGTCAGGGCTACAAAGTGAGAAACAGATACCTCAGCAGTCAGCACTAGCTGATTTTCTAGTGAACTCAGGTTCAATTCTCAGCACCTACATAGGAGCTCATAACTGTCTGAAACTCCGGTTTCAAGGTATTGAACACCCTCTTTTGACCTCTATGCACACTGCAAGCAATGGTTCATAAACGTAAATACAAACAAAATATACACACAATTTTTTCAATAATTATTGAAAAATTTGACATTTGGATACAAATCTGGTGCCATGGCTAAAGCAAAGACAATGTAAAATTTGAAGAAGATATACTTACTAGCTAAAATAATGAGTACTTGGAAATCTCCGCAGGAAAAATGGAATTCAATTTAAAAACGTAAATTTGAAAGGAGATGTCAAGTGGCTTCTACAAAAGGAGGAAAGTCATACACAATGGCAACTCACTGGCACAAAACAAAACCTGCTACAACAAGTCAAAATTGCACAGCTTTTAATGCATCTTTTTTTTGGGGGTTTTATGAGACAGGGTTTCTCTGTATTGTTTTGGAGGCTGTCAGTCCAGCCCAGCCTCGAACTCACAGAGATCCACCTGCCTCTGCCTCCCAAGTGCTGGGATTAAGGCGTGCGCCACCACCACCTGGCTTCTTTGTTTTGAAAATGAAATTGGTTATTATACTTCAAATATAAAACAAAACTAAGGAATACTGAAAATAAGCCTCAATGACTGAGTGAAGCCACATCAAGTAATTTCAATGGAAGAAGCACTTTACTACCAAGGGTTGGAGGCAAGAGGTATTTGAGGCTAAAAGTAACATTCAATACATGAATGAAAATGAAAATAGAAATGTGAACATTATGCACTTGAGAGTTGGGAAGCTAGGCTTTAGAGATTGTGTAGGGAAAAATAAAAAGCCTTATGACATACCTTGTGCTGCTCTCAGAAGTAAAATCTGAACAGTGCAATGGTATGTATGATGCAAGTCATGGTATTCAACGTGCAACATATATTCCCCAAGTGTCTGTAATGTACTCAGGATTGCTTAATTCAATCTATTTTTCAAAATACTTATCTACATAACTAGACACTGATGCTAAAAACTGATTCTTTTTCTTTAGGATCTAATTACTTTTCTTTGTTTTGTAGACCTGGATGTGAACTGTAATGCTATCTATGGGATCCATGCCGTGGGAATCTATTATAAACTAAGCCTTGGTACAAAGACGTCCTGTTGCTATTTCAAGTAATAAGTCCCTTTACATAGGGTCAACACTCCTAAATTCTACATTCTCCACAATCGTGATATAGGGCTACAGCCTCACATAGGAAATATGAAAATAAACCCTCAAAAATCGGTTTCAATGTAATACCTAAGAATTTTCAATATCATCATATAATGTAACAAATTTCTATTGTGTGACTGCAAACCACTGTCTCATGAGATCTATGTACCAAATAAGAGCTGCCAACCAAGCTGAATTCAAAGCCAATTTCTGATTCATTACTTTATAGGGAGCTTTGAAATATGCTCATTTAAAAATCTGCTGCACAACAGTGAGTCTGTAATGCCAGTGTAATGCTGCCAAGTATGAGAGTGAAGCGTGGATGTCGACACTTCATTATGGATATTAAATTCAGTCTCGCATTTCAGATGTATGTCAGATGTCACCACCTTCAAGGATTCACAAATGAGCAGATATCAACTTCTGTAATGTGAATTATGAGGGTGAGAAATATTATGTTAAACTATTCTTCTCTAGTTACATACCTGTAAAATATTCCTTTGCATCCCAGATACTCTGGACCACAGACATTTCCCAAAAACCCTATTAATCATGATAATATGGTTATCAGTAGCGTGTGATTTCAACAGTCAAAGGTGAAATGGAGTATAACATATCACTTCTTGCTAATTAAGGATTTCAATTGTTACACTCTGTAAGCTTGAGTTTTTTTCAATGAGAATTACAGTATCCCAATTTTGTTCAAAATACACAACCCAAATTACAGCTATATATATCTGCACCTATGACTTATCAAAATAGAAAAATATAAACTTTCTACAGTGCTGTTCATCTCAACTTGTTGCCCATGGGTTAATTTGCAGGAAAATTTAAAAACCATCTGCACCTAAGATGATTGATTCATATCACCTTTGAGTACTTAAGAAATATGCTGAAAGGTCAGAGTTTCATCTACAGTTTAAGTTTTATAATCAGTCTGTCTTTAACACTGATCTCAGAGCTCAGCTGTCCCAAACAGTTGCACCTTCCATGGAGACTTGCTGTTCACAACATCCATGCTGGGAAATCAGTTTATAGCTGGGGCTTTTGTATAACTTCCCATAATGAATGCATTCAGTCAGTGGTACCATATCTGTAGTAGATATTCATACTGAGTTCCAGAGTGTCTTATGGTATACTGAGGGTTAAGATAATTGGACAAACGTGGTCCATTTTAAAGTCCCTAAATCAAAGGTCATCTGTTCCTACAAACCAGGAGCACATTTAATAACCAGTAGGCCAGGAAACATTTTTAAACTGTATGAGGCATGCTCATGACTTACACAGCCAATGCATTATGCCTAACTCTTTTATTACCATTTCATCATTCCTGACTAATTGCATGTTCTGACAGTTTCGATAAAATATGTGATACCAAATAATAATTATTGACTATTCATCCTGCAGAGGCAGTCAGCATAGCCAGGGGGAAATATGTCCCTCATGATATATCAGCAAATGCTATTTAGACTTTCATAATTCTGTGTTAATTTGGATTTCAGCTGTAGTTAGGAAATTTGTGCACTGAAAATTCCTACTTTCATTGACATCCTTAAATGCATTCATTGGCTCATTAAAATGGTTATATTGATTATTTTAACAGTTACCTTCTCCACGAATTAAATTCCTAGTTTAGCTTTTAAGGGAAATGTTCTTACTCAGAAAGAGAAGCTTGGGATTTGTCTTACTGTAACTAGTCATTGTATCTTGATACAGTCATGTTTTCCTCAAAACAATTTAATTTCTACCTAATATAATTCCAACATAATATTTTGTTTGGATGTGACATATGTATGTATGATAAGAAATCTTTCTGTGATAGAAGATGAAATCCATGTTGTAACTCACAGATGTCATAAAAGCAGTTTCATCTATTTTCACTGATATGTTCACAGAGTATAGTTCAATCACAAGATATCCTTCCATTGGTTATACTCTGTGATGATTTGAATAGGACTAGCTCCCATAGGCTCATATTATTGAATTCTCAGCACTATTAGAAGGTCTAACCTTGTTGGGGTAGGTGTGGCCTGTTTGGAGAAAGTGGGAGTGGGCTTTGGGGTTTCAAATACTCAAGCCAGGCCCAATGCATCCTCCTGTTGTCTGGGTATCTGGATATAGAACTCTTAGCTCCTTCTGCAGCACCATATCTGCTTGTGAGCTGTTTCCCACCATGGTGATAATAGACTAAACCTCTGAACCTGTAAGCCAGCCCCAATTAATTGCTTTCCTTTTTAAGAGTTATTGTGGTCATGGTGCCTCTTCACAGAAATAGAATATTGGCACACACTTGAACCCCAACAAAGTCAGAAATCAGATATGACTGTTCAATGAAATTGCAAGCACTACTCACTGAGTTATCATATACATTCTGGATCTGTAACTCAGTCAGCCAATGGGTCTAAAAGTACCTGAACTTTTAAGTTGCCTGGAAATACAGAGCTATCTTTCTGAATAGATTTTTTTCTGAAATAGCTCAAGTATGGCTTTGGTTTTGATATAGGTGGTGAAGAAAACTGACATTTCACTGTCAAATCCTTCTAACTTAGCATAACCTAGTCTGGGGCTAAGGATATAATAACATGTATTAAATACTTAAGCAAAATACTTAACATCATAAGGATGTCAGCAAAAGATGTACTTCTGGGCATCTGTATTCTGTACGTCTATGTAAATAGGCATTCCTTACTTAGGGACACTAGTGGAAAACTGATGGCTTTAAAGGAAGTTTGTATGTAATTTACTTTATAAATATTTTATGAGAATTTGTGATGTGTTAGGACCTAGCAATATTGATAAGGTAAAACCTCTGACTTTATGCTCAACCAGGTTTATAAGAGAAACAATATAATGATAATGAAAAGTTTCCTGGAAGATAATTTTATCTACTGTGTTGTAATAACATTTCCATTTCTTCTGATAATATTTGTATATTATGAATGTAGAGAATGATCTATGTGACCCTTAGCACAACAGGACATAACTCATAAACAGAAACATTTAAATAGGATAAGAGGAAAAAGGTGCAGTGGAAACATTCTATATTTCCTTACAGATATTCATGCTTAAGGAAATCTGAACAAGATGTACAGAGTGAAAATTGTGTATTATGTCAAGCTGTGCCATCAAAAGCAATAAAATTGGAAATAAGGTATGAAACAGTTTTTGACCCTCAGTTGCCTGCTAGGTACAGATGTTGTTTGTGTATTCTCTCCCTCCCCTCCTCTCTCTTCTCTCTTTCTGTCTTCCTTCTTACCTCCCTCTGTTTCTCTGTCTTCCTCTCTCTGTCTTCCTCTCTCTCTTTATCTCTTTCTCCATCTCTCTATCCTCTGCCTCCCTCCTTCTGTCCCTCTCCTTCTCCCCCACCCTCTTTGTGCTGTAGCTTGTTAAGGATATGGTAAAATAGCAGCATATCCCAGACAGGCTATTTGGGATAGTGATTCTCAATGGAAGGAGGCACATGCACTGTTATACTTGCACCAATCAGAGTCTTTCTTTTTAAGACGTCCTCTAAGCTCAGAATGGTGTTGAAGTTGATGTCCTCTGTAATCAGGATAGGGCTATAAGTAGAATACTGATTATTAGAGAAACAGACAATGTATGTGCCCCTTTCCAACTCTTCTGCTCATTAAAAGAGAGAAAAATTAAAACCACAAAGGCATTTTGTCAAAAGGTCTCCAACTGCCTGATAAACAATCTGTATGCTACATTAAGAAGAGTATTCATTTAAGTACATCCAAATTAAATGAATAACAGAATAATTTATTAATCATGGACAAATACTTTCATTTTAGAGAAACCAAGATGAATTTTTTAGCTAGTTTTTATCTTGGGTGCTCCATAACTTTAGGGATAATAAACTTGGAATAATTAAATACTATAATTTTAACATTTAAACATGGTAGATTATGCAAAGCCATACTGCTTACTAATTTAATTAGTAAATATAAATATTCTTCTATCATCCTTTCCTCCAACCCACTTTTCCTATCCTTGCTTCTCTTATTCCCCCATTCTTCCATTATCTCATGAAAGACTCTATCTTATCTGCAGTTGCAGAGAATGTGTCACTTATCATTAGAATGGATACAGATTCTCTAGAGACCTACAAGAATGCTGACCCCAAATAAAGCTAACCAAATATTAGCATCGGATCATTGTGATAATGTTAGGCTTCTTCGTTTTTTATTCATGAGTAAAGATTAAAGATCCAAGAAGAGAATAACATAGGCTACAACATATAGGAAACAAAACTGTTGGAATTTCAATGTCCACAATATCTGCCTCAGTGACTACCTTGGAAAAGAGTAACCATTCAATAAAACATATTGATTACTACATATCTGGCTATATTCTTGACACTGGGTTATAACTTCTATCTTTTCCTGTATTTAAGGCAGTGGGTTTTTTTTACTATTTAGAACTATAGATAAGATTATATTCTCAGTAAGTGTTATAACATCAAAATCTTCTATCATCATATTTTAAATTATCTATGAAAATTGCCTAGCACTGTCTCTAATTTGGCTATGTGTAGAGCAAGGGTCATGCACTTTTGTGGTTAAAATTTTTTAAGTTGAATATCTTTGTTTTTCATGGATCACATTTTCTCCTTCCTTCTAAAAATTAATAATCAAATTACAGATAATAATTGCACTTGCTACCTAATTCATCATAAAATTTTAGACTAGAAAAAAATGGCTGAAGATTAGTTGTAGTGCGTATTTTCCTTTGATTTTTTAATTAGTTAATTAATTAATTTGTTATTTATTCATTCTTTGTGTCCTTCACATTGTGCATCTTGATCCCATTCATCTCCCTATCCCATCACATCTGCTGTCTGCCCTTGCAAACTCTCCCCCAAAATAAAATAAAATTCAAGAGAAAAGAAAAATCTCATCATAGAAACTGTAGTATCACACAGCGAGTCATACAGTATATGCCCTTTGGTCCATTTATCTTTACTTGAAAGTTTTCATTGCAAAGAGTCTTAGGTCTGGTTCGAGGCCTCCGGTTTCTGCTACACTATCAATGCTGGGCATTCACTGAGACGCCTCCTACCTCCCATCGTTTTCCTGTGTTGTAGACATCCTGCAACTTTGGGTCTGCAGGACCTGCACCTTCACGTGAGATGCGGTGGATATTGGGGTGAGCCAACTCATAGCCCTGGTTCTTGGGTAGGTGTAGAGTTGGTCAGTCCTCATCCTCATCACCAGGTTAGATCACACTATGTGTCAAGGGACAAGGGGTCAGACTTTCATGCCCTCAGCGCCCGCTCACCCATACCTGCACCTCTAGGGTCAGCTCTACTATGTTGTCCATGCTCCCATTCTTGGGGTCTGCTCACCGGTACCCCTATCTACAAGGTCAGTACTCATGTGCTGCCCAGGCAAGACGCAGGACCTGCTTTCACGAGGACTACTTCTGATAAGGGGAGGGTCAGCTACTTTGTCTGATTCAGATGGCCAGAGGAAATAGGAGGGGACCTCTCTCCCCGAGCCCATGCCGCCACATGAAAGAAAGTAGTAGGGCCAATTCTCCCATGCTCATGTCCTCAGAGCCTGCTCAAAGCCCTCCAATACAGTCAGCTCTACCGTGCCACGCAGGTGAGGGGCAGGGCCTGTTAAATGCGGCAGCTGGAGAGGGCCACAGAGATCTCTCCTGTTCTCCTGACCTCAGAGCCAGCTCTTCTACCCATCACAGGTGGCAAGGGGTGGGGCGCATCTTTCCCTCGCCCACGCCCATGCCACCATATGGCAGATGAGGGGAGGGGCCAGATCTCCCATGTTCACATTCTCAGGGCAGCTCACCCACACACTTATCTACAGGGTCATCTCTACTGTGCTGCCCAGATGAGGGCCCATTCTCTCAAATGCTGCAGCTGGTGAGGGGATGGGTCAGTTTCCCTGCTAGCCACAGGTGGCAAGTGGCGAAGGGCTGAGGGCATCTTTCCCTCACCCACACCACCACATGGCAAATGACAGAGGTAGGACCGTCCTCCCAATCTCACACCATCGAGGCCCGCTCACTGCCCCATACTCCTGAGAACAGGGTCGGCTCTATTGTGTAGGAGCAGCGCTCCAAGTGCTATAGCCAGTGAGGGGTAGGACCAGTTCCTACTAGTGTTGCAGCCAGTGAGAGGCAGTGCCAACTTTGTACAGCCCTATCCGCTCTGCCTTTTGGTGACATCAGGAACCATGGATATCATTAACACAACCTGGCTGCAGCAGGACCATATTCCCAGACATGTTGCTTGGCAGCAGCTCAGGACAGATAATCACCATGACCCCAGCCACCGACCTCAGCCTGCACCTCACTACTTTCACCTCTTCAGACCTGCTTCTGTCCAATCTGTCCACTCTCTTTGTCTCCTATATCATAGCATGCATTTTCTCACCATAATAGTTACCAACCACCCAGAAGCACAAGGCACTGGGAGGACCCATGTTTCCTCCTCAGCTCCCGTGGTAATGCGGGTGGATCTCATTGTCTGTGGCCAGTATTTACAAAGAATAGATTTATATAGATCTCTTTTAAGTCTTTGTTCTCTTTTGAAAATGACTATTCACTAGCCATGCAGCAATCTTAAAAACATGGAACTAATATTCTGTGAGAATTTTTTGTTTTATTTTTATTTTCTTTATATTTTACCAGAGGACATAATTAAGTTAAAGAGAAACTTGTTAACCTGCATTTCTCCATTAGACCTTTATCGATTGACAATGGGGGGGGTCTATTTTTGAAGGAATCCCGAAACTTCCTTTGCTTAAAGTCACTGGGTTCTTTTCAAAATAATTTGGCAAGAAGATAATGAGGGCAGAAGCAGCATCTTTGAGGAGGTTCACTGATGATTGACAAGGGTTAATTACCACCTTGAAAGACTACGAGATCACAAGTAAATATTAGTAAATATTAAGAGATTACATATTTATCCCTGGCTTGGGGATGACATGGCACAGGTTAAATGAATAGAGGTTGGTGATGGGAAGGACTGATAAAGAGGGATGTTATTCTCACATTCCAGTTAGTCCCACCCTGATGGGAAGGAGCATGACAAACTCAGGTTGGGATAGGTAGGTAAAAGGCAGCAACCACACAATGGTTTCCAGTTTTCTCTTTTCTGAATTAACTAGCTCAGAATCCATAGGGAGATATCAGGATCTGTGCTTTAAGACAACTCTGCAGAACCTCTTTTTACCAAGGTTTAAATATCATCTTTCTACGTTCATTTACATGACAAATTTGCACCTCCTGGTGATAATATTTTTTAAATACACAGATGCTGCAAATAAAACCTCTCGTGTCTGTTCAGCACAAACATAAGGCCACTGAAACACTCAATTTGTCAATACACATGTAAATGTAGCTGAGCAAAAATTTGGCAGAAAAGCAAACATATTCCCACACACTCAAAAATACAAAACAGTAAAATAAACACAATTAAATGATCCAAATCATAAGATGAGGAAGGCGTACTAGGACTGTACCTGCATGGTAACTGCTCAACTGATGTTCTAAACTGTTAGAAAGCATTTAAATGATAAACTATCTACTAAATTCCCATTAGCCCATCCGATGCTCATTAAGTCCCTATCATATTTTATGAATTATTTTAAATACCGAGTTCTAAAGATGAGAATATGTTTTGTCCTTGCTTCTAAGTGGCTGACACTCATTTCTGTACTCCGTAGGTTTAAATAGTTATAGATTGTGTTGTTTGTTGAAAATCAATGGAAAATCCTTCACCTTCGTTTGCCTATGATCTTCAATTACATTATCATGAAAAAATAAAATTCAGTGCATTTGTGATATTTGAGTAACATACAAACAATATAAGTCCATTTCTCTTAAAAGCGTCTCATTCACCCACATTTTCATTTCCCAGATGTTATTAAAGACTGTCTATACCACATTCTGTACCAGGAACTTCAGTCAAAGCAAATAAAAGTAAATTTAGTGTTTCTTGGAACTTTAATACTTATTCTCTCCCCAGAAACAAAGGCTCCCCAAATCTCCTCTCTGTCCATATATGCTGTTTCCTGCTGTTGAAGTTTGACCTGCTTATCTCAAGAATGTGTAAATTTTGCTCATCTTCAAAAACTTTTTTTGACTTTTAGTCTATTTCATTTCTTACCTAATATGATGTATTCTGTACATAAATGTGCTGGTGAAATGCATGTCTTCCTTTTGTGTGATGTTTGTGCCTTCAAAACCAAAATGACTGAACTGTAGTAGAGAAAATCTGTTATGTTTTAACTGCTGTAATAAGTCATTCATATATTTGGATACATATTTCTCTCTCTCACGTACAAACACACACACGCATACATGTATATATGAACTGTGTGTATAAACACCTGTTGTTAATATTTTGGTACCTAACTGCAGTGTGTAGGGCTCTCACTATGATGCTTGTGCTGTTTTGAAGACCTTGGCACTGACCTTTGACTGCTGGACAAAGTTATGTCCTAGCAGGAGGTTTGTTTTTCCTTCTCCATCTTTTTGTGTTCTGTTAATCATACCCTAAATTGAGCAACAGACATTCACCCTCAAGATTGCTAAAAGCATCCATTTCAAAACTACTCTGTTGCAGTCAGGCTAAATGTCCCAGGCATTGTGCTATTTCATCCTAGTTATCATGTCATATTTTGTCCTATTTCTTTTATTTTGAAAATATGATATAATTACATCACACCCCCTCTTTCTCCACCAATCTCGGTTCTCCTACATACCCTTACTTACTCTCTTTCAAATTCATAGCATGTTTTTTCACTGATTGTTATTACATGCACATACCTATTTGAATATATATGTGTGTGTGTGTGTGTGTGTACTTTAAAAATATAACCTGTTTATGCTGTTCTTTTATGTGATCTTAGGAATCACACAGAACCTCTCTACTTTGTAGTGGAGGACATTTGAACACAGAGAATCTTTGATCATGGTCACAGACACAAGTCCAAACACCAAGACTGGAGTAGTAGGAGAGATTTTCTAAGACTGTAGCAGCAGACAAGACAAGCTTAGAAGGAGTGGACAATAGCATAGATTAAGAGTGGAGCAGTGTATGAGGTTAGATAAAACTGGAACAGCGGGGGACATTAACTAAGTCTGAATCAATGAAAGAGGTTTCGGTGGTTTCAGAAATAAACCCTGACTAAAATATTTCTGTCACCAATCATCACAGTGACTGAAAGGCTGCCATCTTTAAATCATTCTTTGTGATCCTAAACGTATCTTTTGTGACTCATTTTTCCATCTGAGAATCTCATATTTGTATATCCCTATGAGGAGTAATATTTTATATTGGCCGAATATATGTCATTGAATGATCAGGAATATCTGCAGAGAGACAATTCTTTGTAAAAATTATCTTGCATTTCATTTCACCAATTCTCACAGAGCATTAATTATAAATGCAACATTATCTTATACCATTAAAATGCCAATTAAGCATAGCCACTACACTGATTTTTTTTAATCACATTGACAAAAAGCTGTTCCTCCACTACAAAGATGTGAAAAAGGATTTCTTTATTTAAAAAAATAGACCTTTTGAACAAGAAAGTAATATATGGGGAACTTATACCAGCACTAAAAACAATAGTTACTTGCTTTGTCATTTTATCAAAAATTATTAAAAGCTTCTTGGTAATTGTATCTCCATTGTTTGAAAAATTATAATGTAAATAACCATATTATTATAAATTGGCTGAGCTCCATTCCTTATTTGTAAGTTCTAATAGATTACAAAAATGCTAAATTCACATTTCTTCTTATTACTTGAACTTCTACAATGTAAAGAGACAAAGGAGAGTCAGAATAGCCTTGCTGTTTGAAATTTTAACTCATTGAGATAGAAAACTATATTTGAGTTTAAATGAGGAGGTAACTCACATCTACATTCTAGCTTATAAAGAGATGCTGAGAGCAGTCTGCATTCAGCTCATGTGCAACTTTCATTGCTACTCTTCTTGTCACAAATAGAGCCTTGTTGGCAATGTAACTGAGAGCATTGTCCAATTGCCTTCTCTTATCATTGTACTTTGCCATACTCACTGTCCAAAACAGATTTAAAAACCACTTTGTCAATAGAAAATTTAGTTATCTTTCTTTAAATAACATCTACTATCTTTAGTAATCATACAAATACAAAAGTGTATCAAAGTAGAAATGCTTTTGAACTCACAACTGGAGTTGAATTGGGATCGACTCTTTGACATGACCTTTAGTCCTAAATTATTAGAATTTAATCAGCAGTAAGTATGGGTTTCTCATGGAAACATGCTTTGTAAAATGGAAGGTGTGTTTATTTCTTTAAGCAATCCGTTAAAGTGATAGCGGTGACTAAGAAGAAAGAATCATGTAGGCTGGGATGGAAAAGAAAAGCAAAACACTTCAGTCCTGAAGAGTTACTAACAGTAACATTCCCAAGTGGGGCAACAGCTACTTATTAAAGAATAGCATCTCTTTCAAAGAGGCCTTATGTAGTATGGCTTGTATGACTTGTTTATTTTTCTGCTTCTTGTCTCATCTTCCCTTTTTACATGTCCTCTCTAAACCAGGCTCCAAAGTCCACAATACTGAAGAGTTGTTGCTTTATTACAATATTTTCAATTATTTTGTTATTTCAGTCCTTTAAAAGTCAGCTATTTAAAACATAAATAATAATGATTTCTAAAAATTTTTATTAAAATGTTAGAAAAAAATATATATATATGGTTTACAAAATTGTTAACAGCAGGAATTTGACATCCTGAACTTAAACAACCATGTTCGAATCAAGTTTTGCTACCAGCTTAAAATGAACTGAAATGACTAATTTTTTTTGGTTTTATGAGACAGGGTCTCTCTGTATTGTTTTGGAGGCTGTTGGTCCAGCCCGGCCTCGAACTCACAGAGATCCGCCTGCCTCTGCCTCCCGAGTGCTGGGATTAAAGGCGAGCACCACCACTGCCCAGCATGACTAATTTTTATCTGTTTGATGGTCCCTGCGTTAATTTTTAAAGCTACTATTTTGACTCTTCTCCATAGAAGACTTTTCTGCATCTATCTTGGTCCTAATGGACCAGGTTTCTTGCCACCCACCAGGTCCAAGAGCAGTTTAATGAAGCTAACTACTCTGAGACTTAATATCAGTTACAATTGTTTAGTCAATGGCTTAGGCTTCTTACTGGTTAGCTCTCGCTCTCTCTCAATTATTAACCCATTTCTATTAATCTGTGTATCTCCACATTGCCTTGCTTCTGCTGATGCCCGGCTCTCTTGACTCCCCAGCTTCTACAGAGTCCCTCTCCTTTTATTTCTTTCTCTGTCTCTTTTTTGGAATTCCCACCTAACTAAATTCTTCCTGTCCATTGGCAAAAACAGCTTTATTTATCAACCAATAAGAGAAACATATATTCACAGCACGCTGAAGGACATTCCCATTACTTCTGAGAAATGAGATTTGGTTTTAGATGAGTTATGCAGGCTCTGATGAAAATTTCTTCAAGATGCAAATGTGTTAAAGATTCCAACTCATCCCCTGCAGACTGTGAAAATATATCTGAAAGTGGTTTCTCTCATTTGAATACTTGTTACGAATTCTTGTTTTGGTTTTTGACTGATTCATATGCATTTATAAATGAATAGTTGCATTTCCTTGATCAAATTTTATTTTCTACCTTTATACCTTAGGGTTTTTGCATGAAAAATATAGACTAGAGATGAGATCAGGCTTTTTATTATTGGTAAATGTTTCCAACTAATATCACAGTGTGTCAAATATATAATGATTTTTTAAATGTTTGGGTTTTTGCATTTATTCATTTATAGTGTTTTTGTGAGTATATGTATGCTACAGTTAGTATACAGAGGTCAGAAGACAATATAAGGGAGGTAGTTCTACATTTCCACCATCTAGGTTCTGAAGATAAGGCTCAGGTTGTCTGCCCAGGCAGGAAATGCACTTAGCAACTGTGGATCTTGGTAGCAAGAGAGGAGTTTTAATTAGTGGGAATTTAGTTACAGGAAATTTTGTGGAAAAGGTATACTTAAATTTTATTTCAAGTTTTGGCATTTCAAAACATAAAATAGTTTATTTAAGGAATAATTGTAATAAAAACTCTTAATAAGAGCTTAATAATGCTTTAAATTTATTTTTCTAATGAGTAAATTGACTTGGGGAATTGCTGCAATTATTTCTGTTTGAATAACTTTCTCAGAACATCACGTCCACTTTCAGGAAAAAAGTATAGGTATTCTGCTTCAGAGGATCTCTTAGGTGAAGCTGTGTTTTATATTCATCTGCTCTGCTTTCTCCATTTTGATATTCTCAGCATGGAAATGCTAATGTGTCATACAATATATAACAAACCATTGTCAGAGGCAAGTAGGTTGTTTCTATGCCTGGAGTTATTACAGTTCAATTAGTTTGAAATTAATGCCTAATTACAATAACAGATCTTATTAAACACACATCATAACACCTTCTGTATTAATGAATTGTTATTAAACAGAATATTTCTTTGAAGACAGTTTCACACAGTAAAGCCCACAATATTTCAACAGCATATTATAATTTTCTTCAAAACAATATAAAGAAACACTGTCTCGAAACCGCCCCCCCAAAAACAAACAATTAATACGTTTAATGTGGTCTGATATTAGATAGCATGATTCTATTGTAAGTCTAAGCTACCTGAGCTCTCATCTTACACACCATCTACACACCTCCTCCAGAAACCATACTTACGATGGAAAGGTTCACAGCCCTATAGAGGAACTTCAAAAACAAATTCTTTAGAATCCTTTGCCTTAGTTCTATCATCAGCTTCACAAGAGGTTGTCTGCTTCCTCTTGTCCATCCAAGATAAATGTTGCTTTCTCCTATAGTACAGTACAGTATAGTATAGTTAGCTAAAAACAAATCCTTTCATATGTAATGACACTTTTCTCTAAGAGATAATTATTTTCAACCTAACACTCATCAGACCCCAAGTATCTTCATAGTATGAAGATTTCAGACTCAGTTTAAGACGAAAAATTATGTGCTTATAATTACAAAATCAGCATGTTTCAGGCATAAAATGGAATTTCACAAAATCTGTCAGGCATTTTTATTGGGGATTAAAGACCTAAAATGAGTAAACGTTTCTCCGTCAAGAAATAGCTTTCAGAGAGAAAATAGCAGGGGAGGAAAATGACAAATAACAGTAATTTGCTACTCTGTGTCCATAGTAAAAATGCGCATGATGTTGTTGAAAGTGTGGAAAAAGAGACTTTCTTTGCTGATTCAGAGGAATTTTAAGTCTGATTTCTCTTTCTTCTGACTCCGCTTACCCTTTAAATATGTGACATTTAAATCTTAGTATTTTAAAATAGATTTTTTTGTAGTTTCTGCATGGTATTTCAACAGGTTATTGAATCCATTATATACAGCATATTGATCTTCAGTATTCCCTTATCTAATAAATTCATCATTACACTGAAGGAGAAGATAAAAATTGTTTTTATAACTGTTCTTTGGGGGTATTTTTAAATATATTGACCAGTTTGGGGGCATTTTTCTTCCTACTGTTCATTTATCAATAGTGATTTTTAGGTCACAGATTTAAATAAGTCTACAAATCATATGACTTAATCTTCTGGAAATCACACAAACATGTATTTAACTGCATCTATCCTATAATGTAGATGCTTGAGTCCAAATGAAGCAGGGCACTGAAATAAAACGAGAAAAGCTAAATAGACTGATAACATTATTTCTATTAAATGTACATATAAATAACATTATTTCTATTAAATGCGCAAATAAAATAACTCATATATAACCCCCCTTATTAGATTCTACTACTTTTATATGCTGCACATTAATTTTTTTAATCTATAAACAAAAAACATTGCAATAAAACTTTATAAGATAGCAAAAAATTAATATTGAGTTTTATACAAGTTTTCATGTACATATATGCACGTATATATACATATCATTTAGCAATATTCCCAAAGTTTGAAAATTGAACAAGAGATCGCAATAGCTTAAGATTTCAAATCTACTTTGTGAAATATTATAATACTGCTTTTCCTAATCTAAAATATAACATTTACAATACTTCAAATAGTCTCTTTTCATGTGTAAGCACACAAAACCACACAAACATGCTTATAAATTTATTATATGAAATCATATATTAGAAAAGACTACATATTTATTGTGTAGTTGATCATAAAATATAAAATAAAATATTGTATATGAAGTGACACTTACCTCTGACAGTTGCCATGTAACGTTGAGCAAGTGGTGTCAATAGTCTCAGCCTCTTCTTCCTTCTATAAAGTAGTAACATGTGAACAAAGTTGCTATTCTTAATTTTACTTTATGAAAGCTCTTTTAAGTATTGATATTATTTCTATTTTAGATAATGCTAGATGCACTCAGGTTTCAGGTTTACGGTTTTGATGATTTATTTTTCCATTAATTTAAAATAACTAATTAAAGTTACTCCCTTTAAATAGCAGTGATTTCTTAAAGATAGCTATTAGGTTGATCCTAAATTACAGTGTACTCTCTGAAGCTGTTGGAATTGAAAAGTTGCAATTACCTCCTTAACCTCATGGTCAGCTAAAAGACTGCCTTGCAATGAGGGTGCCTGGACAGTCAATTGCTTGAGATATGAAGTTTTAAAGTAGCAGTAGACACAAAGAAGCATGCGTGGCTTGGGATATCTTGGAAGGTCTGGTAACCAATCCACAAAAGCAAGGCAAAACACATCAAGGAGTGAAGCAAGCCTGTTCTCAAAGAAGGAAGGTTGACAACAGAGATTTAAGACAGCTAGTGGAGGACCTCAAGCGGCTACTGTAGTCTCCTGATAAAATGAACAGCATCCGCAGAACCCAATGTGATTTCAATCTGTGTATTGATACAGGTTACTTTGTTTCCAGTCATAATAAAATTGGTTTGCTTCTGGAAGACAAAAGCATCATTTACACATGTTGCAAATGATTTCTAAAGTCATTTATAAGAGCTACTTATAAATGATAGTGCTTTTATATTGAGGAAACTGGTAAGAAAATGTATAATTTTACCAGCAAACAAATCTCTTAAAACAATCAATGACAAATTCTGTAAAATTAAAAGCACATCAAATTAATTTGTAACTTTAATATAATTTTAATAAAACACTTAACCTCACAAAGCACAAGATTATCAAGTAGGAAATGGATCAGTAGAAATATCAACATGTAAATACAAAGAAGTAAAGAAATCTTAAAATATGTAATGAGAACAAAACTCAAGATTAGAAATATCAAGATTGATACAAGAAAACTCATAGAGTCAACTAACCTGGGCTCACAGGGGCTCACAGAGACTGAACCGACAAGCAGGGAGCCTGCATGGGGCCAACCTAGGCACTCTGTATACATGTTACAACTATATAGCTTGGTCCTTTAGTGGGACTCCTAACATTGGGAACAGAGATTGTCTCTGACTCCTCTAACTCTTTTAGAGGGCTTTGGGACCCTACTTCTCATACTGTGTTGACTTTTCCAGCCTTAATACTTAGGGAGGTGCTTAATCTTACTACAGCTTCAAAGGCCATGTTTTGTTGATATTCACGGGATATCTGCCCTTTCACAACAGAAATGGAGGAGAAGTGGATTGAGGGGTGGAGGTTATTGGAGAAAGAGACTGGGAGGAAAGGAGGAAGGGGAATCTGTGACAGGGATGTAAAATAAATAAATTTACTTATACAGAAGAAAGAGAAGAGTGTGTTAATGTAACTTTATAGGACGACCTGAACAGGTAGTATATTATTGGGACTGTTATCCTAGAACAGATGTAAAATAACGAAATATATTTTAAAAATAAGAATAATAAAGAAATATCAAGTGTGCATAGAGTTTTAGTCCAGAAATGAACAATAAAGAAGAATACTTTAAGTTATGTTTGGCTGAAAATATATTGCCCATGATAAGAATTTAACCATCAGCACTAAACCTATAAAGACACCAAAAAATACTTCTATGATCAAAAAGGAAAATTGAAAAAATCCACCTGGAAGGAATATTCTAATCACATGCTGAAAAATAAGCAGAGAAAAAATAAAGCAAGGGGTCAAAAAGATGCTTCCTTCAAAGCAGTGGTGATGACTGAAGCTGATAAGTCATGCAACCCGACATAGTTGGAAGAAAATGAAATGACAGCTTCAAAGTAGTGAAAAAAAAAGATGTGACTCTGAATGTCTATGGCCACGGAAAATATCCTTTAAATAGTGGTTTAATGAAAAACTTCTGCAATAAACTTCTGAGTATAATCGCTTAAGGATAACTGTGCCAAAGGATATATCAGAGTATTTCAGAAAATAGAAGCATGATAATACAAAATGTCTAAATGTTTGTGGACTGTTCAGATTAAAAACGTTCTGTGGAATTTTAAGTGCAAGCATAGCTATGAATGCATGTGTGCACATCTGTTCTTAATGTTTATATGTGTCTATGCATGCCTCTACATACATAAGAGTAACAAGTTCCAATAGTGCAAAATTCATAGTTTAGACAAATAGATTTAATTTGTCTAAATTTATTATAATGTCCATGAAATGATAAAACAACATAAAATAACTTGGGGTAACGCTAACCAAACAAGTGAAAGACCTGTATCGTAAGAACTTTGAATCTTTAAAGAAAGAAATTAAAGAAGCCCTCAGAAAATGGAAAGATCTCCCATGCTCTTGGATAGGTAGGATCAATGTAGTAAAAATGGCAATCCTGCCAAAAGCAATCTACAGATTCAATGCAATCCCCATTAAAATCCCAGCACAATTCTTCACAGACCTTGAAAGAACAATAATCAATTTTGTATGGAAAAACAAAAGACCCAGGATAGCCAAAACAACCCTGTTCAACAAGGCAACGTCCGGAGGCATCACCATCCCTGACCTCAAGCTCCACTATAGAGCTATAGTCCTGAAAACAGCTTGGTATTGGCACAAAAATAGACAGGTAGATCAATGGAATCGAATTGAAAACCCGGGTATTAACCCACACACGTACAAACATCTGATCTTTGACAAAGAAGCTACAAATATACAATGGAATAAAGAAAGCATCTTCAACAAATGGCGCTGGCATAACTGGAGACTGGCATGTAGAAGAATGCGGATCGATCCATGTTTATCACCATGCACAAAACTTAAGTCCAAATGGATCAAAGACCTCAACATAAATCCAGCCACACTGAACCTCTTAGAAGAGAAAGTGGGTGGTACCCTTGAACGAATTGGCACAGGAGACAGCTTCCTGAACATAACACCAGTAGCACAGACAGTGAGGTCAACAATTAATAAATGGGACCTACTGAAACTGAGAAGCTTCTGTAAGGCAAAGGACACAGTCAGCAAGACAAAAAGGCAGCCCACAGAATGGGAAAAAATATTCACTAATCCCACATCTGACAGAGGGTTGATCTCCAAAATTTACAAAGAACTCAAGAAGCAAGTCTCCAAAACAGCAAAGGATCAAATTAAAAAGTGGGCTGCAGAACTAAATAGAGAGTTTTCAATAGAGGAGTCTAAAATGGCTGAGAGGCACTTGAGAAAGTGCTCAACATCCTTAGCCATCCGGGAAATGCAAATCAAAACAACTCTGAGATACCATCTCACTCCTGTCAGAATGGCTAAAATCAAAAACACCAATGACAATTTATGATGGAGAGAATGTGGTGAAAGAGGAACACTCCTCCATTACTGGTGGGAGTGCCAACTGGTTCAGCCACTTTGGAAATCAGTATGGAGATTCCTCAGAAAAATGGGAATAAACCTACCACAAGACCCAGCAACTCCACTCTTAGGCATATATCCAAAAGATGCCCATTCATACAACAAAGATGTCTGTTCCACTATGTTCATAGCAGCTTAATTTGTAATAGCCAGAACTTGGAAGCAACCTAGATGTCCCTCAACCGAAGAGTGGATAGAGAAAATGTGATACATCTACACAATGGAGTACTATTCAGCAGAAAAAAATAATGGAATCATGAGATTCACAGGCAAATGGATGACACTAGAAGAAACCATCCTGAGTGAGGTAACCCAGTCACAAAAAGAGAAACATGGCATGTACTCTCTCATATATGGAATTTAGACATAGATCTGGGGAGTGCCAGCCTACAATCCTATGGCCAGAGAGTCTGGGAAACAGAAACTTCATTTAGTGGCTGATCGAAGAAGAGGCAGACTCCCTTGGTTAAGTACTGAGCTGAACTCAAGAAAGCCAGTATCAGAGAGGGAGGACTGATGACCAAAGGGATTAAGACTGGGCTGGTTTAACCCCCAGAAACAGCTGACCAGACAAAGGTTAACTCTTGAATCCCAGGCATCAGCCTGGGAATCCAGCATGGGACTGATCAAGACCCCCTGAATCTGGGTGTCAGTGAGGAGGCCAAGTAATCTATTGAGCCTTGGGCAGCAGATCAGTACCCATCCGAAGTATACACACGGACTTTGGACTCCCTTAGAACAATGTGAGGTGCACCCTGAACCCTTGGGGAAGGGTCTAGGCCCTGCCCTATATGAAATGACAGACTATGGACACCCCCATGGAGGGCCTCACCCTCCCTGGGGAATGAGGGGATAATGGGGGGGGTTGGGGGGAGGGCATGGGAGGAGGGGAGGGAAAGGGAGAGGGACCTGGAACTGACTTGTGAAGCAACCTTGTTTCTTATCTAAATTTAAACTGGAAAATAAAATATAAAAAAAATGTTAACAAATTCCACTGATACATAGACATATCAATATATGTATGTAAATTAAAAGTAAATGTAGGAATTAATTTCGAAACTATATGAAGAAAATTAACAAAATCAAATTATTTATGTGTATGCATATATATGTGGGTGTATGTGTATATTTATGATTAAACAGAGATGTATTATAAAGAAGTGACTGATAATATTGTAGAGACTGACAGGCCCCAAGACATGCAATCAAGAAGCTGGGGAAGAACAATGATCTGGTTCCAGTGTGTAGGTTGAAGACTATGTAGACAAGAGCTGGTGTCTTTAGTTCTGATCTGTGATAGCTAGCAGTGCTTGTCAACTTGTCTGGTATGAAAGTTGCCCAATGCAGCATTACTACACACTTCGGGTACTATCTGTATTGATGTTCCCAGAGACAGTGACACATGGGTCAGAACACTGAGTGGGAAATACCCACGCTGAATATGCATAATGATGTTCAATAAATAGTCTGAAGACCCAGGCACAAGGAATGGCAGAAGAAAGGGAAATCTTCCATGCTAGCACATGGAGTTTACTTGATAGGGAGAGGTTTTTTTCTGTTTTTGTTGTTACTGTGAAGCATCTCCAGGAAATAACAAAGTCAGGAGATTCACAGCTTTTGAACACAGACTTACATTCACCTCTCTTGTCTTCTAGGGCTTCAGCCGAGAACCAGGGCTACATCAGCTTTTGCTATAGTTCTGATGTTTCTATCCCTTTAGATTAACTCTAGCTTTCCCTAGATCTCTGGTGTTAGCAGCCCTTGTGGAACATCCCAGTCTCTGGCCATGGTGATCCAACCTAATAAATCACCTCTTATAATTGCCCACAGTTGTTATTGTCCAAATATAAAAAATAAACGGGGATAATTTTATAAGAGCCATTGTGTTTTTTCTGTCCTTTACAAGCTTTAACATAACTGGTCGAGGGAGAGCATTCTAGATGTGATACTTAACCTTCCTTATTCACTTGAATGGGTCTAGAATCAACTTAAATGCAGGCCTATAAGCACACCTGATAAGAACTATCTTAATTAGGTTAATAGACGCAGGAAGACTTCCCTTAAATGTGTATGCACATTCACTTTCCACTGGTGACCTAGGTAAAAGAACATCGAAATGAAAAGCGTTACACACCAGATTAGGGGTAATAAGGAATACAGTCCCATAGATAGAGCTCCTGCTATTACTAAGACTCTCCAGTGTGCAGACAGCTATTGGACTACCTAGACTGTATCATGTAAGCCAAGCCAGTAAATTCCCTTTTGATACATGTTCATTCTGGTAGTTCTGTTCTTCTAGGAATACTAATTGTCACACTAGGTAAATTGACTGAAATGCCAGAAATATCCCCAGCAATGAGTCCAGAATATAATTTCACCATATAATAAGGTATTGCATATGCCAACAATTTAACTCATAAATAAACATGATGGTATAAAAATGAATTGAATTTAAGGATATAGTAAAATTTTTGCAGTGAATTTGAAAATTAGTGAAGAAAAGTCTTAGAAATTAAAAGTATAGACTCAGCCTAGATACACAGGGGAGGGCCTAGGTCTTGCCCCAAATTATGTGACAGACTTTGATGATCCCCCATGGGAGGCCTCACCCTCCCTGAGGAGTGGGTGGAGAGGGTTGGGATGGGAGATGGTAGGGGGAATTGGAGGACAGGAGGGAGAGGGAACTGGGATTTGATATATGAAATAAGATTGTTTTTAATTTAAATAAAAATTAATTTAAAAAAGTACAGACAAATCCCAAATATACTTACAAGTTTTAACACAAATGCCTTATAATTAATAAAGAAATTAAAACACGTGAAAAATGTTAGCTTTGTGAAACATAAAGTCATAGCTAAATTTGAACATTGACTCTGACAATGATGCAATACATAATATTTTCACTACTTAGAATTTTCCATCAAAAGCTATTTGCTGAGTCAAAAATCCCATTCTATATATTTAAATTGGTGCATAAAATACAAGACATATTCTGCACTGTTGCCAGATTTATGCAGAAAGAAACCAAATCTTGGCTTAGATTAATACACCTCTGACCACTCATAGACTCAGAGAATAAAAAAGAATGTAAATTGGTAAGTATTTTGAACATAAAATATCAAGTCTCTGATAAACATGTATTGAAAGATATTACAAAATCATTCATATAGGCGCTAGAAGAAAAGTTGGAAGCTTGTATATTATCAGATTATTCCAAAAATTGATTAATGGATAAAAGAGGCACACACACTGTTACATATTTCTATTGATTTTTAAATACAATTCTGCCATTTTTAATAACAGAGAAATATTAATATGTTATTCTGGTTTAAATAAGATCACAAACAAATACCACATAATCACACTTAAATACAAACTCTATAAAAGTGTCAATGATAATCCTAATCTACTATATAGGAAAAGAGATGGAAAAGTGAGCATAAAAATCAAAAGACTAGATTAAGTTTTGGTGTTTTATTGTACCACATAGAGACTATGCAGCAAAAGTACACTTCAAATATTTTTTAAAGGTAGAAGTTTTTCCTTTTCACAATAGAAAGCACATGGAAACATACATTTTATAGTATGTGCATGTGAGGTGGTTGTTATTAAAATTTAAAATTGATAAAAGGAAAAAACAAACTAAAACACAAAGAATAAAGCTAAATATCAATGCAATAAAAATTATATTATAGAAAATCATAAGGAATTGTGTCTTTCAGTCAATAGTATCAAAATTATGAGGTTCTAAAATGATGGCAGGAGGGAAAAAGAGGGAACACATGGTTGAGGAAGAGACATTGTACTTCATCCTTTCTCCTTCATGAACAGTCGTCACAGGCATTATATTGATGTGAAAGAGTTATATACACAAATACATTTTAATTGTATTATCTGATTTAAAAGTAAAGATCTTCAAAATTGTAGAATTTATTTCTCTAAAGTTGGAAATGTACAGGAACTAGAACTTTCATTAAATTTCAATTCTCAAAGCTTCAAAGAATTTGTTAAACTAAATGATTCCATAATTTAAGTTTTCTCTGAAAACAAATAGATATACAGTAAACACAGCCCTGATGACCATAGACATTATATATTCAACATTTTACTGGATGTTCTAGAAATGTAATAAAGCCATAAAAATGATTTATCTGTCAATTACAATGTTTTGTAATTTGTATGTGTACAATTATGTGACTTTCAAACAATGAAAAATACTTTAGAGCATATTCCATTTACTTCCAAAGCCATGTGGGGACTATCTTTAATCCCATTTATTTCAAAGGCCTTCATTAGAAATACACAGAAAACAGTTTGTGTATCCTAATGTTAGATGTGACGCAATTTAGGAAAAAGTTCGTAAAGGTACAAACACAAAGCAGATACGGCAGTGGTACAAATAAGCAGTAGACAGGCTGATGTTGTTACATTGCTTGTAGTAAAGAAGACAGAAATGACTTTGATGGGAACAAGATAGGGGATATTGTACTCAGTTGCTTGTCTTTGTTTATTTTTCTTTGTTTATTCAAAGGAAAAGGACAGATTAGATTGCACTGTGAGAAGGCAGCATGTCACTTGAGTGAAGATATTCAAGGGCAGCCTGTAGATTTTCTATAAAGAAGATGATGGAAATTATAAATACTAAAAATGCTACATATTGCCATGGGAAGTATATATGGAGGGATGAATGGGTGGATGGGTGATGTCTCAGTCAGTTTTCTACTGCTGGGATAAAAACACCATGACAGGGCTTGGAGAGATATCTCAGAAGCTAAGAGTACTGATTGCTCTTCCAGAGGTCCTGAGTTCAATTCCCAGCAACCACATGGTGGCTAACAACCATCTATAACAGGATCTGATGCCCTCTTCTCACATGCAGGTATACATGCAGAGCATTCATATACATAAAACATTAATAAAAGAAAATCTTTTTTTTAAAAAAAGCACCATGACAGAATCAATTTGGGGAAGAAGAGTTTATTTCATCCTACAGTTATGGTCCATCATAAATGCATGTTAGGGCAGAAACTCAAGGTAGGAACTAGGAGAAGCAGAGCCTACAGAGGAACCCTGCTTACTGACTTAATCCTCCTGAGTGGTTCAGTAGGAGTATAAACGTAAACAGATATGTAGTAGTTGAAAGATATGTAAATAGATGTATGACAGATGCTAATTTGATAGATGACATGATAAAAAGATAAAAGGATTGAGCTATTGATTGATGGATAATAAATGATAAGGTTATTGATAGACAAATTTAGAAGATCTATGAAAATTTATTATCCCGTTTCCAATAATAGCTGAAAGAAGTATCAAATAGCACAACCTGTAGAAATTCACACAAATAATAAGCAATACAGGCGGAATTTACTTCATATCACAAAGTTCAAGTGTTTCTTAATCATCACACTATATATCAAAAAAATTTTTAAAGTCAAGAAAGGGAAGGACATGAAAAAATAGGAACAGTTGAAAATTACAATATTTTACACTTGTACACAGGTATATAAAACAGAAAAAACATAAAACACCTACAAGATTAAGACACAGAAACCCAGCTTGGCTGCATTAATATATATATATATATATATATATAATTATTTGGGGTGATGCCTCATTGTTTATGAGCACTGGTCTATCTTTCAGAGATGCCTCATTGATGATGAGCTCTGGTCTCTAGTGAGACTGAGGGTTTGAATCCCTGTACCCACATTAGCTGAATCACAGATCCCTCTTTTCATGGAATTCAAAAAACCACCATGTGCACATGCAATCATATTGGCACATATGTACATAAATGCACAAATATCAAAAAGCAAACAGTAATCCAAAGGCACAACACTAACTCTCCTTTGATACTTTTTTTTATTTTCTCACTTCAGCCTTCTGAAGATTTTGAAATTAACATCCTAGGACTGACATATTACCTTTTAGTTTTTCTTTATTCACTAAAAATGATTATACTTTTAAAAATAGAATCAGTAAACAGCTTATCAAATGCTTGTCACATTATTCATTTATTCCAACTTCACTCTAAGGATTCACACTGCCAGCAATGAATTATAACCTGCCAATTTCCAGTCTTTGTAGGTGTATGTCCTCCTACAAAAAGGAAAAAAAAAAGAATCAAACACTTACCTTGGGGAACACAAGGTGAATATAAAAATGACCATGGATTAACTGTTCCATTTTCCTTCTAACAAGTTTTTCTTTGCTAAACCAATTAAGTAAACAAGCTGTAGTTTCAATTTTGAAACTAAAAAGAAAAAAAAAGCATTCACAGTCACCCGAGTGTGTTTTTCTTTTATATACATAGAAGGAGATACCAAAGGATTTAATTAGAACAAGACTTCAACATAGATTAGTTAATGTCTCCGTGCCTCCTCTAAACATGGAAACAAACTAAGGGCTCTAGGAAGACATCATGAATCCTGTTCAGCAGTGATAAGATGGAGATTTATCATAGGAATTCTACAATATACACTTAGCTGGCAGCTCCAGGACTCATCAAACAAACATGCTGTCACTGCTGGTAGAATTTTGAAATGCCTCAGAGAAATACTGTGAAAATTGACATATGTGCTAAATAAAACAGAATTAATAGCAACTCATACTACTAAGTATACCGTTTATTACAAGAACCCATGAATATGGGTATCACACTTTAAAGTACAAATTCCAAACAGCTACTTTCACTTTAGTGCACAGTTACTGAAGCCTCAAAGCAAGCTGACACTGGTCCTAAAAAGGGACTTAATGGACCCTTTTAGAAAATGATGTACAATGGGATATTTATTATCCAATAGTCATTCAGGTGGCAAGGGTTAAACTAAATGGATCACAGTATAGACCTGTAAGTCATGAATCTGGGAAAGAAATGATAATAGTGAGATGCATAAGGACAAATGGTGGTGGGTGACAGTAATCATAATAATTGTGCGTATACATTGTTATCATAGAAAAGACATAATTGATAGCAAAAGCATGAAGACAGAGATCAGATCAACTGACAAAATAAATGTTAGACTAATATTTGATGAAAGTGCTGGGCAAAAGGGTAAATATCTTCCTAGAATCTCTCCTTATACAGATTTATAAAATAGAACAATGATATTTATTCTCCATGAACCATAAACTCCCTTCTAATGTTCTTATGACATTCCAGTAACTTCAGCTAGGAACAAGTTCTTTTCTCATACAGTATTTTCATGACTATTTCAAACACTAGAGATGCATGAAAGAACTCTCCCGAAAATGTAGTTTGGGGGCAGGCTCATTAAGAGATCTAAATGCTTAATGTCTTTAATATGTGCTTCCACAGTAGTCTCGATTTCTCCTCCCTAGTACTGTATTAAATCCATTTGTCTTTTTATATTCAGATCTTACAAACTCCATGGAATGGAATCTCTGATGTTCGTTATGATGTCCCCAGGGCTTGGTGAACACCAAGAAGTCCATGGGCATTTGGAAAGTAAAGTTCATTAAACACAAAGGGAATCATATACCAAATAGTGAAGTTGTAACTTGAGAGAGCATTAGATCATTGATAGGATGGAAAAGAAGCCTATCAATATCAAAGTACTAGAAATTAGGAAGGGATAACTTACAAAAATCAAGCATTAAGAGGACACAACAAAATATGGGAGCCACAGCAAAACTTTCTACTTGATAAATAACATCATTAACCACAAATAACCCCAAAAGCAGGGTGAAAATTGGGCCAGTTATTTTGCTCTGATTATTTTAAATTACTTAGTGAAGTCAATTTTTTGAGAAAAAAAATATGTTCTAAACAGAAACAAAAATTCTAGGGGAAAAAACAAAGATGGCTGAAAAAAAAAGACTGAGTTGTTAGAAAAAAGAAAAGAAGTAGAGTGAAAAATATGAAAAGCAGAAATATAAAAATGTGGACAAAACCCGGAACAGAAACTGCTGAAAATTCATTCAAATTAAATGGAGAATGAAAACTAAGTATTGACATAAAGAAGTGGGGTTCAGGCTATAGTAACTGGAAACAGTAAAAGCAAAGGAGGCTGAAGGTTCTGTTTCCCAGACACTCTGGCAGAAGGATTGTAGGCTGACACTCTCCTGATCCATGTCTAAAATCCATATATGAGTGAGTACATACCATGTTTGTCTTTTTGTGACTGGGTTACCTCACTCAGGACGGTTTCTTCTAGTCCAAAGAGTCTGGGAAACAGAACCTTCAATCAATGACTGATGGAAGCAGAGGCAGACACCCACGGCTAAACACTGAGCTGATCTTAAGGAAACCAGTGACAGAGAGGGAGGACTGATGAGCATAGGGGTCAAGACTGGGCTTGTTTAACCCACAGAAACAGCTGACCTGTGTAGAGAGATGCCTTTTTCTTGTTTGCCGCTTGGTTTTCCCCCACCAGTCGCCTGGGCTCTGCCGAGTTGTAGTCCCCAAATAACACAAGGCACTGTATTAATTATGAAGCTGTTAGCCTTGCTTGTTTCTTACTGGCTATCTCTGACTTAAGTATTTACCCCATAACTGCCAACCTAAGTATTTCTTTTACCAGAGAAAAGTTTCCAGGCTTCTTACCCCTATGGTGGTTACATCTTGACTCCCTGTGTTTCTCCTACCCAGAGTCCTCCTGGACACCTAGACTCACCTATCTTGCTTCCCTGTGGGCCAACAGTGATTTATTGACATATACACAGGATTTCCCCAAAAGACCTGAACAAGGGGGAGCTCTTGATGGCTAGGAATCCAGCATGGGACTAATCCAGACACCTTGACTGTGGGTGTCAGTGAGGAGTACTAGGCAATTTTGGGGGGATTGGGTAATAGATCAATATTTATCCCTGGCACACAAATGGACTTTGGGTGCCCATCCCACAATGAGAGATGCTCTCGGCCTGCACTCTTGGCAGAGGGCCTAGGCCCTGCCCTGGATGAAATGACAGACTACGGATATCACCATGGAGGGCCTCTCCTTCCCTGGGGAAAGGAGCAGGGATTATGGGAGGGGGATGGGGGAGTTGGTGGGAGGGCATGGGAGGAGGAGAGGGAGAGGGACCTGGGATTGAAATGTGAAGCAACCTTTTTTCTAATTTAAATTTTAAAAAAAGCAAAGGAGGCTAGTGAGGAAAGCTAATGCATGCATCACTGGAGTCCCCAGCTGGATAAATGAAAAGAAAACAAAACAAAAACCCAATTATTTAAATGTAAATACTTCACCCTAGAAAAAAAATACTGTACTAAATCAATCTACTGGAAAAGTCCCACACAAATTAAATAACATCATCCAAAATAGGCAGCATTAACCCATATCTTAATCAACTGAACATATTTTAACAAAGAATAAACACCTAGGAAAAGAAGCAAATCCAGAATAAAGCAGGCATCAAATGTTTTAAGTAAGTAATATGGATGTTGAAAACATAATGAAAAAATGTAAGTCTGAAAAGCAGTTTACTATTCCTGGAAGTGTATTCACCCAGTGTTTAATCTACAATGATTCTATAAACACTTTTCTGCAGAAACTTCCATGAATATCCATTTACATAGTTACTGGAGAAACTATGAAAATAAAATTGAAGTCAGCTCACTGTGGAAGTTAGATTAAATGAAATTGGGAGAATAAAGTGGTTTTGGCCACATAATTCCTATTTTGTTGTTCCTCTCCTGTCTTTAAGTTATTATCTGGCAAATGTTTTACTTTTGCTAAGTGAAAATCATGTAGATCATCTGTCAGTACCACAGCATTCAAATTTATTTTTCATCCTAAGATTTACTACTTAACTTATATCATTAATTGGAATTTTCATATAATCCATAAATTATCATTAAGACTTTTTCACAGTAATAATTGATCTACCAGTGAGTATTACAGTCTTCGAGTTCATCTGGGGATGTTGTCTTTTTAACTTTTAATTACGTGTTTTTAATGCAGTAGTCTATAACCACAGCAACCCCCCATTATCTTTACTATGCTTCACCTTGTTCCCTATTCTCAGTTCATTCCAGGTAGTTTCTTCTGGCTTTATGTTGCTCCTTCATTAGTATATAAATGTTGTTCTTCTGTGTGTCTAACGCAATGCTAAATATTTATTGTTTATTTTGAATACACTTACATTTTAATCTTATCAATTTCAGTTGCCTGTGCATTCCAGTTTTCTGCCAGGTTAACAATCCGGTTTTGTTCTCTTTAACTGCAATTAACAAGCCGGGCATTGGTGGTGCACGCCTTTAATCCCAGCACTCAGGAGGCAGAGGCAGGCGGATCTCTGTGAGTTCAAGACCAGCCTGCTCTACAGAGTGAGTTCCAGGACAGCCTCCAAAGCCACAGAGAAACCCTGTCTCAAAAAACCAAAAAAAAAAAAAAACCCAGCAATTAACAGTTCGCCTCAAGAACTCCAACTCTTGTCTTTTTCTGCTGAATTTTACATGTCAGTCTTTGTGCTTTATGTTCCTGTATTAAAATATGGTTGTTACATTTCATACATCACATTTGTAAATTTAATTTTATAAATCGTGTTACTTAGGTTGTAAGATGATGTCAGCTTCCTCCAGAATTGATCTCCCTTTTGTTACGTACAAACCTTTACAAACACAGCATTACCTTTATATAGCCTTAGAACCTGAGGTATTCCAAAGCTGACTCAATCTGGATAGTCTTCTCCATGTCAAAAGTTCATGGACACCTTAGGTTACAGTGTTCAGGAGCATCAAAGCTATAGGTATAGATTTATCCATCAGAGCCCATCTCACATTAATAAATGCTCCCACTACAATTTAGAATATAATTATCTCTTTTCTGACATATTTTCAAGATAATCATTATGAGATAAAATATAACTGCAAGGGTAAAGAAATTACAAAGTATAAGAAGAGACAACAAAATATTAATATACATTTCTAAGTTCACAAAAGGTCAGTTGTGCTTGTTGGTGAAACATAAAAGTCAGACAGGTGCACTAACCAGGACTCAAAACTAGAATCTTTAGGGGAAAAGATGGAATTTCACTTTTTTTAAAGGACACTACTTGGGAAGAAAAGTATTAAACAGCTTTACCCAGATTTAAATGCTGTAAACTATAGTGACAGAAGGTCTGACTAGACATGCCCACTTGGCCAAGAATAGAAAAAATGCTATAGGGGTAATCATCCATTATGTGGTTGGATTTAAAGTCTGATCCATAGCAAACTCATTCTTATTGCTATGAACTATGTCAAAAATCCATGGTTGCACAAGTCATAGGCCCTAACCGAAAACTACTTTGTTCTGATAAATGAGCATAGTATCAAGCTGCCTCCTGCATCCATAACTCTATATGCCAGATTAATGCATTTCCCAAGCATCAGCTAAGAATCATCTTTTTGCTTTTGCAATAGATAATGACACAACTGGCAATATACAGAGAAAAAGAGATTGTGAATTACTTAGGTGTCTCAGAAGCTAGTGGTGGTTGACAGATGCTGGGGAAAGGAGCATAAGCTTTCTTTAAGCATATGGTCACCAAAAGGTTATCCATACTTCAGTAGATGGACTTACATCTATGCAAATACAAGCGGAATTAGCAGACTTAGTGTTTCATTTTGTTCTCTTAATAGAAAGAAAAGTTACAGGAAGTTTGGAGAGAAAAATTTGAGGGGTGTTTAGGAGAATTAGAGAAGAGGAAATGGGGAGTATGTTTACTAAATATTTTATATTCATGTACACTTTCAATGAGACAGAAAAATGTATTCATAGTCACTAATAACACTAAGAAACTCAAAAGGCAATCCTGGAAAATATTTATAATTGTACTGCATGAAAAAGTCTCTTTTGGATAAAGTAAATTGTAAAAAAAATGAGAAAAATGCAAAAATGGACAAGGATTATGAAAAGGAAGTGCAAAGAAGCCTTTATATACTTGGACTCATCATTAAAATCACTTAAATGGATAAAGAGAAGGGAGCCTATATTAGGCATCATTTCAAAGAATCGACACTGTTAAAAACTGAAGACATTGTACATTTAATTTTAAAAACTATATTTCTGATTTAATTTATGGTTGCAATGCATAATAGTGAGATTTTATGAATAAAATGTGGTAATTATCAGAATTGTGGTAAATTCTGATTCAACCGTCTAACATAAATATAACATTTCTCATATACGTGCACAGGTAAAATGATACATATATGCAAGCTTATTCATTTCAGTTTACTGTCAAATAGAAAAAGCTGCCATTTATAATCTCAAAGTATACATCAATATGAGGCAAATACTTATGATATCTGAGATCATTGTGACTACTTTTACAGATATATCATGAGCCCAGCATTCTTATTTTAGTCTTTATTTTTATTATAAATTATAATCACTAAAATGCACATTAAAATCATAAATAACATAAATTAATACAAATCTTACTTCAAATGCATTCAAATACTTTTTGCTACTAAGGAAATATATGTGTGATTTTTTAAATGCATTAAGTTGTTTTCTTGGGCATTGTATAATAACATTACTAGTAAAAGGAGACTTTTGTCACAAAATAAAGACATTTCAGAACCTGGTTTCCATAAACTCGAGGTTTCCTGAGGATGCTGAGGGCAGATGCAACTTTTGACTGTGTATCCTCATGACTGACACACTACTTTCTTGAAAAGGAACGTGACATATATAATGAAAAACATCAGCTAAAAAATGCACAGAGATGAAAATCCCCCAATTAATTGCATATGAATTAACAAAGAGCAATATGAGAGCAAGTTTTGCTCTTATCTGTGTTCTTTGTGTATACAGTTATCAAAATCATACCATTTATAGTAGCTATGATTACCAAGCCCCATCCAATGATGTTCCAGGCCTGTTGCTAATCCCTTCATCTGCAGAAGCTTATTAAAGTCTCATAAAACTATGTGGCATCTTTGCCTCACTTTAAAAATAATGGACTCAGAGCTCAAGAAATGACCAGTAACTATCCAAGCTTGGTAAAACTAAAATTGGAATTGGACTATGGATGGTCATATTCTAAATTCTATGAAGTCCAACCATTACTACAACCTATCAAGTAGGACTCATGTTTTTACAAGCAAGCATTTTACTCAAGAGCCATCAACTTAGTCCCTAGTAGGCAAGGTGACATTGAGGTGTACATTTCCTTGTTTTTATTTTTAGGGGGAGGTATTGTCTGTTTTGTTTTTATATCCTATTCAAACATGTTAGTTAGATGAAAGTCTCTGCCATGGCTAAGTAGTGAAAATATATAGCATCTGTAAGTTGCCAACCAATGGAACAAAAGATACTAGTGGATTGATAACTTTAATTAACTGGATTCTATTCAAAGGGATAAAGATAAATTAAGTCCTTATCTCTCTGAAACCACTGTATGCATCTTCCTACAAGAAAAAGGACATTTCACCAACACCTGATCTTTCTTGTTTTGGCACAACTAATAGAGCAAAATATTCATAATTAGGAGTTATTTTATTTTAAAGTGACATGTGTCTCAACTGGTAATGTAGCTAGCTAATTTAGATGTACTTTATGAATCTCTGGTAAAAGAAGTCATAAAATATTAATGAAGGGCTGGTGGGAAAATGGCTCAATAGGTAAGGGCACTGAAAACTCAGGTTTATCCACAGGACCTGATGATAGATGGAAAGAATCAGCTCTATCATATGTCCTCCTGCTTCCATTCACATGACTTGGTTAGAACACACACACTCACACACACTCATACACTCATTCACATGGCACACACACACAAATACACACACAGGCACACACACACATAAACACACAAGCACACACACACATAAACACACATACCCACAGACACACGCATGCATAAACATATACACACATATACAGATGCACACGGACACACATATACACACGTACACAGACACACACAGAGACACAAACATAAACACATATACACATATACACACAGAGATATACACACAGACATACATACACACACAGACACTCAAAGACACACATACAAACAGACACACACATGTACACTCACAGACACACTCACAGAAACACAGACACACTGTTTTTAAATAGTAAAATATATGTTATATATGTCTTCTTGGCCTTTTTTTGTTCCCCTCTATTTTAAAACCTATAGCAGATGCAGTACGCTGCATTTTTAGTTATTTTATAGAAGTGACAAGTGACATTGATTTTAAAAAAGATTTTAGTAAATATTTGTAATATATCATTATTTTTCCATGAATATTTTATTTAGTATTTCTCTGCCAATATTATATAAGGGTATGGGTTAACTATGTCATTAAGGACTGTCTAAATTCATTTCAGGTGTAGTCTAAAAAAATAAATGAAATAATTTTTAGATAACCATAAAATATCCCTATGGTACATGAGCATGAACTGATTTCAGGTATATGAATGTATCCAGATGAAAGTTAAGGTAGTAAGAATACCTTGGTATGGTACTAAATTTTTCATACCACATCTAACCTCTTCCTGTTCATTTTTAAGAACAAAGTGAAGTAGTAACAGGAGGCACACGCTCATGTAGCATGGCTATCATGAGATAAAAATCTATGCCCTCATTTTCCAATGGTTCTGAGACTCTTTAATCAATTCCTCAAATTGTAGTAACCTTCAACCATAAATTATTTCATTGTTACTTCATAATTGTAAAGTTATGAACAATATCTGATACTCGGGCTATTTGATATGGGACCCCTATGTCAACCAAGACCTACAGACTGAGAACTGCTTACCCAAACAGGACAGAGTGAAGTTTCATCACAATTGCAGCCCTCTGCAGGGAACAGAGGGAAGACTGCAAGGATTCTCACTGCAAGAATACTATATGTGTCCTAACAAAACCAGTATAATTCAAATACTGTTTAAATAGTTTGTTTAAAGGAAAATAAGAGCTATTGTTTTCATTTAAATTACTTGATAAAAATCAAAATAACTGTATTACAGCCCTACACTATTAAGAATGGCTAAGATCACAAACACTAATGACAGCTTATGCTAGAGAGGATGTAGAAGAAGGGGAACTGTCTTTCACTGCAAACTTGTATAGCCATTTTGGAAATCAGTATGACAGCTTCTCAGAAAAGTGGGAATGAATCTACCTCAAGACCCAGCAATACTACTCTTGGACATATACCTGAGGGATGCACAGTCATACCACAAGGACATTTGCTCGACTATGTTCATAGCAGCATTATTCGTAATAGCCAGAAACTGGGAAAAACCTAAACGTCCCTCATGTGAAGAATGGATGAAGAAAATGTGTTACATTTGTACTACTCAGCTTTAAGAAACCATGCCATCTTGAAATTTGTAGGCAAATGGATGGAACTATAAAAAAATCATCCTGAGTGAGGTAACACAGACCCAGAAAGACAAACACAGTATGTACTCACTCATAAGTAGATATTAGATATAAAAAAGGATAACAATCCTACAGTCCACAACTCCAGAGAAGCTAGGTAATAAGGAGGACCCTAAAGAGGAACACATGGATGCCCCTGGGAATGGGAAGTAGATAAGATTTTCTGAGTAAATTGAAGGAATAGGAAAGGGAGGAGTGAAGGGGAGGAAGGAGGAGAAAGGGATGGTTGAGTTGGGAGAGAGACAGGGAGGAAGAGCAAGAAGAGAGAAAAATTGATACAGGGAGCCATTATGGGGGAAGGGAGAAATCTGGTGCTAGAGAAATTCCCAGGAATCCTCAAGGGCGATCCCAGCTAAGACTCCTAGCCATAGAGGAAAGGGTGCCTGAACTGGCCTTCCCCTGTAGTCAGATTGATGACTACCCTAACTGTCATTACAGAACCTTCATACAGTAACTGATGGAAGTAGATGCAGAGAGATCCAAAACTAAGCACTGGGCCGGGGTCTTGGAATCCAGTTACACAGAGGGAGGGGGAATTATATGAGTAAACAGGTCAAGATCTTGATGGGGAAACCAACAGAGACAGATTATCTAGCTAGTGGGAGCTTACTGACTCTGGACTGATAGCTTGGGAACCTGTGTAGAACCTAACTAGGCCCTCTGAATGTGGGTGACAGTTACATGACTTGGGCAGTTTGTGTGGTCACTGGCAGTATAACCATGATTTATTCCTAGTGCTGGAATTGACATTTTGGAGCCCAGTCCCTATGGAGGGATACTTTGCTCAGCCTAGATACAAGGGGGGAGGGACTTGATCCTACTTCAATTTGATGTACCAACTCTGTTTACTCTCCGTGGGAGGCCTTACCCTTACTGAGGAATGGATGGGGAAGAGGAGGCAAAGAGGAGGAACTGTAGTAGCTGTGCACAATGAAAAAAATCTTTTAGATAAATAAAAACATTAAAAAAGGAAAGAATGCCATTGCTGGAATCCAGAGATGGAGAAGTGACTTCTGATTCCTTGTTACCTCTTCTTCTAATGATCACCTCTGCAGAGGCTGCACAACAGGACATGCCCCAAAGTTACACTGTCATGTCCAGTCCATCACTGGCCGGCTCATCCCCCCTTACTTCACAGCAGTTTCTGCTATGTGTTTTAAAAAGCCCCAGGCCAGCACATCCATAGTATTCTATTTCCCAGGAGCCCCTTCTTAATACAAATATCTTTCTGCTCTCTTTCTCCCTCCCTCCCTTCTTCCCCTCCTCTTTTCCCTCCTTCCCTAGCTTTTAAGTGCCCAACTACACATAATAAACATCTCTCTCAATTTCAAAATAAATTACTTGATAAAAGTCTATATTTATGTGTAATTAGACTACCAGTTGTGCCAGAAACCCCGGAAAAAAATTTTTGTAAGAAGCAGACCTACAGTCAGTCCATCTCGGACAAAAAGTCTTAGTACAGTTTCATTTTGTGAGCTTGACATGATGAAGCTGATGTGCACATAACTAATCAAATTATATAAGAGGCAACCAAGTGTCTACTATGTGGTGAGTACAGACAGACAGTGGCAATCAAAGCTATGGAATTTTGATGATGAGACTTAATTAAGGCACACATCATCTTCTGATTCCTCAGTTCTTAAAAATTCACCGTGAAACTTAGCTCAACGATGCTAATTAGCAATGACTTGGAATTCAGCAAAACAAGCTGTTGAAGAAAAGAGTGTGTTGACTGGTCAGGTTGTGGGAGATTGACTTAGAGAGAGTACAGGAAATGAGAACGCTGTACACTTCAGGGTCAGGTAAAGATCTGGTACAAGGGAATCTCCCAGGAATATGCAAGAATGACCCCAACTAAGACTTCTAGCAACAGTGGATGTGTAACCCAAACTGGCCATCTCCAGTAACCAGATTGGTGCCTCCCCAAATGGTAATCAGAGATGTTTCACCCAGCAGCAGTTAATGGACACAGATGCAGACCCACAGCCAAACATTAGACTGAGTTCAGGGAATCCTGCAGGAGAGAGGAGAAAGGATTGTAGGAGCCAGAGGGGTCAAGGACACCACAAGAAAACCCACAAAATCAAGTAACCTGAACTCATAGGAACTCACAGAGACTGAACCAACAACCAAGGATCCTGCATGGGACTAACCTAGACCCTCTACATATATGTGACATATATCTTGGTCTATTTGTGGTACTCCTAACAGTGGAAACAGGGGCTTTCTCCAACTATTTTATTGGCTCTTGGGACCTTACTACCCAAACTGGGTTGCCTTGTCCTGCCGTATTATAAGGAACAGTACTCAGTTTTACTGCAAATTGATGTGCCATGCTCTGTTGATACTCGTGGGAGACCTGTCCTTTCCTAAACAGAAAAGGAGAAGGAATGGATTGGGGGATGGGAACAAATAGGGAGGTTGAGGGAGAGGAACTGATAGGAAGGAGGAAGAGGAAGCTGGCGCAGTGATGTAAAATAAATAAATTTATACATATAAAAGAAAGAAACAAGTGTGTTAAAAATAACTTTACAAGAGGACCTGGCCAGAAAGTGCATTTTTGGGACTGTTACCCTAGTATGGATGTGGTGCATGTAAAATAGTGATTCGCAACCTTCATGATGCTGTGACCCTTCAATACATTTCCTCATGCTGTGGTGACCCCCAACCATAAAATTGTTTCATTGCTACTTCATAACTACAATTATGAATTGTAATATAAATATCCTGATCTGCAGGATATCTGATTTGTTACCCCAAATCACTGATTTAAATCACAATGGCTTGATTTTATTTATATATATATATATATATATATATATATATATATATATATATAAAGTTCTGAAAACATCTGATCCCTTTGAAGCTCAACTCTAGATACCAGAAATGACCTTATGTTCTATGGCTATTCTCCTGGTTTGGGTAGAGCTCAGTTTTGGGTCAGGGCCTAGGCACTCCCTCATGTGTCTAGGCTGAGAGAGTATCCCTCTATGGGGAATGGCTCCCAAAGTTCATTCTTACACTAAGGATAAATACTGTTCCACTACCAGAGGCCCCATAGACTGCCTTGGTCTCCTAACTAACACCCACATTCAGGGGGCCTGGTTTGGTCCTATCCTCATTTCCCAGCCGTCAGTCTGGGGCCCATGAGTTCCCCTTGCTCAGGTCAGCAGTTTCTGTGGGTTTCCCCAACCAGCTCTTGACTCCTTTGCTCATCATTCCTCCCGCTCTACAACTGGATTCCAGGAGTTTGAATCAGTGCTTAGCTGTGGATCTCTGCTTCTGCTTCCATCAGCTACTGAATGAAGGCTCTAGTATGGCATTTAAGGTAGTCATCAATCTTATTATAGGGAAAGGGCATTTAAGGTAGACTCTCCACTATTGTTTACATTGTTAGTTGGGGTCATCCTTGCAGATCTCGGGACATTTCCGTAGTGCCAGATTTCTCTTTTAACCTATAATGTTCTCCTCTATTCTTCACCCAACTCAATATTCCTGCTCACTCATGTCCTTCTCCTCCCTTCTCCTGTTCTCTTTCTCCTAACTCCTTCTTCCCTCCTTACCTCTCTACCCTGTGCTCCCAATTTGCTCAGGAGATCCTGTCCATTTTCCCTTCTCGTGGGGACCATGTATTTCTCTCTTAGGGTCCTCCTTGTTTTCTAGCTTCTCTGGAGGTGTGGATTGTAGGTCATGTCTAGCCATCACCACAGTGGCAGGGTAAAAGACCCCAGTTAATGGGGTTAACTCATTAAGTAACTTTAATAAAAGACTCTTTGCTTTTGCATCAAAATGGAACTCTTGGTGATTTGGGGATTCAGAATTTGGGCACAACAGTACTACTCAGCAGAAAAGAACAAAGTATTTTAAGTTTTCCTTTACTCTGAATTCCATAAACTCTCCTTTTCTGTATATCCAAAGTAAATCACCTACATTACAGAAACTGCTAGATCTTCATTGTAACGTCTACTTTGAAAATAGGACAGCATGGCTGAGGAATGGGTGAAAATGAAGACAGGATATTTCAGGACTATCTGTCAAGTTGCTACTGGCTCTTGAAACACAGTTTATTAACTTTTCCATAGTGAATTATATTATGATCAATAACTTTATTTAGCATTCATCCCTCGAACATATGATCAGTATAAATTATCATAAATGACAAATAGTCATGGACTAACATTACCACATGAGGTAAGTATTCACAAGTGTCTACTGAAGATTTGAAATTAATCAAGGTACTTGCATAGGCATTACCATTTTTTGCAATCTGGTTCCAGGCATGCATTACAAATTTGCAAATATGTAAACAAGGACACCTCTATCTGTGGTGAGGCTAATAAATGTTTCATGCATTCTTGGCAGGCATATGCTCCAAAGACAGCACATGCACCCTGATTTTAATGTTTGCAGACAGGGCACAGTAGTAGTTATTTAAGGTTTTACTTTAATGAATGAAAAGTAAGAAGACAAGTCTGAAATAAGTGAAGTTGACAATACTACTGAAGTTAACAGTTGTACCACCACCACCAAAGAAATTATAAAAAAAATCTAGGTGAACACTGTTCTTATTTTAAATTCATCTTTATAAAAATATTTTAACTAAATGGAAGTTTTATGACAACTAATTTCTATTACTTGTCACAATTACTTACTTTTCTAGTTACATAAATGATATAAACAGTTCAAAAATAGGAAATAAAGTAAATGCCTAATGCATTCATTCCTAAAGTATGTCAGTGAATTTCTGTATCTAGGGCTACATAATGCATTATTCACAGACATTGCTATCTATTTGACATATTGCCTTTGAAATAATGGTCAATGGCATAGGACTAGGAGATTCTAATTCTCACACTGGATCCACCTCTATGTTAGGTTTCTTGACTCTACTATGATTAATGTAGGTCTATGCTGTTGCCCATATTATTATCTTGTATTTAAGACAACTTGTGTTGAGAACCTCTGTGGCATTCCTTTTCATCGAGAGTAAAACCCAGGATCTAAATTCAATGAAAGTTTGATTTGTTTTTCTTTTTCTATCAGAATTTCCCTGGAAATGACACGTAGATATCAATCCAAATTTAGAGGGGAATTCACGAGGAATAACTTGCTGTTATCACAGTATCTCCTGTGTGCAAGAAACTGCCGGTTTATTTCATTTTTGATACCATTATTAATTACCACTAGGTGCTCTGAGTTGCTCAGCTCAGATGCTTCATAGTTGCTTCTTTCAATTGCTCTAACTGTGCTTTGCCTCTGTCAGCCAAGGTCTTTTTGTGGACTCCGCAGTCTTGTGGTATTGAAATTCTTACAAAAATCAGAGTGTTTTTCATGGGAGTGACTCTAATGGGAACAATTCTTTCCCATTTGTTGATTCTTTCCAGCACTTGTACAGCCACTGTAAATGTGTGATTTGCTGTTGGATATTTTCATTTCTATCTGCAAATAAGAACAGGGGAATAGGTTATTTCTGCCTCAGATAAAAATCACAAAATCATTTCTGAAAAGGGGTCAGCATGCTGCTTGCCATTTATTTCTCTTGTGGGTGTAGTCTAGTATTCTTTATTTTAAAATTTAAATTCTCTACTTCTCTGTTGGCATACTTCGTTTTAATATATTCTGCTGCCTCCACCCCATGTATGCTAGAGTTATAAGCATATGCTACCACACCTGTATATAGCCTTTTTCCCCCCTCTTTGAAACTATATTTACAAAGCAATTTATTTGTACTTTGCTGCAATTCTTGTTTGGCTTTAATTATAGTGTTAACATGTTACTTAATAGTCTTAATATGAAATTTATGAGAGAACAAAGGATTAAAAATTATGTCTGTCTCAATGACCTGAGGCAGTTTGTGGTGCAGAGATGAAATATATTTTTGCACCATAAAAATTTATATCCTTATGAGGTGTCTAAATTTAAAGATGCAATAGCCTTTCCAGTGGTGTTGACCTCCCTACGAGAACATGCCTCTCGCAAAGGATTTCCTTCCTCCCTCTCCAGAAGAGGAAAAGAGGAAACACAAGAAAAAGTGCCTGGTACAGAGCCTCAATTCCTACTTTATGGATGTGAAGTGCCCAGGATGCTATAAAATCGCTACGGTCTTTAACCATGCGCAAACGGTGGTCTTGTGTGTTGCCTGTTCCACTGTCCTCTGTCAGTCTACAGGCAGAAAAGCAAGGCTGACAGAAGGATACTCCTTCAGGAGGAAGCAGCATTGAAGAGCACCTCATTCAAGATGAATGGGAACTATGCTGATAAACACATTTTGAATAAAAAAATAAAGATGCAATAGATGTATAATCTGATTTTATGACATATTCAGAGATAAGGATGCAAATTAGGGAGTAACCCAAATATAGTTGCCTTTGAGAGTCACAGGATTGGATGAAAATATTTATAGAGAGAATATACTGAATTTTTTCCCATGACACAACATTCAGAACTCAGAAATAAAATAAGCAACCAGAAGAAAAGGATGAGCAACATCCACTGAAAAGTGTAGGAGCTGGGAAATTATTGCCTCCTGATACTGAGAATAGAAGTAGGATCAGAACAGGGTTGGCAATATTTAAGAATGATTTCCCTGCAAACTGTGGAGACACAAACGCTGCTTGAAATTTGTTAAAATTAAATGGAAAAATGAGATTACAATGACAGCAAAGTTTCTCTCCTCCCCCCTCTCTTCTTCCCTCCCTCTTTCTGTTTGTCTTTTTTCTTTTATGGTCTGAAGTAGGTTTTAACTTTTATTAATTTTTTTCATGCACAACATACATTTATCATGTTTTCCCTTCTCCCAACTCCTCACAGATCATCTCTACTTCCCTACCTACTTGTTGTTAGTTGCTTTCTCCCAAAAACCAAAAAACTAACTTAAAAAACATAAAAATGTAAAACAACTAAGAAAACACCAACAATACAAAAAATAACAAAACAAAATAAAACAAAACAAAAAGACACACACACACACACTCCAAAAACAATCAGCAACAACAACAGAAACATGAAGTTGCTGTTGTGTTGGTCAGCTATTCCTGGCTTTACAGCCTGCCCTGAAATGGATTTTAATATACTAGGAGGCATCATAATGGAAAAACCTGATGTTTCCCTTTGCCAGCTGGTATCAATTGCAAATAACTTTTTGTTTAGGGGTGAGATCCTGTGTTCTCCCTCTCAGAGCTGTGGCACCATCTGTCTTGACCTATGCAGTTTTTGTGAGTTCATATGAATATCAGTCCTGTTGTGTCTTGAAGACACTGTTTCCTCGGACTCATTCATTTCCTTGCGCTCTTAAAAAATCTATCTTCCTCCTCGTCCTCATAGCTAGCTCCCTGATCGCTGAAGGAAGGGGTTTGCTAGCAACATTCTACTTAGGACTAAGTATTCCAAAGTTCTCATTCTCTGCACAGTGTACAGTTGTGGGTCTCTGAGTTTATTCCCATCTACTGCAAAAAGAAACTTCTTTACAAAACTTGCTGTGAAATGACACTAAGAAAGATAGTGAAAATTGATGAGAATAAGGGAGAAGTAAGAGGAACAAAATGAAGTAGGCTATAGTAGCCCATGCATATAGTTCTAGCACCTGGGAAGTAGAGGAAGGAGTATAAGGATTTCAAGGTCATCTTTGACTACATAATGAATTCAAGACCAGCCTAGACTATAAGAAATTTTGCCTCAAAAAGAAAAGGAATAGATTACTTTCAATTTGTAAATGGTCAAGTAGTTTTAAGATGATATGAGCTGATAGCCTAAGCATTTCAGATTGAAAATTGGAAAATTGGTTAATGACATGAAGAGCTTTTCTAAGTTATATAATGGTCTCCCAATGTAGAGTACTTTAATATAATGTAATATAACTTACAGAATTATATTTAAAAATTTTAATACGTTACTATCATATTCTGTACCACATTCTTAAATCTTTGTAGCCAGCAAAACGGTAAACTATTTTTTGTTAGCATTTGCCAGTTTCTGTGACAAAAATGTTCTCCCTGTGGCAAATTTCTAGGTAACAATGTAAGTAACAATATATTGAGTGACATTTCTATGGTATATTCACAATAGGTGAAATAGCTTAATATGCAATAAAATGACAGTCAGAAGTGATGTCAATTATAAGTGGTACATTTTAAGCTTTACCTTTGTACTTAACATCCTGACCTGTGGGTTAATGTAAGACTATAATTTAATTATATTTTGAATAGTTTCTGGATTTAATAATCAGTACATAAAATCCCAGAAATATAGCTTTTGTAAAAGTGCATAAGCAGTTCATTCACATCTTCGTACATGGGGATACATGCAGCATTTCACATGCAGTGTTAAGAATATTTGCTACCAAATTAAACACAATAGAAAACATCACATACTTCAAGCAACTGACAATAAAGATGGAGGAATTGGGTTCAGACAAATATAGTTCATTTTAGAAATTTTGTTTGGTGACTCTCCATGACTACACCAATTGCTGGGAATATGAAAATATAGGACCTATACAGCTAACACCCTATTAGAGATATTCCAAGGACAATGGCCATCCAAACATATTAGACTTCAGTAAAGAACATGCAAATCTCAACTTCAATAAGTTGTTTTGCAATATCTATAATTTTCTGATAATGTGGTGAAATTTACGAAAAATATAGTAGCATGAAAAATAAGGTGACACACCTGGCTTGAAAGTGCTAAGCTATATGAAAGCACATATGTCAAAAAGTGATAGAAATATTTTTAGGTGATGCTAAAGAAAACATTTGTGCTTGGAAAGAACAGAATTGAAGATGATATTAATGATTTATTCAAATCCTAACAGGCACATTTAAAGAGAAGATAGTGAGAGAGAAAGCTACTTTTCAATGAGAAGAAAGCCTGCCCTAAATTGGAATTTTGCTAAATCCCCGTAAAAATGAAGCCAAACTTCAGAAATGGAAGATTCTACACCTGTGACAGTAGGAAAGTAGTTGTTTTCAAAAAAATCTCACAAAGTGGCTTGATGAGTAGGAGCCAAAATGTCTTTTTGATTGGAAGGCCAAGTGATAAATTGCTCTGCCAGTAAGTTCTCCTTCTCCAAACCCATAAAAACCTTTCTCTGCAATCTCAGTGACAGTTGGTTGACAAGTCTAGATAATCGAACCAGTACTCCTTGTGTTGGATGTTCTGAGAGTTGTGCAAAGTGCTAAAGAAACTTGAGACTGCTATTTGCAACAGAATAATATGATATGGCCAACCACAAAATGCAGCTGTGGGACCCAGACATGGTTCTCCTTTTATTTCTTATAATTGAGGACTATTTCTTATAATTATAAATTAATAGTAATCTTGAAGATGTACAGTTACAAAAACATATTTTTGATAAGAAATCTCTATGTTGAAAAACTTTGTTGACCACATCTGTTTACATAGTCTCCCTTGACCCAAACAAAGAAAGGACAGCCTAGCAAAGTTATTAATATTATTGCTAAAATATTATTTTTGGTAAAGAGGTCATAGGTAGTACTCATCATTATCTTTTGACTAGCAGAGATATCCAGTGTACTGTCCTAACACGAAGGAGTACAAGCTCTGCTTGAATTTCAAAAGTAGAATAAACTAATTTGTGTAATTATTGATTTAGCATTAAAATATCCACATTCTGGGAACTGTTTTCGATAATTTACTTTAATGTGATACAATAAATTGTAAAAGGAGTTCTTAATTGGTCTAAATAATAAAAGACCAGAGTTAGGTATAGTGGGAAATGCTAAGAGATCAGAGAGAAGGAGCAAGTCACAGCACACCTTACTTCCTAAGCATCTCGGCAGAGAAGAGAGCCATTTCCTGTTTCTCCTTGCTTATATCCTGTTTCTGCCCAGTTGCCTTACTTCCTGTCTGTCTGTCTAGACCTCTAGATCTCTATGGTTAGATAGTGGCATACTCCATTCTCTGGCCCCCAAACAGGCTTAATTTGTGCAAGAAAGATATCACTGCAGTAGATTACAAAACATTTTTCTGTTACATGCTTTCAATGTGCTGTTCATAGAGCTATATTACCTATGTACATTCAAAATGGGAAGCATGACAAATTTTCATACATGCTCTAGGCAATTATTCTGTATCGCTCATATTCTATTCTATAGTATCTCTTTGCTTGTTAGTAGAATTCTAGAATGAACTCAAGATATATAGCCAGTTCTGTCATGAATACTTTATTGTAACTCCAGGAATCTTTAGAGTCAACTCTAAAAATATTTTCAAAGTGACAAATGATGTATTTTACCAAAGAGATACCTAAAGGAGGATTGTGCATAGGACAGATTTCTCCCTGAGTCACTGTCAACTTAAGATTCTATCTTTTTGAAAGAATTAGAGTGGTTTGGTAGGCAATGGCACTAAAATTGAAGATCAAAAGATAGTTCTCCCTGTCAATGGTTACAGTGTGGTCTGAACATGCAGCTCAGTTAAAAGGATGCTTGACTTACACAAGGGAAGCAATGAGCTCCCCCTCTGCCTTTCTTATAGAACAGTGTTAGGGAGGTAGAATTAGAAAATGGGGAGTATGTAAAGTGTGGTGGTTTGAATAAGAATGCCCTCTATAGGCTCATAGAGTTAAGTGCTTGGTCACCAGGAGCTACATTAGTAGGAGAAGGTGTGGTCATGTTGGAGGAAGTATGTCACAGGATGTGGGTTTGAGGTTACAGAAGAGTCCCAAACTAGATCCAGTGTCTCCTCCCTTCATGCTACCTGTGGATCCAGATGCAGAACTCTCAGCAACCTCTCCAGCACCATGTCTGTGTGTATGACACCATGCTTCCTGCCATAACAATAAGGGACCAAACCTCTGCACTGTAGGTGAGCCCCAATTAAATATTTTCCTTTATAAGTGTTGTTGTGGTCTTGGTGTCTCTTCAAAGCAATAGAAACCCTAAGATATAAATCTCATCCTAGGATGTCAATATAAATTATAGTATACAACTGATATATATATGTATATATATATATTTCATATGTATACAATTTTGTTTTCATACTAGTTAAATATGACTCCTTCTTGCAAAAAAGATGTTCCTATAATAGGTAAACTGAATTTTTTGTCATTATGATCCTTTCAATTGATGGAAATGGTGTCTAAATACATCTGTATGGTACAATTAAGATTCTGAAATAGTAAACTGAATATGACATTGTTTAAAAAACTATTCAGACCAGTTTAAAACATATTTTGTAGGGTGGCACTCATTTTTTATATATACATATTTTATTTTTAGAAACAATCTTATTTTACATATCAATCTCAGTTCTCCTCATCATCCTCCTATACCCCTCAACAACTCCCCAATCCCATGCCCTATCCACACCTCAGGGAGGGTGAGGTCTTCTATGAGGGATCATTAAAATCTGTTAAGTCAATTGCGGCAGGGCCTAGGCCCGCTCCTGTGTGTCTAGGCTAAGAGAGTATCCCTCCATGGGAAATGGGCTCTTGAATCCGTTCAAGCACTAGGGAATACATCCTGGTTCCCTGACAGAGGTCCCATAAGACTGCCCAGACCTCCTAACTAACACCCATGTTCAGGCAACCTGGTTTGGTTCTATGCTGGTTCCCCAGATGTCAGAGTTCCCACTTCCTCAGGTCAGATGTTTTTGTGGGTTTTCCCAGCATGGTGTTGACCACTTTGTTCATCACTCTTCGTTCTCTGAAACTGGATTCCAGGATTTTGGCTCAATGCTTGGCTGCTTCTGCTTCCATCAGCTACTGGATGAAGGCTCTAGGATGGCATCGTTCTCATTATAGGGGACGGACATTTAAGGTAGGCTCTCCACTATTGCTTAAGGTACTAGTTGGGCTCATCCTTTTGGATCTCTGTATAATTCCCTCATGCCAGATTTCTCTTTAAACCTATAGGCACTTATTTTTATATTCATGACATATTTTGTAACTTTGATTATTTAATTTGGAATCCAACATCATAACACAAAATTAACTATAACAAAATCCTTATTAGCAAACAAATAGAATCATTTTGACATTGTATGAGATGGTAAAATGCTTAAATATCACATCATACTGGTGATTACAGGTGTGTGCCACCATGTCTAGATTGCTTGCAAATCTTCAGTTAATTAAATTGAATAGTCAAGTAAGCCTATAAACAAGAATATTAAAATTAAAAAAAAGTATTAGAGCACCCAAATTTAAAGATATTTTATATAAGTAAATAATTTGAGATAGGGAGGGAGAGAATGAGAAAAGGGGTGTGAAACATTTTTCTTTTACAAACACTCATTATCATTTTTGTACAAAATAAGCAAGGGGTGCAACATAGAATATTTCACTTTGAGAGAATTGAGATCTTAAAAACAAAGGAAAGATATGGCAAGGGTTTTAACAAGAGTCAAGAAGTTGGGGTGGCTGGCTGCTCTTCCAGAGAACTGGGTTCAATTCCCAGAATCCACATGGCAGATCACAACTGTCTGTTCGTCCAGTTCCTGTGCATCTGACACCTTCATACTGACACACACGCAGGCAAAACACCAATGCACGTAAAGTAAGAATAAATAAAGTATTTAAATTAAAAAAGAGTGAAGAGTTGGTTTGATTAAAAGCTTTCACACTGAATCTGTTTAGTTAGGACTCTGAGCCATGAATCCTTGTGTAAGAACTCTAAACTGCATAGAAAACAGAAAAGTTTTTTTCTCTGATGCATATTTTCTTGAGTTTCAGAGGTAATGCTCTCCTCTGTGGACTATGTCCTTCACATCAGCATCATCTTCCTAAAATATTGAAAATTCCTCCAGGGAAGTTCAGTAACTACTCAGGGGAATAGAGAATGAAGTGAAGCATAATCATGTGACCTACATGAAAACCATGAAGTAAAAAATGAGAAGTAGATGACTCAATTCTAAATGCCTGCTCTATTGCCCCATGCACTAAACTGTTTCCTCTCAGGTTGTGAGAACTTCACCAATTCTTACCCACAACACTGAAACCAATTGAAGAAACACTGATTCTATTTCAAGCCTGGATGCGTGTGAACTGACGGGGGGTTTGATGAAAGATGTCTTGTGATGACTCTTCATAAGAAAACATTTGACAGGCTTTCAAAACTCTCTTGGAAAAAGAGATGGTGGATAGAATTGTTCTGAGGAATATGTGTCAATTCAGTTATCTTATTGCTAAATCATGTTTTGATGCCAGTTGAGTGATCTCTGTACATCTTATGCTGAAAATTAGGTTAGAGGGAGACAGATTGATTTTGAAGCAGTCAGTTAATGAAACAGTGGTGACATTCATGCCAGATATTTTAAAATGTTTTATTAATTCTTTGAGAATTAATACAGTGTATTTTTAATCTCATTCGCCAAGTTCCTCCCTCTAACTCTTTCCAGAATGTTCAGTTAAGTCAGCATTTTTTTGTTTTGTAATCAGGATTTGCAGAGATTATTGATGATATACAAGTGAAAACGGCTTGGTCAAATAATTCAATACAGGCACTGTTTCAAAAGTTTATCACAAATGTTAAGAAAAATCAGAAGGGAAGAGCTGTCAAGAAACAGCAGAAGAAGATTTCTTGGAAAGCAAACAAATCTGTCATCTGGGTAGTGAGACTAAGAAGAACCTGTCCTGTAGAGGAAACAATGATTATAGCGTGCCTTTTTGCAAAGGTCAATTTTTTGTGCATTATATTTTTGTTTATATTTTTAATAATTTATTACTCCATGAAGAATATTATTCAAATAATTTAGCTGTGCCATTTTAGGCTTTCTGCAGTTTTGACATCGTGTGCCTCTCTACTATCACTATTTTGGAAGTCCTCAACTTTGCTGAGATTCCAGCACCAAAGCAACTAGCCACCATGCTCTAACAGACACTAAGGGAGCCAGATGAGAGCATTCACAATGCGTCTTGAATAGAACAGTGCTTTACCTGGCACACAGCTAATATCTACTAAAATGACTCACAACCAGGGCATATTTCATATAACAAAGTACACTTTCAGGTAGCTTGTGGACTTTTTCTGATTGCAGTCAGTCTATGGTTCCTGATCATCACTCTAACACATGTGTTATCCCAGCATCCCAGAAAAGATATGGTATGAGGAAGTTAAACTGCATCCAACATAGCTGCCAATGCAAGATATAAGTAATATAGTTCATTATTACTACAACCCCATCACATGGGATAACATCTTGATCTCCAAATCTACTACTCAGGAGCCTTCGTGGCAACACTATTTGCCTGACTTCCTCGTTTCCTCTCACAGCTGCCAAAACTCTACCTAATTTGTAAGACTCACCTCACACACTCATGTCTCATTTCTTGCAAGAAAACTCCCTTAGTTATTTCATAATTGTGCTCTCATGTATACTTTGAATCTATAATTGACCTATCACATACTGCCTTGAATTACACTTGATCATATGTACTTGTGTCAATTACCTATGTCCTCAAATACAGACAATATGTTAGTCATTTTAACTCCAATTATTTATAAAAGACTTGTACAATTCAGATAAATGAATTATAACCAAATTAGGAAAAGATGGATACCATTCCATTTAATATACATTATTAAAAACATTTTAGAAGATCATTCTATCTTACAATAAGTGGGAATATATCCCTTGAGATTTTCAGTCATAGATCTGCTGTGCCATGTCAGCAAGTGTAGAACTATTTTCCTATAGCACAAATATATCTCTAAAAATTAATGCTATGTATATATATATATATATTTGTGGTTAGCTACATTGTGAATTTATTCCTTATAGGGTTGAACACTTTTTTCATTTGGGATTACAGTGGCGTCGTACTGAACTCTGAATGCTGAAAATTAAAGTTGGAAACATTAGATTTTGAAAATTATCAGCATATTTTTCAGGTGTTACACCAAAATGAAAATATTTCTTTGCTGTTCAGTAACTACAGGGTGTTTTACAATAACCTTCCAAAGTTCCCTGTGTAGTTTAAGGGAAAAGTGTCCTTGCGTTTGCTGTTTTAAAAGAATAGCATTCTGTTGGAGTTATAGTCCAACATGAGCTCAGGTCTCAGCAGAGGCTCTCAGCAGTTATCACCTTCTAAACAAGTCTTGTAATGTTAATTTTTAATGAAGGCGCTGGCTTAAATGATCAATATAAGAAATTCTGCTGCCAGAGAACTGTGTCTGCACCCTGTTTGGGAAATCGCACCTTAGTGGGCTGTTTGTTTTTAGGTATTAATACCTACAGGTATCCAGGCAAGAGTAACTGAACACTGACACTTTTCTGTGAGAAACAGAAATAAAAGGACTGAGGTCCAGCTGAGCTAGCAGGTTCAGCTTCCTTGTTTTCCCATTCCTCCTTCCATTATTCACCATTTCTCTGTTTCAATGTTACCTGCTCTTTGATCCTCCAATCCCAAACAGTTGACTCATTAATGCTGTGAACAACCCACCTCCACCTGCTGTCTTGATGTCTTCATCTCACCTACTGGATGGTTATTTACATGAAAACTCTAGACCTCCTGCTTTGCTCTGTCTCTGATCTTTCTGCCTAGCCTGGCCATATCATTTTTGAATCTCCTCCCTTATTATAGATCTTCAGGAGGTTCCTCTACCCACACCTGAAAAGGAACTCACAAATGGTGTTTTTCACCTTTGCCACTTTTCTTTAAAACCAGTTGCTACTCAAAGCAGTCTATTTAATCTTTCTTCCTTCCTTCCTTTCTTTCTCTCTCTCTTTCTTTCCTGTAGGAAATAGATAATGGAGAAAAATGGCATGTTGGTATTCCAAGGCAGAATAAATCACCCCTAACTGGAGGATCCCCAAGATTGACTTTAATCTCTCAAAGTTCTATAGGGTAGAAGTATAAAGCCCAAATGTTGACATATTTGGCTCAAACTGGAGACTTAGAAGGTGGTAATATGCCCTGGCTTCTGTCTTGCCTATTGAAGTTACTTCACTGCAGCCTGCCACTACTATTTCAGGGAGTTTTCCTGTGTGTCTCTGCTTTCGTGTCCCTTTTATCTTCTTATAAAGGTACTATTCATATTATGCTAAGAGTCCTCTTGATGTTTAAGAGCCCTTTCTGTGGGAAAGGAATATATCTATGAATTAGTGGTGGGAAACTCAATTCTCTGTGCATGTTTGAAGAACAATTAGTTGTTACAGAATGAAAGGTCTGAATTCTCTATAGAAGACTTCATATTTTAAGAATATTTTTAAAAATTATTAAGGGGCCAAAAGATGAGGAATTATATATATATATATATATATATATATATATATATATGTGTGTGTGTATGTGTGTGTGTATGTGACACTGTAATGTAAAGGAAGGACGGAAGAAGATAAGGGGATAAGGAGGAGGAGAAAGAAAAGAAAAGAAGCCCACTACCACCTTCAATAGAGGGATGACAAAATTCAATTGATACTGATAGAATTTATTTAACACAGTACCGGTAAAGTCTATTTCCTTTTGTTTAAACAAAATCCTGGATAAAGAACCAAAATTTGTTTAATTCTTAAGGGATTCAAGATTATGGTGCTAGGCTTTGCTAAGGTCTGGTGAGGATTCCTTGTATCAAAGGAGCTGGAAAAATATGGAAAAGACCACAAATTATAATTTGAAGGTGAAGAGTGGCAGTTTTGTAGTAACTTGTTATCCTGGGAACTAACTGAGTCCACAAGACCAGCATTAACTCTTTTGGAGTGATTTAAAGGAAGCACCTCATCTTAATACAGACTATCAAAGGCCAACACACCACCAGCACAGGAACCTTTAGAGGACAAGCCACATTCACACCACCATGGCTCATCATTAACTTTAAAGATACACATCTAAAGCAGATTTGAAATTCTCTGTTGACCATGAAGCTGCTGTTGTCAGACATGGGGACAACCATTTCTATCTTTTCTGTTCCATTGTCTTTGGCTTTGCTTTTCTTTCTACTGAGATATAAAGGACTGTTACCACTGTATTTATCTTTAAGTCTAGACCAAAATTAACAGCCGTAAACAATAAAGGCAGGCGATATTTCTTCATTCAGTTACACATCTATGCACATTTACATCAACAAAGAACAGTCAAGAATTGATCTAAAAAAGATGAAAAAATAGGAGATGTTTACTATTCTTACTAGATCAGGATTGTGGTCATCTTGGAAGTCATGTATGCTCATGTTATTGGCTAATATCTCTATCCAGATGTACCTTAGGACAAATTTCAGAACAAATTCATGTGAAAATTTGATAGTATTTTCAAATATGAATCTATTTTTACATACATATACACAAGATATTGGAAGTAAAAGGTCACATCAGAGAATAAATGTATGCATTTTAAAATATATTTAATTGCTCAGCCTAGAATATTTCTGCTCTTTTTCCTACTTCTAAAAGAGCATCCAGATTTCCACATTTAATTGGCTATTAAATTGCTATGTCCAGTAAAAATGTTAATGAACATAAGTTTAGGTATATTTGTAAAAAAATCTCATGTATTTGAAAGGTCCATCTTATTAAAAAGTAAAATATTACCCAAAACACAGTAAAATCAAACAAAATAAGTTTCCTTAGTTGTTCAGTATTACCAAAATGAGTAAACTTTCTGTTAGAATTTTTCAGTAAGTTGAAATTATTTTGCATACATATATGGACTGAGTTTTGCATTGTTCAAGGTAAAGAGTGCTACAGATTAAAGTCATAACTATGACATATTATTGGTTTAGAGAAGATTTTATTGAAGATGTAAGGAAGAAAATATATTGTATATATAAGGTAGAGGGAAGAGTCCATGGTGAACATTGTTGTCAGACTAAATAGAACCATGAGAAGAGAAGCAGAGGGAAAGCAAGAGAGACACTGCAGATAAAGAGAGGCAGCCCAGGTAAAAATGGCTGAGTTACATAGGAATTCTGCTGGGGGAGGGAAGCACAAGGCCCAGACCCTAGGAGGAAGAGATTTAGTTTAGAGGTCAGGGTGAGAAATGCTGGGAGAAGCTGTACATACTGAGTGAGACTTGCCCTAGGTTATGAATCATTGCTTCTCCTCCTCTGTTAGTTTTTAAACCCAGGGCAAGTCTCACTTGCCTGCCAGTCTACCTTATTCCTGGGCCTGCAGCCTGCAAACCTATCTCCTCCCTGGGTCTGTAGCCTGCAAACCTATCTCCCCGCTGGGTCTATAGTTTAAAGCTATAAATTAGAATTACAAGTTAGAAGGGAGGAACACGTGAGCACGGGTGTGGAACCAGGACCAGCACAAGCCATGGAGAGCATGTTAACCATAGTTTATTATAGCGAGAATGAAAGGGGAGAGACAGACCTGACAGACAGAGTAAGGTAAGGGAGAAGATGAGATAAGAGAGGAAGAGTGGAAAGAAAGATGAGAGAGAAGATGAGAGAGCATAAGCAGGCAGGGGTCTGTCCTTTAAAGGGGTCCTTTGTACCTGAGTGCAGACTGGTTCTGATGGAACTCTGGGCTGGCCAGAGAACTGCCTGAGTGAATCCTGTCCGGTAGTAGGACAGGTCAGAGTAATGCCTGAACCTTTCATTGCCATCCTACATGGCAGAATCTGGAAATAGTGAACCTCCACAGTTATGAGTCACTCCCTTAAAATGAATCTCTCCTTTCCTCACTTACAATATCCTCTCATATTTTATCCCTTCTCCTCTCCTCCTCTCTTCCCTAATCCTCTTTTCCCCTTTTCTATTTCCATTCCTTCTCTTCTTCTCGCCCTTCCTCTCACCTCCTGTCATATCCTAGTCTCTTTTCTCCCACCTCTGTCTCTCCCTCTATGTCTCCACTCATCACGTATAGTATACAGTGTACAGCATATTGTACATAGTTAGGCTCATATGGAGGATTTTTGAGTGATAAGTTGTCTTAAGCTGCAAGAGTTTACTGATAGATTTTCATTTGTTTTATATATATATGTATGCCTATATTACAGCTACAGGAATTATTTCAATGTTTACATTTTATCTTAATTCTCATATATAACAACTCACAGATACAAATAGTTTATGATTGGACCTGAAACTCATGCATGAACAACTCAGTTTTAAATGCTCTTGAGAATTTCTGTTTCTGATCACACATGCGATTAAGGTCTGTGTTATGTCACTAGAAGACTTTTGCAATTCCTTTATAATCAAAGGTTAGAATAGCTGATGTTATTGTAAGTCATGTTTCAACCACTCCAAAATATGAAAAGCTTTAATCTCTACCTAGAAATTAAAACTGAGGTCTTTCAGCATTGTGGATGAACAGCACCTCTTATGTTCTTTGTTGCCATTTCTCTACTTAAAACGCCAAAATTACATTGATTTTTCATTAATGAGAGAGAGAGAGAGAGAGAGAGAGAGAGAGAGAGAGAGAGAGAGAGAGAGAGATCTTGGTTACAATTCATTCATTGTATCTAAGTATTTAGAAGAATACATATTTGAGCCTGATTTTACTTTTATCTCATTTGTTTTAGTAATTTATTTGCTTTCTCAATCATTTATTATTGAATAACTCCCTTTGAGTTGTTTGATGCCAAATAATTTTGGCATGAGAGTTTTCATTAAAGTTACAAAAGTTTCAGTTTTCAGTTAGATATTGATAAATAAAAAAATGCCATCCTCTAAGAATTAACAGGAAACAGAGGGTCCCATTGCATTTATGTCAAAACTCTTCTATTAAGGTGAGGAGGCTAGCTTATGGTTTCCACAGTAAAAAGTTGAAAAATACAGCGAAAAGTTACTTTTTTCAACAATTAATAAATGGGACCTCCTGAAACTGAGAAGCTTCTGTAAGGCAAAGGACACAGTCAGCAAGACAAAAAGGCAGCCCACAGAATGGGGAAAAATATTTACTAACCTCACTTTTGACAGAAGGCTGATCTCCAAAATTTACAAAGAACTCAAGAAGCAAGTCTCCAAAACACCAAATGATCCAATTAAAAAGTGGGCTGCAAAACTAAATAGAGAATTTTCAATAGAGGAGTCTAAAATGGCTCAGAGGCACTTGAGAAAGTGCTCAACATCCTTAGTCATCTGGGAAATGCAAATCAAAACAGCTCTGAGATACCATCTCACTCCTGTCTGAATGGCTAAAATCAAAAACACCAATGACAATTTATGATGGAGAGGATGTGGCGAAAGAGAAACACTCCTCCATTGCTGGTGGGAGTGCCAACTTGTTCAGCCACTTTGGAAATCAGTATGGGGATTCCTCAGAAAAATGGGAATAAACCTATCACAAGACCCAGCAACTCCACTCTTAGGCATATATCCAAAAGATGCCCATTCATACAACAAGGATGTCTGTTCTACTATGTTCATAGCAGCATTATTTGTAATAGCCAGAACTTGGAAGCAACCTAGATACCCCTCAACTGAAGAGTGGATAGAGAAAATGTGGTACATTTACACAATGGAGTACTATTCAGCAGAAAAAAACCATGGAATCCTGAGATTTGCAGGCAAAAGGATGGCACTAGAAGAAACCATCCTGAGCAAGGTAACCCAATCACAAAAAGAGAAACATTGCATGTACTCTCTCATATATGGATTTTAGACATAGATCTGGGGAGTGCCAGTCTACAATCCCATGGCCAGAGAGTCTGGTAAATAGAACCTTCATTCAGTGGCTGATGTAAGAAAAGGCAGACTCCCACGGCTAAGCACTGAGCTGAACTCAAGAAATCCAGTGACAGAGAGGGAGGACTGATGACCAAAGGGATTAAGACTGGGCTGGTTTAACCCCCAGAAACATCTGACCTGACAAGGGTTAGCTCTTGAATCCCAGGCTGATGCCTGGGAATCCAGCATGGGACTGATCAAGACCCCCTGAATGTGGGTGTGAGTGAGGAGGCCTAGGTAATCTATTGAGCGTTGGGCAGTAGATCAGTATTTATCCCAGGTATACAAATGGACTTTGGACTCCCATCCAACAATGTGAGATGTACTCTCACCTTGAACTCTTGTGGGAGGGTCTAGGCCCTGCCCTGGATGAAATGACAGACTATGGACACCCCCATGGAGGGCCTCACCCTCCCTGAGGAAATGAGGGGATGCGGGGTGTTGGGGGAGGGCACGGGAGGAGGGGAGGGAAATGGAGAGGGACCTGGAATTGACATGTGAAGCAACCTTGTTTCTAATTTAAATTTAAATTCAAAAACAAATGATAAAAAAAGAAAAAAATTACTTTTTGTGCCACTCCATACAGATTTGAAAATGATGACTTAATTTTCCAGGTATCAGTGTAATACTATATCATGCATAGATTAACACACATTTTTAATTTTGTGATTTCTAACAATTTTGGATGTTGGATTTCTTTGAAAAATAACAAATGTCAGTCTCTCACCCACACAACAAATAAAAGACATACATATCCAATTTATAAAGAACTCGGAATTAGCTAGTTGTTGGTGGCACACATCTTTGATTCCAGGAGGTAGATGTAGGCATATCTCTGAGTCTCAGGCCAGTCTGGTCTACAGAATGAGTTACAGGACAGCAAGTACTACACAGAGAAACACTTTCTCAAAAGAAATACCCGAAAAATACAAACTCAGAATTAAAAACATAACTAACAATTCATATAACACATGAACACATGCATATTCAAAATGTTCTGCAAAAATGAATTCACTGAAACTAGCTAGATAAAACCAAAAAAGAAAAAATAAAGCTATAGATTTATATTATCTAAAATGTCTAATCTATAATACTAAACACATAAATAATTCTTTAGTTTTAAAGTCAGAATATTTATATAAAATGTCTCATTACTAATAAGCCCATGTTAAATTAACTTTGCATATAATATCCAATGAAAGGAAGCAAAATAATATTTATTTCAAAAAATGTTTATGTCTGTGAATGTAATTTTTGTTTCATATGTCCCAGTCTTTACACAGCCCACAGGTAAGTATATCACCTATGTACTTTGGCAAATTTCCACATCTATTGCTTACACCCTTAGGTTAGACAGTTTTGCTTTTTGTAGTGTGCCAAAGTTACTACACCTTCCAAATTATTTTAATTTTGTCCTCGCTATTTTTATAATATTTCTCCCAGAAGTCCTTGGGTAGCTGTCACGAACCCTGTATGTAGAGGCTGCTGTACTTCCAAAGAGTCTTCCAAAGGAGCATAAGAAAAAGCTGTATCACCAGGCTGTCATTAATGGGAGGCAGAGGAAATTCTGAGATGTGTGGCCCTATTGGGATATCCCAAGTCTATTAGAAATGCACTCTTCCAGGGAGTAGTAGTATTATAGTCTTTTCCTTATTCATTTTTATCCTTAGTCATAAATCTAATAACTATTTTATCATATCCTGCCTACCATATCACAACTCCATATCAATGAAGTCACTTAATTATGAACTGACTTCTAAAAACATGAAGCAAAATAAACCTTTTCTATTTTACCATTGTATATAACTGCATTTTTAATTATCTTTTACTTTCATTTTTCATTCCAACCAAAGTTCTCCCTTTCACCCATCCTCCCCCAGCCAACTCCCATCCAGTCTTCCCAACTTGTAAGGGCTCCCATGGGGAGTGGACAAAGTCTGACACATTAAGTTGGGGCAGGACCAAGTACCTCCCCACTGCTTTAAGGCTGAGCATGGCATCCCAACATAGGCAATGGGCTTCCACAAGATAGCTCATGTACCAGGAATAGATCCTGGTCCCACTGCCAGGGTCCCTCAGATAGTCATGTTTAAACATTTTCTTAGTGTAAGTCAATTGTCTCAGCTACTTGTTATAGTAACAGAAAGATAACTCACATAAAAAGACTAATTTTATTGTTAGTCAAGTTACTTTGAAACCACGGAAAAATCCACAAGGAAGAATTTAATGTTCTCCACATGCCAACATTTTCATGGTCATCTTTATTTTAAGCATTTCATAGATTGTATTAAAGATTTTCATCATGTTTTTTTCCACCATCCATACTTTTCAATGGGAGAAATTCTCTCTTGCACTAGTTTTGCTTGTTTCTTTTATTTTGTAGTTGTTTGGTTTCCTTATTCTGCTGAAATTTTCTAGGGTTTAGTGTGGAAAAGATGGATAAAGTGATTTTGGTTGACATAAATAAAACAATGATTAACTGCTTTGCTATGAACAAGATACATACAATTTTGTTTTCTTCATTTGATGTACTTTTGCAACCCCATAAAGGCAAAGAAAGATCAGGAAGGCTACCTGTGCAGCCTACACCCTTGATAATGAATTAAGTCAAACATACTAGTTATTATACTATCCATGCATGGTATCAGCCCTCTGTAGGTCTGTCCCTAGAAAATCTGAAGGTTTTCAGTTACTGAACCAGGTTAGCCTTCAGTCTCAAAATGGCTCAATGTTTATTCACTAGCATATTTTTTTTCTTTTTTGTGTCAAGTGAATCAAATGGTTTATTGAGGTTATTTACAACAGCATGTATGAGGTGTTGTTTACAGATCAAGGAGCAAAGGCAGCTACTTCACTGCAAAGTGTACCTTGAATGTAAAAAGCCTAAAAGAGGCTGCATCCAAAGAAAGTCTCGCTTCGGATACCCTGCAAAATCTTATAGCTATTTGATGTCTTTCAAAAAGGTTGTTTAAAGTTGAGGATCAATAAGGTTAATGTCAAAAATAATAATCCTATCTCATATTTTATTTGTAAAAGAGAGCATAAACTGCATTTCCTTTTCAGTTTAAAAACTGATCTAAGAAGAATTTGTAAAGAACCCTTCAGTTCTCCACATTATCTACAGTGACTCTATTTTATGAGTTATATTTGTTATCAATTTACAATCAATCAATAATGTAATTCCCTAATAAGTTCTATTTAATTTACACTTATGATTTATTGGTGCCTATTTTTGCTATCAATTTATACCTCTACACTAATTCAAAAATAGGGTATTGCTACCTTCTTTTTCTTCTACTTCTCCTCCTTCTTGGTGTGTTGCAATTCATTCCTAAGGTATTAATTATATTCCTTTGAAATATATTGCTCTCTAAAATATCAAAATTGATTTCTTGTCAAACTGGTGACTACTGTTAATACAGAAGACAAAATTTGGTAGGGTGCTTTTTTAGCTTCAGGTATTTTTGTTTGATGATTTTTGCTTGCTGGAATGTGGATACAGGTTCTGACATCAGAGCTGGCCTCGGGAGAATGTGGAAGAAAAATGATGGACAATTGTGCCAATTGCATTTGCCTGATTATCCCTGGCCTCAATGATCTAAGCACTTGCCCTCACCACTTTGCTCTGAGGGCAAATGCTGCTGTTGCTCAGTGAAGGAAATGACTCTGCCCAACTCCTCTCTGTGTATTCATACAAGTAATCTTTCTCTGGGGCTCTCCAAGAGTTTGCTCCTGTGGCTCTGTGTTTAAAAGCATCCATTTGTGCTAGTCTATCTACATCTGTCACACAATCCTCTTCAGCATGTCCTTTGCACTCTAGTTAATATGTTAGAAGTTAATGTATTTTGTATTTAACAAATTATATGGTTAATTGGTAGACATGTAAAAGCTTCCTAGTTCCCCTTTTGATTTATTATTTGTAAATTACTATTTATCTATTTTAAAGGTAATTTGTGTAGGAGAGAGTTCACAATAGTTTATAACTTTGATTTAAAACTTGTCTTTATTATATGACATGTATTAAACATTTCTAAGAAAGCAACATGTTATCTACATGGACTTGTCTATTTTAAAAATTGAAAAGCTTATTTGTTTTGTGAGGGATGTTCTTTTTACTGGAAGAATGCCTTGCCTAGGTTTTTTAATGAATAAAGCAGATCTTTAAACAATGATGGGAGAGATGTTTTGCTTATAACATTAAAATGCAATATATTATATATCATAATATAATATTTTAATATAATATTAAAATACATGGTTTAGAAAAATACAAAATACAACATTACTTTTTTCATCTTATGAACTTAGATAAAATATCTTTTTTTCTGCTGACTTGATCAAACTTTCAATGTATACCTAATATGTCTCATTTTATTCTGTAAGCTAGAAAGGGATGGGGCACTACCAAATTTCATTCTATGTAGCCAGAATTAGCCTGCTTCCCAAAATGGATAAAGACACAATGAAAAGAAAACTATAGAATAATTTTCCTGATGAACATAGATGCAGAAATTTTCAAGAAAGTGCTTGCAAATCAAATTCGGGAACACAGTAAAAGGATCAAAATCATGATCAAGTGGGTTTCATCCCAGAGATGCAAGATTTGATAAACATATACAAGTCAGTAAGTGAAAGCATTATACAAATAAACATAGGACAAACTCTCATGTTTACCTAGATGGGTGCAGAAAAATTATTTAATGAAGTTATTCATGATTAAAGCCCTAGCGTCATTAGGGTTCATGAGTCAACAAGCATACCTGAAAATAATAAAGGCTATATTATATATAGCCAATATTACACTAAACAAAGGCACACAGAATATTTTCTTTAAAATCAAGAAGAAGACAAGGATACCCAGTTTTACCTTTCTTACTCAGCATGTTCAACATTCCTAACTACTTTTTTTCTTGGCCACTACTTGTGTAGAAATTTATTTTAAGCAAGGACCACATACAGGCAGTACTGAACTTCTATCTGAGCTTATAATATTTTTGTGTCCATCAAGTCCAATGTAAAAAGATCTTCCATCTGTTCGTTTCTTGCATGCATGTCTATGTACATTAATTGGAAAAGCTTGGTTCATGTGATTGTTTCTAAGCATCAGTAACACTGAGTGTCAAATCACCCATGCTAGTAGTAAACAAGTTACTGCAACTTTGATCCTGGGGAGAGTGATTGCCCAACAAAACATTTATTAAATACACTAATACTTATTAAGTACCTATACAGTAAAAGTCTTTCTAAACGATAAGTATAAATAAAATCTCTGCCATAGTAGTCCTCACTTATGGTCAAGCTTGTTCACAGTACAAATAAACAGAACACCAGCACTATCCTACAATTAATACTATGCAGAGATTACACACTTTTTGTCTATACACAGTCTTTGGTGCTAGAGTATGCAAATGAAAAAAAATTACCTTTGATTTTCAACAAGGATATTTCACAAATTTTCTTTTACACTATTATGCAGTTACCGACTTGCTCTGCAACAAATTCATAATACTAAGAGGAAACGAGTAAGTCACAGGCAAATACACTCTGGTCAGGTGATTTCAGTAATGACTTTAAGTAAGAGGAAGTGAGCTAATGAAGAGGATAGAATTTCTTTTGAGGTGAGAATTTCAGGAAATGGGTCTATAATACTTCAATAATGAATTATAGTGAGTACTATTTAGTAAAGAAATTCTGAAATTTCATGCAACATGTCTATAATATTTCAAAAATAAAATCAAAGTACTATTTAGCAAATGAACTGAGAAAGTTTAGATAATGTGTTTATAGTATTTCAAAAATAAAAGCATAGTGGGTATTATTCACCAAAGAATTGAAACTTCAATGTAAGTGTGAGAACTAGTAAGAGGCCATGATATTCTTTTCTTAATGTAATTGAAAAATAATATTTAAAATTGCAAGGGAAAGTGACATCTAAAAGAATCACTCTGTTCCTAAGTGGAGAATTAGATGAAAATAGTTAAGCATAGATGCAGGGAAGATATTTTAGGATGCTGTTTCTTTGGTCCTAGTGAAGGATAAATGGGTTAGTGATTGTGGTGATTTTCCATTCTAAGACAGGAAGATGGATTCTGAAGATCAGCATAACAGTACTGATGGATATGTTAAATAAGGAACAAAGAGTTAACAGTCTGTTTCCACCAGTTTACACTAGCAAACAAATAACAAAGATAGGGTCACTTAAACATTGACCACACATTCTTCAGAATTCTAGGAGCTGGGGAGTCCAGGACCCAGGCATTGCCATATATGGTGTCTGATTTGAACTTGCTTCCTGATACACAGATGACAGTCTTTTTCTTGTATCCTCACATGGCACAGAGATGAATCACTCTTTTGTTTTTAACAAGAACTTTTTTATTGCTAGGAAGGCTGTACCTCATGCCCCAGTTACCTCCTCCCCATAGTTTCCCTTCATCATATGACTAAAGGATACTGTTCAGTCAATAGCAGTCTAAGTGATTGCCTGAGGATGGTTCCATTGACTGAGATAGTGAGCATTTAAATGGAGAAATACTACAGTTTCTTAAATTTGTATTTTGTATTTTGATCGTTATTATTGAAGAGTTGAAGAGCTATGCTAGACATCCAATTAGAAATATCTAACTTGGAGCTGAAGTAGGAGGACCGACTTTACGAAAAAACAAACAAACAAACAAACAAACAAGTTGAGGATGCAACTGGAGATGCAAAGACAGGAAGGAAACTAGAAAAGTTTGGGTTTACCAAAGGAACCATTGCTAGAGGATAGATGCAGATGTGCAAAGTGTATTAACTATCTATACTCTATTTTATTGTGTTCTCCTACATTCTATCAACAAAATGTGCAGATCAGTAGTGGTTAAATATCTTGTATCTTTGAGGTCCTTGGCATTGCCCCAAATAACACTGCATTTTCCTCCTATCAATAGAAAATTAAAAGCAATTAATAAAATACACTAGGGCATGTCGCTAGAAATTTTGAGATAAGGTTTGATAAAAGTTGATTTAAGGGCTGGTCACTGCCTTCAAATTGCAAGGGGTTGGAATTTGCTTTATTTTATCTTGTTTGTCGCCCAGTCCAACATGGAACTGACTTCGTCTTAAGTGTGGTTCCCTGTGACGATGTGATAATAGCCAGAGTATATGTTGCACACATTTTCATATTTGGTGTCAGTAAAAGAGGATGCTGACTTCACATTATACTTGTACAGAGATTGAAATATTTGGCATAATTTCCATAGCAATGACAGGAGACAGTGCTTCTCATCTCTACACAATCTGGATGACAGGCTCATTCTTAAATCTAAGTGAATCAAAGAGGATGGGTATTTTCTGCTGAAGGGCAGATGGTATGAATGCTATCTGGCAGAAATGAAAAGGATCACTTCTAATATAATGAAACATCGTATTATTAGATGATGGTTGCTAGTATTAGGAAGTTTAACATGGATGGCAACAGCATAGATGGACAGACACAAGTGACAAACCAAAGAAACATATTTTGTTTTTAAAGTCTCCCTTTAGTATAATATACCCACCTCTAAACTTGTCCTATTTACATTGCTGTAATGGGAAAATAAATGGTAATATCAAATCATTTGGCTTTCTCCACATGTTCTATTCCTTTGTGCCAAATTCTGATGTATTTTACGTGGAATGTCTTTTCACACACTGACGTTTCTTTAATGTGATTACATGGCAATCACCTCTATTGTTCTCGTATGATGGGGGAAGACATTTTGAACTGATTTTTTTCAGTTGATATAAACACAGGAATCAATAAAATCGCATTATCTAATTATTACAATGCCCACAACCCCATCTTTGTTGTCAGTGCACAGTCTATAATGAACAGGTTGAGAAGAAAGATTAATATTTGCTGTAGACATTGTTGTTGTTGCATGCAAATGAAAAAAATGAACAAACTATTTTCATTTTCATCAAGGGAATTTCAATATTTTCCCAACTACCTTTGGAAATGTAAGAGTATAATTAAAATATGTATATTCAATTTAAACTATTAAGGGAAAGTTTTGACAATGGTACAAAAATGCTATTCTGTGTTAAAAATGCATTTTGAACCTGACACAAATGGCTCCCAATTATTCCAAACAATCATGATAAACTTTTAAAGCACACAAACTCTTAATCAGTCTTCCATTATTCAAAATTATTCATTATAAAGTTTCTTAAATTATGCAAATTTTGATCACTCAAAAATGCAGGAAGAAAGTGAAAATTTTCAGACTAACAAATTACTACCTGCTACTGTGTGCTTTGACTTTTAGAACAAAATCATAATTTCAACATTACTTTATAGTCTAAAATTAAATAGAAAAGTGACTCTATGTATGCAGTATTTTATAGGTACCTTTCAGTGATGAAGGATTTAAGACATGCCAATGAAAGGGATTCACATATCATGGCATAAATATTAGTCCTACAATATTAACAAGTTGAACGATCTCTATGAATACCTTCCCATCCATGTCTGTTAATTTTAAGAAATATTTACTCAGAAGTTCTTTATGAACCTTTTTTTTCCTGTGGGTGGTGCTACAATCATACATGTATCAAAATGTGTACAAAGTGAGTCAATAATTTTCCTCTAAAACTCCTTATTATCTAACTACATCATCTGGAGTACAAAATAAGCATCTAAGTACAGTATTTCTCCTGAGAGTCATGGAAACCCTCTGGCCTTTGGCTGGTCCAACCTCATTTTCCCTCCACACTGTATTTGTTCCATATCTCTAACACAGAACCATAGATAACATATTGGCACTACTGAGCTTCTTCTTCTTTTTTTTTTCCTGCAAGTCAGTTTATCTAAGAAAGCTTTTCTGATTGAACAATTAAAAGGATTATCTCCCAAAACAATTTTGATTACATTTTGTACACCACAGTGTTGCTGACTTTTTTTTTTACTCTTTGGAGGCTCACTACTCAGCTCACAAATAATCACATGGAGACTTATTCTTACTTACAAATGCCCAGCCTTAGCCTGGCTTATTGCTAGTCAGCTTTTCTTAACTTAAATTATCCCATCTACCTTTTGCTTCAGGACTTTTACCTTTCTCTACTTCTGTATATCTTTTCCTTTCTTCTAATTCCATGTCTGGCTGTGTGACTGAATGGCTGGCTCCAAGCAACATCTTTCCTTCTCCTTTTCTCCCTCTTCTCTTTTTATCCTTCTACGTATTCTCTCTAACCACCATCCCTGTTTATTATTTCTGCTGCCTAGCTTTTGGCCATTCAGCTCTTTATTAGACCAATCAGGTGGTTTTGGCAGGCAACGTAACAAGCATATCTTTATAGAGTTAGATAAATGCAAAATAAAATAATGTTACACATCTTTCATCATTAAAAAATATTTCACACCATAAAAGGATGTAATAAGCTGGGTGGTGGTGGCTCACCCTTTAATCCCAGCACTCAGGAGGCAGAGGCTGGTGGATCTCTGTAAGTTTGAGGTCAGCCTGGTCTACAGAGCGAGTGCCAGGATAAGCTCCAAAGCTACACAGAGAAACCCTGTCTCAAAATCCAAAAAAAAAAGTAACACACATTTAACCAATATTCCAGAGCATCTCAGTATGTGTCTTTTGTGCAATTTAAATAAAGCTACCCTGACTGAGATGGATTTCCCCAGTTCTGTGTCGTTTGAAGACATAGTTGGGTAAATGCTAAGAGGAGCATTTCAAGAATAGAAAATTGAGAAGACCCGCCCACACAGGAAAGACATCAGCCCCTCCAAGACCCCAACACCAGCGAGTCCAGCTTCAGGTGAGGTTGGGTCTCCAGCCGGGACCGCCCGCCCATCCCCCATCCCCCTTGATCTTCAGGGCCGCTCCTGGCATCCAGAAGACTCGCCCACACAGGAAAAACATCAGCCCCTCCAAGACCCCAACCCCAGCGAGTCCAGCTTCAGGAAAGACATCATCCCTTCCAAGACCCCAACCCCAGCGAGTACAGATTCAGGAGACCTGCCCACACAGCAAAGAAGTCAACAATTCCAAGATCCCAACCCCAGTGAGACCAGCTTCAGGAAAGATATCAGCCCTACCAGGACCCAAACTCCGTGTCAGCATCCCCAGCTTCAGCTGCAGGAAGGAAGGAGACCAGTGGAGACAGAAAGACCCCACCAGTACCCACTGAAAGAAGAGATGGGAAGAAGACAGAATAAGAGATCACTCAGCAATAGAAACACCAACATGACCCCACCAGAATCCAGGGATCCAACACCAGCAAGACCGAAAAGCACTACATAGACGAAGATGAGGAGACAGACCTTAAAAATTATTTCATGAAGATGATGGAGACACTCAAAGAAGAAACGAGGAAATCCCTTAAAGAAATAGAAGAAAAAACAAACAAAAATTCCATGAAATGGGGGAAAAAATTCAAGAAATAAACAAATCTCTCAAAGAATCTAAAGAGCACCAATAAAGAACAACCAAAAAAATTAAGGAAACAACTCAAACAGTTGAAGGATTGAAAGCTGAAATAGAAACGATAAAGAAAACACAGAATGAAGGGATGCTGGAAATAGAAAAGCTGGGTAAACAATCAGGAACTACAGATGCAAGTATCACCAATAGAATACAAGAGATAGAAGAGAGAATCTCAGGTGTTGAAGACTCATTAGAGGATATAGAGTCATCAAACAAAGAAAATCTCAAAACCAACAAATCCTTAACACAAAATATCCAGGAAATATGGGACACCATGAAGAAGCCAAACCTGAGAATAATAGGTATAGAAGAAGGTGAAGAAATTCAACTTAAAGTTACAGAAAACATATTCAACAAAATCATAGAAGAAAACTTCCCTAACCTAAAGAAAGATATGCATATGAAAGTACAAGAATCTTACAGAACACCAAATAGGCTCGGCCAGAAAAAGAAGTCACCTCGCCATATAATAATCAAAACATCAAACCTACAGAGTAAAGAGAAAATATTAAGAGCAGCTAAAGAAAAAGGCCAAGTAACATACAAAGGCAGACCTATCCGAATTACACCTGACTTCTCAATGGAAACGATGAAAGCCAGAAGATCCTGGACAGATGTCCTACAAACGCTAAGGGAACAAGGATGCCAGCCCAGACTACTATATCCAGCAAAGCTCTCAATTACCATAGATGGAGAAAACAAAATATTCCATGACAAAGCCAGATTTAAACAATACGTATCCATGAATCCAGCTCTACAGAAAATGCTAGAAGGAAAACCTAGAGCCAAGGAAGATAACTACATTCACAAAGACACAGGCAATATATAATCACACTTTACAAAACACCAAAAGAAAAAGGGAGGAGAAACTACACAAAATAACTTCACTAACAATAAATCAAGCACAAACAAGGATCACCAATCAATGGTCATTAATATCCCTCAATGTCAATGGCCTCAACTTGCCTATAAAAAGACACAGACTAGCAGAATGGATACGAAGACAGAACCCTTCCTTCTGCTGCATACAAGAAACACATCTCAACATCAAAGACAGACGTTATCTCAGAGTAAAGGGTTGGGAAAAGATCTTCCAATCAAACGGTCCCAAGAAACAAGCGGGTGTAGCAATCCTAATATCTAACAAATTAGACTTCAAATTAAAATCAATCAAAAGAGATGAAGAAGGACACTTCATATTCATCAAAGGAAAAATACATCAAGACGAAGTCTCGATTTTAAACATCTACGCCCCAAATACAAAGGCACCTACATTCGTGAAAGAAACATTACTAAAGCTCAAAATGCACATAAAATCTCACACACTAATAGTAGGAGACTTCAATACTCCGCTCTCACCGCTAGACAGGAGCTCCAGACAGAAACTTAACAAAGAAACAAAAGAACTAATAGAAGTTATGACCCAACTGGGTTTAACAGACATCTATAGAACATTCCACCCAAATACAAAGGGATATACCTTCTTCTCAGCACCACATGGAACCTTCTCTAAAATTGACCACATAATAGGAAACATACCAAATCTCCACAGATACAAAAAAAATTAGATTAACCCCCCTGCATCTCATCAGACCACCATGCATTAACATTAGAATTCAACAATAACACAAATCCCAGAAACCCTACAAACTCATGGAGATTGAACAATGCACAATTGCACCATCCCTGGGTAAAGGAACAAATAAAAAAAGAAATTAAAGCCTTCCTCGATTTCAATGAGAATGAAGACACAACATACACAAACTTATGGGACACTTTGAAAGCAGTGCTGAGAGGAAAGTTTATAGCACTAAGTGCCCACATGAAAAAACTGGAGAACAGTCATACTAGAGAATTAATAGCACAGCTGAATGTTCTAGAACAAAAAGAAGCAAACTCCCCCAGGAGGAGCAGACGCCAGGAAATAATCAAATTGAGGGCTGAAATCAACCAAGTAGAAACCAGAAAAACACTGAGAAGAATCAATGAAACAAAGAGTTGGTTCTTTGAGAAAATCAACAAAATAGATAAACCTGTGTCCAAACTAACCAAAAGACAGAGGGAGAGCATGCTAATTAACAAAATCAGGGATGAAAAAGGGGACATAACAACAGACTCTGAGGAAATCCAGAGAATCATCAGGGCATACTTTGAAAATCTGTACTCCACAAAATTTGAAAATTTAAAGGAAATGGACAATTTCCTGGATAGATACCACTTGCCAAAACTAAATCAAGAACAGATAAACAATCTAAACAGACCTATAACCCCTAATGAAATAGAAGCAGTCATCAAAAGTCTCCCAAATAAAAAAGCCCAGGCCCAGATGGCTTCAGTGCAGAATTCTACCAGAAATTCAAAGAAGAGCTAATTCCAATACTCCTCAAAGTATTCCACACAATAGAAGCAGGAGGCTCACTGCCAAACTCTTTCTACGAGGCTACAATTACCTTGATACCCAAGCCACACAAAGACACAACTAAGAAAGAGAACTATAGACCAATTTCCCTCATGAACATTGATGCAAAAATACTCAATAAAATACTCGCAAACCGGATTCAAGAACACATCAGAAAAATCATCCACCATGATCAAGTAGGCTTCATCCCAGGAATGCAGGGATGGTTCAACATTAGAAAATCTATCAATGTAATCCACCACATTAACAATCTGCGAAAGAAAAACCACATGATCATCTCACTAGATGTAGAAAAAGCCTTTGACAAAATCCAGCACCCCTTCATGATAAAGGTCCTAGAGAGATCAGGGATAACAGGAATGTACCTGAATATAATAAAAGCAATATACAGTAAACCAACAGATAACATCAAAATAAATGGAGAGAAACTCAAAGCAATTCCACTAAAATCAGGAACAAGACAAGGCTGTCCACTCTCTCCATATCTCTTCAATATTGTACTTGAAGTTCTAGCTACAGCAATAAGACAACAAAAGAAGATAAAGGGGATACAAATAGGAAAAGAAGAAGTCAAACTTTCACTATTTGCAGATGATATGATAGTTTACATAAGTGACCCAAAAACTCTGCAAGGTTACTCCTAGAGCTGATAAACACCTTCAGCAATGTGGCAGGATACAAGGTAAACTCAAAAAATCAGTGGCCCTATTATATACAGATGATGAAGTGACTGAGAAAGAAATCAGAGAAACATCACCCTTTACAATAGCCAAAAACAGCATCAAATATCTGGGGATAATGTTAACCAAGGAAATTAAAGACCTGTATATCAAGAACTTTGTGTCTTTAAAGAAAGAAATCAAAGAAGATACCAGAAAATGGAAAGATCTCCCATGCTCTTGGATTGGTAGGATCAACATAATAAAAATGGCAATCTTGCCAAAAGCAGTCTACAGATTCAATGCAATCCCTATCAAAATTCCATCACAATTCTTCAAGGACGTGGAAAGAACATTAATCAACTTTATATGGAAAAACAAAAGGCCCAGGATAGCTAAAACATCCATATACAATAAAGGAACTTCAGGAGGCATCACCATACCTGACTTCAAGCTCTATTATAGAGCTATAGTCCTGAAAACAGCTTGGTATTGGCACAAAAATAGGCAGGTAGACCAATGGAACCGAATTGAAAGCTCTAATTTTAACCCACACACCTATGAACATTGATTTTTGACAAAGAAGCTAAAACTGTACAATGGAAAAAAGAAAGCATCTTCAACAAATGGTGCTGCCATAACTGGGTACTGGTATGCAGAAGACTGCAGATAGATCCATGTTTATCGCCTTGTACAAAACTTAAGTCCAAATGGATCAAAGATCTCAACATAAATCCAGCCACACTGAAACTTTTAGAAGAGAAAGTAGGAGATACTCTTCAACGAGTTGGTACAGGAGACCACTTCCTAAACATAACACCAGTGGCACAGGCACTGAGATCGACAATTAACAAATGGGACCTTCTGAAACTAAAAAGCTTCTGTAAGGCAAAGGACACAGTCAAAAAGACAAAAAGACAGCCCACAGAATGGGAAAAGATATTCACTAACCCTACATCTGACAGAGGGCTAATCTCCAAAATTTACAAAGAACTCAAGAAACAAGTCTCCAAAACACCAAAGGATCCAATTAAAAGGTGGGGTACAGAGCTAAATAGAGGATTCTCAGTAGAGGAGGCTAAAATGGCCAAGAGACACTTAAGAAAGTGCTCAACATCCTTAGCCATCAGGGAAATGCAAATCAAAACAAGTCTGAGATACCATCTTACTCCTGTCAGAATGGGTAAAATCAAAACACTGAAGACAATTTATGCTGGAGAGGATGTGGAGAGAGAGGAACACTCCTCCACTGCTGGTGGGAGTGCCGACTCATACCGCCTCTTTGGAAATCAGTATGGAGATTCCTCAGGAAAATGGGAATTAATATACCACTAGACCCAGCAATTCCACTCTTAGGCACATATCTAAATGAGGCAAGTTCATACAACAAGGGCATCTGCTCCACTATGTTCATAGCAGCATTATTTGTAATAGCCAGAACCTGGAAGCAACCTAGCTGCCCCTCAACTGAAGAGTGGATAGAGAAAATGTGGTACATTTACACAATGGAGTATTACTCAGCAGAAAAAGACAATGGAATCTTGAAATTCGCAGGGAAATGGATAGCACTGGAAGAAACCATCCTGAGTGAGGTAACCCAGTCGCAAAAAGACAAACATGGTATGTACTCACTCATATATGGATTTTAGACATGGATCAGGATAGTGCCAGTCTGCACTTCCACTGATAGAGAGTCTGGGAAACAGGAAAGAACCTAAAAGATATGCATACGTGCATAGTACCCAAGAGAAGAGAATGGAGACAAGATCCCCTGAATGGATGTGGAACACGGCGAGGGGTGGGGGGAGTGGGACCTGGGAAGAAGAGAAGGGGTGAAGAGGAAGAGAGTTGGTCATGGGGGAACAGGAAGTTGAGGGGGTGGGGGTAGAATAGGGGGAAGAGGGAATCATAGGATCGAATACAGATCAGGCACCAAAGCGACCTCGAGTGATCTAAAGGGATAACACCAATTGACAAGCTAAGCAATAGTGGAGAGACCACCTCGAATGCCCATTCCTGATAATGAACTTGATGTCTATAACCATCCGGGAGCCTTCATCCTGTGACTGATGGAAGCAGAGGCAAACACAAAATTAATCACTGAACTGAACCCAAGTAACTCAGTGACAGAGAGAGAGGAGTGATGAGCAAATTGGCAAAGAATGGGCTGGCAAAACCAGCAGAGACAGCTGATCTGAACAGGGGAGAGCTCTTGGATCCCAGACTAACAGTGGGGAGGCCAGCATGGGACTGATCTGGACCCCCCAAATGTGAGTGTCAGCGAGAAGGCCTGGGCAACCTATGGGGCCCTGAGCTGTGGATCAGTGTCTATCCCTGATATACAAACAGTCATCGTGTGCCTATAGCACAAAGAGGGATGCTCTCTCAGCCTGGACTCTTAGGCGAGTGCCTGGACCCTACCCAGAGTAAAATGACAGACTCTGATATCCCCTATGTGGAAGGATTTGGCAATAGGGTGGGAGGGTGGGGGGGAAGGGGGGTGCGGGAGGAGGGGAGGGAGAGGGAACTGGGATTGACATATAAAAACAGCTATTTAAAATAAAAAATGATTAAAAAATAGAAAATTGCCTATTCTTCTACTAGACAATGAATAATTTGGTCCTTTTTGCTGTGATCTGCACATTTTGATCCTCTAGAGTGCTCAATTTGAAATGTTTATTTTCTATATCCAGAGATGCATGTTCCCCTTACTGTATGTTAATTTCGTAGCCTTCCTTAGGGAAAGACTTTCACTGAATTTATTTTCATCTTTCTGTTCAAAGTCATTACCCTACCAGAGGCAGTGTGGTGGTTGCTGGGAAGTGAGAAACATTGCTTGAGGAAAAGGAAGCTTTAGACCAGCTCAATGGCTTATCAGGTAAGTGAATGTGGTGCGAAACCAAAAGTATTAGAAGATGTACAAGATCATATACTACCTTATAGACTACTCAAGGCTTGCGCCTTTACTCTGACAGCATTGCTGAGTCTTTGTAGAGAAGGCATGAATGAGGTAACTTAGTGTGGTTAGAAGGAAACTGGTGGTTTGTAGGCAGGATGGCAAATAAGAAAGCAAGTGTAATCAAGAACTCTCTTGCCGAAATCCAATTCAAAAAGCATGGTAGCTTGGATCAAAGAGTTTGTGGTAGACATATGCTGCCACCTGATTTTATGCACCTTTTAGAGGCACAGAAGAATAGGAATAGGATAGGATTCTGAAACATTAAGAACAACATATAAGAGAAGCCCATTGGTAGAGAAAGACAAAATAGATCTTTTTGTTCCATATGTTTCCTATGAGGAAGAGTGAAGGAGCAAGAAAAGCCTGTCCTTTTGTAAACTTGGAAAAATCTTCAAGTGACCCATGAAAGGTCAGGCAGCTTAACCACCCCTCTTAGTTTTCTTTTCCTTCTTAGAGACTGGCCAAGGCCAGGTCTGGTGCACCTTCAAGATCATTGATATTTCCTCTAAACAATCTCTTGCTTTGTATGTAAATATTCACATATTTCTGCACAATTTCTTGTAAACAGGCTCAAGATCCTGGAAACGTAAGCAAATCTGTGCTTAAACAGGGTAGGAAGACAATAGAAATTTGATTATTCATCACATCCCTTCTAACTGTGTTCTTAATATTAAGCCACACAGATAAGTGTGGCTCTCATCTCTGTTCAAAGAAGCTTCATTTTACATCACATGCATACTATTACAGAGATCCACATCTGGTCTAAATAGAGAAAATAAGTTACCATTGTGATGCTCAACCCCATGTAGTACAACTACAAGTAACTCCTTAACCTAATGATCAGGAAACACAAGGAGGCAGGGGTAGGAGAGACTTAAAGAGGCAGAGGACCATCAGGCCTGCTGTGAGACAGGGTCTTCCAATCTAGACATGGCAGGGTAACTGCACCCATGAAATCTAAGTAGTATGTTGCTTTAACAACTGAACTATTACAATACCAGTTGACATGCCAACTAGGATGAGGAAAATTTCACAACAGTAATTAAATCACAATAGATATTCCACAGAGGTAGTTCTTGGGGAAATGGGAATAGTTAAGATAGGGAGAGGAAAAAGGGGGAATGACCTAAATGCAGTACTTGCACATGAAATTTTCAAAACATATATAATTAAATTTAATGAAAAAATAACATTGAGTATTCATCATATTCCTTCTGTTAGGACAGAACAATAACAACAAAACCAAACAAGCCAACAAAAACCTAATGGATTCTTATGGATTTCATACACTCCTAACATGACCAAATAGAATGGTTATCTCCTTATGAAGAATGACATCAAAGTCAGTAAAAACTCAGTAAACCTTTCATGTATGTGTGTGGATCTGATTCATGTTTTAACTTCCCTTGTAGTTTAATTTTCTTTGATATTTAAAAGCTCCTGTGAATGATGACAGTAGTATCCTCCTACATATTCGTGCAGATTTGAATGTAAATGATACTCATAGCTCACTTTTCAAAACAATCTAATCAACAGGGCTTCATTAGTTCATGTCCATGTCTACTTCAGGAAATAGACTGGCTGCCTTGTAAGACAAGGCATTATGAATCCCCCAGCTTGGGGGTGGGTGTCTCACACACTACTCAGAAACTTCAAGTAGATAGTGATAGTTCTGGGCTCTAACACTTCAGTGATCTCTGGATCAGCTTGACAGACTCGGAGATCATATCTCTGTGTTGAGAATAAAAGCTTTTTCCTTTTTGAAAAAAAACTTTCATTTATTCAACGTAGATTTTTTCTCATACAATATATCTTGATTAGAGTTTCTAGTTATATTCCTCCCAGTTCCTCCCCACCTCCCCTTCGCTCTGGACCCAATTCTTTTCTGTTTCTCATAAGAAAAGAACAGGCTTCTAGGGGAATAACAAATAAATAGGACAAAATAAAGTGAGATAAAACAAAAACCATTATATTAAGGCTGGACAAGGCAACTCACCTCAAGGAAAAGAGCCCCAAGAGCAGGCACAAGAAACAGAGCTCCACTCATTCACACCCTTAGGAGTTCCATAAAAATTCTAAGCTATAATATATATGTAGAAGACCTTATGCAGACCTGTGTGAACTCTGCCCTTGCTCCTCTAGTATCTGTGAATTTGTATGAGCTCAACTTGTTCTCCTGATGTTCACTGTCCCCTCTGGCTCGTACACTTGGTCTGCCTCCTCTTCAACTGTTGAGTAATCGTATGTCACTGAGCTCTGAGGGGAGGGATTTGATGGTGACATTCCGTTTAGAGCTATGTGTTTCTAGGCCTTTCTCCCACTGCATAATGTCTGGTTGTGGGTCTGTAAGTACTCAAGTTGAAGGTTTTTTGCCTTGAGCTTTGATTACCATGACCAGGCATTGACCAGATGGTGTGTCAGCATTTAGAAGCAGATAGCAGCAGTAGCAGTGCTAGCTGGTGTTTCCACTTTAATAGTTAACCTTGACTTTCAGCTTGACTGAATTTGGAATCATATAGGAGACAAAATGCTGGGCATGTATGTTTGGACATCTAGAATGTGTTGAAATAGGACGATCCACCATGAGAATGGGTGGCAACATCCATGGGCTGGAGATTGATAAATGAAAAGGGTAAAGTCAACTGAGTACTAGCATTCATCACTCCCTGACTACAGATGCAATTGTGAGCAGCTTTCTGCATACTCCTGTAATTACACTTATCCTACTGTCCTATGATAAATATATCCTCACATAGTGAGTTGCTTTTGTAAGGTATTCTGTCATAGAACAAGAAAAGGAACTAATGTAGTCTGTAAGGATGTTTCTAGAGAGGTTAACTTAGGAAAGAGTCCCACCATGAATGTGAGTTGCACCATGCCCTATGGTGGAGTATACAGAATACAAAGAAAATGTATTGTAGTAACACACTAGCATTTGCTTCTCTTTGCTTCCTGACTGTGGATAACATTGGACCAACTGTCTTATGCTTCAAATACTATTGATTTTTATCGCTATTAAACTATGAGTCAAAATACACTTTCTGAAGTTGCTTTTGTTGGGTGTTTTGTTACAGCAATGAGAAAAACAACCGCAACCTATTTTCTAATAGTAACAGTTGTTGAGCCTTTGGGTGTCAGGACGCTCATCCCTAGGCAAATCTTTCAGTGACTGGAGTCTCTTTGATCTTGGCTCTTTACGGTATCATACTTTCTCTATGCTTCCCCTTTCTTGCATCTCTACTGCCTCTGTTTCTCACATTTCTGTCTTCAGCCATGTTCTTGCCACAATTGCTAATGCTGCTCTTGTTGCTGCCCTCATAACCTTTCTGTTTCACCAGTTCAGGTAACTCTACCCAGGACACACATTACACATAGACAAGAAAAGACTATTTGGAAGGAGCCTTTTATTTTAGCAAAGGAGGATGTGTCTTAACTGACTTGAAAGCTAAGCCTGAAAATGCGACACTGTATTTTCATGAATCACCGCCCAGTTTCCAGCTCCACCAATCACAGGTCTTACACATGGACCACCAACAAGCTTTCTGCTGAGCTATGTAGGAAAGTTCTCTCTCTTTGGTTGAAATTAGAGGAATCATTTGGGATTGTCTGAGGCTTTTCTTAGAGTGATGGTTTCTAAGGCCAGTGCGGTTGGCACAGAGCTGTCATGACTGGAGCAAGGATCCCTGCAGCCTGTATTCTGTGAACCACTACACAGTTTTGGTAGTCTCCTGGAGTTGCTGTAGGTTCTCAGAATAATTTCGGTTTCCAAAAGAGCCAGGCAGCCCTGTGGGCAGCCGAATGTTTAGCAAAGGAACTGATTTTCCATTTGAGGTCATCAGCCATAACATGATAGATATGATAACTGCTGATCACTGGTTAAGTGAATGGTCCCAACATTTGAATTATTAAAGGTCAAGGAGTATATACAGCAGAGAAATAAAATGAAATTAACATTCTTAATAATGTTCAGCATAGTTACGTTTTTTCAAGAGATCAGTCTGGTCCACCTTATGGCCAGTATGGAACATAATGAAGCTGTGACATTACCATGACTATATGAGTAGATCTCTGTGTATGGGATGAATGACTCTTATAGATGTGGAATATGAGTTCCATAAATATATAAAATGTATATGTGGCTATCAGATAATCTTAATACTAAAGTGAGCTTAAATAAGGTGTGAAAGCTTCAAAAATATTTTGGCTCAGTTAACATTAGTTATGTGACTAGTTAATGAAAAAGTAATCTTAATTAAATATAACAAATACTCAACAAATTGCCCACTCAATAATCACAAGTTAATGTTATTATTTCATGAACAGAGTTGTGGAATCTCTGTAAAAATAGATAGAATAAGGCAACCTGATCTTATGGAGAGACCTAATTTTTTAAATGAAAATGATTTTTCAATTAAAAAATATTAACTAAAATTTTATTTAAATTGATGAAAAGAAAAACAACTGAAGTAAAAGTAAAAAACTAAAGGGGACAGTCAGACTTCAGGTAAGTGATTTTTTTCCTCAAAAAATGTTCAGGAAAATTGCAGTAAGGATGACCTGAACCAAGGGAAGTATAATTGAAGATAACAGTAGTCATTTTTGCTCTACTGTTAAGACAGGCCTTGGCCTTCCACACATCTTAGGGAAGCAGTCAGCTCTGAGTCTTAGGGGAACTATTTTTTAGCAGCGGGCCATTAAATTTCTTGACAGGCCTTGACAGCTTTCTCACACTCTGAAAGAGGTAGGCAAATACCTAGAATAATTAGATTACATGCTCCAGAGAAATGATTTTTTAAAAAGAACATTCCTGCAGTTTTGTAACCAGACATAATGATTAAACAATTGTGATTTTACAAAGTCTCAGAAAACTGAATATGACATGTCACAACCAAGCACTTCCAAATATTAAGGAGATCATAACTTTACTCACTTCTATTCACATCAAGTCACAGGAAAAAAATGAGAAGAAAATTGGCAGCATTCACAGAAAGCCCATCAAATGCCTAAAATATACCATCTATGAAGCAAAGATTCAGGGGAGATGATGACCTGAATCAGACATAGAAGCCACTTTTGTGATAGGGAGCATTATAATGAGTTTATGTGTCTCAGCATGACATAGCCTTATAGATCTGAATTCTCAGCATTCAGGAGGCTGAAGCAGGAGGCTCACAAGTTCCAGCACAGCCATGGTTAAAGAGTAAAGTCCCAGTCTAGGCAACATTTCAATACTCAGTCTCAAAAATTGTTTTTGGAAAAATCTCAGGTTTAAATACAAGATGATAGATATACAAGGGACATACATGATGGCAGCAGACTGCAGAGTAAGTATACGGCAAATAGAACATATGAAAATATCAAAAGTGTAGGGGCTGGAGAGATGGCCCAGTGGTTAAAAACACTAGCTGGTCTTCCAGAGGTCCTGAGTTCAATTATCAGAAACTTCATGGTGGCTCACAACCATCTGTAATGAGATCTGGTGCCCTCTTCTGGTCTGCAGATATACATGCAGATAGAACACTGTATACATAATAAAAAATCTTACAAAACAAAACAAAAAAATCAAAATGTAAAAAAATGGATGTATTGAACTGTTGAGTGAACAAATTCAATATTGAGATACTCAAAAGAACTAATATTCAAAAGTTCAGAAAATCATTTTAAAAATACTAAGATGTAGGAAATATCAATTTGAAATTAATACATTTCATATTTAATTTATTACCTAGAACAAGTGTATTGACTCCTTATAATCATGTCTTATCTAATAAATTCCCATTCTACTTCTGATGCTCATTACTTATTAATAGGAATCTCATTTTAAGTATCTCTTGAAAAGAAACATCTGTACACTGCAAATTTTATATCAAAACATTTTGATAACATTCAAAATTTTAACATAAACGTTAATACATCAATTATTAAAATCACAATACCTGTTTTAAGGTACTTCAATTGGCATTCGAACCCAGAAATTAATTGTTTTGGTGTTAATATATAATTAAAGCATTTCCTAGTTAATTTAATCTGTCCTTTTATCTTATTATTTTAAAATGTTTCACATATTCATGTTCTATTTTCTCTACTTTTGCAAACTAATTGTTGATGTGAGGCAATACAGTACAGGCTTTGGAGTCAGATACACTCCAAACTCTGCTATAAAATGAAAGATCATGAAATGAAATAGTATTACAAGTTACCTGGTTTGTGGGAAATACTGACATCCTAGAGACATTGAGAATAACCATTATGACAAGTATACATTGACATAATGTATACTTCTTGTAGACATCTTCATTAGATCCCATAGTACATGGATATGTGTATGCTAAAGAAATAAAAAGAAAAAAGTTAAATGATTGACTTGGTAAGGGGTAAAAAGAAAACTAGACCTAGGCAGTGGCAAACTGAAATTGCTTTTAAGCCACATATGATCAAAATTCAGAACGCAACTGGTCATGGACTGCTTAGCTCCAGTGGATACATCTTTAGCACAAGCCCCACATCTAAGTTTCAGACAAAATTTGAGGAGAGGGTGGAATGATTATTAAGGGCCAAAGGACCAGGAAGTTGACTGTGAGATTGTTTCTCCTAGATATTGTCTTGGAAGCTACACCCATAATGCATCAATAGTATTGCTGCCTAAACAGGACAAGAACACTGACAACACCAGTAAAGAGGCAGAATTTCAAGGGCCCTGACCCACACAAATAATACAGGTAACTAATGACTGCAGAGAAGAGAGAAATTATCTTCCCCAGGAATGATACCTCCTAATCAGTTTTCTCATATTAACTGTTCAGTCCTGAGACAATATAATAACTACATTGATTCCTTATAACCAGGTGTTAGCTGATCAAATAAAAATTCCCATTCCAATTCTGATTATTAATCAGTAGGAATCTCATTTTAATTATTTCTCAAAGAAAAAATTTTAAAAAGAATCTAAATACACATAACTTAAGCTAATCCTTGGCAAACAGGATGAGTTTAGCAGTTTTGAAAAGGAAAACATGGTGCTGTCAGACTCATTAACAAACTTTTTAAGACAAAACATGTCCTTTTGTTTTAGCAATGAGGAGTCTTCCCTCCTTTTGTCAAGAGAAGTTTCCATGTAATCCTCTGAGGGTTGGGAAGGATGTTAAAGTTAAGGAAAGAAACATATTGCTCATCTAATAAATACCAGCCATTGTATAGTAGTCTGGGTTCTAAAACAAAACAGTCCTCCCTGCTCTTAGTAAACCTCGACTGTAGAGCATGCATTTAAATACTGAGGGAACGTGGGAAAGCATGAATATATGCTGTGAGAATATATGTCATTTTACTGTGGTGGAAGTGAGAACGTCACTAGCTGAGTAAAGGTATTTGTCTGATGGTGGATACAAATCAGATGAGGAATTAATTCTGAAGCAAACACAAAGCTTCCTAAGGAAAAGAAGGACAACAGCCTCCATTTCACAGATGGGGAATTGGTAAACAAAAATGAGCAGTACTTCACTTAAGGAGAAGGGTTTGCATTTTCTGGGAAAGGGGGATTTTGAATCTGCACAAGCCACTTAACACAAGCTTCGAAATATGCTTGAGTCACAGCTCCTCCCACTCTTGCGGACTGTTAACCAGTTATAATGAAGCCATAGCAAGAACTGTCCTCTAGGCCAGTATGTTACCATTTTGTTTGCTGGTTGTTAACTCCCCACTTGCTTACTGCCAAATAGACTATGTCCTGGCCCTCAGCTGTGGAGTTAGCAGCATTTCTTCTGGTTTCCTGCCGTAGGACCAAAGTGCCCAGGTTCCAAAACCCCTACAGTGAGCTAAACTTAAAGAACAAATGAAGATAAAAGTGTTTCACAAATGGTGAGGAGAATGATAGCATGGGCCTGAGCTTAACTCACTGTGTTCCTCTAATGGCCAGTTCAATTTCACTATAGTTATTGCTCCTCATTCACCTTTGTTTTATGAACCCTGGGGTGGGGAGGTAAAAGGAAGATTTATAAAATAGTGATGAGGTTCCTCAACTTACCTGAAAACAACATAAGCATCGTCAAGCTTCTGTAAAACAAACAACATTGTTTTTCTCCCGGGCTTACATCCTTGCAGAAGTTGCATTTGAATGCTTAACATAGAAGATGAATAAATGCTTTCGCCTGGAGGGGTTCTAGTGATCAGAAGGGAATCCGGAACCCTGACTGGTTTGGAATAGGGTTCCTACCGCCTAACAGCATTCAGGAATCTCATTTGGGGTTGGGTGCCTAGCCTTTAATGGTTGAGCCATCTCTCCAGTCCAGTATTAATGACTCTTACAAGCCGGTCCCGCTCCCCCTAGTGGCTGGAGTTGACTCCTTCGAGGGACCAGGAAATCGGCAAGAGGCGTGGAAAGGGGCGTGGCGAGAAGCCTGGGTGGCTGTGATTGACGGGCCGCTCCTGGGCCGCGCTCCTCCTCCTCGCCGCGTTTACACACGGAGGGCTCGGCAAGCCGCGGAGGCATCCTTGAGGATACGCATGCGTGGACCCAGCTGCGGACGCGCGCATGACGTCACGCGAGCGTCGGTCCTGAGAGTTTCTAGTTTCCCGCGGAGACTTGCTGGTGAGTGAGCTTGAGAAGGTTGGGAGTTCGCGGTGGGTACCAGGCGGGGCCGGCCCTGGATGGACATGACGGGGGCTGTTTAGTTTAGTTCAACCTTTGGTGCACTTTTGCAGAAACTCCATTACGTGCTGTTAGTGCGAACTGAACACGGTCGGGAGGAGACGTGAATAGAGCCGTGCCCCCGCACTCAGGCTTCTCGGTGGTTGGGGAATGGTGGGTCCGTACACATCGGAGTTAAGTAGTGATGCTACTGAGAGGCCCAAAAAGTCTGAGAAGAAAGATTCAAGGTAGACTGCACAGATGAACATCAGTTCTCATTTCTCTTAGGATGTTTACGAGTTCCAGGGAGGAGGCAGCCAGTATCCCTTGCTTTTGGTGCAGTGTGCATTCACAATATTTTAATTGCAAAGCAATATGATGAAACATTGAAATTAAGGAATCTTAAAACTAGCTTTTAGAAATACTTAAATACAAAATCTGAGTGGAAAGTAATTACGTTTCAGCTTACAAGCATGCTATGGGTTGGTAATTGCAATAGTTACAAGATATGTTATCTTAATACCTTCATCCAAACACCAAAAAACAAGCTTTTTAAAAAATTATTATTTAAGTTACAAACAAGATTGTTCCACATGTCAATCCCAGCTCCCTCTCCCTTCCCTCCTCCCCCACCCTCTCCACCAGGTTCCCTAGTCCCCCACCCAGTCTCCACTCTGATCTCCAGTGACTGTCATTTCATCCAGGGCAGGGCCTAGGCCCTACCCCAAGAGTCCAAGCTGAGAGAGCCTCCCGTATTGTGGCATGGGCACTCAAAGTCTATTTGTATGCCAGGGATAAATACTACCCAAGGCCCCATAGATTACCTACGCCTCCTCACTGACACCCACATTCAGGGGGTCTGGGTCAGACTCATGCTTTCCACACAGCCATCAATCTGGGGTCCAAGAGCTCCCCTTGTTAGGTCAACTGTTTCTGTTTAAAAACAAGCTTATTAAAGAAAAATAATTAAGAGTAACTCATAGCAAATTATCAGCTTTGCTTTCAATAAAACGGTGCTTTTTGTGTCAACAGTAAATTGTCAGCTTCCCTAGTTGAATTTGCCTTGGACATCATTGTGAAACAGAACTGTTATGACACTTGAATTAATAAAGGAAGTCAAAGGTGTACCAGAATGAAGTTTAGCCACGGAATAAATTACACAAAGTAGGTTTCAGAGCTCTACCACCAGATTGTGATCGTAGCAATGTGTTTATGCAGCTAAGAAGGTTATTAACTTGGAATACATTTTCCTCCTAAAAGGAATGCTCATTATATATTCAGCATACTATCCTTAGTGATTTTAAAAATACATGCCTGCAAAAACCTTAACCAAGTAGTAGTCAAGGTAAACCTCCAGCCTATGGATAGGATTAGACTGAGTAGGATTAATCCCAATCAGAGATGTAAAAAATGTGAAATGAATATTTGAATCATTGCAATATATTACCTTAATTTAATGAAGGGGGAGCATATTAAGTGGTTATATCAGTTGATGCAGAAAATGTGTTTGACAATTCCCAGCACTTTTCATGATAGTAGAATTCAGAAAGTTTAGAAGAGTATTTTCTTCTATAAAATATAGCTAACTAGCTGTTCAGGAGCATAGAGGTCAAAGGACAACATGTCTAGTTGGTCCTCTCCTTCCACCATGTCGTTCCTGCAATCAAATTCAGTTTGTTATGCTTGTCATCAACTTCTTTAACTGATAGAACCACTTTGCCAGCCTTTATTATACAAAGTTTTAGACACAGAACTAGTGAGAGTTATTTAGCAAATATATGTATTTGTGATTTAACTGCAACAGTATATTAGAGTTTTCTAGAGAAAGAGAACTAATAGAAATACTATATATTATTTGTTTAGACTGTGGAGGCTGGGTAATCTTTAAAATGGCCATCTGAATGCTGAAAAGGCTGAGAACCCTGTACAGCACTCAGTCTGATGTCTCAGCGATTTCAATCCTGTGCTGAAAGCCTACAGTATTTCTGGAGAGCCTTAGGAACACTCAAGAGTTGGACCTGAGGTCAGTGAAGGATAGCAGGAACAGCAGTGGATTGCTGCTCTCACCAGCAGGAACGAAAGGTGGGCAGACAATCTGCCCTGCTTTCTCCTTAGATGTCTTGGATTTCATTCTGAGTCATCCACTCTGGTAGAAGAGCTTCTCCCTACTCCTTCCTGGAAATGTCCTCAAAGACCTCCCAAGAGTCATGTTACTTAGTGAACTGCAGACCCAATCTATCTGATAATCAAGGTCAACAGTCACTTCATTTCATCTTTTGAGTATTCAAATCATTTGAGTGATAGGTACTGTTTTGAAGCAAATTTATGAAATATGTAATTTAAACAATATTTCAGGATGCAGAATCGTCTCCAAACACTATACATGCATGTGAATATGTCTATGCCGCAAGACCTATTGGCTCTCTAAATATTCACCTCAATAATTTTTTTTAAAGATTTACTTAATTATATCTGTGGCTGCATTAGCACTACCTGCCTAATGGTACTAGAAGGTGAAGAGGCCAGTAGAGGACTTTGGATCCCCTGAGAACTGGAATTGTAGGTGGTCGTGATGTGGGTATTGGGAACTTAAGTGGGGTCCTCTGTAAGAGCAGCAAGCTTCACTCTCTGTCCAGCTCTTTTTTTTTTTTTTTTTTTTTTTTTTTGGTTTTTATGAGACAGGGTTTCTCTGTATTATCTTGGAGGCTGTCGGTCCAGCCCGGCCTCGAACTCCCAGAGATCCGCCTGCCTCTGCCTCCCAAGTGCTGGGATTAAAGGCATGCGCCACCACCACCTGGCATCTCATCTATATTTAACAATAGTATTGAAACTAATATCTACATTAGTATATGGCTCTTCCTAATTTTTTGAATATATACATAGGTACAATTCCATTATTACAATATAAGTAATTTATATTGTATGTGTATGATCACATTTCAAGTGAGATCATCCCTGTGGTTATTTCATAAATTCAGTCAATTTGTTTTCTTTTACCAGAGTGGCATCTCAAGTAGGAAACTTGGTGTGGAGGTTTTGTAGTAATTGAAGGACTGTCTATGCTACATGATAGAAATTAAAGCTAGCATCAGTGGCACTGGCAGAGGATGGGAAATCATCCTGGTGTCTGTGTGCTGTGGTGGGTGAAGAACATGGTTTCCAGTTTCTTGAGTCAACAAAAAGGCCTATAACAACATCTCCTTCCTATATTCTGAATTTTCTAAAATGCTGAATGTCGACTTTCCCTGCCTTTTTCTAGGTTACGTAAACATATGGTCAAAACCAGATGTACTTTGGTATTATGTGTTCCCTATGAATTTTGTTAGTTTTGTATTTCTCTGTATATAATGTTTTATTTGAAAATGTTTTCAGTGTAGTCGTAAACGTGAATTACTGGGGATTTCTGTGTATGTGTGTGTAAATGTATACAGGGTGTGTATGTGTCTGTTTATATTAGAATTTAGAACTGACACATCTGTTAGATGTAATTGTAAATCTTTGCCTAAAATCTTACTTTCATTTCAGTTAGATTGAAGTCCTAGTTTCGTCACATTATCATGTATTGCTCTGAGGTCAGTTGAAAGCAAAGTTTTTTTTTGTGAAAATTACTTATTTGAGAGTGTTTATTTTGTTCCTTAAGTGCCAAGTATATGCTGGAGAGAAATAGCAGCTTCAGTGAGAAGGAAACTTCCCATGTTCTTAACTATAAAGAGCTGTGGTTACTTGGTGTTGTCTAGTCATGTTGTAGTTTTAATGGCACAAAGTAATTGCATAGAATAATATTTCTGTAAGTCCGGGGGTACACTGTTTAGTCTGGATTTGTTTAGTTGTTTTCTGTGGAGGCTGAAACATTGCCATTGAATTTGCCAAAACAAAGTGACAATAGATGGATTACGAGGAAATAAAAATGATGAACAGTGCTTATGAGCCATAAAAGTGTCACGCATAAATCGCCGAGTTTGAGGCGTGAGAAGCCTCTTCTCCCCGTTTCTTACTTACTGCCCCACTGAAACTGCCCGTAGCACAGTGTCATCTATTCGTCAGGATAGTTAGCACAAATGTTGCCCTGCACTTTTAGTGTAGTGTCATTTAGTGGATTGTCGGTCTCCTCCTCTGTGATGAGTGTAATATTGGCTAATGAAGCCACTTTCAGGAGATTTGAGAGGGTTGATTTTATTTACTACATTTTCATCTAATCTTATATCTTTAACATTTAAAAAAATTAATTATGGAAACTTATGCATGAGTAGTGGTGGGTGCATGTGAATGCAGGAGCCTCTGGAGGTCAGAGCAGTGTGGTGGGTCCCCTGAAACTGGAGGTATGGGTGGTTGTCAGTGCCTGTCATGGGTCATGGAAACCAAACTTTATACCACTGTAGGGAATCGGAGTATTGTTAAATGTATGGTTAGCTGTATTCAGAAACCTGTGGTCACATTGGAGGTAACATATATACAAACAAGTTTCTGTTTCATTTTTTTCAGGTTTTTGGTAAATGTCTGAGAGGATTTTCCACAGAAACAATGTCTTTGGTAAGCGATATCTAATATACAACAATGCACAGACATTTATGCATCTGCTTCATATTTTGATCTACTTTATAATTTGATTTAAACTACTCTACTTTATAGTCAGATTTGACATTAGTACCATTCCAATGCAAAACCAGTATCTTCACTTTTTTATGTGATATTACATTATAGTTTTGTATTTAACTAACAATATTTGATCAGTTTTTGCCTATATTGTCTACTAATATCTCTGTATAAGTTGTGCACAACTAAGAAAACTGGTAGGAAACCAGCTCTTTTTTCATGAAGACATGCAATTGTTATTAGTTTAAACAATAGGCATATTTATTTCTTTTGTTCTTTTGTCAGCCTGTATTAAAGCAGATTCTTGTGTGCTGAATTATGATTTAACTAATTTTGCAAATACAAAAGATTTTTATATTTATACATTTTTAACCTTTTGTTTTATAAAATTTTAGTATCTAAAGAAAAGTTCCATTTTTATAGTTTGGATACATACAACTGAATGAAACTGGAAAGAAAGCAATACATTAATAAAGTTTAATATAATGTGTATATTCTATCTATATTTATTATTCATTTCTGTTTCCGTATGTTGAGTTTATGTGTACACCAGTTTAATGCAGGTGCTCTCAAATGCCAGAAGGCATTGGGTCTCCTGGTACTAGAGTTATAGATATTTGTGAGCCACCCTGGGTGCTAGAAACCAAACCTCAGTCCTCTGCAAGAAGAGTAAGCTGCCTTTAACCACTGTGTATATATGCATATGCCAGTAGTTGATGGTTGGATGTCTTCATCTATCATTATCTTCCATATATTCTGAAGCAGGATATCCCACTGAAATCCAGAGTTTGTTAACTCCAGTCTAGTTAGCCATTTTGCTCCTGGGTTCTCTGCCTCTGGCTCCAGCGTGTGTCATTATAGGTGGACTGCCAAATCCATCTAGTGTTTACCTGGGTGTTCCCATCCTCACATATGTATGGCCAGTGTTTCCCCTACAGAACCATCTCTCCAGCCCTACTAGATACATTTTCATTCCTTCAAGCACAGTTGTCTTGATTTTTATCCACTGCTGTAAATTAGATTTCCTTTAACCCTTGTTTTAGGGATTTTTTGTTTGTTTGTTTGGTGAGAAGTTGTTGTGCTTTTTGGTTGGTTCTAAGAATTAAACCTGAACCTTTAGTGACAGTCAGCATTGTCTCTGAGGTACATCTTCAGTCCCTAGTACTCACATTCTCTTGCCCTATTGTGTGATAAGCTTTGTCTTAAGCTATCAAAACATAATAGAGGCCTTTTATGTCTTTGTGAAACATAGCTAGGGAATCTGTATGTTGAAGCATTTTTGAAGATATCATCAAATTATCTTTAGTGTGTTATATTCTTTAGCTTTTTAGTGAATATGTTTTAGTATCTCAGAGTAAGTGACTTCCTAGATCTGTGTTGCCTAGTACTGTGGCAGCTGGACATGAGAGGCCATCAAAATAAAAATAAAAAATTTATAGTGTTGGCACATGCTGTAGTCCCAGCATGACAGAACTCAATGAAGCAGGAGGGTTACACGTTGGATCTCACAAAGAGACTCTGTCTCAGGTCAAAACAGAAAAACTCATTTCATAGCCACACTGGTTATATATAATCTTGAATTTGCCAGTGTGTTGGCTACAGCGGTCCCCTTATCACACAAGGTCCTATTGCATAGGAGTATCCTAGTCCTTTTAGGAATATTCCTTGAGCAACAAAGTGCCACAGGAGGCCCTGTCATAACGAGGTCATGTTTCTAGTTTAGGGCATGGTAGGATGCTTTAGATACTTGTAGTCCTATTGGCATAGATGTTAGACACTTTTGCATCAACTTGTCAGACTGTTTTTGGATCCCTGCTATAATGTTATATCCAAGTGCTTGTAAGTGCTGTTGACTTTGTGGATTTTGTTTATGACACATGTTACTACTTATCTGTGATGCACATCTGTTTATCACTCCCCTTACCTAACCCTATTAACTCTCCCCTAACAACATTTGTCTCAACTTCAAAGTGATTTGGATACCTCCTGGCCCCTGAAGTCTTGTTTTAGGAAATCATGCTTTACTGTCAGCAAGGGAAATCAATTGCTACTCAGTTTGGACTTATTTGGAAGTATGATATAAATGTATTTATGATGTTCACAGATAATTGCCATTTAAGGATACATTAATCTGACTTGTAAGAGAATGATCATGAAGAAAAATCAGTTAACTTACTTATATTGAAAAGAATAACAGCCATATAAAGTAATCTTCATGGAAAGGCAAATTAATAGTTACAAAGTTTTTTTTTTCTCATTTTCTGCTTTGAATCAGTAAGCAGTATGCAGATACTGTTTAGTCTCCCAAAGCTCTGCTGGCTTTCCCTTTTTGTCAGTATCAGGGGCATACTCATTAAGGCAGGATACCGAGTCCAGTTATTTTGATGCTTTGACAGTCCAAACCTTCTCTTTTGTATTCCTCTTGCTGAGCATTATTCTATCATATTAATGAGCTACACTCTTCTTGTATATTAAAGACTGACTAAATTGCAAAGCCCTTCTTTGTCTGTGCCAAAGAATCAGCTTTCTTAAGAAGAAGAAAAAAGAATTCATCTCTGTTTGAGATTTTAAATAGTCAGTTTCAGAGTGGCATGTTAAATTTATCTCTCAATGGGAAGGAGTAAATGGACTACTGAAATTTTACGTGTTAATTTAGTGATGCTGTTAGTATGAGCTACAGTCTTACATGATACTTTTTTCCCTTGTTATTGTTATGAATTGCCTTATTCAACTGATTTCTTCATCAACCCTTAAAAGTCTTTTCTGTATTGCTTCACTTTATACACCAACTTTTGATGTTTTAATGGATTTGTATGCTTTTCTTGTTGAAGAAGTATAATTTAAATTTAAGCTGGTTATACTTTTGTAGGCTGATATGTTAATTTCTCTACTGTGAACCAAATTATTTCAAGAAAACTAGTTGGTTTCTATAGTAACCTTTGGACGTAGTGTTTGTCTTTCTTGTTTTCAACTTTTCCCTTTGCATTTTTAAGTCCTTCCCTTTAGGAAAAATCTTTTAAAATGAAATTATATATACTTGTTAATTTGCATATATCACCATAATATTTTAAAATGTAGATACTTAGTGATATAATTGCTGTCCTTTCTTTAGGTTCCAGTAACTCCCTATACATATACACCCCTGAATCTACTTAAAGAAGGTGCAATTGTCAATGTCTATGCTGTTGTGAAATTCTTTAAGCCTCCATACCTCAGCAAAGGAACTGGTAGGTATCAATGTATATGGTGTTTTATGACCAAGAACTGCATTATTGATCTCAGGGACACAACTCAGAACAAGTGCAATCCTGATTTTTAATTGTTAAATAATACTGATGAGTAATATTTGGCTATTTAATTTGTGAAGTGAATGTGGTCTTTAGATTCCAGGGTCTTATTTACAACATAAATACAGTTTTAAAGGGTACTAAATGATATGAAAATATAGAATTTGTTGATGAAGATGAACATGTTAGCAGATACTGAACATCACACTACATAACAGCCCATCAGTCACCCTCAAGTAAGACAAACAAAAGAGAGAAGCTAGCCATAGCATGTTGATGGATACATAGTATAGAATGTGCCAAGTATGATCTGATAAAAGTGTTCGGGGAGGAGAAGGAAAGTAGAGAATTTTTAAATAAGTGAAGTTAAATACTTGTAAGCTTAGTCTTGACCCCTTTGCTCATCACTTCTCCCTCTCTGCCACTGGGTTCCAGGAGATTAGTTCAGTGTTTGGATGTGGGTGTCGTGTCTGCCTCTGCTTCCATCAGCCAGTGGATGAAGGCTCTAGGATGTCATATAAGGTAGTCATCAATCTCATTTTCAGGGATGGACATTTAACGCAGCACTATTGCTTAGTTTGCCAGGTGGTGCCATCCTTGTAGATCTCTAGAAATCTCACTAGTGCCAGATCTCTCCTCAAACCTTAATGACTCCCTCTATTAAGGTATCTCTCATCCTGGTCTCTTCTGTTCTTCCCCTGACTCAACATTCCTGCTGCCCAATATCCTCCTCTGTCCTCCTCTCCCCTCCCTCTTCTCCCCCTCTCTTTTTCCCAGATCCCTCTCCCTTCCCCCCAGGCTCCCAATCCACTCAGGAGATCTTGCCCCATTCCCCTTCTCTTGGGTACCATACATATCTCTCTTAGGGTCCTCCCTGTTTCCCAGACTCTCTGGCAGTGGGATTGTAGGCTGACAGTCCCCTGATCCATGTCTAAAATCCATATATGAGTGAGTACTTACCATGTTTGTCTTCTTGTGACTCAGTTACCTCACCCAGGATGGTTTCTTCTAGTGCTGTCCATTTGCCTACAAATTTCAAGATTCCATTGTTTCTTTCCGCTGAGTAGTAGTCCATAGTATAAATGTACGACATTTTTTGTATCTACTCTTCAGTTAAGGAGCATCTAGGTTGCTTCCAGGTTCTGGCTATTACAAATAATGCTGCTGTGAACATAGTGGAACAGACATCCTTGTATGAATGGGCATCTTTTGGATATATGCCTAAGAGTGGAGTTGCTGGGTCTTGTGGTAGACTGATTCCCATTTTCCTGAGGAATCTCCATACTGATTTCCATAGTGGCTGTACTAGTCGGCCACTCCACCAGCATTGGAGGAGTGTTTCCCTTTCTCCACATCCTCTCCAGCATAAGCTGCCATTGGTGTTTTTGATTTTCTCCATTCAAACAGGAGTAAGGTGGTATCTCAGAGTTGTTTTGATTTGCATTTCCCTGATGGCTAAGGATGTTGAACACTTTCTTAAGTGTCTCTCAGCCATTTTAGACTCCTCTGTTAAGAATTCTTTATTTAGTTCTGTAGCCCCCATTTTAATTGCATCATTTGGTGTTTTGGATACTAGCTTCTAGAGTTCTTTGTAAAGTTTGGAAGTCAGCCCTCTGTCAGATGTGGGGTTGGTGAATGTCTTTTCCCATTCTGTGGATGCCTTTTTTGTCTTGTTGACTTTGACTGTGTTGTGTCCGTTGCCTTACAGAAGCTTCTCAGTACAACGAAAGACAATCTATAGAATGGGAGAGACTCTTTATTTATCTCAAGTTGTTTATCTCAGATATTTAGGGAACTTTTATATCTCAACAAGAAGAAATAAAATAAAAAGACACTTAAAATGTATGTCAAGGACTTGGATAGACAGTTCTTCAAAGAGTGAGAACATGAGAACATGTGGTGATAGGCGTAAGCAACCATCCACAGCTGCCACCTTCCACCTCTTAAGGACACCATTATTACCAAAATGCCAAAACAAATGCCGATGTGGCTATGAAGAAAGTGGACTCTGTTGTCCTATTGTGCAGTTCTCCTGAGAATAAATTTTCTCAAAAGTGAAATTGCATGGTGATCCAAAAATCACTTGTAGATTTTTATCTAGATAAATGGAAATCAGTATCACAAAGAAATACTTGTATGTTCCCTGTTTGCTGCAGTGTTACTCACAATAGAAAGGTTATAGAATCAGCCAAAATACCCAGTAAGCGATGAGTAGATGAAGAAATCCACATGTCCTTGCAGTAGAGTATTTTAGAGTTTATGAAGAAGGAAATCCCCTTTTTCCCAGCAATGTGAACAAAACCTTAAGCCCAGTATGTATATTAACTGAAGTATGTCAGAAAGAGACCGATGCTGTGTACCACTTCCTGTAGCTAGACATAAATAGTCATGCATAGGAGTGGGAAGGAAAGGGGCTGTTGCTGGCCGGGGGTAAAGTAAGCAGGAAATGGGCATTTGCTGTTCACTGACTGTAAATTTTCAATCATGGAAGGTAAAAAAAGGTTGTGGGGACATAGTGTGCTGTATTGGGCTTGTATATTACATTTGACAGTACACTAAAATTCTAATTGGTAGACCTTATGTTATATCCTTTTATCCCCATCATCCAAAAAAGAATATTTGATGAAATTAAAAACTATCAGTTTTTATCGTTCCATTTTTGTAGTCTTCAAAGAAAATTAGTAAAGTATGATCCATAAATTGTATGATAATGCAACTCTAAACAAATTGTAAGAACATATATCAGAAACCATTAGTTTTTTTCACACTACAATATAAAACTGAGAGCACACTTTAGCTCTAGTGTAATGCACTTCAAGTAAATTGAACACTTTTTTATTTCACCTATTCAAAAGCACTGATTTATTAAGGTCACTATATTAAGTATTGTTAAGTTCAAAGAATAGTACAAAAATATCTTTTTTGTTTTAAATGGGAACCCATACTTCAGACATGTTACAAACATGAAGCAATGTATATTATTGATAAAATAGAAAATATTGTTTACATACCGCATCCTAGAAAATGTGCTCATGTTAGAAATACAGAGATATCCTCATTGACTTGATGATGCAAAATATATTCAAAACTTGCGTTTTTACAAGTTTTACATTTTTTGCAATTACAAAAACTGTAATATAGAGCAATTAACTGAGCGTTAGCTCTTGAGTGGGCTGAATGCGTGAAAATTTCATTTTCATATTTTACTAATGTACAGTACGATAGCTTACTCTAAACCACAATGAAGACTGTTGAATCTGGAGATAATTATGAACTTGACCAGACCAAAAGTGTAACTTAAAGGACTGATTTATGAAAAGTTCTTATAGCATTTATTGTTTTAAACCCCAATGAAACATTAAGTTGAAACAGATAGAGTTTGATTTCAATGTGAATTTCCTAGTCCCTTCGCATTGGTGGTTATGGCCTCTCTCCGTCCCTGCCTGAGTATCGTGTCCTAATGAGACTACGACCCTCTCGCTCATGATCAGATCTTTGTGCCTGACACTGACCTGCCGAGCTTAGCCATCCTACTTGGTAGAAGATAAAATTTTAAAAGCTTATATTTGACATGTTAATTTTTATCATAGGACATTTAAAATAAAGTGAACAGAAAATACATCATCAGAAGCAATTAAAAATGGCAATGCAAAATTAAAATGTTATTTTAAAACACTGATGACTGTATATATAGATAGTATAATCATGCTTTCTTCTGATCATATTATTAGATCATGAATGAAAAGGAATGCCAAGGGGAAATGTAATTATTTAGTATGTGTGCTTGTGCCTCATATTTCTATCAGAATTGTGTAGTTGAACCTTAGTAAAAAATTCATGGCTTGTAATGAACCATCTGTTATTATGGGGATAATATGTTTCTGTGTTTCTTCTGAGATAACAAATCAAAATGAATGTCATCAATTTTATCTGCAGTCATTGAAACTATAAAATCCATCTTTCAGACAGCATGATGTCTTCCTCAAGACAGGCAGTGAAGTTTTAAAACTGTGCATCCTGTAGTTTTAGTTGCAGTTGACAGAACTTATCCTTCAACAGAATTAAATGCAACAATGAAAATCAGGCAAATCATACTGATATTTACGTCCAACAAAGGGTCAGCTTAGTGACCGTTACCCCAGAAAAGTACTAGAGTAAGTATGTATGTACAGTCCATGGCTCTTTGTTTTACGTAAGTGTGATGGTACAGTACAGACCCATAATGTCAGTAACAGCAGTGCTACAACCCTTTAATATAGATCCTCATATGTGGAACCTCAGTCATAAAATTATTGGCTTGCTACTTCATGACTCATTTGGGTACTGTTATGAATCATCATTTAAATATCTGATATTCAGGATATCTGCTATTTAGCCCCCGTAAAAGGGTTCTCTGACTCCTAAGGGGTGATGACCCATGGGTTGAGAACCTCTGATCTAGATGTATATATAACTAGATAGGTAGGGGAATTGTCTTTATGTAGCTCAGATTTTGGAATTATATAGTGTTGTATATAACTAAAACTTTGTGTTAAATTTATTTTTAAAGTGTTAAATTTGTTATAGAGGTGGTAGGTGTTATTTGGCTTCCTTACTACTTGACTAAAAAATAATACTTTTCCTTGCATCCTGAATATTGAAGATTATATATGACCTATAATGTACTATCATTTCTGATCACAGAACTGATGAACCTCTGAAGAAATAAAAACTGTTAGCAAATGTATTGTATCTCAAGCTTTATATTAAGTTATGGAAGAAGTATGGTTTTTATTCCTTCAGAGGTTGAACAGTCCTGGTAGTAAAAGGACACACATTATTAAAAATACTAACTTCATAATTGTAATATAATACCCTTAGGATCCTTGTGTATGTATATGTGTGTTGTTCAAGTGTACTCCCTATCATCTGTGTGCCAGTGCATATGTATAGAGACCAGTGGACGACTTCTGGTGGTGTTCTTCAGGAATTGTCTACCCAATCTGTTTTGATTTAATCTGAGACTGTGTCTCTCGCTGGCCTGGGATTTACAAATGAGGGTGCCTGACAACTGAGCCCCAGGGATCTTTGTGTTTCACTCTCCTTAGCACAGACATTATAAAAGCCACCATACCTGATTTGTGTTTGTTTGTGTTTGTTTTGTTGTTTGCTTGTTTTTTAAACATGGGTTCTCTAATAAAACTTGAGTCTTTATGCTTTCTTACCAATCACTTTACTGTGTGAGCTATCTCCCTAGCCCTCTATTTGGATTCTTTAAGATGTCATTCTATCTTTAACATGACTCATGAGTATGCCATATGACCTGCAGTGATTTCCTCAATAGCTTTATGGTTCTGCTTTTTAATATAGATATTTAAATTGAAAGGTTTTGTATCCTTGTAATGGTCGAGTTCCTATGTGAGACAGGCACTGAGCTTTCCTTTCCTCGGTGACTAGAATGAATAACTATGATGATTCTAGTTAATGGCACTTCTTTTAGAACTTGACTGTCTAACTTCCAGTAAGGGAAGCCATCAAAGCTATAGGTGCTCATCACTTCCCTGGTTAAGGGTGTGGATCGTTGATCTACCATTGTCTACTTCAGCTGACTCACATCGCTTATAACTATTTCACCCATTTCTACCAGGAGAATGGAGGTGGGGTAGGAAAATGTTGGCCCTTGTATTGCTTATTGTCAGATACATGAAGAATTCTTGATTGTAGCTTGAGGTTTTCATCTGGATTTTGGTGCATAATACGATACTCTGCATTTTATAGTTTCCTTTAGCTAATTATTAGCTTATTTTGAAAATAAACATGCTTTATTTTATAGTTAGAATAGTTGTATATAAAAAGTAATTTTTACACTGTTTAGGTTTTGTTTTCTTGGGATTTTGTTTGTTTTTGTCGGTCTTTCTGTGTATCCTTGACCGGCCTGGAAATACCTACATAGACCAGGCTGCCTTCAGAATCACAAAAATCGCCTGCTTCTGCCTCCTTAGGCCCTCATCTCCACCACCACATCTGCCTCAGGAATACTGGAGCTAAAGGTGTGTGGCATCAAACCCACCCTTAAAATGCTTTCTAGAAACCTATACTACATCCTATACTACATCAAGGAAAGGTGTGGGGTGTGTGTCTGTGTGTGTGTAACTTTTGTTGCAGTGAACAGTGTGATGGTGAACTAACGTTTTGTTGATAACTGACTTGTTTCAAAATCACTTAAATAAATGCAGTGTTTAGAAGATTTATGTATGGTGATTTTATCAAGAAGATTGATTATTTTTAATAGGTGAAGGAATACAGTACCAAGTCATATCAAACCATTCTTTTCATTCAAAGTTTCATTCCTTTGCCTGGCCCTAGTTTTCCAGCAGTACGCATTGCCCTTTGCCCTTCTGGACTCTACATATACAGTCGGTGATAATCTCTGTGATCTTCAGCACCTGACTTTACTTAGGAGAATAATGATTCTGAGGTCAATCTGTATTATAGAATGTATCAGTGGTGTGTGTGTGTGCGTGCGTGCGTGCGTGCGTGCGTGAATAGCAGGGTGCATATACCACAGCACATGTGTGGAAGACAGAGGACACAAAGGACAGCGTACTGGAGCTGGTTTCCCTCTACTTTGTGGGTTCTGTGAAGCAAACTTCGATCATCAGGCTTGACAGCAAACAGCTTTAGGTGCTGAACCATCTCTCTGCCTGCTCTCTTTTTTTTTCCCTGAATATCCACTGCCAGATTAATTTAAAAACTGTTATTGTTTTCTATGTTCAAAGATTTTATACTGGTCTTAGTGTAGCTGTCTACAGGTTTGATAGGTATGTCATCTATGAACAATGAGTATGACTACTCAACTCATAGTGTCTTTTGTGAGACGTTTGTTCCTATGTCAGAATGCTTAGGATAGTGAAGTATATATGCACCTAGTCTACCTTCCATGCCCTCTTGTGGTATATTTAAAGTATGAAGGGAGATTATATGACTATCTACCAGAATAATTAAAAACAATGCTCTTTTTATAGTAGATTTCCTGGTAAAGAAGGAAGATTGACACATATAATGGGTTCTCTCACCAATAATTTTCCTTCAAAACTTTTACTTGAATTTTTTCATAATAACCTTGAATGTTGATGGATGAATGTTATTGAAATACAGTATAAATTAAACATTATAGATGAAATGAACATACATTTGCTGAAGAATCTCTCATGGATTATGTAATGTATGCTTGCATGTTTCTTTGATTAAAGACATTCTTAGGTAAGGTGCCATCTTTCCCTTACAATAAAACACTAAGGCAATTTACACTTAGTCATGCTGAGGAAATTTGGTGAATTGCTCAAGATTGCAGAATAAAGAGCTTAATTCATCACTTGTTATCTTTTCAGATTTCTGTCAAGTTATGCAAAGTATTTCCACAGTGTAAAATCACTTAAATACCTCCTCATCAGTTTGAATCTGAAGTATTCCTGAAGTATTTAAGCATATACATGTGTGTGTATATCCATGCATGCTTATACTGTGTATTTGTTAGTTAAAAGATACTAATGTGATATTCTTTCTGCTTTCTTTATCTTTCCTTCTAATGCCAGGTATCAAGGCAGCAGACTAATAAATTACCTTTAATTTTGTGTTTTCATTTGGGAAAGTTTAAAAAACTACAATAGGGCCAAGAAATATGTTTCTTCTGTTTTATTTTCTGTTGTTTTGATTGGTGAGTAACTTCCTTGGAGCAATTATCAAAGCCTGTGAAGGCAGGCTCCTTGTTGGTGTTATCTGGAACACTTACTCTTGAGTTCAAAGTGAGATTTTAGATCTTTCTGGCTCTTGATTAACTTACTGCCTCCCCAGGATTGCCTTATTTTGGGTCGTTGACATTTTAATTTACTTTTTGAGTAAGGTTACATGGTTATTTTCTATCCTCAATTCTTCTAGAAACTTCCTTCAAATTCATAGTGAATTTCTTTTTTGGTGAGGTAAGCAGCTAACTAAAAGCAGCTAAGTGAGATACCAGTGAAAACGGAATGACATTCCTTTGTCGTCTTTGAGTCTGTGCTTTCAGAGTTGTAAGACAATTCTGATAAAACTGGCACTGTGTCTTGGCAAATATTTTTGATAGTATATTTATCTTCCTAAGATAGTGACTTAGTTTGGGTTTGCATTGTTAGGACAAAGCACCATGACCAAGTAACCTGGGAAGGAAAGGGTTTATTAAATTTTACAGTTCCACAGCACTGTTCATAATCAAAGGCAGTCAGGACAGGAACTCAAACAGGGTAGGACACGAGACAGTAGGTGATGTAGAGGCCTTGGAGGAGTGCTGCTTAATGGCTTGCTCTGCCTCCTTTTTTATAGAATCCAGAACTTCAAGCCCAGGGATAGAACCACCACAATGGGCTGGTCCCTACCCCATGCATCACTAATTAAGAAATGCACTGTAGACTTGTGTACAGCCTGATCTTCTGGAAGTATTTTCCTTTTTTTTTTCTCTTTTGTCACCTATTTTTTTTTCTTTTAACTGTTTTTGATTCTTTGTGGGTTTCACGTTACGCATTCCCATCCCACTTACCCACTCATCTCCTACCTGCTCACATCCATCCGCTGCCCTGTGTCCTTGCAATCTCACCCAAAAAAGCAAAAACCACAAAACAAAACAAAAACCAAAAAGGAAAGGAATCACGCCCTACAGGCTGTAGTGTGGCCCCTTGAGCCACACAGTTTACTCTTTTAGTCCATTCATATTTTACTTGCAAGCATTCATTGCCATGAATCATTGATCCGGTTCAAGGTCTCTGGCTGCTGCCAAGCTATCAATAGTGGGTTCTCCCTGGGCCTCCTCCTCTTGGATGTCCTGTTGTCCTGTGTCGTTTAGATCCTGCCATTGCATCAAGTTTGTTTCCTTCATAGATGTTGGAGTGGGCTAACTCATAGCCCTGATTCTAAGCCTGGGTGTAGGTGGGTTTCTCTGTCCTGCTAGTCAGCACTGTTCTTCCAGTAGGCTCCCACATAACCACACAGAAACTTATTATCAATTATAAATGCTCCGCAGATAGCTTAAGCTTGTTACTACCTAGCTCATACCTCTTAGGTAATGCATATTCATCTTCTGCGTCCTCTGTGTCTGATTGGCAACTCTGTATTCACCCTTCTTCTTCCCAGCCTCCTCTCAGTTTGGTTCTCCCCCCGAACCTCTGCCTGCCAAGCTATTGTCCAATCAGTTCTTATTAAACCAGTGAGAAGATACCTTGGCAAAGACACATCTTCACAGTGTACAAAAGATTATTCCATAACACATGGGTGGTAGCTGGGTTGATCAGCCCACCAGCTTTCCCTCATCATCACTGGTCGAACTCTCTAGCACTATTTTGCCTAGCTCACCCAATCCACCCTGCAGGAAGGAGCAGGGCCAGTTCTGCGGTCAGGTCCTCAGAGCCAGTTGTGGTTGAGGCATTTTCTTTATTGAGGTTCCCCCCTCTCATATGACTTAAGCTTTTGTCAATTTGACATACAACTAGCACAGGCAGATTGTAAGATCTTATGTAGGTTTTCAAGAAAAGTGTGTCATGAAGAACAGTAGTATAAATCCTATTGCTGTTTTGGTTGCCCCTTGCTAGCACATAGTTAACACTTTTTTAATTATTATTTTTTCTTTTATATGTACAAGTTGTAGAGTGAAGCCTTCCCTCCAGCCTGGTTCCAGAGCCACATCAGTCCCAAATGAACATACAGGACACTATATTAATTATGAAGTTGTTGGCAGTTTGCTTGGTTTCTTACTGGGTATCTCTGACTTAAATATTTACTCCATAATTGTTAATCTAAGTATTTCTCTTACCAGAGAAAGGGTCTGGACTTCTTACCCCTATGGCAGCTACATCGTGGCTCCCTGTGTTTCTCTTTCCCAGAATCCTTCTCGACTCTAGTCCCACCTATCTTCCCTATTGGCCATCAGTGCTTTATTTAACAACCAATAAAAGACAGATTTACAGAATGGCATCTCCCATCAACAAGTGTTTTGTCTGCATATATATCTGTGCAACAGTTGTCTGCCTGGTGGTCTCTGAAGTCAGGAAAAGGTGTCAGATCCCATGGAGTTGGAACGATAAATGGGTATTTGTGGGTGCTAGGAACCAAACCCAAAGCAGCGAGCCATCTCTTCAGCGCCCTTTTAAATATCTTATTATTTCTTTTTAATCACGTGTATATGTGTTGATATGTCCATGTAAGTGCCTTTGTCCCCAAAGGCCACACACTGGCGTGGGTGTCAGATCTGTAGTTATAGGCCACTATGAACCGTGTGACTTGGGTGCCAGGCATTGAACTGTGGTACTCTGGAAGAACAGTATGCTCTCTTTCCACTGAGCTGTCTCTCTGTCATTACTCATGTAGCACTTAAGCATGTCTCGTTCATGTAGTCTATTCTGCTTGTCACAGCAATCCTTTGAATACCTTTTTTTCTGTTTGTTATTCTTCAATACAGAGTCTGACTATGCAGCTCTAGCTGTCCTAGAAATCAGTATGTAGATCAGACTGGGTTTGAAATCACAGAGATCTTCCTTCTCTTGCCTCCCCAATGCTAAGATTAAAGGTGTGCACCATGCACCATTATGCACTGCCCATGGAATGTTGATATTTGGTTTTTTTTTGTTTGTTTATTGTTTGTCAAGACAGTGTTTCTATGTATAGCTTTGGAGCCTGTGCTGGAACTCACTCTGTAGACCATGCTGGCCTTGCACTCACAGAGATCCACCTGCCTCTGCCTCCTCCCCACCCCAGGTGCTGGGATTAGAGGTGTGCATCACTACCATGTGACAAGCCCTCCTCTTTGTATACCTTTATTAACCTATTTGTCATATAAGAAAATTGAGTGTAACAACAGTGATTTTCAGTGTCTTTCCCAGGTTTCAGAAAGGAAGAAATTTTAGAATTGCCATGTGCTTGTTGTAGGTAAGAACTTTAGTTTTATAAATTCTATGACCTGAGAAGACAATGTTCAATCTAATATCCAGTCTCTGTTTTCTCCCCAAAAAGTATCTGTTTCTTGAACTCTGGTGTTCCTCAGGGGTCTTCTGCATGCAGTCACCACCCAGAAAAATATTCACTGCATTCTCTTAGACCATAATATGCCATGTATGTGTGTGTAGCTTATTTTAGTAACACATCAGGCATCTTCACACAACTGCGGTAGTCAAATTAGAAACTCATCTACCATCCTCTTATCTATAAAACCTTGTAATGAATGCTTTGTCATCCTTAACTCTCACATCTAGGAATTGATTGGTGTTCCTGTTCTTCTGTGTAGAAGAATTAGATTTGTACCTGTTCATCTTTTCATAAGACATATAGTTTAATTAACATTGTGTAAGCTGCTGACTATGAAAGCAGTATGTGGGACAACTAAGTTGAATGCTATGGAAAGGTAATAAGCAAGCAATAGGCCACGTCTTTCCTGTGGACCATGAAGCCAACACTTTCTTCCTCTTACCACTCATCACATCTATCAAGTCCTGGATAAGTAACCTTGTACTTAATAAACTACATCTTCTTTTTATTTCCTGTAGAATTTCACGTTTTTCAGATGCCTCATGAGACACACCCCTTTGCTGATTCTCTTTTTTGATATATTAGCTTATGAATCATAACTATTACAGTGTTTAGTTTCATAAGAATGAGTAAATAGAGTTATAATGATATTCTTGATTCTAAATTTATAGGTAAAACTTCATATTCTTCTCCAGTGAGTTTACTGTATTTCCTATTTCTGTAATACTACATCACCATTGACATGCAGCATAATGTATCTAGCTAAAAAAGCTTTGAAGCCTCCCTCTCTGTTTTAATCTTTTCTCTCCTTAGGGTTATTATGTTTCTAAAAGCATGCTCCATAGAGATATGAGATAGAGAGGCTAAGTGTGCCTCTCAGCTTCATCACCTACCTACCTACATGGTGCTATGGCTTAGACACCTTACCTAGCCTGCTTAGGAATTTGGATTGCTTTGTTTCAAAGTTAGAAGCAATACTCTCTGTGATTTTATATGTATCTATATATTGCTTAGTCTGCTTCCTTGTATATAATGAACCCTTAATGATGTTAATCATTAAGTAATACAGGCTTTTGTTCAGGTGGAGCCCTGGTTATAAGATCCATTGCTTAACATGAATAATTTGTTTTCAGATCTGAGAAGTAGCAAATGCTCAACTTCTATATTTTGGAATATTGTCAGTTGTGTATTTTATATTTTACTAGTTTTTATTTAATTCTCTAAATCTGTTTACCAGCATCTAGTTTACCCTGATAATTAGTGTGACTCTGTACAAACTAAAAGCAGTAACAGTGCCTTTTCTGCTGTCTGATTTTTCAGAGTTTAACTGGTCTCAAGTTTGTAAACAAGCAATCTTGTTTTTGTCACTTCTCTAAAACTGTGAGTGCTTAATTTAATTCCCTTTTCAGGTTTCTGTTTCTGTGTGCCAAACTGAAATGTCAGCTCCCATTTATTTAGGTAAATGTCAGACACATCATTAGTTTTGTCTTTTGTCGTGATGAGTAGTTGCCTGTGCAGAGATATAAATGTAGCATGGTAGCAAGTACTGACATAAAGTAGCCCTTCCGTGAGCACTGGGACCTTGATTTCCAGGATATAATCTAGCATAAGGAAAATTTAAACATTGGGGATGAGGTGCCATTCGGTCCTTATTTAGTGTTCTCATTAAATGAGGAGAGAAAGTATTAGGTGAACTTAAATACTACTTTTTGAAAGTTCACTGGAATACTGTTAAACAAAACTATGCTATTATCACTGCTAAAATATTAAATACTGACCACCATAATGGAATTTTAGACATTGAAGGATGGTAGAGTACATTCTTAAAGAAATTTAAATTTCAGACAGACTTACATAAACTATTGAAGGAAAGATGTTTTATGTAAGGCTGTATGGAGTGCATCGAATCATACTCCTATCACGATTTCAGAATTAAGACCATTTTATATGCCTGTGAGTTATTACTTATCAATATGTATGTATAAAGATGTTTTGCTTTCAAGAGATCTCTTGCTTTATGCAAAGAATTTTTCCTTCCTCTTTCTGGCCTTCCTATGTATAATTACAAAATCATGTCTGTAGAGTGTTTAAGCACATGGATCCTTTTATCTTCACACTGACTAAAAGTCACAGGTAGTTGTGGTTATAGAAGACACACTGCACACCATGTGACAGGTGGGAACAAGAAATTAGCATGCTGGTGGAGAAGCTACACAGTACATGCTGTGCTCTGTGAAGATACTCATTTAGATGAGGCACACACATGTAGCGGTTTCAGGTCTCTTTGCCAAATGTGGGACTGCTAGATTCAACCTGTTTCAACTTGTGTAGCCATCTGTTTATAGGACTTGTAGCAAACAGATAGTCTCCCTGACACTTAGATATCCCTCAACTCAATCCCAGGCCTCTACCGGACCTGTATTAGCCTGTCTTCCCTCTCTTCCTCCATTCCCTGTGGACTTCACAGATTCTCTACACTGACCCAGATATCCTCCCTCCTGTGGACCTCTCTGGACCCCTCTTCTATCCCATCTCTACTCTTAGGTGTCAGCTCCCAGCACCTAGGGGGAAGTTCTGGCTGGGACCCCCAGTAGCAGCAGCTTTCAGAGACTCAGCACTCCATACCATGCAACCCACTGCCACTGTATTCTTCTAAGATCCAGAGAGGACAACAAAAACCAAGGAATGGAAAAACCACTCAACAAAGGCAAGACCAGATAATCAGTACCTAGAATTATAATTATCTCAGATGATACTAATCATACCAGATAGTTAGAAGCATAAAGCACGGGACAGTTCAGCAGCCCTACTGCACTATACCCTAAGTATTGCATAATAGCTGAAGCAAAAGACAAAAAAAAAAAATTAGCCTTTATGTATTGTTCAAGAACCTTAAAGAGAATGTGAATAAATCCATTAATGAAATCTTTGAAAACACAAACATTGGAATGAAATGAAGAAAACAGTTCAAGATGAGAAAATGGAAATTGAATCATTAACAAAAATCCAAACTGAGGTAAAATTGAAAATGAAAAATTAGTGTGCCAAATTAAACCTCAGAGGCAAGTTTCACCAACAGAATACAAAAGATGAAATAGAGAATCTCTGGCATTGCAGTTAGAAGAAATGGAATCCTTGGTCAAAGACAATGTTAAATCTAATACGTATGTATGTATGTATGTATGTATGTATATGTATATATATATTTGTAAGGGAAAAGGACTAAGTAACATTTAAAGACAGACCTATTAGATTAACTCTTAGCTTTTCAGTGGTGTCTATAAAAGCCAGAAGGGCCTGGATGAATGTTTCACAAACTAAGACACTATAGATGCCAGCCCAGACTTCTATATCCAGCAAAACTTTCAAACACTAATTGAGAAAGACACTATACTATTAACACAAAAATTAAGCATCCAGCTATACAGAAGACACTAGAAGGAAAATTTCAACTTGAAAACAAGAAATGAACAATCTCAGACCAGTGAGTAGGTGTGGGAGAGTTTGACTCACAGCACAACAGCAAAATAACAGAAATCAACATATACTGCTCATTGATAACTCAACATCAGTGGTCTCACTTCCACAATAAAAAGACAGATAATAGCAGATTAGGTTAGAAAACAGGATCCACCTTTCTGCTGAATGCAAGAAACACCTTAACATCAAGGATACATATCATCCTAGAGTCAGTGGATGCCAAAAGATGTTTCTAGCTAAAGAACCCAAGAAGCAAACCAGTGTAGCCGCTTTAATATCTGGCAAAATAGTCTACAGAGCAAAATTAATCAGAAGAAAGAGGAAAACACAATATATATTCATCAAAGGGAAAAATCCACCAAGAGGATATTGCAGTTGTAATATGGACCAAACACAAAAGCACCCAAGTTCATAAAAAAAAAAAACACTACTACAACTGAAATCACATACTAACCCTCACACAGTGGTAGTGAGTGACTTCAGTAACTCACTCTTGCTAATACACAGATCATCCAGCCAAAAACCAAACAGAAAAATGTTGGAGCTAAATCGTATCACAAACCAAATGGACCTGACAGATATTTATAGAACTTTTATCTTAGACACAAAAGAATAACCATTTCCATCAGCTCATGAAACTCTCTCCAAAACTAACCTGATATTTGAATGCAAAGCAAGTATGTATAGATAGAAGAAAATTGAAATAACATTTTGCATTCCTATGAGACCAGTACAAATAAAAGCTGTATATCAATAACAGAAAACTTACAAACACAGGGAAGCTGAACAAGACACTACTAAATGAAAAATATGTAAAGATACAAAAAGAAATGTAAAACATTTTAAAATTGATTGAAAATGAAAAGAAAACATCTCCAAACTTAGGGGACACAATGTAGGCAAGCACATAGACAGTGGTTGACAACCTTCCTTATACTGTAACACTTTAATACAATTTCTTGTATGTTGGTTACCCCCATCCATAAAATTATTTCCTTACTAGTTCATAAATGTAATTTTCTGCAGTTATGAATTCTAAGTACCAGATATGCAGGATATTGGATGTTACCCCAGGAAAAGGATCATTTGACTTCCAAGGGGTCACAACCCACAGGTTGAGAACCACTGGGTTAAGTGCTTACATAAAAATGTTGGAGAAATCTTATGTTAGTGAACTACACACTGTGAAGCTGTAGAACAGAAGCAAAATACAAAACATGGAAAAGGAAGAACACCCAAAAGCAGTAGACAGCAAGAAATAATTAAACTTGGGTCCAAAACCAACAGAATATAAACCAGGTAATAAAAACCACCACAGAGAATCAAGGAAGCAGAAAGTTGGTTCTTTTAGAAAAACCAATAGAAACCTTTAGTCAAATTAACTGAACAAAGAGAGCATACAAATACAAAAGACTGAAGATGACAGGGGTGGTATTAACAACAGACACTAAAGAAATTGAGACATATATTTTAAAAACCTGTACTCTGCCAAATGGAAAAATGTAACAGAAATTTATAATTTTTGTGATATATACCATGTACTAAAGTTAAAAATCATTTCAATGGACCCATAACCCCTAATGAAATAGAAGCAATCATTAAAATCTCCTATACCCAAAAACATTCCAGGGCCAGATGGTTTTAGGGCCCACTTCTACCAGACTTTCAAAGAAGAATTAATGCTGATGCTCCTCAGATTATTCTACAAAATAGACACAAGGCCACAGCAAGTCCCAACAAAGAATTACAGATCAAATTCCCTCATGAACATAATTGTAAGAAACTCAGTAAAATACTTAAAAGCCCGTGTCCAAGAAACATCAAAAAAAATTGGATATGATCAAGTAGGGATAGTTCAACATATATAAATCAATAAATGTAATCCACCTTATAAACTGATAGACAAAAACTCTATGATTGTCTCATTATATGCAGAAAAATCCTTTGACAAAACCCAACATCCCTTCCTGATAAAAATTTTGGAGAGATTAGTGATATAAGGGACCTAACCTAAACATAAGAAAGGCAGTTTACCGAAAGCCCACATACAGCATTAAGTTAAATGGGAAGAAATTCCAAATACTTCGACTAAAACCAAGAAAAAGACTGTTTGCTCTGTTCATATCTGTTCAATATTATACTTGCTACCTAGGTAGGTCAATTACAAAACTGAAGGGGACCAAGAATATATATGTCTTAGTCAATATTCTTTTGCTGTGTAGAGATACCATGACCACAAGAACTCTATAAAGGAAACATTTAATTAGTTCTCACTTGCAGTTTTAGAGTTTTAGTCCATTATAGCCATGACAGGAAGCATGATTGTATCCAGACAGGCATGGTGCTAGAGAGGTAAATGAGTGTTGTACATCTAGATCAGTAGGAAGCAGGAAGGGAGAACTATTTGACAAAGCCCAGCTCTGACATACTTCCCTCATCAAACCCACACCTCCTAATCTTTTAAGTACCACCACTCCCAAATGACGAAGCATTCAAATATCTGAGCATATGGAGAGCATTCATAATCAAACAATATATATAGTCATTGTCTTTATTTGTACATGGTATGATTATCTTGGTATGATTTTATCTAGTCTGAAAGAGTATCCCTCCATAGGGAATGGGCTACAAAATGCACTAGGGACAAATGCTGGTTCCATTTCAAGCAGCACCATAGACTGCCCAAGCCCCCCAACTGATACCCACATTCAGGGGGCCTACTTAGGTCTTATGCAGGTTCCCTAGCTGTCTGTAGTCTGTGAACTCCCACTTGCTCAGTTTCCCCAGCGTGATCCACACCCTTTGCTCATCACTCCTCCCTCTCTACATCTGGATTCCAGGAGTTCGAGTCAGTGCTTAGCTGTGGGTGTCTGCTTCTGCTTCCATCAGCCTCTGGATGAAGGCTCTATGATAGCATTTAAGGTAGTCATCAATCTCATTTTAGGTGAAGGGCATTAAGGTAGCCTCTCTGCTGTTGCTTAGATTCTTAGTTGGGGTCATCCTTGTGGATTCCTGGACATTTCCCTAGTGCCAGATTTCTTGTAACCCCCATAATGGCTCCTTCTATCAAAGTATCTCTTTCCTTGCTCTCCTTCTCTGTTCTCCCCCCAACTTGACCTTCCTGATCCCTTATGTCTTTCTCCCCCCTTCTTCTCTCTCCCCCCCTCCCAATTTACTCAGGAGATCTTGTCCCTTTCCCCTTCTCAGAGGACCATGTATGTCTCTCTTCTGGTTCTCCTGGTTCCCTTGCTTCTCTGGGGTTGTGGATTGTAGGTTGATAATCCTTTGCTCTATGTCTGATATTCACTTATAAGGGAGTACACAGCATGTTTGTCTCTCCATGTCTGGGTTACCTCACTCAAGATCGTTTCTTGTAATTCCATCCATTTGCCTGTGAATTTCAGGATGTTATTGTTTTTTTACCACTGAGTAATGTGGTAAATGTATCACATTTTACTTATCCATTCTTCGAAAGCATCTAGATTGCTTCCAGGTTCTGGCTGTTACAAATAATGCTGCTATGAACATAGCTGAAGAGATGTCCTTGTTGTATGAATGTGCATCCTTTGGGTATATGCCTAAGAGTGGAATTGCTGGGTCTTGAGGTAGATTGATTCCCATTTTCCTGAGAAACTGGACAGGCTGGGTTTGTAAACTGTCAGATCATGTGACTGTACAATACAGATCTGACTTTATATTTTCTGCATCCATATTCTTGGTCTCTCTCTCTCTCTCTCTCTCTCTCTCTCTCTCTCTCTCTCTCTCTCTCTCTCTCTCTCCCTTTCTCCCTCTCTCCCAGAGCCTTTCTCGTATTAGGTGAAAGTTGTTAATTTCCACAGCCCCAGAAAAATAATGTAGAATGTTTTATTTTGTTCCCTGTATGTCTTCAGGTTTTCATGGAACACTTCCTTAAATTAATTTGGCAGTGGTATTGGGTTTTTTTTTTGTAGAAAATAATAGAGAATCATAAAATTTGTTTTGTATTTTTAAATAAGCATATTGTTATTTTATCAAATGCTTTAGATACTTTAATTTAAAATAATATAATTTTTAGTCGGGCATTGATGGAGGCAGAGGCAGGTGAATCTCTGTGAGTTTGAGGCCAGCCTGGTCTACAGAGCGAGTCCAGGATAACCTCCAAAGCAATACAGAGAAACCCTGTCTTGAAGAAACTAACAAAAAAATAATAATTAATTAATTACAAAATAAGATAATTCAATTTTTAATAATAGAGAATGGTAAATTTTGTTTGGTATTTTTAAAGAAGCATATTCTTATTTTATCAACTGCTTTAAAATACTTTAATTTAGAATAATTTAACTTTTTGTTAAATACTTTTTTGTTTCCTAGATTATTGCTCAGTAGTAACAATTGTGGACCAGACAAATGTGAAGTTAACATGCATGCTCTTTAGTGGAAACTACGAAGCCCTTCCAATCATTTATAAAGTTGGAGACATTGTTCGCTTTCACAGGCTGAAGGTATAATTCATACTTTCTACAACCTGCATTTATTAGACAAGAAGTCTGTATTGTTCATTAATCATAGTTAGTACTAATTAATATGACTGGCTTGTTTAAAAGTGACATTAAGCATTTCAAGAGCTAAGAAATGTAAATAGTATCTGGCTTCAATTAGTAGCTGTACACCTCCTCATTTAAATAAAAGTTCCATCCTGTTTCCCTAGATGTACACTGAAATCCGTGATTTTAACTGGTTCCAGTTCGTCCTGTCTTTTCTGAATATGGTTGATATTGTCAAGTTTCCATGTAGCCTGTGGAAGGGATAGGATACATCCTTCTAATTTCTTTTTAATTAATTTAATTTTATTTAAGACTGGGTACCTACCTATGGTACTCTGACTGGCTTCAAACTCCTAAAGTGCTGAGTTATGTAGTCCTGGTAAGCTGAGGAAGGGAATACTGAAACTCAACTCAGCTAAATGAACTTAACTGATGCCTGATAATTTAAGGCCATTCCATGAGATAGATTCCATCCCTGGTACCTAAAAGAAAGCCAAATACTAGTGTTCTGCTATACTCATAGATTTTCCTCAGTCATCATGAGAGTTTCCTCCTCAGCCATCTTCAGAGAAGCTTTCTCCTGCAGTAGCAGAGACCCACAGCTGGACAATGTGCAAAGAGTGAGAGACCTCGGAACACTCAGTCCTAAATGGGATGTCTCCATCAAATCCCTCTGGAAGAGTAGGAGAACATAGAACCATAGCCATAATGTTTATATAGAGAATGAATCTGTACTCTTACTACCAGAAAACTATAATCTCAAATAATATCAAGAATCAAATATGTGCTACCTACAAAAAATGTACTTTGAATATGATTACAAAAGCAAATTGGAAAAGTATAAGAAAAAATCTTATAAGGCAATCAGAATATGAAATAATTATTTTATTGTCAGACATAAGGTATTTCTAGAGATTTCAAGGGGGGACAAATCAGTTCTTGAAGAAAATATTAAGACTACATATTTGGTATTTGTATATTTATAAAAGTCCACAGGCTTACACAGTAAAAGGCCTCACAGCATGGTTCAGATGCTCAGTCATAAAGATGCCTTATCATCCAGTGTATTCATTACTTTACATATTCATGCGTTCAGCATTTGACTAAATCACATAGATGACTGTCCATAATACTTTACCCTTGTGAAAACTGTGCATAATAAAAACTTAGAATTTGGATAATACTGCTTTTTAAAAATTACAAATTTCAGCCAGGTGGTAGTGGCACATGCCTTTAATTCCAGCTCTTGGGAAGCAGAGGCAAGCAGATTTCTGAATTTGGGGCCAGCCTGGTCTACAAAGCTACACAGATAAACCCTGTCAAAAAACCCCAAAAATTTTAGTGTTTTAAAGTTTGCATAGTTATGTGTCTTGACATAGCATAGTTGAGTTGATTGTATTGTTTGTGAACTACTTCAATGATAAATAAGAATTACTTTTATGTATACCAGAAAAATTTGTCATTTCCAATTCCTTGGTTCCTGAGTTTTTTATCCTTAAGTGTCTTAGTCACAGTTCTTTATTTGTGAAGAGACACAATGACCATGGCAACTGTTATTTTTAAAAAAGCATTTGTGGCTTGCTTATAGTTTCAGAGGTTTAGTCCATTTTCATGATTGTGGGGGGGTCTTGACCTCAGACACAGCAGGCATGGTACTGGAGAAGTAGCTTAGAGCTCCATATCCTGAAGAGAGAGGGGGTGGGGAAGGGAGGGGGAGAGAGAGAGAGAGGGAGGGAGGGAGGGAGGGAGGGAGGGAGGGAGGGAGGGAGGGAGGGAGGGAGGGAGGGAGGGAGGAGACCCTGGGTCTGGCATGGGCTTTTGAAACTTCAAAGCCCACCTCCAGTGACACACTTCCTCCAATAGGCCACACCTCCTAATCCTTCTAATCCTATCAGAGTTCTCCTCCCTGGTGACTCAGCATTCAAACATCTGAACCTATGGAGCCATTCTTACTCAAAGCACCACAGTAAGCTGTTTTGTTTCCCACCTTGTCTCACTTTCTTAGATCCAAGTCTATAAAAATGAGCTTCAGGGAATCAACAGCTCTGGGTTTGCATCTCTGACCTTTGAAGGAACTTTAGGGACTCCTGTCACAGCGCGTACTTCAAGCAAACTGTTTAGCTTCACTGCTCAAGATGAAAAAATGGTAGAAGCCTTGCGGGTTTGGGCATCCACACACATTTCAGCCTCTTCAACTCTAGTGCAGCTGTGTGATGTTCAACCCATGCAGTACTATGACCTCACTTGTCAGCTCCTGGGAAAAGCAGAAGTGGATGGAACAGCATTTCTTCTAAAGGTATAATTTAAATATTTGACATCATGCTTTAGTGCCATATAACTGTCAAGAGGGAGTCTGCAGCATTCTGAAACTGTGTGTAGACTCCATTTTATACTGTTAAATTTAATGTATTGTTATTGAAGCACACCCACACACACTTTACTTAATTCTGTTCCTGCATTTTTCTGTGCTTTCCCTCCAGAGAAAAAATAGCATTTATCAATAAGAATTCTAGAAACAATATGACATTCATTTATTTTAATAATAAATGAATTCTGTTGTCTTTAGTGACACTTCTGTGTGGATATTTCTGTTGCTTTGTGAAAGTCAATTATATTGTCACCCTTTTACTTTCTGGGTATATTGCTCTTAAGTTATGTTCCCATGTCTTTCACTGCCTGGTTCATGAAAATAGGCATAAGTAACTTTGAAATGTTTGTTATTATGTTTGTTTTGTTTTTAAGTCACATAGAAAAAAATAGTCACATAAATGCTATACAATCTTCATTTATTCCTATGCCATGAATAACCTGGGGATGGTAGTTACTTAATTATTTTCCTTGCTTGACCAATATAGAAGGTTTTCTTAGCAGCACTGTTTCGGCCAAGATCCTGTGCTTGTCTATTTGGAATAATCAGACAAGAAATGGAATGCCTTAGTACTTAGCTAAGACAGGGCTTAACATTACTGTTATTGCTGGCACAGCTTAAAGAACACTGGAAATAGAAATCACTGGGTAAAATACCAAGTTGTTGGGGTTGAAAGTAGTAGCTTTATGTAAACATAGAGCTTAGAAAGTAAATTTTTATTTTAAGGAAAGTTAAGTCAAGTAAAGCCTAACTAAACCAAAGAAATGTAATATCATCTAGGGTTAGAAAGAATCCTAGATGAGTAATTTATGTTCCCTGGCCAATGTGACACCCTTAACACATAACTGTTGAATATTACCAGGAACAAAGAGAAGCTGGCTCTTTGCAGATAGCATTTATTGACTGTTAAGATGATAGAAACAAAACTACAGTTCTGAGATAAAGCCTGCCCACTGTGTAGCAGATAGAGTCAAAACTGTGGTTTTCTATCTAAAGAACACATGTTTGCCTATTGCCTTTTTTATTAGATAATCTGATTTCAGAAAAGTCGGCCTTGGAGAAAGGGCTTACTTTGTTGTCTGTTAAAATTTATTCTTTTGAGAGTTTCATAAATGTATACTGTGAAATGTGATCCTGTCCAATGCCTATTTCCTCCTTTATCTTCCCCTCAGTTATTCCCACAAAGCATCCCACTCCTGCCTTCATATTCTTTCCTTCCTCACTAACTCCACTTAGTGCTGCCCATATGTCCATTACCCAGAGCATGGCCACTCTACCAGTTGCACACTCCCCAAGAAACATGATTCTTCTGACGCCAGAAGCTATTAATGGCCAGTAGCGTCTCAGGTATGAAACCTAGTCAGCTCCTCCCATTCTAGGCTTGAATGTTAGCAGGGCTGAATAAGGTCAAGAAACTTATTTTAATGTTCAACACTGAGAAATAAATGTAAGAAAATTAATGAGGCTTTTTTTGAGGATAGCTTGATATATGTCCCAAAAGCCTTTGCAAATCATTTATCCATTTATTTTTATGAATTTCCTTTATTGAAATAATTTTAAATGCATGAAAAAGTATACTTGAAATAATAGTTTACCTTATACACAATCAAAACCTGGAAGGAAAAAAATATAGTAATTGATTGTTTGAACTCTTTGTGGTAGAATGCTTTATGACTGTTTAGCGAAATTGTAGACATAAACCTGTTGAAATAAACTTTAATAATAGTCTGCTAGTACTAGATCCTAACATATATTAAAGATGTTCCTGTATTAGCAAAAATATTCTGAGAAGTATATAGAGCAATGTTTTACTGTTAGCAACTTTGAAGGAATAGAATTATAATTCATTTTTTTCTGATGTTGATTTTCTCATGTATCAGAAATAACTTTTAATTAAATATTAAAAGCAGTAAAATAGTCATTCTTTTTAAATTATGCTTATTAGTATGCAACATAATACTTTCTTTTTCAACCTGAGCACAATGTAATCTTGGTTCCTTTTTAATAATCATGATATACCCATTTCAGATTTTCTCAATAGCCATGTGTTCTAGTATCATTTCTGTTGCTTTGATAAGACACTTTGACCAAAATCAACTTAGGGAAGGGAAGAGTTATTTGGCTTATACCTCCAGATTACAGTCCAGATGGAAGTCAGGATAGGTATTCAAGCAAGAACTTGAAAGTGTCCCGTTCCACCCACATTATTTCTAGATGTGGAACTCATGCGCAGTTGAGGAAGTGTGGCAGAAGTCACAAAGGACACTTCGTTTGCTCGCTTGTAGACCAGCTTATGCACAGTTAGTGTTCTTATGTGGTTCAGGACCACCTGCCTGAGAATGATGCTGCTCACAGTAAACTGGGCCTTCCTGCATCAATGAACAGTTAACAACAAGTCCCTTGCAGACGTGCACACACTGAATCAGACAGGTCTTCAATGGACACCTTCCTCCCAGATGAGTCTCGGCTGTGGCAGCACCATTTAACTGTGGTTTGCATTTAAGCCGTAATTAAATAAATCATTTTTAGGAATGCATTTTACTTTTTAATACATGTGTCTATGTAGTGTATACACAGCTATGCAGGTGCCTAGAAAGTCCAGAAATGTGTCTTAGATCCCCTAAAGATGGAGTTACAGGAAATTGAAAGATAATTGACATGGGTGCTGAAAACCAAACTAATGGCTTCTTCAAGGATGGAATGGTATCGTTGAGCGTATCTCTAGCCCTCAGCAATCTTTAAACAAACCATTCTTTCACTTTTCCCTATTATTCTGTTCATCTGATGTAGATGCCGAGAAATTCTTGTAAGTATAGATTTCCTTAAGCTTATGCTAGTATCTTGATACTCAGTTTGAAACAGGCATAATCTTGTTGAATTAATGTTTTGATTTTGTCTCATATCTTTGTTTTCTGTAGTAACCAGAAGTTACATATACCCAGAACTGAGGACTGTAGTGGGGAGATAAAGAGAAGGAGAGGTGGGTGGGTGAAGAAGGGGAGGTGTTTGAGCACACAATTGGAAAAAAAGGCAAAGGCTACAGCTAGTTAATATTTGGTTTCGTATCATACAGCAACTTTTCATTTTTAAATCTTTTTACATTTTTCTGCATATAGTTCATATTTAGCCTTTTCTCAGTCCCAGAAGGATACATAGCACATTTAAAAGTATGAAAGATACTGAGCAGCATGCATCAATTCATTTTTAGGTTTGCCTTAGTGTTTTTGTATAAAGATCATTAAGCTTTTCTTTATTGTCCCACGACAGGTATGGGACGGGACAAGGACGGTGTTTCCCTCTTGGAGAGTATCCATACAAGATCTTAGTTTTGAAGGTGATTTAAGTCACATTCTACGGCTCCAGAGTCTGGTGATAGACATTCTAGTCTATGATAACCATGTTCAAGTGGCAAAATCCCTGAAGGTGATGTTGAGTAGAAAGATGCTATTTTTGTTTTTCTTTCTGGTTTTGTAATTTTTGTACATATATTGTTTGTTGGTGATATTTGGTGTCTGAAATTAACCAGATTTGTCTTCAAGTTTTAAGTTATAAAACATGTGTCCAAATTAATTTTAAACCTCTGAATATGTTTTATATATACATACATTTTAAATTACTTTTGAGAATACAATTACATTACTATCCCTCTTTTATTCCCCTCTCCTTCCTCCCTACCATGTACTTCCCATCCCTTGATTATCTATGTGTTTGTGTTTCCTAAAAAAGTAAACAGTATCTGTTTAGTCCTTATAAATATTACTTGTATATGTGTTTTCAGGCCTGGCCATTTGGTATTAGACAACCAATTGGTGTGCTCTTCCCTAGGAAGACACTCTTCAGTTGTCTGTAGTTCTTTGTCTGGGGTGTTTGGGGTTCGGGCCTTGTGAGCTCTCCCCTCTTTCATTAACATGTCTATTGGTGTCATCCTTGTTCATATCATGTTTAGCAAGCCCTGTTGGTAGGACTTAATAGGTTTAGCTTCTCTGCTATTTCTAGCAGGTACAATCTCATAACAAACTTCCTGTATTTGTGGCTCTTAGACAATCTTCTTTCCCTCTGTTCTGAAATATTCCCTGAGTTTTAGATGCAGTTATGTTGTAAGTAGATACACTGGTCTAAGCCCTACATTTCTGCATCTTGATTGGTTGTGGTCTTCTGTGATGGTCCTTGTTTTAAAGAGAAATTTTCTTCGGTGAAGGTTGAGAACTACAGTTTTCTATGTGCATGTGTCTAAGAATAAATTTTTAGAAAGTAGTTAGAGCATATGTTGGTTTAGTAAAGTGTCAGTTGTAGGTTCTCCTCCAAGATCCATGACTTCACTAATCCCAGGTAATTGACTAGGTTCACAGTACCAGACATAATTTCCCTTTTGTTTAGAGAGTTGTTGGGTACCACCAAGGTATACTTTCCACGATTGTAACCATACTGTTATCATGCCATGTTGGTCATTGTTGTTGTTCATGGGCATCACAGCTGGATAGGTCTGTTGGCTGCTTCTTCCTTTGGAAACTTTCGTGATGCCTCATGGAGGGGGCTTTCAGATCAGATCCACCTCAGGTTTCCTGGGTCCTGTGTCCAAAGTAATGGAGTCTTCAGCATGGTGCCCTTAGCCTCTGGGGGACAATAGCAATAGCCAGTGTTTTAGAAGTCTCTCAGAGAACCCTGATCAACAACTCCAAAGAGGAATTCTCATGTATTTGGAGGTTGTTTTGTTTTTTTCTACAGCTAGAAATAGTAAAGATTTATGATGTGCAGAATGTTACTTTTAAACAAACAGAAATGCATAAAATTTTCAGAAACTTTTTAAAAGAAATTTCAACTTTAATGAGGAATAAGAATAATATAGTTTTAATCATCAGAAAGCCATCACTAAAGCAATATTTATCTTTACCAAAATAATAATGACAAATTATTTTATTTAAATGGGTAGCATTGTCAACATGTATATGCTACTAATACTGGTTTTCACTTGCAAAGTCCACTTAGATGTAACTTGGCTAGAAAGAGTGGAAATATGTGACTTTTCTTCATACACAACATATATGATGCAAAATATTTTCTTTTAATAAAGTTTTCAAGGCATTATACAAACAAAAATTTTACATTCAGTAAATAAAAATCTTTATGTAGTATATTTTCTTTAGAATCTCCATGTTTTCTTTTTATTTTTCCAAAAATAAGAGGTTTAGTTATTAGTGTCTGCTGGAGCAGAATCTGAGAATCTGGGAGCAGATCCTGCAGCAGCTGCTCTAGCTCCCGCTCCTGCTATTCTGCAGCTCCTGTTCCATGCGCCACCAGGCCAGGTTCAAGACAGCCAGCAAGAAGTCTCTGTTCCTTGTGCGAAAGTACAGGATGAGGTTCAGACTCATCTCACGTCACTGTTTGCCCAGGGCGCATTAGGCACTGACCTCAAGGTCTGTTCCAGGTGAAGTCACAGTAGTTCTCTGGAGTGGACACATGACTAAGGATCGAGCCCTGGTTCCAGCTCTCTAACTGATTCTCGTGAAACTTTCTGAATTGTTTTGATACAGTGTAGACTTAACTTTGTGCATATTGCTTTGAGAAAGTATTATACCACCTCTAGTGTGCATAGTAATTTGGATGGGTTCTTGTGTATTGTCGGTCCTTATTTACTGTCTAGGGAAACTTGGTGGTTCTTACTGAATTTAGACTCACAAATGGTAAAGGACAGTTTTCCTTCATTTTTATCCGTAGTTTTTGGAAGTCTCCTATAGCAGATAACATTAGCATGAATAGCAATACCCAGAGTAGCATTTGCAAGGTACTCATGCTGATTTGGATATTACCCCAGGAGGGAAATGCTGGCTTCATTCCATTTTATATGAGAAAGTGAGACATTCAGAAGTTAAATCCCCAATGTCTGTTTTCAGGTCTAATAAAAGATGAAAGGAAATGTTCTTTGTGGTAGATCATTTCAGCCTATTTATAAGTAGAGAAAACACAGAAATTAATCTGTAATTTAGTGAAGTTCCCTTTATTTAAACAAATATCCTTGAGAAGAAAACTCTTCTACTCAGATATTGTGCTACAATTATCTTAGCTGACCTAGATCAATAAACTATGTGATGGGCAGGGCCAGAGGTAGTGACAACACTTTCTTATCCTTGATAAATGTGTGTGTGTATGTCGGCACCAGTAGTTGATGAAAAACACTTTTAAAGATAGGCTTTCAGGAGATTTCTCTAAAGATGCTGTCTACAGTGATTGATTTGCCATTGAATCATTGAAGTTGCTTTTGTAATACACAGGAAGGAGGACTCTTTAGTAAGTAGAAAGGATGTACACTTTTACTCAGCTCCATAATCTACTTTGACCATTTGATTATTTGGATTCTCTTCCATTCCCCTAGGCATGCTCTCTCCACCTGTCCTTCTTCTCTTCCCTAAATCCGAAATATCACAATGCAAAGGAGCTCAGCGCAATGAGAATTAAAACGTACTTTCTAGGTTAGAGAGAACAAGAATGCTGGGAATGGGTATTCAGCAGTTTTAATTTTACTGTGTCCTCTATATTGTCCACTAGAGGGTGACATGAGCACACATAATTAAGAAAATAGATAGCACACCATTTCTCTGATATGAGAAGAGTAGTATCAGAATGCAAAGAATTCACTCTGTGTGTGATACAAACTTTACATTACTTACTTACTATTCCTTGGTACCACTTGTATTTATTTTCTGACAACCTTTGAAACATCAAAACAGGAAACCTGCAATCATATGTCACTGATGCAAATATCTTCTCAGGACTTCAAGGCAGATGTTCAGATTTGCATTTTCATAGCATACATGGGATAATTTTATAGTGGGTTGTATAGGTGTAGGAAATGTTTTTTTAAATGACAATAGTTAATGAAAGTAAGAAGCATAATATTATCAACTTCCAGAAATAATACACTCTTATCCTGCTGCAATTCTTAAAATAGCATAAAACATACATAGTCATAATCACATTTTGGCATCTACTGGCCCAGTAACTGTAGTTAGCTATAGGAGAAAATAAAAACACTGCACCTTTTTTTTTTCCTTGTTAATTGGAGAATACCCTTTTCTAGAGGCATTAGTGACTTCTTTCTCACCATATACTTTTAATGGTTATCTGTTGATCAGATCCTCACAATGGATTAAATTGCACCCATTTTTATTGCAAGTCCTTAACTTGTAGCTTTGGAATCTTACTGCATTACTAATAAGACTAAGCAGTACAATCAGGCACATTTCATAATATTTACTCAATCTTTACAATGCTGCCTCCAGAAGGCATTTTTGATAATAACAATTTGTCATCTGTACTCCGTGATCTGCTCAGAGAAATAAGTTCTATGCTCACCTATGCATTTTATATACTATTGCAGTGTAGTGAAGGAAACACATAGTATATACTATGCATTTACCATTTATACCTTATCCTTAATGTTTTACCACATTTATTTCAGATTCCTCTGCAGCAAAGCTGTGCATGGGGCCTTCTTAAGTGTCTGCTGATCTCAGTCTCTTGCACCTCAGGCTCTTCTTACTCCAGCACGTAGCTATACTTAGCTTAGGGTGTGTGTTAATTATACTTTGTCTTGCCCGCATCCTACTCTTCAGAACAGTTTTGACCTTTTTCTTCCATACACGTTTCGGAAAAAGTTTTCAGATGTCATGAAAGACACTGAAGTTTCTGGTTAAAATTGCCTTAAGTTTAAAACTTAAAGAAATTAAGCTTCAGATAGCTAAATTGTGTCTACTAATGGAGGTCTCTTTCCTGTGTTTGAGCTTTTTCCTAGTCCTTTGACAGTTATAGACATCTGCTATACTAATGTATAGTGAAAGTAATAAGTATTACAAAAAGCATACAAAAATAGATATTTTCCTATTTATTATTCTAGTATTTTACTTTGGAGTCCTCATTTGAAGTATATATTTCCCTTGTGTTTTTATGTTTTTTTTCCTGAACCTCTATATTCTCTCTCCACCTCTGATGTAAAAGCAGGTAATGGCAGTCCTTCCCTACCCTCTTCTCTACACCATTCCTGCCCCTCTCCTTCCCCGCCCCCCTTCCTGCCTCCCACCTCTAAACCTCTCTGGCCCTCCCTCCCTTTGATGATTTTCTAATATATTGTTACCACAATTACACTGAATTTGTAGGGAAAAGTAGAACAGGCTGGGCGTTGGTGGCCTTTAATCCCAGCACTCGGGAGGCAGAGGCAGGCGGATCTCTGTGAGTTCGAGGCCAGCCTGGTCTACAGAGCGAGTTCCAGGACAGCCTCCAATGCCACAGAGAAACCCTGTCTCGAAAAACCAAAAAAAAAAAAAAAAAAAAAAAAGTAGAACAGTAGATTCCCATCCAACACTCAGGAATGCTGCTTATATGTAAGTGAATTAAACTCCTTTGGTTTCCTCCCCTTTTGCTTATAAGTCTACATAAAACACATGGAGTATATATACATATGTATATGTATATATATATATATATGCATGCTTATATTGTGTAGCATGTTCCTTTGGGTAGATGTCAATGTTTATATTTATTATATTATATTATAATGCAGTTGCCTGGGCGGGATTTGAATGTGTGGGGACAAACTGTCTTCCCCCATAGAGGCTCATACAACAGCACTTGTCTCTAAATGTCAGTGTATCTCTAATACCCTACTAGGTTTGCTCATTTGTAATCTCCATTAAAGAAAATCTTCTCTAGTTAAAGAAGTTTTAGGCTAAATTTAGAACAATAGCTGAGATTGACCATAGTTCACAAAATTATGATAAAAGTACAAAAAATACTACATTAGAACTTTGCTTTTCATGGAATTTGTAGGCGAAGGGAAAACAGGTGGTGGCACATATGGGTGACACAAGTAATCAGAGGACTAAAGCAGGTGCATTCCTGTGGCTGACAAGTACCTTAGCCTATGAAATCAATACTACTATTATGCTGCTATTTTGATTATACTACGTGATTAATTTTTTTTCTAATGTCTCAGAGTGAGGACATTTTATGCCTCATTTTAAATATTATTTTAGGCTAGTTCAAAGAAGTTCTTTTCAAAACATTATTAAATAGAATTTCATTTAGGTCTTGGACTCCTTCACTGTATTGTATTAATGGACCTATGAAATGGGCCTTAGTCTGTAATGTAGTGTCCACTTGGATATGTACCTAAGCATGGTCCTGTAGATAGGTTTTAGATCTCATATGCAGTCCATGCCACTGATATTAGGCCCAGTGCTTCCATTATCTTCTTTGGATGGACAGTGCCTTTAGTCGTTGTGTCTTTGGCTACAACCTCTTACTGCTTATGAAAATTTCAACTATCAGAAATTGTTTTAATAATCCCTTTTTTCTGAAATATTATTCTTAATCTTCTTTTAGATCGGAAGCTTTCTTAGAATCTATAGCCTCCATACCAAACTTCATTCTGTTAATACAGACACCAACAGTTCATTGTTAAGGCTGGAGTTTCATCTCCATGGAGGGACCAGTTATGGTCGGGGGATCAGGGTTTTGCCAGAAACTAGCTCTTGCGTGGATCAGCTGAAAAAGTGAGTATTTTATACCCCTGCTTAGAAAACATAAATGAAATATTCATTAGATTATTTTGTAAGGTAGCCTTGTTCCTGGGGCTGTGTGAGGAGTTAGTCTTTTTCCTGTTTCTCTTCTTTGCTTTGCTGAAAATCAACCCCAGACTCTTGAAACTACTAGGCAGACTGTATCACTGGATTATATTCCTATCACTATCTCTGTGTTTTGTTTTTTAGACTACATAAACCAAATGAAACAAGTGATTTTACATGCAAGTAGTAAGTTAGTCACCAACATTATAACTTATGTTGTTCTAACAGTTAAAAAATCTGATTTTCATTTTTTCTTTTGTTGTGGTCTTTTCCATTTCCTACACTAGTAACAAACAATGGTAAGCAGGTTTCATCCAGTTACAAACTATTATATGATTATATTTTGAGAATTCAAGAACTTATTTAGTCAAACTTCCAAAAAAAAAGATCATTCTAAAGTACTTCTCAATAAATACATCACGAATGTGGCAGTATGTCACAGTTATAAAACATTTTAAGGGATATTTTAAAGTTTTTAGAAAATAGTATGTTCTTAAATCAGTTTCCTTCTTTCTTTGGTGTTTTTAGTGGGCACTATAAAGAGAAACTTTTTCACCATATTCTTTAGGAGGAAATCCATATATCTTCAAAGAGAAAGTACACTGTTATTTATAAAACAAAATAAAATTATTGTCATCCAAGGTTTAATTTGCTTCAGTTACCTTTGACATTAAGTTTCTATTTTACAGTTCCATATGATTTTAATACACAGTATGTCAGAACACTATTTCATGTTTCATGTTTTTACTTTTTCATACATGCATTTTGAGCATATCTTTTCCCTTTCCCACCTACTCCATCCTTTCCCACATCCCTACCCATGTGACTTCACACCCTCCAACATCCCTACCATCTAACTTCACACCCTCCAACATCCCTACCATCTGACTTCACACCCTCCAACATCCCTACCCATCTGACTTCACACCCTCTAACATCCCTACCCATGTGACTTCACACCCTCTAACATCCCTACCATCTGACTTCACACCCTCTAACATCCCTACCCATCTGACTTCACACCCTCTAACATCCCTACCATCTGACTTCACACCCTCCAACATCCCTGCCATCTGACTTCACACCCTCCAACATCCCTACCATCTAACTTCACACCCTCCAACATCCCTACCATCTGACTTCACACCCTCCAACATCCCTACCCATGTGACTTCACACCCTCTAACATCCCTACCATCTGACTTCACACCCTCTAACATCCCTACCCATCTGACTTCACACCCTCTAACATCCCTACCCATGTGACTTCACACCCTCCAACATCCCTACCATCTGACTTCACACCCTCTTAACATCCCTACCCATCTACTTTACACCCTCTAACATCCTTACCCATCTGACTTTACACCCTCCAACATCCCTACCCATCTGACTTCACACCCTCTAACATCCCTACCCATCTACTTCACACCCTCTAACATCCCTACCCATCTGACTTCATACTCTCTCTAGAAAAAAGGAAAACAAATCAAAATAGATAAACTAAAAACAGAAAATCAGTAAGACAAAAAAGAGCAAGAAAACAAAACGTGGAGTCCATTTTGTGCTGGCCATGTACTTAGGAGCATGGGGTCTGTCCAGGAGGGGATGACATACTCAATGATCCTCCGTTGGTGAAAACTGATTTTCCCTTTCCCAGTAGGTATTAGTTGCAAATGATTCCTGATTAAGGGTGGCACTTTGTGTCCACTTCCTCTTCTCAGTGCTGGGATTTTGTCTGGTTTGTCTGTGTATGTATTTCCGTGTTCTGGCAGTGTCTGAGCCCATGTGTGCATCAGTCCTTTTGCGTCTGGAAGATGATATTTCTGAAGAAAAATCACCACCACTGGCTTTTGCAGTCTTTATGCCTTTTCTCCTGCATTGATCCCTGAGCTTTGAGAGGAACAATTTGATGAAGAAATCCTGTTTAGGGATGAGTGTTCCAAAGACTCATTTTCTAGTTGTGGATCATTTTGTTAACTATCATCTACTATAAGAGGAAGCTTCCATGATGATGCTGAGTGATGCTCAGCCTTAAATCCAATTTTAAAAATGATTGGTTACTCCTTTAACATATGTACCACTATTGAACCAGTGTATGTATTGTTGGAGGATTTCTGATGTAGGTTGCATGGTTTATAGCTGGGTGAAATGGATTTTAATTCTGAGCTTAATTATTTTTCCCATCTCTTCTTTTTGAGTCTTACTTCTTCTTTTTGTTCTAGAGCTTTCAAATGTGTCCAGACCCTATTTTAAGAGATTTCTCTAGTTTTTTGATGTAGGTGCTTAAAATATGCGGTCTTTTCATTAATCATAAAGAATTTTTAATTTCCTTATTCTAGCTTGATGTAATTTTCATTCAGTAATACATTGTTCAGTTTTTGTGAGTTTTTGTATGATTTCCCGTTTCTATTGTGTTGATATGCATCTTTCATAGTGGTCATATAGAATTCAGGGAGTAATTTCAATTTTTTTAAAATATATGTTGAGGTCTGCCTCATCAATTTTACAGGAAGTTTTATGGACTACTGACAAGACAGTATATTCTTTAGTATTTAGATGGGAAATTCTTAAATATCTGTTTGATCCATTTGATTTATAATGTTATTTAACATATCTCTGTTTAGTTTTGTTTAAATGGCATGTCTATTGGCAAGAACTTAGTGTTGAAATCATCCACTATCACTATGTGAGAGTCAATATGTGATTTATAACTGTGGTAGAATTTCTTTTATGAACTATGCCTTTGTGTTTGCTACATACATTTAATATTATAATATAGACTTGGTTGATTTTTTTTTACCAGGTATGTAGTGTACTTCCCTATCTCTTTATTGGTGTGAGCTTGAAGTCTTTTTTTTCAAGTGTTAAGATAACTGCACCTGTTTGCTTTTTATTTTCTTTTCATTTTTTTATTACTGTAATTTTAAATAGCTTGTTTCACATGTCAATCCCAGTTCCCTCTCCCTCCCCTCCTCCCGCACCCCCACCATCCCCCCCAGCCTCCCACCCTATCCCTACTTCCTTCCACATAGGGGATATCCAGAGTCTGTCATTTCACTCAGGGCAGGGTCCAGGCACTCCCCTAAGAGTCCAGGCTAAGAGAGCATCCCTCTTTGTGTTATAGACACACGAAGTCTGTTTGTATGCCAGGGATAAACACTGATCCACTGCTCAGGGCTCCATAGGTTGCCCAGGCCTCCTCACTGACTCTCACACTCAGGGGGTCTGGATCAGTCCCATGTTGGCCTCCCAGCTGTCGGTCTGTTTGCTTTTTAGGTCCATTAGCTTGGAATACTTTTTTCCCGCTTTACCCAGAGATGATGTCTATCCTTGGTTGTCAGTGTTGTTTCTTGAATACAGCAGAAAGATGGGTCCTGTTTTTTAATCCAGTCTGTTAGTCTATGTTTGGTTTTTTTAAATTTTAAATTAGGTTTTTGAGAGCTTTTAAGAGCAGTATTTATTAATTTCTGCTATTTTGCTGCCATAGTATGATGTGTTTCTCCCTCCCTCCCTCCCTCTCTCTCTCTCTCTCTCTCTCTCTCTCTCTCTCTCTCTCTCTCTCTCTCTCTCTCTCTCGCTCTCTCTCTCTCTCTCTCTCTCACTCACACACACACACACACACACACACACACACCCTTCTTTAGACTAACTATTCTGTGATTATTTCTTGTGACCTCTTGGGTGCAGTTACCCTTCTTTTCAGACTGAAGTTTTCCTTCTGCTGCCTTCTGTTGATTTGTATCGGTGCATATAAATTGCTTAAACTTGTTTTTTAAGGTGAAATGTTTTTTCCTGTCCTCATAAGTTATGAGTAATAATTTTTCTGGGCATAGTAGTCTGGACTAGCATCTCTGGTCTCTCATAGCTTGTAGAACAGCTGTCCAGCCCTTTAGACTTTTAGAGTCTCCATTGAGAACTTGGATGTTCAAGAAGAACTGCTTTATATGTAACTTGGTTTTTTTTTTCTCTTGTATCCTTTAATATCTTTTCTTTGTTTTGTATATTTAGTGTTTTATTATTGCGTCATGGGTAGTTTCTTTCCTGGTCGAGCCTGTTTGGTGTACTATGTGCTTCTGGTATCTTCATAAGCATCTAGATTTGAGAAAACTTTTTCTAAGAATTTTTTAAAAATATTTTTGTGTCTCTAACTTGGTTGTCTTCTTCACCTTATTATTCATAGATTTTGTTTTTTTAGTTTTTTATTATATATTTAAATTAGAAACAAGTAAAATTTTCTTTGACAAGCTATCCATTTTTTCTACATTGTCTTCAGACCTGAAATTCTCTGTTTGATTTTTTTTTTAATCTGTTACTGGGCTTATCATGAAATTTTGTTCAGCTTCTTTAGCTTTACATTTCTAATTTTATTTCAGCTTGGGTTTTCCTTAGTGATTCTTTTTCTTTGTTAAACTCTACTTGCATGTCTTGAATTCTTTTCATTCTTTCATTCGGCTATTTATATATTCATGATCTTCATGAAGGGATTTATTCATAATCTCTTTAAGGTTATTGAGCATATTCATAATTGCTATTTTTTAAGTCCTTATTTTGTGCTTTGCATAATTGTTGTTCCTGGGACCTATTGTTATATGCTCTCTGACTTCTGTAACAGGTATATTATCTTGTTCTTTGTTCTTATATTTTTCCTCTGTGATTTAGGCATCTGTAGTTATGGTATTTGAAGTGTTTCTTGGTATAGGTACCTGTTCTTGTATTTGTTGGGGGAGTTTCTGTTCTTTGGTTGCTTTTGCTCAATCTTGGCCCTATGCAAGCATGGCGGCTGTGGGGTTGCTAGTAAAGAGCTGTTCTGCTGGTTGGTCACAAAAGAATCGAGATGGCCTGGAAGGAAAGGCTAAGAGAAGTGACTGAGAAGAATTAGATACCCTAGATCTGCACCAAGCTGTTGAGTCCCAAGGGGGTAACCATGAACTGGGAGGAGGAAATCAGATAGGTAGGCTGCAGGAGGACTAAGTGTGGGGAGACCAGAGTGACATGCAGGAAGAAGAATGGTGTCCCCCTACCTGAGTCCCAAGCTAGAGTGGCAGCAGTAGGTTCCTGTAAGAAAGAGGCTCTGCAGGTCAGTGGAGTCACAAAGCAGTAAACATGGCTGGGTGCAAGGGAAGACTAACAGGCGCTGTCAGGTAGATCTAGGGAGTTCCAGGGTCTGAGTCTCTGGTGATTGAGCATGCTGTCCCAATCTTGAGTGATGTCGTTGTAACTGATAATGTTAACAATTGCATCCCCAGGTTTTTTTTTTTAATAGTATTTCATTGACTGGCTGCTCTATTCATCTTTCTGACCTCTTCTGTATATTTTGAGGGTTTGGAGCTCTCAAATAATCTGATAAAAGCTACAGACCATTGATTGGAATCATACCAAATTTTATAATTTAATGAACTCCTGCATATTGTGGGTAAAGCTGAAACTTAACTCTGTTGACTTTGTTACACCATTTGGTTTACTATTCTTTAATTTTAGAGATTTAGAAGGTGCAGATACGGCAGTCAATCAGCCCTCAAATAGTACCTGTGAGTCAGCAAATGAGGACAACTTTGAACTTTCAAGTAAGGATAATTTATAACATTGGCATTTTTCTTCCTCATAATTTTAGAATCACAGTTATCTTTTCCAGTGTTTTCTTCCTAGTATCTCTTTTTTTCAATTCATATGTCTATACGATGTGTATGTATATTAAAGTAACATCTTATGCACAATTAAGCTTAAATATATACTCACATTTTCAAATTTGAGTGATAGTGTTTATTTGATTCATGATGTATGTATAGTGTTTTATATTCATTAAAAAATCTATATGAATTTCCTAAGCAACTGTTTTGCTTGTTCTCTTCTAAAAGAAGCAAAAGGTATTGATGCTCCTTTATCTTACGCAGCCCAAGTTGTTTTGTTTATATGTGTATTGGGCGTCTAATGCATAAACATGAGTCATCCAAACCTCTCAAAAATATTCTTATTGTTGAACTGAATGGAATTGCTTTTCTATATGCTATGTTCTGATATTCATCTGTGCTGAAACAGATGTCAGTAGCTCATTTCTCAATAATCAGAAAGTGGGGGTGAGGAGAAGACTTGCAATAGAAATATTGTTTGTTTCCTTTTCATATAGATGGCTTCAGTATCTACCAAAACATCAAGTAACTCTAAATATGGTTTTATTGGAGGCTTTCTGTGCATTTTGAATTATGCAGCCTCTCTTACTAATAATTTCTAGTGGTTGCAAAGTCATTTCTTGAAAAAACTACTGTGTTCTCTGTGAATGACCTTCTTTTTTTGTCAGCAATCAAAATGTGGATTGATTTCCAAGTTTTCCTTGCTTTCTTGGTTTGTTAGTCTTAATACCAGAGATTCTTGATTACTGTGTCTTGTAGTCAAATAGTTTAAATCCACTAATGTTCTTCCTTTTCAAGACCTTACTTAATATCCTAAATTCTTTATGTTTCTCCTCAAAGAAAGGAGCAAACTTGCCTGTTGATTTTTGTAACTAAGCCTGTTTTTTTTTTGTTGGTGGTGGTTTTTTTTTAAGATTTATTTGTTTATTGTGTATACAGTGTTCTGCCTGTATGTTTTGCCTGCACATCAGAAGAGGGCACCAACTCTCATTATAAATGATTGTGAGCCAGAATGTGGTTGATGGGAATTGAACTCAGGACCTCTGGAAGAGCAGCCAGTGCTTTTTACCTCTGAGCCATGTCTCTAGCCCCTAAGCCTGTTATTTTTGTTAGGAATACCTGAATCTGCAAATAAATTTGAGGAAAAGAGACATTTCAATGTTTACATAGATTTTGCTCAGTTTCTCTGACACTGTTGTGCATTTTCAGTTTTACATTAAGTTTCTAAAGCACTATGTAATATTGTGATTCTTTTTCTCTTCCTGTAGACTCCGGATCAGGCTCAGTATCACTGTATGAGGTAGAGCGATGTCAGCAAGTCTCTGCTACAAGTAAGGCCACTCATAGTATAGTAATCAGCATGCAGATGCCTGTGGTTACAAGCTCTAACCAATTCCTTCTCACCGTCAATGACAATAGATCTTCAGGGGGCAGTCAGTGTTTGTGTTTAACTTTGATTCCTCTGCTTCATCCTGTAGTTCTATAAGAGAGAGCCCATGCACGTGCATATCTCTGTATTGAAAGTTATAGATCAATATGATTTATAGAATTTATTGTATTGGGTATGTTATTAGCTTATTGATATAAAATTATACTCTTGACATTAATTCAATAAAATTCTATCATATATTTAAGTCTGCAAACTTAAGACACTCTTTACACTATGCCCCAATTTTACTGACAACAGTAATAGTACACATTTACCACATTCATTTCTGTTATTTTAACTAACCTGAAAAAAAACTTTAATTCAGAAAAATGAAAATGTCTGTGAACAAAAGAATATTAAATAGTACAGTAAGTAGTTCATCAAATGTATGATGTTATAAAAATGAGTTTCTCCTCTTGAAGAAAGGAGTGTAAGTATGGGATGGGAGACTAGAGATTTATGTTTTGCTGGAACTGAAGATGCCTGTTCTCAGGCTTAGGATGCCCATATGAATACCATTGATGTGTTGTCATGCAGAGGCAATGACCTCCAGAAGCAATAAGCGTATGTAATGCACAGACAAATCTTGACCTATAAAAATACTCCTGGTGTCTTTGAAGAAAAGGCAGATTCCACAAATTAGAGATAAACCAAGAACATCCTGAATTGCCAGAAAATAAAGAAATTCTCAGTTAGTAGAAAATACCAAATCCAGGACAATGTGACCATCAAAATAAAGGTTAATGGTGGTTTAGAATTCATTAAGTAAAACTGGGATGTATGAATTTGGTTGCTAATAAAAGTTAATAAAATGTGATTGAATAGAAAGCTGTTAAAAGGTAGAATGACATCTAATAATTGAAAAAAATGTTTAAAAATCATTTTGCAAACATCGTGATAATTATTGGCTTAATTATGAATCAGTCTGTTTTAAACTATTGGACTCTACGTTGCTCCCTTACTAATTACAAGAGTGGGAAATTCATTCAGAGTAGAGAGATGCTGAACGTTCTTTACTCAACCACAGTTTCCTTTCCTGGAGGGCAAGGTCCTCTATCAGTCAGCTCCATAGGATACATTTAGAACCAGTGTCACATATGTAGTCTCTGTGCCAAAAATGCTTGATCTGAATCTGAGTGTGAGGAAATACCTCCTATACCTAAAATAATGCTTACTCAGCAAAGTATTTCCTTGTCAAGTCAATGCTGTGAAGTAACCCAAATAGATTGGGAATCATTTGAAGTCAGAATGTGAATGCATGAAAGACAAACATTCTGCATTGTTATTACTAGAACAGAAAGGTAAAGACAATTGAAGTGATTTAAGTATCTGATAATCCCATAATAGTGTGAAAACCTTGCTAATTGTCTTTGAAACAGACTGTAGGTATGTCAATGAAACAGATTGTTCTCATAAAATAATTGTTAGGAGAAAACGGGACATAATGTCTAGAAGCTGTTGCTAGTAATTCAGTTACACTATTTTAAGGAGAGAGACAGAAATAAAGGTAGATCCAGAGATGGTGTATTACAGCGTATTGAGAATGTCTATGTTGTTCTCACAGTTGGTCTTTAAGTTTGAAAGTAATACAGACTTTAAGTATTTTAAGACATTACCTCAAAATGTGAAGTGAGGCGAGTATTACATTTTATTTTAAATTGATCAGATCTACAAAGCACTAGTGTTTCACAACAAAGCTTAGCCACTTACTACAAGAAGGAAAATGTTTTTCCTTGAAGGTTTTGTTGAATTAAATCTATGTATAACCCTGACTTGGGGCTTTGTAGGGCTTCTGCACCAGCTCTGTTTTCTAAGTAGGGAAGTATTATCCTAGAATATCTAAGGAGCTGAGGAAGTTGAATGTTCTCTTCTGCTACTGTAACCCTAATCGCTTCCTTTCCTCCACACCTTCCTTTTCCTCCTCTCCCATTTCCCCTTTCCACTTAGAAAATGAATTTCTTTTATTTCACACACTGCATGGCTGATAATTGGGTTCCCTAACAAGCGTTTCCGTTCTCACATTCTGGCTTTTAACTGAAGGAGAGTTCAATACAGTCTTGAATTTGAGTTATCCATGACAAGAGCCTGTGTGGTAGATAATTTTTATTGAATATGTTTTGTTAATATCCGTTTGATAATATCCAGTTAAAATGTAAGCTGTTACCTAATGAGGTGTCTCAGAGGTTTGAAGTGAACTGTTTCACATTTTACACAGGTTAACATTTATTTTCTTATTGAAATATACCTTCCTGTTTTCCATAAATTAGAAGTTTCTTGGAAATTTCTATTAGTCCCATATAAAAACACATACCACATAGTATTTAGTGGTATAACGATATATAAGCACATGGTATATAATTAAATTACATCTTGTCTCAGGTAGTCAGCATCTGTTTAGTAAGTTTGGTGGGTCCCTGCTCTGTGCCTGGCACAATGTCCACGGGCCTTAGACACATATCTAGAAATAGTAACTGTAGCTGAGATTGATTTTATAGAGTATCTTAGCTTTAGGGGGATTCATGCCAAACACAGCTAAGACTCACATACATTATTTACTCTGATTTAATGTAAAAAAATCTTTACAGTACTCACAGATCACCAGTATTTAGAGAAAACACCATTGTGTGCCATTTTGAAGCAAAAAGCTCCTCAGCAATATCGAATCCGTGCAAAACTGAGATCATATATGCCCAGAAGACTTTTTCAGTCAGTTAAGCTTCTTTGTCCTAAATGTCATTCGTTGTAAGTATTATCTAAAATTTAATAAACAGGATTTTACGTCATATTATTGGTTGTTTGTATATATGCATGCCTGTGTGTGTGTGTGTAAAGTTTTAAGTGCTAAAATAAGCAAATTATGATTAAATTTGTAGTGTTTTAAAAGAATGCTGACGACTTAAAGGGAGAGTATTAAATTCCAACAAAGAAAATCCTTTTGAGTCATTCTTAGTAATAATAACTAAAAATAGATACTATTTTCAGGCTTGAAACTCAACTTTTAGTAAATTTGAAACACACAACTAAAAATTTTCAGTCATACTTCATAATGGTAATATAGTAAATGCAGTGTCTTTATTCCAAACACTAATTATTAGGTGACTGTTTAATTATATAGAACTTTTTGTAGTCTTAATTAATATGTATTTGAATGAAAAAAGAAAAGGACAGGAAAGGAAAGGACATGACTACTCCTGAGTATGGTGGAGGAGAAAGTTTATTATAGAAATGTTGCAGAATATAGTCAGGGGTTGGGACATCTGGGAGAGTCCAGAGTGGACATGGCCAGACTGAGCTGGGCCATGTGGGAGCAGGGAGGGAAAAGTGGAGAGGGGACCAGCAGCAGCAGTCAGGCCTAAGGTCCAAAAGGGGCAGGTAACGAAAATGTCCAGGTTATATAGGGAAGAGCCTCTGGGGAAAGGGCATTCCTGGGCTCGAGAGTTCAGGGTAGAGGGCTAGAGGGCGGGGTATGTGAGTCATACCCTGTAATAGGTAGACCTGAGGGATGCTGGGAGAACTTGGATGCCAGGTCTAGTTTTAATGTGAAATGGACACCTCAGCCATTTGTCCCAGGTTCGAAACTTAACAGTATTTATCTCAAAATATATTTAGATAATGAATTTTATCTCCAGTTGGTCTTTTTAATATAATGTGTCATATTACCTCAAGATAAAGAAAACGGTATTTTGGAAAATACGGTAGTGCATGAACATTGGGATAGCGTTCATCAAGCTGAAAGTCTAGTTCACTGTCATGTACAAAGCACACCTTTTCACATAATTTGTGTTTGTGTATGTATGTTTTTACTTACAAAGTCTGAGATTATTATAGTCTTTTTGGAGATATTTGATCCTTAAATCCCATTTCATAAAACTCAGGGAGTCTGCTTTCTACCCATATGATCTTGAACTAAAGTATCTTAGAGAATGTAAGATTGCCTGATGTTGTGCACAGCTGGTGACAGTCAGAACAAGTTCTTAGACCTTTTGATTCCAAGTCATGCCATTTCTACCCCATGAGAATTTATGTCACTGCATGAATTACTATTAAAGATAATAAGTTAATACTGTTTTAAAGTAGGTATCCTGTGACAGTGGGGTTAACTGGGATGAAAACAGAACTACTAATATAGGACAATAGATTAGTACTGGGAATGATTATAACCTTGAACTCTGAGCCAAGCAGAGATAGGTCAAGAGGTAAAGATGCTTGCTACCAAGCCTGATGACCTAATACCCACGTGGTAGGAAAATGTCCCTGACTTCTACACATGCACTATGGCATGTGTTTACCAACACAGGTACACTAACCATACAATGATAAATACCTATTGAATAAAATCCATTGAATCTGTAAAGTGAATTGTCTTCTGCATTTGAGAAAGCTTAGTTGATTTAATCTTCATATAAAGTAAGTTTTTTAAAATCTGTTCTGTGTTCACCGATTATATGTGTATGAGAATTGTACCTGCATGTGTGTATGTGCATCACGTATATGCCTGGTGCCCACAGAGTTTAGGACTGGAAAAGTTGTGCGACTCCATTTGGTTGCTGGGAAATAAACCTGGGTACATACAAGAATAGCAATGCTTTTAACCACTTAGAAGCCCCTAAGGTGGTTTTTTTCCTTGAATAGTTTATTAAATTGGAATTTTAGGAAATACCCATATATTATTTTCTGATATTCTGATACTGCATTTTCAAAATTTAGGCAAGAAGTTCCATACGAGGACAGTTTGGATAAAATTTTGCAAGATGCTGCAACTAAAGCTCCAAACAGCAATCTGCAAGATACATCACTGTATGACTCAAAAGTCTGGTCCACTGAAGGCCAAGGAGGACGGCAGGTCGCTGTTCATTTTGTGAAAAATGATAACATTCTCCCTCTTTCAAGTGAATGTCTAATTTTGATAGAAGGTAAGAGACTTGTTATTAGGCTTTTGGAATGTTGTTTTATACATTAATCACTGCTAACTCTATTTTACGGGCACCTAGTAAAATACTGTTACTTTACATTTCCCAAAACAGTACATCAGCTAGATTCAAATGTGTTTGGGCAAATACATTCCCCTGAATTGTATTTTCAAATTATGAATAATATTTGCATTTGTCTGCCTTGTTGAACTCCTGTCTCTAATCTTGTTGGTTCTGAGCAGATCTGGTTGGATTATCATGTAGTAGAAGGCTGATTGTTCATGTGCAGTGGTGTAGTCCTGGCCTCTGGATGTCACTGTTGTTTCATACAAATGGGATGGAAGTCCTCAACTGATACCTCAATCAGGGAAAAGAGCCTTGAAAAGCCTTGATAATGACAACTGTAAAAGGACTGGGATTGTACTGTTTTTATTTCCTCTTTTTAGAATCTAATTTTATATAATAGTTGATTGTCTTATTATCCTGCCAAGTTTAAGTTTTCAAGTTTATAACTCCCTTTTCTTTGTAGAACTTGCACTGTCTCATGTGTTAGGGATATCCCATGTCGTGCTTTGATTATATTTGTGTTAATGAAGTTTATTTTTGTTTCATTTTCTTTTTTTGAAGGAGGAAGGCTATGTGAAATCTCTAAACTATCAAGCAAGTTTCACAGTGTGATTCCTGTGAGATCCGGCGCTGAGGACCTGGAGCTGTTAGACCTTTCAGCACCATTCCTCATACAAGGAAAAGTGTATCACTATGGGTATGTGGCCAGCTCAAGATCTGCAAATTACAATTGTGTCTTTAATGTTTATCCTATGGCCTACTGTATATTCATAAGGTGCTTAGTGTCGTTACAAATTATTCCTGAGCTTCGATTGTGTTGGAGTTGTACAAATGAAGTACAGGTTAGGTGGACTGTTCTTTGAATTTTAAATTTTGATTTTTCCAATAGAGTGGCCTGTGGTACAGTATTCATATGCTAGGGAGAGAGAGCAAAGTCTAGTTTTCAGTGTGCAAAGATTAGCAACTGTGTGCTGAGCACTGTATTCAGTAGGTTAGATATATCGAGGCAACCCCATTGTTAGTTCAAGGGCATCTATATGAATGTGTGTGTATTGTAATGCACAGTGGGTATATACCTGAAATTTTTTTTGTTTTCTCACTGTTCGTTCAGAATAATCTTTTATTGTTTTTGTAAGGCTGTGGCTATCAGATATAGCTAATATAGCCATAAATTCAAGAGTTCCTGCAACTTCTCTCCTTTGTCTTTTTGTTTTAACAAGAAAATTCACAACCACATTAATTTTACCTAGAGTCCAAGTCCTGATTCCCAACTTATTCTGAAGCCCATTATCTTATTGTTTTGTTACTTTAAAGAGACACTATGACCAAGCAACTCTAAAAGAGAGCATTGAATTTGAGGCTTGCTTACAGTTTAGAAGGCAAAGCCTTGACATCACAGTGGGAGCATGGCAGGACGGAAGCAGTAGCTGAAGGCTTGCTGACATCTCACCTGCAAGTTGGTGTTAGAGCAAAATGGACCTGGTGTGGACTTTTGAGACCACAAAGCTCACTCTAGTGACGTACCTCTTCCAAAGAGGCCACACCTCCTAATCCTTCCTAAACTGTCCACCAGCTGGGATCCAAACATTCAAACCTATGAGCATCTGGGACTTTTGTCATTCAAGCCACTGCACTCACTGTATCTTTTATTGATTTTGTGTAGAAAGTTAATCATAGTTCTCTTTTGAAAGAAGCACTTTACAATATAGGCAATGTTATGCCCTTCTGTTTAGTAACTGACTTTCAAAAACTGTCCCTACTTGAACAGGATGTAATAATTAAATGAATTTGATTATATTTAAGTATTTAGTCATTTTTTTACTTATTTTATTTCAGATGTAAACAGTGTTCAAGTTTGAAAACTATACAAAACCTAAGTTCCCTTCGTAATAAGGGACAATGGATTCCTTCCACTGTGGCAAAAGGTTAGCTCAACTTCTGTGTTCTGTAGTTTAAGTTCTTCTGTCATTTCACCAATTTGTTCTTTAACATTTATGGATATTTTTGGTAGAACTAACCTAACTTTTCTAAATTGAAATGTGTTTACAATAATTGTGTTGAAAAAACGAGGACTAAATATTTAAGTCCGTTTTAGTTGGAGTTTCTATTGCTGTGCAAGGACACTATGACCATTGCAGTGGCAACCCTTATAAAGGAAAACATTTAATTGAGGTGGCAGATTACAGTTCAGAGGTTCAGTCCATTGTCATCATGGTGGTGAACATGGGAGTGTGCAGACAGGGTGCTGGCTACATATTGGTCAGAAGGCAGCAGGAGGTGTCCTGTCTTACTGGGAGTAGCTTGAGCATAGGAGACCTCAAAGCCTACCCCCATAGTGACACATTTCCTCCAACAAAGTCACATCTTCCCATAGTGTCATTCTTTTTGGGGGCCATTTTCTTTCAAATCACCACAAAATGCTTGAGATTATTTCTAAGCATTGTGATTACAATCATGTTTCAATACTTGATCATTTGTTTCCTGTTTAATCATTGATCCCAAATACAGATCCTGAAGAAATCTTTCTAATTCTTATCTTAGCATTGTAGAAGGTGTTGAGATTGCTGTTACTTTCCTCCCAAGTCTTGAGCCAGGACAGTCTCTTGCACGCATGTCTGTCACCTAGCCTTTGTTTATAGCTTCCTAAAGCAGGACACACCTTGCACTGTAAAGCATGCACCTAAAACTGTTCCATTAACTTGTAGTTTGTTTTTCTTGTTGTTGTTTGGTTGGTTGGTTTTTTGTTTGTTTCTTTGTGTGTTTGTTTTTCAAGGCAGGGTTTCTCTGTGCAGTAGCACTAGCTGTCCTGGAACTCTGTAAACCAGGCTGGCCTCAGACTCAGAGATTTGCCTGTCTCTGCCTCCCTCCCGAGTGCTGGGATTAACGGTGTGTGCCACCACTGCCCAGCTTCTATTCCTGTCTTACTGTTCTTGAATACTAAAATTTTGTCTGTGCCTAATTTATTCTTCTGATTAACTAATTAATTAATTAATTAATTCTCCCACTGAATATGGCTGCTTTGATGCAGTGTCTTCAACTTCTGAAAAAAAAAAGATGTTCACCTTGCTAGTGAATCCTCATGTGATTTGGTATATCTAATTTATTCATTCTTTACCTTGGCCAATTATGGAATCCCAAATTCTGAGTTTTGTTCTTTCAACCAAATGACATCTGTTTAAAAGGGTATTCCACATCCATAATACAAAGAGGAACATACTTTTAAAAATACTGAACTACATGTTACTTTTTAGAGCATTCTGTAATTTTATTTTTACTTTTCATAGGATTAGCATGCAATGTGCTATATTTTATTAATCACTTCTTGTGCTTTCTATCAAGTATTAGGAATAAGTTTCTTACATCATGAGTTTAACCCTGTATGAATACAGTGGTCTGCTGCATGACTTCAAAAAGTTGATACTGGAGAAATCCTTCTGATGTACACATTTTCTTTCTGTTGTAAATAGTCTTAGTAAATGTCATTTGCTACTATATTAAAACACTTTCAACTTTACCTTTTCAAAGTATCTAACTGCCTTGTATAATATGCTCTTTTGCCTCACTAGTTCTGGGCATTGTGCCTCTACAGTATGTGTTTGTTATGACTTTTACTCTGGATGATGGAACAGGAGTACTAGATGTGTACCTCAAGGATTCTGTAAGTAACAGAACTGGTAAAGATATTTAATTTAAAATTTGAATATATTCATACTTCTTAGGTTTACTTCATTGTAATTTATTGAGAACTTTTAGATCCAAAACTCAGTTTCTCTGTATTTTGTTCTTTAAGGGATTTAAAATAACTTATATAAATAGAATATAGCCACATAAATCTAATGTTACATATGTTTTACTTTTTATTTACTGTTAAGAAATATAAAGTTGAAGAATCAAAATCAGAAGAGTCACTGTCCTTGCCATCCATAAATTTCATAGTAGATGAAAAAGCAGATATCTAGCTACACTATTGTCATCTCACTGTACTTTGGAAGCTGTGTGGTTTCATCATAAAGGAAATGAAGTTACTTGATAAACAAATAATATTGTTGTGTAAGCTGTAGAGATGCCCAGAAGACTACTGCCATGTCTGACACTCGTATCTGTTCACTGACTAGTCTTTGTGGCCACCCCTCCCTTTGATCATATACAAGGTCTTCCTCTCCCTACTGGCAGAGACTGTTACTTTCCCTGCACTGTGTACAACAGTGTATGTGGAGTCCTGAAGCTTAACCTAGACCATAATGTGATTTCTTCACATATGTTGTCTTTCATAATTGACTGCCCATATGGCTTATGGTTCTCTTGCTGAGGTCAAGCTAATGTTGCATGTCCCAAACTCAGATGACATTGTTAAATGTTCCAGAATAACTGATAGTTCCAGTAGACACAGTCAAGTCACTGGTTCCCATAGGCATGAAATACTAAAAGCTAAGAGGAAATCCAGCCAGCCATTTGTCTGGGTAAGAGATTTTTTTTTGGTGGGGAGTGGTGGTTTTGTTTTAACCAACATAAGATGGGAAACAATCCAAGTTGATGTTCAGAGATTTTTTTTTCTTCTGGTTTTCACAGTTCACCCAGGTACTTATTACTAAGTGAGTATTTATTGGGAAGCCGCTGTGTGCCTTGTATGTTTAAGATAGAATAGTTAACAACACAAGACAAATGTTTTCTGCAGGTTGAATGGAAAGACATTAAATAAATGTTATTTAATGTTATATCTTTTCATACTTAATAGATTTACTTGCTAGGGTACAAAAGCATCATCAGCCTTGCTGCATGATCTTACTGTCTATGTGTGTATATATCTCAAAGCAGCTTAAGAATTACAGCAGTGAGGGGGCTGGAGAGATGGCTCAGAGGTTAAGAGCACTGACTGCTCTTCCAGAGGTCCTGAGTTCAATTCCCAGCAACCACATGGTGGCTCACAACCATCTGCAATTCAATCTGGTGTATATGTAATAAATAAATAAATATTTAAAAAAAGAATTACAGCAGTGAATCAGGTTTTAGCTTAGACCCGTATTACAGTTGATGAATTCCATAGCCTTAATAGACTGGCATATATGATATAGTATGTTATGTTCGCAAAAGAGATAGTAAAAGTCTGTGCGTTAAAGCTTTGTCTTTTTTTATTTTTTTATCTTCAATTTTATTATATAAATGTTTTGCCTGTATGTATGTCTGTTTACCATGTATGTACCTTGTCCCTATGGAGATCAGAAGAGGACGTCAAATTCCCTGGAATAGGAGTCTGCTGTGATAACTGTGTGGGTGCTGTGACTCTAACCCTGGTCATCTGCAAAAGCAGCCAGTGCCTTTAATCCCTGAGCCATGTCTCCACCTCCATATTGAAGCTTTTTCAAAGGATGAGCATTTCCTTTTTTATCATCACTTTTAGGAGAACTTTTTCAAGATCCCAGCATCAGAAGTCCTCAATGATGATGATCTTCAAAAAAGTCTAGAAACAATCATGGATATGATGTGCCCTCCAGAAATAAAAATTGGTAGGCAATATTCAAATGATACTTCCTGTTTCTTCTGAGAAAAACACCTCATGTGTTTCTAATAAGTAGACTGTGAAAGTGAGCAAACCATGAGTCCACATGAATTACTAGATTCTGGTAACTGTTCCCATCTTTTGATGAGATAATGACTAAGACAAATATACGTAAAGGAATTTTAAAGTATTTTGAAATACACTTTTTTTTTATCCAACTTTTTTTTAAATTTATTTTTCAGTTTAAATTTAGATTAGAAACAAGGTTGCTTCACAAGTCAGTTCCAGGTCCCTCTCCCTTTCCTTCCCCTCCTCCTGTGCCCTCCCCCCAACCCTCCCATTATCCCCTCATTTCCCCAGGGAGGGTGAGGCCTTCCATGGGGGTGTCCCTAGTCTGTCATTTCATACAGGGCAGGGTCTAGACCCTCCCCCAAGAGTTCAGGGTGAGAGTGCATCTCACATTGTTGGATGGGAGTCACTTTTAAAGCATAACACTTTTGGCCCCAGTACAGTTGACTCTGAATTTACATACACAGCATGCAGACATTGAGACTGCAGCTATACCAAAAGGATACAATTTCCACAAGAAATATGTCTTACAAATAAACTGCATTTATTTTATTGGACTCATTGTTGGGTTTTCTTTTCGCCGTTAGTGACTTCCAAATTTTCAGCTTTTACTTTTCAAAGTTTATGAACTTCAGTTGTTTCTGCAACAACACTGGCTTGTCAACATGCTCCTGCACAGATGAAGTTATACCAGTTATAGCTGGCAACATGTTCTTCTGTGGTCAATGATTCCTTTTCTCTTGGACCCTGCAAATTAAGAAGCTTGATTCTTCCAGTAATTGTTCTCAATAACACGCCTTCCCTCAGCCTGCTTATCTGTTGCTGATGTGACTATTAGAGGTCTCCTGGTGAGGCTATGGTCTGCCAGTCAATCTGTGTTGTAGCATTGCTTCCCAAGAGATGGGAATGTTTGCTCATCTGGAGAAAAGTTTAATTTGGATACATTTGCTTTGTTTTAATTTGTGTTGGCTGTTGGAATGACCATGGGTAGATCTCCAATATGAAGTCTTTGGGCCTGGTAACTTTTGAAATATACAGACAGCCAAGCTATTTTTAAAAAATATTTTAGAATGTACAGTTCCACTAGTAATGCACAGAAATGCCTTGCTTTTTGCTAGTTGGACTTGAGGGCTATATCGGATAAAATTCAAATAGATCAGCATTACCAGTTATGTGTTTACGTTAATGGTTAAATGATCTTTCCTTTGGTCTGTAGATGCATACCCATGGCTGGAGTGCCTCATCAAGTCCTACACTGTCACCATTGGAACAGAGCAGAGAATTTGTTACCAGATTTTTGACACCACAGTTGCAGAAGACACCATCTAGTGATGCCACTCAGTACAGTGGGGTTACAACTCTCTGTGAGATTCTCAGAAGACACTTCACTATTGTCAAAGTATTGGACCCATGTTCTCTATAGTTGATTTTTGTACAGAAAGTCATGTTATTGTTATTTATGCCTTCTTGTGAACATGTTAAAAATGCATTGATGCTCAACATATCCAGGGAGGTACAATATGAAGCTATAGCACTTGAGGACCAGGCTTTCTTGACTCCCATTTATAAAACACTGGTGGCTACTTTTCATCCTGTGCTGTTTCATTTGTCTATGGAAGAATCTGCCTAACCACCCTGCTGAAAGAAGTCTTGTGCTTCCACATACAAGTATATGGTTAGCTGAATTTCACTTGAACAAATGTTATATCTGAGTGAGTCTCCGTATGCTAAAAGCAGTGATTGCTTTAAGTAGACATGGAAGAATTGTTTTGTTTAGGTCATGATGTTGCTCATTTTAGAATAAATGTTATCTCTTTAAAACCAATAGTATATTTGACTTCCTGCTTCTCTCTGTAATACTAAAGTTATTCCATTTCTTACCAGATAATAAACTAATAAAATTTATAGGTTTTGTGGGTCATATGTATTTTATTTTTTCAATAATCTTATATAAAATATTCCTATACTACAAATGTTGAGTTGTTAGCTTATTAAATGGTCTTCTTTTTATTCAACAGACTTTATCAATTTATAGGGTGGCCTCTGTGTGGCTTGAACCTATATAGGCCTTATATGTGCTGTCAGAGTCTCTCTTGAGTTTATGTGTATGTCAGTCCTGAGTGAATACGGGGTCTTGTTTCCTTGGTATCTTCTGTTGTGATACTTTGTTTGTTTTCTGACAGACAAAGCCTGCCTGGAGATCAGAGGGCAGAGCTAGCCACAAGTTAACCATAAAGGTCTGGAGGTCTGGACAGAGAGGAGACAGGAAATGACAACAAGGGGCAGAGACAGGATCTTGGCCCTTTCAGTCTGAGGATTCGGAGAGGTAAGTAGTGACTGTGGCTGCTCCTTTGCTTTCTGATCTTCCAGCATTTACCTCAATTGTTGACTCCAGGTTTTTATTGATAAGACTAACTAGTATCACGCTTAGGTCTTCCATCCCCCCCGAATCTTAACAGTTTTTCTGACTCCTCTTCAGCATAGTTCCCTGAACCTTGAGAGCAGAGGTTTGATGAAAGAAATCCTATTTAGGGAGCCCATGCCTAACATTGCCTGGAGGCTAGGAACCATAGATTGGATAGCCCAGAGACCTAGGGTAGAACCATATGACTGGCAAAAAGGAAAAAAAAAGGGGGGAAATGATTCCTAACAATAGTCTTCTGTACTCATTGATCAGTGCCTTATCCTGTCATCTTCGAGAGGCTTCCAATGGAAAGCAGTGCAGAGACCCACAGCCAGACAATATGCACAGAGAGTCTAAATTAGAGTCTCCATCAGATCCCTCTCCCTCAGCACTCCAGGAATCCTGTACATTGGGGTGGAAAGATGATAGGAGTTGGGCAGGAGGATGCAGCACAACATGGGCCAGTGGATCAACTAAGCAAGGCTAGTATGAGCTCACAGAGACAGACATAGCAAGCATGGGGCCTGCAATGGTCTGCACCGTACCTATCTTGTATATGTTACGGCTGTTAGCTTGGTGGTTTTGTGGGACTCCTCGTAGTGTACTTCTCACTCTTCCATACTCTTGGGACTCTTCCCAATATTGGATTGCCTTGTCCCGCCTTGATATGAGAGCTTTTGCCTTATCTTATGGTTGTTGTCTCTCTCAGGCCTGCTCTTTTCTGAAGGGAAACGGAAGGAGAATGGATCTGGGGGAGAGAAGAAATACAGGAATGGGGAAGCTGGGAGGACTGGAGGGAGGCAAAAACTGGTCAGGATGTATTGTATGAGAGAATATTCTATTTTCAAGAAAAAAGTCCTGTTTAGGTGAGTGTTCCAAAATATCTCTCGCTTTGCATACTGTGCCATTGTGTGTCTCTGTGTTGGTTCTCATGTCCTCTAAGATGAAGCTTCCCTGATGATGACTGAGGGAGGCACTGATCTGTATGGTGTGATGGCTACTCTAGATTTTCAACCTGACTACATCTGGAACAAAAACCTCAAAGTGGAGGGTACACTTAGGGAGGGATTTGCTTAATTTATGAAGTAGGAAGGTCTACTTCTAATTTGGATCTTTGAGTAGGAAGACAGGCCTTTAACCCATATCGTTTGATCTGGGAAAAATACATGCCTTCAGTCCAGAGAACAGCAGGGTGTTAGTGGCTCATGCCTTTAATCACAGCACTCAGGAAGCAGAGGCAGGTGGATCTCTGTGAGTTTAAGGCCAGCCTGGTCTACAGAGCAAGTTCCAGGACAGCCTCCAAAACGATACAGAAACACCATGTCTTAAAAAATCAAAAAAAAATAATAATAATAATTCAGAGAACCATGACTAATAATGCATACAGGTATAGCAGAATGTTGTTAGAAGTCATTTATTGCTAAGTCCCTTCAGCAGAACAATAGCATTTGGTTTTCCCCTTAGCCTGTGATCTATACTGTCTGGTTCTCAACTAACTGGGCAGTTCCAGACATCTCCCGGAGTTCCATCTCCCAGAGTGGGCCTTACATCGAATCCGATTTTTTGGTTTTCCCACATTGTTTTTTCCACATTACACCAGGGTATCATAAAGCAGGTCATGGTGTAGATTACCAGGGTTGGAGCTGGGTTGGTGTTTACCTTCCTCATCTAGTAGTAGCATGCAGAGTTCTTCCCAGTACAACAATGAGTACTACTCAGTAAAGATAAAGGCTCTATTTCACACCAGCTCAACTTTCCTATGTTCAATTAGATGTATGTGTGTTGTAATTTGTAACCCATTTCAGGCACTGTAGGTTTCATTTGATGGTGAGAAATTACCACTTAGTGTATTATTTCTCCCATTGTTTTATGAATCCACTTAGAATTCTTTCATATATTTATGTATTCTAAGAAGCTTCTACTACAGTAGGTTTCCTTATAAACCCTTCAGTTCAATGGCCCTTACTGTTAGTAATCCCTTCCTGTATTCCCTCCCTGACCTCGTACTTCCCCCTCTTTCCCAGTCATCTATTCATTGTCAATGAGCCCATGACGTTATTGATGTTATTTCAGGGCTCTGCAACATGTATTGCCACTCACCAAGTTTCACCTGACTGCATTTGCTGCTAAGTGACAGATCTGCCAACAGCAGATAAGACCCCATTTTCCATGATCAGCCAGAAACCTGGTGGCAGGTGGGTTACATTGGACCCCTTCTTTGGAAAGGACAATGCTTTGTCTTTACTGGAGTAGATACTTATTCTGGATATGTTTCCTGTGCATAATACATCTGCCAAAATGACCATTCATGGTCTTATAGAATACCTATCCACAGTCAGTATTCTGCACAATATTGCTTCTGATAAAGAAATTCACTTTACACCTGCAGAAGTACGACAGTGGGCCTATGATCAAGCAACCTACTGGTCTTACCATGTTCCCCAACATGATAAAAAGATGGAATAGCCATTGAAAGACATAGTTACAATGCCAGTTAGGTGGCAGCAACCTGGAGGGCTGGGGCTGGGTTCTCCAGAAGGCATTATATGCTCTGAATCAGCATCCAATATATGGTACAGTTTTTCCCATTGCAGGATCCACAGGTCCACCCCTAGTGACCTACTAGGAAAAATTTTTCTTCCTATTCCCTCAACCTTAAGTTCTGCTATCCTAGAAGTTTTGGGTTAAGGCAAATTGTCGCACCTGCTGAGCAGCCTGCATCTGAGAGTGTAGCCAGGTGATCGGGATAGATGACACAGAGACCGGTCGGTTGCTTTAAGAAAACTTTATCTCCCCAAGTCGGCTTAGGAGAACTCCCCAAGAAAAAACGCTTCCCTTTTAAAAGACTTCTGCCATCCATCCACACACAATTCTCCAACCGTGCTCTCACACACCTCTCACAGCTCTCACAGACTTCTCACCCTCCTGGCTGGTGGTTTAATCTCCGGCCCCAGAATTGGGGAGAAACAGCAGGGAGCAGGAAGAAGCATCTAGCCGTACATAGGGGGGATCAAAGTCATGGTGTTTCAGTGAGCCAGCCCTTATCGGAGCCCTATCAAGAGCTTTATGGCACTGAATTGTTTTCAGTAAATATTATCTCGCAGCTGCCTGCTCCCAGTCTGATGGAGGGGTGGGTTTCCGGCCAGGGTCTGTGATCCCCACAGCAGATCTCATGGTAGGGGCATGTGGCAGAACATAGCTGCCTACTATGTGGTGATAAGGAAGGAGAGAGCCTTAGAATTCCTTCATCCTGAGGTGATGTCTGTTCTTGATGGTAGGGTTTATTTATTGGATGCTGAAGAAGGGTGAATCCCATTTTCACATTCATTCTGTTAGTCTGTATGTTTTTATTGAGAAATTGAGACCATTGATATTTAGAGATATCAATGACCAATTCTAGTTGATTCCTGTTATTTAGGTGGTACTGGATGTATGTGTATCTTTTTATTAGAAAATTGAAACCATTAATACTAAAGTTCTCAATGAGTACTGTTTATTTGATTTTGTTATTTTATACTGTTATGGTATAGGTCCCATGTTTTGATTTACTAGTTTGGGATTGTTTATTCCTTGTGTAGTCTTGGATGTGGTTAGTCTCTTTAGATTCAGGTTTTACTTCTCATGCCTTCTGTATGACTAGATTTGTAGATAGATATACTTAAATTTGATGTTATTTTGGAATGTTTTTCTTTTTCCAGCTACTGTGCTATTTTGTAATAGGTTTTCTGTATCTTGATAATAGGTTTCTCCACTGGCTCAATAAGTCAGATCAAGCCCAATAGAAAAAGAAAAAAGTTGAGCAAAGCAGCTCCCAGATGAGTTCTCCAGTCCCAGGAGAAGTCACATGCCTGATCTAACGAAGTAAAGTTATATAGCCTATAGGTGAGGGGTAATGACATGTGATAGTCTACATGTGCTTTAAGAAAAGCTTCTTTGATTAGGGGTAACGACTACACTTGGGTATAAGGATAAGATTCATATTTATAAGGATAAGTTCACATTTACCTAAAATTATATACATTGCGTATAAGCAAATATATATACATAGGATATACATAAATAACAAATGAATATGAAGGAAATTGTGCCTCTTAGGCTGACAATGCTCTCCACAAGAACAATACCAGGCACAGGAAAATTCCTTTTGAATGCTTGGTCAGGGTATTCCAGTTAACTCTCAAGACAATATAGACTATTGCTAATGTTCTTTGCTGCTTCTCAGAAGTTGTGGTGCTGAAGACACCACCACACAGTAGAGACAAAGAGCTCAGATTATTTTAACTTATTCTAACCTGAAAGCCACCTTCCTGCATTCTAGCTTCCATGGTACCATGAAATACTGTGCAAGCGGCCATGAGAAAGAAGCAGTTGATAGTCCTAACCAGCTGTGACATCTGTGAACCACGACAGCATGGTAAGATGTTGATGCAATTTTAAAATACTTGTAAAGGTACAATAGTGGTACTCACTTGTCATTGATAACCAACAACTTTGCTTATTGGACTTAGGTCCTCCTGAATAAGAGGGAAATCATACCTGGCACTAGAAACCTAGCCAATTTCATGGTGCTGGTAAGATCATGGATCTTAAAAAAGAATCTATTTCTCCTCTTTGCTAGATCAGTTTATTTCCTAACTACATTCTAAAGCTTATCCTCATAGCCATAGTTAATAGAAGTAATAATATACAATTAAGAGTTTTAAACAAGCGAGTATATGTGAAGTTACTACTGACTTAGCTGTGATACCAGAGGTCATTTTAATTTGCCAAGCTGTTTCCAGATTCTTTCCCTAAGAACATGTGTATATTCTTTGAAATAAAATTATGTTGTAAACACAGTACTATTAATTTTTCTTTTGACACCTTCTATAGTAGGCTTGTTTCTTATGTCCATGTTCAGAGAGGAAGAAGGCCATTGCTTAAAGGCCCTTCTGGTGGTAATTTTGTGATTACTTTTCTTGGATGCCTGTTGTGGTTTCTATTAAATATCTTATTTCCCGTTATTTAATTTTGAATGATTATAAGAACACATCTTTGTTTCTGTGTAGCTACCTCTGTAAATTCATAGTTAATCATGTTATACTATATTATTAATATTACTTCAATCTATCTTCGGTCTTGTTTCTCCTACAGATGAATCTTGAGGTCCTAAACTGATTTCACCATATCTTGTACACTGTAGTCTATAGAGTCTTAGGTATAAGTATTTTGGAGACTCACTTAGAATAGAACTACTGTGGCACTGTTCCCTGGAGATACTTTCCATGCTTTAACAGATTCATAGGGACAGAAAAACAATGGAGGGAAGGACACCTTCTATGTGGTTTTACTAAGAATTTCAAACTTGATTAAGTCTTTGACAACTCACCCCAAAATCGTAGAATATCATCTTGGAGAAAGTAAAAGCTATGTTGCTCTGCTGGTGCCTTGGGATCTCTAGATGGTTTTGTAATCTTTCCTCATCCATCAGAAAAGTATGGATTTCAACAGCTAGTAAAATCTAGATGAAACAATATGTCTTTGCCCCTGCATCCTGGGAACTTAGGAGCACTCGTGTGTAACATTATATCTACATAGAGGTCAGGAAGTAGTTCACAAATGCTATGTATTACTTTTCCCTGCAGCATTGTGATTAGAACTCCTAGGAAATTTGAGACGAGTTAAAGTTTCAAAGTGGAGATCTTCTTACAAGGAGATAAATGTCCCTTCCAGTTAAGTGTGCATTTAATGGTTGCAATGTCTCCAGCCTCCACTACCATTACAGAGGTAAGAGGAAAATGTTTCTGACTGTCAGGTCTTGATGCATTCAGTCAGGGGGACTGCTGCTTTCAGACGGTGGCAACATCTTAACGAAAGTCTACTTATGTTTGTACTTGAAATATGGACCATAAAGTCACACATTGGGAGGAAGAAGAAGAAAGTGTGTGGAAGTGTGTGTATAGAGAACCGTGGTCTGTTTTGATTCCTTACAGATGTTGTCCTTTACCTGACAATCACCTGAGAAAGCTGTTTGTACCTAGTGTGGGTTTCTTCCAGTACCTCTACTTGTTAACAGTGTTTCAAAGAGTTAGAGTATGTATCTGTTAAAAACCTTAACCTCCATGGGTGTTGGTGGCGCATGCCTTTAGTGCCAGCACTCAAGACATAGAGGCAGGTGGATCTCTGTGACTTTGAGACCAGCATGGTCTACAAAAGCTAGTTCCAGGACAGCCTCCAAAGCCACAGAGAAACCCTGCCACAAAAAAAAAAAAAGAAAAAAAAACAAAAAACTTAATCTCTGAATCATCTAGTAACAAAACATTTCTTTAAATATTGTTGCAGTCTCTAAAAGCATATAAATATGTTTCTGTTTGTTTGTTTTAGAATAGTTTTTCTTTACTTGAAATCAAATTAATTCCCAAATGAAAATCAATAGGTTTTATGCAGACTATTATTCATCTGACTTTTGACTTCCATTTAGAAGGGAGTTTTAAAATTTCAGTATTTTGCTAGACTTAGCTGCTTCATAAGTAATTTTGTTTCCTCCGCTTCTATGACAATTAACAAAAGCATGCATGTATAGCTAAATACCAGTTTCTTGCAGCACTATAGGGAAAATAAAACTTCAGTGTTTTGTTTTGGTCTGCTTTGGGTTTTTTAGTTTTGTTTTGTGAGGATCTCACAACCCAAGCTTTTCTCCCCAGTACTAGGATTACAGACATTTACTACCACTAAAGCTCCAAGGTAAGATCTTGGTAAATCAGAATTATTAACCTGTGGAGTCAGATGAAAACTGTTTGCTGTAGGTAAACATTATTTTTTTAAGGAAGTCTTAATGTGCTTTATCCTTATTGGATAAATTCCTACAAAGGGAAATTTGTCCTTGAATGTTGAAATCACTGATACATATTCCTACACAATGACCAAAACATAAATGGAGGTTATGATAAAAAATACAATGTGCAAAATAGGTATTTAAAGGTCAGCTTAGAAATTGATATTGAGTTATTACTCATACAGGATGTACCTGAAAATGACTTGTCACGATTTGTAAAAAAAAAAAAAAAAAAGGCAAATAGGGGACATGCCTTTAGAAGAAGGACAAGAATGAGGCCAGGCATGGTGCCACAGTCTTGTAATCCCAGAACTTGGGAAGTGGGGGCAGGATCAGCAGTTCGAGGCCAGCATTGGGTATAAAGCAAGTTCAAGGTGTCTGTGCTACTGTGTCTGGAAATAATACAAGTAAAAGAAAAAAGGAACTTTGGCAAGAAAACATGTACACAATCAATTCTAAGGAATGCTAATAGGGTGTGAAGAGTGTACATGAAGTTATATTTCTCTTATTGAATTATATATATATATTATTAGGTTATGCAAAATTGCATGTTAGTCTTATTCATGACAAAATAGATTTACATAATCTATAAGTAGAAGAATAATATGTTTTATCAAAAGTAGTTGAAGTGCAGAAACTTAATAAGAATAGCAGAGAGTTCTTTTGAAAATGGAATGAAGTCTACATATTTTAAAACTATTATAAACAGTAAGAAGTTACTATGTCAAAATCATGGAATTTTTTTAAAACTGGAAGAGGTTTTCTCTATTGACAGGAAATGACCTTGAGGAGACAGGCTCTTTTTCCTGCCCAAATCCAGATGCTGGCAGGCTTTGCATGCCATGCTTCATGTCAGGAAAAACATGGGCTTTAATAAATCATTGTCATTTGGACTATGCATTCCAGTTTTTTACCCCCATTAAGATCTTTCTTTGGTTAGATGTTTAGCGCGTAACCGTTGCCCACTGGGAGTTTCCTGAAAGAGGAATTAATCTACAGTAAATTTACTAAGTTCCAAATTAACAAACGTTAGGACCAGCCACCCTCTTTTTTTCTGTGTATTCTACATTCAATCCGTTAGAAAAAGAATGATGCATTATTCTTCAGTTCTGCACTTCCCCTTCCCCTACTACTGTGCTGCCCATGCTAGGCTAGTATCTTTTCTTGCCTGAACTGTAAACGTAACTTTTGCGTGGTCTTCCTGCTGCACGGTGTCCTCACAAGACTCCCTCTGCAGCCAGGATGAATTGTTAAAATGCAGAGCAGATGTCTGTATTTTCTAGTCTCATATAGTGACGCTGTGATGGCCGTTACCAACCAATGTGCTTCTTTTTCCTTTCTGTGACTCCGGTAGCTTATGTTGATGCTCTTGTCTTCTGTTATCCAAACACTGATCTCTGTTTCTTCAGCACACCAGGCAGACAAAATCTCCGCCAAGGGCTTGGTAATTAATGTTCCAGGGTGTATGTACTCCACAACATCTTTAATACTACAGTCACTGTCAGACTATCCTGATGATATAAAATCCACCCTGTCCTGTCACATTTACCCACCTTGCATCTTGTGTTTCTCCTTTGCATTAATCCATTGATTTATTTATCTGTTTATTTTGTTTTCTTTCCCCAATAGAGTATGAGTACCTTAGAAGCCAGGACTGAGCTCTGTTTATTTCTCAGGACCCAGAGTCTAGAAATTGTTGACATGGTATAGCTGGTTTCTAATGTCCCTAATATGAAAGGATCCTACCACATTAGAAAGCCCCTTCACAAATCAGAGTACTAGCATGTGTTGATACCATCAGTGGTGTTAAGCCAGCAGATATCTGAAAGCCAGATATTCACTTTCAACTCTGAACCCTATGTCATTGTTACGCAGAGTGAACAGGGAGTCTTTGCAGCTCATGCCCAGTATTGTGCATTGTTAGCTGTGTTATCTTGTAAAATATTCAGACGCGCTTTTAGAAGTTATGGGAATATAGTGCCTATGTGTAGTGCCTACTCTTCAGGCTTTTCCTGCTTGATTCAAAAAACATTCAAGTAAAAGCACCTCACACTAAAATCTGCAACATTGTGATTCTTAACTCTGGTTTCACATTACATTTAGCTTTAATGTCAAATTCTCAGGCATCACCATCAATTTTGGTTCAGGGCTTCATGGATTCAACATGTGACCACATGGCTGAAATTAGCTGGCTAAGTCTTTGAACACTGGAAACATGAAAATGTCAGGGAGAGTGGTGGACTGAATGAAACAATGCCCTGAAATGCTCAGACTTGAGTACAAAGAGCTCTCATAAAGGGCCCAGTGGTGTTACCCTGTTGCTGTTCTCCTAGAAAGACTTCAGTTTATTCTACTCTTGTTTTTCTGATGCCTCAACATCCTTCTAAGCCCTTCTACAGTGGTGACAAAGGGAAAAAGGTGCACGCTCAGTTAATTTGGGGACAACTCCAGTCAAGATATTGCAGACAGCAATGAAATGGAGGAATCATTGAACTAATTTACATTACTTAAATAATTTTCTTTTTTATTTCAACCTCTATTTTCTCAATACCTCATTCCTATTATGTAAAAGATAACTACTGCAGAAGGACCAACTCCAAATGGCAGAAATCACTATGTGCTAGTAGGCCTGACCTGATATTTAAAAGAGGGACTAATTTGACTAAGGTCACCACTGAGGATGGAACAGAAGCACTGCGAATGAACACATTTTTCCTAATTAAGTCAACCATGAGAAAGGAATGGAATATGAAGTGTCTCCTGTCCTCCCGACAAGCTGCTGTTAATGACATGATTGCCAGTTGATGGGCTTTCAGAAAGTTATTGTTAAGGAGTCTGATCAAGTCATTAGATTAATGTATTGCTGAATTCATCATTGAGTGGGTTATTAGGAGGTGGCAGAAATTGAGTTGTGTGGCCACACTGGATAAATCTGGTCTCTGTAATCATGCACTTCAAAGGTATTTCTTTTCCCCACCTCTCGGCTTCCTGAACAACAGGGCCTAACATAATCGTCTTCACTCTACCATACGCTCTTCACATTAAGGTTATGTGGACAGTAAACCATTAGCTCAACACTGAGAAGCTGAGACAGAAAAAGTCCTACCCCGCTGTTGTTGCTTGTTTAGGAATGTCATCAAGCTGACCAAAAGCTAGTTAGCATGTGTCTTTGCACTCAGCGAGAGATTTCATTGCCTTCTTCCCTTTGTTCAGGGCTGGTAGAACCGCCTCAGTATCAGTAAGCCATAAGTGCCTGCTAAAACTTACCAGCAGAATGAATCAGACTGCTGCTGATAGTGATGATCTTCATAGGATTTTGTTTACTTGGCAAGCATTTCAGTGCTGCTGTTCATCATTGAAGGAAGTCAGGACAGGATGTCAAACAGCAGGATCCTGGAGTCAGGAGCTGATGAGAGGCCATGGAGGAGTGGCTCTTACTGGCTTGCTTCTCATGGCTTGCTCAACCTGCTTTCTTATAGAACTCAGGACTATTAGGCAAGGGTTGGCTCCACCCACCATGAACTGGCTCTCCCCCATTGATCAATAATTGAGAAAATGCCTTACAGCCAAATCTCATGGAGGCATTTCCTCAGCCTAGACTCCTTCCTCTCTGATGACTCTAGCTTGTGTCAAGTTGACACATGTAACCAGCCAGTATAGCAACTTAATGCAGTTTTGTAACAGTATGCTTATTATTTTAGCTTAGACAGAATCTTACTCTTAGCCAGGGCTGACATGAAACTATGTAGCCCAGGCTGTCATGGAACTATGTAGCTCAGGCTTTCTAGGCACTAACTAATCTTTAGCCTCCCAGTACTCAGACTACAGGCATGAGCCACCACACCTACTTAGGTGTTTTGCTCAAATGTGGGTGTGAAAATAAGTATTGTTACAGCAGCAGTTTTAACATCTTCACATGTGGCTGGGCTCTAGAATAAGTGGACAAACAATAAAGAGGTTGCTAATTTATGGTATTCCCATTCTTCAATTAAGAAAGACATCATTTAATGTTCCCAAGGAACATTCCACTGAATTTAAATATCCAATCAGCAAAAGCCATTGCTTATTTTAAGATAACATATAAACAAGGTTTCTACAATTCTCATCATCTTCCCATGAAGCATAACTCATTATTTCTCATTTTCATTATGATGAGGTTAGCTTTTAAGGCTTTTAAGACTATAAGCAAATAGTCTTTTTTTAATGAATCAGGCAATGTTTTTAATGGTCAAATTGACTGCATCTTTAATAGATAAAAATGATATACAGAGAAAATATCACAGTTGAAATAACCAAAGAAATCCAAACTTCTTCTGGCAGGCCATTGAAGACTCTTAATTAATTGATGTGTTCACTGAATTTCCTTCGGTGATCTTGGATTGAGTGGGAAATAATCTAAATGATACATATTTTCTGTGATACTCAATGTTTTTCCGTTTCATTGATTTGAGGAAATGTGATTTGTTTGGACTACTTTATTCCTCTGTCAAATTCATTTGAAATTATTTTTCAAAAGGGAAAGGAGAATAGCTTATGAATGCTAAAGAAATGGTCCATGCATATTGACAAAGATATGCTGTAGACTTCCCCAGGAATTAGGGGACTGTCAGAATGCTGGTTTTGTTGTGCAACCACTGTCACTATCCTTACAAAGAGAAACAACATTCGATCTGAAATATAAGTAATAAGGCCATCAAAGTCAAGCTCTATAAAATAAATCTCGTAGTGCTTTAAAAGAATCAAATGTTCCCACATACTTTTCTTGTAGACAACAACAACAAAACTGAAACCAAAGAGGCCTTGTCATTATACACTTGTACTCCCAACACTATGAGGCAGAGACAGGAGGAGCATCAAGGGTTCAAGGCCAGCCTTGGCTACATAGCTTAGTTGAGGTCAATCTAAGCTAAGTGAGAACCTGTCTGAAAAAAAAATGTAAAAAACAGAGAATTGGGGTGAATTTAGGACCCTTTGATCCCGCAGTTTGTGCTTTCAGAATAGTTTTCTCAATTTTATTGTCACCACATGGTTTTTGACAGGCCTGATGAACCAAGCCAGATATTAAGGCAAAGGCCTGGTGTGTTTGCTTTACACATGGTGATTCCCAAGGTAACAATGTAGTCTCTTCTGACTTCTTCATGATAAGAAGCATACTACCAGGCATGTTGACTAAAATAACCACAGACGTTGAAGTACAACTCCAATCTGTTCTAAAAGTGAGGTAGGTAGCCCTTTTCAGTATAGTGTAAATTAACATTTCCTCATTTGGCTTCGTGGTTCCCTCACGTCAAGACAATGCCCATGACTGACAAGGCTACAGGTGATCTGCCTGCAGAGGCTCCTGGAGCCTACCAACTGTTACTTCCTTTGCAGGCATGCTGATCCTTTTGTTTCAGTAACCTGATACCAAATGTCTTTCTTGAGACTTCTGATTTGATTTCCTTAAGCATAAAATACTTTTCTAATCTCCCTCAGTGGCTTCCTCACTGATGAGGTCTGTGTTTCTGTGCCTCTAGCATGGAGCTAAGTCCCTACCCATATCCCTCTCACCCTCTGCATTCTTAATATGATTAATCTTTTCCTTAGAACTTTTTACTACCAACAGTGACATCTGTATTTGTATTTTCTGTATCCTGTTTTCACTATAATTTCAACTAACTAAAGGCAGGGAATTTTCTCTGTCTTCACTGTTGCACTGAGGAGTTTTGCCAGCACATGGAAGCTGCTCACCAATGATATGTTTCATAAAAATAGCCCTCAGCCCACCAGGAGGACAGGTGTTCCAGTTCTGATACCATTGAGACAGATTGAGTTCCATTATCCTCCCTCCACCCACAAAAAAGTTATAAAATCCGAACAATGTAATAGATACTGAAGAATAATTCAGAGTAGAATTCCAGCCAAGCCATTGAGAAATTGTGCTATTTTTACTTTTTCACCAGAGTTGTAGTAGTAACCATGTAGCAAGACTAAAACACAAAGCTGCTGTAGTTTTTGAGTTGGAAAGCCAAGGGGCAGAAGTAAGGGATGTCTAAATGGCTCATAAGTCACCCCCAATAAGAAAGAATTACAGAGATGGAGCATCACAGAGTAAATATCAGCTTTCTGCAAAAACTCTGGAGACTTAAGGCATCTCAAGATGAATACAATAGTGGATGTGTTTGAGGGTCTTAGTGGACAGTTTGGCTACTGCCCGTGTTAGAGAAGGCTAGCATTTGTAGTATAAACCATAGGAAATCAGGATGCTTGACAAATTCCTTCCTTATTTGTGGGAGGTGGGTGAAGTCTTGAGTGGATCTTTATTAATGACATGAGATTGTCCACGTCAAGGATCCCAAAGCCCCAGACCCTTGGAAATGGCAAAACTTTCCCCAGGTCAGGCTCAGACAAATAACAAGGTCTTTCCCTATTCCAAATACTAATACTGACAAATGATTGACCTTTATCTAAGACCAGAGTGTGTAGAAACTGTCAACCACAGATTCCTCCTCCCAGATTACTGCAACTTGATACCAATATTAGCTACCCCCCACTTCTTTATTCTCCTGGTTCCTGCCATCTATAACAAATGTGCTGAGTTTATGGGTTGTTGGCAGTGCATCTCCATCAAAACACACAGTCTACCTGACCCCGGATTTTCTATATGTGTGTCTGTTATTTTTTTCACTCCCTGTCAACCCAGTTAGGTCAGTCCCTAAGCCATTCTCAAGGTAGTTTTTCACTTAAATATTATTGATTTCTCTTAAATTGATTTCTGGGATTTGTCATAATTTGTAAACAATCTAAAAAATGCCCATATTTTAACAAAACCTCCTAAATTAAAGATGAACAATTAATAATTTGACAATCATCTAGGGAAAATATAATACTAAAAGAGTGATAACAGAATCTAACATCTCCCTAAGTATGATCTATAATGTGTAAACAATAATAATTTTAAATATACGGATTAAACCTGTGACCCTGAATCAAGAAAAGAAGGGGTTCAATTGAAATAAATCAACAAATTCAAAGATGAAAAGATTTTGGAATTAGCAGATAATCATTTAAATCACTATTTTAATTCTGTTTAAGGACCAGAAAATGAATATAATAGGGAGCATGTAGAGAACATTGGCATAAAATATAAGCTATAAATTAGAAAATAATGTAAATGTTTTTAATGTATTCGTTTTTCCCTTTGCAGTTTCTCCTCCCTCCTGTACTCCCACTCCCTTCCCCATTTCTTCTCTGCCACACTGTTCCCCGCCATCCAGAGCTCTCCACCTCCTTTCTCTTCCTTCCTTCTATTCAGAAAAGGGCAAGCCTTCCATGATGTCAACAGAACATGACATAACAAGTTGTAGTAAGACTAAGCACCTCCCATTATAGTAAGAATGGGCAAGATAACCCAATAAGAGGAATAGAGTCCTAAAAGCCAGCAAAAGAGTCAAAGACAGCACCTGCTCCCACTGTTAGGAGTCCCACAAGAGAACCAAGCTATACAACTCACACATATATGCAGAAGGCCTAAAGTAAGTCAGTCGCATGTAGGTTCCCTGGTTGTTGGTTTTCTCTGTGAGCTCCTGTGAGCCCAGATTTGTTGATCCTCGGGTTTTCTTGACCCCTCTGGCTTTTACAATCTTTTTCCTCTTCAGCAGGATTCCCTGAGCTCAGCCTAATGATTGTCCAGGTTCTCTGCATCTGTCTCCATCAGATAATTGAGCTAGACACTAGTCTATGAGTAAAGCAGAAAATCATTAGTAATCATTACATTGACTATTTTATTTTTGCCAGTTGTGTTTGGTTCTGTCCTAGGTCTATGGGCCATCCAGTCTGGGTCCTGGTGATCCAGGCAGTGCCAGGCTCACTCTCATGGCATGGGCCTGAGGCTGGACCAGTCATGGGTTTGCCACTCCCACAATCCATCCTTATCACAGCACATCCCATAGGCAGGACAGATAGTTCTATAGCAGAACTTGAAATCAGGGATGATGATATCTGTAGATGTTTTTTATTTTACAGGATTGTTTAGCTGTCTTGGGAATTTTTTTTTTCATATGAAGTTCAGTGTTGCTATTTTGAGATTTGTGAAGAATTGTGCTGGAAATTTGATGGGGATTACAATGAATTTGTAGATTGCTTTTGGTAAGATGGCCATTTTTACTATTTTAACCCTACAAGTTCATAAGCATAGGAGATCTTTCCATTTTTTGATACTTTTGAAGTGCTTGTCAAGCAGGTCTTCCACTTGCTTGATTAGAGTTACATAAAGGTATTTTATATTAGTTTTGAGTATTGTGAAAGGTGTCGTTTCTCTGATTTCTTTCTCTACCCATTTCTTGTTTGTGTATAGGAGGGCTCCTGATTTTCAGGGGTTAATCTTGTATCCAGCCACTTTACTAAGGGTGCTTATCAGTTATAGGAGTGAGATCCCTGGTATAATTTTTGAAGTTGTTTACATATTCTATCCTATCATCTTGTACTAATGATATTTTGGCTTCCTATTTTCCAATTTCTAGCCCCTTGATTTCCTTTAGTTGTGTTATTGCTTTAGCTAGAACTTGAAGTACTGTGAATAGATATGGAGAGAGTGAATAACCCTGTCTCGTTCCTGATTTTAGTAGACTTCCTTTGTGTTTCCTTCCATTTAATTTGATGTTTTCTGTTGACTTGCTGTATATTGCCTTTATTATATATAAGTATGTATCTTATATCCCTGATCTCTTCAAGACTTTTATCGTAAAGGAGTGTTGGATTTTGTCAAAAGTTTTTACAAAATCTAGTGAAATGATCATGTAGGGTTTTTTTTTTCTTTCAGTGTGTTTATAAGGTGAATAACATTGACAGATTTTTGTATGTTGAACCATCCCTGTATCTCTGGGATAAAACCTACTTGATCATGGTGGATGGTCTTTTTTTTTATTTGTTCTTTGATTCAGTTTACCAGCATTTATTTTTGTACCAGTGTTCGTGAAGAAAATCAGTCTGTGATTCTCTTTCTTTGCTGAGTCCTTGTGTGGTTTGGGTATCAGGGTAACTGGGGCCTCATAAAAAGAACTTGACTATGTTCCTTCTATTTCTATTTTGTGAAATACTTTGAAGAGTATTGGTGTTAGTTCTTTTTTTGACAGATTTTTTTTAATTTTAGAAGCACTCTTATTTACATACCAATCCACCCATCCCCTTGCCCTCCCATGATCCAATGCTCCCCACTGACCCCCCCCCCAGCCTTCTACCACCCACTCCACAAAGATAGTGAGGCCCTCCACAGGGAACGATCAGAGAGTATGGTTCAGTGTTTAACTGTGGATACCTTTTTCTGATTCAGTCAGCTACTGGATAAAAGCTCCAAGAATGACAACCAAAGTAGTCATCAATCTCATTATAGGGTAAGGGCATCAAAGGCAGCCTCTCCACCACTGCCTAGATTCTTAGTTGGGGTCATCCCTTTGGCTTCCCAACTTTTCTCCCCTTAGCCAGACCTCTCTCCAAACCTATACTGGCTCCCTCTATCAAGGCATCCCCTTTCTTGCCCTCCTCTATTCCACCCCTGTCCCAGTCCTCCTGCTCATCTCCCCCTCTCTTATTCCAACCTCCCTTTGCTCCCCCATACTCCCATCCCTCATACTCCCAGTTTGCTCGGGGTTTTTGCCCTACTCCCCTTCTTCGGGTGCCATGCATTCTTCTCTTGGGATCCTCCTTGTTTCCTAGTTTCTCTAGTGGTGTGGATTGTTGGCTGGTAGTCCTTTCCTCTGTGTATACTATCCAAAGTTATATAATGGAAAAAAGAAATCATTTTCAATGACTGGGACTGGCATAACCGGATGTGGACATGTAAAAGATTGCAGATACATCCCTATCTATCACCATGCACAAAATTTAAGTCCAGATGGATCAAACAGCTCAACATAAATCCAGCTACACTGAACCTCTTAGAAGAGAAAGTGGGAGGTACCCTTGAGTGAATTGGTACACCAGTAGAACAGACACGGAGATCAACAATTAATAAATGGAACCTCCTGAAACTGAGAAGCTTCTGTAAGGCAAAGGACACTGTCAACAAGACAAAACGGCAGCCCACAGAATGGGAAAAGATATTCACCAAATGCACATCTGACAGAGTGCTGATTTTCTAAATATGCAGTGAACTCAAGAAGCTAGTCACCAAAACACCAAACAATTCAATTAAAAACCTGGAACTGACTTGTGAAGCAACCTTGTTTCTTATCTAAATTTAAACTGGAAAATAAAATAAAATTTTAAAAAAAAAGTGGGATGCAGATTCCAGTGCCTGGGGATTGCCTAGGAACTGCCACAGAGTTAAGCACCCTAGATTCCAGGTCTTCTCTTCCACCAACAAGACCAGGGGACCAGCTGGTCCAGAGGGACCAGGTAAAACAGGCCCTGCATCTGGGCCTGCATTCCAGTGCCTGGGGATTTCCTGGGAAATGCCACAGAGCTTCCCATCCCAACGGGAGCCAAGCACCCCAGATTCTAGGTCCTTTCTTCCACCAAAGGGACCAGGGGACCAGGTAGGAGGCTAAGCACCCCAAATTCCAGGTCTTCTCTTCCACCGATGAGACCAAGAAACCAGTGGATCCAGGTAAACAAGGCCCCACTTCCCGGCATGCCTTCCAGTGACTGGGAATGGCCACAAAGCTTCCCATCCCGGGGGGAGCCAAGCACTCCAGAGCCTTGTCTTCCACCAAGGAGACAAGAGGACTAGCTGGTCCTGCAGGACCAGGTAAAACAGCTCCTGCATCTGGGTCTGCATTCCAGTGCCTGGGGATTCCCTGGGGACTGCCACAGAGCCTCCCATCCCAGCGGGAGCCAAGTACCCCAGATCCCAAGTATTCCACCAAAGGGACCAGGGGACCAGGAGGGAGGTTAAGCACCCCAGATTCCTGGTCTTCTTCATCCATGGGACCAGAACGAGGACGAGGAAGAGAACTACCAGAGTATTGGACTTGCTAGTACCCACCGAAATGGAACTCTGGTCCCCTAACCACCAGACCAGTAAGGGACTCTTTCTGTACCCACTAGAAGAAGAGATAGGAAAGAGACAATACAAAAACACACTCAGCAACAGAAAAACAAATATGACACACCCAGATTCTAGAGATTCCACATCAGCAAGACTCCAACATTCCAATGCAAATGAAGCAGAAGAGAATGACCTCAAAACAACTTCAAGAAAATGATAAGGCCCTAAAAGAGGATATAGGAAAATCCCTCAAAGAAATGGATAAAAAAAAGTAAGAAATGGAAGAAAAAATAAACCAAAAATGCAAGAAATGAAAGAAAAAACAAACCAAAAAATACAAGAACTTGAAGAAAAAGCAAACAAAAAAAGGCAAAAAATAGAAGAAAAAACAAACCAAGAAATGGAAGAAAAAACAAACCAAAAAATTCATAAAATGCAACAAATGGACGAAAAGATAAACCAAAAATTGCAAGAAACAATTAAAACAGTGTAAGGGTTGAAAACTGAAATAGAGGCAATTAAAAAAAAACCCACAATCTGAAGAATGGCTGGAAATAGAAAAGCTGGGCAAATTGTCAGGTACTACTGATAAAAGCATTACCAACAGAATACAAGAGATGGAAGAGAGAATCTCAGGCGTTGAAGATATACTAGGAGAAATGGATTCATCAACCAATGAAAATCTTAAGTCCAACACAAAACATCCAGGAAATACGGGGCACCATGAAAAGACCAAACCTAAGAATAAAAGGTATAGAAGGAGGTGAAGAAAACCACCTCAAAGGTGCAGAAAACATATTCAACAAAATCATAGAAGAAAACTTTCCCAACCTAAAGAAATACATGCTAATGAAGGTGCAAGAAGCTTACAGAACACCAAATAGAGTGGATCAGAAAAAAAAGTCCCCTCGCCACATAATAATCAAGACCCCAAATATACAGAATAAAGAAAGAATATTAAGAGCAGCTAAGGAAAATGGCTAAGGCAAACCTATCAGAATTACTCCTGACTTCTCCATAGAATCTCTGAAAGCCAGAAGGTCCTGGATAGATATTCTACCAACACTAAGAGACCAAGGATGCCAGGCCAGACTACTATACCCGGCAAAGCTCTCAATCACTATAGATGGTGAAAGCAAGATATTCCATGACAAAACTAGATTCAAGTAATAGGTATCCACTAACCCAGGCTGCAGAAGGTTCAGGAAGGAAAACTCCATCCCAAGGAAATTAACTACAACCAGAAAAACATAGGCATTAGATAATCCTACTTTACCAACAGCCAAAAGAACAAAGGGGTGGAATTCTACACATAATTCCACCAACAACAACCATTTCAAATCAAAGAAGAATGAGCAATCAGTGGTCATTAATATCCCTCAATATTAATGGCCTTAACTCATCCATAAAAAGACACAGGCTAACAGAATGGTTACGAAGACAGAACCCATCCTTCTGCTGCATACAATAAACACACCTCACCCTCAAAGACAGACATTACCTGAGAGTTAACAGTTTGGAACAGATTTTCAAATCAAATGGACCCAAGAAACAAGCAGAGGTAGCAATCCTAATATCTAAAAAATTAGACTTTATAATAAAATCAATCTAAAGAAAAGGAGGTCATTATATACTCATCACAGACGAAATCCACCAAGATGACGTTTCAATTCTGAACATCTATGCCCCAATACAAAGGCATCCACGTTCGTAAAAGAAACATTACTAAAACTTAAATCAAATAGAAAGCCCCACACACTTATAATGGGAGATTTCAACACTCTACTCTCACCACTAGACAGGAATACCAGACAGAAACTCAACAAAGAAGCAAAGGGTCTAATAGAAGTTATGACCCAACTGGGATTAACAGACATATATAGAACATTTCATCCACATAAAAAAGAATATACCTTCTTCTCACCACCACATGGAACCTTCTCAAAAAAACGGCCACATACTTGGCAACATACCAAACCTCAGCAGCTACAAAAAAATTGGAATAACTCCGTGCATCTTATCATACCACCATGCATTAAAATTAGAACTTAACAACAACACAAATTGCAGAAAACCTACAAACTCATGGAAATTGAATAATGCGCAACTACACCGTACTTGGGTCAAAGAAAAAATAAAAAAAGACTTCCTAGAATTCAATGGGAATGAAGACACAACATACCCAAACCTATGGGACACTTTGAAAGCAGTGTTATGGGGGAAGTACATAGCACTAAGTGCCCACATGAAGAAACTGGAGAATAGTTACACTAGAGAATTAACAGCACAGCTGAAAGCTCTAGAACACAAAGGAGAAAACTCCCCCAGGAGGAGTAGATGCCAGGAAATACTCAAATTGAGGGCTGAAATCAATAAAGTAGAAACTAGGAAAACAATACAAAGAATCAATGCATCTTAGAGTTGGTTCTTTGAGAAAATCAACAACACAGACAAACCTTTGTCCCAACTTAACAAACAGCAGAGTATGAACATGCAAGTTAACAAAATCAGAAATGAAAAGGGGGACATAACAACAGACTCTGAGGAACTTCAGAGAATCATCACGTCATACTTTGAAAACCTGTACTCTACAAAATTCGAAAATTTAAAGGAAATGGACAACTTCCTGGATAGCTATCAATTGCCAAAATTAAATCAAGAACAGATAAGCAATTTAAATAAACCTATAACCTCTCTGGAAATAGAAGCAGTCATCAAAAGTCTCCCAACCCAAAAAAAGCCCAGGTTCAGATGGCCTCAGTGCAGAATTCTACCAGAAATTCAAAGAACAGCTTATACCAATTCTTCTAAAAATATTCCATGCAATAGAAGCAGACAGGTCTTTGCCAAACTTTTTTACGAGGCTTCAATTACCTGGATACCCAAGCCACACAAAGACACAACTAAGAAAGAGAACTTCAGACCAATATCCCTCATGAACATTGATTCAAAAATACTCAATAAAATACTGGCAAATCGAATCCAAGAACACATCAAAACAATCATTCACCACCATCAAGTAGGTTTCATCCCAGGGATGCAGGGATGGTTCAACATACGAAAATCCATCAACATAATCCTCCATATAAACAAGCTGAAAAACAAAAATCACATAATCATCTCATTAGATGCTGAAAAAGCCTTTGACAAAATCCAACACCCCTTCATGATAAAAGGCTTGGAGAGATCTGGGATAACAGGAACATACTTAAACATAATAAAAGCTATATACAGTAAACTAACAGCCAACATCAAACTAAATGAACAGAAACTCAATGCAATTCCTCTAAAATCAGGAACAAGACAAGGCTGTCCACTCTCTCCATACCTTTTCAATATTGTTCTAGCCAGAGCCATACGACAACAAAAGGAGATCAAGGGAATACAAATTGGAAAGGAAGAGGTCAAACTTTCACTATTTGCAGATTATATGATAGTTTACATAAATGATCCACAGAACTCTACCAGGGAACTCTTACATCTGATTAACACCTCCAGCAAAGTGGCAGGCCCTACTATATGCAGATGATAAAAGGGCTGAGAAAGAAATCAGAGAAACATCATCCTTTACAATTGCCACAAAAAACATAAAATACCTTGGTGTAATGCTAACCAAACAAGTGAAAGACCTATATCTCAACAACTTTGAGTCTTTAAAGAATGAAATTACAGAAGCCCTCAGAAAATGGAAAGATCTCCCATGCTTTTGGATAGGTAGGATAAATGTTGCAAAAATGGCAATCCTGCCAAAAGCAATCTACAGATTCAATGAAATCCCCATTAAAATCCCAGCACAATTCTTCACAGACCTTGAAAGAACAATAATCAATTTTGTATGGAGAAACAAAAGATCCAGGATAGCCAAAACAACCCTGTTCAACAAGGCAACGTCGGGAGGCATCACCATCCCTGACTTCAAGCTCTATTATAGAGCTATAGTCCTGAAAACAGCTTGGTATTGGCACAAAAATAGGTAGGTAGAATAATGGAATTGAATGGATAACCCTGATACTAACCCGCACACGTATGAACATCTGATCTTCGACAAAAAAGCTAAAAATTTACAATGGAACAAAGAAAGCATCTTCAACAAATGGTGCTGGACTAACGAATTGGTACAGGAGACAGCTTCCTGAACATAACACCACTAGCCCAGACAAGTGAGATCAACAATTAATAGATGGGACCTCCTGAAACCGGGAAGCTTCTGTAAGGCAAAGGACACAGCAAGACAAAAAGGCAACCCACAGAATGGGAAAAAATATTCACTAACCCCACATCTGACAGAGGGCTGATCTCCAAAACTTACAAAAGAACTCAAGAAGCAAGTATCCAACATGCCAAAGGATCCAATTAAAAAGTGGGCTACAGAACTAAGTAGAGAATTTTCAATAGAGGAGTCTAAAATGGCTGACAGGCACTTGAGAAAGTGCTCAACATCCTTAGCCATATGGGAAATGCAAATCAAAACAACTCTGAGATACCATCTCACTCCTATCAGAATGGCTAAAATCAAAAACACCAACGATAATTTATGCTGGAGAGGATGTGGTAAAAGGGGAACAATCCTCCATTTCTGGTGGGAGTGCCAACTTGTACAGCCACTTTGGAAATAATTATGGAGATTCCTCAGAAAAATGGGAATAAATCTACCACAAGACCCAGCAACTCCACTCTTAGTCATATATCCAAAAGATGCCCATTGATACAACAAGGATGTCTGTTCCACTATGTTCACAGGAGCATTATTTTTAATAGCCAGAACTTGGAAGCAACCTAGATGCCCCTCAATTGAAGAGTGGATAGAGAAAATTTGGTACATTTACACAATGGACTATGATTCAGAAGAAAAAAACAATGGAATCCTGAGATTTGCAGGCAAATGGATGGCACTAGAAGAAACTATCCTGAGCGAGGAGGTAACCCAATCACAAAAAGAGAAACATGGCATTTACTCTCTCATAGATGGATTTTAGACATATATCTGGGTAGTGCCAGCCTACAATCCCATGGTCAGAGAGTCTGGGAAACAGAACCTTCTTTCAGTGTCTGATGGAATCCAATGGCTAAGCACTGAGCTGAAATCAAGAAATCCAGTGACAGAGAGGGAAGACTGATGACCAAAGGGATTAAGACTGGGCTGGTTTAACCCCCAGAAACAGCTGACCTGAGAAGGGTTAGCTCTTAAATCCCAGACTGATGCCTGGGAATCCAGCATGGGACTGATCAAGACCCCCTGAATGTGGGTGTCAGTGAGGAGGCCTAGGTAATCTATTGAGCCTTGGGTAGTAGATTAGTATTTATTCCCTGTATACAAATGGACTTTGGGCTCCCATCCAACAATGAGAGATTCACTCTCACCCTGAACACTTGGGGGAGGGTCTAGGCCCTGCCCTGGATGAAATGACAGACTATGGATACCCCCATGGAGGGCCTCACCCTCCCTGGGGAAATGAGGGGATATTGCGGGGGTTGTTGAGAGGGCACGGGAGGAGGAGAGGGAAACAGAGAGGGACCTGGAATGGACATGTGAAGCAACCTTTTTTAATTTAAATTTAAAAATTATATATATATGTATATGTGATAATCGAGAATTCTCAATAGAGGAATCTAAAATGGCTGATAGACACTTAAGGAAGTGCTCAACATCTTTAGCAATCAAGGAAATGCAACACAACACAATTCTGAGATACCATCTTACACCTGTCAGGATGGCTAAAATCAAAAACTCCAATGACAGTCTATGCTGGAGATGATGTGTAGAAAAAGGAATACTCCTCCATTGTTGGTGGGAATGCCAACTTGTACAGCCACTCTTGAAATCAGTATGGTGGTTTCTTAGGAAAATGGGAATCAGTCTACCTCAATATCCAGCAATTCCTCTCTTGGGCATACACCCAAATAATGCACATTCATACAAGGACATCTGTTCAACTATGTTCATAGCAGCGTTGTTTGTATTAGCTCCTCTTTAAATGTATGGTAGAATTTAAAACTATCCAGCTCTGGCATTTATGTGTTGTTGTTGTGAGGCTTTTAATGACTGCTTCTATTTCCTTAGGGGTTATGATATCCATCAAAAAATTGTATATTTCTTTTAGGTTTTCCAATTTTTTAGAGGACAGGTTTTTGAAGTATGACTAAATTATTCTCTGGATTTCCTCAGTGTCTGTTATCATGTCCCCCCTTTTTCTTTCTGATTTTTTTTTAACTTGAATATTCTCTCTGTGTCCATTGGTAATTTGGAGAAGGGTTTACCTATCTTGTTGTTTTTCTCAAACAACCAACTCTTGGTTTCACTGATTCTTTGTATTGTTGTTTGTGTTTCTGTTTTATTGATTTCAGTACTCAGTCTGTTTATTTCCTGCCATCTATGCCTCTTGAGTTTGTTTGCTTCTTGTTGTTCTAGAGCTTTTAGGTGTGCTGTTAGGTTGCTAGTATAAAATAATCTCTAAATTCTTTATGAAGGCACTTATTGCTATGAACTTTCCTCCTAGGACTGCTTTCATTATATTCCATAAGTTTGGATAAATTGTTCATTCAGTTTTATTAAAGTTTAGGAAGCCTTTAATTCCTTTATTGCTCCCTTGACCCAGTGGTAATTCAGTAGATAATTCTTTAGTTTCCATTAGTTTGTAGGCTTCCACATGTTTTCGTGTTGTTGAATTCCAAATTTAATCAGTGGTAGTCTGACAGTATGTAGAAATATTTTGATTTTCTTGCATCTGTTGATACTTGCCTTGTGACCAAGTATGTGGTCAGTTTTGGAGAATTTTCCATGAGGTGCTGAGAAGGTGTATTCTTTTGTGTTTCGGTAAAATGTCCTTTAGCTATTTGCTAGGTCCATTTGGGTCATAAGTCTGTTAGCCCCAGCATTTATCTGTTTAGTTTTTGTCTGGATGGCCTGTCCATTGGTGAGTGTGGGGTGCTGAAGTTCCCCCACTATCAGTGTATGAGGGTCAACATGTGATTTAAGCTTTAGTATTGTTTCCATTACAAATGAGGGTGCCCTGGTGTTTAGGGCCTAGATGGTGAGATTTGGAATGTCATTTTGGTAGATTTTTCCTTTTGAGTATAAAATGTTCTTCACTATCTGTTTTGATTAATTTTTGCCTGAAGTCTGTTTTGTTATATATTAGAATAGCTATAGCAGCTTGATTCTTGGAGCCATTTGCTTAGAAAATCTTTTTCCAATGCTTTATTGGGAAAGCTTTAATGTTGAGGTTTGTTTCTTGTATGCAGCAGAAAGATGGGTCTTGTTTGTGCATCCATTGTGTTAGTCTGTGTCTTTTTATTGGGAAATTGAGTCCATTGTTTTTGAGAGATATCAATGACCAATGATTCTCATTTCCTGTCATTTTGTTGTAGTTAGTGGTGCTGATAGTGTGTGTGTGTTTACCTTCTTTGGGTTATGCTAGTGTACAATTAGTGCCTGTGTTTTATGGGTGTAGTTAACCTTAGGTTAGAGTTTTCCTTCTAATACCTTCTGTAAGGCTGGATTTGTAGATAGATACTATTTAAATTTGACTTTGTCGTGGACTAGCTTGTGATCTCCATCTATGGTGATTGAAGGGTTTTGCCGTGGCTCACAACTGTGGTCTCAGAGTCTGCACAACATCTATCCTGGCTCTTCTGGCTTTTAGTAGGGTCTCCATTGGGAAGTAGGGTGTAATTCTAATAGGTCTGTCTCTATATGGTATTTGGCCCCTTCCTCTTGCAGATTTGTTCTGTGTCTTTAGTATTTTGGTTATTATGTGAAGAGGGGTCTTTCTAATCTAGTCCAATCTATTTGGTATTCTGTAAGCTTCTTGAACCTTTATAGGCATGAAAATGTTCTTTTATGATTTTCGTTTAATATATTGTCTGTACCTTTGAGTTGGAATTCTTCTCCTTCTATTCCTATTATTCTTAGGTTTGATCTTTTTATTGTGTCCCAGATTTTCTGGATACTTTGTTACACGTTTTTTAGATTTAACATTTTCTTTGACCCATGTGTTAGTTCTTCTATCTTGTCTTCAGAGCCTGAGATTCTTTCTTCCATCCATCTCTTGTATTCAGTGTGTGGTGCTTGCACCTGCGGTTCCTATTCACTCACCTAGATTTTCCATTTCCAGAATCCCTCAGTTTGTGTTTTCTCTATTCCTTCTATTTCCATTTTCAGGTTTTTAACTGTTTTATTCATTTGCTTCAACTGTTTGCTTTTTGCTTGATTTTCATGACATTCTTTTGGAGATTTATTGATTCCCTCTAATTGTTTGCTTGCCTTTTCCTTAATTTCTTTAAGGCATTTATTCATTTTTCTCATTAAGAACCGCTATCATCATAATAAAATTGGTTTTAAGGTTATTTTCTTATGCTTCAGCTGTGTTGGACTATTCAGGGCTTGCTGTAGTAGGATGGCTGGCCTCTGACAGTGACATATTTACCTGGCTATTGTTGTTTGTGCTCTTACACTTATATTTAGTCATCTGAATTTGGAGTGATTATGGGTCTAGGTGCCAATTTCTGGATTTGTCATTGCTGGATGGGTGTCTTCTTCCTTGGTTTCTCTTTCCTCTCTGGTCTTCTGGCCGTCATAAACTGTGGTTGATTAGAGGGTCTCTACCCACATTGGGGCCTGGACATCTGATGGCCTAGATGGCCTCTGGTTCTTCAAGGGTTTGCTTTTCAAGTGCGGGAGTGTGAGTGTGGTCTCTGATCTGGCCAGGGCTCCACGGAGGCTCAGGATCCTGTCTTGGCTTTTGGTGAGGTAGGAGGTTTCTGCCTTGTTTTCAGAGAGTTGGACTGGTCCCTGATGAGGTGGAAGGCTTCTGCCAGAGTTATGGGCCAGGATATGGTGATCTAGTGTAACTTTTTCAACTGGAGACTGAACAGTGTTATGTGATACATTTAACAGTGTAATGGAAATGAAGAAAACAGTTGAAATGGGCTAGGTGTATAGATCAGGGTAGAACACTTACCAACCTTTTGCAAGGCCTTTTTTTTTTTTTTTTTTTTTTTTTTTTTTTTGCCCAGAACAACAAAAGCATAAAAGAGAAAAGAAATGGAGAAAAAAGGGAAGAAGGAGGAAAAAAAGGGAAGACTGTAAGAGGTGGGCATGGGGAAGAAAACAGGGAGAAATCAATGCAATTTGAAGGAGTAAATTATTGAAGATAAGGAGCAGGCATTCAGAGATATGAGGACTGATATGAGGCTGTGTGATATAGGTATTTTGTGATCTCTCATCTGACAAAGAGGGAGAAAATAGAGAACAGAATATGCTGAAAATATATGAAATGTATCAAGTTTCTTGAAGAACAAACTCATGTTTAAAAATACTAGAGGAAATTTAGCTAAATGAATACATAGGAAGCCATAAGTGTATAGATTATAAAATGCTACAACTAAGAGAAGAAAATCTTGAAAGCCTGAGAGTTTTGTGTGTGTGTTGGGGATGAAGGTAATAGGACATTGTGTACAGGAAGTGGTGTTTCAAAGATGATTGATTTCTCACTAAATACAGTAAAGGCAAGGAGGGCCACCGAAATAAATCCCTGATAATGCCAAAAGAACATCCTTTCCACTGGCATTTTTGTCTCCAGAAAGAATATATTTTTTTAAAGAAAGACCATGCAGAATTTTCAAATAATAACAGCTGATGATCCGCTGCTAGCAGACCAGAAGCACAAAGAAATCTGAAGGAGTTTGCTGAGTGTTGGGAATCCTTAAAACTTGAAAAGTCAGACCTACAGGGAGGCATCAAAACCAGAAGTATGGATAAATATATAGGTGCACATAGTCTTATGTATGTGTGTACAGGTGTATGTGTATTTGTTGTGTGTCTGTGTACAAGTGTAATATGTGCCTTGTATATACACGTGTGTACAGATGTCAGCTCCCGTGTGTTCACAGAAACCAATGAAAGTGCTGGGGGTTCTCCTTTATCAATATTCACTTTTACTTCCTCTAAGAAAGGCTTTCAATGAATCTGTAGCTAATCTGGTAGCTAGCAAGCCTCCTGTCTCCACCTCAGACAGTGCTGGGGTTATAAATGAGCACAATTACAACCTGGTTTTTATGTGAATTCTAGAGATTTGAACTTGACTCTCAAGGTTTTGTGAGTTGCCACTGTGCCCTGGTGGGCTTTTGGTAATGTAGCTCTTCTTTGAGTCACCCATGTTCCAGTAAGGAAGCTCCATGAATCATTTATGTCCTCGATGCTCTGTTGGGATAAATAGACACATGTTTGCATCTCCCCAGGAAAAGTCAAACAACAGTTTATAATCTGAAGCCCTGGAATGCTCAGATGGTTGCAGTGAGTTCAAGGTTACCTGAGCTATGCAGCAAGCCCTTATCTCAAAACAACAGCAACAAGAATACAAAGAAAAATGAACAAAATATCACGTAGTGAATCAGAATACTGAGAGTTGGACTCAGCAATTTATATTCTGTATTACACATTCCTCTACTTGTTGCTGTCCCCAGGGTTGAAGCTACCAACACAGACATGCCTTGCCAGCTCTCTTGTGCTATAAAAGGGCAAGGCCTTCATGAGTCTGCTTTCTTCAGATAGATACATCTGTCTGCCCCAGCAGCAGGACTGCTTTCCTCTCAGCTGCAAAGAGCTGGATAAGGCAGAATGGTCTTCGAGGACTGTGTTATCAAAGTGTCATCAGTTATGAAAGCCTAACATTTTTCTTTTACTAACTTTCCTGTTCCCCCAGTTTGCCAGCCTTTTATAGGCATTTGATGGAGACAGAATTACCATCATCTGACCCTTCCACTTTTCTGATGAGACCTGCAAAGGAGTGAATACCAGCGTTCTCGGTCAACTCACACATTCGTGGCATGGGCAGATTTGGCAACCAGGATTTACGAAGACAAGCCTGTGGCACTGACTGCATTTATATAAAGCCGATGCTTTGTTGAAGGTAGAGAGCCTGTCAGAAAATGATAGAAGGCTAACAGTACCTATAATGCATTGTCAGGTGAGTTGTGGGTGCTTGAGAGAAGCCACTTTCCTCTCTCTGAAAGTCACCTTCCATTACATTGAGGCCAAAGAAAGAAGCTCTTCAAAAAGAAGTTGATGTGAAATCAGGAAATCAATTTACAATGCAGAGAGTAGGGATTACATGTGCATAGCTTCTTTAAAGTACATAATTTGTACCTTTCAAATATTTAATTAAAGTAATATACATTAGAAATTCTATACAAATTTTCTAAATACTTTTCCAGTAACTCTCTAGGTTGGTGAATAGGGCTCCATCTTGAAGAAATACACTAGTTTCATAGTGAGTATCCTAATTTGAGACTATGAATATTTAATGTATCTACATCTAACTCTTTTCCATTAATTTTAAACATTTCGTTATCTATTCAATAGTGGCTATGATTCAGATTCTTAATAGATACCACCCCAGTTTTTGCATATCTTAGTTCAGTGAGGTGCCCAGGTCTACAGCGATGTTTGTGAGATGATGTACAAAGCAGTGATCTTGGGAGTAAGTCAGACCTGGAGGTTAAGGGAAACTTTCTGAGACATGTGATTGGAAAAGCAGTACAAAGGATGCTTAGGATTGGGAAAGTGACAGGAGAAGATAGAGAACAAAAGACTCTTTTGAGGAGAGGAGCTGACAGGTCAGAGGTGAGACAGAGGACATGCCATTCTGAATAGACCCAGAGTGACCCAGTCTACCTGAAATGTGGGAGTGTGTCATGGCATGCCTGTGGATGTCAGAGGACTCTGTTCTCTCCTTCCACCATGTGTGTCTGTATTAGTTGTTTTTCTGTTTCTCTGATAAAACACCATGACCAAGGTGACTTACAGAAGCAAGTTTACATTGTATTTATGATTTCAGAGGGTTAGAGATCACAATGGTGGAGACAGCCCACAGCAGACATGGTGACTGGAGCTGGAAGCTGAGAACTACCATCTCAAACCACAAACAGTAAACAGACATCTTTAACTCGGAATGGTGAGTGGTTTTTGAAACTCACAGCTGGACCCTATTAACATAATTCCTCCAGCAAGATTGTACCCCTAAGACTCCTCAAACAGCACCAACAAATGGGAATGTCTCATTCAAACCATCTTAGGGTCTCTGATCTCAAACTCAGATCAACAGGTTTGATGGGCCTCTAGCCACTTAAATAGCTCACTGCCCCTTTATCTGTAAAAGTTTTATTGTGTTTTGAGGAAATTATCATTTATAGCTTTGGGGATACCTTGGGAGCCCTGGGACTAAATCCTAATGTGCCTTACCAGTTCTGAAAAGCCTTTAGCTGTCATGTCTTCAGTGTGGCCACTGTTCTTCCTAGACATCTGAAGCTCAGGGTATCTCCTTTTGCTTCTTCACTGTCTCACCTAAGCTTCCACATTATTAATGGTCTCCTTTCTCTCTGGACTTAGTCATTTCTTTTGGGTATGGATGTCTTTATGACCCTTTCATTACACAATGGACTTTGCTTTTTTACATTTAATTTTTACAATTTCATTTATGAGTACTGTTTTTTATGTTTTGTTTTGTTTGCATAATTCCCATGACTTCATCTCCCTGCTACAACTCTTCCCATGTTTTCCACTATGGCCTCTCAAATTCGCAGACTCTTATTTAGTTATAGTTATACACACACACACACACACACACACACACACACACACACACACACAATCACACTTCACACACACACACACACATCACATTTCACACACAAGTAAATTTCCTGTTTAGTGTTGATCACTTTGTACATTTGTTTAAGACAGACTCGTTGAAATTGGATAAACCATCAGAGGTTTAATATCCCTGGAAAAAACTAATTCTCCCTCTCTCAACAGCCCTCAATTGACTGTAGCTCTTCACCTGGAGGAGAGCCCCTGTGAACTTTCCCAGATACTTGTTGACATGTCAGTCTGGTTTTGATTGACTTTAATATTTAGCCTTTCAGTTCCTTCCTTTTAACAAATGCCAAGATTATATTAGCTTAAAATCGCCACCCACATTTTCTTCATACAACATTAATGTTAATTTAAGTGAGAGACTCATGTAAAAATTTCCTAATGCTTATAATGGTACAGGGGGACACCAACTTCTAGACAGACAAGTTTCTTTAAAATCTTCATCTAGCTCTAGGCAGAGTATTTCCTTTTCACTCACCTTGTCTTTGAAGATTTGATACTTTGTGTTCTGTTCTGCAATCAGGCATTAACTATGTAAGTCATTTTAATCAAAGCTAATTTAGTCACTTACCTCCTTGTGTTCGTAATTTTATTTTAATTTGAAATTCCATATTCCTGTCTTTCATGCTAGATAGGCTAGGCATTTCAGAATAGCTTTGGTAGTAAACTATACTCTACAATCGTTGTTGTTTCAAGAGGAGAACCATTTAGGACTTCTATCTTGAAAAACTTTGTTTTTGTCATGGAAGTCAACCTTGAGTCAGAAAAGGTATTAACCCTTCCTGTAAGAACTCTTTTTAAAGTTTCTGGGAGCAGTAGGAGTTAGGAGTGTTACCTAGGCTACTAAAGTCATACAGGATGAGGCAAAGCCTAGTCTTAGATAATCATGGAGGTATGATTGGGAACTAAGGCAGAAAAGAAGGCTACCCTGTTGTCTCGGTGTTTTCATTGCTTTTATAAAGATCATAACACTAAGCAGTTTGAGGAAGAAAGGGTTTATTTTGCTTACACTTTCACATCATAGTTCAGTATCCAAGGAAGTCAGGGAAAGAGCTCAAAGCAGAAAGTTGGATGCAGGAGCAGATGCAGAGGCCGTAGACATAGAAGAGTGCTCACTATGAGCTTATTTACTCACGGCTTGTTCAGTATGCTCTCTTATATCACCCATGACCACCTGTGCAAGATAAGTGTCTCCCACAGCAAGCTGGGCCATCCAGCATCAATCTTCAATCAAGAAAATGCTCTAGAGACTTGCCTATGGTCTACTCCTATGAAATAATTTTCAAATAAGACCCCTTCTCTTCTTACCAGGTAACCCCGACTCATGTCCAGCTGGCATAAAAACTAACAAGTATACCCTGGGCCAAAGAAGCAGGATGTGTCCATCTGAGTGAGACTACATTTATACTATAATGAAAAAGACTTGCAATCATTGCCAATTGATTAGTTGCTCTGCCCCAGAATGTACGACTAAAGAGAATAGGTATAGAGGGAAGTCAGATAATAGGTGACGAGGGTTCTGTCAGGAGAAATGTGTCCCACAGTACAGTATAGTGATGATAGTTTGTAACAACTCCCCATTTATCTTACGCAGTAGTAGAAAGGAGTCCAAAGGCTCCAAACAGGAAGACATAATAAGCATCTGCAACTGCTAATTATCTTGATTTGATCATTACATCTTGCAGATGTGAGCTAAATTATCACGGTTTATACTGTAGACACGTACAATTATTATGTGTTGGTCAGGAAGAGAAAATGAAATTGCAAGTGGAATGGCAGATAACACTGGGGACAAAAAAATGGCAAATGTCAGATAATATACTTAGAAAAAGTCACCCAGAGGACAACAAACACTGAGAGATCACCTGAAGAAAAAAAAGATCTAAAAACAATATAGAGACAAGGAACAGAAAATTAGGAAGGTAGAAATGAGGTAGAACCCGAGAAAGGAAGGAAGCACACGCGGTGCAATCAAGTGCATCTTTGTCTCTTGTTTAGCTGGAAGGTTGGAGATGCAAGACTCTATGGAAATCATTTCCAGCCCTTGGGCATGTGCTAATTACTGCCCGTAGGGAGCCTCTGCGTTTCTTTCTTACTAATGTTGAACAGGATACAAAGATGGCAAGAACACTGTTCCCATGATCTGGGAAATCAACCTTTATTACTGATGTTTGCTTGTAATTTTTTAGGTTTTTGTTGTTGTTGTTGTGGTTGGTGTTTTTGTTTATTTGCTTGTTTTTTCAAATGAAATTTGACTTTCTCCTGAAAAATTTTAAGAAGATTTAGAGAAAAACAATATCTTCAATGGAATGTAATTTTAGTAAATAGCCAAAGACCAGTTTTTCTATTTTTCCTTAGCCTCAGTCAGCAGGTACTATGAACCAACTACACTGAGATCCTTGAACAAGTATTTCAGAAGATTTTCAGTTAAATTTATAATGCAAGAAGATGGAAATCTCAGAGTGCTTGCAGGACAGCAGTGAAGGTCCTATTGCACAGTCTGATTCTAGCAGAATCACTTAGAGCATTTTCACATGTGTATGTTCTGTGTTTGCAAATGTGGAAAAGACAGTTAAGATGATTTCTCACAAGCATTTGTTGGTTTTGAAAGAATTACCATTCAGTTGTTGAAGATATATGAAGATGGACCTCCAAATATAATTTAGGTTTATGTTAATAACATCAGTATCAGTCTGATTTCTTTCATGTAGATTTCCAGTGAATTACTCAACACCTCTCTTGCCAAAATCACATGAAAAGGAAGAAGCCTTTCACCAGTACAGTGAAATAAGAACTAGTGACAGCATTTTCTGGAAACAGTGAGAGTCCTGCTCCATCTTGAGAAAATAGAAGAAAAATGAAGAAAGGGCAGATATAACCTGGTACCAAGCCTATCTGGGAAGAAGTGGTCTTCCTGTAGTTTGCATCTTCAGAGTCCCCCAAATGGCAGTGTATTTAAGAGATGATCCCATGATGATGCTATTGAGAGACTATTGTGAAATAGGGCCTCATGGAAGATTTAGGTCATTGGGGGCGGGGACGTGACTTTGAAGAACACTGTGGGACCTCTAGATCCTGATGTAAGCAATTTTCAGTCTGTCAAACATTCCTGCAAGGATGTGACTCAACACCACAGGCCCAAAGCAACAGAACAAGTTGGTTATGGATTGGAACCACAACCACTGGGAGGTCAAATACACTTTTTGTGTTCATTACCTTAGGTATTTTGTTATATCAATGAACACTAGTCTCAAAGAAATCTTTGATGCTATTATGTGCCTGGATAAACTAGGACCTGATCTAGGACTAAAGTCACAGTAAGTATTTTCAATTGCCATAAGTAATTGTGTGGGACATAACTGTAAGTCAGACAGAAACAGTGGGATCACTTATCTGAAGGAACATGAAAGTCCTGGTTTACAATTAGATTCTAACATTAACACATACTACAATTATAAAAATAGATAAAAATATACTCATATTTGATTGTATATACACATATATACATGTGTGTGTATGCACACACAACTTCATCATAATTAATTTCTGGCTACAATCAAGGAAAATTGACTTCCAAAAGAAACGTGTTCATTCCTCACTTTCTCTAGCTGCCTACTCTTTCAGCTGGTTAAATAAATGAACAAACTAATTTATCCCTTTCCTCTTCTTACAGATCCTAAAGATTCAGAAAGGGGTGTTGCAATGTCTAGTAGGCCCCAGTAATAAGGCTTCCTTGTATAGTGAAATAAACAGAAACAAAAGAGGTCATTATCAAACACACAAAAGTGTCTTCCAATTTGCAAGTAAAACACAAATATTAACCTGTTAAAATGAATGTACTAAGCATTGGGGGAATTTAGAAAATATTTTCTATTCAATTCAACAAATATGTGAGATATTATAACCAGAAGCATCATAAAGAATATTTCTAATTTAGCAAGCAAATGACATTTCTTCACAATAATCTAAATATCAATCTCTATTTTGTTGTTTCCCATCTAAACTTAAATATGTGGCAGCTAGCAATCAAAAGATGTTGCTTCTAGTTTGTGCTCTTCGGGTGGTTCAATGTTATCCAAATTGTGTTTGCCATTCTAATTTAGAAAACTGAGAGAAAACATTCTATGAAACCTTTGAATGAGTTAATATGAAGCTTACATGGTGTCATATATGTAAAAATGTCTGCTTTGTAGAAGAATCTAAGCAAATTTTAGTTTCTTTTCTTTCATTTCCCTGTCCTTTGTTTCTGTGCATTCCCTCCTTCTTTGTCTATTTTCATTTTCTCCTACTTTATAGCTACATTTCTATACCATGCTGTATTTTCTCATTGCAGTTCCATTCTCTGATTCACACAGCACTAGCTCACTGCAGTCTTGTCATTTAATTAGTCTCTTCCCATATCATTTTCCTTTCCTCCTCATTCTTTTCTTTTTCTGTTTTGTCTTATGGTTGGAGAGCTATGGTTGGCCTTGATAGTGTAGAGATGGTCCCACCTCAGATTCCTTGTGTTGGCATACCCAGTTTTGAATGCATCTTCCCAGATCTTGCATTCTTTCAAGTTACCCCCTTTTGACTTTTTGTTATTTGTAATGTGAAGATAGTATTTGTCCTTTAGGGAGTCTATATTGTAGAGAAGAAGTGCTTGTGAGCGCTGTTTGTGAAGTCCAACATTACACTCATGAACCACTAAGCTATTGAGGAAATGGCAAAAAGTTTGAAGAAAGCCAGTGTGAAGTAGGGATCGAAAGATTGTCTAAGGAAGGTGTATCATGGTCCACTGCTTCTCCCCATGTGGTCTGGAGCCACACCTGGTTTAGAAACAGTGCTCTCGACTTTCAGGCACTCTTGGGTGTGACCAAGTTCATTTCCTTAACCTCAGTTTGCCCCATTTTCTAGGAATACTGATATTTAAAGAGGATAACGGATGTGAGCCGATTAGCATAATGCCTAATTGGGCTGCTGAGGAGATGCTAATTCTCATGGCTTTCAGGATCTCCCAAGGGAGTGATGAGAATTAAAAAGCACAACTGAAGGATACTGCAGGAAACTCCTTCGGTTACCTATACACTTACCTTTTATCCCTTTTAATTCACAACTCCTTTCCTTCATTTAGGGGCCTTGTGAAGTTCCTAACAGAGGTGATATGAACTCCCCTTTTGACATTGAGAAACTGTAGTATGCTTTAAAATCTGAATGAAGAGAAAATAACTCAGGATGGACATTGAAGCAGACTCATTTAATTCTGAATGCATGCCTAAAACCTTCAGTTACTGAAATGAATCACATACCAGAGTTTGGTGAATAGAGGTGACAGGTGAGGTTTGGAGTACAAGAGTGAGAACTGAGTGCATGTTGCACCTGTTATAAACAAGGAAAAAGTATTACTTTGATAACTATTAATTAAATTTTTATTTCAATGTTTCTGTGAGTAAGGCAGATTTTCAGTAGTTTGTAGTTTTTCATTGCAAGGCTAATGTCTTAAATTTTAATGTTTAGTATTCTTACATATGTCAAAATGAATTTGAAATCATATATAAACATGTCATTTGCATGCTGATTAACTGTCACAATTTTCTCTTAATGAGCTCATAACTGAAAATGCACATAGTTGCAGCTGCACAGATTTCTACTCATACCCAATGTTAATGTAAAAGAATCCTTTTCTTAAGAAACTCTCTGATTAATGTGTAAGTTAAACATTTTGTTTATACATGCAATTTATAATGGATGTTAAATTGTGAATTATTTATACACAGAGCTTGGATTTTCAGATCAAGAATGTAAATACTGAAAGGTCCAACCAATCTAAAGTGCAAACTTATTGTGATCAAATCAAACACATTGGAACCCTGAAGCTAGAAACTGCACTGTGGCATTACCAACATTGAGGCAGGCAAGGGAGCTGTTTCTCACAGGATTCTGAACTGCTCTAGAAATAATTTGAGTGTGAGACAACAAGCATCAGCTCACAACCTCTTTCAGCAGCTCTGCAAACGTGTGTTCAGAGACCTCCTGAAACTTAACTGACTCTGTCCCAGCTGCTGGTGTTCATGCCAGTTCCAGTTCCCTTCGACGTATCAGAGGCTCCGAAAAGTTCTCCGGGAATGCTAAAGTTACTGTGTCCTCTCAGAAGTAGGCTAGAGTGGATTTCAGCTCTGAAAACCATCCAAGGAAATGCTTGGACTGCATGTCCAAGTGTGTTTAGGGGAACCCATGCCAATCTGGTAATTCAACATCCTCTCACCAGAATCCCAGGGCAAGTAAGGCTGTTGGATATACAGCCTTCATTCTCCAAAAGCAGCTCCTAATATACAAGAGAGTTTAACTTTGAAGTCTGGAGTCTCATTCACATATTTTTTAAAAAATAAAAGTTCATAGTACAGCTAGCAAGATGGCTCAGCAGGTAAAAGCACTTTCTGTCAATGCTGATGGCCTGAGTTTGATCCTCAGGGTACACATGATAGAAGAACAGAATCAACCCCAGCAAGTTGTCCTCTGATGTCCACTCTGGAAGACAACGCAAGCATTCTTCCCCTACCTCAATACACAAAGTAAATAAAACTTTTTATTGTAAATGGAGTTCTTAATTGGTCTAAGTAATAAAAACCTGGAGTCAGATGTAGAAGAAAATGCTGAGAGATCAGAGAAGAGTAAGCCATGGCCACACCTTATCTCCTTAGCACTTTTGCAGACAAGAAAGCAAGTTCCTGTTTCTCCCTGATTATATTCTGTTTCTGCCCAGCTATCTCACTTCCTGTCAGTCTGTACATACGTCCAGACCTCCATGGCTAGCTAGTGGCATGCTCCATTCTTTGACCCCCAGACAGGCTTTATTTGTACAAGCAAGTTATCACCACACTTTATAAAGTTCATAGTCATTGTAAGCTTGAAATGTTAAACTATCTCATTAAAGAGTAATTTTGCCTGTGTATTAATAGGGACTCACAGAATCTTCTTACCTCCTTCAATTCTCTTTTAATTTGTACTAACTGCCCCCTAGTCTCTCCTTTTAATCAAAATAATGTTGATCTCATAGACACACATATTTATTTTGGTTAACAGTAAGAGTCAACACTGCCCACTCACCAGCATTAACTAGCTACAAAGTGACTATATTAGCAGCATGAGTACCTTTGTCAAAGAATTTCCTTACTGTATTCTGATGAGTTAGTATTGTGTGTCATGCTACAGAGTCACTGAAGTCACTGTCCCTAATCCCCAAGTGAAGGAATTATGTTATTCTATAGTGAACCTATAGTTTTTCTTAGTTTCTGCAGTAAGATTTTTTTAAGTCAGTAGTGAATTATGATGAAATGAAAGGAACAGTTCATATTGAATTTGGTTTCAGACATAAGTAAGAACATCACTTCAAAAACAGTTTATCACATTGAAATGATGGTTATTGCTCTACAGGTTTCTAGCACTTGTGAAATAACCAGGAGAGAGTTTTACTTTTTTAAGGGAAAAAGAAATGGAATCCAAATAACATTTTACTGACACATTACTGCTTTTCTGTTACTTCAAATAAACTCTTCAGTTAGGGAGGCAATTTTCAAGTTAGAGAAAAGAGCAGAAGACCAAAGAGACATGGACTCTAAATCCATCACTCATTGACTATAACAATGTGCTCTTAATTTTCTGTGTGACTCTCACATTAGAGCTGACAAAGGCACAGCAGCATCAGGCATAGCAGACATGTGCAAAGACCATTGGAGAACTCAGTAATAACCAAACTTCCATAATGTTCCATAGAAAAAGGTGAAAGTGTATGTATCAATAGTTGTATCTGTACATACAGAAAATATCTATTGACAGGTAATAATTGCATTCAATCACAGGATCACATAAGGCAATGTAGGAAAGCAGAGAATGAACATTAAGGAAGATATGAAAAACAGTTTATGAGTGATGGATAGTAATAATTCTCTTTCCGTTTTCTTCATGGTAAAATTGCTTCCAAGTCTTTATGCATTAAAATTAAAATGTGTGTGTGTGTGTGTGTGTGTGTATCAGTTTCTCTTCCATGGAAACATACTTTGTTCATTTATAAATTAAATGAAGAACATTTGTATCAATTCAGAGAGCCAGATAATTTTCCTGGCTAAATATATATTTTATTACTAAATTTGCCCAGCATTAAAAAACAGTTGCATGGTGTTGCTCTGCCTACAGTTTGAACTAGTGACAGATAGCCTGAGTCCAGTGGCCCAGCTTTGCTGACTCCGTTTCCTCTGCCCCCTCTCCTGCCCTCCTTTCCCCATCTTATCCATTTTCGGCAGACCCCCTTGTTTCTCAACACCTGGATGTTTCTTGATGCATTTGTCTTTCCTATCATATGTATAAGCTTTTATTTTTCCTTATTTCTCTCAGCCTTCCATATTTCCATTTTTTTCTTTCCTGATTTCTCTTCATGTATCTTATTTCTTCCTCATTCCCTTGGAGAAGTGTGTGTGTGTGTGTGTGTGTGTGTGTGTGTGTGTGTGTGTATGTATGTATGTATGTACGTATGTATGTATGTGTTTCTAGTCTCACACTAAAAGTGGACATGTTTAATTGCATCTATGACTGAAAAAAACAATCAAACCAAAGTGGATATAAGAGTGATCTGTAGACGGATGTGCTAGTGTATGTGACTACAGGTCACACCTGTGTTGCGTCCCTCAGATTGTTGGCTAGATCAGAGCAGTAGTCTGAGACTCCTGTTTGCCCTTCCAGATCCACTTTCCACTTTAGTGTGCTTACTCTGTCAATGGACAGGTGATGGGCCTGCCTGGCCCGTTACCTTCCTCCTGATGAGACCACGTGGGCATGCCCACGTGTTTAAATACATTGAATTGCTCCCTTCAAATGGCATAAAATAAATTTTCATCATGCTGTGGAGAAAAAATAAAACAGCACAATAGAAATTTTGTGTCTTTAGGTTTAGGCTTTATCAGATGGAGCCAAGGAGAGGTGTACAAGGAAGATTGTCCCTCTGAAAATGGGTCTCCTTTCCCCTCCTGAATCCTGGTAACCTCTATTTCCTTCATCTGTGGCTTGGGTTCCCATTTGGTCGTTGGAATTTCCCAGACACCTTGTTTTCTACTTATATCTGTGATAAACCAACTTTCCTCAAGGTATCATAGGTGGAGTGCATGTTTTCTATTAGAGTCTTGGTGTACACAACCATATTAATTTCAATAATTCATTTATTTGTTTGACTAACAGCCTTCCAATATGCCTACTAAGTGCCTGGAATGGAACCAGAATGGAACATATGTAGAGTGGTCATAAACTATCATAGCCTTTGATCTCAAAGAGATTAAAATTTAGAGTGTAAACGTCCACTTCGTTGCATGACCGATTTGAATGATACGTTAATTTTTAAAAAATAATATATTTGATCTAACCTAGCTCAAGCTTAATATAAATAGCACCTCAGGCATTGTGCATGATTGCCTTTTCTTCTTAATATACTTTGTAACAGACAGTGTGTTGAAGAACACATGGGAGTAGCAGGTGCAGATATTTTCAGATAAGAACATAGTAATTAGCTACTAATAAGTTCCACCTGGATAGAGGCACAAGCCAGTTCTCTAACAACTTTTTCCAAGCAGACGAGTCCAAAAGTGTGTACACATCATGGTGTGGGCCTTCTCATTGGAGGTGTCTATTTTTGTCACAATTTCTTTGCAAGGATTTCATATTTCAATGTGTACACATCTAATGAATTGCCATTACCAGAGAAAATGAATCCATAAAAATTTTCTTAAAGCTTAATGGATGCTACATGATTTATACATGTTAAGATATTTAACTGATCCCAGCTATAACCACAATGAGTTACCTCATAACTATCAGTATTGTTGCTGGTTGATAAAAATATATCCCTCACAAATTGTTGGTGAGAAAGGACAGTGACTCTGTTACAATGTGAAAAAAACCCCATAAAATTGCCATATGGCCCAGGTATACTTCTAGTTACACATGCTGAAAGCAACACAACAAAGCAATATTTGCATAAACATATCCATATGACCATATTAACTGTGGTGATATATTGTTTGTGATTTCATAAAGCTTTCTTAAAGATCAGAGAAGCAAAGCAGTCAGCCACTAAAAAGTTCTCATCTCTACCAATGCTCAAACTGAAGGGGCAATCCACCAAACCTGATTGCAACTCCGACTGCAGTGCTCTCCACCAAGCCTCAGAATCCTAGTCTCCTCTCTGAGACTGAACTGAGCTTCTTATATTCTCTCTAGTGCTGGGATGAGCTCAGTTTCTCTTTTAGACTGATTCAGTCTCATGTAGACTTGGGAGGCCTTGAACCCACAGAGATTCATCTGCCTCTGTTTCCCGGGTTCTGGAATTAAAGGGGTGTGCTTCCACTGCTCAACTGCTATGGCTTGTGGCTAGTTTTGCATTCTGATACTCCAGGAAATCTTTATTAGATCATAAATAATATATCATCACAATTAACTACTGCCAAGAGGTAGAAATAGCCCATATGTCTATGGATGGGTGAAAGATTATGCTAAAACATAATGTGGCATACAAACACAATGGAATCTTAATCGTCCTGAAAAAGAAAAATGCATATTACATGTTAAAACTTGCTGAGCCTTGAGGACATGCTAAGTAAATAAAGACAGTTGCAAAAGCTCAAATACTGTGACTCAATGCTGATGGACCATCCATGGTAGTCTAATTCACACACAAAAAAGAAATATAATGGTAGTGTCTAGAAATAAAGGGTGATGAGGGTTGTTTTTAATATGTATATGGGATTGTGCAAGAAGGAAAACTTCTGAGGTAGATTGCAGAATATTGGGAATGTACGTAAACATAACTTAAACTTGTACTTAAGTAGGGTAAAAACCATAATTTATGTTAATTAAAATGTGTAGTGTATGTGTATGAAAATTTACACACGCACATTTCCAATTTTATATGTTGTGCCTTGCAACCTTAGGTAGTAATTCCTAATTTTGAATTTTGAAACTGCTTAATAACTAATGTCATGGGTTGAAAAGAACCATATGGCAGAAATTTTATCTGACCTTAGTGCCTTCGTCTTTCCCCTGATACTCAGAAGGAAAATTTTCAGAAGAGACAAGAAGCTGTAATATCAAACTTTCCCTAGGTAGAATGAAAACATTTTGTTTCGCCTATAACCTGTTGAGTACAACTCCTCTTTAAAGTTTAAAATCATTCAAGAAGTTTAGCTTTGTAAAAAATAATTAATTTAAAAGACATGCTTAGGGCAGAAAGAAAGAGCCAGAGGAGATGGAGGACACCAAGGAAACAAAGCACTCTAAGCACAGTAGGACTGATACACATATTAACTCCCAGACTGTGGCGGCATAGGTGTGCCAGATATGGGGTCCCACTGTGGAGAGAAGTGTACCCAATTCCACATCACAAACCCAGACGCCATTTTCATGATAACTATCTGTTAATTACCACTGGCAAATTAAAAATTAGTTTTCTGCAAGGGAGTTCAACTGGAAAAAACAAACCACTCTTAAGGGTAGGCTGCATGTCCAACAGTAGATGACAACACAAAACAAACTCAAAGGCGTCTTTGGAAGTTCTTTGTCTTAGAATGTTGTTTCGGGACATTTTTTTTTTCACTTGCAGGTCACCCTCTGACTCCTACAAACCACAGAATCAACTGACCAGGGCTTACAGAGACTGAACTGACAACCAGGGAGCCTGTATGGGCCTGACCTAGATCCTCTACATCTATGTTATACTTGTGAAACTTGGTGTTCATCTGGGACTTGTAGTGGTAGGAGAAGGGATTGTGCCTGACTCCTTTGTCTGCTTTGGGGACTCTTCCTACTACTGGTTTGTGTTATCAAGTATTAGTGTGAGGGGAGGGTTGGTGCCTACTCTTTTTTTTTCTTTTTTACTTAAATTAGAAACAAGCTTGTTTTACATGTTAATCCCAGTTTCCTCTCCCTCCCCTCCTGCCCTGTGTTCCATCTACCCCTTACCCCATCCCTTTTCTGCTCCCCAGGGAGGGTGAGGCCTTCCATGGGGGATCTTTAAAGTCTATCATATCATTTGGAGCAGGGCTTAGACCCTCCCCCATGTGTCTAGACAGAGAGAGTATCCCTCTCGTGGAGTGTGCTCCCAAAGTCCATTCGTGTACAAGGCTACATATTTATACACTACCTGAGGCCCCATAGATTAACCAGTCCTCAAAACTGACATCCTCATTCAGGGGGTCTGGAACAGATCTATGCTGGTTTCCCAGTCTGGAGTCCATGAGCTCCCCCTTGTTCAGGTCAGCAGTTTCTGTGGGTTTCTCCAGCCTGGTCTTGACCCGTTGCTCATAACTCCTCCCTCTGTGCAACTGGATTCCAGGAGTTCAGCTCAGTGTTTAGCTGTGGGTGTCAAATTCTGTTTCTATCAGCTCCTGGATAAAGACTTCTCCATTGCTGGTGGGAGTGCAAACTCATGCAGCCACTTTGGAAATCAGTATGGAGATTCCTCAGGAAAATGGGAATCAGTCTACCACAAGATTCAGCAAGTCTATTCTTAGGCATATACACAAAAGATTCACATTCATACAACAAGGAAATCTGTTCAGCCATGTTCATAGAAGCATTATTTGTAATAGCCAGATCCTGGAAGCAGCCTAGATGCCCCCCAACTGAAGAATGGATGAAGAAGATGTGGTACATTTACACAATGGAGTACTACTCAGCAGAAAAAAAACAATGGAATCTTGAAGTTCACAGGCAAATGGATGGAACTAGAAGAAACCATCCTGAGTGAGTTAACCCAGTCACAAAAAGACAAACATGATATGTACTCACTCATATATGGATTTAGACATAGAGCAAAAGATTACCAGTCTACAATGCACACCGCCAGAGAAGCTAGGAAACAAGGAGGACCCTAAGAGAGACATACATGGTCCCCCGGAGAAGGGAAAAGGGACAAGATCTCCTGAGCTAATTGGGAGCATTGTAGAGGGAGAAAGAGTTAGGAAAAGAGGAGGGGAAAAGAGATCGTTAGAGAGCAGGAAGATTGAGTCAGGGGAAGAATAGAGGAGAGCAAGAAAAGAAATACCATAATAGAAGGAGCCATTATAGATTTAAAGAGAAATCTGGCACTAGGGAAATGTCCAGAGATCTACAAGGTTGACCCCAACTAACAATCTAAGCAATAGTCTAGAGGCTACCTTAAATGCTCTTCTCCACTAATGAGATTGATAACCAATTTATATGCCGTCCTAGAGTCTTCATTCACTAGCTGATGGGAGGTACCTACTCTTATTGTAAAATGATATACCATGTTTGCTTGATATCCTTGGGAGACCTGTTCCTTTCTGAAGGAAAAGGTAGGAGGAGAAAATCTGGGAGAGAAGTGGAGATGGGGGAGAGAATGGAAAGAGAAGGGGGAGGGGAACCAGCAGTCAGGGTATATAATATATGAGAGATGAATAAATAAAAAAAATCATTGTTTTGGATAGAGAAACACTAGACTTCATTTGCTACTACCCCAGACCTCATTCAAAATCAAATATTCATGTAATTAAATTTTTTATGTCAAAGAGAATGTAGATAAAGCATCACAAAAATTTAGGAACAAAGGTTTACTTGAGGAAATTAGAAGCTATTGATTCTAAGTTCCCAGATGTCCAAGCTAAAAGGAGAAGTGTTTGGATATCTTTGACTAACAGAAGAAAGAGACAAACAAGTTATGTTAGCATAAATTTCTAGGTGTTGATTATTCTGCCATTATTTACATGTCCCATATATGTTGCCTCTCCTCTCATGCATGAGGCTCATCTGAGAACATTTGCCTGCTTTTCCTGGTCCATCATTTAAATGCATGTGTTCCTGTAAATGATTTCTCTATATTTACATAATCTAATTTTTCCATATGTTGTGCCTCCTTACTAACCACAAATTTTTAGTGTCTAGGTGGGCCACATTTGATCTTTTGAGCCCTGTGTCTTAGCTAGTGTTTGTATTGCTGTGAAGAGATACCATAACCACAGCAACTCTTACAAAGAGAAAACATTTAATTAAGGTAGGTAGCTTACATTTTCAGAGGTTTATTCTATTACCATCATGCTGTGACATGGTGTTGTGCAGGTATACATGGTGCTGGATAAGTAACCGTGTGTTCTACATCTTGACTTGCAGGCAGAAATGTTCTGCCTCTAGAGATTTCAGAAATTACTTTGCACATTTTTGGGCTTTGCTTTTTTAGTGATGCAGCATCTGCCTGCTCTACATAAATGAGAAGCCAAGAACCAGGATGCTGTCACTTCTTTCCACAGTGTATCAGCTCCTAGAACAGTACCTGCAGCTACCACAGATGCCGCCATGTGTTGGATAAAGGAGTGCCTGTACCAAGCCATGAATACAGTCTAATAAAAAAAATCCATCACATGAGCCTTGACTTTCATACTCCATGCCTATTCTACTCCTTTGTAATAGACTGCACCCTACTGAAGATTACATACATTGAAACATGGTCTAAAAAGGTAATGCTAATAATTACTTAGGATTCCCTTTCTTCCCAAACCAGAAAACACAATTCGAAGGTTATGTAAATACAGAAAGATATTTATTTTAATGGAGAGCTCAAACATTGTCTTACTATACAGCAAGAAGCAATGGAGAGCTCAAACATAATTAGACTGCCATGTTTACAGTCTGAAGGGTAGACTAACAGAGTATGGAGATCAAGGATGGGCTGCTGTCACAACTGAAGGCCAGCATGCAAGACTGAGGAGTCTTAGACTTTCGCTAGGCTCAGACTTTTGTTTCAGTCAGGCTTTCATCTCATTGAAGTGGTCCACTTGCATCATGGAGGGTGCTTAGATTAACTCAAATACACAGGCTTAAATGTTAGTTTCATTCAGAAATACTATCACAAAATACTTCTTACAGTATCTCCCCTTGAATATGAATGTCACACTCTCACCTTATTGACTTACATCAGAAGGCATTCTGAAATGTAAAGATTTAATGTTCTGTGGATGTTATATGCACAGCTCTTCGTTTGCCATTAGTCTTAGTGAGATGAGTGAGCAGACTGCCATAATCACTTAGGTTATTCACATGCGTACTATATACACATATGTAATACCGCATTGATATTTTCATGTATAACCTGAAAAGTTGAAAAGACATACCCCCATGCCTCAGTGCCACAATTACACATTTGTGGGTATAATATTTTTTCTTAATCAGGCTCATTCTCTATTATAAAGGTTGAACTTTACCAGAGCAGAGAGGAGTTTAGCAGAATCTCTTTAATTTAGATGAGTAATTGTAATGCCCACAGCCTCAGTTTCTTTATTTCTGAAACTAATGTAATAGCTTTCACGCTGTCACAATCGGATGGTGATATGATTGACAGGATGAAATGAAACATCAAGGGCAAGTGGGGACAGAATTCAGAGAAAGAGAACAGTTCCACAAAGCAGGAGGTAATACAGTGGACTAAAGATGCAGCTATGGTCTTGCATACTCCCCAATACCCCTGAAGAGAGGAAGGATGTGGTGTGGTGGGGAGCTTCCTCTACTATCATCAAAGGACACACCTACAAACACGCACAGGCACACACACACACACACACACACACACACACACACACACACACACACACAGGCTCTACTAACCTGGCTGTTCTGGAGATTCTGGCTTCATGCCTGACCCCTCACTAGGTGCAAATAGCTAGCACAAAATAAAATTATCACCTTCTTGAGTATTTACATGAGGTGGCATGAAGTGAGTTCTATATGCAGGATCAGGCTTCAATAGTACTAGGCTTCAAACTCAGTGAGGAAACCTCCAGCAAGCAATCTTCACAAAAGTCTAACATGGAGATACCTTGAACATAACTGACATATATATATATATATATATATCATATATATATTTGACTCAATTGCCTTTATCAGAATATTCTATGAAATTGATTCTCATTATTGTTATGACACTACATCTTTATTACTCTTTAGGTCACTAATATTATTCAGTATACTCCGCAGAGCGTATGTTTAGTTTTCATGTTCCCAATCTTTTGCACATTCACTATATTCAACATTCTAAAAGGAACACTACTCACTTTTGCGTGCAACTGATGTTAGCCATTACAGAACATCTTACTATACAGCAAGAAGCAATACTAATAGCCTTAAAGTTGATGGTTTGCATATTTGATTTGTTTTAGAGCAAGAATTCTGTTTGTTCTCTTTTCATGTTAAGAGTATCAAATCATACCATTTCTGAATACAAATCCTATATACTAACCACACATTAAGCAACATTGTAACACACATGAAAAGATGCAAAAATTTAGCTGCATATTTATGCATACATGATGTTAACACTTCTTTATATATGATGCCATATTTTTGCTTTCCACACTTACTATGAAAAGAGTTTTATATCTGTTTTCTCTAACCTCAACAACCCCTGGAGCCCATCACTGTGCATTGGAGTGGTAGAAATCTGATAAATATTTGTAAAATGGATGTATGAATATGAGCTGTGAATAAATGCATACAATGTCAGCCATGTATCTGTACTACTGGATCATCAAAAGAATTATCGATAATTTTTTAATTGTATCTGTGTGGTAATTTTAAATCAGAAGATGCCAGTGGATGTCCTTCCCGGGCTTTTGATTTCTTAGGGCACTTACTAATTCACCAAATGCCTTCAATGAAAGTGTTAGCATTTTCTTTGACATTGTCTTTTCTTAACACCCTTGGGAAGAAGAATGGCCAGCCTGACTCTCTCTGACAGATCAACCATGGCATGTCTACTCTGATGGAAAATTCTTCCCCCTAAAGGCTTTGCCTCTCCTGCAGAGAAAGCTCATGAGCAAATGTCATCAGTAGCCATGCATTGGTGAAGACATACAGTAGAACATTCCAGGCTTTGTTTCAGCCGAAACCCAAGATGACTCTTCAGAATGTTGGCTATCAACAAAAACAACAACCTTTCCCCTATATCCTGAGGCTGCCCTTGTCGTTGTGATTTTATTATTTGATCATGGCTCTCTATTGAAGAACAATTGATTTGCCTCTTGTATTTTCAATGATGCGTCCTTGTGACAAGGATTTTTAAAGCTATGATTTGGAATTTTGCCATCTCTTTTTACAAGACTGTTTCATACCTCTTGGTTTAAAATGATAAAAAAGGAATCTTTTCTTTAACTGGGACAATGGGCACATCAAGCTTCCTGATATAACCATTTTTTGTTTTGCTTTTTGTATAAACAGAAACACTAATTTACAAAATACTCAACATTTTAATTAATGAATCCAGTAATATATGTTGCATTTCATCACAGACTATATGAGAAACATTAATATTTGTGTTTTTAAATGCATAAAACAATAAACTGTGGAAATAATCCTATTTTCTGCCTGAAAACTGAGATGATTTTTGTATTTGACCACCTAGAGAATTCTCCAGGAAAATGACAATAATTAGAACACTAAGATTATTGAACATGTGTGAATGACACACCCAGGGAAATTGTTTTGAGGTTGTGGTAATTTATGGATACCTATGCCTTATTGGTAATTAAAGAAGGGTTTAGGAAGAAAGGAAGTTTTGTAGATCAAATAAGACAGGTACCATGAAATGTTTGATATACTGTCATCAGTCTAAATAGCTGCCATAGGAACTCTTATCTGTTTCACTTAGAACTTGTAACAGTCGTTTAACTAAAGGGCAATTATTTTTAAAGTGGTTAACATATAGTTTTAACATTTTTGAAACTAAAACACACAAATGCTTGCTTATTCATTAACCTTTTAAGAGTTGGCCAAGAACAGGGTTTCTCTTGCTAAATCAAACACCTCATTCTCTTTCTGCCTTCCTACATGTGTGTGCATGATGTATTTATGTGTATTAGTGTACACATGTGAGTATGTATGTGTGTACATACACATGTATGTGTGTGTAGGCCAGGAGTCAAAGTCAGTTGTCTTTCTTTATGGATCTATATACCCCATTGATTCTTTTGAGGCAGGATCTCTCACTGAACCTGTAACATACTGATTTGACATCATAGGCTAGCTAGCCAGTTCCAGCTGTCCTCCTGTTTCTGCTTCCTCAGCACTACAGGATCACAGGAGCCCACTAGACCCACCTTTTTACATGGCACTGCAGATCCGAACTTAGGTCCTTATGCTTATAGAGAAAATATTTTACTGATTAACCTCCCTCCTCAGTCCCTCCCATTCTCTTTCTTGTACAAGCAACAGCTATAACAAGTTATTTACATTTCCAGTTTGAATCTCACTAGAGTGAAAACACTGTGATGGAATTTGGAAACATAAGTGTTTGAACTTCTTACAATATTTTGTCATCATCTCACATATAATTTAAAACATTTTAAATTGACTTTATGAAATGTCGAGAGCAAATAACTGCTTTCTCAGTCACATCTCATTTCTTTATATAATGCTTACTTATATAACTATAGTGACAAGTACAACTGGATTTCACAGATAAGGAAACAGATTTTCAAGCAAAGCAAGTCGGTGTTAGAAAGACAAATACAGCATGTTTTCTTTCATATATAGTGTCTAGATTTAACAACAGAAAGACACAGAAGTAGATTATTTAAAAAAGAGGAAGGGGCAAGCAAGATAGGAAATGGAGGGTAAGGGAGTAGGAGATGAGAAATAGAATTAAGGTACTTTATATACATGTTTGAAAATAATAGCACCTATTATTTAGTAATATTAATATATCCTAATGAAAATGAATGGTAAAAGTGGAATGGGAATAAGATGGCTGACCTTATGAAGCAACAAAGTTCCAATGGACAGTGTTAAAAATGTTTGTGGGAAGAGCCCCACATTTACTTTGTTCAGGAATGTGCTTCTCAGCGTAACACAACTGCAATGGAGCCTTGCAGGCCGTGGGCAGCTTAGCTTGCACAGCTTTGCTGAACTACGCAGGAAAAGTCCAGGGATAGTCATGTGACCATGTTGAGTTCCTTCCTGGATTATTAGAACTAAATAATCAGGTCATTCTCTTTCTTTTTTGACTATGTTTCTCATAGCTCAAAGACGTGTTGGCAGGTATATTTTAGCGCATTCATGAGGTACAAATGAAACCAAAATGCAGGAAGAAAGAGCAAAGCTGCATCAGAAGCAGAGACAAAGGATGGTTTGTAGCCCCAACATTTCCTTATGCCCTCCTGCACTCTATTGCTACAGGGGATTCTGTAGGACCTCTGGTGGAGCCCCGCTCTTGGTTGAAAATTAAGGGCTTATGAGTTCATTCATAAAAGCCCTCTAAGACTCTCTACCCCCTCTGCCTCTGCACCCAGCTACATTGTACTCTTGCCACTTTGCTAGTCTTATCCTGTCATTTGTGTATCCAATTGCCCTCTCTCTTTCCTCCCTCCCATTCCCGTCTACTCTTAAATTCTCAGCTTAAAATTCTCTTTTTCATGGACATCTATTTGTGGTGGCCTCCAGTCTTTATAAGAATATTTTATTCTGCTTCTAATTTTTCAAATGGTATCTTCTACGGAATTGTCCATATTTTAAGAGTTCTGTGTTTCAGGCGGATTCTTGCCACAGTGGCTTTGTTCACAGCTCACTGGTGCATGTGAATCGTGCATAGCACAGGACCTCAGTACTGAGGTAGATAGTAATTGTTGTTCAATAAAAAGACTTATAGGTGTATAAGTCAGATTTAGTTCAACTGACTCTCTATTAGTGTCCTAATTAACAACTCTACTGAAATTAAAATGTTAACTTTTCTTAAGGGATAAAAATTCTCTTACAAGATTCCTAAAGGTGCTAAACCCTGTGTGGTTTCATGTGCTCCACCTTTTCTCCCAATCTTTTCTGGCCTTATTTCCCTTCCCCCAATGTCAATAATAGACTTTATAAAAATAATTTGATTTGTGAAAGGAGAAGACTTGACTATAAATGAAACTTGTGGGCTCCTTCTCCTTCTACTTCAATGTCTGGGCCAATGCAACTTCTGCAGAAGTTTCCACTTCTGATCACTTTACTCTCAAGACCTTGTTTTTGTTTTTAAAGGTTTCCTTCCTTCCTTCCTTCCTTCCTTCCTTTTTGTTTGACTGGCACCATAAATGATTAAGAAGGTAAACCCATAGACTGGCTCTCAGTTTCCTTATCTTAGAATTGACTGGGTTATACTTTCATTACTTTTTAATTTCTTTTAGCAGTTACATTCATCTCTCAAATAAAGCTTCTTTGTGAAATCCGATCTTAACATTAGTGGACATTTTATGATAGATAAAATCTCTCTCTCCCACTGAACTAAAAAGCACTTTGGAATATAGGAGAGGAAAGTGCTCTCGTCTCCACTTCCCAGACAGGCCACCCTCTGGACACCCAGTGATCACCAGGACCACTTCTTTAAAGGATAGAATGCCTCAGGGTCACTAGTCATATGTCACAGGTGTATGGTGTGACACAGGAGAAGGCTGTTTCTTGGCTATAGGAAGGCTACTGAGCTCCTGAAGGGGGACACATGACAAAAGAACTCTTAAGACCCAGTTTAAAAAGTCTATGTACAGAGAAACCTAAAAATGAAGTGTTGTCTTAAGTATCTACATGAAAATGAAGATAGTTACCTTAACAATCTTAATTTGATCACATTTGCCCAACTTGAAAAAATATTTAATATTCAAAATTTTGATGATAGGTCAAATTGTTGTCAAGATACTATTCAATTGTTCCCTTTCCATATCTTGAGTGAATTGAAATGTAGTGTAAAGCAGATCTGTCCACCATGAGCCCTTACTATGAATGCCCCTCATTTGGGTCTTAACTCCAAGAGAGAACATATTTGGGTTGAAAGCCTAATAGATTTAAAAGCAAATCAGGCAGATTAATACTGAATGAATTTTCCTTTTGTTGATCTACCTTTAGAATTGAATTTTACACAAGCAAACTTCATTCTAGTACCATTTATACTTCAACTATAAATCAAGAAAGGAATTGCTAGAAGTGTAGAAGTGTAAGGCTTCATTGTATCCATTGAACTGATTTCTTTGCCATAGCTAAAATTTAATAGGCTGCCAAGAGATCCAAGTGACTGGTGTATTCACATTTCAATTCTGTGCCAACTTACCTCGTTCTTTGGCTTTTTATATGCGAATGCATGCCCTAACTCACTCGCCATCTCAGTATATAAAGATTAAATTCCAGTCATGTTGCTGAAGATTCAAATTAGTGAGGCAGTCGTTGTTTTTTACAGGGACTGCTAATGCTGCAGTTTGGCTTGCGTTGCCTTTGAGATTCTATATTATCAACTCACTTAAGCAGAATGCTTGGCAGAAAAGTTTTAAGAACAATCTTATTAACAGAACCTACACTTGAACCCACATAGAAGGAGAAATAAGTAAAATATACTTGATGTTGCAATTCCCCTGGAAATTTCTTTCAGAATACCACTTACAATAATATTCAAAAGGCCTAAAACTGAAGTAATATAATTGCTAGAGACAAGCCATCACTTGTGCAACCACTACAGATTGGTAAGTATGAAACTATCTGTTTCTCTTTGGATTTTCAGTGAGAAAAGAGGCTGAATCTCTTGAACATTTGCATCCATAAACATGTTGGAAACGTTTGGTCATGCATGTGCTAATTCATCTTAAATTTTGTATCTTTTTGCATTTTCAGCTTTTCACATAGTGTAGTATCACTGGACAAACACTTTATATAGTCCAAGAACTACATTTTTCTGTTATGAAAGATAATTTTCATTAAAAAACATTTTATCTTACTTTTCTTTTGAGACATGGTCTTGTGTACCTCAGGATGCCCCCAAATATAAATACTTTAATTTTGATTTTAAAACATAGGTACAATTACATTGATGTGATAGTTCTAACAAAACTATTTTCCTATTAGTTCTAATTAAGCTTTCATATGTGAAAATAATATTAATGGATAGATAATAGGTGGGTGAATGGGAACAAAATTTAAACAGAGAATTTGAGATCACAAATTTTCAAAATCAAAATAAGACAGTTGAATTTCAGATAAAGATCTATTGGTAGCATGTTAAAAGTCCTCTTGTAAATACAGTGTTTTGTTAATTATTTGAAGCACAAAAGGAAGAAAAATTATTTGAAAGATCAATTAGCCACTGCATAAATTATCTTCTGTTCAGTGATGTATCTTAAAACTTGAAATAGTATTTCACTTCAATATGTTTTATTTCAGCACACCACACTAAATGGAGTGTAATAGATTTTATAGAAATACTGTGACATGTAATAATTTACATGTACTCTTTTCTATAAAAGTCAATACTGTGCAATAGAAAGCCTATGGAATGCTGACATGGAAAATACCCATGACCAAACCAGTCCTTTGTATAGAGATAACTGGCCTCAGCTTTAGTACAGACACTGAGTAGCTAACTTCTTTTCTGATATTTACTTCTAAAGCAGAAACTACTGAAATAGATGAGCTGTGACGATTCCTATTTTTAAGATTATAGCAACAGCTGAGAGAAGCATTGGGAAAGCATTTGAAAGGCGTTTGTTTTACTTCTTTTTTTTGAATACATTCTAAACTTTCTTAGAAAATAAGCCAATTAATTCAGATATTTATTTGTCACACACGTTACCCATTAAGGCTTATATATCCTTAATGGTGTTTAAATTTTGCTAAAAAGTACAAATAGCTGGACTAGCAATGACATTGAATTTTTACATCTTTGATCTTCCTTTCATATCCATCTGATCAACATAATGAAATGTGTGAGCAGATCTGAAAGAAGTCATTTGTATACTTATATTTCAGAAGGAAATTATATTTTTTCAAGAGGTAAATAATTGATATGGTTCCTGACTCCAGTAGAGCTCCCATGGTTTTTCTCCTGGTCACTGTGAAACTTAAGGAGCTAGGACATGGCATCCATCCAAACGGAAAGGCATCACTGTTGAGGTGGAGGAGGGGATGCTTAGGGAAAGGGAGGCAGCACACAGATGCACACAAGCAGCCCTCCAGTGTTTTCATGAGCCACAGAAGCATCAGCTGTCTACTTGGGAGCTGTGTTCTGCCATTTTAACCATGCCAGCTGGAGCATCCACGCAGGACATAAATGGGTTTTATCCCTATACTTCAGATTCTATTCCTTTCTGAGTGCTACAGGAACGAGTGAGTGGGACATTGAAGCAATCCAGAAGGGTAGAAAAATTGTTTACATATACAATCCAAACTTGAAGGTAATTTGAGAGGGAAAATTGTACCACAGATTTTGTATTGGCACCTTTTCCCCCTGTTCTCCAATTAACCCAACTCTGTTTTGGAATTCTTTAAAAATAATCTTTAATTACATTAGAAGACTCCTCCCATCACATCTCCATTATGCTCAAATGGCGGTACAGTACAGTAGACCCATTGATCCCCAATTCTGTTATATTCATGGTTTTGAAAGCTGTCTGGTTGATAAGACACACATGTTTAGTTTGTATTTTATTACATACACTGTAACAGAAATGGCCATTCCTATCTTGGTTGTCATTACAACCCCCCCCACCGTGGGATTGTGGTTGTTGTTGTTGCTCATAGAAGTAACGGGGAGGATTCCATGTAAGACAGACACACACACAAAGGCTCCACACGGTTTATTTTTATCTTGGTTTAGATTCATAGGATATGAACCTGCAATATTTTAAGATATTGGCAAATTTCTTTCTCCTTCAACAGCAGCCTGTGAGTTCTCATTTCTTTCTAGTCCCTCAAATGCAATTATCTTCCTCTCTCTCTGTCTCTGTGTGTGTCTGTCTCTCTCATCTCTCTCTCTCTCTCCAGTTTAAAAGAACTGTATTTTCATTTACAGTTATCCAACAAGCTCACGTTGAGTTCTTTCTACAGCTTGACTTGTCATTTGGTTCCTACCTTTTGTGAAATTCCTCATTTTATTTCTTGACCATTTTTTTTCAATTAAAGGTTTCCCCCTTACCACTTTTTCTCCCCTTATCAGTTTTGCTTGTTGGGGCTGTTGGCTGCAAGCCTCCCTGTCTGTGCCTTGACAAGAATGAATTTATGAAGAGCTTCATAAGATGTCACCTATTAACGAAAACGCAGGAAGGTAGACAGCATTCCTGAACCATGCTATGATGCTTGCTCCTTTTAGTCCCAAGGCCAACTTCAAAAGTTACATATTAAAACACTTTTCCGTTGTACATAGGAATTGTAAGGACCTCCTTTCACAGTTTCTTTAGGAGATTTATCAACACATGTGCAATATTAGTTATTTTTTCTCAATGCTGTGGCAAAATACATGGCAAAGGCCACAGTTTAAAGGGGAGACAGTTTATCATGGCAGGGAGTGAGGTCCCAGGCACATTGTGTCTGCAGTCACAGTGCAGAGAAAAGGAACTCTGATGTTCAAGTGGGTTCTTCCTCTTTATTCAATCCACAACAGCAGAAGTGGTACTGCCTTCATTCAGGGTTAGTCTTTCCTCCTTGTTTAAGCCTTTCTGGAAATGTCCCCACACAGAATTCCTACAGGATTTCTCTTGGCAACTGCAATCTTGTACCACAAAAGTGCTTCAGGCTCATAAGACGAACTAAAGTCAGGTTTTTCTTTACCTTGTCCACAGCATGAGGTCCCCCTAATACTCCCAAACACATTGTAATTCCAACCTGTGGATAGATAGATAGTGGCCTTACTAATTCAAAAATGGGGAACCCTAAGGTAGTTATATTTATCATAATTTCTTTGAAAAATGAATGCAAATTTATTAGTGTAAAATGCAAAAATATAGGTTCTGGAAGTCAGAGGTAAGAATTAGGGTGATGAGGCAGCACACTTGTGTCCCACATCCCAGTTGAAATTCTTTAAGCCTTATGGTCCAATTTCATCTTCTCATCTCTCTTCACTCTCCTGACCTTTCTCCTCTTGTGTCCCTTTTGTGGTAACTTACTGCTTTATGACCTATGACATGCTTTCCATGTCTAGACATTTAATTGAATCTTATTATAGTCCCTTTTGTATGTAAACACATACTCACAAACGCAAGTGCTTGGATTGCAAAGAGTTTGTGGCTGTTTACCACAATTATATTTTCTCTTGCATCCTTGGATAATTCTTCTGTTGTTGACTTTGTCTCCATTTCACAATATACTTATTTTTTTCCTTTTTTTTTTAACCTGTCGGATGTTTGTTTTAGTAGCTATACCATGATGGCTGTGAGTTTATAAAGGTTGGAAAGGCATACACAGAGGCTGGGAGTTCTCCCTCTGCTGTCAGTTCTCCTTAGCACATCAAGGGACGCTGTTTTCTTCTGCCCCGGAGATTTGTCCTAACTTCCACCTCCGGGCAGGATGCTTTCAAAGTCAATGTTAAAGGTAATGCCACTTGGAGTCTGCTCACCTTACACCTCCTCTCTCACTCAGTGAATGAAACCTGCGAGCTCTGTTTCTCTTCTGCTTCTGCTCTGGGGAATCTGAGGCTGTGAATGTGTCACTATTCCCCGGGGTAGTCCAAGGCCTGAGCATGCGCACCAGCTGCTACCAATTGTTGCAGATCGTAAGAGTCTCGCCCTTTCTACGTTCTCCCGGGATCCCCGCCCGCACCCGTTGTCCTGAGGTCCTCCTCTCTCCTGGGTGGTGACCGGTTAGGTCGGGCTGGTTGGAATGCCTAGGGAAATAACACATGGAGTTCATCCCCCGTGCCTCTAGCCGCGCAGGCTCGGCGCCTCCGCCCTTGTTCCCCGATCGCTCACAGCTTCCGAGTGAAAGCCGCTGGAAACGGCTTGAATGAAACGTGTGTGGGTTTAGTGTGTGGTAAAACCACCAGGGGATCCCGTCTCTCCACAAACCAGAAGCTCTGTTAGAAGGAGGGCGAGAGGGAGGAGGCCTGGAGCGAAGCGCGCGCAGTGGCTGAGCGGCTGGGAGAGGCCCGGCCACCTCCCCTGGCGACCACGCACCGCTCCGCCCGCCTGCAGCGGTTCCAGGCACCACGCTCTCCGCCGGGGCTGTGATGGTGATGGCAGTGACAAGCTCTTGCACCCCACAACACCGTGCACAAACCAGCAGCGCCCTCTGCTCCCTCTCCCTCCACCCTACGCCTTCTCCGCCCGTGCATTACGCGCAGCCTCTGGCGCCAGCCCCTTGTCAACTTTGAGCTGCAGGAGCAACAACAACTTTGACAGCGGCCACGGGTTTCGAATCTGACTTCTCCTTGACAACAGTAGCCTCGAAAGTGGCCGGAGTTAGACCAGTCAAGAGTTTCCTCTGGGCATCAGTGTTGACTCTGTTTGCCACGGGTTCCCTGCCAGCCAGCCGGGAGTGGGATTGTGACAGCCAGTCCCCTGGTGGAGGGGACTTGTTTTTCTTTCTCTCTAGAGACCTCGACTAGCGACTGGATAAAGCTGTACCAAAAGGATGTAAATAGCAGAGCAACTGTTACCAAGAAGGCAGCCACCACCCAAAGGCAGGGAGGAACGCAGTGCTTGCTCCAGGCTGTGTCCAGTCGCAACATTAGGCAACAATCAGGTGGCGTTTGCAACTTTTCAAGGTCAGCCTGGTCGATCTGCTATTTCCCTGAGAACCTTCGGGTGCACAGAGCTTGGATTAGATTTGGCTGCGAAATGCACAGGACGCCAAACGTGAAAGGATTGTAGGGGGTGTGTTGCTCTGTTCTCTGCTCTCCCGGTCATCTTCAGCTCCTCTCCACTGCCCAGTGGTGAGTATGTGACATGTGCCTAACTCCCTGGACCAAGTTTGGCAGCAGGTGTCGGTGCTAAGCAAGAGCGGGGCTACTAGGAGCGCCCTTGCCGAGCCATGCCGGCCCGGGGCGCGCCTCCCTCGCTTACAGCGCGGCTGATGCTCCTCCTGCTGCTGAAGGTTTCTGTCTCTGCTGCCCTGAGCTTTGTCCCTGAGGCCAGGAATGGAACTTGTCTGGGGGAGAGCTGTTCCCCACTGCCTCAGCGCCGCAGCAGGGATGCCCGGGGACCAGGAAATTCTGCAAGAGAGGTTCTGCGAGTCCGTATGCCCAGTGAGAAACTGGAATCAGAGGTGAGAGGGGCAATCTCTTGGGACCTCCCACCAGCCAGGGGTGGCAAGACAGGTGTGAGTGAAGAGGTGGCAGGTGCAGCAGCTGTTGGGCCCTTGGGTCCCCCAACCAAGCCGCCTGCTGCCTGGAGATGGAAAGGTGACCAGAGTAAAGAGCCACGTGGAAATTTGGGGAGAAGGGACCCTACGGACCTCCACCTCTTCCTTCAGACGTCAGAGGGGGAAGAGATGAGTCCCAGGGGCTCTGGCATTCCACGGAGCAGCCAGGAGCAGAGTGTGAAAACGGAACCTGAACCCAGAGATCTTTTCTACTGGCCGCGGAGAAGTGGACAACCCCAGGGCTCCCACCAAAAGCCTCCACCGGGGCATGAAGGGAGGACCATTGCTCCTCCAGGCAGGGCACTACCGCAAAACGGGTCTGTGGATGACTGGGTCCCTGACCAAGGGGGTTCGCGCCGTGGAAGCAGCACCAGCAGGCGTGTGAGACTGAAGAACCCCTTCTACCCCCTGACCCAGGAGTCCTATGGAGCCTATGCAGTCATGTGCTTATCTGTGGTGATCTTTGGGACCGGCATCATTGGTAACTTAGCAGTGATGTGCATCGTGTGTCACAATTACTATATGAGGAGCATCTCCAATTCTCTCTTGGCAAACCTAGCCTTCTGGGACTTTCTCATCATCTTCTTTTGCCTGCCCCTAGTCATCTTCCATGAGTTGACCAAGAAGTGGCTTTTGGAAGATTTCTCCTGCAAGATCGTGCCCTATATTGAGGTAATGCCTTCTAGCTACTGCCTTTGTCTGTTTCCGGAATTAGAGCAAAAGAACAGCGGTTGGATGTACCTACTTGGTGGGACCCCTTGCTCCTTTCTCTGAATGTCTTCTCTTTTCCTCAGTCACTTATGCAAGCATGTGTGTATATGAAAGAAAGCAGCTTTGCTAAATCACCTTCAAACTTCTCTGCTCCCAGCCTGAGAATAAAAAGATGGTCCTGTATAACATGTACAATCGTCCTCTGAATATGGCGGTATTTCTGACTTGGCACTCTTCCGAGAGCCCAGGGTTAAATAATGGCCCTTCCTTGTGGTTGTCCTTACCGGTGCCTAGTAAAAGAGGAGAGGGAGCCATTAGCATTTATTTCTCAAAGTTCTAGTGTTTCATTATGATTCCTGCATCTTCCCATCCCCCAGAGAGACTACTGAGCATTTGCTAAACTACCAAACCTGGAGTTATATTTTATGTATAAAAGGAAATCAGTCTTTGCTTTTCAATTGGCCTTGTGATGTATTAGGAACCCCCCAAACTAGTTTAAGTTGGCTATTTTCTACACTGCTACTTCATAGGTGTCCCTTGTTTCACTGTGGATACTTCTTAACTTTTAAAAGAAGTCCATTCTTCCAAATGAACTTAAACAAAAATAAGAGGTTAGGACCATCCCTGGTAATCCAACATTTACAGAATATGTGATACAAACTTGCTACTACTATGGCTGTCAAGAATAGGCTATTTTTAAGGGATTTACTCTTAAGATAAAAACATTTCTGAAGAAAACAGTTATCTTCCAAACTTTGGAAATACAAATTGTTTGTGCAAGTAAAGGGTTTACTGCTTCGTGCTAAAACTACTCTACCAGGCATTGCTCTGGGAGGTGGAATTTGCTCTGTGAATTGGCCTCTCTTTAAACACCAGCTCTTGGAACCTGTCCAAGTATTTGGCTGCCAGTTGTGGTTTCAGCCAGCTGGGCCTTGATTTTCTCCATTCAGTCTGCCCATTTCATTTATGGAAACACAAGAAGGGAAACTGTAAATATTCCAGCCTCTCTGATCTGTCTGGCACCAGGGCCAGTTGACACTATGTTCAACATTGTCTCAGGGTAAAAACTCCAGGATAAGTAAATAGAAAACAGTGCCTGACCAGAAGGTCCAGAGCCAGAGCCGGTCAATAAGACCCTCTGTTATTCTGTCTGTGCTCATATGTAGGGCCAGCCATAGCAGCTAAATCAGCTGTTGCTACTTACCGGGATCCAAGGCCTCCCTTGTTGCCAAGCATGGAGAACTCTGAAACACTGTCATTTATTGGGGAGACAGTTCACTTTTCAATTTGAGAGTACATAGGTGAATTACATAAAAGAATATGTGTCAATTTACAATTGTATTTTCAAAGGCAATTTTAGCTTAGGTTCTTGTTTTTAACATAGTTTTTTGTTTTAGCTTAAGTTCTTGCTTAGCTCTGATTCTTCTTTTTAACAATGCAAAAGACTTCAGGCAAGAAGGAGAGTTAAAAAAATAAAATGTCAACTTCAACAGGAGAGGCAGTCTGCAAGCAGGAACTGTGTTGACTTGTCTGGGTGGGAACTGAAGTGTTGGGGCCGGGGTTGGTTTTATACACTGGGTATAAAAGCAACAGGGAAGGCAGAATAAGAAACAAGATAAAGAATCAAATGACCCAAGGTCACAGAAGGAAAACCACAAGTGAAAACAATTGTATCAAACAAAAGAAAGATTATAAAAACTTAGGTTAGTTTAATGAGACCTAGACTTTTCTAAGTAATGGTGCTCAGTTCACACTTGAGTTTCTTTCTCACTAATTCTGAAGTTTTTATTTGGCTTTTAGTTCCTTGAAACTGGGTCTCACATAATGGAAGCTGGCCTCAGAAGTACTGTGTAGTTGAGGCTGTCCTGGAACTTTCGATTCTCTTTCTTGTTCCATTTCTGGAGTTGGGGGATTACAGTTGTGCATCACCACATCTAGTCTGAGAGTTTACAAACATATAGAAACACTTTGTTCTGCATTTTCAACTTAGTTTTCTCATTGAGACTTTTGTTAAAGCCTCTCTTGTTGCTAGTAAAAATTTTTTCCTTACTCTCTGTAGTTTTGCTTATTTTTTATTATAGCCCTATCTCTTTCCATTTACTAGGGTTTGATTTGATTTTTTTTCCTAGAGAAGCAAAGGCTCACTTGAAAATATTTACTTCAAATGTGGTTTACATAACACATTTTTTATATTGTATACTTTTACTATTACAATATACATGGCAATCAACCTATCACTAGATTTTATTTCTCTGAAATAGTTTTATAATACTTTAGCATATTTTATAAAATAATTATTGAACCATGGTGTCAATTTCCTAATTTCCAATTTCTAAAAATAGAAGCTACAGTCCAAAATTCACATACAGTATTTTTGCTATTTCAGAGAAGGAAAAAGGATTTGGTCAGTGCCCCAAGTCAGATGGCTAACTATACAGGCCCTGAGATGGAGCATTTTTCGCGTGTGGTTTGGAGTGGGGTAGGGCATGAAGTTTATTGGGGCATGAGCAGGTTCAACACTTGTTTGGCACTGAAGTGGATCTAGGCAGAGGTAGAATCTGAGCTATTTTTGAAGTTGCCACAAAGACCTCTGCTGACACCTGGGGCAATTTTAGTGTTAGGGTGGCTATGAAGAGATGTGATGAATTGAGTAAGAGGGCCTTTGTAGTCTATAATGAGCTCATCACTGGATAGAAATTACTTTCAGAAATGGGGCATAACCTTGAGTCCAATGAATCTCTTTGGTGAAGAGGGCTGCCATCCATGACTGTCAGAAAACCATACTCCATCATCTGGAAGAAACAATGCTTCATCCCTGAAGGAAGACTTGAGAGCAACCAGGTTAGACAATCACAGTATCCACTACAATGGCTTTACCCTTTCCAAATTACATCAGATACAGCACTGGAGGTTCCATCCTCATTTTGATAACGAAGGAAGGGATTTAACAGGCAGAGGTACCCAGACCCACAGACTCAGCCGTCTGGTTGCTGTTTTCTGGTTAGAAAACCATTTATAAATCAAAGTTGTATCCAAAGATTGTTTGATTTTATTTCTACCTCTTTGCATCTTTTGAAAAAAAATCCCTGTATCTATTAGATAAGAAAACATAATAAGTTAGCACTACTCAGTATGTGAACTTCATAGCTTTTGCTATTCATAAGTTTTCATCTTTTTGTGCAATAAGTTTCATGGTTTGTAGCTGATTTATTTTTAAAAATATAATAATCATGGCTTGGCATAAAACCAACAGATATTAAGAGTAATACAATGGTAGGGAAATGGAGGTGGGAAAGAATATGGGAAAGAGAACTTGGATGGATTTGGTAGCTACCATCACAGACACATCAGTTTAAGTTGGCCTATCACATAGACATTAGGGAAATAGTACTCAAAGAAATAGATATACAGAATGGCTTCATGCTGTGGAGGCTTGGGTATGGGTTGTAGAAGGATAATGGTACAAGAGTTCCCTACCATCCTAGCTACTCAAAGATGGAGCGTGTGTTTGAAGCCAAGTGATTATCTGAATATGGCAAGCAGAACAGCTCTTTGCTCATTAGTTGGTAGATGGAAGCCAGTCGAAGCCAGTGTATCAGATGATCCCAGACCATTGCCAAAAATGCTTTCTGCTTAGATGTAATTATGGGTTGCAAATGATATAAGTTATTCTGTAGTTTAAAGGACCCACACCTTCGTTGAAAAGTGGCATCTTCCAGTAAATCTTGGGTCATCACAGATTTAACTATTTTATTTTTCTGGGATACCAGATTCCTGTCTAGAGATAAAAGATGACTCAAGGGAACACATCTCACCAGACATTCTGCTCAGAAATAATTTGTGATAAATCTAGAATATTTTCTTATGAAAAGAGATGGCATTTTCAATGGTTCTGGAAATATTGGTTTTTAGCCAGGCGGTGGTGGCGCACGCCTTTAATCCCAGCACTCGGGAAATATTGGTTTTTAAACTGTGTAAAACAAATAGTTCTTTCATTGCCTTAGCTTGTACTCAGCACTGACAAGTGAAGAAAGGAAGGGTAATTGGATGCTGAAGATGGCATGACCAGTAACTGTGCAATAATACACAAACTTTCCTAAACCCCACATTCTAGTAATAGCACATTTATCACAGCAGATGCTAAATTTGCTTTAGTCGCAGATTAGCTATTAGGTATTCTGATGGACTTTTAAGTGGAAACATGCAGTTTTATGAGCAATTTGAAAGTTACTAACAATATTCTCTGGGAAAATGGACTCGATCTGTGAGAATGGTACTTAACAAATATTTTATGGCTTCCCATTAATCCCATTGTAATCCTTTTCTACATTTCCAAGCGTGAGCAAATATTTGGTTGGAGACTCCAGTGGGAAAGAGAGTCAGTTTCCCAGACTGGGCTTTCATTGACACTCCTATCCTGAAAAAGTATATGGTGAAGTTAACTGAATTTGGAGCTTAATCAGCAAAGGTTATAATAACTAAATTTCAGCTCCAAATAGCTAACGTGATTGTGGTGGAAATGAGACCTTTTGAAAGCTCATCAGTGGATCAAGGTCAGGGACATGCATTTTGTTTCTCTCCTAGAATTATTATCTGACACTAAGCTCTTAAGGACTATGTATAAAACAATAGCACCTGATGACTAAGAACAGTCTAAATAATTCATCGGTGTCTACGATCCCTTTTCATATATGCCATTAGGCTTCCATTGATCCACTGACTATTCACTCATTACGCATTTTTTAGACTTTTTTTTTTCAGCAAAAGGCAACATGTTAGGAGACATGGGTGGAGGAAAAGATGTAAAACTTTCTAAAGATGACTATCATAGGTAAGCTATGGTTATTAAAGTTTTCAAAGAGTAATATAATGGTTTTCAGCATAACTAACACTGTAATATAGACCTTAAGGAAGCATTGGGGAAATTCTGGGATGGTCTCAGATGGACCAGTCCACAATCATAATGGATTATGACCAAATATGGAGAAATTCATTTGAAAACTCTGTTCCATGCAATGTTCTTTTCAGTTACATTACAGTCACTAATTTAAATTCTCCCACGACTTAGATTCATGTTGAAAAGTCATAGCTGTGAAAATCTTCTAATTCTTGTTTTCATAATGTCATTAACTTTCCTGATATATAAAATTTAAAATTTACAAAATAAATCAGCAGAAAGGGACTAGAAATTTCTTTTAAAATACAAAATTTATATAAATGCCAAAAGAACTATCTTTACTTAATAACTATCAGTTCTGCTCATCATCTATGTAAACATTAACTAATTGGCATTTTATTTAGCAATTCAATAATACGTTAAGTTGGGTCATTTTTTTGATAATCTCAAAGCCATGCAATTGTGCTTAATATGACCTTAGAGAAACTAAGAAGGAAGGTTGACAAAGGAGACACTTTGCACATTATTACAAGCCTGGGAAAAGGAACCATAAAACATGTACAAGAATTGGATTAATTTCTGGAGACTTTGAGCTCCTTAGCGGTCCCAAGGTATCCCAAATCTGTAAGCAAAGTGTCTTTAAACAAAGCAAAGGCACAATAAATGGTCACAAAACAAAAATAAAGCCAAGGAAAAAATTTTGAGTTTATTAGTATAACCATAGGTGGAGCCGGCAAGGATCTACCTTGCTCTTCATGCTAATGCATGGTCTTGATGGCATTTTCCCTCCTCTTAATGTGTTGCAACCATATTTAATTTTGTCACTTTGGAAGCACATAGAACTGCATCTGAGATGTATACTGTGGAAAGCGAGAGATGGACAGGCATCTACTCACCAAAATGTGTTTCATGTTCACATTCTTCAAGGGTACTTCCTCATTTTATCTCTCAAGAACTTACCTGCCAAAGTCCCATAATTAACACAACTATGTTGCCAAGACTCACTCTTAAGTATCCTTATTAAAATACTATTCTCTGCGCCAAAAAAAGTGATGTCATCTCAAATATCACGGTAGAGAATGGAATTACCAGAGTTTCAAACTTTGGGGTCTTTCTGTTTGCAAAGTGGGTATTGATTTTTTAGATCATTTCCATAATGGACAAAACTTACTATAAAGAACAGATACTCTATGCTTGTGAATTTGTGATAATTTTTATGTTATTTTTCTGCATGTATGAATGGTTCATATCATTAATGAGGTCCAATTAACTGATTTCATTCTTGCCTAGAATGCCTTGCTTCCTGCAGGTCTATGACTCTATTATTGACTGCTATTTTTAGCAAAATAACCTTGTATTAGCATGCTCCACTTCCCTGTCCTCTTACCTAGTCTGTTTTGTGTCTTGTCCTTTGTTCAAGTATCTTTCTTTCAGGAAAGACAATCTAATAAATTAATTCACTTCAAGATGTCAGAATTGCAAATATTTGCCATTTTAATGAGGGCCAAATAAATAAAGAGAGGCTATTTCTTTACCAGGTTACCAATAGTATAATTCTAGTTAAAAGCTAAGAAATTTCATGTTAAATGTTTTTTTTCAGTATCATTAAAAGTGGCAGAAATATTCAACTACAAGTAATTCTGTTTTAGTTTGGACTAATTATCATGCAAATAGATTTAAGTAATGACAAGAAAAGTAAGTTGAAAATCTGTTGCTTATTCATGAAGACTTACCCAGATTCAATTCCAAGTTCCATTAAGTTGAGACTAAAATATCATAATGGTACCAAGAATTGAAAGCTGGACTGTAAGCTTGGGAAATGACATTTTCAAACAAATTTCTAATTACTGGGAATAAATGTGGGACATAAAAATTATCATTGACTTAGTTCATTCGAAATGGTAGCTTATATCTTAAGACAAGTGGCATCAATATTGCTTACTGTTCTGTTTTTAAAATTAATGAAAAATTGACAGATATTTAGCTAAATAATGTTGCATGAGACAAATGTAACTTAGTTTTTAATATGGAAGGAATATACTGTGTTACAGAGGTTGTAGTTGAAAAGAAACCTTCATTCAAGCTGGAACTTGAAAGAAAAAATGCATGATCAAATCAATTTTTGAAGCAATATATTGTTTTTAAAATAGTCTTATTTTGTTTTTAAACAGAGCTAACTTAATACTAAGATGAAACAAGTGCAAAGTATGCAGTGGGAGGCTAAAATGGCAGTCAGCAGTCAATGCCTTACATATACTTTTCTTAGTGACATTAGAAATCACATATAAATAAAATAGGGTAGTTCTAACAGACTAATTTTGGTTTGTGTTAGATGTGATGTGTTATATTAAGTATTGTTCATATTCAAAGGGCAAGAGACCTTCTCTTTGTGGACTTGTGGTTATGTATAACCCTTTGGTTTCAGAGCTCTATGCACACATGAGGAGCGAGGCCTACTTGTCTATTTGTATCTTTGCGTTTGGAAACACTATTCAAAGCATGTTCCTGCCATAGTTATCATCTGTACTCACTCTAAAATGATGGCCTTTTCATAAAGGTCATCTTATTTACAGCAATCTGATCAACAACAGGTCTATTGAATGTGCTCTCTCATGGTGTACAGTATCCTTTTCCTGGTGAAGTTGCCCTGAAGTGCTGCAACGATGGAGATTATGGAAAATGCAAGAAAAAGCCAAAAGCATACAAGTTACAGCCATTTAGAGCTTGAAAGGAAAGTGCCCTGTGCTCATCCTGCCCTTTCCTGACTGGGTGTTATTCCTATAACCACTGCCTTATAATAGATCGCCATTCATGACCCAAATGAATGGGATTTCTCAACAATAATGCCCTTGTTCTCTAGGATACCTTGTAAACAAAAGATGCTATATAAATAGATGTATTGAACATTTTAGATATAAAAGCAAAGTTAGAATACAGTTTTCATGACCTTGGTTAGAAATTTCCCTGTTTTACAGAAATTATTTAAGCATGTAGATTGAGTTTCCCATGAAGCAAACTGCTTAGAACTATACTGATCTATCTCTGCAGTGGTACCTGATTCCAATGGAAGATTTAGTAAAAGATGCTTTTTATTCCACAAGAGTTTTGCTTACTTTGCGTGCTCTCTTGCATGTTTCTCAACTTGATCTATAACTTAACAGTTGCTTTACTCCTTATTTTTAGTAAGCTTTGGAAAAAAAGTGCCAACTACTTACATAGGATCTCCACAGATCACTGTTTTCCAAAAGACTGACATGATTTTTTATTTTTTTATTTTATGGATGTGAATACCTGTATGTATTTATGTGCATCTCTTGTACCTGAAGAAATCACATGAGGGTATCAGATTCCCTGAAAATAGAGTTATAGATGGTTGTGATCTGCCATGTGGATGCTAAGAACTGAACTCAAGTCTTCTATAAGAGCAGCAAGTGCTCTTAACCACTGAGCTAATTCTCCAGCCCCTTATATTCTTCTGACATGGTTTTTCTAAAGATCAGTTTTGTAAATCACTGGACAATCAAATAGGTTTCAACAGGGCATCTTCCTACGAGTATATGTCTATATACTTTGTTCTCACTCATCGCCTCGTGCTCCAGCTGGTTGCCTCTCTTCCACTAGTGAATACCAACGTCTGCTTTCTTATCACATGTATTCCATTACTCTATTTCCCAACTTAAGATGACTTCCTCCCATCTGGTAATCCTTTTCTAGTTTCATAGTCTATAGACATGCATCCCATACACATGTACATGTATATACTTACATATAGGATTTTAAATGTATGTTGTGCATATGAGAAAAAACATGGGGTGTTTGTCTTTTTGAATATAGCAAGGGTTTTCTTTACTATTATAATTTGCAGTTCCATTTATTTTGTTTGGAATATTCTTTATGGCGGCATAAAATTCTGTTGTGTCCAACATTCTTAATCTATTCCATTTTCTGGGTATTGTTAAAATGCAACACTAAGCATAGAAGTTAAGCTATCTATGTGGAACTTAACTTGGGTCTTATGACTCTATGCCTGAGTGCCATAGCTGGTTTATATAATAAATTTTTTCAGTTTGTATTTTTGAGGGATCTTCCTAATGATTTCCACAGTGGCTTAACAGGCTTAAGTTCTCACTAGCAGTGATGAATGATGTTTCCTTCCCCTTCACATCCTTGCCACATTTGATGTCCCGCACCTTTGCCTTTCTTAATGATAGTTATTCTGACTCAGATGCAAGCAATCTCAATGAAATTTTAATTTGTATTTCACCAAAGGCTAAGCGTGTTGCACACTTTTTCTAAATCTATTGATTGTTGTTTCTTCAATAACTATCTATTCGGTTCATTAGCTCACCTATTGTTTGAATGATTTTCAGTGTTTGGTATTTTCAGTTCTTTATATATCCTGAATATTAACCCCCTGTCTGATGTGCCTTTGGCAAAACACCTTTCCCTATTTCATAGCTTGAATTTTTTTCTCCCGTTTACTTTTTAATCTCTGTAGATTTTTAACTTCATGAAACTTCATCTGTAAACCCTGAAAAGTACTTCCAAAGTGTGATTTCTACTGTTGTCATTATTTTGCCTTGTTCTGTTGTGCTTTTTTTAAAGAACCTAGGAAACCATTGACCTTCAAAATGACTTGTGATGGAAAGTGAAATCCTTTCTTGTTCTTATGCAAGAAGAGAGTTTCACAATGAATCTTTCCCTAAAGACATTGTCATCCACAACTTGTTGATGTAATTACTCCTCAGTGGTGTAACATAGCTGTCTTAAATTGGTCATCAACAAGTTGGAGCAGAAATTTAGGATCCATGATACAATATACATAAATTTCCCAGAAGAAGTTGGTGTTGGATAGTCAGAGCCTATCTATGAGTTTCATAATCATTTGACTGGGTTTCTTTAGGTAAGTCTTGCCAGTGATATAAGGGGTTGCCTGAAGAATATTGCAGTTTCTAGGCAGGGAACTTTATTTGTATTGTGTCATTATAAAGTATCTAAATGTATTGATTTGGTTAGCTTCTATAACAAAAGGGTCCATTCCTTAAAAGAAGCCACTTCCAGCATATTTTTAAAATCCTCTATACTTCTTTTGTTTATTTCATTTCTTTCTATGAGTGTAATGTCCCAGAGTCCGCAGTAAAGGGAGGAGTCTACACTACCCACCTCCTTATCAAAGATGGCTAAGGGGAAGGTTATAATTCGTCTCTTGTGGTACCAGATGTGGTCTGGAATATCTGGGACACTAATTGTATGAATTCTACTCTAACTTCTATTAGGAATAAAACTTTTTATATGAATTCAATATGGAGTCCAGTTTGGGTTAGTAATACCATCCAACATTTATAATGAGTGACTTCAGTCTGAAGTATTCCTTCTCAAGCACTTCATAGATCTTCAAGTTGGCAAAAGTTACCACAGCAACAGCTCCATCTCTAAAATATACCAGCCTATAAGAGAAAAGTCAAGTAGCCATTCAGACATTAAATGGTCCCGTTAATGATCAAAGTGGCACATAAGTGACAACCTCTGTTCTGGGCTATTATTTTTCTAAAGAAGAGAAAATCCTTTCAACTTTATGAGGGTCACTGTACATGTCAGGACCAACAAAAAGCATATTGAGAGCCAAATTCTGGGTGGTCTTCAGGGTCTTTGCCTGTGTGATTCATCCTTTCAGCCTACAGAGCTGAATGAAAGCCTTAAGGTACAATTTATGACTATCTCGATTGTTAGCATGCAATTGAAAAGGCCAATCCCAAATGTATCCCACTGTAATGGCTTAAGTAGCACATTGGTATTATTTGACAAGATGTAGATCATAACCTTTGGAAATGTATAATATGGAAAAATAATTCGGTCAGCTTAGGAAGCTAGTTAGACATCTGTAGCCATCTCCTTAAGGGACATTTGGAAATTATGTTTCTCTACCCACCTTGAGTGGATTCTAAAATGCATGGATGTGTCCCAGAGTAAGGTGAGTCACAGAAAGCATGTTATAAAGTGTGTAAAGTCAAGTCTATCCATCCAGCACAGCCATTCCATCCTCAAGCCTACTTGCTAGATAGATAGTAGCAAGTAGGAGGTAATGGAGAAACTGTGGTTTTGGTTTGATGCTATTTGAAGATATAATGTATATCTTATTCATTATGGGTTTTTTTGGCCAGTAAGCATGATATAGCATGTATAGTTCTGTACATATGGGTGTGTATATACACGTTTGTGTGTGTGTGTGTGTGTGTGTGTACAAGCATTCATTTTGTAGCATGAACTTATATAACACTCTCTTAGGTACTGAAAGCAGAATTTAGTAAATCCACAATGATGCTGTCACAATTGTTACAGTCACATTGTAAGTCTGATTAAGGAGAGAGAGTGACCCTTAAGCCCATACTTTGGAATTGTACCCTGGGTCAATTCTCAGACCTGGACTATTGTTGGAGTCTTGCTGTAGATGCTACAGTTCCTTGAAGCTGCCCTATGAAGGGCAGGAGCTGAAGGAGCTTTATTGTTGCTCCTCGGGGATACAGAGAACAGCAGGACTTGTTGTTGGAAAGAAAATCTTTGAGATTTTTTATTTTGATGCTTTTGCCTTTTCTGAATTTTGATACCAATCCTCTAATGACTTTTTCCCCCAGTCATTAAAACACCCTGCCTCCAGCTTTCATCTACCCTTAAAAATTTTGTCTATCATTTCTGAATTTATTGCTGTTTATTATTCTCTACATTGGCATTTAATTCATAAGAGACAGCATCTCACTCATCCCATCTCAGGGTGATGCACCAAAGAACTACCTGTCTAAGCCAATGCCTTACAGCTTTCCTCCCAAGAGCATGCATCACAGTGGTTTATCCATCATATATGGTCATTACATGCAGAAGATCCAGAGTTCATGACACAGTTTCATAATTGCAAATGATTGCAATACTCATCTTCATAGAGTTTTTAATAAGCTGTAGGTAAACAAGTATATTTAAAATTGTGACAGTGATATTTTTCATGTTATCTTAGCATTTAGTCACTTTTAATTACATGGATAGATTTTATATATGAGTATGCAGAAACTGGGCTAATTCTCCTATTCTGATGATTTTTTATCTATTTGTCTCTGAGATAAACAGCTAAATCTTTATATGTGCTAAAACCTATAAATAGTCTGGGGAGTTACTTAGCAGAGCATTTTACACGTTTCTTTTTCTTTCACATCATAAAATTTAGTGCATGAGTGAATTTTCAGAAAATATCTGAAGTAATAGGGCTGCAGGTGGTGACAGCAGGAGAGCAACGAGGTCTAAGACTGACATTTGGGTTGCAGTTGCTGTTGGCAACTACATTCCAAGGGCTATCAGCATTTGGGATAGCACAGCTTTCCCTACTGTCTCCTTCAATAACTCTTTCTGATGCTCTTGTGACCTTTCTGGGTTCAAGTATTTCTGCTGAGTCTTAACTGCAGAGCAAGCTATCAGAAAGAAGGATGATTGGTAAATAAGAAGCTTGATACAGGACTTATGTGAATTTTGTACATGAAAACTGGAATGATCTCTCAAGACAACCACAGAAGAATATAGATGCATTTGAGATTCTAACCTATATAGTGAAACTTTGGGAATGTGGCTATCTATCTGCCAGTCAAATACATTAAAAGAATTAATGGACAAAGAGATGGAGCCCATGCAAATCACGAGTAAAATCTGTCCTGATATTTGCTGTGAGATACAATGTATGGAACCTGGAATTGTTCTGCTTTTTTTTTCTAGACAGAGAGCATGTTCTCATTAAGACACAGTTTCCACAGTTTCTGTAGCTGGCAATCTACCACTCCCATTTAATACTCGTCTTCCCACATGAATTTACTGTCACTTCTTACTTAATGATCTGTAACTGACCCAGAGCTAGACACTGGCACTTGTAATATGTGCTTGAGAGTTTAGAACTCTCTAAACTAATTATTAGAATAAGGGAAAGAATATGCTATCCATTGTACATTGTGTGTTCTTTGTAAGTAATGAAAGAAACCTACTAACCAGTAGGTGTGCTGCATCTTCTCAGTCACCGGTTTTTGTTTTGCCAAGACTTCCTTTTATCACAAGCACTTTTCATCATTTAAAAAATATTTGCAGCATAAAAAACCCGCAGGGGTTCGTAGTTGTGCATGGACTCTGAATATTCATGACAGTGATGACAGGGAACCATGCACAAACATTTTCCTTAGTGAGACTGCACAGGGACTCTTGGGAGGATTGGCTGATACCTGAGCAGCTGAGGGTTTCTTTAGTTCACATTCTTATAATAAGTAAATCAAAACACTTCAAAACCTTAAATACAAATACAAAATTTGAAAACAATTTGCAAAGTACTGTAGTTTCCTCGTGATGTTGTTTGATGGAGACCCCTAGATAGTAACAATCTTTCTTAAAATCCCCTCCAAGTGTGGATAGTGACATTAAAAAGTTGCCTCATTAGAAAACAATAATGTGATGTGGACCTCGGTTATAAAATTGTTTAGCATTTGGAGCTGAAATGCGAAGCAAATATCCATCAAAAGGAATGAATCATCATAGTAAAAGTTAACTTTCTCTTTATTACTTATTTTTGAATTATTTGAGATACTTATAAATGAGCACCTACATCACTGTTGGTCCTCTGCCTCCCTCCAAGTCTTCCTATATTTGAAAGTTAATTTTTATAATGTGGCTTTTCATTTCCCTAACTATATGGGTATTTGGGAGGATTTTGAAAAGGACTTGAAGTGTTATGGCCATAAATTCAGTGGTAAGCTGTTTATCTGACTCATTCAGAGCTTCCTTGTAAATTTGTGTTGCCTTTTGTTTTCCATGCTGTTAAAATGTTATATCCCATTGTAAGGTTATTTTCACCAATAATAGTAAAAGTAGTCATGAAATGGGCTATGAAATATTTCATATGAGAGCTTAGGGATGTTGTGTGATGTGTCATGTGTGGGAAGAAGAAAGCATATTGGAGAGAACCTACAAAACATGTTGGCATAGCTCTGGGGGTAGAGGCAGCTTGAATGTGGCAGATAAACAACAAATGTCATAGCATTATAATGGTTTTGCTATCATGATCCCATTGGGTTCTAAAAAGCTGATACTAACATTATATTTTAATTTCCTTGTTCCTTTTTGCCAAGCCATCATACATAACTATGATTTAAAACTTTCTCATCAACAGGCATGGGAACAACTGTGCTTAACTCAGTTTCTGGGGCAAAGTCCGAAGCATTTCTTCTACCTGAAGACTTTTATTTCTAAAGCATCAACACTTTTTATTTATTGTCCTTTTTTAAACCAAAAGAAGTATTCATATTAATTAAATGCTAAATTGCTTACATATCCCACCAAATACGTAGGTAAATTTTGTTTCAGGTGATTGCAAGGTTGAGCTTGTGACTTTAGTATTGTTCTACCACTCCTGGCTGGCTGTGAACTGGAGGAACAGCTGTTTGTTCCCTTCTAAATCTTCAGTAACGAGCACAGTGCTTGGCTTAGTGTTGTTATCAATAAATATGTACATGCATTGACTGCGTATATCTGTGCTTTACTAGAATATACCCAATGCCTAAGGAATATTTCGCAGACAAATGACAGTTTGTGTCTTAGTTCTTTTTGCATCTCTGTGGCCAAAACTTTTGAGAAATAACTTAGAAGGACTCATGGTTTCATAGGTTTGTCCTTGGGTGCTACGGCAAAGCATCACAGTGGAGACTTAAGCAGAACATTATGCTTGTGGGAGCCTATTGTCTGGAGGCTTGGGGAGAGCATCCTTACTTCATCTCTTGACAAACTCAAGCAAAGAAAGGAAAGTAAAGGGCAGCATCTAGATGAGATAAAGCTCCAAGGACGTGTCCTCCAATGACTTACTCTGGTGTCCTCCAATGACTTACTCTCCCCCAACGAGGCCCTTTCTCTTGCCTTTCACCACCTGTCAACAAAGCCATCACATTGTGAGCCCATCTAGGGTTCAATGCATCATGATGGGTTCAACCCATCATTAGGCTAGAGTCCTTAGGATCCACCCATCTGAAAACAGACACAACAGAGTGCACACAAGCAGAAGTCAGAGGACCATTTGCAAATGTCAGGTCTCCCCTTGTAGGAAGTTGGATCTGGGAATCAATCTGAGGTCATCAGGCTTGGAGGCAAGCACATACTATGTCATTTCCCAGCGTCCTTAGTTACATTGGTCCTAAGTTTATCTTCTGTCTGTGTGCATCGACTCCTAGCACCCTGCACCAAATGCCAGGAAACCCCAAGGAGAAAAGGGGCTGTTAGTGACTGACTTGAAATGTATTTTCTCACGGATTTTGATCCCTGGAGAATTTCTCTTTCTTGTTTTGTAGAAAAGAACAGAAAGTGTGTCTTATTTTGTGTTTAGGAAACATTGGGGGGTATCTCCAATCAAGGAGCTTGAGAGAAACAATCAGCTCAGAAGCACTGGCTGTGTGAGGCAGTCTGAGTCCCACCTGGGAAAACGTGACGATCCTCTGCAGTGATAAAAAACGAGACACAAGCCAGTCTCTGCTGTTTATCTAGATGTCCTGATGGCTGGCATTTTCCCAGCGACTGAAACTCTTTCAGCCTCCGGAGGTTCTTATCTGTGACAGAAAAATCACACAGGACTTGCTGACCTTCCTACAAGTTCCAGGCTCTGTGTATGTGTGAGTGTGAGTGTGTGTGTGTGTGTGTGTGTGTGTGTGTACATCACCCAGAAATATTACAAGCTTTCTTTTTATCAGGCCCAAATGATTTACCTAAGTGATTGGTCCAGTTTCCCTTCCCAATCTTCCAGTATTTCCCCTGCCTTCAATTCTCTATCTCCAGTTCTCTGCCCTCCCCTGTCCCGGTCCTCCCCTCTTCTCCTCTGCCCTCCGCAGTCCTCCTCGCCTCTCCTCCCTCCTCTCTCCCATGCCCTCTTGTACTTTGCCCTCCCCTTACCTCTCCTCCTGTGTGCTCTCTCCCGTTTCTATTTTCCAGTGTTATGATCTCTCAGAACCTGTGCCTTCTGTGTCCCCCACAGGTGGCTTCTCTGGGCGTCACTACTTTCACCTTATGCGCACTGTGCATAGATCGCTTCCGGGCTGCCACCAACGTACAGATGTACTATGAAATGATCGAAAATTGTTCATCCACCACTGCCAAACTTGCGGTGATCTGGGTTGGCGCTTTGCTGCTGGCACTTCCGGAAGTTGTCCTCCGCCAACTGAGCAAGGAGGATTTGGGCTTTAGTGGCCAGGCTCCTGCAGAACGGTGTGTCATAAAGATCTCTCCCGATTTACCGGACACCATCTATGTTTTGGCCCTCACTTACGACGGTGCAAGGCTCTGGTGGTATTTCGGCTGCTACTTTTGTCTGCCCACACTTTTCACCATCACCTGCTCTCTGGTGACTGCTCGGAAGATCCGCAAAGCAGAGAAGGCCAGTACCCGTGGGAACAAGCGACAGATCCATCTGGAGAGCCAGATGAACTGCACGGTGGTGGCCCTAACCATTTTATATGGGTTTTGCATCATCCCTGAGAATATCTGCAACATCGTCACTGCCTACATGGCCACGGGCGTCTCACAGCAGACCATGGACCTCCTCAACATCATCAGCCAGTTCCTCTTGTTCTTCAAGTCCTGTGTCACTCCCGTGCTCCTCTTCTGCCTCTGCAGACCCTTCAGCAGGGCCTTCATGGAGTGTTGCTGCTGCTGCTGCGAGGAATGCATCCAGAAGTCTTCCACTGTAACCAGTGATGACAACGACAACGAGTACACCACGGAGCTGGAGCTGTCGCCCTTCAGTACGATTCGCAGGGAGATGTCCACTTTCGCTTCCGTGGGGACCCACTGCTGAAGCACCCGGCCTGGTTGGCTCAAATTTCTTCGATTTTCATATCCTGTGAAAATTTTTACTTCATATTTTTCCTTACATGGGAATGATGCAAAACGTTTTTGAAAAGCAAGTAGAGGAAGACATATTAACTACTCTAGAACTGATTTTGAAAATTAATATTTGTGCTCTGGGAAAAATGTTTCTATTTAGTTATGTAAGAAAAAGAAGGTGGCCAACAGTCTCAGATAATTTTTCCTGATATGGTGCTAATATTTTATTCAAAAGTTACTGCACCTTAACAATATTAATTGTTGGTTTTCTTTCTTTTAAAATCATAATCATTGTATATTGAAGCTGGGCCTGTGATTTTGCTGGTTATTTTGTGTTTCAGTTGTGATTGAAACTACATTGTATCTGAGATTATTTGTACTTCCATCCGTGCAGAGTAGCACCAAATAAAACTACCCAGCCTTCTTTATCGTGACTGTCAATCTACTTTTAACCAAGACTCAATAAATCTTTTAATTGCCTTAAACACACAATTACTGGTCCTATGCGAAATTTGAAACTGGCCTTATTGTTTTATGTTTATATCTTCCTTTAAGGCAAGTAATCACTATGTTATAAAGAAGTTTTCCAAATAATACTACTTATATGTGTAACTCATAAAGCTATATTGAGCATTTAAAAAGCTGTACTTTTTAATAGTCACACAAAGCTATAAAATCACTTTTGGATATTTTTTTAAATATATGAAGGACAGAAGAGTAGGCAGGGAGTTCTTTATCTTTCTATAGATCTGCTTTAAATTCACCTTTGAACTGGCACATGGAGGGACCGGTTTTCCCCTGAGGAATTATGGGCAAATGAAGACTGGGAAACAATGTGCATGTCATCTGATTTCCACTGAACAATAGCTTCTGAAGTTTTGTGGCTCATATGCGAAGTGCTCAGAATTTGAATACTCCTTCCATAATTTTTTGTTTACTTTTTGAGGTTTTTTTTTTTTGGAGAATTTCATAGGAGTACTTAATTTAGACCAATTCCACCCCTGCCTCCCCTTTCCAACTCCGCCCATTTGACTCTCTCAAATTTATACTTTAAAAAACCTGAATCTAATTAAATCTCTGTTACTTGAGTTTTTATTTGGAATAAAAGTACAGCTACACACACACACACACACACACCTATCTTGATTACAGTATATGGATATTCAAATACTGCCTTTAAATGGATGTTCAATAAACTCCACCACCACCAAATGTAACCCTGCCCGTTCAGGTTTTTTAGTCAAATGGTGCTTGGCTTGTGAGTCACATGTCTAGATGTGATGGAAGACTCTGGCCTGGAGACAAAGTAATTTTTTTAAGGTCCAAGAAACGGTAAGTGATTGAATGCAGTGCCTTCAGCAAAACGACGGGATTAGGAGCCCAACTTTTTGTTTGAAAAGTATTCTCATCAGTTTCTGCACTTTTCAACAGGACTGAATCAGTGCCCATCTACTGAAAGCTAACTTATGTTATTTAAATCACTGAAATGCAGTGATAGAAAACTTAGGAGATTTGACCCAAGTCGTTCATGTCCTTGATAAAGCCTAAGTCAGCAAAAACATCTTTCACTTATTTTCTCCTTTCCCCAGTCTGATTCTCAGGATGAGGTTATTTCCCATACTGTCTAGGGACATAAGGGAGGATTAAAACAAGGGATAATTGTCTTCTGACAACTGTGAAATATCTTTGGGAAATTCCTCAAGGTGACATCTGAGGATATCTGGGCTTGGGTTGAAGGGCAGGTTGACAACTCTGATTCCATAGTACCTCTCTCAACACATATAGGTGGTTTCAGAACCTAGAAACCCATTTTAAAGAAGTGTCGATGCTACTGCTTGCAGTACTTGTGAGTAGAACCCATTCTCAGACTGGCCAAGAAATCAGGGAGAGCTGATTGTGTAGAAAGAACCAAGAGAAAATATGAATGAGTACAATAAGAGTTGTAATTTAAGAAACATGGCGCTAGAGAGAAAGATGCCATTTGACAGGGTTTCAGGAAGAGGGTTTGTTCTTTTTTGGGAGGAAGGGAACATAAAAGAGGAAAGGAAAGGGGGGAGACCAGCCTCCAGAGATAGGAAAGGGGGCAGAGGTATATGTGTATGTGTGTGTGTGTGTGTGTGTGTGTGTGTGTGTGTGTGAGAGAGAGAGAGAGAGAGAGAGAGAGAGAGAGAGAGAGAGAGAGAGAGAGGAACAGACAGAGAGGGAGAGAGAGAGAAGAATGGGAGGTGGGCAGGGCCCCTTTAAAAGGGAACATACTGAATGTGCATAGGTGGTGTTCTTAGTACCTGCAGCTGAGGGAGCATCCTGTCAGAATCCCAAGGACAGGCCAGTACAGATGCCTGAGTACTGACAATAAGAACTTAGGACTGATGAGTGGTGGACAGAATGGGTAAAGTTCTATAACCATTCACAGGGAAGATGGAAGTCTAACTTGAATAAAACAAGAAAGCTTTTATGTGATAACTCATGGGTATACCTGCAGAAGGAGTTTGTGGAAGATTGGTGAGATAGTCCAAGTGGAGAGAGGCGATTAAAAAAAAACCTAGAACAAGAAATCACTGGGTGCAACTGAGGTACGAGTGAATTGTCTGGCTTGCCTACTGCACTGTGCGTATACAGAAACTGCTTTCATCTGGATTTGGTTTAAAGGTTTCTCTCAATGCTTCATGGACTAGAACCTGGCCCTAGTTTGTTGGTGGTAGGAGATGGCAGAGGAATCAGGGGGTAAGGCCCAGGGGTGAGTGAGCAGACCACACAGGCAATACTGTCATGACTTATGATGTTTATGGAATTTCTAGTTCCCACAAGCACAGATTAGCAATGAAAAGAATGAATGTGTTCTTACAGAGAAAACCCACATGGTGTTTAGTTTCTTCTGCTCACAATTTCCCCCTTTTCACTTTCCTACCATGTCATGAGGTAGCATGGGAGCCTCATAGGAGACCAGACAGATGGGAAGGGTGACCTGGTCTTAGACTTTTACCTTCCAAAACTGTAACGTGAATAAACCTCTTTACTTTATATGTATTCAACCTCTGGCATTTTATTATAACAACAACAAAGCTATACAGAAGACTTGTGAGAATCATGATGACTAATCACTGAAGCTGTCTAATAAGAATGCTATTGTTATGGATAAATATCAGAACTTTGCAATAGGAAAATATTTGCAAACATGTTATGTAGACAGCAGGGAAGGTTTGAATATAAAAAATTAACTAGACAGGTATAACATGTTACTGAACTACAATGTAGGTAGTGAAACTAAAATTTACTTTTTTCTTTTATAATCAACTTTTGACGATCAGTAGTTGATACATAGACCTTTTTATTTTTATATTTAAATTTAAATTATAAACAAGGTTTCTTCACATATCAATTCCAGGTCCCTCTCCCTTTCCCTCCCCTCCTCCCATGTCCTCCCACCAACCCCTCCAATATATATCCCCTCATTTCCCCAGGGAGGGTGAGGCCCTCCATGGGGGTGTCCATAGTCTGTCATTTCATCCAGGGCAGGGTCTAGAACCCTGCCCCCAAGAGTCCGGGGTGAGAGTGCATCTCTCATTGTTGGATGGGCGCCCAAAGTCCATTTGTACACCAGGATAAATACTGATCTACTGCCCAAGGCTCGATAGATTACCTAGGCCTCCTCACTGACACCCAAGTTCAGGGGGTCTTTATCAGTCCCTGATACATAGACTTTTTATTGCATCCTAACCTTCCACTTTAGTATTAAAAATAAGCTGTCCTAAATAGAATTTTATTTGTATATTTTCTCATAGACATGTTTTCAACTGAAAGAAATTTCGAGAACATGCATTTTGTTGTTGACTCTTTTGTTATATTTCTCTAATTTAAATTCTATACAGGGGAGTGCTCTTGGACCCCAGACCGACAGTGGGGAGGCCAGAATGGGACTGATCTGGACCCCCCAAATGTGAGTGTCAGTGAGAAGGCCTGGGCAACCTATGGGGCTCTGAGCTGTGGATCAGTGTCTATCCCTGGTATACAATCTGTCTTCATGTGCCTATGGCACAAAGAGAGATGCTCTCTCAGCCTGGACTCTTAGGGGAGTGCCTTGACCCTACCAAGAGTGAAATGATAGACTTTAGACATCCCCTATGTGGAGGGATTTGGCAATAGGGTGGGAGGGAGGGTGGAAGGGGAGTGCGGGAGGAGGGGAGGGAGAGGGAACTGGGATTGACATGTGAAACAAGCTATTTAAAATTAAAATAAAAAATGATTAAAAAAAAAAAAGAGGCTATAGCTATTTCTCTGAATTCGTATTTCAAGTTCTGTTTATACTCTTTTGAAAATAAGCTGATTTAACTGTGATCTTTGGAAGGAACTATACATTAAGATGCTCAATGGTCCCAATATAATTTAATCCTACATCTTCAATATTCACAGCAATAATAAAAAGTAGTTTTTGTGTCTGGTTAACCTGTTAGAAACAGTCACTTACATTAAAAAAAAAAATTCTATCCAGCAGTTTACTCTAGTCATTAATTAAAAAATAAACTTCATTCAAAATTTATTCTAAAAAATTACCAGAATTCTAGAAATGGTGTTAGGCTATTTAAGCAGAGATTGTTTTGTGGTTTGAGAACAAATATAAATGCTATCAAATATATCTATATTTACAACTAAGGATCACAATAAAATAATGTAAGTTTTTTTGATGATTTGCAAGTCTAAAGCCTTAAAATTCATGACTTTAATCCTGAGTACTTTGGCCACATATGTAACTCTGTACTTCATATTAAGTCTAGGCAGTGGAAATCATTTGATTTCCTTTAACCTTTACATTTTTGCATTAAATAAAATTGAGTGTGGTAAATGCAGTGTAGATTGTATAGAAAATCATAGAGTGTCTATGGCAAGGTGAAAGTAATATTTCTCTCTCTGAGGGTCAGAGTCCAGATGAAAAGAGACATTTATTTTTCTACTTCTTAAGTATAATTTATTTCCTTAATTTGATTTGATTTGTTTTATTGTAGAAAAATTATCATGCTTTCTTTTAAACATATTCCAAGTAATTACTTTTGCCATTACTTGCCTACTTTTCATAAAAGTAGAACTAAAATCCAGTTCTCTGTAAATTATGGTGAAATCAGCCCATCATAAAAGAATGTGAATGTTATTAAATGAAGATCACAGAATAACTCTATTTCATCACACTAAGCACATTTAATAAACAGGTGTCAATGAGTACTGTTATACTTAATGCACTGTTAGATTCATATGATGAGGGCTGTAATCAAATCTATAAAAATTTCTGCCTACTCTTGGTAGAAAAGATTCCTATTAAACACAAATTAATATATTCACAAAATGCATGCTTGATTGAAAAATACCACAGAAGAAGGGAGAATAGATCAGTGTTGATTATGAATACGTTATTTAAAAAGGTGACCCTGTATTTAAGCACTGAAGCAAAAGGAACCAAACCGCAAAGACTCTGAGGCTGGACGGTATTGAATAGGTTTTAGGGGTATAAACTGTCCTGCATTGTTGCTGAAGATCAAGGTATGGGGAGAAAAATAGTAGCTGAAATGAGAGAGCCAGAGAGGCATTCTGAGCTATTTTAATGGACTTTCCTTTTTATTGCAAATGACAGCCCTTTGTATACAATGATCTAATTTTCCCCAAATAGCGTGTTTTATTTAATATTAATATTAAAATGTAGTTTGCATAGAATAACATATATCCTTAAGCCTGTGAGGTCACATAACCACCATCACCAATACATTAATGACTATCACTCCTTTTTTTTCTACCTCAGTCAACTATTTTCTAGTTTTAAATTTTTGCATTTTCAACAGGGCCACATAGGAGGTATCAGGCAGTATGTGGCTTCAGCCCAGCTTTTTGCCTTGCAAAATATATCGTATACTGATTTATGTTGTTGATGTCAGTAGTGTATCTTTTTATTGTTGAGAATCATTGCATTTTATAGATATACCACAATGTGTTTCTATATTTCATTCCTACTTGAGCTATGTATTAGTCAGCTTTCCACTAGTGCAGCAAAAACACTGAAAACAATCAACTTAAAAAGGAAATTTGTATTTAAGCTCCCTGTCTTGGAGGGTCTAGTTCGTGTTTGACCCTGTTCATCCTTACCAATAGCACAGACTGTTATACAGCCATAGGGGACTTTCCCCATCTGAACCACAACATGATGCCTTTGTGCGGTTTCAACATTTGATTAGGAAATAATCGAATACGCATGGGTAAATTTTCATGTGAAAATGAGTTTTGTATCTATGGTAAATAACTAGAAGTAAGCATTAGGAGTGATATAGCATGTATACATTTTTGACTTCAAAAAAGGTGGCAGCAATTTGTCCAAGGCACTGTTATGTGGCAATCCCAAGTACAGAGCACTGTGTGCGAGCTCTGAGTTCCCCACATTGTCAGTGGAATAGTGCATGGATGATTCTTTGTTTCAAGTTTTGCTAAGTTGAAGTGTTAGACCAACAAATGTATGTTTAGTGTTGTATGTATAAAACCACACTTCCATTCACCCAGTTCTGACACATGTTTTCCTTTTTTTTCCCCTCAGTTGAAGAACAAAAACCACAACAGACATTATAGAGTCCTTACTTCGAGACAAGTCAGCATGTTATCTACTAAGAACAAGATTTTTCTGATTATTTAACGCTATTTTCTGAGTTGAGGAAATTTAACATTAGACCAGTATTATCTACAATGCGCCAGCACAGTAATACAATAACATAATATATGCTGTCATTATCTACTAATATGAAATATCCAATAAAGCTCTTTGTGTGAGTTTCCTGTATGGAAAGAACTCTCCCCTAATGTCACCATTATTGTCTTCATTTTTTTAAATTTAGTTTTTCAAGACAAGTTTTCTCGGCATTTCTTTGGAGCCTGTCTTGGAACTCGCTCTGTAGACCAGGGTGGCCTGGAATGCATAGAGTTCCACCTCCCAAGTGCTCCCAAGGCATGCACCACCAATGCCCAGCTGTTAATGTCTTCATTTTTAATGTGAGGTCACTACACTTTGAACTGAGAGGTTCATTCAAAAGCAAATTCCAATAATACCATCTGGCTTCATGTGTTCTTCTTGCTATTTCCTGTCATCTGTCTTCAGGACTTATGTCTTCACTTTGTTTTTTCATATCACCTCTTACTCTAGCTTTGGTATCAAAGTTATACTTCTCTTATAGAGTGAGCTATAAGAAATGATCCATTCTTCCTGAAATAACTCATGAAGAATTAGTGTTTGTTTCTCCCAATAAATTCAGAGAAATTGATTGGAACATTTATTTGGGAGAAGAGTTAATATTTCTGAGAAGAGTTCAATTTCCGTACTTCTTATAGGTTTATTTAGGTTTTATAAATCTTCTGCTGTTAGTTTTAGCAACTATATCTTCATAGCATTTGTTCTTTTTAGCTATATTATCTAATTTGTTAGAATGAAATTATCAATAACATTACTTAATATGATATTAATTTTGAGTGTCAGCTTGATTGAATAAAGAGGTACAAGGCATCCAGACAGCCCAGCTATGCTGGGCATGTGTGTGAGTATGCATCCAGGAAATATATTAGCAATTAATCAGTATTTGTTATTAAACACAAGTGTCTTAAATATACTATGAAGTCATTAATTTAAAGTTATTCTTTAAGAAACTGAAAATCATGAGCAAAATAAACCCAAATAAGAAATATAATAAGGATTAGAGCAAGAAAATCAACCAATTCTAAAACATGTAGATAGCAAAATATAATGAAATCATGCTGCTTATTTGAAAGCTTAATATATTGACAAGCTTTTAAGCAGACAAAGAAAAAATAAAAAGTGCCACAAATTACTAAAATCAGGACTGAAGTGGAAACAGCAGCATATCCTCCAAAATTAAAACATTAGAAAGGGAGCAATCCAGAGAAAGAACTAATTTAGATAGATATTAAAAGATGGATAGGATAGATAGGAAGGTAGATAAATGAGAGATAAGGAGAGAGGAGTTTATTATAGAACTTGACCCAAACAATCTTGGAAGCTGGAGAAAACCACATTTTGCCACACATGTGCTAAAGAGACAGAAACTCTGACAGTGTCAAATAGCTGAATCCAGAGATTCAAGATCTAGAATAAGGCACAGAAGGGGTCTGTTGGTATAAGTTTGGAGTCCAAAACATGGGAGCAAAGAGAGTTTATTACCAAGACTGTGGGATGAACCCTCCAGCTTCAGCATAGATAGCAGACTTTCCTTCACATTCTTTTTCTATTTGAACCCATACCAGAAAACTTGATTCTCGCCTGTTTTTGCTAAGATCTTCTCTACTCAATCTACTAATGTAATTGCTAAGTATTCTAGACATGGATCCCTCAACATTCAGGTAAGTAATGTTTTGTCTACCGTCTGTATCCTGTAGTCCACTCATGATGTACTGAAAGTTAATCATCATAAATTCTAAAACAAGGAACTGGTTGGTTTCAGACAGCAAAAACTTGTTCTCTGACAGTTTTTGAATGTAGAAGTCCAAAAGACAGTTGCTGGCAGGGCTGTGACCACTTATACTCCTTTACAAGACATTCCTTCATCGTTTGCATCTTTTGGTTTATGGCACCTTCAGTGCAATCACTGCCCTCGGCTTTACAAGGCCACCATCTCCTGTCTATCTTTTCTTCGTGTGAAGAAGGCCAGGAAAATTGGATCACAAGCCCATGTTATTACAGCATGATTTCATTTAACTAGTTGTATATGTAATATTTGCTTTAAACAAAATTACATCCTCATGCTTTGGGGATCTCAATGACAGTATTTTTTGAGAGGTGGAATTCAGTATTCTAAATAGAAGAAGACAGAATGATACACACTGGGAATGAAATGACCACCTCTCTAGATTCTTGGAGTTTCCAACTCAAACTACATTGACCTGCTGATTTTCTTTCGCCCTGATTTTCCAACTCAGAGATTACATATTGTGAAATATTCAGGTCTGTGTTACATGAGCCAATTCCCACAATAGCCTGAAATTACATATCTATATCTACATCTATCTACATATATGTGTACATGCATATGTGCACACATTCATCCTATGCATTCTGTGAAGAAGGTCAGGCATTCACAGATTGAATTTTAGATACTTTATATACGTACGTATACATCAGTATATCAGACAGTATGTGCAAATGTAAAACAATGTTTATAATGTAAACATGCTGTGATATATCAGATTTTTAATAGCATTACTGTATTATTTCTATATTTTAGTTTGTGAGACATGTCTTTTATTAATGGCTGTCTTATATCTATGTTGTTCATTCCTATAAATATTAGGCTATGTTATTAGTTTCTGAGTCTCATCAAATAGATAATTCATGCTAATATGTTACTGTCACTTTGTGCTTTATTCAGTTTCCTCAATGAGATTAGAGCCATCATCATAATATTAATGATATTATTAATCATGATGTTCATATCATCATGTTGAGATGATTATATTCTAACCCTCTACTTTTTTAACTCTTACAGTTACTTTGCACAGAAATTCCTTTTTACACCAGTGCTCATTCAACATTCCTAAAGTCTCCAATTCTCTGGTTTTCCTTGCCACTTGCTCTGTGGTAGCGGTTAGCTAGGGCTTGATATATGGGAACATGCTTCCTGGGAGGAAAGTTTTAGGGTCTGTTACTTAAAAGCACTAAGTACTCATGCTTCTCATAGTTAACGCTGAACCACTAGACCAGATTCTGTTTAGCTCTGTGATGTGCTAAAACATCCAGATAGGTATTTTGGAAACATAGACACCTTTAGACACCTTTAAAACATCTATCTGTTCTGTCTAGTATTTTACAATTCCATAGAACTTTCATGTCAGTCTGAACATTTATAATTATATGAAGGTGCTCTCTTGTTTCATAGCACTAGAAACCAACTCATATTAAGTTTAAAATCATTAATAAATGCAAAGAATGGTATATTTTATAGAATAAATCCTTATCGAGTTCTAGTCATTACTACATTTCACAGTTAATATTACTGATTATTTTTCCTAGGAATGACATGAATTTTGAAAAAAAAACTCATTTACTACTTTTTCACCACAAGTTGCTTAGTTTCATCCTAATTGTTACCAACCAAAACACTTCCTTATATTTGAAGCAACCTTCAAATTAAGAATGAGTCTGATCCTACAGAGGATTTCTTTAGTATATCAAGAACACAGTCCAATGCTCTTGTAGACTAGTCCATGTTCTACCACTAGTGAACAGGCAGTTATTTAGCTTTATATATTTGGTATTTCCAACAATCTTCATGTGAGAGACCCTGATGTCCATCACTGTATAATACCTCATGGTTGAAAGTGTGTATAGCAGCCTTCCTTTCTCTATTCTTTCCTTCTCTAACTGGCTGTCAGACACACTTGGAGGGGAACTTGTTTCCATCGAAGACATTTACAGTCTTTCTTTCCAAAAATGAATGGCCATCTCTGATTGCTTAAATTATTTCTTTTATTTTTGATATTATAGTTACATCACTTCTCTCTTTCCTTTCCTCCTAACAAACTGTCACATGTATGCCTCCTTGCTCCCTTTCAAATTTGTGACCTCTTTTTCAATTAATTATTATTATATGTTATTGTTATATATACATATGTAATTGTATATGGAACATATACATATGTATGTTTATATTCCTCAATATAACTGACTTAGATTGTCTAATATTACTTGTATGTATGTTTTCAGGGATGACCACTTGGTATTGATTACCCAGTTGGTGTGTTCTTCCTGCAGAAAGATTATTTCTCCCTCTCTCATCATTCCTTAGTTGCCTGTAGTTCTTTGTGTAAGGTTGAAGCCTCTTGAGCTTTCCTCTACCCACTTTATCATGTCTGTTTTAATTGTACTTGTTTAATTCATGTTTAGGCCATCATGTTGGCCAGTCTTTTAAAATATAAAATCACTCAGCTTAAGGCCCATAGAATATGATGGAATTATACTGCATTGATTTAAAAAGAAATATTATCAACACTTTCATTTACAAGTGTATAGTTTATTATCTTATACATTAAGTGATTCATTAAAAGCCGTACAATTTGAATTTAGGTGAATAATGGCTTAACATAAGGATGGTAAGAATAGGATATATCATGTGAACTTTAACTCTTTCCACTTAAACAGTACACTATTTAAAAAAACTTGATTCAATAAAAAATAAGTAAGTCTGTAACCTAGAAGAACATTTAGAAGATACAGCCTAGTCCAAATATAGTGCATATACATTTAATGTGACTTGAGATTGCCTTGTAACAATGATCAGACCATAAAAATTGGTTGTTAGATGTTAAAGGATGCACACATCTATGACTTATACATGACACATGTTCTAGACAGACTGATATCTGGGTACTCTCATTGTATCTTGGCTAGTTTCTATCCAGAGTCATTAAATCCCGGGATTCTAAATGTGATTTTAGACCTTGTCTTTTGCTTCATTATTCCATTCACTCTACTCAGTCAAATATTTACCATATTCTAAGTCTTAAGAAGAAAAGTATGAATTCATTAGACTGACGGTATCCCTCTTGCAGTTTACAGCCTAACATACAGATGGGAAACACTTTTTACTCAATCAACTATTTAGTAAAAATGTGATTAATGTGTAGTTGAGTATATAACTGAAGACCCTAATCTAATTGCAGTGTCAGAGAAGTTTCCTGGAGGAAGTGCTGGGAAACTCTGGAAGATGGAAAGGGAGAGAGTACAAGAACAGGGAAGCATTTCATTAAAGTTCTGCAGGGACACAACAGAGCACTATCAGGCAATGGAGAGGCTGGGAAGGAGCTGTAGCAGGAGACTGGAGTTTCCACAGAGCAAAGTTCTGTTCATTTGCCATAGGTTTCTGTTATACACAGGCAATATGACATCTGCTTACTGCTGTTATATTGGCCTCTTTGGGTCACAGGACACCACTCATCACTATTACAAAACAGATTTCTTAAATACACATATCTCTCAACCTCACAATCACCAGTCCTAACTTTTCAATAATTATCCTTTCTGTATTTTATCCAAATGTTACAATAAAATTTCATGGAAGAGAGTGTATTAGGTTAAGAGAGTGCATTATTATATAGTATCATAGTCATGAGATATTTGGCTCTCTGAGTCCTGGAATAAACTGATATTTCATGGCATTCTATAGATTTGTAGAGAGAGAATAGGAAGTTTTGTGGCTCAAATGCAAAGAAGCCTAAGATTGATTATTTTTTAAGTGCAGTTTAGTCTCACACTGATGATTCTAATATGTCAGTCACATGGCCATCAAATGATATTTACATTTCCTTTTGATCCCATGGATGAGAATTGTGAGATGTGTTCATACCATTTATATGATTTGGAGCTTTAATTTGACATGATGTCTTTCCCTCTAGTCAAATGTGTTAAAGTATTGACTATTTTGAACTTGAAAAAAAATTAGACTATCTTAGTGAGTGTTTTTATTGCTGTGAAGAGACATCATGACGATGACACTTCTTACAAGGAAAATATTTAATTGGGGTCCAGTCCATTATCATCATGGTGGAGAGCATGAAAGCAGGCAAGCAGGTGGGATACTGGAGCTGAAGAGTCCTATATCTTGCAGGCAACAAGAAGTTGATTGGCATACTGGGCACTATCCCTAGCATATGAAACTTCAAAGCCCACCCTCACAGTGACACACCTCCAACAAGGTCATATCTACTCCAGCAAATCCATACCTCCTAATAGTCCCACTACCTATAAAATTTTGGGATTCAATTGCAATCAAACTACCACATAGACTCACACTGAATTTTGAAATTAAGTAAACATTTTTCAAGAAAAAACACAACCCACACTGAAATACAAATATACACTCACATATGCATGGATCCATACATAAACATGCATACACCTATATGCAGGCACAGACACACCCACACCCATAGATGTGCTTGCGCATACAACCCATACATGCATACACTCATACTTGTACACATACACAAAGCACCAAAAAGGCACAGGTATGGTGACCATTGTGAGTAAAGATATCAATGCTCATGAAGGAAGGTTTCAAGTGCTTATAAAATGATGCTAGCATGCTTTCATTCCCTCCTTTGCTAATGACTTTTATTTCTGAGTAATTTGTTGTTCTCAGTCTTGTTTACCAAGAAGAATGGCTGTGATCACAACTGCTTTGAAGGTGGTTTATAGTGACTGGAATCTTAAAGTGCATTAGTGACAGGAAGTTATCCTGGAATATACAATTGTTTGGTTTAGTAATTCTAAAAACTCATCCATGTTTTTCTCTTGTTTGAAGGCTTTTTATAGCTTGTTTGGATCACACTGACATTTCAATTTTTAAATCTAAGGAGTCTTAAGAACAGTGTGTGAAGAGGGATGGGTTTTATTTATTTATTTATTTTAGTGAATTACCAGTCCACAGATAGGAATAACACTGCGAATCACATTTAAGTTACTGGGTTATGCTGTTCCCATATCCTCCCATGATGGGAATGTGCCCTTGTCTCTTGAAGATAGTCTTATATGGACAGAATTTGGTACAGTAAGCTTTAGTCTTGAATAACTGTCTTGGAGAGAGAACATTTTGCTTTTGTTTGTGTTTTACTTACCATGTTAGACTTGACCCTAGTGAGCTAGGCTTGAAGCATTATTCTCTTCTGACATATTCAGATTTGAATTCCAAATTTATTGAACAAACCCTACATTGATACGTTGGTATTATTCTGTGGGAATAATGTGGTGATTGTTGAAGAAGTGTGGCTTCCAAGTCCACCCAGGGTGGCACACAGTAAATGGTCCTTTTGTTGGCTCTGGGGGTTGGATTATTTTTCTTTGTCTTACTGATTTTGAGATTGTTGGACAGAAGTTTTACTTTTTCTGCTTTCACATTGGCAAGAGATTAAAATATCTCAGCAAAGTTCTTCAAAAGGCTTCATTGACTCTTCAAAAACTTTGTTTCTGAATTAACTTTTATCTCCTGAAAAGCTTCGGGTAGGACAAGCCAGGCATTTACAAAGCATTTGCAACTGTTTCATTGAGCCTGATCGCTGGTCACCCTTTTCCAAGGGTAGCTGCTGTAATGCCAGTTGATGGTGTGATTGTTTAAACCTCCCTCGGGATTTCAGCTGAAGAGTCTTTGTCTAAAGCAGGCCTAGGAGCTCCAGCTGCATCTGTCCTGAGAATTGAGAGCCTTTGTTTAAATGGTCAGTCTTGCTCGGATATTTGATCAGCTCCTGTTTGTATCCCAACCTACTTCCATCAGTAAAGTGTATATACAGTGTTGGGCTTTGTAATCTGGTTTTTAAAAAGTAGGGATATTTAAAGGTTTAACTCTAAACTGTCAGCCTGGCATGATAGGACTATTGGAAAGAAGATCTGTGTGCTCAACCAAGAGCTCAGAAGACTGATCTACACCAAGCAGGAAGGGTCAGAGTGTTGTTTCCAGCGTGTGTTCTAATTCCCTGTTAATTCCATGAGCCAACTGACTTTCTTGCTTTGTTTGATTAGTTAGAAAAACTACAAAATCTTGTAATTCCTAGGGTTGAACTAGTTTTATTCAATGTAATTTTAGAAAGGATGAGGGGAGGAGGAAGAAGGTAGAGAGATAAAAAGAGAGAGACTTCTAAAGTATAAAGGCACACAGATAAAGCTACAAAGACAGGAACCCACCTTCCACAAATGCACACATATAGTGCTATACATATTGTAAAGCTAACCAGTATTTTAATAGCAAACACGTTTAAATCACCAGTGTCTTTTTATTTTAAATCACCAGCTCAAACCTGTCCACATTAAGCTGTTGTAATGTTGTCTACAGTGATGTGGAATTGCTGTCCAGTTTGTGGAGAGCCTTCACACCTACATTCCAGTGTCTTTGGTATAGAAAGAAACTCCACAGGCTACCAAAGAAGAAATGTAAACACCAAGCCAACCGCAAATCCTTTGATCTACAGGGGTTTACAACCTACAAGATATATTAGGACAATAGTGGCACAAATCTTTGGGGAGTAACCAATCAAAAGCTGATTTGACTTGAAGGCCCACTCTATGAGATGGATCCTATACCTGATACAGGTCACCAAGGACCTGGGAGACTAGCTAGGCCAGGGACTTGGGTTTAAACCAAATAATACTGTTCTAAACAATGAAAAAATGTAGTGATAAAATGACTTCTAGTAATATTCAGCTATACTCAAAGATCAGTGCCTTGCTTAGCCATCATCAAAGAAGCTTCCTCCTATAGTAGATGGGAATATAGAGAACCTACAGCCAAATATTACATGAAGAGTGAAAGACCTTGGAATGCTCATCCCTAAATGGGATGTCTCTATCAAATCTTTCCCTTCTGGGTTCAGGAAACTCCAGGGAAGAGGAGACAGAGAGAATGTAAGAACCAGAGGGGATGGAGGACATCAAGAAAACAAGGTACTCTCAATCAGCATAAGCAAAGCTGGTATGAGTTCACAGAAGCTGAAGTAGCAAGCACAAGTCCAACTCAGGTCTGTACTATGTCCTCTGTGTTTATAAAGTGGCTTCCTGGCTTGGAGAGATGGCTCAGCCGTTAAAGGCTAGGCTCACAACCAAAAATAAAGTGGCTTCCATTTTAGTGTTTTTATGGGATTCCTGAGCATGCAAATGAGTGCATCTCTATTTCTTGTGCCTTCTTTGGGGTTCTTTTTCTTCCATTGGTTTGTCTTGCCCAACTTCTATGTGATAGTTACTGCTTCATCTTATTACATTTATTTTGCTATATTTCCTTTAAAACCTGAATGAGTGAAATCCTAGTCCTTAGAGTAAAGGTTAACAACTGAACTACTATTTATATCTGCTGGGAGAGGGAAAGATCAGTTTTCTCCAACGGAGTGACATCAGGTATATCAACCACTCCAAGGCAGACCACACTTTCAGTAGTTGACCAACATGTGATGAACTAAACAGATTTTTTGTGTGTGATTTTATTTGGTTATAGTTTGGTGTGTTTTTTCTCTTTTGGGGGTTTGTTTTATTTTGTTTTCTTAGTTTTGTGGTGTTTGTTGTTGTACTGGATGTTTGCTTGGCTTTTCTCTCTTCTTTTCTGAGAACACTTAAAGGTGGGTGGGTTGAGAGGGAAAGGATCTGGAAGGACTTGGGGAGGGGAAGAATATAATCAAAATATATTAAAATATAAAAATTGTTTTAAATAACAAAAAGGAAACTAAATAATTTAAATAAATGTATTTGGTCATTTCTGTAAAAACGAACAAATAAATCATCAGCCCAGAAAGTTGAAATTTATCCTCATTTCAACCTGACATTTGGTGCAAAATAGTTCTTTGTTGCTCTTTGTGGCTTTCTCACTGTTGTAATATGTTTAATGTACCCAACTCTCTAGAACTTAGATACTAGTGAAAACCTTTGTCTTCTGGCAACACACAGAGAGCCTCACTTTTCTCAGACAGCCAAGTTTCCAGATTTCACTGCTTAGATCAAGCACAGGCAAATCTACTACAGAGTAGTGTGGCTTGTGAAATATGTAGAAAAGTCTAGAAGTTTGAGCACTATTTGTAATTTGTCATATGTTTTAGAAACTAGAATGTGAAATAAGTAATCAGCCTTCAATTATTTGAAACCTGTGGACAACTCCTGAGTTCCAAAACGTTAGATCTCAATCTTTTAATTTATTATAACTTCATATAAAAATTTCGATAGAAACTCTGAAATTTGTGAGATTCATTTAAGTAACTGTAGATTCTTCTGCTTTTCTTCTGAAGAGAAAAACCATAACCTATACATGTACTGTCAAAGAAGGAGATTCTAGAGAACTGACTTGCAAAACTTCAACTCCCCTTCTTAGTTTAGGAACCAATATAATTAAAAGATGTAAAGCTTGAGTGGGCAACCTCACTGACTGAGACCTTCTAGGTATTTCAATCATGCATGTATTTTGGGTATATAAGCCTTTATGATTATCTTTGTCTAAGGCATTGGATCTTGATATCATAAACTCTGGGGATTTGCATTAAAGTTCATGACTCTAGGCTAGTAGGGACTGGAAGACAGCCCTCTGGGCTGGTGTCCTCTTCCTAACTGAAAAACCATATCCCTTCAATTTTGAGTTCTGTCATTTGGATAGGAATGTATAAACTGCAAGACTTTACCTCTACTTATCTCCCTTAATTTTACAGATTAAATTCAATGTTCTTTGTATATATATTTTCCCTGTACATGTTCAGGAGTGATATTCTGACTTTGATTTGGGTTGAAATTAACTTAGATGAAAATAATACTCATTCTTTCTCAGATTTATTCTGAAATAAATTCAGTAACCTCATATTCTGCTTGTACCCACAACATATTAATAGTTAAACAGCATTAAAGGAAGAGGTATTTATGTCATTTATTACATATCAAAATAGAAATAAGTGTAGATGTTATAAAAATCAGTCTTTGAAACATATGCCTATTTCGAGAACTTTTGAAAGATCTCAGTGGGTTGAGGACAATAGAATTCATTGGAACAGGTTGTTGCGATATTTTTCATGAGTTCATGATTCTAAATTATTTTCTCTAGGTAATAAAAGCATTGTACCACCATAAACTTTTGATCATTTTTGTGTCTTCATATCACTTTTCTTCTACTGACTCACTTCTTTTCCTACGCTAGGCGTTGAGCAAGTAGCCTCCAAGCATCAGACATTATTCACAGTCTTTCATACAGGTCCTGCGACAAAGCACAGCATCCACAGAGTGAAAAATACATTCTAAAGGAGAAGCTGTGAAACGAGAGGAAATGCTAAGCTATATTCTTCAAAAAGGAAGAGGAGATAATTTCTCTGGGAAAGCCTTGAGTTGAATGGACTCGAGAGTCTTGAATTCATGCTAGGTTCTTGATTCTTTTGAAGTAAGTCTATTATCCTACATATTCTAGCCTTCCTGCTCAGATCATGTTTCTCCAGTGAGACTGCCATGGGATGTTCATTGATGGCTTCCTCCCTTTTCAGAAATATACCTCATTTATTCTCCCATCTTTCTTTCCAGAATAATTTGCTTTGTATTGGATAGTCTTATCTTTTCTTTGATAAAAAGCTGAGAGACACAGTTTAAAAGAGTAAAGATAGGATTTTTCCCCTCAATTTCTGAGATTGCTACCTATAGTTATTGGTTTCTTAATACATCAGCATGGGTGTAACCTTTCAATGTGACAAGCAGCAAGCCAAGACAGAAACAGGGAAAAGACATGCCAACAAGTGATATAACCCGAGCACATGTTCCTATTTGCCTGCTTCTTCCTATAAGTACCACCTTCAAAACTGTTTATTGCCTCTTAATAATACTTGTACATTAATAATTGATCTACAGATCTAGCAGTATATCATCAGCTGTCATCTTATTACTATGTTTGTTTAGCATGATGATAGTATTAGATTTTCTCCTGGACCCATGACCTACATATTCTCATGTTCTTAGAACCTTAAGCATGTCAGTCATGGGTTCCATCTCATGTGGTGAATCTTAAATTCAATCAAAAGGGGATTAGTCACTCCCATAATCTTTATGCCACTATCACATCTGTCTATTTTTCAAGCAGGTTGTTGTAGTTAGCCATAAATTTTGTAACTGGGTGATATTGATGTTAATTTTCTCCTCTAATACTGTAGTCATAACCTCAGTAACAAAAACACAATTGAATAGGGATGGTACTTCTAATTAGGCACCAGGTTGACTTCTCTGTGTTTGATGGTATAAGTAAGTGCTGTCTTCAGCAATAAGGTCTTGCCCTCAGGTTGTAGAGAGAAACCAATTGCCTTGTCAATAACTTGTGATGTTTTGGGGGTTCCATGGGACGCCTTTAGTCAATGACTCAACAAAATGTAACCTATTCCTAGCACTGGAGGAATTATTTGACTTAAGGTGTCTAGTTGAGGCATTGTCTCCCCTGTTATTTGGTGGCTCCTTTAGATTCCTTTGTATATGCATATATTTTATAGATTTTCCAGTATTAGATTTCTATAGGTTTTTCAAATGGCCATTAGAATATTCAGTCTTAAATGGGATGTCTTCATCAAAGTCCTCCCCTCAAGTTTGAGATATCTTTCCAGAAGAGGAAGAAGTTGTAAGGGTCAGGGGTGAAAGATGACTCTAAGGAAACAGACTCAGTAGGCCTGATGCACACATTAACTCATGGAAACTGTGGTAGTACCCACAAAATTTACACAGGTTCAAGGCGGATCAGGTCTCAGCTCTGAGAAGGCGCAGTGAACATAGTGTCTAACCCCTAACCAAGAAGCTACCTACAATTGATACCTGCTGGTGAAATATCTTTAATAGGAAGTTACTGGGTGTATCAAGCACAATCCAGGGCAAAATTACATGCCCAGATGTAGCTGGCCAACAGAAAAGTAACTCCATTAGCACAGACACTAAGATCAACAATTAATAAATGGGACCTCCTGAAACTGAGAAGCTTCTGTAAGGCAAAGGACATAGTCAGGAAGACAAAAAGGCAATGCACAGTATGGGAAAGGATATTCACTAACCCCACATCTGACAGATGATTGATCTCCAAAATTTACAAAGAACTCAAGAAGCAAGTCTCCTAAAACACCAAAGGATCCAATCAAAAAGTGTGGGACTGAACTAAACAAAGAATTCTCAGTAGAGGAGTCTAAAAGGGTTGAGAGACACTTAAGAAAGTGGTCAACATCCCTAGCCATCCTGGAAATGCAAATCAAAACAACTATGAGATACTATGTTACTCCTGTCAGAATGGCTAAAATCAAAAACTCCAATGACAATTTATGCTGGAGAGGATGTGGAGAAAGGGGGAACACTCCTTCACTGCTGGTGGGAATGCTGACTCATACAGTCACTTTGGAAATCAGTATGGAGATTCCTCAGGAAAATGGGAATCAGTCTACCACAAGACACAGAAATTCCACTCTTAGGTGTATACCCAAAGGATGTACATTTATACAACAAGGATGTTTGTTGCACTATGTTCATAACAGCATTATTTGTAATGGCCAAAACCTGGAAGCAACCTAGATGCCCTTCAACTGAAGAGTGGATAGAGAAAATGTGGTACACAGTGGAGTACTATTAAGTGGAAAGACAATGGAATCTTGAAATTTGCAAGCAAATAGAAGGCACTAGAAGAAACCATCCTGAATGAGGTAACCCAGTCACAAAAAGTCAAACATGGTGTGTACTCACTCATTTATGGATTTTAGACATGCATCAGGGGAGTGCCAACATACAATCCCATTGCCAGAGAGTCTGAACCTTCATCCAGCAACTGATAAAAGCAGAGGTAGATACTCACAGATAAACACTGAACTGAACTCCTGGAATCCAGTGTCAGAAAGGGAGAACTGATGGGCAAACGAGTTAAGACTGGGTTGGTTTAACCCACAGAAACAGCTGACCTGAACAAGGGGGAGCTCTTGACTCCAGATTGATGGCTGTGTGGAAAGCATGGGACTGACCCAGACCTCCAGAATGTGGGTGTCAGTGAGGAGGCGTAGGTAATCTATGGGGCCTTGGGTAGTATTTATCTCTGGTGTACAAATAGAATTTGAGGACCCATCCCACAATGAGGGATGCTCTCTCAGCCTGACTTTTGTGGGAGGGCCTAGGCCCTGCCCTGGATGAAATGACAGACTCTGGAGATCCACCATGGAGGGCCTCACTCTTCCTGGGGATCAGAGTAGAAATTGGGTGGAGGACTTGGGGACTTGGTCTGGATGGATGGGGAGGAGGGGAGGAAGAAGGATCTGGGATTGACATGTGAAACAAACTTGTTTCTAACTTAAATTAAAAAAAGAAAAATATAAACCCTTTCACACATAAATTCATAAATCAGATTAACTTTTAATGATCCATCATCACCTCTAAAGGATCGATGCCTTTAGCAGGGAATCAAGTTTAACACTTGATCATTTGGGCTGCTGAGGGCACTTTATGCCCATACCATAACATTTGGTTTCTTAGCTCAGACCTAAATTCTCCAGATATTTCCACTGATATGTTCAGTAGAAAGTCTAAATTTTTTCAATCCATGCGAACCTTGGTGTATTAACTTTCTATGTTGAGTGCCATAAATCACGCCAATTTAAGGCCTGTACTCTATGAATTTACCATTTTACAGTGCTTGCAGGTCAGAAGTCTGACACCCAGTGGCCTAAACTTACACTGTGCTGTCATCAGAGCTGGGTTTGGAATGCTCTGGGGAAGGATCTGTGCCTTTGCCCTTTCTAGCTCAAATGGAAGAACTTCTTTCTTCGCTCATGTGTCTCACTGTCGGTGTTGTATGCAGGAAGCACTTAATCTCCCTTACCGTTCCTTCTCTTTGTTATTGTATTTTCCTCTAGCCACAGTTGAAAATTATGCTTTTTAATAACTAGCATCAATAGATTACTCCTATTTGAATCACCTGTCTTAGGGTTTCTATTGCTGTCAAGAGACACCAAGACCATGGCAACCCTTATAAAGGAAAACATTTAATTGTGTATGGCTTACAGTTTCAGAGGATTAGTCCATTATCATCATGGTGAGAAGCATGGCAACATACAGGCAGACATGGTGCTGAAGAAGGAGCTGAGAGTTCTACATCTTGATCCATAGGCATGAGGAAATAAATTGAATATTGGGTGAAATGAGCATTTATGAGCCCTCAAAGCCACCCCACAGTGACACACTTCCTCCAACAGGCCAAACCTAATAGACTCCCGATGGGTCTCACATTCAAACACAGGAGTCTATTGGAGCAATACCTATTCAAACTACCATATCACCTCAGGTAACTACTCCATTTCACACATTAAAATAAATGGCCTTAATTTAATCACATATACCAAGTCTCTATCATATGGAAGGAAAAATAGTTTCTAATGGCTAAAATGTGTTCCTGAAATCTTATGCCACAATCTGATAATATTAGGTGGCAGGGTCTCTGGAAAATGATCCAAGTCACAGCAAGTCAAGAACATTTCTCAATTAGAACATTACCTTCCTTTGAAGACAAAAATGGTCCCTTTCTCTTTAACTATTTAAGGGCACAGTGAAATGATAGGTATCTATGAATGACTACACAGAACCTCACCAAATATTGAGTTTTCCAGCTCATTGACCTTGGACATCAACTCTTCCATAAGGTTAGAAAAAAATCATCACTGACTATGGTATTTTGATGGGGAATGACCTTGTATATGCTGTGAATATACGTTTCTCTTATTGGTTGATGAGTAAAGCTGTTTCAGCCAATGACCAGGCATGATGTAGCCACGAGAAAAGTATAGGTGGGGCTACCAGATTGGGGAATTTGGGGAAGAGGGTCAGAGAGAGTGAGTCGCAAGGGAGATGCCATGTAGCTACAGAGGAAGAAAGAGACCTGGGCATCACCAGTAAGCCAAGACCATGTGGAGATACACAATTTAATAGAAATGAGTTAATAATTAAGAGAGAGCTAGCCAATAGGAAGCCTGAGCCATAGTCCAAACAGTTTATAATTAATGTATGCCCCAGTGTGTTTATTTGGGACAAAATGGCTGTGGGACCAGGCAGGACAGAAGCTTCTGTCAACAGTATTTTTTAAAAGGCAGTCCTAAGGAGCTCAGACAAAAAGCATCATATTTGGAAGCCTTATTATGCCTGTTGCTCCAAGAGCTGTGTTCAGTGACAGAGAAGTATCCTGTGTTTCAGATAATTGTACTGTTGGATATGAGATCTAGGTCTGCTTCAATAATATTGCCCTACAGAAGTATAAAGACCAACAGAACAGCACCATAACTGAGAGAAGAAGAAAAATCATGGAAGATTAAAATATATTTCTATCTCTAAATATTTTTATAAGGTACCCAGTAAGTTTCCCTTAGCTTTTAGTTGGTTGTAGCTACATTTTCTATTATTTTCAACTAAAGAATTATCTGCCTGTACATTTTTGTTTTTTTGTGGTTTATTTATATATTTACTTATTTTTTCTCATGTGTACACATGTGTGTAGGCATGTGTATTACGATGGTGTGTGTGTATGTGTGTGTGTGTGTGTGTGAGTGTGTGTGTGTATGTCAGTTAGAGGACAATGTTCAATAGTTGGTTATCTTCTTTTAACCTATGAAGGCGAATCATCTCTTGTTTCTCCTATGTGGTATGTTTCTGGCTTGCTAGTCCATGAGCTTCTGGAGGATTCTCTTGCCTTTGCCTCTCATCTAATTTTAGGAATGCTGCAATTACAGATGTGTACCACATTGTGCAGCTTTTTTTTTGACATAAGTGCTCAGAACTGAAATCAGTTTGTCAGTCTTGTGAGGGAAATTCTTTTACCTGCTGAACCCTTACCTTACCTTTACAGGCCTTTAAAATGCTGTTTAACATTTATTACTTGAAAACTTATCATCTGCTATGTGTGTGTGTGTGTGTGTGTGTGTATGTGTGTAGTGTGTATATAGGTATGAATTTGTAACAGTCAAAGAAATACCTTTGGCAGTCAGCTCTCCTTCCCACAAATGTTAGGGGAAATAAACTCAGTTTTCATGATAGGAGCTCTTATCCACTGAGACTGCCCAAATAATTCCTTTACAAGACGTTATAGCAATGGGTTAATGTTATTTTTTAATTTGTACATAATAATTTTATATATTTAAGGAGTACTGTTTCACTGTATGTGTATAAGTGATAGGATTTGAATAATTGCATATTCATCATTTCAAATACTTATCATTTCTTTGAGTTGAGACATCCAACCCCTCCCTACTATTTACTATGAAATATATAAGAAATTGTCAATTGCAGTTATCCCATTGTGCTGCATAAAATTAGAAGGATATTTTACTTTACTTCAATTACTATTTTGTATTACTTAGCATTTTCTTGGCACCATCTCCATCCCTCTGTCAATACGTATCTCTAGTGGCCTCCTTTGTATTTCTATGAAGTCAATTTTTAAAATTCCAGATATGGGTTAAAATATGACATATTTATCTTTTTGTGCTTGGTTTACTTTAACATAAACTGACGTCGTCTAGACTTATTCATGTGGGCACATATGATGGTTAATATTATATATATTATAAAAACATGTTTCTAATTGAAGTAGAATTGTATAACTTTTCCCATTCCCTTTCCTCCATCCAGTCTCTCTCTGGGACCCTTCTTCCAACCCCTCCCATGTCTTCTCTACATTGAAGTTAATAGTCTCTTATTCTTTGATGATATATTCTGTAGTCTCTCTCTCTCTCTCTCTCTCTCTCTCTCTCGACTTATTGCCTGTGTCTACCACAATTGTACACAATTCAGTGACCAATGGAGCCCATCCCTAGAGGATATAACTATATCACAGCTTCTGCATCTATGGCTCAGGGACCATCATGGAAAAAGAGGCTAAAAGATCATAAGAGCCAGAATACCTGTAAGTATACAAGGTTGGTTAAATATTGATTCTCAACTTGACAAACTTTAAAATCACCATGGAAACACATTTCTATATTTATTTATGAGGGTATTCCTCAAATGGCTTACATGAGTAGAAAAAAAAACACCTCAAATGCAGGTGGCACCATCCCATAGCCTGGAGGCATATACTGAAGGAAAAGGAGAAAGCAGCCTGAGCATCAACATTTACCTTTCTCTGTTTCCTGACTAATGACTTGATGTGACAGCCACTTTAGTTCCTGCAGCTGTGACTTTTTTCCTGCCACGATGGCTTGTGTTCCCTTGTTTGTGTGCTGAAATAAAAATTTCCTCTTTTATGCTCTTAACTGTTCTCTTGTCAGGTATTCAATTACAGCAACTAGAAAAGTATCTGATTCACCGTGGACAACAAAATAGTAGTTCCTTATTTGGGAGACAGGCACATTACTTCATTTTGAGCATGAACCATGCTTCCTTTATCTCAATCTATCTGTTGGCAGGCACTTTTGTTTCCTGTCTAATTTGAGTATTGTTGCAATAAACATGAAGTGCAATGTGTTTTGAAACATGTAGAGGAAAAATTTTGTACAAGTACATAGCAACAGGCTATGGAAGTCCATCATCTTAGATGACATTTATCCAGGACAGCTATGCTGGGACTGAATTGGGGAAATCTGAACGCCAATCAAATCCTTGTTTTGAGCTTCATACTTGCTAATAATGCATCTGAAGGCAGGACACCTGAATTCAGATCATCATGAACAATTGCCTATTCTAGTCTCAAAACTTCTGCACATACCAGGACCTAACAAGACTCAGAATATTCCTGGAGGAGGCAAGAGATCTGTTTAAATCCCTTTATGCGACCTCTGCACATTCTTATTGGTGAGTCTCAGAAGCTCAACTATTACACACCCTGTAATTTTTCAAGTTGGTCTTCAGCTTACTGTTGTTGCTATTCATATTTTTGCACTTCTGTATTTCAGAGAGTTGGATTTTGTTTCAACATTGTTTGAAGAAAACGAATTTAATGTGATAATGAATTATGGCTAGTGATCATTGCTTGCAAAAATTGACTTTTGCTTAGGAAGAATTGTGACAAAAATTTAAATACAACTACAATATTGATCACCTTTTTATTATTCTTACTTTAAAATTTTATTAAGTTTCCAAATCCTTATGAATGGAAACATTCAGAAATACCCATAATAGATTGATATATGTAATTTAGCATTACATATTTACAAACAAATTTGTTTTGGATAGGAGGAAAAGTAAAAAAAAATTTGAATTTTTAAATATACATATTAGAAGTTTTTCCCCAAATGTAGAGAGAGCTGATGTAGCAATGTCAGTCATATTTTCATGGTCTCTTATTCATTCCCTGCATCAGAAAACAGTAGAAGCTCCAGAGAGATCATAACTAAGGTAAAGGAGAAAAATGGGAACATCAAATAAATACTAAAAAGCCTAGAATCTTGTGCTAAGGATTATAATGATGCTTTTTCTCATTAATAAATTCAAGTTGAACATACAGATGAAATATGTGAGCATTGCTTAATGGATCTAGTGGTGTCAATATGCTTTATTTTGCTGTTTTAGGTAACTACGAGATTGAGTTTTGTTTCCCTATGCACAGTGAATTTCATAAAACTAAATCAGTTTTGTATGGAAAGAGAAAGGACAAACTACATTTTCAAGCTGAAATTTTTCTTATCTTGTTTTTCCAAAGGCAAAATCTTCTATACGGTAAAATGCCGATAATCCACAAGTTCATATAAGGATATAATGAGAACAAATTAGGAGTAAGAAGTGTGATTATTGATGCCACAGGTCATTGGTATTCAGTTGTTTCTCATCACATCATATGAGAACAGAATAATACTCATATATTTAAGGACAGAGGTGAGGATTTTTAATGCCACTAATAGTAAAAGTGTAAAATTAACTCCAACATATTTTGTAAACACACTAGTAAAACATTTACCTTCGACCTACTTATATTTTGTAATGTTTTGTGCTATTATGCCTAATGTTTCTTTACTAAAAACTTCCAGTGGTTTTCTATTTCCATAATCCTAAGCTTCATATTGAAATGGTCTTATTGGTTATAAAATACTACTTGTTTTGTGTGTAAATTATAGATTAGAACATTTTCAAAACTTCTAGTAGATGATCTTACCATTCAATTAAAAAATTCTTCAGAGACTTTTCATATATTATCTTTTAAAAAATATGCAGCATAGTGGTATAGTAATTTGAAATGAATACATGAAAATGAGTATTGCAATGGTAAATATTAAATGCTTGATTTTATTGTCCAAAGAGATTCAGCTGTTCAAAAAGATAAAGACATAGTATTCTTATAGATGATTATCGGCCACGGTTAAACACTATGAAAAAATAAGTTGTTGGGAAGAAAATAGACCTTGTTACATATTCAATAATGATTATGTAGAGAGTAGCCGATGATCATGAAAGGAATGTTTTAATCATCTTTCCTATTTTTATGATTACAGTACTCTGACAAAAGCAATTAAAGAAGAGACAGTTTATTTTGCTCACAATTCATGGGCATAGCCTATCATGACAGTAGCTCCTTGAGGTGGCTAGGAAGATTGCATTCATACTGAGAAAACAGAAAAATGAATGCTGATGCTCAACTACTGTTCTCTTTTTAATTCAGTCCATGACTTAAGCTCAGCGAATGGTGCCACCCACTTTTAGAGCAGGTCTTCTTACCTCATTTGATCTAATCAAGATAGTCCCTCTCAAGCAGGTCCAGAGGCTTACCTCATAGATGATTGAAGATTTTGTTAAGTTGATGATCAATATTAATGATCACAAGAAGTAAAAGTATGTTTTCATTCTCACTTAAAGTGCTGCAGCCATATAAAGTCAACCTCTACAAAAAATTTTGTCAGGTTTGCATTGTTTTAAAAGTCTAGTTTCAAACCAAAACTGCTTGAAAGGGCTTCATTCCATCACAGTGCTCTACAATACACTTGTTGGATAGCAAAGGGACACTTATTTTTCTGGGTATTCTAAGTTTTTGCTTGGTTCCTTAAGTAACAACTGGGAGAAAAAGTTCTATTCTTTCAGAAATCCAAGCAGAGTTTTAACAAAGAGCTTGTTTATAATTCCTCCCTTTCAAGCACTCCTACTCTTTGTGTAGTTTGCTACAATAGAGCCAGTCAGAAGTTTTGTTTCAAATTGGTATCACAAACAGCTAAGAAAAGTGATGAATCAGAAATATGTTGTACTTAGGAAGGGTTAGTGTCAGTATTAATGATATGTTCTTATATGGCTTGTCAGTGCTACAGGACTCTGGGGCTTCCATTGGACAATGTCAAAGATGTCAGAGCGCTGAATTCTTTTGAAATATCACTCATACATTTTGTGATTGACAGAAAGTATAAGCAGAGACACAGTTAGATACTCACAAATGATTTCACTTAATCCGAGCTTCTCACAAAGTGGAGGCTGAGGGTCTCTGTCTTACAATACAAGAGAGCCAGATGCTATAGCTTTATAAAATTTGTTCTCTGAAATCAAATGGTACAGCTTTCATCCTATTGGCTGAACATTCTTGATTCAGTTACTGTGGTGTCACTGTGACAAAATACCCCCATGAAGACAACTTAAAGAAGAAAGGGTTAATTTTGGCTTACAATTCCAGATGGATACAGTGCATCATGGTGGGGAAGACATGGCAAGCAGGCAGAAGAAGCATGGTGACAGGAGCAGGATGCTGGCTGCTCACATTGTATCTGCACTCAGGAGGCAGAAAGAGAACAGAAAGTAGAGCACAGCTATAAACTCTCAATTTCCACTCCTCCGTGGCCCACTTGCTCTAATGAAACTCAGTTCCGGCAGCTTCTATAAGGTTCCAAATTATGTCTACACAGGCACTAAGTGTTCAAATACAGAAGCCTATGGTAAACATGTTTTCGAAGCTTATGGCAGGTCCTAAGCCCACTTGACTTGGAGAATCCGGGGAATAAACTTCATCTCCTGATGGTAAGTGGCAAGGCTTTGAAGAGCACAATGAGTCAAATATACACCACCTTTCATTTCTTATAGTAAGGTATATACAGTCACTAAATCCTTATTTGAGCTCTATTATCTAAGCAAAGAGAGTAGTATTTATTGTATATGAAGTGAGGGCTCTTTTGAAATACTCACATGCTGTCTATGTGAAATTCACTCTATTTAGATGCTTATATTTTCTCTAAGACTCCCTATGGATACATCCTTATTCACCAATGCCCTGTGAATTGAAAATTCCTCCAAAGAAGATGCATCTAGATTTGAATCAAACCCTTCTGCAAAGAGTTTCTGTGTATTCTAAGACAGGGAACAATTAGAATTTCAGTGCTGTGGAGATACTGGAATTTCATTTGGTTCAGAGGCTAATTATTTTATTCTGGGCTAGTTTTAACTTTCTGGAACAGCCATTTGTTGCCCCAATCTGTACTTGAACTAACAACTTGTGATAATATATAAAAATCTCTTACAAGCTATTAACTTAGCAGGACAATAGCTTCTACCAATACAAGAGCTAAGATTACTATCAGATAACTTCTCCCATCTTGATGTGTCTGCCTCTCTGGTGTACCGACAAATGTATCTTAACCTTGTCTTGATTTATGACTTTTTTTGTTCAGTAAAACTATTAAAACCTTGTGAAACTGCTTCTGTGTTTTAACATGGGACTTGGAGTAACCTACATCTGTATTCAAGGCCACAACCATTCAAAACAAGAATAAACTATCTCTCATTCTCTGTGAGATGCGAACTGTGTTCCTTTTTCCATCAGCAGTCCTTATAATAACCAGAAGGTAAACACATACAAAAAAATTTAGCTAAAATGTTAGCAAAAAGTCAAACTGTTGGCATCCCTGATCAGGTATTATATTTAGTTATATATAATCTGAAGTATCTACAGCTTTAATTCCTAATACCACTCTATTATTTTTTTGTAAAAGAAATAACAGTTTATTAAGAAGCAACATCAAAACATTTCCAAAAGAAGAACTGGGACAGTGTGCTGAGAAAAGGACCCACACTATAGTCTTGTGTTGGCTACATGGATATCGGTATTTCTTTCCTTATTCTGAATGCTCAAGTTTAAATGATTAAATTTTAAGTTATTTTTCCTTAGCCTTCTACCCTGCCATCTATCTTCCTTCCTTTGACATATCTTGCTTTTCAGTTTTCCTTTCTTTGTTCTACAATCTAAATATTTTATATTTACTCATATGCAATTTTATAATTTTGACCCATTTTCCCCTATCATGAGTGAAATATCTTGGCATCCTAATTGAGAAGTACAACTCAGTTCAAACGTCTTAAGTTCTTGACTGTAATGGCTTGATAGATATAAGAAGCTGATGGATCAGCTTATAGAGAAAACAAGCATTTTAACATTTGGTAAAAGTTTCAGAGAGAGTCTTTGTATTAATTCACTCCTCATCAGATCCATAACTACTGCTTTGCATTTCCCTAACGTGGTTTAAAATACTAGTTAAGACTTTAGGATTAGTCACAAACTGTTATGCATGTTTCTCCTGAGCTAACTACAAAATCGTGCCCACATTCATATATTTATCCCTTGATTCATACATCTACAAGTGTATTGTGTCTCTTCTCTGATAAGTCTGAGCTATACAGACAGGAGTTGAAGCAGACATGAAGTTCAGTTTAAAGGAAGGCATCGCCTGCAGCATGTTAGGAATGTACTTCTGTAATGTATTAAATGAGCACAGTGTCTGCCTTGCTGGTTCTGAATTTGAATAAACATTATTCTTCTACTCACAGAGGTCTTCATATCAAATTTAGAGAAAATTATGCTAATTCCATGTGTTGATTTCTCTTCTATAGAATTAGAGCACTTACATTTCATGATCAAAAACCTTTCTCTTAGGTCATATTCTTGCAGATTTAGTTCTATGTCAATGGAAGCATCCTTTTCCCATGACCGTGAATACAGAATGAGATAATTTAAAAGAAATGCTTTTCTGTCATACAAGGAGGAAAGATACACAATGAGTAATAATTAGTATTCAGAAAGCATTTTGCACAGTAGGGCAAAATTACCTCAATGTGAGTAACAAGTTGACTTAAACAGCATGCAGGTTGTTGATATTCTTTTGAAGAGTTTGGTAAAGGTTGTCCTATATGAATGAATTTTTGAGCAATAAAATAATAAAAATAAGCAAATGAGAGCAACTATAAATGAATACTATAGCCATTTTTGATACTGTGTAATTTTATAAGTAATTTGTTACATAACCTTGAAGGATCTGCATCAGAGTGTTATTCTCATTTTATAACTAACAAAACAACGTTAGGAAATTGACGTAACTTTATTCAGAGTCAAAATAAATAAACCTGCTGATTCTTCTGCCATGGGTCTGATTAGCATGTTGCAAATCTTTCTTCTGTATTTGTGTTGTCAAAGATTACAATTGATTTCCACAGTTGAATAAATCCATAATAGCATAGTAGTTTACAGTAGCAGTTGTGTTTCCTAGCTACTTTATAAAGCAAAATAAATGTACAGAGAGGAGGGATTTAGTTTATATATGAAAGAGGAATGATGACAGTTCTGTGATCCAAATTAGGAACAAACATAAGGTTCCCTGTTCAGCACTGTAGAGATGAACCCATCCCATCTTTTTGCTAGCTCCATTCTGCTCCCAAATTAGTAGAATTTGCTTGGCCCTGTTAAGTTATATCCCCATGCTATGGCTTATGTAAAGGAAACTGTGATTGAGAGTAGTGGTTGATTCTCTTAAAGGAAGCAAGAAAATCATTCTCCAGAGAAGGCAGTCAGGAGGTGGGCAGCTAAATAATCAGATATACCCACTGCTGTTAAGATTCTTTGAGAAACTGAGTAGGAGACATGAGATGGCCAGAACACGGCACAGAAGAAGTGTTGGGAATTGCTATTTCCTTCTCTTAAGGAAAGTCCAAGAGTCAGCCTCTGATCTGTGCTCTCTTCCACACCACAGTCAGGGAACAGGAGGGGATGGAAACCCAGTACCAGATCTTCAGATTTTCAAAAGAACGGTTTTTAAGTAAAGGTACTTGGGAAGGAATTTCAAAAGTTTTTTTTTAAAAAATTACCTTGTGGAAAAAAAACTGAGTAAGCCAAACAAATCTTGGTTTTTGAATAAAATTTGTCTCATGGCTAGTCTGTTATGAAGCCATCATTCCCCCCACTGATGGGAAATAAAACACATTTCCATTGGCTGACACTGCTTACATTATTTCACAATGCTCTGTATTTTGGCATGAGTTCAGTTATAGGTGAGAGGAATAGAGAAGAAAGTCCAAGAACTGGGCAAGAGTTTTCTCCAGGCACACTGATGAAATTGCTGGACTTAATCAAATTAAAGTACCCATCTTAGTCAGGGTTTCTATTGCTGCAAAAAAACTCCATGACCCAAAAACAAGTTGGGGAAGAAAGGGTTTATTTGGCCTTATACTTCTTCAGCACTACTGTTTATCACTGAAGGAAGTCATGACGGGAATTCAAACAGGGCAAGATCCTGGGAGCAGGAGCTGATACAGAGGGCATCCATGGAGGTGAGCTACTTACTGTTTTGTGTCCCATGGCTTGCTCGGCCTACCTTCTTGCAGAACCCAGGACAGCAGCCCAGGGACAATACCACCCATCATGGGCTGGGCCTTCCACCATTGATCACTGAATGAGAAAATGCCTTACAGCTGCATCTCAAGGAGTCATTTCCTCAGCTGAGGTTCCTTGCTCTGATGAATCTAGTTTGGGGTCAAGTTGACACACAAAACCACCCAGTACAGTAACATATAAAATGGAAAATTAGGTTGGGATCTTTTGCTAAAAATGTTCAACTAAACTGCCTACCTGTCTAGTTCCTCTGGTTTCATTATCTGCAATTTTTCATTGCATAAGATGGTTGTACATATGTTTTAAAAATAGGAAAACAGGATTGCCTTGATTTTTTTCAAATATCTGTCCCATAATATAAATTTGTGGAATAGGAAATAATATAATTGTGGAATAGGAAATAATGACATGCAGATTTTTTCTGTTAACTAACCAAGCATTCTCTCATCTTTCCTCTCTCCATTCCTTTACCCACCTATTTTTCTCCTTCCCTTCTCTCCTTTTGTCTCTGTCTGTCCTTCCTCCATGCTTTACACTTTTTGGCCTTCTCTGTGTAAAGCTATGCTTGGGAATGTCCACCTTCTAAGAAAGGTTCTGCATCTCAGAATGCAGAATCTGATGCCGAAGACCTGTGTTGTGCTTTTGCAAGAGGCAGGTCGGGAGCCTGAGCAACTTTCCTCAGACACTTATCCGTCATTTAAATGCATGTAATGGGGTCAGAAGTTTTACCTTAGTTTACAATACTCTCATACCCAGTCTAGTGCTGTGCACAGAGGAAGAGTCTTGAGTGGGGTATGACAGAATTACTGCCTGAAAGGCATATATACAGGAACATGTTCATAGAATGCTGTGGAAAATCTTCCGTACATTTAAGTTTTTAAATTTTCTTATCAAGGTACTGAGAATTTATATCACTGGTCACTATTTAGGACTTTCTTTGGAGCATAATAGTAGTGGTCACCAAGAAAATCCTGTATGATTAGCTACCATGAGAGTTTATTATGAAAGGAAATGTAAAACTAAAACTAAACACCTAAGAAATCATTATACAGCTGACTACTGAAAACATGAAAAGTATCTGGCTCCTATAGGGTAAGAGACAATTGCTATCAGATAGGAAGTAACTAGGATCGAAAATCACCTCAATCATAGTTTGCCTTCTTTAAAACTTAGTCAAACCTTTTCTCAATGTAGTTTCCAATGGACTGAAAGTGAGAAGTTATCAAAGCTCATGTTACATTGTTGATTACATCTAGGAGGAACATTTGAGACCTGTGTAACAAATGAGAGAGGAAAATAAGTACATATTTAGTATGTTCTGTTTGCCCTTTATGATTGAATTTGTTGAGGCTCCTGACTTCTCCTACAGAAGTCATATTCTACAAAAAAGGAGAAAGGCCAAGGATTCTGATTTTAAGCATTTCTCTGAAGTGTTTTAAGTTTTATTAATTGAAAAAGCATTTTGAGAAGCTTGACTAGAATTGTGTTGAATCACACAGCATATTCCACATTTCACAGGGAACCAACGACTTGTAAGATTAGCAGTATTAACCATATCAGCATATTAACATATATTATTAATTCTGAGTTAGATTTGTTTTATATTTTCATATATTACCCTTAGTATGTGCTTAGTAGCCTTGGAAACACAGTGACAGTTTTCCTGTCTTGCTTTCAGTCTCTCTGTGTAACAACATTTATCAATTTTGATCTTACTCAGTCTCTACTCAAGAAAAGGATAACTGACCCAAATCCTCAAATTTTTATAGTAGCACAACAGACTTTCTTGAAAAAGACATGTACTCAGGTAACTACCAATAGTTCTCTTCAATCAAACATTTTTGGAAAGTTCAGGAGTAGACTATTGTGTTCTCTCTGAGGTGTGTATGTGTAAAATCATCTGTTGATTAATAATGGAATTTTTAACTATACTTGGGTGCCCACTTATGAGTACAGAGATCTCAAGTGAGATCCCTATTGCTAAGTTCATACCTGTATCCAATGAACTTTATAAACATAAGCGAATGTGGAGTAAGACAAGTATTGAACATATGTGCTAAGACTTTATTAGAAGAACATGACATTTTAGAGAATGGGTCCAATATGATTTTATGACTCTTATCAAACACTCTTGGATCAATGAAGCCATGATCCCAACTATCTCAGCTACTTTTCTTTTGCTTTGATGAAACACCATGACCAACACAACTTACAGAAGAAAAAAATTATTTAGGGCTTTTAGTTCAGAGGGTGAGTCTATGACCATCATAGTGCAAAACATGGCAGGAAGCAGGCAGGTATGACACTGATGCAGTAGTTGATAGCTTACCTCATTACCTACTTACAAACACTGGGAATGGTGTGGTCGTTTGAAACCTCAAAGTTGACCCATAGTGACATACATCCTCTAACAAGGCCACATCTCCTAATCCATCTTACAGAGTTCCAATAGCTGCAGGCCAAGTTTTCTAATACATGAGTCTAGAGGAGCTGTTCTCATTCAAACTACCATACCTAGATTGCTGAGTATACACACAACTAACTATAACTTCTATGAGGTGATTTGTACTTATTTATTGATAAATTTTTAACTTACAAGTCATTATTTGATGTATATAAATAAAGTAAAATAAAAATCAACCATCATAAAAAAACTAAAAGCAAATGCATAAAAACTTGGGGGTGAGGGAATAGGAGAGGGAGAGGGAACTGAAAATGACATGTGTAAAACATTAAATAAAAAATATGGAAAAAAGGAAAAAACTAATCTGATAGGCCATCCTAGAACCTTCATCCAGTGACTGATGGAAGCAGAGACAGATACCCACAGCTGAACACTGAATTGAACTCCTGAAACCCAGTGCCTGAGATGGAGGAGTGATGAGCAAAGGGGTCAAGACTGTGCTGGTAAAACCCACAAAGACAGGTGACCGGACAAGGGGGAGCTCTTGAACCCCAGACTGATGGCTGAGAGGCCAACAGGGGACTGATCCAGACTCTAGTGAGGAGGCCTCAGATCTCTGGGGCCTTGGGTAGTAGATCAGTGTTTACCAGGGCGTATGAATGAACTTTGGGAGCCCATTCCACATAGAGGGATGCTCTCTCAGCCTACACACATGTGGGAGGGCCTAGGTCCTGCCCTAGATGAAATGACAGACTCTGGAGATACCCCCACCCAAGGCATCACCCTCCCTGGGGAATGATGTGGGGATTGGGCCGGGGATCAGGGACTGGTGAAGGGAAAGGGAGGAGGGGTGGGAGAGGGATCTGGGATTGACATGTGAAACATTCATGTTTCTAATTTAAACAAAACCTAATCTGATACCTTCAAAGACAAAGTTTATTTACACATTTTATGTCAGGAATTCTGATGTTATTTTGTATTGTAGATATGTTTCCCCAAACACTAAACTATTGCATGAAACATGTCTTCTTTTTACACACACATGCTACTTGAAGCAGGAAGCAAGAATAGCTTCAAGTCTTCAAATGCTGTGCCTTTAAGCACACTTGTCACAGCCAGCTTCCTTGTTTGTTTCTTTGCCTCATTAATTTAAAATATAGTGCATTAAAATTAATTCATGAGAAACTGAAGGTGAAAATAATAAAATTGCTGTCTTTTCCATCTAGGAATTCTTTTTCTTTCACCTTTGCTGTTATTTCCAACAGCATCCTGTGTACACAGCTGTTTTCAGAACTGTTTTATTGTGAACTAATAAACACAGAACCAATTTGAGATGGGATGATGTTTTCCTGACAGAAAGACTCTAGGTCACATCAATCATCATTTCATTCTCTGAAAATAATTTGAAAGATTCATCTCTGCTTCACTTTGGGTACTGTCCTTTCTTTATTTCTTTTATCTCACTGAGATTTTATCTCTTGTTTTGTGTATGGAACAAAAACTAAATATGCTTCCATTAAAGGTCCATTTAAAGTGTGTCAAGGAAAATGAGCTTTAGCATATCCTACAATGTTATAAAATTTGTTTTAGTGTTTTCATTAAAAAATAAAACCCCTTCTTTGGAACTAGTATTGTAAGAAATTATTTTTTAAAAAACCATGTGATAGGGTTCCCAGAATAGATTATGCATTTTATTTTTGTGAAGAACATATGTTGTCAAATAGCGCTGAGATCTAATTATTGTGCTTCCAAAATTTGCTATAGATAGGATAATTGATAAGACAGGTAAATTGGAACTGTGCTGAAGTTGCACCCTAACCTTCTGCTAATAAGTGAACACACATTTTTGTTTGTATAAGTCCACAAAACCTTCAGATTTCAGTGACCGCTGACAAAGTATGTATAGCTCAAAACCAGAAAAATTTTAACTAGCATGTCTAGCTATCATCCTGTCTTTAGATATATGATCAAAAACTATTGAGAAATAAGTCCTATGAAATGAACAGGGAGGAAGATAAAACTTATTGATGGGGGAAGTCCTTCTGTGTATATGTTGTCTTACTGGTTGATTAAATAAACACTGTTGGCCAATAGGAAAACAAGATAGGTGGGACTAGGATTCGAGGAGGATTCTGGGAAAGAGAGGCATAATCAGTCATGATGTAGGACACCAGAGGAGTAAGAGGTCTGGACCCTTTATCTAGTTATTAGCAGTTATGGGTTAATAATTAAGTCAGAGCTAGCCGATAAGAAACCATGCAAACAGGCAACAGCTTCATAATTAATATAGTGTTTTGTGTGTTTTGGGGGGCTAAGACAGCTGCAGGACCCAGGCAGCTGGCGGGAAGACTACATGTTACAATTTATAATCCTGTCTGTCACCATAACTGAAGAGTGGGCAAATATTTTTAACATCTTTAGCTAAATTAATTTTTTCAGGACTTTTGATATAAAGAAGGTCTGGTAGGCAGAAACGAAAGGGCATACAAAGTCACTGCAATTCTGTTTTGTGTTAGTGTGTTAGTTTTGTTTGAATTTCAACCTATTTTACTTGATGGCTAGTTTTATTAAAATAGCTGTGTTGGATGATATATTTGATTTAATTGATTAAACATGCTTTATTAAAAGATTTGTGATAAAATTGCAGGTGAATCCTATAACATAAAAAAAAATCTCCAACCAGATTTACTACTAAAGAGTTAAAGCAGTTTTGTTTATTCTTACTCTTTGTAGGCTGTTGTTTTAACTTTGGCACAGTGGCTGTACCTTAATCTACTGCTCTTTGAGCCAGCAATTGCAACTCCAGAGTTACAGGCCTATTTCTCTAGCAGTGGCCTAGCCACCAAGGCCAAAGCATGGTGAGAATTCTGTTTCCACAGGCACAGCCCTGTTGCTGCCACTAAAAGTATCTTTAATGAAATCTGTATCATTCTATTTATGAATAAGGCTCGAGATGTCACGTCTGCTGTGCGGCCTGTGTCCGAGAACGTGTGGAGGGTGTCGGGGATTGACAACACAGAGACTCAGTCAATGATATAAAGAAAACTTTAAACAGGCTCCAAAAAGGTTCAAGAAAACCTCCTAAGAAAAGCTCCCACCAGAGAAGCTTCTGCTCTCTCCTCTACCCTGGCTGGTTCTGCTCTGACACCAGAGGTGGATGTGTGTGGGTTTTTGAAGGTGCGGTTAGTCTTTAGACAAGGTCGAGGTCAGGGCGGTTTCCGTGGGAAGGCCTTTTCCAGGAACTTATTGTATCGTTTTTAGTAAACATGTTTTTACTAAACATTGTCTACAGCTGCCTACTCCCAGGCAGAAGGGGAAGTGGGTCTCTGCTCAAGGTCTGGTGTTCCCACAATTCACCCCTTTTTATTTTCAATGAGGCACTCCTGGCTTAGGTCAAGTAGGGTCACCCTCCCTTTCCCGTCTTTGGGGGACCTTGAACCACTGTCTTAGGTGGGAGGGGTCTTCCCTACAGGTTGCCCATTGTCGGAGACACCCCAATCTTAAATCATTTGTAACCAACATTTGTGGCTATCGGGATTGCCATGGGCTAAGCTAAGCAATACTTGGTTATGGATCTCTTGCCTCTGGAACAAGTCACGTTTGAGCTCGGCATAAAGCCAGAATGCCTACTGCCACTGCTACCATTTCCAGGACCCCCATTGACATAGCGCCTCTCCATCACCATACCCATCTCCAGATCTGGGCCATAACATTCTACCAGCCTTCATCTGTTACAAGGGTAACATGCACGTGATTTACATTCTGTTACAAGGGTAACCCGCATGTGATTTACATTTACAATTTGATAAAGTTACAATTGTTTCAAGATCTGCTCAGGAAAGCATTTAGAAAGTGCACTTGCACAGATACATTAGGTACAATCATTGATGTTACACATGTAGCATTACGAAAAATATGAACAATAGTTGTCGCATTAGGACAAGTTGCATTTCTCCAGAAACAGGAACCACTAAGTCTGATATTTCGAGTGACCATGTCCTGTTCAAATCTTGAAAAGAGGCTTTTGCCACTCAATCACAGTCCATACCAATGTCCAAATATTTTAAATGGGTCCTTTTTTCCCCTAAAGGGAAAACTGGCAAAATGAATTCTGTTGTTTCAAGGTGTGTCAAGGGCAGACAGTTAGTCTTTCCAGTTCTCTTTTGGCTTCGGGATGGAAACTCACGGGTCCGGAAGGTTGATGCAGCAGGTCTGTTGAGAAACTGGAAATCTCGAACCGACTGTTTTCTTTCTTTCTTGGGCTCTAGATTCGATGACATCAAGGGTCAGGAACACTGATTTAGGAGATCTCACTCAAACTGGCTTAGGTAGGCTCCCATGGTCTCAGGTCTAGTTTTTCTCTGCTCCATGCATCTCACTAAATGGTCTGACAGCTGCCGAAGCTTTATTCTTTTCCTGCAAGAAAACACAAACATGCCCTCGACCCCAAATTAGGGTCTTCTCCACTGTCTAGTGCATGGATGTCTCCATTTGACCTGAGCAATGGTTGCTCAAGTTCCATCATGCCAGAATCTGTCTGAAGCTCACTGGCATTCACACTATAAAATTTTTAAATGAGGAGTGTATTATTTGATGAATCATGTAGGGACTGGGGGCATTATTTCCCCTTTTTTAATTTCTAAAAAAATTTTTTTTGAACTGTTGAAGCTGGACCATAACAGTAGAAGGATTTGTTTACCCTCCTTGGTTAACTATCTAGGTAAATTGGGATTACTATTTAGATTATTTGTAGATGCCCATTAAAAGGGACATATCCATTAAATATTTCCCAAAAACTTCTGAAAATCACTCAAAGATTGTAAACTATACTGTGTCCAAATAACTTTTGAAAATTATTTGAAGTCTGTGAGCAGTCTTTCCCAATCTAACCTGTAGAGCTCTCACTAGCATCTTAAATTTTTCTTTTAAAACATTAACAGACTGGCTGGATGTTCCTTTTGGCTATATATAAAGCAATCTAGGTAGCTTCTTAACTATTTTTGAAGGGATTTAAGTATCCTTTTAATCATATAAGCAGTTCACACTCACGCATTCACAATCACATTTCATACATACCGGTGTGGCCACACCATACATTCAGAACATACATGTATCTTTTAGTCATCCTTTTTCCCTAGGTCATGATTAGTCTGTTGTAATGAAGCTCCCTTAATTGAAATCTATGTAAAAGAACAACTCCAGCCAATCCTTGAACTAAAAGGGTTAAAAAGTCCTGTATGTTTTTTATCATTCCTCCATTTGAGCTATAGTCATGGGGTACAGCCGTACCTACTCCTTGTAACTCTGTAGATGCAAGGTGGAGAGGCCAGGCTTTTGGCCAAAAGTTTTTAGAGATGACTCACAAAATAGAACTTAAATGTAAACAAAAATTTCCATTCCATATACCTTTGTCTTTGTCTTTTTCTTTTACTTAATACCAGTACCTCCTTTATTAACCGTTACCAATTTTCAATTCACCCACTTTTAATCCATCCTCCAACTGAGGGTGATCTCTCAGGTTCCCCTTTCTTTCCTGACCTTGGTGTCAGGCGAAGGCCTGGAGATTTAATCCAATCCACCCTCCAACCTAGGGTGATCTCTCAGGTTCCCCTTTCTTTCCTGACCTTGGTGTCAGGCAAAGGCCTAGAGATTTAATCCAATCTACCCCCCATCTGAGGGCAATCTCTCAGGGTCCCCTTACTTTCCTGACCTTTGTCAGGCGAAGGCCTGGAGATTTAATCCGGTACCCCTAGCTTGGTACCCCTTTTTAACACATCCGCATAGCCTTACTGGCCAGCCTTTTAGATCTCTCAGTTCCCCTTTACTTTCCTGACCTCAGTGGATCAGGCGAAAGACTGGAGATTTTTTATTTTATTTCTTATTTTACCCTTTTTTATTTCTTTTTCTTTTTCTTTTTCTTTTTTTTTTTTTGAGACTGGGTTTCTCTCTATACTTTTGGAGGCTGTCCTGGAACTTGCTGTATAGACCAGGATGGCCTCATTCCTTCCTATCTCTGCCTCCCGAGTGTTGGGATTAAAGGCGTATGCCACCAACACCCAGCTCTCTGAATATCATAGCAAACATCCTCCCAATCTGGGACATTTAAGCCTTCCCCAGTAATGAACCATGGGCTCCCTCGTTCAATCCATTTTAAAAAGCCTGCCATGGTTGTAGCCCCCTGTTCTTCAAGCAACTTTTTTATGTGATACTGTAATTTAAACTTCCAGGGACTATTTCCCATTGTTTCTTTTCCTATTTTCCTCCATTTGTCCCTGGCTGGCAAAAGGGACGACCCCGTCCACTTACTTCGCTTTCACGATCTCGGTAGGACCTCCAATTGTCACGTCTGCTTCGCGGCCTGTGTCCGAGAACGTGCGGAGGGTGTCGGGGATTGACAACACAGAGACTCATTCAACGATGTAAAGAAAACTTTAAACAGGCTCCAAAAAGGTTCAAGAAAACTTCCTAAGAAAGGCTCCCACCAGAGAAGCTTCTGCTCTCTCCTCTCCCCTGGCTGGTTCTGCTCTGACCCAGAGGTGGATGTGTGTGGGTTTTGAAGGTGCGGTTAGTCTTTAGACAAGGTCGAGGTCAGGGCGGTTTCCGTGGGAAGGCCTTTTCCAGGAACTTATTGTATCGTTTTTAGTAAACATGTTTTTACTAAACATTGTCTACAGCTGCCTACTCCCAGGCAGAAGGGGAAGTGGGTCTCTGCTCAAGATCTGGTGAGCTAGGATGAAAACTTGTGAGTTCAGAGACACTGAGTAGATAGTAGCTAGCCCCTTCTCCCAGCTGTAATCTCTGAAAAGACCTTGGCTTCAACTTTTCCAAACCAGAAAATCCTGTGCAGCTCCAAACCCCACCCTACTACTTCCTGTGTCTCTCTGTCTCTCCGAGATGCCCTCTGAAAGTCTATGATTACTTTTTGTCAACTAGTTGGCAATTCAGCCTCCTGATCCAAGGTTAAGTTTATTTAATTAATGCAATTGCAAAGTCAGGTTTGCGGTGTGATCGAACATTGCCCAACAGTAGCACTGGGCCTAATAGATGTTTGAAGAGTATATATTGTAGCATGGTAATAACCCAAAATACCAAAAGACTAAGCACAACCATTTAGGTCTTCTTCAAGCAAACTGCATTGTGTTCATGGCCCTCTCTATGACAACTTAGCCTGATGTATCCATGTGAAAATATCTCCTCAGATACACCAGCAAGGAAAGAAGACTCAAACATCTCAAGATTAGAGTTCAACGCTTATATTCAAAGGTAACAAAATCTCCTCTACTTATGTTTTCTCAACAAAGCCACATGGTCATTCCTAACCTCAAAGAGGACAGGAAATTCGATAATTGCATAGATCTAGATTCTAGAATGAAGAATGCAAAGCAATTCAATTAGCAGCAAAGAGCAAATGGACAAAAGACCAACTAGACAGTTATTTTCTGTACCCTTTTTCTTCCTTTTCCTTCAGCCTCCCCAAGAGTGTCTTTAAAATATTATGCATTTAATTTCATTCACTTGGGAGAGGGACTAAGTAGACAAATGCTGACATTCAAAATACACACAGGCAGGCATATTTAGAGATGGACAGTTTCTTTGCAAATACCAGCTGAGTAGCTGAAGTTATGATCATTATACATTTTCTTTATTCTCTCATTAACCTGTTTGTGTTAACCTTCAATGTTTGGCAGGAAACCAGAGCCCTTTGCTAACTGGACACTTATTGTAACAATGCACTCACAATGGTGCTGTTTTCTCTGACTGACAAGCTTCTCACTCTGGTCTGGACGTAATGTGCCTTCTGATTCACCTCTTCATGTGCCTTCTGATTCACCTCTTAGCTTCTTCAGTCCAAATGCTAGACTGCAGCAGCCATTCCTTTAAAGTTTGCTCTTGGTTGACTTAATTCCTTCTTCTTCTCTGTAGTTAGCATAAATACTAACACTGCTCCAGAAGCTTTGCTTTAATTCACACCTAAAACTTTCTGTTCTATTTTTTCTAATTCCAACATGTCTTTGTCCCTGTTCCTCTGGTGAATTGATGGAAACTTCATCACAAATATCTGGACCTAATACAATCAGTTGGGTATACAGTTAGGGAGATGTGTAATTCATAATTGCCCATTCACTTTTAGTGAATCAATCACATTAAAAGTGTTAGAGAACCAGATTACTTTATTTTTGTGGTTTCCCCTATGGTATATGTGGAAACAATGGCCTATATGTATTTAGTGTTGTAAGTCCACACCTGTCACAATCCATTCATGTATTTATACTTTTCACCAATCTTTTTTCTTCTCCCCAAATCCATTATGGTTTTTATGTAACTTAATGAATACTTTTTATTCTTTTAGTCTGTCCATATTCTAAAATAGCACCCAAGAATTTTCACAAAGCAGATTTCACTCTTTTTAAATGAAATACCAAATCAATATGCTTACAAGGGCCATTGCCTTGTGTAAACTAAAGATCAACTTTGGAAATTTCACTGTATGTGCAGATCCCTATGCCCTAAACTAAAACCACAACAGAGAAGATATTTGAGTTCTGTTTGTCATTAGGGTTTTCAGATGTCCATAATGATTAGTGTCCTAGATTACTGTTTCTCACTTTAGAAATTCGATTTGTAACCTGAAATGAGACCAATGTGAACTTGATTCTTGCTGTACTGATGGGTTTTCAGCAGCAATTCAGTATCTACTTAGGTCCTTCATTAATCTTTCTTAGAATACTATGTGGAAAAGATTGAACTACCTCAAACTAAAAATATCTGAAGTTTGATTAATATCGTGTAGGGGTTTGAGAGGGCATTGTGTAGACCTGTTGTAAAATCATGTCTGGAATTACTAAGTCTTTGTCCTGCCATGTGATCAGATCAATGACTGTCAGAAGTGGGCATCTGAGCATGGATCTGATGGTTTCCATTAACACTGGTGTTATTGATGATGCCCTCTTACACCCAAATATTCTTGTGAGTCACAGCTGGCATCCTGCTGATGATTTATGTCACATATGCAGTGATGGACTGTGATGGATTTCACTTATGACCATTTCTTGACTCTTCAGTTTAACATTCTTCCCTGGCCTGAGAGTCACTGCCTAAAGACATTTGATTCAATACATGCTACCTTTCAGTTGTGACTTACTGCTCATAATTTTCAAAATATTTTCCCTAGAAATGAGGGCATAAAGAAATAAATATTTTTCTTTCTATTAACATAAATTGTGCTTTTCTAAGTATAAATCATTAAGTAATTATTTCAGGTTTAGGTTGATAATGAGACATACTTTATAATCTAAACGCTTGTCATATAACACATTATTCAAAGATAATCATATGATGATGCTTAATTGTAAGATGAAAGAAGACAAAACATTTTTGAAATTCTGAAGAAATGTCCAATAAAAATAAAAACAAAATGTCAAACTGAAATGAGTGGTTGAGTGGAACAGATCATTTAGTTGCAATATTCTGTAGCATGGCTCACTTGACTTATTTACTTATTTATTTGTAAAGATTTACTATTTTAGTTATGCGCATGTGTCTTCATGTGGATTTTTGCATGTTAGGCTGTGCTCACGGTGTCTAGAGTGTGATGTCTGATTTCCTGAAGCTGGGGTTACATGTGGCTGTGAGCTGCTTGATGTAGATGCTGGAAGCGAATCTCTGACCACGGGAAGATTGGCTCTGTTATAACTGGGCCTTCTCTCTAGACTCAGCAATGGTTTTCTTTGATATCATCTCACAAATATGTAATATATAATATTCTGTCTTCTCATTTCCTCAACTTTTCCATCAATAATTCCCTTAATATACTCTAGTTATTAGCTCTGAATTTACACCTAAATATGAATTTCCTTTCTTTCTCCTCTCCCTTTCACTGTTCATTTTCCTTTATTCTTTCCTTTCCTTACTCTTCTACCATCTCCAATTCTATGTCTTACCTTCATCTTTTTCCTCACCTGCTGACCTTTCCTCATTATCCTTTTCACTCTCCACTGAAAATCTTGCTTCTGGTTTTATGATTTTTAAAAAAATCCAGATAATTCCAAACTGAGAGCGTCTTCTATTTGCCTAGCGCATCATGGCTTCTCCCTTCCTCAGCTCACTGGAGAGACTCATTGCTCATGCCACACATTGTTCCTACAGCGCACTGGATCCATTCTTTCCTTGTTTAGTTATTGTATGCTTTCATATTGGTGTATATTATCTGCTTTATCATTCTCATGAATGTAAAATATGCTGCTATTTCAATGCAATGGCTTCAACTTACTTATGTCCAACTACTATCCCTTTAAAACAAAACTTGTGAGACCCTACTACTTAAAATCCACATCTAATTCCATTTCCCCTGTCCCTTAAACTCCACGAAAACAGGCTTTTGCTCCTCTCATAGTACTAAAAGTCCTCTTAAAGAGAACACCAATAACTTCCCTGTCAAATCAAGAAGGATCCTTCTTACCATTATATCTAAAGTTGGTCATTTTGTACCGCATCTATTGTTTTCATGCTGGTCAATGTCACCTGGATAACAGACCTGAATTATTACAATTGTCCCTCAATGTGTCTCACAATTTAATACTCATTATTTCTCCCCAACAGTGTTCAGTACAGCAATGTGTTTACTAAGAAGCAAGTAATCTTTCTACTTACTGTTTAATCTATACATATCATTCATAATCCTTTAAATTTATTTAGGAATCACTGAGTGTCTACATATACTTGGAATGGCAGTGGTAATATCCCAGGCCAAAAACACAATAATGGAAAAAAATCAGGTGTGGTACTGACCCTTTAGACTTTATAACAATTACAAACTATGTTCATTGCATCATGAAATCAACTATGATACCTTTGAAATCTTTAATTGTAACTCTACTGTGTTATAATTCAAATATTATAAACATTACATTTTAAAACTATATAATTCAGTGGTTTTCTATAGCTGTAAAACTTTTATGACTTATTTTTTCTGTCCCCTAAAGAAACTCTAATATTTCTTAGCAGTAATTCCCCTAGTCTTATTCCCCCAAGCACTAATCAGTTTGGAGGTATCTGCATTCTCCTATTCTAGATTTGATACAATTGTAAATACTCTACATACTACCTTTATGTAAGATGGTGTTTCTCATTAAGTGTAATAATTTCAAGAAGGATGAGTGCTATAGCTGTGATCAGCATTTCATTCCTGAATGGATGTAAACATCACATTTATAGAAACCACATTGTGCTCCTTCATCAGCTGATCTGCTTCTGTGCTGCTATTCCTTGTGGGCTGTCATGAATGATACTTGCCATGAAGAGTTTTATGTGTATATTCTCATTGCTACTACTGTCATTGTGTATATTATTTCACGCTTAAGAATGGTAACATGGTGACTGTTTAATATTTTGAAAATCAATAGACTCTTTTGAAATTGATTACATCATTTTATAGTCCTCTCATCAGCACATGAGAATGTCAGTTTCTCTACATATTGGCAAATATTTGTTTTTTGCCTGGTGTTTTATTTCTTCTTCTTTTGCTAGTGGTTGTATAATGATTGCTTTTTATAGACTTTCTTCATTTTGCTTATGACTGATGAGATTGTAAGAGACGGGACAGTTATGAACATGTTTACAGTACAGTGCAACATTAGGAAATTGCAAAACAATTAAATACTAGTATAATAAGAAGGATAAATCTCTTTCCACTGAAGGGCCCCTTGAAAATAAGCTATTTCAATAAATATAACTGTAGGTAGTAGTTATCTAGGCTAAATGTGAGGAAGAGTACTCCATCCTAGGACAATGCAGCCACAGAAATCCAAGGCTGGAAGGCTATTTTTACTTCCTGGAAGAACTTGGAGATTCTCCTGTGCCTGGTCAGAAGTGAATGAGGTAGAAAGTGGAGCTTCAAAGTGTCACCAGGAGCTGAAGCCTAGGAAAACTTTATGACACAATTCAAAAATTGACTGCATTCCCAGGGCAAAGGAAATACAACAGAGTTTTAAGCATGAAATGCTTTCCTCACACAGTGACAGCTGAAAGACTTAAGCACAAATGTCTGATTATTTAACTCCAAGTCTCTCCTGTTACTAATAGTCATCAGATTTTTACAAGCAATTATTCCCTTTCTACTGATACTGCTCATTTTGAACCTTGCATCAGAATATGCTTAATTTACTTGATAATGATCTTTTGTAATGCTTATGCATGAAGCTCAGAACATTTGGTTCCCTATTTTAAACTTGTATTTTATGTTGATGTACAAAGAACTTGCCATTTTTAATGCTAACACTTAATGACTTTGATCATATGCAAACATCCTGAACATCATCAGAATAGGGTGCTAGACATGCTCAACACTTCCTTGTGTCCCTTTTTGCTCACTTGAGATTTAATACCTTAATACATCTAGAAATTGTGCAGAATCATGCTGTTACCATATTGTATAGTAAATCTCCATAACTTACACATCTAGCATTTATACAAAACTTCATAACCATTGGAAATATCTCATTTCTGGCTCCTCACTGGCCCCTGGTGGGCATCATGATGTCCTTTTCACCTTAGACTTTTATCATAGTGAGCCAATATCCTCCAGGTCAACACAGCCAACTCAAATTCACTATGTATTGCCTTTTTCTTTTTAAAATCTAAAGATCTTTTTCTACTAAATGAATATGTATAAAAAACATCCCCAATTCTTTACTTTGAGCTTCCCTGCTTACTGTTCCCCTCTTTATCCTTCCCTATATGTTATGCTATTAATCTGTGCAAAGAACACTCAAGGCATTTTGGCATCTTAGCTTTTCTGTGCTGTAATAAACATAGATGTCAGGGCCAAAGGAAACTCCGGTTTTCCAAACTCCAAAGGACAGCGCATATGTACAGAAATAACAGTGGTTTAGCTAAAACTGGACTGTAGAAGGATTTCTGCTGGTTAGATAAAAGCTGGCTTTCCTCAGAAGCTCATGAAATGGGTTTCCATCTGTCAGAAGGAGACTTTTTTCCTGGCTACTGGCAAAAAGGACATGGAGCTATCCACTGGCCTATATCTGTAGAGCTATTTGCATGTCAAAGTCCATGCTGACCTCCAGGCTTCTACAGTCTCTGTTCACAAGTACCTGGTACATATTGCAAATTCTCCACCCTAGCTAACATCCTGGGCCTTTACACCTCCTTAGCTACCCTAAACTCCCAGGCCTGATCTAGCTCAGACTTCTTCCTTATAGCCCACATTATTCTCCATCCCCCACTCCTGCCTTTGGTCTATTGTTTTTCACACAAACAGTCCTGGCCCCGTCTGTCTGCTTTTTCTTTTCTGTGTTCTAGAGTCTTCCAGATTCTTCTGGATATTTTTACTCTTACCCAAATAAACCCCCCCCAATACTATGGAGCAGTCATTGTCAGTGCTTTCCTTACTATGCCCTCACATATAATAGGAAAGCAGATACTTCCTGAATATTCTGATTTCAGTCCTCGTAGACATACACCCAATCGTGGATTCTGTGGGAATCATGGCGATTGTGTTGTTAATTTGAGGAAACTCTATATTGTTTTCAGTGTGTTTGCACAGTTTCCTATCTCACCATTAGTATTGTACAGTTTCTGATTTTTCTGTCTCCATTAGTACTTATTAGCTTTTCTTTTAGTAGTAGTAGTCATTATAAGGTGTCTTTGGTTTATCTTTTTCTGTTTCTATAAATACCCTTGTGGCTGTTTTGTCATTTTACCTTTCCAAAAAGTTAGTTATTTCAAATGAAATACATAAATGGTGGGTGGTTGCCTGTAGCCAAAGGCAAGCAAGCTTGACATTTTTGCATGTCACTTGTTTTTAGCGAATAAACAAGATGTCCTCAAGATCCCAGTTTTTACAAATACGTTTATTGAGGAAAGACTCATGACAAGGTCTTTGACATTCCAGACTTTGAAGCTGATAATAAATATACATTAACAGTTTCAGTTTCATATGGCGTGACCCTTCACAATATTTTTTATTATTTCGTAACTTCATGCAATACATGTTGATCCTCCTCCCACCTCCTCCTAGATGCATTTACCCACACACCTTTTGTCCTCATAAAACAAACAAACAAACAAACGCAAATTGAGTCTAAGTGGTATTGTTCAGTTAGTCCTGGATATGGAGCTACCTTATAATGTGGTTGACCTCTCAGGACTCACACCACAAAAGAAAGCTGGCTTTTCCCCTCCAAGCAGTATTCAATGCAAATAGTTCCTTAGCTTGGGTAGAGTTTCATGCCCATCTCCATGATGGCATTCTGTCTACTTGAGTTTGTATGTGTCTTGTGCATGTCTTTACGTCTTCCATGTGGTCACACATACAACTTCCCTGTTGTATCCAGGAGACACTAGTTATTTGTAGTTATCCACATCTAGCTCTTAAAAATCTTCCTGTTCGCCTTTCCACAATAATTTCCCAGCTTTGGGAGTAGACGGTGTAAGACAGGTATCCACATCTCTGTTTCTCAGCACTTTAACAAGTCTTGAATCTCAGTGTTAATTGCTATCTATTAAGAAAACAGGGAGCTTCTCTGATGCGTTTAAGGGTAAGTCATTAGGAGTCAGTTTAATATAATGTCCACTTAGCAGAAAAAGATGTGAAATAAGAAAATGTATAAGATCATTCCATAAAATAAGAAGTGCTATATAGAGGGCTATCCTAGCTACATTCTGATAAAAAAATATCCTGACCTTATTAAAGAACAACAATTGCCTAAGCTGATTTAATTATCTCATTAGATGACTAGAAAATTAAGCCTACAATGTAAAGTTTACTACTTGGATATATGTGCTTCTTACAGCACATCAGAGCAGCACTTTGTGTTTTGAGATGTTGACTGGAATTTTCTTACAATTTATGTTTATTAAAATGTGTTCTAGCTGGTAATTGTGGCTTAACCCTGAAGTCTTGATATTTAGGTTACTTTGACAGGATGAATTTGAGACCAGCCTTTTCCATAGAATGTGTTTCAAGATGATCTGACCTACAGACTCCCACCCTACTTTAAAAAGAATACATAAATAATATTCCAACATAAATACACACACACACACAAAACCACAAATGTGTTCTCAAGACAAAAATTTTCTAACTATTGAAACATATATCTTTAGTACCAAGATACTTCTTGTGTTGTTTTAAAATGTTTATGGCACAATTTTTGCACAATAAATTCAGAGCTGTGCATAAATTCAAATCTAATATTTACTGTGATGATACTTTGTGAAAACAGAAGGGGACTAGTGACAGCTTATCTTCATAGCTGTTTCTACTTGTTTAGTCAGCATTTTGTGTACAGAGTGACAATAAGGTTATGTCAAATAGTCCACTCTTTTTTTTCAATTTAAATTAGAAACAGGATAGTTTTACATGTCAATCCCAGTCCCCTCTCCCTCCCCTGCACCCCATCCACCCCTTTCCCATCCTCTTTCTGCTCCCCAGGGAGGGTGAGGCCTTCCATGGAGGATCTTCAAAGTCTGTCATATCATTTGGATCAGGGCCTACGCCCTCCCCTGTGTGTCTAGGATGAGAGTATATCCCTCTATGAGGGATGGGCTCCCAGGATCTGAGAGTATGGTTTTCTAATACTAATCCTTCTATCTCTTTCTCCTACATCAAGGTGGCATAAACATAAACTCAGAGTCTAGAGAACTGGGTTGTGGAACTTACCCTGCTTTCAATTGATTAGTTACTTAATTAACCCTTGGGGAACTAATTAATCAGATAACAATTGGGACAATGTGTCATGTTCCCAGATATGTGTAGCTCTCATCAGTCACCAAAGGAGCTTCCTGTTGGAGGAGATGGAGTCCACTATAGAGAGCCACAACTAATCAAAATGCAGTAATAAACTGACTGTTGTATATCTATTTCTAATGACACAGCTATAATAAAACTGCAACCTCTACGTCTATGGTTACACCCATTGTAACAGCCAGGAATCCAAATATTTTTTTGAGAGATTGTGTCCTCAATATATGGCAGGGAAGCTCTTCCTCTAAAATGCCAACAACGTTGTAGCCTATACAAAGCCTGAACAATAACACTTGCTAACATACCACCATGGATAGGTAAAAATCTTCCAAGGCTCTGCCCCTAGATGAAGAGCCATAAGGAATTAATGACTACTGAGAGAGGGAAAAATCAGTTTTCCCCAGGGAAGAGCCCCTTAGCTGGTTATCCAGTATCAAGTGGTCATTCCTAAAACACACAACATAAACACACAAAGCACTAAATTGACTCAGTTGGTTGAATTTATATATTTATATGATTTTGACATTTAAGGAAAACAATAGACATAATAGATGAAAGTAGCAGGAGAGCTTGGAAGTGGAGGAAAGAAGTATTTAGGGCAGGATATAATAATAGGGAACTGAAAATGACCAAAGTATAATATAAAAGTGCATATGATATGTCATAATGAAATATTTTAATTTGAATAATTAATATTCTAATAAGAACAAAAAATCTACTATACAGAAACCAGGAGTGGATAATACTGAGTGATCCTTCATATACAAAGGATACATGCAGTGTCAGATACATGGCTTTCCAGACATTCGTTAGGTTCTGACACATTGATCTAGGGTGGATACAGCTCATAATGACCAATGCAAACCCATCGCATTTAGCATTCACAGTGCTTGTGAACCCTTTGTGAAACCAGTGAAGTTCTGTACCATCTTAGCTGAAGCCCCATACATATTGATTTTTTTGCAATCTCTTCTCTGATATTTGTTTCACTTCCAAACTGAATTTGATATTGGGGGGAGGTTGGTTATAACATAACCACAGTATTTGTCCCTTTCTTTCCTCTAAATTCTCCCCTTAATCTTCCTTGAAATTCTCCCATATACCTCTTATCACGCTCAAATTTACAGTCTCTTTTTCACTAATGGTCATTGCATATACAAACATATTCCTAAATATAACCTGTTCAGTCAATATAATGCTGTTTATATGTATATTTTTCTTCTACCCCTTAACTCTTATGGTCATTGAAGAACTTATCTTGGTTGTCTTGGTTCCTAATTTATTTCACATTGATAAATCATAGTAAATTAATAAGTCTTGACATCCCTTATTATACAGCTAAACCCCCTTCCTCATTTTGTGTTTCAATGTTTTTCACTTTGGTCTTTCATTGTTCATTTTCCTCTCCTCCCTCTTGTTTCTGATTGTAGGAGACTCTATTTATCTCTTCTTTCTTTATTGCTAAGCATTTCCTATCTGTGTCAGCTACTAATCAAGGCCAACTGTCTTTCCCATTACACCTGAGCACATTTGAGCCGCTGCTTCTCTAAAGAAGAATATTTGCATGCTGAGCAGCAAAGTGAAGGATATAAAAAGTGTCTATCTTCACTATTTTTATGAATTTATGATAATTATGGGATTTTGATGCTGAAATGATCCCAGATTGGGAATAACAGGATGAATGGTCAAGCTATTTTTATATTTCCATGGTGAATACTAATTAAAAATTTCATCTGAAATATCAAGAGCAGTATATTTTTCCATTTGCAGCATTGTAAAAAATGACGTTAGTTGAAAATCTTATGACACTATTTAGAATCTTTCCAAGAAATATAATTTATTTGTTTCTGCTGAGTTAAACTTGTCTGAGTTATATTTCCATGGTAATTTTCAATATAAAATTTGACAGAAGTGGTTATGTCTCTTTATCTTACTACATAAAATGTATGTCCCAAACAGTGTCTCATATCACAGACTTGTCCTTACAGCGCCAACATGGACATCTTTTGGGAGCTGACTCAAAGAGGGTTTCAGAATATAAGGCTGAAAAAGCTTCTCCCCTGCTCTATTAAGTCTGATTATGAATTTTATACTAGAAAACATGAAAACCACCATTCTAGGAAAGATCAAAAGCCTATATAGGGTGTGGTAGTGTGTTTTGATGGAGAGATTTTAAAAATTTCTGAGGGGGATTACTTTATCTACTCATATTAATGTGTTTATATGTAATACTGATACACTTATAAAAATTGATACATCTATAAAACTTTTTATAAATCATGCTAATTAGTTCATAAGAATATTGTATATTCAAAGGTACTTGTATGAATATATCTCTATATAGAGATGTAGATGCATAGATATATAGATATAGATATATGTTTTCACAAAATTTTATTTTACAATATGCAATAATAATTTCAATAAAACATTCAAGTTTCCTTGTACTTGGAGGAGGGAGGATGGAGATAACACATGAGGGATCATTTGGACTGTACATTGATATGCATAATGTAAATTATTGCTGTGTCCCCAAACATCTTTGGCTTAAAAGCTGCCCTCATCTTTACCAGTTTCTCTTACTGTGAACTGTGCCCCCTTCCTTTAATGGTGTTCTCGTGAAGGCTTAATAGACCATTCTTTGTGTTTTCCTCCTAATTGTAAGTACACCACCCTATTTAGTAGAGTCCTAAGTGGTTTCAAAATTGAGTTTGGAAGAGAGAGTCTCAGGTGTATAGTCAAATGAAGTGTTAATTAGGGGATATGGAATCTAAGGGGTTAATCAGTGGAGACTCAGCTTGCAGGCCAGAAGGTCATCATCAGGATTTACCAGTCCATCTTGAAAAGTTTTAGAGTTACACATTTTTGTAGTTCTGGGACGTGACACTTAGGTGTGGTGTGGAAAAAAAATTGAATGCAGACTGTGACAAGAGGTAGAAGCATAAACTCAATCCTTTATGCGGGGGATTTTCTGCCTCCTTGCTGAGGGTATCAACTCAATTTGAGGCTTTCCAACCACTCTACTGCCCTTGATGCCCCCCACACCCCTGCCTAGAACCACCCAGACCTGCACTGGTGATGGTGCTAACCTCTTGCTCTCCTGTTTCTAGCAGGTCTCAAAATATAAAAAAGCCCTTCCATATCTATGCCTCTATTAATAGTTTAACCTCTTGCTTGTTACAGGTCAAGAGGTCCTTGTCAAAGAGGTACTATTTGTTTGGTCTGTTTACTAGCCTTGCTTAGCACCTGTCCTGTTTCATGGGACACATACTTTTTTCTAAATTAGGATGTAAGAGAATGATGAATTTTAGGCTTGACTCATAGAAAAGAAGTGAAACTAGAAGACAAGAACTTAGAACTTAGAATTATACCAGACTGCTCTTGGAAAGCCCCTACCCCTTATATCATCTTTAACATGTTAACTCCCATGGTTACTTTAACTTGTGAAAGAGACCAAAGACATGGAAAAAAATCAATGCACTCAAACAGGTCTCTAATGACTGAGGTGGGAATCAGGTAGGAACTCTGGGTGTGTTAAATGCAGAGTCCTACTTTTCATGCCAGTCCTTCAGAAGTAGAAGGTCTGAGGACAGCTGTCAAACATTTATCTTTACAAAAACCCACCAAGTTACTAATTTCAACAATGGACCATTGATTCTGTGTTGGCATAGATAATGGCATGGTTGCTCATTTGATCTGTTGTCAAAGATCGCTAAGAATTCCCTGCCAGTCATTCTTCCATGTCTCTAGAAAAAACAAGCAAGCAACTAGACCATCAAATTCTGTTCCAGTCTATTTTTAAAGAATAGTAGAATTTTAGTTTGAGAAACACAAGTGAATTTTGTGTAGAAATAAATTATTTGATGTAAATGTTCTGTAATGCTAAAAGTGGAGTATCTTTACAAATTGATTAATAAATGCAAATACAGCACAGCCCTATATCAACTACATTCTATGAGGATGGCTGAGACAGAACACAAGGGTAATCTAATGTTTGAGAAATGCTTCTCATACTTGGACACATGTGCATATGAACACACATACACATACCACACACACACACACATATACACACACACATACCACATGCACACATACCATACACATACACATACCACACACACACATTTATAAACACATACACACACACCACACACATACGCAAACACATATACCACACACAAATACACATACACACACACCACACAAACACACCAAAAACACACACATACATACCACACACACACAAACAAACACCTTGTGATATGGAGATGGTAGTTATTCATGTGAAAAGCTTTATATATTTATATACCAAGCTACATGCTGAACATGGGCTGCATAAAAGCCATGGATGCCAATAAGGCTATGGTAGAAAATGAATAGATGAAAGAAAATGAGAAAAGTGGTGAATGGAAGTTCTATCTTAGTAAGTAATTGTGATTCAATCCCTGAGACCGTTGAGTGCTAATTAGCAATATCCATAGCTTGAGACCAATAAATGCCTCAGGATACCGAAAATGTATTAAGTGTTGATGCTGTAACGATAAACGGCACACTTACTGAAAGTAAAACTAAGTATTTATTGTAGAAATTACTCACAAGATAAAGCCAAAATGGGACTGATCAAGACCCCCTGAATCTGGGTGTCAGTGAGGAGGCCTAGGGAATCTATTGAGCCTTGGGCAGCAGATCAGTACCCATCCCAAGTATACACACGGACTTTGGACTCCCATAGAACAATGTGAGGTGCACTCTCACCTGAACTCTTGGGGAAGGGTCTAGGCCCTGCCCTATATGAAATGACAGACTATGTACACCCCCATGGAGGGCCTCACCCTCCCTGGGGAAATGAGGGGATAACGGGGGGGGGAGGGCTTGGGAGGAAGGGAGGGAATGGGAGAGGGACCTGGAACTGACTTGTGAAGCAACCTTGTTTCTTATCCAAATTTAAACTGGAAAATAAAATTAAAAAAAAAAAAGATACTAAACAAGTAACCCAGATGAGCCGAGTAGTTTTCTGCTGCCGAACTGGAAGTCGTAAAAGAGACGGAGACTTCCGTTGTTCAGTCTTTTATACCTTCTCCCGTAACGCCCCTAGCCATGCCCAAAAGTGGACCTGGCTAGTGACGTAGTTCACCGCCTACGTTTGTATACGTCTTTAGTCATGCCTAAAGTGGGTGTGGTTAGCGGTGTGGTAAACTGCTCTTTTATTACCTCATCTGTGTGCACCTCTAGTAAGTCACCTGGTTAATGGCGACATTGTTTTCCTCCTACAATTCCCTTTTTAGTCTAAAAAGGATATTTAAACTTAAAACAACTAGCTTGTGTCAATTATCAAAATGTATCAAACATCTATCCCATCTAAACCTAAACTTATCTGAAAGAAACACCCAATCTGAACACCTCCTTCCAATCCCAACTCTAAAATAATTGAAAACTAACACTAACAGGTGTAAACTATCCTATAATATCAATAGTAGGGAGAGGGGTCATGGAATTCTCAAAACTACTTCTTGCTGAGATGGGACGATGATAATCTCATGGGGACCTGTGAGAAGAAAAATGTTAGTGTAATAAAATCTCAGTAGATCAGACAGTCTCTGTATGGCAGGAGATGCTTGATTGAAGTTCCTGACTGGGGTTCTGGTGTTGATTGAAGCTCTCCTCTGAAGCTCTGGCCAGATTGTAGGAGATGTGCTGTTTCAGTTCCTTGGTCCAGAGTTGTGTCGAGTGATGTAGTTTCAAGCCAGTTTCAGGATAGTGCTTGTCAGGTGGAATCGATGACATGGGGCAGTTCAGATGCCTCCAGTTGAATCAGGTGAAGTCAAGGAAGTGGATCCTCATTCTTTTTCTGAAGCAGTTGAAGATTGCTGTCAGGAAATCCCTTGTTCTCTGGAAAATTCAAACATTAATGTTAACAAAGAAATATTTTAGCTTTTATATGTATGCATAATGGAAGAGGTGACAATAGGGAAGATGGTAAACATAAAGGAAATTAGACTTTTCAGAAAAAGAAATCCACAGGTAACAGTCCCTAATTTTATTTTCTTCTGTCTTATATAAATGGCTCTTTGATATAATACAGAAATTCTAAATTTTATTTAAATAATATGCTTGAATTTAGAGTAGGAGAGCCAATCCAACTCCAAAGCCAGCTTCAGTTAAATGAATGGAGACTGAAGTATATGAAGAAACAAAGATAAAAGGGTACTATGAAAAACAATATAGAGAGATTTAGACTGATACCACACAGTGAGTTACTGTTTGGTTGATGGTCCTCAGGGTAGCTATTCATTCTTCTTCAGAAATCCATATGTCCAGTATTCTTTGCTGAGTTTACCTGTGAAGACAAAAAACAAAACACCTCTCTTTCCTTTTAGGAGGTCACTTTACACATGGTAAAACATGAATTTGTAGATGAGCTGTTATCTTCCTCCTCCTGAGATGTCTTCTGTTCTGATAGATTTTAATTAATTTTGATGGAACCCAAAGCTTTTCTTCTCCTGTGGAAACAAAAGCATAACCCCTTCCCCAATGTAACACATATCCTGGTTTCCAGACTGAGGTCATAAAATCCTTAAAATACACCAGTTTGTTCATTTCAGAAGTCTTCTCTGTAGTCCAGTGTCTTTCTGCTGCACTTTGTCCATTTTCATCAGCATTAAGAAAATTCAACGTTAGTAAAGCATTATGTAACCTGTGTTTAGGGGTCTTTGTTCGCCCTGGCTGTTTATGAAGCATCTCTTTTAAGGTTCGTTTAGATCTTTCAATCACTGCTAGTCCTGTGGAATTGTAAGTTATACCAGTTACATGTTTTATATTATAATACTTGAAAAATTGTTCCAATTTACTGGAGACATATGCTGGAGTATTGTCAGTTTTTATTGTTTTAGGTATACCCATGACAGCCATCACCTCTAAGAGGTGTGTAATAACAGAATCAGCTTTTTCAGAGCTGAGGGCAGTAGCCTATTGGAAGCCTGAGAACGTGTCTATAGTATGGTGTACATATTTCAAACTGCCAAATTCTGGGAAGTGAAATACATCCATTTGCAAAAGTTCATTTCTGAGAATACCTTTAGGATTACAACCTGCTGGTAATGGAGTTTGATTGTATAATGAGCAACTGGGGCAATTTCTTACTATTTCTTTGGCTTGTTGCCAGGTGATAGAAAAATCCTTTTTTAAGCCTTTGCTGTTAACATGGTGTTTCTTATGAAATTCTGAAGCTTCCAACACATTACCTACTATTAAACAATAAATTTCATCATTACCTTGTGTCAAAGGACTTGGCAGACATGTATGGGATCTGATGTGTTATATATATATAGGATGAGTCCTGTTTCTGATGGTTTCCTACAATTGTAAAAACAATGAGGTTAATTCTGTACTATCAGGAACAAATTCTGCAGTCTCAATGTGCAAGACAACTCTTTCTGCATACTGAGAATCCGTGACTATGTTGAGAGGCTCTGTAAAGTCTTTAAGTACCATGAGAATGGCACATAACTCTGCCTTTTGTACGGAGTTGTAAGGGCTTTGAACTACTTTACTTATTTTTCCTGATTTATACCCTGCCTTACCTGATTTGTTTGCATCCGTGTAGAAGGTAAGAACTCCAGAATTAGGTGTTTGCCTCACGATACGTGGAAGAATCCAAATTGTTTTCTTTATGAATTTGATTCTCTCTGTTTTGGGATAGTTATTACTAATAGCCCCCAAAAAGTCACTGCAAGCTATTTGCCAATACTCATTATCCTTCCATAAGGAGGAAATTTCCCCATTGGTTAAAGGTACAATAGTTTCAGCTGGGTCTTTCCCAGTCAGTTGACGAAGCCTTAACTTACCTTTTAATATCAAATCGGAGATCTTTTCTATATATTTTTTCAACTTTTTATTCTGTTCATGTGGCAGAAATACCCATTCTAGTATGATGTCTTCCCTCTGCATTAATATTCCTGAGGGGTATTCTCTAGATGGTAAAATAACCAGAATACTGTCCAGCTTTGGATCCACACGGTCCACATGTGCTTCTAATATTCTCTTTTCTACCCATTCTAATTCTTTTTCAGTGTCAGCTGATAGTACTCGTGAGCTGTTTAGGTCTTTATCTCCTTTGAAAGCCATTTTCAGGTGTTTTAAATCATGCCCTTCTACACCAATAATTGTCTGTAATTGAGAGATTTATCCTAATAGTTTTTGAAGATCATTAAGAGTCCGGTAACAAGCCGGGCAGTCATGGCGCATGCCTTTAATCCCAGCACTCGGGAGACAGAGGCAGGTGGATCTTTGTGCATTCGAGGCCAGGCTGGACCGATAGCCTCCGAAACAATACAGAGAAACCCTGTCTCATAAAAACCAAAAAAAAAAAAAAGAGTCCAGTAACAATCTCTTCTGATATGTACTTTCTGCGGTCTAATTTTATGAGCATCTATTTTATAACCTAAATAGTTAATAGATTATCCTCTTTGTATTTTTTCTGGGCCAATTTGTAATCCCCAGCAAGGCAAAGTTTCCTTTACTGCTTCAAACATCTTTTCCAAAGTATCCTTATTTGAATCAGACAGTAATATGTCATCCATATAAAGATATGTTAACGAATGTGGAAATTTTTTACGAATTATTTCTAGAGGCTTATTCACAAAATATTGACACAAAGTTGAGCTATTTAACACCTTGAGATAGTACCTTCCACTGGAATCTTCTGTACTGGTCGGGAATTATTATAGGTAGTTTCCGTGAAGGCGTACTTTTCTCTGTCATTTTCTTGTAACAGTATGGTGAAGAAGCAATCTTTTAAGTCTATAACTATAATTGGACAATCCTTAGAAATTAGAGAAGGTAACAGCATCACAGGTTGTAGAGACCCCATAGGCTGAATTACCCTGTTGATGGCTCTAAGATCAGTAACCATTTTTCACTTACCAGGCTTTTTCTTGACAACAAAATAGGTGAATTCCATGCACTAGTTGATTCCTCAATATGTCCAGCATCTAGCTGTTCCTGAACTAACTTCTCCAAAGCCTCTAATTTGTCAGATGTCATAGGCCATTGACCCACCCAGACGGGTTCATCTGTCAACCATTTTAAGGGAAGAACTTTTGGTTGCTCTGTAGGTTTGGCACTAGCATCTTGCTTCTGTTCAGCCTGTACATTTGGCATCTGTTTTCTGTACTGCCTTACTATATTCTTACTACCACTAAGAGCTTGTCTATAATTCCTAGCTGATACAGGAGGAATTTTAATCTGCGTATTCCATTGCTGTAATAGATCAGGGCCCCAGATGTTTATGGCAATATCTGCAACATATGGCTTTAACCTTCCTCTCTGTCCTTCTGGCCTAATAAAGTCAATCCATCTAATGCTCTGTTTAACTTCAGATAGGGTTCCAATCCCTAAGAATTGAACATTAACCTCTTTTAAAGCCCAATTTTGGGGACAAGACCTCTGATTAATGATGGTGACGTCACTTCTGGTGTATAAAATGCCTTTAATCACCATATTATTTACTTTAACTGGTAACTTGCGTCTATGATATTGTATAGAAGTTTGCCAAAATATATGTTTTGTATTTCCTCCTGATATAATTGATTCATCCTCTGGAGCTAATGTATCATCCAGTGCCGTATTATTTACAATGGGCAGTGTCTCTTCTAATTTTCCTGGGAGAGGCTGTCCTCCACTGTCACTGAGAATGACTGGATAATCTTTCTTTCTGGGGCCTGCTTGAGGCCCCGATTCCCATTTCCTGGCTGTAAAGATCTACCTTGTCTATCTGTAGTTGACCAGCATTCGTTAGTCCAATTATCTCCCTTTCCACACCTCCTGTAGAGACCAGGAGGCTGACGCCTTCTGTTTGATGCATTCCTGGTGAAAGCATTATTTCTAGGAATGTGTTGTCTACAGTTCCTACTCAGATGTCCTATTTTACCACAGTTAAAGCACGTGGCATCTTTATGTCTATTAAAATACATGGAGATTGGCTTCCCTACCCAGGCCTCTATATCGTAATGGGTAGGGTATTCGGCATCTTGGTGCCTCCTCAAGCCTGTAGAAATAGCTTCACGTACCCAAGCTCCTGTATCCTGACTTTTACATTCCAGGTTCTCTGTATATAGGACCCATTCCTTCAATGGTGCTGATCTTATTTTTAATGGCCAAATTACCTGTCTGCATTGTAGGTTTGTGTTCTCCTATGCCAAAGATTTTATAAGGAGTGCCTAGATTCTGGATTTTCTACCTGTACTTCTATTGCTTTGGATAATCTCTCTAAAAAATTCAGTGAACCTTTCCCTTGGACCCTGTACTACCTTGGTATAGGGTTGCATTATCTCTCCTGTTTCACAAACCTTATCCAAGGCATTTAAAGCAGCTGTACGGCATAAAGACAACATGTACTTCTCATATGCAGACTGAACCTGCATGTCAGTGTAAGCACCCCCCCCAGGAATCTTGTCTTGGGGTACTTCATGACTGTTCTTTAATTCCTGAATCTCTAAGGCTATTGCCTCTTGCCTCCATAAAGCTCTCCATTGAATTTGACAAGAATTTTTGAGCACTGCTGAAGCTTATTGGGCCCAGTCTTTTGGGGTTACTCTATTTGCAGTGGCCCATGAGGTTAGGAGCTCTCTGACATAGGGAGAATGAAGACCATATGAAACAATGGCCTCCTAGATTTCCTTTAGGTCCTTCATCTGTATAGTTTCCCATTGATACGCAATGGGACCATTTGAGTGCTTTTTCATTGCTGGTTTTTCAGTTATGGATACTGGGAAAACCATAGGTGAACGCATAGCAACCTTAGGGAGATCTTTCTGGCATTCGAGAGGTGTTGGGAAACTCCTGTCCTGACTTGTTGCCTGTATGTCTGATTCTGAAGTATCAGATTGGACATCTTCTAAAACCTGCAGTGGATTCATCATTGTTTCTCTGAGCTCTTGAAGTTCTTGGGACAAATAATTTTCTAAGGACGTCATGGACTCTTTCACTTTTTTGCATTCATCATTTACATGTGATTCCAAATATTTAATATTCTCATCCTTAGAAAGTATCTCAATGGCATGTAAACTGCTTTCCAGAAATGATGTTCTATCAGCTAGTTTGTCATTGCCCTCAGACATGGAACAAATCTTTTCTGTTAGCATTTCAATCTTATGTTCCAGTCTTTGTAGTTTGCTAGTGAAATAATCAAACATGGAATAGTTTTCTTGGTTAAACGTTTCAACACTATCTTCCACTTTTTCTATTCTGTCTGTTGAACACATTTTTCCTGAAAGTAATTCAATTTTTTGTTCAGTCTCTTTAAACCTGTTTGTCAGACCTACATTATCATTTTTAATATCCTGAATATTTTCTACCAAACCTTCCTTACTATCTTGCAAGGAATTTTGCATTTCCTGAATTCTTTGTACTAGGATTTCACAACTATCCTGTGATAATTGTATGACCTGTATAAGTTTCGCCCTATTTTTGAACCATTTCTTTAGCAAAATTATATTGATTATGAAACTAATAATCACCATCGTTGGTAGGTCATCAACTCTTTCTAAAATCCCATCCATACAAAAAACAAGAAAATTCTTAACATCCTGCATCGTAATGTTAGTTGTTGACATTTTATATAGCAGTTAAGCTTGTTACCAGTGGAGTTTTATTCAGGCCGAAATCAGCAGGCTGCCAGCGAAAGAGCATGTGGCCGAAGTCAGCAGACCACCAGTAAAAGAGCACGTGGCCTCGAGAGAAATCTCGGAATATCACCTAACCTTACCGGCAGATAGAAGGTGCTGGTTCCCGGTGGCAGGAATCGTGCCTTGCCGAGCAAAGTGGTGGGGAACCTAGCAAAAAGAGAGTCCATGTGTGCCTGGTCGGGCAAAGGAGCAGCCACTTTTCTGGGCGCCTGGATCCAGATTCCGAAACTCCTGACACCAAAATGATGCTGCAACGACGAACAGCACACTTACTGAAAGTAAAACTAAGTATTTATTGTAGAAATTACTTACAAGATACCAAACAAGTAACCCAGATGAACCAAGTAGTTTTCTGCTGCCAAACTGGAAGTCGAAAGCCGGAAAAAGAGACCGAGACTTCCATTGTTCAGTCTTTTATACCTTCCCCCGTAACACCCCTAGCCATGCCCAAAAGTGGGCCCGGCTAGTGACGTAGTTCACCGCCTACGTACGTATATGTCTTTAGTCATGCCTAAAGTGGGTGTGGTTAGTGGTGTGGTAAACTGCTCTTTTATTACCTCATCTGTGTGCACCTCTAGTAAGTCACATGGTTAATGGTGACATTGTTTTCCTCCTACAAAGTGTTTCCAGCATAAAAGTGAATTAGGTATTTCAAGAGGATTATTTATCTGCTTAGTCAGAAGTAATATTCTGCTAACTAAACTCTGCTGGTTATTATCACTAATGAAAAAATAAAATTATTTTCCTAAGTATGCAGTTGGATATACCATAGAAAATTAGAAGTTACAGGAAAAGTTATTTCTATTTCATGTTTTATCTTAAGAAGTTGTATCAAACCACAGGAAGAGCCCAAAATGCATGCACATTATAGAAAATTGGTAGTGTATTTTGGCAGATTTTGTCTGTGTATGAACATAAAAAACATTATTGTAAACATGCTCAAGGATGTTTTTACTTTCCACAAAGGGGAGAAGATTAAAATGTGGCCAATTAAAGAAAAAGTTTTATTCCTGATGCTAAGATTTGAGCAGCCTGTCACTGATTATTAACTGATAGCTCAATGGCTTCTGCAAATTCACTTCAATGTTGCAGCTGCCAGACTCAATTATGTTCTTTAAAGCTTTGGAAAGAAAGGTTCTCCAAAGCTATTTGTCATAATTAGAATACATTTATACCAGTCTGTGTCCCGTTTTTACATGGTAGAATTAGCTGAGTTTACAGAAAAGCTTCCTTTATTAGCTATTTCTTTTACAAAACAATTGTACAAATATATGTCTTAGCCATTTTTTAAAGGCTTATTGAAAGAAAACACTAGATAGTCGCAATAATTTTTACTACTTAGGGCAAAATGTCTCTCAGGTTTTTGAACATCTACATAGTTTTATTCTTATGTCAAATATATTGTCATTTTAAATGGTAATACAGGGAAACTGTGTTCCACAGGGTGTGTCCTCTGAGGTGACAGTTTGTAAATGCACAGTTTTATGTTTTACAGCTTCAAGCTACATTGTCTGTTTATTAACTCTGTAACTCACTGGACAAAGTTCTCTAAGCCTCATTGATTTGAACTTTATAGTGTAACTTTACAAGCAATATAGAGGTAGAAATACTTTCTTTGTAAACTTTGTTTCTAGCCAAAGCTTGTCCCAAATTTCCCCTCTGTGATCTTTATCAAAGACAACTCAAAGTGAACAAGGCTGGGAACTTACTTGGCAAATGTTAAGCAAAGTATTTAGTAAAGTGTTAATTTCTACCAGAGAATTATTCATGGATATAGCTTTATATGCTCCTGTATAATTTCCTCTCATATCTTCATAAGAAACAATTTACAAGAACACAGTCTCTTCTCCATCAAATATTAAGAAGGAACTTGCATACAGATCATGTGGGAGGATAACTGCATTCCTGAGATTTTAGTCAACATTCAGGGAAGTCTGTCTACCACGGGAATTGTGTGCATATGTTTGTGACAGCATTGTTTACAACAAATTAGAATTGAAAACCAACCTAAATGTCAACCAGCAAGGTAATGACAAGTCAATTTATATATAAGCAGTAACATCAAAATGGGCTACAACATGTATGAAATGTCATAGACTTTATGTTTAATAATAAGATTCAGAAATAAAATGGTGTATGCTATGATATTCCTTTATACAGAAATTACAAACATGTGAATGTAAATTATGATGTTAGAAATCAGAAAATGTGATTGCCTCTGGTGGTGGGATAGTGATGAGGAGTTCATTAGAAATCTGCATAAAAGCATTTTCTAAGGTTGTGGGAATACCCATTGTCATGGTTAGGGAGACAGCTGTGCAGAGGTCCACCTTTTCAGTAATCATTGAATGGTGTACTTACTGTGCTTGTCTCTTACCATTTGTAAATTATCCTGCAACATAATGACCTATCTACTAATGCTTTGTCCGGACCATTTATGGAAATCCAGTCCATCCTGCCATGAGTTCAGAGAGCTCTACTTGCTCCTATTGTCCCTAAGACATTAGCTTAATGGCTACAGGATGCTCTGGCCTCAGTGGTGAATGGCTCCTCTGTAAATAACAATAGAATTGGGCCCAGGTGGGTTTACTCTCACCCTGAAGGCTATGTACAGCTATGAAGTGCCTGATGCCCAAGTAGTACATGCAGGAAGTGTCTTTAGGATTAAGGAAAGTAATTGCTATTTGCCCTTTACATATGATAATAGAAGTCTTCTGCCATTGTCTCCACCTTTGGTTGATTACTTAAGATGGTGTATGAATAAACTGAGACAGCATTCAGTATGAACTGAATCTGACCTTCAGACAGCTACTCTGTGTCTCTGATTAACTCTTTTAGCTAGCCTTTCCCTCATCCACACTCCTCCATGCAAGAATGGACCCAGGGCTGATCAGCTCGTCATGACCAAAGTCCCCAAAAAGTACAGCTCAAGATAAATACAGCAACATGCAGCCAATACAGAGAGATCACGGTGACAATGCATGGTGGAGGGATGAATGGGTGGATGTAACGTATGTTCTGTGACTTCAGAAGCAACACTAGATTTTTAGCCATGTGACATTTCAAGGCTTTATTTCTCTGTGCTTTGTTTTACCAAGCTTAATATTTGGTAATAGGAAGTGAAGTAAATGAATGTATCTAAAGAGATCCAAACGCTGCCAGGAACATTGTGATGTTTCAATGAACCCTTGATGTTATATTGTTTCCCGTGAGGCAGCAAGGTTCTTTGGGATGATAACTTGGAGATTATCATTTCCTGTGTATTCCAGTGCTTTCTGCACAGCAAGATAATTTTTAAGCCAACTACAGCACTGCCTTTTACAATTCAGGCAAAATTCTTGTAAGAATGAAGGTCAAGCATAATCACTTGTCATTTTCCTCTGCTGAGCAATTACCTGGCTTTGTTCAAATTCATTCTTGTAATTTCGGCTGTCAGTGTGACAGGTGGAAAAATACACATATAATCTATGACCATTGAACAGTTTGCACTTATGTACTTATGTTTGCACACACACACACACACACAGAGAGAGAGACAGAGAGAGATAGAGAGAGACAGAGAGACAGAGAGAGAGAATTCTAAAATTTAAGTGAGGGACCTCATGAATATAACTCTTGGAAACATTTACAAAGTAGGTAGAAATCAACAGCTTTTTATCATCGAAAGAATAGGACTGACTGAAGAGAATATGACTTCTAGTACATTCAATCTGTTGGGTAAAGCTTTCTTTAGAAATGTCGAGGGATAAACTTCAATAATTTAAAAATAATACCACACTCTCCTGCTGTTACTGCTAGGAGATAACGCAATAAAGGTGCTGTGGATTCTAGAGCACATCTGACCTTATTGTCTTCTATTTAGGCCAGCATATGTGAGAAATAAGAGCACCCTTCTGTCTCCTGCCACGACAGCTATAAACACTTCCAAAAAGCAACTTGTGAAATATTGTGAATGTAAAAAAAAAGACATTCATTTACTGACCATGAGACTTCATTTTAAGGTTTCACATTGTTAGTCCCATAGAAGAGCAATAGTCTTTTCTGGTAGCAATTTATATTTATTAAATCATATTTTTTATTATTGAATATGATCTTACCAAGTCCTGGTATAGGCATTTGTTTATATTGATTGACATGTCTAATCTTTTTTCTATTTTGGTCAAAGACTCTCTTTAAGAATATCTGAAATCTAGTTGGAAGCAGGGGCTTATGCCTGTCGTTCCAGTTCTCAGGAGGCAGCAGCAGGGGCTGTGGTGAATTCAAGCCAGGATGTGCTGCACTGCAAGTATCAGGCCAGTCAGGGCTACATAAAAGATATATTCGAGAAATTAGAGGAGATCCATGGGGCAAAATGGGGTGATGGTAGTGGTAAAGGGAACGGGAAGGGGGATGAGAACAGGAGGGAATGAGATGGCCAAGGCTGAGAGGGATGCAGTAGAAGAGAAATGAAAAATATATCATAATAGAGAGAGCCACTATGGGCTTAGGGAAAACCTGGTGTTAGGGTAACTCCCAAGAATCCACAAGGAGGACCCAGCTAAGACTCCTAGCAATAACAGACAAGATGCGCAAACTGCTCTATCCTTGTAATTAGATTGGTAATTATCTATCATAATAGAACCCTCATCTAGTAATTGATAAAACCAGACTCAGAGATCCACAACCAAGAACCAGGATGAGCTCTGGGAATCCAGTCGAAAAGAGGGAGGAGGGGACATATAAGCAAGGGAGGTCAAGATCATGATGGAGACATCTACAGAGACAGCTGAACCAAGCTCATAGAAACTCATGAACTCCAGACTTACAACTGAGGGAACTCCAGAGGGCCGAACCAGACCCTCCACATGTGGAAGGCAATTGTGAAGCTTGAACTAGCTGAGGGGACCATGCCGGAGGCCCACAATACAAACCTGATACATGAGCTAACTTGTTGGAGCCCACGCCCCATGGTGAGATGCCATATTCAGCCTTAAAACAAGGGAGAGGGGCCTGTCCCTACCCCAACTTATTGTACCAGATTATGTTGACTCCTCATGGGAGTCCTTACCTGTGAGGAGGGGTGGACTCTGGGTGGGGGAGGGGGCCGTGAGGAGGTGGGAGGGGTCAAGGAGGGACAGGAGGGAGAACTGTGGTTGGAATGTAAAATGAAATTTAAAAAAATATGGAAAATAAAGACCTATTCTCAAAGATCAAACCAAAAGAGCAATAACACTAAGTTTGGACACTTAGGGATCCGTTTATTGACTGTTAAGGATGTCACTTGACATTCTGATTTTGATATCATTTAAGGGGGGTAAGTCAGTGCCATTCCTTTTGATGATCATGGTTTGAAATCTATGAAAGGGAAACTACATGGAGGTGGATTCACCATTACTTTAAAATGATTTATAGTTGGAAGAGCTGGTTAGCTTTACACAGTGTCTACTATAGTAAGCACCACACATATTATCTCAGGTCTTAGTTGGTTTGAGCTTCCTTATAAAATAGCATGTACCAGGGAGCTGCTAAATAACAGAAATGTTTTCATATTTGCTTGGGAGGCTGAAAATCCAAGTTAAGGTTCTAGAGGATTCAGGGTGTGGTAAGGCCTCTTTTCTTAGTTTACAAACGAAATGCCATCTTCTCACTGTGTCTTCATATGGTGGAAGGGGTGAGACAACACATTGGGGGTCTCCTTTATAAGATTGCCAATTACATTTCCGACACCATTTCAATAAAGGAGCCACCTCTTAATACCACCTTGCTAGGTGTTAGGATTTCAGTGTAAGGACTTTGGGAGACCCAAGATTTTAAGACCAGAGAATCTTATTGATTTTATGTGTTATATACTAAATACTTTAGGTAATTATAGTCATTTATCTTAAGCATGTCTTGGTTTGGATGTTTGTTGCTGTGATCAAGTAACACGACCAAAATCAATGTCAGAAGGAAAGATTTTTATTTCATCTTACAACTCTCAGGTCATACATTCCATCACAGAAGGAAGTCTAGGCAGGAACTCAAGTTAGAAACTCAGTGGAAGAACCTGAGGGAACAGCCATAACAGAATGCTGCTGACTGATTTCTACCCCATGGCTTGCTTAGCCTGCTTCCTTGTCCAAGTCAGGACTATCAGCCCATGATTGGTATCACCTACAGTGGGCTGAACCCTTCCACATCACCATCAATCAACAAATGTCCCTACAGGCTTGCCTGTGGGTCAATACTGTGTGGACATTTTCTCAAGATTCCCAGACATATGTCTAAGTCTATGGAAAGCTGACAAAAAACAACCACAACAGTGCAGAAAATGACTGTATTTCATTCTATCTTACTTTTATAAAAGTTTATACTGGGTTTTATAAAGAGAGTCATGGTTAGAATCATATATTTTAAACAAACTCCCTATAAGCTTAGGCCCTTCAGGCTATGATTTAACTGCAAACTAAATGATTCTTGAGGTCTTCATATCTGTCAACAAAGTCTGAAAGTGGGATGAACTATCCATTTTCCACCAGAGGAAAATCCTTCTAAAAGGGCCTGGCGATAGGAAAACAACATCAGCTTTCACCGCGCTTGATAAATGTATGCATTCACATGACACTAGACTCTAGCAAGGCCGCATTAGTCCACATTATCTTCATCCACCAGCTGTCAGGTAGCTCAGGATTTTCTTGAAAATATTTCCGGCATCCTGTTGGCAGATTCCTTATTGGATATAAATTGATCCAGCAAGGTGTCAGGGTGGATAATTAATCCTTCTTGCCTTCTGACTGGTAGGGACATGCTCAAAAGGCTTGTGGTAGGGCAAAAATTAATGAAGAGCCACTGAGGAAGAAATCACTAAACAGAGAGAAAGTGAATGTACATAGAAATGGCGATACTATGCAAGCTTTTCCAACCTTCATTTGGGGGCTAGAGAGATGACTCTGTGGGTAAGAGCACTTGCTGCCCTTTCCAGAGAAGCCATGTTTGCCTCCCAGCACCCACATCAGTCAGTGCACAACCGTTTATCACTCTACCTACTTCCAGAAGATCTGGTACCCCTGGCCTTTGCAGGCACCTACACTCAGATGCACACTCCCACACACTGACACAAGCACCTACATATAATTAAAAATAATACAGAGAATCATTCCTCCACATGAAAACTGCAGGGACATTTAGGAAATCAGGTATTTGTAATTATTCAAAAACAAAGCTAACTCCTGAAATTCTAGTCCTCTCAAGGACCTTCTAAATTTGATTGTCTTCCAACTGAAGAGGACAGGAAAACAAAATTTCCCTTAAATGTCTTTCATACTGCTAAATCTGTAATTTACACTTTAAATTTTAGAAATTAAGGCTCCAGTTTCAATTTTGATAACTGGGTGTACTCACTTCATTTCAGGGTTCATTTATCTTGGGCAGCATGGGAGAATTACCCCTTTGTAATTTAGTTTATACTATAGAATGCAGCATTGACAGTGAAGTTGATAATGACTGTATCTAAGTCTTGCCCATTTAGTCATACTAGTTAGTTGCATATCATGGGGAGAATGTTTTAAACTTATTCTCAGAACAGCCTCCAAATGTTAATATTATAATCTAGATTAATGAACTATTTTGTAACAAATATACATAGACACATACATATATATGTATATATATATTCATTTAATTTTTGCCTCATTGAAAAGAGTATTTCAGTAAATTTGCACCATAGAAGAAACACAGTTTTTCTTCCAGCTTTCGGGGAACATTTAGAATGGAGCTAACATTTGTGATGTGGTTAATATAAGGCTTATAGGACAGTCGTAAAAGGTAATGTGTGAAGTCAAGAGTTATATGTGAATGCCAAGACTTGCAAGGAGGTGATGATACCTCTGCAGGGACCTGCTGTAGAAGAAGTACACCCTGAGGTCAACCTCCCAGGTATGTTCAGTTCTTGCTTTTAGTCTCAAAAATAATAGCTCAAATATCAGTAAGCAGTTCTAGTCATGGTAGTGTGCATTTGTGGTCCTAGCATTCGGGAAGCTATTGAAGAGGGATTATGAGTTCGAGGCCATTCTGGGTTTCATGACTAGACTGTATTTACAAAGAAACCAGACAACTAAAGTGAAGAGTGTCCACTGTCTTTAAGACCTGCATAAAGATTGTTGCTATTATTTAGAGACTGCTAAGAAGAAAGAGGCTAACAAAGCCACCAACCCCAGGCTGGAGCTGATGCAGCCTTCTAGTTGCTGTGATCACTATATGAAGTAACAACCAGGATTTAAGGTGTGTTCTCTAAGTCTGCTCACTCACAAAATTCATCTGATTAATTATAATTATATCTATGATGTGGCTAGACAAATTTAGTTATACATAATTATAGTTTGTTTGTGCACACAAACAAGTGTCTCTCTCTCTCTCTCTCTCTCAGTGTATGTATAAAAGGCAAATTTTTATGGGATTTCTCTTCTTTCAGACATATTACTTCAGTTAATAAGATGATTTTTGAACTGTGCAGTGGAAGGCATAGTAAACCCATCTAAGTGATCCTGGAAAGAAGACCATATAGGAAAGAAGAAGAAGACTAAGGACCCTGCTTGTAAAATTTTCATCTACTTTGGGACCCCTGTAACTGAGTGGGACGTTTCCTTGTGTTGCAGCCATTGAGTACATTTTAAAGATTCTTAGCTAGAACTCCCAGTAAGCCAAGGTCCATATTGCAACTACAAATTATATTTTAATTATGATTTGGAGATGAGGGGATATTTTATCCCCTGTAAAATCAGTGTCGCAGTTTGAAGGGAACAATAAAGGCATTCTAAGTAAAAAACATTGATGTATACTTCTGAAACATATAGACATCTCAGTGATCAAAGGCAAGATGAGTATGTAGGAAATAGATTCATTTTAATCAGAATAAGCTATTGCTCATTTTCAAGTATCATATTTTATAATATGTGCTCAGGTATTAGCATAGTTCTGAGGTAAGGGCATGCAAGACCACAAAATGACACCATGCTGGAAAGCTAAAACACAGTTTTATGGTATTACTTGTCTTTAAGGCATAATTTGCTACTCTAGTAAGCACTTAATATATTTATGTGAAATTTAAACTGAGGATAATGTAGAAATTTGCTAGTTTGTTGTCTCAGCCTCCAGATGGCTATTAACTGCACAACTCTGAAACATTTTACGCAGTAATATATAGTTAAGACTATGAAACCGTTAATGGAATGATAAAGGTTATCACATTGAAATTCAGCACTCTATCTTGCAAAGAGAAAAGGAGGCCGTTAGCTTGGTAGGAAGTGCCACAGGATATGCTGTACGGACAAAGAAGCAAAGAGAAACAATGCAAAGAAGTATGCGTGATGGAAGGAACTCAAAATCATTCTAGGTCAACTACATGAAATACCCCAGGGCCACAGCTTTCATGTTTGTACACGTCAAACCCATCTTCAATGTTCAATAACAAAAGGAAACGATAACATTAATTAATCATAAATATGTGAAATCAAATACACCAACATAAAATAGTTGTCAGACTGTTTTCTTTGAAGCTGCCTCTTTGAAGATACGTGTGTTCAAATACCCCACAAATTCATCCCAGTAGCTATTTTGGAAATCAAAGAGGGGAAAGAAATAATGTAGCCCTGTTTGCATTGGGGATTGAGTGAATGTGTTCTCTTGGTTTAAGATTAACTCTGCTAGGAATTGGCTTCCTTTACAAACTCCAGTGTCAGCACTCACAGGTGCAGCTCCTCTGACTTTACAGTTACTTTCATAATTACTAACTGTGGCTTATTCATAACCTATTCAAAATAACATTACATGGTACAGTGTTTCCAGATCCCCATTAGGTAACTGGGCATTAGATATTGATTAACTCCAACTCTAGAAATACCAGTGATAAGAATAATAAGACTATTATTATTAAGCTTAATTCAAACTAGAGACCTTAAGTTTTATTTCCTCCTTTCAAACTAGAGATCATTTTTTATGGTTTGCTACAATTTCTTTTTATTTATTTATTTATTACTTATTTTTACATTTTACATGCCAACATCAATTCCCCATCCCTCCCCTTCTTCTGCCCCTTCCCAGCCCCCATCCACTCCTTAGAGGATATAAGGCCTTCCTTGGGGAGTCAACAAAGTCTGTTGGCATACCAAGTTGAGACAGGACCAAGTCTCTCCTCCCTGTATCAAGGTTGATCAAGGTATGCCACCATAGGGACTAGGCTCCAAAAAACCACAAACTAGGCAACATATTATTCAATCATATTCAATTATTTTTCTCGAACAAAGAAGTCACCCAACAGTGTCACTAAATGCAAATATTCCTCCAGCTTTCCACCAATCCTGCAGAATTTCTCCCTTTGTACTTAGCTAGCTCTTTTCTCCCAAGGCTGTTGCCCTTCCCACCCCCTTACTTCTTACTCTGAGTAGGTGACACTTACTTTTTGTTCAATGTCTAATAAAATAATCAGAGAGGAACTCTTGAATTATCAAACCCTTAATGCCAGGCAGCGGTGGCGCACACCTTTGATCCCAGCACTTGGGAGGCAGATGCAGGTGAATATCTGAGTTTAAAGCCAGCCTGGTCTTCAAAATGAGTTCTGGGACAACCGGGACTGTTACAAAGAGAAACCTGTCTTGAAAAGCAAACAAAAACCCCCCAAAAGAAAAACAAAATTATCAAACCTTTATTAAACCTCCATGACACACCACACTGTCACCGTCTCCTTGTACTCCTACCCACACCTCTCCCACTCTGTGTACAACGCCCCTATCTTCCCGTTTACCTCCTCGGAACTGTAAGACCATTTTTCTTTTGCTTATTATAAAGTAGGATGAAAATTACACTCAGATCGTAGTGTCGTTGTTAGGAGTAAACACAGATATTAAGGAACTAGCTCTTAACTAATTTAAGATGAAGGATAAAGAAGACAATGAAGACTATCACATGCCCAGCAGCCTTTCTCTAGTGTAAACTATGAGCCCGATGTCACCTTTACCATTTCCTTTTTTTTTTTTTTTTTTTTTTTTTTTTTTTGGTTTTTACGAGGCAGGGTTTCTCTGTATTGTTTTGGAGGCTGTCCGTCCAGCCTGGCCTCGAACTCACAGAGACCTGCCTGCCTCTGCCTCCTAAGTGCTGGGATTAAAGGCGTGCGCCACCACTGCCCGGCCACCTTTACCATTTCTAAGAAGACCTTTGCAGAGGAAATTAATAGAGAAACACTTTTAATGTAACACAGCGTTTGCAGGTGCCTTGGAAATAGTTGTGATTTTAAAGCAAGAAGACACTTCCTGACTTGAGGAACAGATTTAATATTATTTCATTACAAGGGAAAAAGACAACAAAAAAGGTAGTCTTATAAAAATTGGCTGCAGATAATATGCCCAAATGGGTGTTCTGTGAGCTGATATTATGCTACTATAGAATTATAAAAATATTGCAGATCTTTTAACAATGCTTTTCCTTGAGAGTGATTCCTGCATTCCCTCAAAGTTTCCTGGAAGAATAATTTGTGTCAGTTTGAGCATTTGAGAAAGCTGTCAAATTTCCATTAGAAGCATCTCCAGGGGCCACTGAGTTTGAACTAAGTATAACATAAATTTTGTGTGCAGACAATTGTCTGGAAATACTTTTTCTTTCTGTCTTTTAAATTATTTATTATTTTCAATAAATAGCAACAAACCAAAAAATCTTTTATAAAAAACATTACTTAGCCTTTAAATATTATTTGAAAGTTTCTCTTTTACATCCATTTATTCTTAAAATGCAGACAAAATTGTGTTTTCATTTCTATTTCCGTAATTGTCTTTATCTCATTGATTTCTTTTTGTAACTAGCATTTGCTATGTGCAGAATATTGTAACCATACACCACTATGGAATTTCTTGTCAAAAATCTAATATTATCAAAAATGTCTGGACCAGAGTGAAAAGAATATATGATACATGTTTATCAGGAGAATGATTTAACTGAAAACACATAAAGAAACATTAAGAAGCCATCTAGTTTAGTCTTTAACGTTTGTGTTTGTATCTTGTAGCTTTGGAGAATCAATTGTTTTCCTATAAATGACCCAGTTGGTTAGAGAGAGATTAAGGGTCACACCCAGGCTGCTGGATTTGATCCAAGCTGCCTCCCTTGCCACGTAAGCTCCAGAAATATAGAAAATATACTACCCAGTCTAACAAAAGTGGTAAAAAGCTGGTGTTCTAGTAACATACATGTCCACAATTTTAATCAACTCAGATTTAAGAGACTTTTAGCACTTGATCTCAAAATATTCTTTTGCTTCAATATATTATTTTGCTTTTCAACTGTAATAGTTATATACGACACAGGCCTTTAAAAATATTTTGAGTCTTCTGATACTTCTACTTTACAAATTATGGATTACTATGAAAAAATCATATATTATATATAAATGTTGATTGAGAACACTTAAATTAGAAATTTAGTGACTCTGCGTTAGTCACCTAAGCCTCTGAATTAGTTAAGTTTTCTGTTGTGATACAACACAACAGCCAAAAACAAGTTATAGAAGAAGAAAGTTGTTTGGACATATAGTCCAAAAGGGATAAGAGGTAGAGAGGCAGGAAGGCAGGGTAGCAGGGCAGGAAGCTGAAAGGTCACATCTACAACAACAAACACTAAGCAGAGACAGAACAGGAAGTAGGGTGAAGCCATGAACTCTCAAAGCCCGTCTCCACTGATTTACTTTGCCTAGCAATACCACACCATTTACACCGCTCCACAGAGCACCACCACCAATGGGGGACCAAGTCTTCAGAGGACCAAGTCTATGGGGGGATTTTATTTAAACCACCAAAGTATTTATATCCCAGTTTATAGATTTATAAAATGGGAACCAGAACTGTCTGGGATTCTGTGCATTGTGGGAGATGATCTGAATACTAATACTCTTTGAGGGATAGTCTGTTTTATAAGGGTGTGGTAAAGAGCATGGAAGTGAGTTGGGATGTGTCCAGTAATGTCCATTTGGGCAATTTTATTTTACAGATTTCATGGAGCAGTGGGTAGATTCGCCATGGTCTAAGACTTGGTTCCTTTGAGTCCAGAAAACCAGATTGTGTGAATTTAGTGAAATTCTGACAGTAATTAAATTTTCACCTGAGGACCACAACTCATCAAGAAATACCCATTTTTTAAAAAAGTATTTATTTTTAAATATTTATCATATATTAATGAGTATTTTGCCTGTGTATAAGTATACTTCGTGCGTGCCTGGTACTTGTGGAGGCTAGAAGACTTGCTTGGTCCATAGAACTGGAATTATGAATGGTTTTGAGCCTCCATTTGAGAGCTCAGGAGTCCTTTGTAGAGCAGTCCTGTGTAATATCTGGTACAAATATATGCGTGAATTGCAGGTGCTTGCATGCTATGACATGCACATAGAGAGGTCAGACAACCTCACTGTCACTTGGTGTCTGTCTTCACCTTTTTTGAAAGCTAGTCTCTTTGTTGTTCTTTCAGTAAGTATCCCAGGATGGCTAGCCCACAAGATTCTCCAGATTAAGTTAGTGCAGTGGTTCTCAACCTGTGGGTCATGACCATTTTGGGGTCACGTATCAGGTATCATACACAGCAGATATTTACATTATGATTATCAACAGTAGCAAGATTACAGTTATGAAGTAGTAACAAAATAATTTTATGGTTGGGGAGCCACCACAAGGTGAGGAACAGTATTAAAGGATTATAGCAGTAGGAAGGCTGAGTATCACTAACTAGAGAGAGATGAATGACCGTGGGATTGGACCATGAGTCCAGTAGGCCTGGCAGTGTGTGTATAACCAGAGACAATGACTTCCCAGTTCTCAGAAACTACCACTGACCAATAATCCAGCAGTATATCTACGTTTCCTTCCCTCTCCCATGACTGTTGGTTGATAGGCCTTGTCTTGTACAGGCCTAGTGCAGATACCTGCAGTTATTGTGAGTTCATGCTGACCATGGCTGATAGTCCATCACCTGATCTTATGGCTCATACATACTTATCATCCCCGTTCATAATGTTTCCAGAGCTTTAGAGATGCAGGTATAAATGTCTAGGCTAGAAATTAACCCTTGACTATCACTTCTTCTCTGTATTTTGAACATCCATGGGTTCAAACCTCTGCTCACTGTAAAGAAAGTTTTTCTGGTTAAGGCTGAGAGTAGATTTTTGTCTACGGATATAACCGTATACATTGAGAAGAGAATTTAGTACTATATCAATTTAATTACCCCACTTGGGTCTACAATGTCTCAGGCATGAGCTATTAACTTGGCTTATAGAACCAGACATGGGTTCCCTCCTGTGGAGCAGACCTCAAACTCAATTACAGGGCACAATTATGCCAGTATTATTGCAAAGATGGATACATATTTCCTGGCTCTTATTTTCTGGCTAATAGAGATCACAGCTTGCTAAAAGCAATAATACCCTTCTCCCCCTGTAGTCTGCTTAGCATCTACCAGTCCTAGGAAAACTGGCCAATAGGGAGGAAATTTCCCATTTAGTTCCAGCTTCCTTCCTTGATATCTTATAACTAAGACATATGACATTTGAACAATAGGGACCTTTTCTCTAATTCTTGTGATTAGCTAAGAACTGACAAAAGCCAACATTGCTTGTTGGGCCTCTGGAGCCTCCCTGACCAACTCTTGTGAAAGTATCTCACATATGAAAAATAAAGAGATGGTATACTTATACTGTGGGGGAGGTTAAGCAGGAAGAGAACTGGGATGACTGGGGAGAAAAGTTATATGGGGAAGTATAAATGGAAATGAAGAGAATGAAATAACATATGAGAACCTACAATCTAATAACCCATGATAAAAAATATCAAAATATTATTATTGATGGATATTAACCTGCACAGTCAGGTTACCACACCTAGAAGCAGTGGCCTACTAAACAAGGTAAGACCACATTTTAAGGAGTAAATGAGTTTCTTCATTGTGTAGCAAATGTTTTCAGCATAATGAGGTGGTTATTGTAGGAGAAGCTTTCTATAAGCCATAACAAGACCAGCAAGCAGCAAGCCATTGTTTGTGACTTTCCAGCAAAGTCTTGGCTGAGTGTCACTGGCTTCTGTCTTTTGGCTTCTCTTTTTCATGCTCTGGACTATTTACCCATTTTTTGGATTCAATCTCACTTGACGCACGATGAAATCGCATTTCTTTGTTTTGTGCTTCCAATTTAGAAACACATTTCAGACCTGTCTCTCTGTAATTGCATCCAGATCAAAGCACTTTGGACATTTGTTTCCAAGCTTAAGGCTTATTTACCATTTAAAACAATTCTTCAGTTAGTTATCACATACTGTTAGTCACATCTGTGGTTTAAATACTGTTAGTTTAACTTTCAAAGGGCAACCTGGTATTTTCCTCTTTCTAAGTTCTTGAAGGTCACTTTGCTGTTTCACTCTTGTGCTGTATAGAAGCATATGACAATTATGGTTATTATTAAGTTCTAATGGTAACAGGTATAGTTGATTACAGAATGTATTCAAGTGCTTCTGTTTTTTCTCTAATCAGAAGATAAAGTCCTTAAATTAGTCAAAAAGTTCTCTAAGCAGTTAAATTTTTACTTAAATAAGGTATTGGTCTTTACAGTATTTTTTGATTTTTCCTAGTATAAATAACTAAATGTCATAGTTAAGTTCAATGAAAGTGGTATACACTCTATGTAATTATGCTAGCCTTTTCAGTTCATAAAATTTTCAATTAAGAAACATTGGCATTTCTTTTTTTTAATTATTTATTTTTGTTTCATGTGCATTTCATGTTTGTTTTGAAAGAATGTCAGATCCTTTAGAGCTGGAATTATAGAGAGTTGTGGGTACCAGGAATTGAACCCAGGCTCTTCTATAAGAGTAGTCAGTGCTTTTCTTAACCTTGGAGCCATCTCTACAGCCTTTTTTAAAATTATTTTTTCTTTTTATTTATTTATTTTTTGAGACAGGGTTTCTCTGTGTAGCTCTGGCTGTCCTGGAACTTACTCTGTAGACCAACTTGCCCTGAAATTTAGAGATATGCTTGTTTCTGCCTCCCAAGTGCCTGGTGAACATTGGTCTTTTCTTCCTTCCTTCCTTTCTTCCTTCCTTCCTTCCTTCCTTCCTTCCTTCCTTCCTTTCTTCCTTCTTTTTTATTTTTAAAACAATGTCATTTTACATGCCAGTCTCAGTTCCCTCTCTTTCCTGTCCTCCAGCTCTCCCTACCTCCTCCCCAACCCACTCATATCTACTCCTCAGAGGAGGAGGCCTCCCATGGAGCATCAACAAAGTCTGCCACTTGAGGTAAGACCCAGCCCCTCCCCACTGTATCTAGGCTGAGCCTATAGGAATGGGCTCACCAAACCAAACCAAAACAAAACAAAAGTGATTCATGCACTGGGGAGAAATACTGACCCCAAAAACTGTCACCCAACTTCACTTAGCCTAGTTTGGTCTTATGCAGGTTCCCCAGCTGTCAGTTCAGAGTCCTTGAGTTCCGACTTGCTCAGATGGGCTGTTTCTCTGGGATTCCCCATAATGGTCTTCACCCCTTTGTTCATATTATCCATACTCCCTCTCTACAACTGGACTCCAAAAGTTAGACCCAGTGCAGTTCTTTCTTTATATCCTCATTTTGTCGTGAGAACTCTGACACAGGTGTCTTCATGTCTGAGCTGGGAACTCTTTTAGAGTATTCAGTGTTGTTTTGTTTGATTTTCTTTTGAAAGTGCTACCCATTCCTTAGTTCCAGCCTTTCTAACCAATCACTCAAGTCATTTCATGTTCTTTTAGAGTACTGTGTTTGCTTTGTCTCCACTGTCCCCTGTAATTAATGAGAAACACAGGAATCTCAGCCCAACTGGGGAGAGATGGGAGAAGCCTAGAGAAGCTGTCTGGGTGACTCCTGAGTATGAATTTAAAGGAGGTCCATGCAATGAGAAGAAATGTGTGAGGCAGGGGTGCTTGATCTTCACAGTGGGGCTTGGGGATGCCCACCACACTTTCCCAGGGTACCAATTCACTTTCCTTATGCTAGCTGTTTGCCTGTTAGCTGTATATATCTCAAGTAAATTCTAAATTTAGCTGGAGGATGGCATTCTGTCTTGTTCCTACTATAGCTGTTATCTGGCATTTCAAAGTCATTTCTCAAGTATCCACTGATAATAGAATAAAATCGATGTACATCAATAATGAATAATACAAGGAGGTTCTCTGAGAAAATTTTTATGATGATTTAATTCGTCTTCCATCAAACTTCTCTGAGTGACTAATGTTCTAACTTGCTTGAGACTGACCCACTATTAGTGCTAAGTGTTCTGCCTTCCAGAGACCTCAGTGCCAACAAACCACATCTATCTCACTTCTTGGTAATGTGCCAGGTGGCTTGCCTTGAACCATGAGAGAAAGTTGTGTGTACTTTTAAAAACTCTGTTAAATTGTGGTAGGGGGATAATAGCCAGAAAACTGGCAAGCACTAGGAGCAGGGATTTTCCTTAGCTGTTGTATCATTTTAACCACACAATTTCTTGTAAAGATTCTAAAGATTTCCTTCAGGGATCCATCTGTTGTCTCATGCTGAGCTTCCTCTCATCTCCCACAGTTGCTGATTTCATTACATTGATTACATCGTCAAAAGAGCTAGAAAACATGCACTGTGTTTCTTTTAAGAGAAAAAAAGTTGTGTTCCTTCTTTTAAATGCTATGCACCAGGAGTGAAACTAGGATTTGAAGATGATTGACCTTATCTAATTTCGAGGATCTCAACATAAAAAATACATTTTGAAACAAGGGTTAACTATTTGTTTAAATCCAGGGGAATTTACCTTCAATTCAGAATCTTTATTTCCAGCATCTTTTAGTAATTTTTCCAAAATTCTTAGATAAGTGCATCCTATTTGAACCTGGATTTTTCTTCCTTTCAGAACCCTTTACAGTTCCTAGCCTTCACAAGGAACCATGTAAACAACAGATTCTAAGCATGAATTTAGCTTCCTTATGAATTCTCTGTAGCCCTCGCTGCCTAGATTTTCACTGATATTTTTAATAGCTCTTGACACATAAGAAGTACTAAGAGACAATTATGATGTAATGGATTGCAATGTTGAGACTCTAGCCATTGATTTTTCTATGACATGAGATCTTAGATTAGCCACTAAATGTCTCTAACCTTTGTTTTCTAAAAAATAGATTTGATCCTCATTCATTGTATATTCTATGTTTTCAAGAATCTCTATAGTCTAAGAATTATCTTTATCTCAAGAAATGTACCTTATGGTATATTTGCAGTCATTTACAAGCATGTACAGTGGGGTGGAAACTCTGAGTCACACAAACCACATGCTCCCCAATGAGGTCAAACAATGTTTGTGTTCTTGGGTTTTGCATCTTAAATTGAACGTGTCCTTTTTACAGCCTAATATAGTACCACTGCTGTGTTATTTGTTGGTGATTTTGGTGTTTTCAATGGCCACCAAGCATATTCATAGTCTAGTATTCTCAAGTGTTAGTACAGCTCTTATGTGTCTCCTAGAGAAAATTGATGAAATTGAATAAATGTTTTCAGACCTGAGTTAAAATATATTTAGCCATGAGCTACATGTATATAAATCAACAATGCTGTATATCCACAAAAAGAGAAATGAAGTCGGATTTGCATGGGAGGTCACTCTAGAAACTCATGTGTTAAATCAAGGAAAACAACGAAAATTAATTATATCTGCTAATTCATGAGATAGTAGCCAATAAAAAGAAAGCACAGTGAGCAACATCACACTGAAGTGACATCCAAACAAATACACAGTCTCAGTTCCCACAGCTTTCAATGCTCAGCCCTTCTCAGACAATGTTTTTTATTTTACTTTCTTTGTCTTTGTTCTTTGTGTCTTTCGCACCATGCATCTCCATCCCATTCATCTCCCTGTCCCTTCATATCCACCCTCTCTCCTTGCAACCTCCAACAATAAAATTTAAGAGTAAAAAAAAAAGAAGAAAAAGAGGAAACAACAGGAGGAAAAATCAATCTGGTCATGGAAGCTGCAGTGTGACACAGTGAGTCACACAGTATACCCTTTCATCATTGCAGAGAGTCTTTGTTCTAGTCCCACATAACAGACCCAGAGACTGAATATGAATTACAAACGCTCGACCAATAGCTCAAGCTTGTTAATAGCTAACTCTCACATTTAAATTAACCCATTTCTATTAATCTATATTTTGTCATGTGACTAGTGTCTTTGCCTGTCCCCTAGCATGTCTTGCTTGCTGAGCAGCTGGCTGGTGTCACCCTGACTCTGCACTTCTCCTTCCTACCATCCTTAGTTTGGTCATCCTGCCTACACTTCTTGCCTGGCTTCTGGCCAATCAGCGTTTTATTAAACAAATTTGAGTGACACATCTTTACAATGCACAAGAGGATCATTCCATAGCATACAAACATACACACATAAATTTAATAGCATTAGAATTCCAGATTCCATAAGTACAACACTTCATTTTTTTTCTTCTTGTTTGTGATGGGGGCCTCACTGTGTACTCTTAGGCTGAATTGAACTATGTAAACCAGGCTGGCTTCAAACCCTCAGAGGCATGTACTACTAAGCCAGATTGTATAACAATTCTTAATTCTAACACTCAACTTTAGCATTCTGTTAAATAAGTTAGAATATCTTTCTGGCATTTTTTCCATTTGTCACCTACAAAAGTTTTCTTTAAGTGATTGGTGATCTCCAATTTTAAAAATATTCTTATTTGCGTGAAAGAAATAAAATCTCTTATGTCAGTGATAGTTGGCAGGCGAAAATTTCAGCATGATCAACAACTTTTTAATTAACCTGATTATGAAGTGTCTCAATATAGAAGTGTTTGATTTTAGTTATGAAGATATTAGAAAAGCTGTTAGTCTGCAGTGTGCCTTCATTTGAAGAATTTGAAGTTTGATATTCAAAGTCTGTGCAATCCATGGCACTAACATCTCCATAGTCTGCGCATAAACATGCTCCACCAAACAGTAAGAAATACAGATTAGCAGTGTTTATGATGATAACTTGAGTTTGTTTGTAAAGTTGAGAATTAGTATCAACTTACTTTTACTTATTGCATTTGGTTCCTCGTGTCTCAGTTTGACTTCATTGACGTGAAATCTGATAGTCTTAGATTAGACTGCAAAGTCTATTTGAGGTAATTTTCAGACTAGTAAAATGAGAACTTGTGTCTTTGTACAGCATCCTAAATGAACAACTTAGATAATAACCAGTACTAACCAAGAAGATAATGATGATATTTTGTAGGAAGACGCTTCAGTCTGTGACATGTTTGGTTATGGTAAGGAGTAAACTCAATCACATTGAAGTTATGTTTCATTATGTGTGCTGATGGTGGGTAAATCTTCGTAAACTTGCAAATATCAGGTTATAGAAAGTCCCTGTAATCAGCATCATCAAGCAGAGTAGTATTTGAGACTACCCCTTTGAGGGCTCATCCCCATTTCTAATGCAGTTGATCATCCAATGGATAGTTTTTGAGTTAACCTGTGTAACAAGTAAATGGCAGCATATCTTAAGGATATATTTACCATTGTTATAAAGTGATACATTCTTGTCTGCTGTTTGCTAAAATACATCCTGTTGAAAACATGGTCCAAGAATGGAATCATGTAAGAATTCTGAGTCCTTGTGAGAAAACTCCAAGACAACAAGACAAGAGTTTTGTGGATTCTGTTTCTTCAAAAACATAGAATTGTTCTTGGAATGTGTTTTTGCGTTTCTCCCAGGTGTAGCAGACAGGACTGAGTTTATGTCAGCTGTTGTTATTTGTATGTCTCTACAGAAAACATTTTTGCCATATGTGGTTTGTCCTTGTGATTGAAAATCTTCCTCATGAAACTTTCAGATATGAGAGTCACAAAGTATGTCATAGTATGCTACTATGAGTAAAGTTCTCTATTGCATGAGACTTTAGGTGGCCTTATGTTCAGGTTACTCTCTCCTGGGTTCACACTGCCAACTAGAGTGATAAACAAGAGGTGCCTGAAATCAGCTATGAGACGAAAACGTTTGGACCCTCCTAGATGGTGGTGAATAAGCACGACAGGATAGAAATCATGGAAGGTTTTGACTTAGGTCGAGGTTAGGCATCATTTCTTAAAGGAAGTAAATGGGCATTAATAGACCCAAGCATGGCAAATACAAGCCCGAATAGGACAAACATTGCAGACAGGTCTGGATTCTTCACTCCTGTCTTCTTTCCCTTTCTAAAATTCATTACATTCCTAAAGTTAGCCCCTGGGGTCTATTTCCCTAAGACACTAAAGTTCAACAATCAAATTTCATTATTTGGCTAATATGTACAATTATGATTCACCAACTGACACTAGCACAGACTCTCCCATTGCCCTTAAAAATCCTCTCCTGCAGAAACACCCTCGCTTGCTCCTGGCTGTCTTACTTCTATTGCTTCTCTTGTTCTTGCTCCCTTGCTTCTCTTGACTGTCTTGCTCTCTTTCTGCTCTTAATGCTGCCTTACCCCCACCACTTGCCTCTGCAGGATAATAATTCCCCTTTGCACTGAGAATCTGGTATTGGGGTACCACCTGTTCTGATTTTGGGATGGCACCCCTCCCTTTCTGGAAGAAGGAGAACAAGTATTTCAATCACAACTTTAATATTACTTGGAACTGCTTCTGACTATAATCCCTGGTTTCCAGCAGACATAACTTTATAATAATTATGGGACAGAGTTTGAAAAATTTACACAGAACTCAAAAAGCTAGTGTCCGAAACACCAAAGGATCCAATTAAAAATTGGGATACAGATCTAAATAGAGAATGCTCAAGAGAGAAGTCAAAAATGGCTGAGAGATACTTAAGAAAGTGTTCAACATCATTAGCCCTTAGGGAAATGCAAATCAAAACAACTCTGAGGTACCATCTTACTCCTGTCAGAATGGCTAAAATCAAAAACTCCAATGACAGTTTATGCTGCAGAGGATGTGGAGAAAGGGGAACACTCCTCCACTGCCAAATCGTACAGTCACTTTGGAAATCAGAATGGAGATTCCTCAGGAAAAGGGAATAAGTCTACCACAAGATCCAGCAATTCCATTCTTGGGCATATACCCAAATGATGCACATTCATACAACAAGGATGTCTGTTCCGCTATGTTTATAGCAGCATTACTTGTAATAGCCAGAACCTGGAAGCAACCTAGATGCCCCTAGGGTAGAGAAAATATGGTACAGACTCTTTATTAAGGAAGTTAGGCCTGCCTTTATACCCCCTCCCAAGGTCCTATTGGCTCAGGTGGATGACTCTGCTGTAGTCCTTTTTCTCATTGGTGTCTTGATGGGGGAGGTCCTTCTGTATATGTCTCACTTATTGGTTGATGAATAAAGCACTGCTTGGCTAATGAGGTAGAAAGATAGGCAGGACTAGCAGATGAGGATAATTCTGGGAAAGGTAGGCGAATCAGTCACCATGTAGCAGAGGAATAACAGGCCCAGACCCTTCTCTGGTAAGATAAGACCATGTGGAAATACTTAGATTAATAGAAATGGATTAATAATTAAGACAGAATAAGCCAATAAGAAGCCCTAGTCATCAGTCAACAGTTTCATATCTAAAATAGCACCCGTGTGCTCATTTTGGGCAAAGCGGCTGCGGAACCAGGCTGGTGGGAAATAACTTTTGTTTTACATTGTCTCTGGGTGAGGTTCAGGGTGGCTTGGCAGTTTGCCTCAGGGAAGAAGTGCCTGCTTCTCATGGTTCATGTGCATGGGCATGTGGGCTGACCTGGGCACAAGGTCAGGGAACTGCAGCTTGGGTAGGCTGGCCGCAGTGTCTCCCACACTAGATGTTCTGACCTGTGAATGGGTAGTTAGTGACTCTGAACATGTGCACGGATCTTAGGTTCTTCATCCATTTTTACTTCAGCTCATGATTGATGGCTCTAACTCCTTTCATCTTTCCTGGTGATTCTATGTTTATAACTGGACCTTGGGACTGTAATAGACCTATTAATCCATATAAAAGGGACTGAATTTAATTTTTCCTTGGGATTTGAATCACTTCCCATTTGCATAAATAACATTTGTATTCCTATTAAAGGCAAATGTATGCTTATATTCTACAAAATACTAGAATTACTGATCATCTGGGTCTCTTTTCAAGTTATTTTCTAGATTTTCACGATCACTATAATAATATAACTAATATTAATGGACATAGTTTGGATCTCTATTCTTGGTGGAAGAGTATTACAATGGTTTCTTTCTTCTACTATCACAATTTGCATGTTTATGGATACTTGTTCATCAAATGACAATCAGATTTATCTACAAGATTTTAAACCCAAACCACTCTAGATATCCTGTTATTAAAAAATAAGAATAGGGAAAATGTTGAAACATGGTCCAAGAATGTGTAACATTTTGAGTGCCTATGAAAAAACACTAAGAAAACAAGAGTCTTGTGACCTCAGTCTCTTCAAAACACAGGAATGTGTTTTTGAACTCTTCCCAAGTAAAGCAGATAGGAGTGTGTTTACTTCAGCTGTTGTTTTCCATCCATATGTCTCTACGAAATAACATGTTTTTGACACACGTGGCTTGTCCTTGTGATTGAACCCCTTTCCCATGTGAGTTTTCTTAACTGTCAGATTATAAATTGCCTGATGCTATGAATAAAGTTGTCTATTGCATGAGACTCTATTTTGCCTCATTTTTAGGCCCTTCTCTCCAAGGTTCATGCTGCCAATTAGAGTAGTAAACAATGGTCAATGTTTATTCCTTTAGTTGAAACACAAACAAAATTCACAGGAATCCATCATTCTCATTTAAATAGATACTGTAAAAACGATTGTGTATTAGTTTATGTTTTCAAATCTGCACTATAAAGCACACTCTGCATGTTATTGAGATCTCATCATCTCCCCTGGAGAGCAGATGCTCTCCCAGAGAGATGATTTCTTTGCTTACATGAACACATGGCCCTTAAAAGGTCTAACAAATGCACCGGTATAATGTATCCATTAAATTACTTCTGATTTTAGTGTTCAACTTAGAAGATGTTCTTTCTGAGGTGGATACTAATGTTTATTCAGAAGTGAAATCTTCCTGCGAACTAAGAGAGGCCCAGATCACATCATAGAATTGGTTGTTACTGCAGTTTGATGAAGGCCAAACTTAGGGGGTTATGTAGCTCCTTGGCATATATCATTTGTGAAAGTAATATGAGCATGTCAACATTATTGAATCTCAAAATATTACTCAAGAAGCAATTACTTAATTTGTGCTTTTATTTTAAGGCATGATCTTCATACACCTCAGGTTGGCTTCAGATTTATTGTATAATTGAGGCCTGATCTTTCTGCCTCTGCCTCACATGTCCTGGTATTACTGGGATATGCTATTATGCCCAGATCCTTTCTTATGTTTTAGTAATTTATATTCATTGTAAATAGGATCAGTTTGATTATGACATTTCCATACATGTATGTTATATAGTGATCTAATTCATCCTTAGCTACTCTTTCTGGGTTTCCCTTTCTCATTCCTATTACTTTTTTTTCCTCTTTGCAAATAGTCTCATTTTACTCACATGTCATACATGTCTGTCAAGATTTTCCTTATGAGAGAAAGCAAGTTGATCTCTTGGAGTGCGCTTTGTTTTATTTAATATGGTGGTTCCTATATCTTAATTTCCCTTCAAATTACATAATTTTATTGTTATATAACTGAATAAATCTTGTGTATATATACACACTTTTCATTATCAGTTCATCAGATGGGGGCATCCAGGCTAATCCCGTATCTGCTGCAATAAACATGGGGCGTATGGAATGTGGAATGTCATATCTCTTTTGAACGTTTTGAGGAAGCACCGTACTTACTTTCTCATTGACTGTACTGAGTCACATTCTGACACAGTGTGTAGGACTTCTTTACTTCTGCCCCCTTATCAGTGTGCTGTTTTCTTGATCATTGCCATTCTGATAGGGGTGAGATGGGATCTCAGGGTAGTTTTGACTTGCATTTCCTTTGGCCAAGGGTGCTGAGCACTTTTCATATAGTTGTTGGTCATGTGTGCTCTTCTGGGAGCCTTCTGTTTCCTTTTGCTACCCAGTTATTGATTGGCTGATTTGTGTGTGTGTGTGTGTGTGTGTGTGTGTGTGTGTGTGTGTGATTTTTCTGAATTTCATTACATACTCTAGGTATCAATCCCTGGTTGGCTGTGTAGCTGGCAAAGGTTTTCTCACCTGTAGGCTATACCTTTGCTTCATTCATTGTGCATAAACTTTTTTCATTTCATGCAGTTATATTTGCCAATCCCTGATGTTTTCAATTCTACTGGAATCCTTTTCTGAAAGTCCTTGACTCTATCTTGAAATGTTTTCCTCTACCAGTTTCAAAGTTGCAAGTTTTGAGTGGACTTTTGTAAAAAGGGAGCAATATCTTCGCTTTTATTTCACATGTGGACAACCGTATTTCTGATCATTCTTTGATGAAAACCAGGTAATTGTAGCAATGTGAGTTTATTTTGGGGCTCTCTGTTTTTTTCCACTTGATCTACCAATTTGTTGTTGTTTTGCATCAGTTTTACATTGTTTCTGTTATCAAGAGTCAGTAGTGTAATTTGAAATAAGGTATTAGGATATGCCCAGCATTGATCTTTTCGTATGGCATTGCTTTGACTATGTATACACATGTGTATATGTTCATATGCATACATCCACATGAATTTTGTGTTTTTTCTCCACTTCCGTGTAGAAGGTCACTGGAATTTTGACAGGGTATATGCTGAACCTTTGGTACATGGTCTTTTTTACAAAAATGCTGCTGTTCTGTGAATACATAAGACTTTTCATCTTCTAGTATCTTTTCCAATTGTTTTTCATCATGAAGAATTTTCTGTGTCCTTTGTTAGGTTTATTCTTTGTACTTCATTTTATTTTTGAGACTATTATATATGGGCTTATTTTTCTTGTCCTTTCTCAGCATGTTTGCCATTAGTTATGGAAAGCTGCTGATTTTTGTGTGCTGATTTTATAATGCCATCAATTTTAATAGTTGCTTTGGGAAGTGAGAGGAGAAGAATATTGTGAAAATTGCAGAATTGATTGAATGCTGAACTAAATTCAGTGATTCTGCCCAAATCAGAGTACACAATCTTCAGCTTTTAGCTTAGGAAATATAATATACATCCACAACACAATCTACCACGTCCCAGAGGCTGTGGCAAAACATGGGACATCAAAGATTGGTGTGGTACAGATTGTAATGAATCTCCTATTTTGTGTTTGAATCAAACAATGATGAATTTTCTGATATAATGGTAAGCAGGGATTGTGGAACCCAGCTGAGACAGTAGCTTCCTTGTCAGTAGCATCACAGTGCCCTGTTTTGTTAGCATCATACCTATGGTTGGACTTATTATTGAGATATATTTGCTTTATTCTTCAAAAGTTAGTGTTTTTTCCAATAAGGAGAAAATGATGAAATCTCTGCAGCACAGGGCTTGCATAAGAACAGACCAGACAAAATCATACCATGGAAGGGGATAAGCTTATGAAGCCTCCCATGACTGAGGAGCTATTGGGAATTGATGCCTGCTAATGGAGTGGAGTTAGTTTCCTTAGGAGTGCACCTTGAGAGAGCACCTGTAGATGGTTCAAGCCATGCACATATTGTCAACACTAAATGGGCCAAGTGTCTTTTAAAAATAAGACTGGGAATTAGTAGGTTTAGAAGTGATGGGTGATAAGAAGAAATTGGAATGGATTTGATTTAATGTATGAAATTATTCTTCTCAAACAATAAAAAAGAATCATAGACACACATTGATGACAAAAATAAATACATCTAGAAACCTCCAGCAGGATTATGTTCCGATATTATAGCTTATAGCTTCCGAAGAGAAAATAGAACCTGAAATATTCTAGATGGATAGAATGTCAAAGCAAAACTAGGACATTCTGAGTTAGAATGAGGTGGAATATGTATAGTGGGGACAGAACCAATATATTTGCTGTTCTCCCTCCATGTTTGTTTATTGTTTAAGGTTATATTGCATCCTCGCAAACATTCCAGTTTAAGATCTGAACACCTGTAAGTGGCAAAATCCCAGGTTAGAACATATCAACAATACATAGGCCCCACATTACAAAGCTTGAAATGAAAAGAAGGATTAACCAAGAAAGGCACTGTGACAAAGCTATGTATGAACTATGAATGTTTAGGTGATTTATGCTGATTAGTATTAAGTAAATGAGTCCTTTTCAGATTTCATTTTCCTTAAAAATATTTTCATTACTAAGCTCAGGTCCTATTAATCTCAATGACTCAAAAACATAAATGACTTTCTTGATTTCTATTTTACATAATATGTGTGCACTTTGGCAGCACCTAACATGCATAATGGGGAAATCTCATAATAGAAAAGAACTATTATCTCTAGAGAAGTATAGAAAAAGGACACATATGAAGAAAATAAAATGTGTTTTATTGATGTAAAAATTGAAAACAGACTTTATGTTTCCAATTCCAATATAAAGTTGCATGTTTGCTTGGAAGAGATGATTATGACACTCCAGGAATCAAGAATGAAGACGCTTTTCATAACCCTTTTTCTTGATTAAAAGTCATACCTAAATAGCAATTACTTATCTTGTTTAATCTAAATACCACCATAATTTTAATTTAATACACTGTTACCTTAGTGTTATTATTATGGTCAATACATTATATTCAGCCTTTAATTTCCCTTGTGCTTAAACGTATGCTGATAACATCATGTATGTCAGTAACAGGTGCATATATGATTGCACAATAAATAAACTATACCACCTACTTCAAAATCTATCCTGAACCCTGTTTCGTATGACATGTAAGTTTGAAAGCACTTTAATATGTAGACTTTAGGGTGAAGAAACCATAATGAAATCATGAAGTTTCACCTTTTACCACAGTGCCTGCTATTGAAGGTATAAAATCTTGTGCTTAACTTCTCAGTAGCAAGTGTAAAGAGTTATACTAAAATGGAAATAGTGATCTTAAATGCATCCTGGAGTTTTGAGGGAAAACCATGGCTGAGTCTGGAAAAAATGTATTTGCTTCCCAGTGGATTTTTTCTTTTTACTATTTTGTGTGCTAATGAGATGGCAGACAAAGATCCATGTAAGTCAGGACGCTGAGCTGAGCAGTGCTTCATAATGAATAAACAGCATTTGGTGAGATGTTTAAGAGACACTTATAATGTGAACCCACTCCAAAATAAGGTTATTTCTTCTTTCTTCTAGTATGTTGTATTTTTTAATCATCTATTTAAGGTAAAAAAATAATAGGGTAAATCTCTGAGGAAAAAGTTCAGCGATTCTCAAAGTATTTTAGGAAGAATAAGGAATTATTACTGGGAAAGAGAACAATGTAATATTGGGTGTTAAAAAATTGATTAACTTATTTCAAACATGCAAGATAATTTTGAAATAAAATCCTACATTAGGGTTTCAGGTAAGGGTAGAAGAGTTTCTGGTGGACCTTAGATGTATATTTTGTGCTTTAAGTTAATCATTTATCATAAAGTGTTCAATTTTACTACATTTTCTAAACTTATATTTATCAAAAATATCCTGACCACTATATGTATTCTTGAAATACCTTTGTTATAAGAAAATACAGTTCTGAGAATTATAACTCATTTTAATTATCGTTTATGTTAAAATGATGATGGCCCAAGGCATTCTAAACTGAATCTGCTTTGTTGAAATTGAGGGTACAATTGTACAATTTTCTTCACAGTTGTTTATTTAGTTGTCACTTGCCATCCAGTGTGTGTGTGTGTGTGTGTGTGTGTGTGTGTGTGTGTGTGTTTGTGTGTGTGTGTGTGATGACGTTATTGACCATACTACATTTCTATTGCAAGCCCAGTGAGTGCATGGTTCATCATGGACTGACACCTCTACTACAAGACTTTTTACTTACACAATCATAGAGAAGAAACTAAAACATTTTGAGACAGAACTCAAGTAAAGATGCAACACACAGAACATTTTCTAAGGTGCTTTACGTTATGAATACTGCAAGACATTTTGACAAATAAAAATAGTATATTCATGTGGGTGGGATTGCTTCACAACTGAGTGACTTCGAAGCTTCTGGCATATCATGGCTCCATTTGGATGTTAACAATTTTCATTAAAAAGTAGAGAGGTAGTACAAAACATAGAAGAGAATAGATTCTGAAGCCAGATGAAATCTCACAAGTAATTTTAATTCTGTGAGCCTCCTGTCCACATCCACATCCTTTCTCTCTCTCTTCTTAGAAAACAAATATGTATTTAAAAATAATAAAATAAAGTAGGAATAAGATCAATCAAAAAACTGGAATTGGACAAAAAATAAATAAACAAGAAAAAGAGTTAAATTTATGCTCAAGAAATACACAGACACAGAGAGACACTTAAAGAAATCACATTGAAATTAAAAATCAGAAGCCATAATTATATTCAAATGATATTTAAGGTTAAAAAAAAGTCCTGAAAAGCATTATGAGACAAACAAAAGAATCTCCAAAGTGATATTGAGTTTGCTTTTGTTGGCTGCCTACTACTGGCATGGTGTCTGTCCTTAAGAGTGGTTTTTATACCCTGTGAGAGACTCCATTGGAGAAAAACAATTTTTCCATTGTGAGTGTTTGCCAATTGGAGATGGCTTCAAAGTCAGGGACCGGAGACTTGTACCCTTTCAGTGTTCGGTCCCCATCTGGTAAGGGATTGTGCGTGTTGCCTTAGTCTCTGTGAGATCATATGTGCATTGGTCCAATGTATCTGTTAGTCACTATTTCTTTGGTGTCCTCCATCCTTTTTGGCTCTTACAATCTTTTCACCTCTTCTTCTTCAAGGTGCCTTGAGCCAAAAGGAGAAGAACTTTTTGGAAATATTGTATTTCTGGCATAGATATCATGTGCCTGAAATGTTAGCCGTTTTAGTCAACTTGACTCGTGTTAGGTTGGTATGCTGTTTTTCTTTTTAACCAGATCTGCATCATTTTAATAAAAAAAATTATGAGATATATCAACCAGTAAGCTTTTGTAGATCATCCATCTCTATAATTCTGTAATATTTTAATATTTAATATGTATTATAATTACTATTGTGAGAATAATATATTGTATCTGTGTCTTTTCTGCCCCTGGGATTATTATCTTTTTCATATTTAGAACAGATGTTTTTATTTGTCTCTGCACATATTAGATGTTAATTAAATGTTTGCTAATTTCACTGAAATAAAACAGCTGAAGCAGTTGGTCATAGCTCCGAGGAGAAGCTTCTGTCAGGCTCTAAAATATTCCTAACTATCCCAGAATTTTCAGAAGATGGCAATCAGCAGCTGTTTTCCACTCTGTAGTAAGGACTAAACAAGAAGTAATTTAGTGAGATTAAAGTTAAAGAAAATGCTTTACTATCTAGAACCCTGCCAACTAGAATACTGCAGAACCCACTGTTCTTATTGCCTCACAGTTTTAAGTATTCAGCTTAACTGAAGGGAAACGGGAATAGGATTACACAGGCAATGTGGAAGAGATGTATTGCTGATACTAATTTGGAGTACCAGCTCCATCATCTTGTTCCCTGTTGCATAGAGTTTGAAACATACACCTTCAGTTTTTCTGTTCCTTATTATAAATAATAAGAAAGCTAATGAAGTCTGAAGCTACATAGAAAAACCAGAATTTCTATTAATGCATCAGCTGATAAAACAATTAAAACCAAAATCTTGTTGCTCAAAGTCACAAAATAAAATTCGTGAAGAACTTGAATTCAATATGTGGCTAGTACTGGTTAAGTAAAATCTTTAAAGAAAAATGCATCTAGAGACACCAAGAGAAGCCATGAGACAAATAGAGAGGCTGGAGTTATGCATCTTCAAGCCAAGGACTGTTAATAGTAACAACCTGAAGCCAAGAGAAAAGCATGGAATGGCTTCTCCTTCAGAGGATCCCAGAACAAACCAAGCCCCCTCACACTTACCTTTGGGCATGTGGCCACTGGAACCAAAATGTCATAGAAACCATGGGCTGTCTTCACTCAGGGCTCAGGAAATCTTGCACAAGAGGTGGAATGATTATAAGAGCCAGAGGGGTTGGAGGACATCAAGGAAATAGTGCCTTACAAACACAGCAGGACGGCTGCACATATAACTTGACAGAGACTGAGGTAGCATGCACAGGGTATGTCTGCACGGGACTGCTGCTATAAATGGTGTTCCATCACCAGAGGAGAAATGGACACAAGATCTCATCTGTAATCTCCAACCTAAGTCTAATTGTCAGCCACTCTCAATGAAAAAATTAGTTTTCTCCAGTGAATCGCACTAGGACCACAAATCGCACTTGGGTTCCATGCCCAGCAATAGATGGCCAACACAAGAGTTTAGTGGACTTTTTGGAGGTTCCTTGTTTCATAATCTGCGTCTTTTTTAACATTGCAAGTACTGTATGTATATTATAGTTTCTGTTTTTCGTGGGATTTCTCTACATGCAAACATGTGTGTGTGTATTTCATATGTGTTTCTCTGATTTTTCTTTGGCTATCTTTTTTTCTGTTTGTTGGTTACATTGTATTCTGATTTGATGTTTATCATTATTACTATTTTAGATATCTATTTGCATTCTAATTAGAGAAAGAAACAAAGGGTGTGGATTTGGATGGGTGGGAAGTTGGGGAAGAACCATAATCAGAATATATTTATATGTTGTATAAAATATTTTCAGTAAAAACCATGAACATAAAAATTCTTTGATGTTTGAGAATATATAACAGTTATATCATTTCCCCTTCCTTTCCTCCCTCCAACCCTCCTATATACCCCTTCTTGCTCTCTTTGAAATTCATAGGCTCTTTTTATAAATTGATATTATATGCATATATATTCCTAAATAAAACCTGCTCAGCCTATATGATTTTACTTGGATGTGTCTGCAGGGCTGAACTTTGGGTATTGGATAACCAATTTATGTGTTCTTCCTTAAGGAATACCATTTGTCTCATTGTCAGCATTCCTTAGTTTTCTGTAGATCTTCGCATAGCGATGAATGTTTGTGGTCTTTCTCCTATCCACTTTGATATGTCCATTGCTGTTGTCTTTGTTCAGCTCATGTTTAAGCAGTCATGTTGGTGAAACTTTATGGGTGTAGCTTCTGCCATTACAAAACAATTCCCATACCTAAAGGTCAGCAAACATTGCAGAAGAGGGGTGGAAAGATTGAAAAGAAAAAAAATTCAGAGAGTTTCCTGTGAGACTGTGACTCTTAGAAATGCCAGGAAAACTGATACTTTTAGGCACTGAGTTGTGAAAACATATGAATGTTTTATTTTGAAAATTTGGATATATAATTGGTACAAGGCAAGAACAGGCCTGATAGGCTTGGAGTGGGAGCAGTAAAACTGCATAAGGTAAAACAGAATGAAAGGAGATCAAGCAGATGGGAAGACTGTCACCTTTCACACTAAAGGCATTTGAATTATCTGTTCTGTTGAGCATGAGGAGTAGTATATTCATCGTCCAGTGTTCAAAACATCATCATGGCTGTAGTGAAGGGAAAGATATGAGAAGGAAACAGGGGTAATGCTGATGTGAGAAGAGGGTGATCAGTATCTAAGAGGAAGGTGAGTTCAGAAACAGAGTAAAGCATGGGCCTCAAGCAAATGCAGGAGATAGAGCTGAGATGACAAGCTATGTGTAAGTATGTGAACTATGTGTAAGTATAAAGTTAAGGGAACAGAACTAGGCACATTATTAGTTAATACTAATAATAATGCGCAATTGAAACCATACATCAGAATTGCTTTTTTTCTTTCAATGTGAAACCAATATTGGATGTATTTATGAGTGATTTTGTAATTTTGAGAAGTCATAATGTCATTTCTACTTCCAGCATTTTGAAAAGCACATTTCAAGAATTCATTGATCAGATATGGCTTATGGATAGATATTCGTAGAAGCTGTGGGTGCAGGTCCAACCTGACTGTATTACTTGACTTGGCAGCTTTTATAATCTTCATTTCCAACAACACATTGTGTCATTTCAATGACTAAATACCATGTGCATGGAAATGAATGACATTCAATGATAATTTGACATGAGAAATTAGTAATGGTCCATTTAGACATTTCCTTTATGATGCTAAAGTAGGAGAAAATAATTCAAAGAAATGATGAAAAGCTTAAATTGAATTTTAGAGAGAGAAATTTTCAGATAATTGTTTTCTTATTAGAGACAATCCATTCATTAAAATCATTGGCATGGATTAAGATGGTAGTGTGATGGGTCCCAAAGTCATGCTTTATTAACATTAAGAGTGTTTTTCATAGAAAAATAGTACACTATTAGAGTTAATAAGTTGTGGTCTACCACCATTTTTCACATTCTGTTAATTTTCATGACCAACTATTTTACTCCATCTAGATTATTAACTTTAGCAAACACTACCGAGTATCTATTGTCATCAATGCTTATAATGTCTCTGTCAAACGACTCATTTTATTTTTTGATTTTTAAAATGTAATGAAATTAAGAACAATCTTATTTTACATACCATTCTCAGTTCCCTCTTCTTCCAGTCTTCCCATCCCCCTCACCCCATGAACTCCTCAGGGAGGGTGAAGCCTCCCATGTAGGATCATCAAAGTCTGTCACATCATTTGAGGCAGGACCCTAGGCCCTACCCCATGCATTTAGGCTGAGAGAGTATCGCTCCATAGAGAATGGGCTCCCAAAGCCCATTTGTGCACTAAGGATAAATACTGGTTCCACTGCCAGAGGCCCCATAGACTGCCCATGCCCACCAACTGTCATCCATGTTCAGGGGGCATAATTCCGTCTTAAACTGGCTCCCCAGCTGTCAGACTGGAGGGAATGACTTATTTTAAAAGCTAATACAAGACTTCTTTCTCTTGTTAGAGGTCACAGAGATTTCTCTGACTGCTTTTGATCATACCTAGCTGGCTGATGAATTAAAAGACTCAACACATCAAACCAATTTTCAGATGGTTTCTGCTTTTTAACTCTATGGGAAATTTCCCATAGTTACATCAGGGGCGAATTTAGCTCAAGGCAAGAGAGTAATCAATCATAACATTCTTTAGGCTGCTTCTCTTAACTAACAGAGGAAAGAGAATGAGTCTGTGTGGCAGAGCTGCATACCTGAACTGTGACAAGGATATTGGGGAGCTAGCAGTCTTTACAAACTTGCCACATTGCAGTCATTGTTTCCAAAATGCAAATGGAATTAATCCCCATTCAGTGTAACATATTGTGACGACACTTGATGCTTTTGGGTAAAAACCATGGTTCTGTAGAGCAGAAACTCTTCTCTGTATATAATTTACACTTTGGCCCCTACATGTGTGTATTCTCCCTGACCCCTTGAACTAGATACATAACATATCCCTTACTTTTAACACTTAAACCAAACTGGTATTCTGTTTGGGATACAATATTCTCTTCTTCCAGGATCTTTCCATAGATGATCACATATGTCATAGTCATATCTAACCACAGTCTTTGTCATTTTGCATGTGGCTTTTAGAAACAAAACAAATATCACAATGCATCTTTTACCAGTTTTCCAGTTATAAGAGAAAGTTTTATCAACACATGGATTTGTAGTGTTGTATTTCATGAGCAAAACTCACTTCCCTAATGCATTCTTGCCCCCTTTTAACCTTTGACAGTCACTAGTCCATTTTCTATTTTTACATTTTGCCATTATAATGACATTATGCAAATGGCATTAAAAATACATAATCTTTAGAAATTGGCTTTTCTCCACTCTGTCTATGCATTTTCAAAGTCACCCAGGCTGCTCTGTACATCAGGAGTCTGATACTTCTTATTGCAGACATACATTAATATATCCATTCACTCACTGAAGAAACTCTGGATGTTTACTGTTTCTTTGGACCATTATGAACAAAACTGTTATAAATATCCATATGCATGTTTTTACATGAATGAAACTCTTCATGTTTCTGGGGTAAGGGCTCAGAGAAACAACTACTGAAGCAGAATGAAATTTGAACGCAAATAATTAAAACAACAACAAAAAACATCAAAAAGCAGCTGTCAAACTTTTCCATAGTGGCGGCACAGCCACTAATGTGCATGATCCAGCTTCCAAACATCCTCACCAGCATTTGTTCCTCCTCCTAATTGTTATTTCAGTGCTCTGAGATAGCGTGATAATACCTCATTGCCACGATAATTTGTATTTTATGATATATAAAGGTGGTGGGTGTCATTCCATCTGATTGGAGCAGAAATATATCCCCGATAAGTCTTGTTTTGAACACTTTTTCCTGGCTGGTGATACAATTTTGGAAACCGTGAAGCTTTGAAGAGCTTGACTTGACCAGTAGAAGTCAACCATTGAGGATGTGTCTTTGAAGGTCAGAGTCAGAACCCTGCAACTCAGTTCCAGCAACCTCACCCTGGCAATAAAGAGATATGCTTAAGCTATTTTCTTGTTGAGATTGTAAGATTAGGATCATGTATTCTTTCAATGTCTCACATGCTTTTAGATGAGTCATGACATGTGGGATTTCAACATGAAGGAACAGAGGGCAGAGGTGATCTGTCCTATGGTGAGGAAGGAAGCAAGAGAATTCAGATGCCAAGATCACTTTTTTTCCTAACAACTTCCACAAGTGATAACAAGTATCTTCAAGAACTGCATTCGTTCCTTCTTAGGGCAGAGTCCCTGATGACATAACAATCTAGACCTCATCCTGTGAAGATTCCATCTCCTCAACAGCATTATAGTGACCAAGCTTCTAAGCACATGCACTGTGGATGAAAATAGTCCCTTTATAACCAAATCACAGCAATTGTTTTGGGATGGAGATACATTATGTTTGTATATATTCATACACAAACCCCAAAGAGTAGTTGGTCATTATTATTGTCATTAAGCAAATGTGGAATGCAGTCTGGGAGATAACCTGTCTGTAAGCCAATGCAGATTTCACAAAACACATTTGCTTTTATCATCTTCTGCTACAGGGCCAAGCATGCTATATCTTTCTTCTGTGTTCCTCTTTACTCATAGTAACCCTGCTTCTCGAGTACTCAATTATTTGTGCCTGTTGAAGTATTTCTCACTTCCTATAACTTATTATACAAGCCACCTACAGGAAGCTATTTTGGTCTCTCATTAAATGGAGTTTCTATGTTTGTGATCTTCTTCAGGCCACAATCAGACCATTGTGCATTTGTGTAAGCTCATCCAATGCACAGTATGGTCTCAAAAATGAGTTTTTGTCACCTTCGCTTTACTACTTTCCAGTTTTGTTCACATAGTACTCACAGCTGGGAACACTGAAGTTTTTCTCCTCCACCATAGCAGTATCTGGGTTGCAACTTTGTTTCCTTAGATTAATCAGAATTTGAATTGGCTTTTAAATTTGATATGGAATGAAGCTCGGCAGATGCAAAATTGAAAAATAAAGACAAAAGACATGAAAGGATACAGCAGTCAATCATTTGCCTGGGTCTTACAGTGTGCAATGAAAACAGAGTGGCCGACTAAAAATGCGGCAATAGAGAATAGATGTAGAAGTTTAGGTATAACCTTAGGAAACACTTTAAATATTTCATAAAATATTTAGGTGTATATAGCAATTTTTTTCAAGGAACTTGTTGGGGCTGTGGCAACATAGCCATAGGTCAAGTTTATATCACCAGAGATACATAATGCTTAGAATCAAAAACAAATGCAGGCTAACATTTGTGAAATGAATATGTACTGGATATCCAGGAAGGCAAGGAGCAGTAGTTAGAGAACACAGCGACAGATATTAGGAGGATGGCAAAAGAAACTAAGGCTGGTATTGAGATTCTGGGCTTACTTAGTTTGAGGAGGATACACTCGGGTGAGGATGGAGGAGCGTGGTGAGGGCTGGTAGAGAAGTAATCCCTTTGTAGAGTGATGCCGTTATGCTGGCTCAAATTCATTCATGTCTGTAATCACTTCAGCCACAGAAGCAGCAGGGCCCCCACAGGAAGTCCAGGCTTATATGCCCTACATCTTAGGAGGCTTACCTAGCTCATTTTATATAATGGAATTATCTTTTAAGATCCTTCTCTGAGGTGCTTAAATCAAGGTTGTCACTTCATTAGTTGCCTCTCCTGTAAAGGAAATATTCCGACATTCCACAGTGATGCATCCTTAAATAATACTGGCATTGTTCTTCTCTGTTTATGATGTTAAATTGAACCAAAAGTTGGTAGAAGATATGACACAGATAAACAGCAAAGTAGATGATAAAAGTAAGTGGATTGGGGCAGTGATATGGTATAGAGAGGACAAGACTTGAAGAATTTATTATAGATGAGTGAGAAATTCATGACTAGCCTCTAGGGTTTGACAACTAACAATTAAATCATGTACACTGGAGAGGGTAGGTTTTAGAGTGGGTAATAAAGATTGTCATTTTGAGTGTTAAATACCTGTGGTAGTAAACTCTCTCATTGTTGTCAATTGACATGGGGCAGGACCATGAAAAAATGCCTTCATCAGATTGCACTGAAGGTATGTCTATTATATGTTTTCTTGATTGTTGTGGGAAGACCAAACCCACTGGGGATGGTGCCAGTCCTGGGCAGGTGATTCTCAGTTGTATAAGGAGGCAATGAGGATAAGTAAAGAGCATCTCACTGTGCCCTTTGCTTCAATTCCTCCCTCCAGGTTCCTGCCCCAACTTCCCTTCATAGTGCTCTATGCATTGTAAGCTGAAGTAAACCCTTTCCTCCTCACATTACTTTCGGTCATGTTGTATGTCACAGCAATAGAAAGCAAACTAAGAACTCAAGAACACCCAGTGGATATAGAGAATGCGTAGATATGAGGATATGTGAGTTCAGGATCAAAGTCATAATGATATACCATCATACACTCATTAAAATTACTTTTATTAAAAAGATGATAAAAGTTGTTAAAGTTGATATATATGCATTGCTTGTGAGTACATAAATTGTACATTTCTCATGAAAAATGGCATAGCAGTCTCTCAATTTTTAAAATAGAATTTCTATGTGACAAAATTCTTGTACATATCAAAAAAATAAAGAATGTGAGAGGACATCTGCACGTTCATTTTTATGGCAGCATTATCCATCACAGGCAAAATAGGTAATCAACCTACAAACCCATTATTTTATGAATAGAACAAGAAACCTTAGTAACTACAAAAAATGCAGCACTATTTAGCCTTCAAAATTGGAGCAGTTCCTGTTATTTCTATGATATCTATGAATCTGGAGAACAAGTAATCCAGGTACAGAAAGACAGGTGCCATGATGTCATTTGTACCTGAGTAACATGAGCTCATGGATGTAGAGTGTGTGACGCCATTTCCTGGAGGACTAGGTTTTGAGAGTCATTGTATATCAGAGTAATTGCTTAATGACAGTGATCTACATATCACAGTACAAAGAGAGGAGTTTTTACATGTCTCACTATAAAAATGAGAGGTAAGGGGATAGTATGTTAATGACTTGATTTGATCATTTTTCAGATTGTATACATATATCATGTCATCACATAGTACCCTACAAACGTACAGGATTATGACCTGCCCATTAAAAATTGACACTTGTGGTAAAATTGCTTAAAAAGAAAATTTGAACGAGTGGTTGGAGGTCATGGCAACTTTTAAGGTAGTTTCAAAGTGTTCATGGAGTAAGTAGTGTGAAGTAAGATGTCCAATAAAGAGGAAAAATAAAGAATCTATGATATTATTTCAAACAATACTTTAAACCACTGTGATAAAGAAGACAAACTAGATTAAGGAAAATCAGGGACAAGGCACTCATGAGGCTTTTTCAGAGTAGCTAATTCCACTTGTTATTCGTGGAAACACTGATTATGGATCTCCAGTGTTCTCTCAACCATGCAAAGAATAGTAACTCACTTCTTAGAAATGACTTCTAAGCAGTAATCAGCTTCTACCTCCTAATTACAGAAATAATCACTATTGAGTATTGTCAACTGCTGTCTTTAGTACCAAAGTGATGAAGTGATTCCATGTACCTCTGCTGCTAGGGTCCCCACAAGAAAGCCCCATGCCCACTCCAACTTTGCTGACTTTCCTGAGAAATGGTGTGACATCTCCTAGAATATACACTTCACACCAAAGACTGACATCAAAATTTACAAATTAATTTAAAATTTGTTTTCTTATTTACTTTCAAGCCTGGAGAATTATTCTTTCAGAAGACTTCTTTGTGGTGACTGTGCTTTGGGCATTAGTGACCCTTGAATAATAGAGCATTGAGGCTGGAGATGGGCCTTGCTGGTTAAGGCAACTGCTGCTCTTGTAGAAGACCTGGGTTCAGTTCTCAGCATATAAATGGCAGCTCACAACCATCTGTGACTCTAGTTCTAGGGAATCCAATACCTGTGTCTGACTTCTTTGAGTACCAGGAATATTTGTGGTACACATACATTGATGCAAGCAGAGAATTCATGCACGTGTAGTACAAATTACTGAATTTTAAAAAGATATCGATAATCATTCTTATTTACATCAGATAAGGATTGATTGTCTATCTGAAATTTAATTTGACCCTAAAATTCCATTAAATCATTTTATTAAACAAATGACCAGGCATGTTAATATTTCTTGTCATCAGTTTTACTAACTGTGCCTTCATGATCTGTTAGTATTTGATGTTGTGACTATTTAAGAATCAAATAGTTTTGTCAACTACACTTTAGGAATATTTCATCTTATTTCTTCCTTCACTGAAAGAGGTCAATTTCTTCCATCAAACAAATCTTTTTCTTTGGGAATCTCAAAATTCATTTTATAAGTGTAAGGGGAAAATCCACAAAGAATTAAAAGTGTCCATGCCTTTTCATTTATTGCTTTAGCTGAGGTGACCATATACCTCATAATCCAAATTAGGAGATCTGGTAAAGAGAAATAGTGAAGAATGGTATTATCAGACAATCAAAATGTAGTTAATGTAAAGACAGAGTGAAAGAAATCAGCATATATTTTCACTGTACTTGTAGCTTGCTTCTTCCAAAGAAAAATAAATACCTACGGGACAGGAGCTACCATGGGTAAGGGATGGTACAACGCAGGTTTTTGTATGGCCTTTGCAGTCTCTGTAAGACACTGGGATTATGTTGGTTGGGCATTGTCCCTTCAGGACTACCTAACAATATCTGCAGGTCATTGACTGAAGATGTAACCACTGATCCTGACAAGTCATCTGAACTGCATTGCCAGTTTTCCTTTTCCAGAAGCTTTCTGGCTTTGTTGTTTATTTCTCCCCTTCTTGGCCATGCTTCACTCTCTGAATCTGCTCTTCATTGTACCAATATTTGACAGTCAGAATTTAATTTCCTTTCAACAATTTCAATTTGAGCTAATCTGTACCCAATTACGTGATACAACAAACACGCACTGAAATTATTTATTCATATTTCCCACTATCCTTTAATCACAGAAAAATAGTATACATGGGAGGCATGACTTAATTTAATCTCAGTGACTTTGATTGCCATAATTCTGGATCAAAATCTTGTCTCCTCTTACAATATGACCAATGTAACAACAGTGTTATACGTTAATGTCTTCTTATCACTTCCAAGTTTTATTAATTAATCATAAAACATAAATAAATTGGTCATTTTGCATCCAATTGTCAACCCACCCATGAAATTTATAATGGTTGCAAATTTACAAATGCAATTTATGAAACTTTTTCCCATTATTTATTTTTTCTTTCTTTATATATTTTTACATGTCAATCCCAGTTCCCTCTCCCTCCCCTCCTCCTGCACCCCCTCAAAATTCCCCCCCAGCCTCCCACCCTACTGCCAGTTCCTTCCACATAGGGGATATCTAGAGTCTATCATTTCACTCAGGGTGGGGTCCAGGCACTCCCCTAAGAGTTCAGGCTGAGAGAGCATCCCTCTTTGTTATGGACATACAATGTCTGTTTGTATTCCAGGGATAAACACTGATCCACAGCTCAGGGCCCCATAGGTTGCCCAGGCCTTCTCGCTGACACTCACATTTGGGGGGGGTCCAGATCAGTCCCATGCTGGCCTCCCAGCTGTCGGTCTGGCGTCCAAGAGCTCTCCCCTGTTCGGATCAGCCGTCTCTGCTGGTTTTGCCAGCCCATTCTTTGCCAATTTGCTCATAGCTCCTCTCTCTCTGTCACTGGGTTCCTTGGGTTCAGTTCAGTGTTTAACTGTGGGTGTTTGCCTCTGATTCCATCAGTCACTGGATGAAGGCTCCAGGATGGTTATAGGCATAAAGTTCATTATCAGGAATGGGCATTCGAGGTGGACTTTCCACTATTGTTTAGCTTGTCATCCTTTTAGATCACTAGAGGTCACACAGTTGCCTGATCTGTCTTCTAACCTATGATTCTGTCTTCCCCCTATTCTACCCCCCCACTCAACCTTCTTGTTCCCCCATGACTTACTTTCTCTTCCTGTTCTCGCCCTCTCTTCTTCCTAGTTCCCACTCGCCCCCCAACCTTGTTCCCCATCTGTTCAGAGGATCTTGCCTTATTCCTCTTCTCTGGGGAACCATGCATATATTTTAGGTTCTTTCCTGTTTCCCAGACTCTCTGGCAGCAGAAGTGCAGACTGGCACTATCCTGATCCATGTCTAAAATCCATATATGAGTGAGTACATACCATGTTTGTCTTTTTGTGACTGGGTTACCTCACTCAGGATGGTTTCTTCCAGTGCTATCCATTTACCTGCGAATTTCAAGATTCTATTGTGATTTTCTGCTGAGTAATACTCCATTGTCTAAATGTACCACATTTTCTCTATCCACTCTTCAGTTGAGGGGCATCTAGGTTGCTTCCAGGTTCTGGGTATTACAAATAATGCTGTTATGAACATAGTGGAGCAGATGCCCTTGTTGTATGAATTTGCCTCTTTTGGATATATGCCTAAGAGTGGAATTGCTGGGTCTTGTGGTAGATTGATTCCCATTTTCCTGAGGAAACTCCATACTGATTTCCAAAGTGGCTGTATGAGTTGGCACTCCCATCAGCAGTGGAGGAGTGTTCCCCTCTCCACATCCTCTCCAGCATAAATTTTCTTCGGTGATTTTGATTTTAGCCATTCTGACAGGAGTAAGATAGTATCTCAGAGTTGTTTTGATTTGCATTTCCCTGATGGCTAAGTATATTGAGCATTTTCTTAAGTGTCTCTTGGCCATTTTAGCCTCCTCTACTGAGAATTCTCTAATTAGTTCTGTACCCCACTTTTTAACTGGATCCTTTGGTGTTTTGGAGACTTGCTTCAAAAGCTGTAAATTTTGGAGATTAGACCTCTGTCAGATGTGGGGTTAGTGAATATCTTTTCCCATTCTGTGGACTGCCTTTTGTCTTGTGGACTGTGTCCTTTGCCTTACAGAAGCTTTTTAGTTTCAGGAGGTCCCATTTGTTAATTGTTGATCTCAGTGTCTGTGCCACTGGTGTTATGTTCAGGAAGTGGTCTCCTGTACCAACTCATTGAAGAGTAACACCCACTTTCTCTTCTAAAAGTTTCAGTGTGGCTGGATTTGTTGAGATTTTTGATCCATTTGGACATAAGTTTTGTACAGTGCAATCAACATGCATCTATCGGCAGTTATGCCAGCACCATTTGTTGAAGATGCTTTCTTTTTTCCATTGTATAGTTTTAGTTTCTTTGTTAAAAATCAAGTGTTCATAGGTGTGTGGGTTAAAATCAGGGTTTTCAATTCGGTTCCATTGGTCTACCTGCCTATTCCAAGCTGTTTTCAGGACTATAGTTCTATAATAGAGCTTAAAGTCAGGTATGGTGATGCCTCCTGAAGTTCCTTTATTGTAGAGGGTTGTTTCGGCTATCCTGGGCCTTTTGTTTTTCCATATAAAGTTGATTATTGTTCTTTACAGGTCGGTGAAGAATTGTGCAAGAATTTTGATAGGGATTGTGTTGAATCTGTAGACTGCTTTTTGGCAAGATTGACATTTTTATTATGGTGATCCTACCAATCCAAGAGCATGGGAGATCTTTCCATTTTCTGGTATTGTCTTTGATTTCTTTCTTTAAAGACTCAAAGTTCTTGGTATACAGGTCTTTCACCCCCTTGGTTAACATTATCCCCAGAAATTTGATGCTGTTTATGGCTATTGTAAAGGGTGATGTTTCTCTGATTTCTTTCTCAGTCACTTCATCATCTGTTAACAATAGGGCCACTGATTTTTTTGAGTTTACCTTGTATCCTGACACTTTGCTGAAGGTGTTTGTCAGCTCTAGGAGTTCCCTTGCAGAGTTTTTCTGGTCATTTATGTAATCTATCATATCATCTGCAAATAGTGAAAGCTTCACTTCTTCTTTTCCTATTTGTATCCCCTTGATTTCCTTTTGTTGTCTTATTGAAATAGCTAGAACTTCAAGTACAATATTGAAGAGATATGGAGAGAGTGGACAGCCTGTCTTGTTCCTGATTTTAGAGGAATTGCGTTGAGTTTCTCTTCATTTAATTATTATCTAAATAGCTATATAAATAAATCTGTCTTTCATAACATAAAAGAGGTGGTTATAAGAAATGAGTAAAATCCAAGTATACTTTAAATCCTAACTTCCAGTTTGGGAGTTTTCATATCAGAAATTCATTTATAAGTACCTCTAGTGTTTTTTATGCTAATGGGAATAGGACATAGTGTGTTATGTATCATTGTTTTAATACATCTGAGAGCCACACTGCAAATTTAGATGGCAGATGGGAAGAGCCACTATTGACTTGGGGTAATTTAGAGAAATTGCCAAGAGCCCATTAATTTTGTGTTCCAGAAATTTAAGCACCAGCTTGAAAATAATAAATTAACTTTGCTCAAACAATGAAAAATACTTTGTGTTGTACAATGAGGAAAAATACAAATACTATACATTTATTTATCAAAGACCTAGCCTAATGAGAGTTCAATAATTTTTTAATTATTCTCTAGTTTATAAGGGAGGGTACCACTATTCTGAAATGGAAATTTAAGAACATTTGGGAATTCCAATACCTCTGAAGTGTGTACTATTTCCATTACTTACCATAATAGAACATTTTGAAAATCTGAAAACAGAAAAATAGCATCCATTTGTATGTGTGTGAAATTTCTGTTCTGCAGACTGAATTAAATGCTTGCTTTAATACTCTTGGGTGTATTAAAATGTAGATAATCAAGTGGGAAAGGACTCCATGGGAAATCTCAAGGACAACTGCACTATGCAAGGTGTGTTACCAAAGCTCTCTTCATCCTCTACCTTGCCTCTATAGTTCAAGCCCCTTTTACAAATTAGCAGCCACAAATGATCTTCAATTGTTCTCTATTCTTTCTTTTTGCAAAGCTCAGGCAAAAGTGTGTCTTTGAAAAAGTTCATCCTCTCGTGCCATTTCTCCATTTAAAACATCCCAAGACTATCCCAAATAAAACTTTTACCTTATCATGCCAGAGGGTATTGTACAATCTGCTTAGCCCAGATCTTTGATCTCTTCTACATGTTCTGGTTAATTTCACTTTATCAGTGTTGTCATTCTCCTGCTCAGTGTTTTCCAGAGGGCACTAGATCTTTCCTTCTGTCTTTGCATGAGTATCATGGCTCAACTCACTTAAATAGCTGTTCCGGTAACTTTGTTATCTCTTGCCTTTGAAGTTGATGTTTGCTTTTAAATCACTCACTGCTAAATAAAGGATTACTCCAACCAGATAGCAACTTTATACAGCAACTTTGAAAAATGAGCATTTATTTTGAGTCAGGAGTCCAAATTCAAATAATTGGACTTCTCTGGCTCAGCATATCTAGGTGTTCTTTGCTTGCTACCACTGACATCAATTCCCTGCCACATGAAACTCTCTGTAGGTGAGTCCTATTACAGCAACAACTTCCCCTATAGCTGGCCAGTGAAATCTAGGTAAATCAATATTGAAACAAGCAGTCCTTCACTTTTGCTCTATTATCTTTAGGAACAAGTTTCAAGGTGCAGTCTACATTCATATTATGTAATTTGGTTTATTAGTGAGCATATAACTTTTATTCTCAAAACAGAGTTTGTAATGTGTATCCTTCCGGCCAGCTGCCTGGATCCCGCCACTGTCACAGGCCCCAAATAACACAGGAGACACTATATTAATTACGAAGTTGTTGGCCATTTGCTCTGGTTTCTTAATGGATAGGTCTGACTTAATTATTGACCCATAATTACTAGTATGTATTTTATAAGGACTTATCTTTCTGAGGACACCCTCCTGATGCATCCTCTCTGCCTGGGTGATCAAATAGCGACTCTCTACTCTTGACTACATTTCCCAGAATTCTCCTTGACTCCTAGCCCCACCTATCTTGCTTTCCTATTTGTCAACAGTGCTTTATTCAATCAATAAGTGATACATATTTTCAGAATGACATCTGCCATCAATTATCTGTTATTGTTACGGTGGTTGGTCTTGTCAATATGACAGGATTTAGAATCACTTGGAGTACATACACCTGAGTGTTATCTGTGAGAGTACTAACTGAACTGAGTGTTGATGTCCTTACTCATGAGTTGTACCAAAGTATTTTTTATTCATTCTCCAATGAAATTCTAGATGTCACGTATAATCATTCTAAATATTATGAATCTTCATGGGAAAATAATTGCACTGCCAACATGAAACACACAGTGAGCTCATCCACAGATTTTACCTCACCAAGATTAACTAATCATAAACGTTCAAACATAGTAAGGTATGAAGCACTCTCTGGAAAACAAAACAACCTAACTTTGAAAAGTTAAACTAACTGCATTATACAGAAAAGTGGTTTATGGAAGTTATTTTGAAATAATGATGCTTTAATCACAGAAATATCAAATAATAACTCAGACATTGTAGAAACTGCCAAAGACTTAGCAAAGCTATTTCAATAGTGGCTTATTACAAAAGCTTTCTCATTACCAGTCAGACATGGATGGAGGAGGTCTTGGTGGGCTTTACCCTCCACTTTTGAGCTATTGGAAACTGATAGATTCAAGGAAAAGGTAAATCAATGCTCTCAATGTGTACCCACATCCCCATCACGCTTCAGTGGATAGTCCCAATCCAAGTGTTACATAGATGGTTGACCAAAATGTCTCAAAACACTAAAAGAAAGTCGTAAATCTAAAAAAAGGACGAGTTTGTATGATGGAAGGTGCTGGGCAGTTGAAAAGGATAATGAGGGAGAATAAAGATAGTGTGTGGGAGAAGAATAATTGAATGCATTATATGCATACATGGCATTGTCAAGTTAAATTTGTCAATGAAAAGATTGCAAAAGAATGTTGCTGCAAGTTGCCATGCTTATGTCTGTGATCCATGCTGCCACCAGAGGACAAGTGGATGTCAGAGGCGTGAGGGCTGATGGAAATCATGTTGGTCTATGATCTGGGCTGCTGCTTAATACCATGTTGCTGGTCCGTGTTACTGCCCGAGAACATAACATGATCCACCACACTACAAAGCATCCCTCCACGAAAAATTCGGTGGGTTTACGACAACTAACAGGGTGAAAAATATGCTATGTCAAAAGTGACTAATAATTAAGAAGACAATAATTCCCTGGACACTGGTAACTGCAAAGATAGTTGGAAATGCAAGACACCATTACATAAAATGGCAGCCATGAAGAAGATTACTAATCTGCATATAATTTTGTGTAGATTTAGCCATCAGGATCTCTGTGCCCATTTTTAATTCGATATGAAGCTGTCTTCCTCTTAATTTCTACAGATCTTCATCTCTTTCTCAGCTCTTGACTCTAATTTCTCCATATTTAGCTCTACATCCACCCATCAGTCACTGATTATTCTTCTATCCTCCCTGCCCCACTAAAACCTCAAAGTGGACATTGATGGCTTTCATGTGATTTCCATTGAAACTGGTAGCATCAGGACTCTCCCCTACACCATATTTTACTCTCTCCCCTGTTTTTTTTTTTTTTTTTTTTTTTTTTTTTTGGTTTTTACGAGACAGGGTTTCTCTGTATTGTTTCGGAGGTTATCGGTCCAGCCCGGCCTCAAACTCACAGAGATCCGCCTGCCTCTGCCTCCCGAGTGCTGGGATTAAAGGCGTGCGCCACCACTGCCCGGCTTCTCCCCTGTCTTAAGCCTCACTGAATAGGAAGAACAAATGAGTTTACATTTCTGTCTGACATGACTGGAATTTAAATCTTTAACATTTGTTGGGCTATTTCCATCACTGCCCAGTTCTCTACTCATATTACATGTCTGTCTGCTCTTCTTTTCCATATCCACATTCTGTCACCTCCAATTTTAGTTCACTTTTGTCTCCTAACCTGTCCCTCAAAGACAGCAATTCTCGTAGACTTAAACTATTTGGTCAAGAAAACATCACATCACCTTCACTAGGATTATTCTATTTTCTGCGGGAAATTATAGTTCTAGTTATTCAGAAAATAACTTTTTAGTATTTAAAGACATTTACTATATTGAGAATACTTTTATGCTTCAGGGAAAGAGAGAACTAAATGACTAGCCCAAGCAAGAAGATAATGGAGAAGTTTAAACAGAGTATAGACTTGGTATCAAAGGCAGACTACAAAGAATGGCAATGAAAGGGGGAGATTGGACTATAGAATATTCCCAGTGGAAATAAAGTGAGCATGTCTTCCATTATTATTTATCAAAAATAATAAGCAATCCTAGGCAGTCTAAAGGGCTTTCTTCTTTTAACTGTAGCTTTGTCCGACATGAACCTTGAAGGTGTTCTATAAAGGAAACAATTTTTGAGATTGCATTCTTCACACTTTTTTCTCTATAACCAGTTTAAAATATAATTGGAGGAGAGGGAGAGGGAACTGGGATTGACATGTAAAACAAGCTATTTAAAATTAAAATAAAAATGATAAAAAATATATATATAATCATAAAAATCATAGAAAGAAAGAAGAGGCCATTTCATAAAATTCACTTGAATGTCAGATATTTTATATGCGTGTGTTAGGAAAGTCGAATGCAAAAGCAAGTCATTGGATTGGAGTATGAAACTATTTGAGAAGCTTAGACAATTGACACTTATATTGAACCCCAGAAACAAAGTTCCTCTGAAGTGCTTCCCTCAGAGATCTGCATTCATTCTGCCCCTCTGTTCTCAGGCCAACATAAACCAATGTGTCATAACCACTTAGCATATAGAAATTTGCTCCCCCTTTCACAATGTTTTCATAGAACAACACATGTGCTCTCAGAGATGTGCCTTATACCTTGTAAAAACAAAGGAGATAAAAACATAGACTGTGGAGCCAAGCTTTGGGTATATATATATATATACCCAAATATATATATTGGCTCTGATATTTACTGTCTCTCTTTCTTTAAGGAAGTTATATCTTCCTGGGCTTCAATATTTTTCATGAAAACAGTATTCTTAATAGTGGGACCCAGGCAGCCTACAATCCCTTGGCCAGAGAGTCTAGGAAACAGAACCTGCATTCCATGGCTGTTGGAAGCAGAGGCAGACTCCCACGGCTAAGCTCTGAACTGAACTCAAGAAATCCAGTGACAGAGAGGGAGGACTGATGACCAAAGGGGTTAAGACTGGGCTGGTTTAACCCCCAGAAACAGCTGACCTGACAAAGGTTAGCTCTTGAATCCCAGACTGATGACTGGGAACCCAGCATGGGACTGATCAAGACCCCCTGAATGTGGGTGTCAGTGAGGAGGCTTAGGTAATCTGTTGAGCCTTGGGCAGTAAATCAGTATTTATCCCGGGTATACAAACGGACTTTGGGCTCCCATCCAACAATGAGAGACACACTCTCACCTTGGATTCTTGGGGGGGAGGGTCTAGGCCCTGCCCTGGATGAAATGACAAACTATGGACACCCCCATGGAGGGCCTCACCCTCCCTGGGGAAATGAGGAGATATTGGGGGGTTGGTGGGAGGGAGCAGGAGGAGGGGAGGGAAAAGGAGAGGGACCTGGAATTGACATGTGAAGCAACCTTGTTTCTAATTTAAATTTAAATTTAAAAATAAAATATTAAAAAATAGTGGGGCACAGGAGGGAAGAATCTATATTGGAAGTTGGGAAGCATTTTAATGCATAAACTCCATAATGACTATATGTTTTACTGAAGATGTGCACGTATATGCATTTTAATGCATAACCTCCGTATTGGCTATATGTTTTACTGAAGACGTGCACATATATGTAAAATCACATGTACACCAGAAGGGGGGGTGAGATGGGGGATTAGTGGGGTGCATGGGAGGATGGGAGAGAGCAAGACTGGGATTGATTTTTAAAATAAGACTGTTTCTAATTTAAATAAGATAAATCTAGAAAAAAATCACATGTACACACATGGATATGAGGTTATACACATGTACATATTACATGTACAAAAATGTATACATCATGATCAACTTTGTCTTAACTTTTACATTTTATTATTTCTAATTCTATTTTGTCCAAAAAGTGATACTAAAATTTATAGCTTTCTATTCTCTAAATTTGTTCTTTTTGTCTAATTTTTCTTGACTATTTTCTAATTTAAGTTTTATATTTCTTAGGTCTTACTAATTTAGGAATTAATTCTTAGATTTTAAAATATGTAAGGATCACTCAGTTTGTTAATTTAAAAATTCAGATTTCTGATATTCATCATAATCAAGGAGCATAATGTGGATCTCAGAAACATGTGCTCTGAGCTGATTCTGTCAAAGTTTGTCTGCAAGAAATTCTTTGGGGAAAATCTTTGGTAACACTGGATAACTCTTCACCAGTGAGAATTGCTTTCCTTGCTGATCTGGGAGCCCTGCGCGGGGGCCATGGTGACATTTGGGGCCAAGCTGCTGCCGATGGCCATGTCAGGATCCGTGGTCCCTCTGTAGCTGTGTTGATGTCCACTTCCTGTGCTACCACAGGGACCTATTGGAAACATGTGTTGAACCATGGTCCTGTCACTGGCCCAAGGAGAGCGGTCCTTGCTCCCAACGGAGTGCCGATCCTGCCCTGAGCCATCCCTAGAAGAGTAGACCCCAAAGGCCCCAGGATGGAAGAGCTAGCTGGTCCTGCCCCCTCATAGGAGAGCTGGCCCCTGAAATTGGGAAATCTGACCCTACCCTCTATCACAGATGTGTAAGAGATGGCTCCATCCCCTCACCTGAGGTGGGTGGTCCCAGTGGCCTGGACTGAAACACTTAGCTGCTATTACTCAGGCACACGTACAGGGTTTTGAATTGGCACTCCCAAAAAAATCTACTCTGTCTATGACCTGCCAGAAAGCATGAAGGGACTGGTCCTAGGGAACCATAGCAGCAGGATCTCCATGACTTGGGTCAACAGCAGGATATAGAAAAAGAGTTTCTGTGAGGTTCCAGTATTGATGGTTTTCCAGAAGCCGGAGGCATTTAACATGACCAACAACACATTACAAAATGAACATTTGCAAGTAAAGCTGTTTGGACAGAGGAATATACTGCATGATACACAGCATATCATAATGCCACTAGGACAAATAAATGAAGAGGCAACGGGGAGGAAGAAAAGACAGAAGAGCAGTGCTATTTGTTGTTGTATGTTGCAGTGTTATTTGTTTGTATGTTTTGGGCTTTGTTTTAATATTCTTATTTGTATTTTTAAATTTTTTATTTCTTATTTTAATTTTACTTTTTATTATTTCTTTTTAAGTTTTCATTGGAGGGGAACCTACAAGGGTAAAGAGCAGATACTGAGAGACTGGGAAACTAATCCGATTGGGGGTGCATGATGCAAAATTTCCAAAGAATCAATAAAAATCATGTTAACAAAGAATTGTTTGTGTTCATTCTTCATGTTAAAAATAGTTCACAATTATTTCTTCAGAAAATAATGATTTTTAGTGGAAAACTTTTGGAAGTTTTTCTTGAGGGTGGGAATAGAAAGAACCAAGAGACACATGTTGAAAGCAAAATCAAAGCTTTGTACAGAAGATTTTTATCTGTTTATCTGTGTGAATATTAGTGTTTGTATGTACAAGTATATAGAGTGTAAATGTATGCATGTGCATATGTGTTTGAACGTCAGAGTACAGCTGTTTCCCTTTACGTGATGTCCCATTGTAAGCAAGGAATTCTTAGTACCTAGAACCTCAACAACACTAGCACAAATTACTGCTACCTAAAGTGGTGTCTAGATGAGACTAGTGTCTGAAATATCACAGGCCTTAATACGTGTGTCAACATTAAATTCAATAGTAATCTTCTACAGAAACAAACCTAGCCTTAGAAACCAGAAATAATTTTTGAGAACTTACCCCTGAAAATAATGAATGGTAAATGGGAACTATGAAAAAAAAGATACAGAGTAGCATGGTATTTAAATTTATGTTATCTAATCAATGAAAGATTAATCTGAGAGATTCTACTATAGTATATGATCACATTCTTAGGAAAATATTCTTATTACCAGAAGGAAATTGCTGGACTGTGCCTAACAAAATTGGATTTCCCAATATCTTAGACTTTTCTGGAAAACTGAGTTTCAGGTGAGCTTGAACTCTCAATGTATCCTTTGCCAAAATATGGTGTCACTCATCATTAGGCAATGCTCCAAGGGCAGAAATCATTGTGTTCTCTCCACAGCTCATGAAGTTTTATAAGTGTGTTACAGCACAGGCCTTATGAAGAATGTTTCACTCTTAGAAAAGAGACAATCTCTGGAACTCTCTGGAACAGAGATTTCAAACCATGAAAATGCTGTCCAACTCTGATATCATCTTGAGCTATGAAATTCATTTATGAAGCAACCAGTTGGGAATCTAAGGTATCTCTCTACTAGTTACCACACTGTAGACATTCATAGAATAAACATAACCACTTAGCCACATCAGCTACCCACTAAAAGACACAAAGGATGATGCATGAGGCTGGATTTTGCATTTTGATTGTGTTGTGTATTGTGAATGAAGCTATCTGTTCTTGTGACCTTTTCAGAGTCTCAATGAGACTACAAAACAGAGTTCCATTTTGGAAGCATTGCGAAAGCAATGTATTTTGGCTAAAGGTACTTGTAACATTCAGATTTTAAAATCATATAAGATCTTATAATTGTATACAAAATCATATAAGCCTTTGACTTACACGAGTTATTAAATAGCAGTTGTTTTCCCTAATATCAATCATAAAAATAAGTGCCAAAAATATAAAATCCATAGGAAAACACAAACTGGGGCACTGGGGACCACAATAACAATACTGACCCCTGTAAGACAGTTTAATGAATGCAACCCAGGCAAATTCATTTTGCAGCATGTCAAACAGTGGGAGCTTTTGTGTTCATTAAAAAATTTTGGCTCAGAAAACATAAATTACAATTAAAATTTCAGCAACAAAAGTAGAAGCAGAAAACACTGGTAATTATTCATGTTAAAGTACTGCTGTCTGTTTTATAAAGATTTATATCTAGAACAAGCCTTAGAAAATAATTGACCATTAAGATGAAAGGAGATTCAACCTTAAAAAGTAGTCTTCATCTCATAAATTATAACATGGGCAATACATATCTCTGAGAAGCAAAGGCTGGTTTCGTTGGAAACAATGTCCTTGATTTTAAAGCAGATGTTTGTAGGATATAATTAGATATATTTTTCTTGCATGACACAATCCAGCAGAGTTCAGCAAGCCACAGAAGTTCAGTAGTTCAACTCACAAAGTCTGAGTTCTGAATGTGAACAATTCCAAGATAAAAGGGAGCATATACAACTTAGAAGTTTGAGCACAACGTGGATGTAAACTAGCTTTTCCAACCAGAAAGCTATATTTTAAAAGTGGTTATTTCTTTTTTTAGTGATTTTCTTTTTATTTAAATTAGAAACAAGCTTGCTTCACATGTCAATCCCAGCTCCCTCTCCCTCCCCTCCCCCACACCCCCAAAATCCTCAGCATCCAACCTCCCAATCCCCACTCTGCTCCCCAGGGGGGTGAGGTCCTCCCTGGGAGACCTCCAGAGTCTGTCATTTCATCTAGGGCAGGGCATAGGCCCTCCCCCAAGAGTCCAGGATGAGAGAGCATCCCTAAATGTAGGATAGGCAACCAAAGTCCATTTGTATGCCATGGATAAATATGACCCAAGGTCCCATAGATTGCCTAGGCCGCCTCACTGACACCCATATCTAGGGGTTTTGGATCAGTCCCATGCTGGCCTCTCAAGAGTCCAAGATCTCCCCCTTGTTCAGGTCAGCTGTTTCTCTGGGTTTCGCCAGCCCATTCTTTACCCCTTTGCTCATCATTCCTCTCTCACTGTCACTGCGTTCCAGGGGTTTAGTTCAGTGTTTAGCTGTGGGTGTCTGCCTCTGCTTCCATCAGTGATTGGATAAAGTTTCTATGGTGGCATATAAGGTCATCATCAAACTCATTATCAGGGAAGGACATTTAAGGTCGCCTCTCCACTTCTGCTTAGTTTGCCAATTGTTGTCATCCTTGTAGTCTCTGGAAACCCATTAGTGCCAGCTGTCTCCTCAAACCTATAATGACTCCCTCTATTATGATATCTCTCATCCTGCTCTCCTCTATTCTTCCTCCAACTCAACCTTCCTGCTCCCCCATGTCCTCCTCTCCCCAACTCTTCTCCCCTGTCTTTGTTCCAGCTCCCTCTCCCCTCCCCCCATGCTCTCAATCTGTTCAGGATAACTTGGCCAGTTCCTCTTCTCCGGGGTACCTTGCATATCTCTCTTACTTTCCTCCATGTTTCCCCGACTCTGTTAGAAGGATAGCAGGCTGGCACTTCCCTGATACATGTCTAAAATCCATATATGAGTGAGTACATACTATGTTTGTCTTTTTGTGACTGGGTTACATCACTCAGGATGGTTTTTTCTAGTGTCATCCATTTGCCTGCAAATTTCAAGATTCCTTGTTATTTTTCCCGCTGAGTAGTACTCCATTGTGTAAATGTACCACATTTTCTCTATTTGCTCTTCAGTTTTATTTTAGAAACAATCTTATTTTACAAATTGATCCCCCATTCCCTTGCCATCCCATCCTCCCATGCCCCCAGTGCCTCCCCTTACCCACTTCCCAAGGATAGTGAAACTTTCCATGGGGGGGTCATCAAAGTCTGTCACATCATTTGGGGAGGGCCTAGGCCCTCTTTCTTGTATCCAGGCTGCAATAGTATCCCTACATAGGGAATGGGCTCCCAAAGTCCATTTGTGTACTAGGTTTAAAAACTGGCTCCACTGTTAGAGGTCCCATAGACTGCCCAGTCCTCTTAGCTGGCGCCCACATTCAGAGGGCTTGGTTCGGTTCAATGCTGGTCCCCCAGCTTTACAACTAGAGTCTTTGTGCTCTTACTAGGTCAGATCAACTGTTTCTGTGCGTTTCTCCATCATGGTCTTGGCTCCATTCAGGGATCCACAGAGATGACCCCAACTAAGAATCTAGGCAGTAGTGGAGAGGCTACCTTTGATGCACTTCCCTTATAATGAGGTTGATGACTACCTTGGTTGCCTTCCTATAACCTTCATCCAGTTAGCGTTTTTTTCTAACCATTTTGTAGTAATAAGAACATAAAATGAGATGCACAAGTTTTAAGTGTGCAATGTACTATTGCTGGTTGTAGATAGTTATACAACAGATATCTAGATGCTATTAATTCTGTTCACGTGAAGTTTTCCACTCATTGATTGCTCATTTCTACAGAACCCAATCCCTACAAACCAATTCACTCTGATTTTATGAGTTTAACCCTTTTAGGTACCATAGGCAAGTGGGATCATACTCTCTTTCTCTTTCAGTTACAAGACTACTTTCTTTACCTCAACCTCTTTCAATTAAGGGCTGGAATGTTATTTCATTTTATACATAAACTTCTTCTAAACTATGATTAATCAATGACAGAAACTTTATCAATTGGGAATAAGCAAAGTTGTAAGTGAGGAGAAAGGCCAAACTGGCACACTGAATGTTAAGACTGCGTCATTTTAGCATCTGTTGAGAGTGATGTCAGGTAATGTCTTTATTGGGTTGAGTTACATTCCCTATAAACTCAATCTGTTGAGTACTTGAGTGTTTTTATTGTGAAAGGTTGTACATTTTGTTAAGCATTTTTTCTGCATCTATAGATCACATGTGTTCTGTCTTCACTTTGCATATTGGATAGTCTATTGATTTATGCATTTTGGGCCATGCTTGCATCTTAGGTTTCCCTCTTGATCATGGAAGTCATTCTTTTTTTGTTGTTTTTTCTAGACAGGGTTTCTCCATTCTTTTAATGTACTGTATAATTTAGTTTGCTTAGTTTTGTTGAGAGTTTTGAATTCATGTTCATCAAATACCTGATCTTCAATTTTATTCTTTTGTGGTGTCCTTGTTTGGCTTTATTATGCCTGGGTAGTTTGTGTCTCTCAAAACAGCTTGACAATATCTCTTAAACTTCCAGTTTTGTCTTCATGTGTATGGAATTTCGTTCAGTGAAATGTTCTGCCCATTGATTACTAACTCTTCTTTTCTTCAGAACCCAGCCCCTAGAAACCACCAATTCACTCTCCAATTTTATGAGTTTGATGCTTTAAATGGTAAAATTCAAGAGTGAAGCCATCTGGTACTGTCTTTTAAAATCATTAGTTTCTTATATTTTCTGTTTTTCCATGATTCAGTTTTGATTGGCCAAAATACCTAATAGTTATTCCATTTTTCTATACTATTTAAGGTTTAGCTTGTTCATAGTAGTTTGTTGGATTTATTTGTATTTCCATATCATTGATTAAAATATTTCCTCTTAGTTTTTATAACTTATTTGCTTAAGTATGCTTGTCTTATTCTTAGATTAAGTCAAGAGTTTGTTGACTTTATTTTTTCTTAAGGCAAGCAAGCTAACAAGCACTAAATCTGTGTCATCTATTTCCTTTTCTCCTAACATAATGTTTTCATTAATTATTTCATAAATACAGCCCATTCATACTCACTTCCCATTCCTTCCAGTCTACCCTCCCACCCTTGTGCCCCCCACCAATCATTCCAGTTTGTGTTGTCCATATACTAGTTGGAGCATGGTCAAAGTCCCAGTGATTGGTCTCATAAAGAAAACTGAATCCTTCCCCTTCCAGCCCTCAACCCCCACAGAAGCCATCAACTATGAAGAGCTACACTTCACCATCTTTATCACAATTTTAAAGGACTCTCTTCAAAAACTTCCTTTCTGGATTGTTTCTTTTCTTTTTTTTTTGCGTAGGTTATCTAAGAAGCCTTCTTTTTCTGTCATTACCAATTATGAGTCTATATTCATCAATACCATTGCAAAAGAAGTTCCTTGCCCATGGCAGCCAGCTTGTCTCATAAGCTCATTTCTCTTTAAGTTTAGTTCAGCTCCAAAATTTCATTTGTGAAAACATTTTCTGTCTATATAATCTTCCTATTGTTGAAAGTTGGGTAGGCAGATCCATACTATTACAGGATTGGACTCTGTCTCTCCCCTCTGATCATTTAATAATAGATTTATGTGTTTAGATGGTAGAATGTATGGTGATATTTTCTCGCAGCACACAAGACACTGAAGTTTTAGACAGTGTCCTGTGCTTTAAATGTAATCCAGTTAGAACTAATAACATTGCTACTTGTTAGAACCACTTACAAATTTTATGTATTCACTAAAATCAAATGGAAAGATGAAGACAGTTGTGTTGAACCTTTGCCTGTGTTAAACCAGAAGACAGCTGTGTTCTTGCATATCCTTCTGTATTCTATCTGTTGTAATATACCATGTAGTCGCTGGAAAATTTAACTGTAACCTTGTGAGAGGTACATCTATCATTTTTACTTTGAAAGGGAAAGTGTTTATTATTAAATAATACACTAAAGACAAATATGTAGCTTAAGAGTTAAAAATGAATTCCTTCCAGAAGTATAGGAAGAAGGTCTGCTTTGTAGTAAACACTTAGACAGTCTCTGGCTCAAAGTTTAAATAATCAAATAGTTGTTAGGTGTTAAAAGGGGATCACATATACACTGAGGATTTGCTTTGTCCTATCAGAATTTTAATCACTACGAAGACATAAAATAGTGAATGCTCACGAAGATGTGTGCTGATGGAGATGTAACTCAATCTAGTTATATGGATATAAATGTGGGAATTTTTCAAAAGAACTGAAAATAATATAGACATTAAAATAGATTATTAAAGGTTCCATATGATCCATATATATCACTCCTGTATAAATACCCAGTGTCAGGTTACTGTAGAGATATCATCAAACTTATGTTTTTCGTTACTCTTTTTTATAGCATACAAGTGATGAAATCTACCTAGATATGTATTGAAGGATGATAAAGATAACAAACATAGATATAAACACGGTAAACAAAATACAGCATATATTACATACATTTGTTATATACATTAGAAAATTTATTTGGTCATACATAAGTAAGAGTAAAATCATGTTTGATAAAAATGAATGGAATTTATGTCATCATGTCAAGTAAAGTAAGTTTCACCTCATTTCAGGAATTTAGCATAGAAAAAAGACATGAAAATGAAAGAGAAATGCGAGTGAGATGCGAAATGTGACAGAGGGGATAGATATGATGAATGTAGCTTATATAAATGTATGGAAGCCTCATGATGAAACTGCAATATGCCAGATACTGTGAATCTTCTAAGTTTCTTCAGCTACACACACCAACTCATGAAATCTGAATGTGTTTACCTGGGTTTCATATTAAACAGTTTCTTTGTGATACTGAATTTTTGAAGTATTAAAAATGACTTCCACTGTTATTAGTAAAATAATATTCTGAAATCAGAGCTAGTGAAATATAAACAAATCTTACTTTAAAAGTGCTTTATTTCAAATCAATTAAAGTGAAAGGAACAAAATCAGTTCAATCACTTTATCCAAAGGTTTCTGGCTAGGGAACGAGGAACCCATATAATAAATCTATCAAAAATTGGGGAGTTTGATCAATATAAATGCTTAACTTATTATATTTCTTGAGATGTTTGCTTTCTATGGAATTTTATTAAATTACAAATAAATGATAATGGAATCTAGGGAAGCAGTTAGAAGTGAATACATATAAATGACAAGTAACTTTTATAGGAAATAAATGGGAAAAATGAATTAAACATGATAAACAGAAAAGAGAGATTCCAAGTATTGACAAATAAGTTTAATGGTAGATCTTAGGGACACTGTGCGTCAGTTTCTTATTGTTTATCTTAAAGTAAAATGGTGATTGGTCAAAAATTCTCAGAAGAAAAAATTTCCTCAAGATTGGTTATCTAAAATCCATGTCATTTTAAGAAGGACTAAGTAATGAAACACATGATTAGATAAGGTAAGTTAATCCTATAGTGAAAGCTTGAAGTTGGGTTAATGGATGGACTAATACTGATCACATTAATCCTGCAAATGTAGGAAGAGAGTGGCTTAACATGCTTTCTGAGGATCTTTACTGATTAAAATATATTTATCTACTTGGAAGCAATAGCTTGGGAAAATTATGGTAGCTAGAGATATTTTAAGTTTATTATTTCAAATCATTAAATAAAAGACATTCCCAAGGTCTCAACAAGCTACCCAATAAGTAACTGTAAAACATGTTTAACTTTATGAATGATAAAGATGACTTTCTTGTTCCCTTACGATTTTTTGTGTCTCAACCATCTCTCCTGTGATTTTTCTGGAGGCACGAGACCTGTGATTTATGCATACATCTGATAAAGGATTAGTATTCAAAACATACTGGAAACTTATACAGGTAAGAGGCAAGAGCATACAAATGACCCAATTTTAAAATGATCACAGGAACTGCATGGATATTTCTCAGCGCTAACAGGTACAAGAAAAAAAATGCTCAAAATCACTGATGTTTATAGAAATGCAAATCAAAACCACAATTAGATATCTTCCAAAACCTGCTAAAATGGTGCATATCAAAAGAAAATCTGCTGATAGTGTGCAGAGCAGACTGCTTGCACATTGGGAATGTAAACTAGGGTAGTGGTGGTAAAAAGTGATGTGGGGATTCCTCAAAAATGAAACACCAAATTGTCAAATCATCATGTGGTGCCACCCCAGGATGTTTATCTAGATGAACTGAACTCAACGCACCAATAATATGTCTATCTGCACTCCCATGTTCATTGAAACATCATTTATAACCATTTAGGCATACAATAAACCTAAGTGCTTACCACAGTGAATTAACTAAGAAAATGTCACACATATAATATGGCACTATTCTGACATGAAAGGGAAGTAAAACTTTCAAGTGCAATACCACAGACCAACTTGAAAGAATTACAGTAAGTGAAATAACCCAATAACAGAAGAGAAATACCACATAATTTCATTTATATATGGAATGCAAAAATGTTGAATTGAAAGAAGCAAAGAATGCAACATAGTTATTAAGGGCTGAAGACTGAAAGGTTAGGGAGATGTTGGTAAATAGTTCAGCTAAGCAGGAGAAAACAATTCAGTTTTATGGGAACAACATGATGAATGTATTTAATGGATCATTCTTTAAAGTTGTTAAGGATGTGTTTTTGTGCTCTCAACACAAAACAACTCTATGAAGGAATGCAGTGAATGCCAGTCAACTTTCTTTAGTCATCTGTAAATGTCTCTGTATTTCAGAATATTTTGCACATGGAAAATGTACACATTTTTAAATTGTCAGGTAGACAAATAACTTGGGACATGATTAGAAATATGATTTTCAAAATTGGAACATATGCTTTAGTGCAAGACAAGATGCAGAAATCATGCATATAAACTCAGTTTCTGCTTAAAAATGGCTTCTTAACTAGTAAATCATACACTTTAAGCCTAAACTGCTTATCCTAAGAAATCTAAAATGGAATTAGAACTTTGCAGATTTTAAATTAAAACCACATTATATTCAGCAACAGGAGACTAGATCCTTCGTAGAACTTCAGTCTGTCACATGTGAAATAAAAAGAATCAAACAACAAAGTATTGGCAAAATTAACATAAAGACTAGTCATGTTCCTTTCACCTAAAGACCCAATTCAGCTTAATTGCTGGAATTATCTCCATTATATAGGAAGAGTCTAACATGCTACATTCAGCTTTTAAATATTTCTAGACTCTTCATTTGGACAGTAACTTTGTTATTTGTCCTTTTATTTTATTGGGTTTTAGCCAAATTTTAAGATTACAGTTAAATTGTAATGTTTGTTTTTCTTAATTTGCGTTTGCCTCAGAATACACAGTTGTTTTATTTTTGGTTAAGACGTTGCACAGGTGATCCTGTGTTCCATTACCACTTTACTGCCTAGCTCGGGATGTTATCACTACTTATGGTTGTGGTTTAAATCAAGTTTTTTGACAATTTTTCCATTATGAAACTATTTCTTTTGCCCTTTGTAGTTGTAAGTACTTTCATTGGAGAAACCATTTTGATACTGAAGGAAAGATAGTTATTTGGTTGTTGTTGTTTCATGTTTTGAGTCTTTAGTCTTAACGTCCATTTATTCTCTCCATTGCTATTCAGCTGACTACCATTAAATGAAAAAGGGCAAAACAAAACAGGGAATTATATTTTCATTATTTGCTTGTTTGTTGATTTATGGAAGCATGAATTAACAAATTTATATTACCCAACATTTTATTTGTGACAAAATTATAAAATTTGAATAGAATAATTGAAAATGGAAAATAAAATCAAATGCATGCATGTAGCTAGCTGTATATGCAGTGATAACATAGCCTCATGGTTGGGGTCTATTCTAAGTATACTTAAATATGGAAATTGTAACTACAAATTCCTATTAGTGCATCTTATTGTCAAAAAGAACACATAAAATATCATACTTCAGGTTTTATATCATTAATAATAAAATTGGCTGCTGTGATGGCCATTGTGTGTGGAATAAAGCAAATATATAATTATTTATAGCTTTTCCCAGTGGAAATAACAGGAAGCAAGATAGCATAAAAACCATGAACCCTTCAGACTCTTTGGAGAATTAGTGATTCCATGCCTGGGGCAGGAAATGTGCACATGACCTTTGGGAAATTTTTCATGAGAGAAGACAATACATACTGCTGTGATCCTATCCAATGCACTCAGGAGCAATGGGATATTGACTACAGAAAGGGGAAGGTGTCACAAGGAGATGGGGTTGGAGAGGTGAGCCAAAAGTGTCACAGTGTGCTCTGAGAAGTGAATGCTATGTGTACACGTGTTTGACAAACACATCAGGATAAAATTGGAACTGTCAAGACAAAATTATATATAATATAATGAAGGCTGGCAAGAGTGGATAAAATCACTTTCTATTAAATCTAAAGATTTAAGTTTGATCCTGGAACTCCTGTGATTGAAGGAGTGAAATGACTCAAGAAAGTATCCTCTGACATGAACACTATAGCAAGTGCACACCTGCACCTGCAAGCATGTATCATATACAAAACACACAATAATAGCAAATAACTCACTATATATATATATATATATATATGTGTGTGTGTGTGTGTGTGTGTGTGTGTGTGTCTATAGTGTCTATAGTCTATTGAGCATACAGAGAAATATAGAGCAGGACATGACCATACCAAAACCCTGTGGATAAAAAGCAAATTGATATACAATGATATACAAGAAAAATGCTTCAGAATGTGTGTCACATAACACATATACCAGAGAGGAAGAAAATGTGTTTCTGCGGCACTTCATAAGAGAAACAAAGTAGGGAACACAAACAATGGATTTTACATTATTAACAATATAAAAGCAAACCAGTAGCCCTGCAAGACCTTGAGAAACTTTTGTTTAATGAACCCTCACAGTATTGAAGGATGCTGTAAGCTAGAGGATGCTGTAATCTAGAGACTTTAAGCAAAGACATGGGAAAATTTAAGCATTATCTCTTTGTGTGCCTCACAAGAACTGATGGGTAAGCATAAAATTCATAACAGCAATATTCATATGCAAAACTTGACATTAATAGCAGTAGTAATAATTTGTTGACACTCACTTGTTAGATCTTTGAGTGAGTGAGCAGTATATTTTTAACAATTTTCCTTTCAACAAACAAGCAACTGATTCAGCAGTGGTAAGTCTGATTGGATTTCATCCAAAGCATTTTATTATTGAAAGTACCACAAGGAACTCATTGCAACCCTTGTCACTTGTATGATGTCAGTCTCAGGCCATGTCATAAACCAAATTCTTTGTGGTCACAGTCTCATATTTGCCCAAATCTTATAGTTAAAATGAAATGAGCTTTACTAGGGAGCACTTTTTAAATATTTCATTGTCTAATTGGATTGCTGATTGATGTTCATTTCTGTTACTTTCAGCCCTGTGGTTGCTATTTTCCTCTCTCTTCATATCCTAGTATACCTTATAGGCTTAGTGTCTGAACTCTGTCCTCTGTAAGCTCTGCTATTAAGTTTAATCGTGTCTTGTTGACCCAGTGCCTCATGACTGAGAGTTACCCTTGGATTTTATTTTCCCCCAGATGATAACCTTCACCAAGGCAACATATACACCTCCAAAGCACTTATTCAATAATGCACTCAATGCTAATTGAATGCATGCTGACATTGGAATTTTATATCTTAAATGATGCTTGGTTAGGGAAAGTCCATTAGGTTGAAAAGGATAATGAGTATCACCTTCCCAATTTTGGCAGATCAGTAGGACTAGAAACCTTACCATTTAATTGTCTATATGGCTGTAACTAGTATGTCCACATCCGGGAACTTTGAAAATAATTTTGCAATGAGTTTTTCAATCCTGCTTAATGGTTGACTCACTTAGGAACTTGGAACAGCCTTTCAGAATGAATAACTATTTTATTGATGAAAACTAAACCTCAGTGTGATTAATCTCTTTTTTCATTTTTTTATTTCATTGTACATTAATTTCTTTAAATATCATGCTGAAGCTACTTGTGGAAAGAGGTTAATTCTCATTTGAACTACTTAACAGACAGCTTTACCTTAATATGAGTTAGTTTTTATAGAACACTGTTTTTGAGGGCTTATCTAAAAATTAAAGTTTGGGTGTCTCCAGTAACAAAAAGTGATCTGATTGATGAAATGGAAAAGGGAAAGCTCCACTTTGACAGTGAGAAGGAGATAAATGCAGAGGGGGGAAGAACAACTAATAAAAAGAGCAGTAAGGTTGTCTGCACATCATACCAAACGATACTACTAACCATCTGCCTAAAAAGAAACCTGTTACATACATAAGTCTGTGTATATATACTTTTATAGTTTAAATGAAGTTTTTTTCATTTGGACTGCCAACAGATTTCCAAAGAGTCATAGATTAACAAAAGTGCCAATGCCAGGCATGGGAAAGTCCTGTTTTTATTTGTTGGTAAAGGTTGTCCAGTAGACTCCCTAAACATGATGAGCTAATGACTTTACCATTGGTTGCCCCAAAGAAGCTGATTATACCTCCCTATTACTGAATATGTCCTGGACTTCAGACACAGGGCTCAGAGACCCCTCACCCAGAACTGGGCTGAAAACCTTCTCCTTGAAGAGTAACCTCCATTGTAGCAAAGGTGCCATGCAAACTTCCAAAGCGTGGATGAAATCAGCAACGGTCCAATGCAGCTATGATGACTATCACAACAATGGACAACATGGCGTGATAACTCTAAATGTGCAATAGGGGTAATAATGGATGGATACCCTGACAATAACTATTTCTCCAATTGGACTTAAGACCAACTTCATAAGAAGGAATTCATGCCTGATAAATTAAACTTAGCAAACTATCCAGAGCTAGTGCGTTCATGAATCTTGTAGGGGGCCACACTACTACAATTTTACTATAATAGCATAATTCCTAGCAACATTCTCAATATTTGTACTTACACTCACAGATAAATGAAGTCTTCACCCATTATCAAGGAAAAGTCTCTTTTCAAAAGACAAGGACTAATACAGAAAACCACAATCAATCTAAACGCATGACTGTGGAGCTCAGTCCCAATGGATACACCTACAAAACAATTACTGGACCTAAGGATCAGAAAACATTACAGAAAGGGACATGTAAAGATTGTAAGAGCCAGAGGATCAGGGACTTTGCTGTAAGATTGTGTCTCATAGGAATGTCAAAAGTAACACCTATAAAGTCTTCCCAAACATGGCAGCCTAAACACAAACTGAACATTCCAAACAATAGACATGCCAAAGTGGTCAGGATAAAGCTCATGATGTCTCAGATCTACACAAAGAACTAGAGACAACTAAGGAATGCTGAACATACCAGTCAGTTATCTGATACCAAATGCTGAGCCCTGAAAATATATATGCAAGTAACATTATACAGACTAAGCAAGTCATATTTACATATTTAGGAATATGTATTTACATATTAATGTAATGATTAATGAAAAGAGAGGCTATGAATTTCAAAGAAAGCAAGGAAAGTGTATAAACATATAATTACACATGTAATTTTATATTATTACATGTAGATATAATTAGGATAAATATATGTATATATACATATTCATAATTATGTCCTGTTCAGGTTGTGTAATGCTACCTGTATATATGCACTCTTTTCTGGGAAAGATTACTCTCCTGTTCCTAGGAAGCCTAAAATTCTTTCAAAACCAAACAATTTCTCTTGGGCAATAAGAGTATGAAACTCTATTCAAATACAGATAAACTACATGATCAAACTTAGAAAATTATTTCTAATGTTGTAAAGGGAAGCTTTTTCTTGAGAGAAGCCTTCCCGCCAGCCTGATTCTAGTGCCGCATCAGTCCCAAATAAACACACATATATTATTATGAAGCTGTTGGCCTTGCTTGTTTCTTACTGGCTAGCTCTGACTTAAGTAATTACCCCATAATTGTTAATCTAAGTATTTCTCTTACCGGAGAATAGTTCTGGGCTTCCTACCCCATGGCGTTACATCTTGACTATCTGTGCTTCTCCTTCCCAGAATCCTCCTGGACTCCTAGTCCCACCTATCTAGATTCCTATTGGCCCAACAGTGCTTTATTGACATGATCACAGGACTTCGCACATCAAATGTTGCTATAATTGTTGTTTAATTTGACATAGGTCTATACTTGGCTACATGTTTTAATACCTATTTGTGAGCATTTGGCGCATGAAAGAATATGTTTTTTCCATTTTATTTATTTAAATTTTATTTTATATTCCAACCACAGTTCTCCCTCCCACCCCTCCTCCTATCCCCTTCATCTCCCCCACCAGCCTTCCCCCATCCACTCCTCCCTAAGGGTAAGGGATCCCATGGGTAGTTAACCTGACAAAGTACATTTCATTAAGTCTGTCATTGAATCCTGTGCTAAAATAATCCCCAATCTCCTCCCACAAATACCAAAAGCTCATCAGCCACATCCATGCTTAGCTTATAGTACATCACAAATGAGATGTATCTTTCAAAGGAATGGATTTTGTCATGTGTCACCAACTATATCCCAGTCATGAAAGTAGATCTCTCATTACTCATTGTCTTTCTTTTGTGCCCTGCTTCATTTCCTGCCATCTGGTATAAGAGTACCCAACATGGGAAAACCTAAGCAAGGTAGACATGTTCAGTAGATTCTGGAAGATTTGTCTGTGATTCCCTAAATTTTACTATTTTATATATTTTTTGAGCTCCAACTGTCTGCTGCTTTGTCTCTTAAAGTTGGGTAACTTCCTTGACTCAACAGTATAAAAACCACTTCAGATTAAAACGCCTCAGAATACTCTTCTTGAATCTCTAATCTCTTGTCTACAACATGCCATTAAAGGAGAGAATTTGTGGCTTTACTTGTCTCAGATCACACCTAATATAATAGATTTTATTAGCAATGAGAGTTAACCATCTTCTGCTTCTATGAAAGTGGTACAGGTATAAGGAATTATTTTAATATCCATGAATATTAGTTCATGTTTTAAATAGGCTATGTGTGTGTGTGTGAAAATACACACACATATAATATATGTGATTGCAATAGAAATGTCATGTATGTATGTACTTTGTTTATGCTATATATGTATTAAAACACCCTTTGGCTACAATTTTATCATTTGGAAAATATTGCTTACACTCCATGTCTTTGATTGCAAAACAATATATATGAAATTAGATAGGTTTAATGTGCTTAAGATAGTTTATTCCACCAAGAAATTTTCAGTAAATGGTAACTATTGTTACATTTGTATTGTTTCAAATGTATACCATCTGCAGGCCTGTCTTCCTCAGAGGGTCGTAAAAACTCCTATGGGGTGACAAGAATAAAAGTATTTTATGCACCAAAAAGTGTCAAACAAGTGCATCAAGACTGCTAAGGAAACAGCGTATCTAAAGTATATTTAGTGAGAGTTACAGGATAAAAGGAAGCAACTATCATGTGGGTAGTAGCAGAATTCAGTCAGGAAGGAGAAATGACAAGGGAATGTCAAGGCTCCTGTTATCCTGGTAAGAATTTACGGAATCCTTGTAACACTGTAGCTTTAACCAGGAGTATAGCTACAGTGACGTTCAAAGGTAAATGTTAGAAGCTCAAGCATCATGCCCACTGTGAACGCAGCTCAGGGCATACCTTAGCTCATGATCTTGACCTGAAGTTTTCTTATTTTCTTTTCCACGATCAACCGTATAGCTATCACGGTAAAACAGGAAGCTTCAAGCAAGAGAGCCCAGGATTGTTTCATGATGAATGAAAGCTCTCCAAGTTATGCTAAGAAATGTAAGATAGTCTTGTAACCTGACACTGTCAGCTCCCAATTAAGAAGTATACATAGGCAGAATCAACAAAATTAAAGCCAGTACCAATTGGAACAAAGTTCTTTTCTCCATCTTATTAACTTTTTTGACAATTTTATATACCTATATAATGTAGAAGATTTTATATAAGTATATAATGTACTCTGGTCATATTCATCATCCTCTCTGATCTTCCTACCCACAGTACACAGACATACACAGAGACAAACAGATATCTATATATCCTTTTGGTCCCGTTTATCTGGGGGAGCTTTGACAATAAATACTACACATGAACATATAATTAATGTTAGCTGTCCTTACAGCATTTGTGAGAAACAGTTTTTATATACTACATAATAAATATCCAATCTTTTATAGGAAAAGTGAAGGATTATTTCATGTTGTTTGAGATTGTCTGTTAAAGTCCCACTCAAATCGCAATAAAATTTAAGCAAACTCACTTGATTTTCTTTCACTAATTCTTTCACTAACCAAACACATATAGTATATATAAATAAGTTGGGTAAGATCTCAGAAGATTTACTCTTTCCTGTGTAACTTCTGTACTTCTAAGCTATGTGACAAAAGCTGACTCACTTGATAGGCTTTCTGACTAGATGAATTTCCTTGTTGTGATAAATACCACATTAATAAGCATAGATAGATAAGTATATCTGTGGTGCGATGTGGACTTCTTTGGACTTAATGGAGCACAATGCCTGAGTCATATGGTAGTTCCATTTTTAATTTTTAGAGGGCTTCCTGCTTTAAAATGAGTTATGATAACATGGAAGTATATACAATGCAATTTTACTCAGCTGTAAAGAAAAATGAAACTATGAAATTTACTGGGAACTGAGCAGATCTGGAAAGCATCATTAAATGAGGTGACCCAGATTCAGCAAAGCAAAATGACATGTTGTCCTTCATTTGTAGACCCTAACTTTCCATGTTTGCATGTATATAAATAAGCAGGTGTGAGAGTAGGCATAGGCTCTAACACTACTTGACAGACCACAAGAAGGCAACAAAAGGCAATGGAAAGAGGGGAGGACAAGAGGCAACATGTGACTTGAAAGTCCAAAGGACCGACTGGGATCAGGACGCTTACAGGGAAGAAGAAGGCATGGAGAGAAGAAATGAATGAAACAAAAGTTGTTTGAAAAATTCCATAATAAAGCTTGATTTTTGCATGTTAATAAAAGGTAAACGAATTTAAAAATCAATTCAGCAACACACGGCTACCAAAAAACTAAAAGTCAATTGTGCAAAAGCCCATTATCAGGACAGTAAAATCATATTCACATATATCATATCAAAAACAGGAAAAAGATGATGCTAATGGGTAAGGACATTTATCCTATGTGGATTTCAAGCCACACAGCTACAGCTGTCCTGTTGCAAGTTCTATCCTAGATCAAGTGGTTGGAGATTTACCTTACAGGTGAACAAACCTTAGCGTTCAGCCTCAGGCTGACCCTGATGTCAAACTTAAGCTCTTGTTTGGCCATATCACGATTCTGCCAAGTCATTTTTCTCTCAGACTTTTAAAAAGAAATTAATGTATAGAAAACGGTCTGTTTTCTTTGTGACTAGCATTGTTGTTCTAAGCTTCTTTCTTTGTACCAGGGGTATCATTGTGCAAACATCACACCAGCTAGGTAATTGAAGCTATCTGGTTTAACTGAAGTCAATGTATTTGTTTGTACTGTCTTTTATGAAGGTCATGCTTAGGAACACACTGTGTGTAAATGGACATTCATAAAGAAAATGCTTATTCAGCTAAAATATTGTTAGAGAGTGCCTAAAACATATCTTCAGATCCACATTTAAAAGCATATGATAGGGGGAACTATGGTGAGGGTCAAAGGAAGTGATCTAAAAAAGCTCAAAGACTTTGTTTTAAGGAAGTATGGCTTCCTTTCACAAAACAGGAGATTTCTACAAAATTAAGTAGAATTATCAAGGATTGTTGATCAATTTTATAAACACACGTTTCAAGAGACTTTAAATGGTTAAATTAATTTTTTGGAGGTTTTAAGTAATTGTTCTATTGGCTAGGACCTTATAAATTTTATAAAGTATATTTGTACTTGAAATTAAGAATTATGCTGAATTTCTCCTTTTATATTTGTCATTTGAGAATTTCATATATGTAGAGAATGTGTTTTGATCAAAGTCACTCCCTATCCCATTTCCTCCTATATATCCCTGAGCATTTTTTACTCCCAACTTCATGTACTATTTACAATCTACTGAGCCCTTTTAATACTACAAATATGAGCATAAGGCCATCCACTGGCGCATAGACAGCCCATTAAAGGTCACAACCTCAAAGCAAAAGGGCTCTCTCTTTCCCAGCAGTCATTAGCTGCCAAAAGATGTGTAGCTAGAGGCTGGACTTCCTGAGATCTTCCTATACATTATACTGAATTATTAAGTTGATAGATATAGCACTTGTTTTTCTTCTGGCAGAAGTTATGTTTGCAGTATTCAGTGATTTTCTGATTCCTGTCTACTCCACGCTGTTTTACTACAATGTGTTATAAAGAGTCCATAATCCTTAACTTGGACTTTTGCTGATGCCAGACAACCTCTGCGCCTGGAGAATAGGAATGAGTAATAGAAGGAACAAATAAGCTTTCGTAGGCAGTGCCCATTGGTCTTCATTAATCCTCTGGGCTGCACTCTATCTCTCCACATCTAACAATGCTGCATTCTTAGGTGCATGAAAACAACTTTATTGTCAAAACTATTATAAATCATCTTTGGGAAAAACCCATTTCTGTTTGGTTAAGGATAACCAGCTAGAGACTGGGTACTACTTTAGTTTCTACAGTGGTCAAAGGAAACCAAACACATTTGATTAAGAGCATCAGCAGAAACTCCAGGGAAATTACTTACTGCTCCTGGCATTAGCAGAGTTTAAAACCAATGGGGCTTTGAATCCAGGGACCATAGCGAGCTAAGAGCCACCTAATTTCCAAGCAGTCAGTCTCAGATATGCACAAAAGGATTCAGAACCTTTTATCCAAAGGAAACCATATTTTAAAGACATCAAATAGAGTCAGACTTTCCGTAATACCAGCTGACAAATAACCTCATAGGTATATACCAGTTATCATTATATGCTTTTGTTCAATCTAAGTAGGAAAAAAAGCACTAGCAAAAGATTAATAAATACGCCAGTGACTTGCCTTTGAGGTACACAAGTAAGCTGCATTTTAATCATTTGTCAATGTTTGGATTTTTCTAACTGAGCTCTGTGTTTTTAAATTATAAAGAAGAAATGTCCCCCTTTTTATTCTGAAGAAACTTCAACTACAGATTTTGCTATTACATTGACTAAAGAAGGGAAGAAACTCTTTGTAGAATTTTCAGAAGACAGTGAATTTTCACAGCTTCTTTTCTAAGCTCAACACATATTTTAAACATCATTTATCATTTTAATTTGCAGCCAAGTTTAGTTAATAAACAGCTAACCTTTCTGTCAGGCTATCATCTTCATTAGTTTTTATAAACAAATTTAATATCACAAATACACGTTATATTTTCTTAGACTTCTGGGATATTTGGACTTTAAAGTCAAGTCTTCCAAATTGTTATGATTTTAATACATTTGTCAACTAAAGATTGGAGTGGTGGAAGTTTATATGTAGGGTGGTGATGTTAGAAGGTTGATGGTGTGGGGATTTTTATGAGGTTGACCCAGGAAGGGATGTTAAAGTCATTGACAATGAGCTTTAGGAAAGATTAAAACCATTCCTGGGTCACTGAGCTAGTTCTTGTGAGAGGGTTGCTACAGAAAGGAAAAGTCTATTTTCTAGTCTGCTTCTGTCTTGTGATGAGATCTCTCCCACTCACATTTGGAACTACCATGCTGCCAGGGAGGAATGGAACAAGCTAATGCAATTGGTTTTTAATTTTCAGGTCATAAAACTGTGGTTTAAATAAAGGCAAGAACTTCATTAAGAACATGAAATGCAGTATGGGCCACATATCATCATCATCACCCCAAATTACTAAGTGTTATGTCACTAAAGCCACTTTCAAGAATTTTGTCTTTAATTTTTAGTGATGGAGGATGTTATCGTAACAATAGCATCACTTCCAAATTGTGACTGGTCAGTTGATTTTTCTAAACAACAGCAACAAACATATATTCTTTTATATGTCATCCAGCTCCAGATATTTTGTTATAATAACAGGGAAATATCTCATACAAAGGTCAGGGGTACATTGCTTTTTTCACTTTCTTTTTATTTGATGTGTTCATGTGTATGCATATGAACCTGTGTGTGAAAGTATGCCAACAAGTATGTGCATGTACATATGGAGGCCAGGTAACAACTTTGGGCTAAGTGATGACCATCCTTTTATTTAAGAGAATATTGCTCATTGGCATGAAACTTGCCAAGGCTACTATGCTTAGGGAACCTCAACAAGACTCATTTCTCCAGCACTAGAACACAAAGACCCACCACCATCCTAGTCTTTTTATGTAGGTTCTAGAGATTTTGCCTGGAAAGGCAAAACGTTTATCTACTGAAACATCTCCCAAGTCTTCATTTTATTTTATAATGTAACTATACCCACATTTTTAATTCCTATGTAACACTAATATAAGCAGTCATAACTATGTTTTATCTTGGTAACATATGAGCTCAAATTAATTTAATATGTATGTTAATTATCCTTTATAAGAGAAAATAGTGTGATGTATCTGATCTATGGTAATTTAGATACCATATTATACTTTTATCTTTCTGATTTTAAGTGTTTATAAAATATATAAACATTTTACCGTCTTCACAACTAAGAAAAACTTTAAACATTTGGTGTGAGATATTTTGCAATAAAAGTTGTAGTACATTTCCAGTTACTTCAGTATTTATTGTTTCAAATAATGTAGGAATTCAACCTACTCCAGAAAGCACAACAGAAGTTCAAGTATGATGTGTTGTAAAAGAGCTGTGTCTGCCCACATTTACTGAACCATTAAATAACTGAAAAAAATCCCATTGAGAAGTAAGAGAAATTCTCTTCATAATTGTTAATTTTCCTTATGCAATATGATGACATATAATGATTCTTGGTTGTTCCCAAAGCCATGAATTTTTAAACAAAAATACCAGTGCCAGGTGTGAGATACCTCTTAATAAGCTGTTGGTCAAGTAGGCCATAGTGGCCTCCTGAACAAAACAGACTCTTAACATTCCTCATGCTTGCTCACAAAGACTAATTGATAAGATTCTATTGCTGAAATATTGTGTACCTTATTTGCAAAACAGAGCTGGAAGTGAGTAAGAAACTCATTCCATGCTGGCAGGTTTTCACAGTGCCAAAATACTATTCAAGTGGCTGGGGGATAAAGCAATCTTACCTGGCTATGAATCCTATGAACTCAAAACCAACCCGCCAGACAAGATTCGTCAAGTTATGAAATAGTGGCAGGACTGCTACAATACTAATTAACCACTTTCTGCTTTAAAAAATGATTGAAGAAGAAAGGGAACTGCTTTTATTTAGGAAACTGACATGACACAAAACTGTCTTCCAAACATTCACCTGTATATCTGTGACTGCCTCACCTGGGCTTAATTGGATAAGATTCTCTTTTTAATAACCTAGGATGTATGTAGAGACTCCAGACTTTTCAAGATGCCAACAACAAGTTATAGTTGAGTGATCAGGTTTAACAAAACATTGGATCACCCCCTTCAGAGAACACCTTGGAACATGGAGCAAATAAAGTAAGAGCTGAGAGGTAAGGAAGATGGCTGCCAAAATCTGTCTTCTGAGTATGACATAACCATGGTAATAAGGATCTCATAGCAGTTGTGGACTGAAAAAGTATGGGCCTGTGCAAGTCTTAGCCAGTAATTAGTCAATCGTAACTCAGTGAGGGACTCATGAGACCAAATCCCATCCAAATAATTGGCTACTGGTGGATTCTGTATGAGAAGTCACTTGTGTACTAATTAATGAGTTTACCGGGCTCCAATGGATATTTTGAAGCTAATATTTGCACAGATGGTTGAATTCAATAAGTCACAAGAAAAAATGAAATATATGAATGTGAGAAGGCTATTTTCACAAAAGAAACGAGTGGATAAGGGTTGAAGAGAGACTGGAGAGAATGGGGGTCAAGAGTAACCAGGCACACAAAGCACATTTGTAGAACTGTAAAAAGTTAATGTTATATTTTTGAATGATAAAGCAATAGTTTACCACATTTTAGTATTTTTCTAACATTATTTCTTTAATCAATAGGCTTTTTGAATTTACAAAGCATTTGGGCACTATGGTTGAAATATTTGTTCAGTCTTGCAATTATATGCTTTCATTAATCAATATTAACATTTGCTGATGTAATAACTAATTCAACTAAAACTTGATAAACACTTCCTCTAATTTTGACATGAACCATTAAAGTTGTGGAAGTCAATTACTCACAGCTCCTATTCGCAAAGATCTAGCAAAGTAAGCCGGGTAGTGGTGGTGCACACCTTTAATCCCAGCACTTGGGAGGCAGATGCAGGTGGATCTCTGTGAGTTTGAAACTAGGCTTGTCTGAAGAGTGAGTGCCAGGACTGTCTCCAAAGCTACAGAAAAAAACCTGTCTTGAAAAATAAATAAATAAATAGATAGATAGATAGATAGATAGATAGATAGATAGATAGATAAGAACTAGCAAAGTAGCAAGTAAGAAACTGACAGAAAACTATTAAAATGTGACATGGGCAGTATTAAAGATATAAATTATAAATACTAACAAATTGTAGATAGTTTCAGTTGAGGCAATGTCTCTGTTGGGATTTGAGATTTCCTATTATATCAATGCGATGCAATCTTAGAAAACTGACATCTGAGCCTTAATTATGGCAAATAAACACACATGCACAATAATTCAGAGAGATGATTTTTGAATAAAACTGTCCTTGTGCTCTGAGATGCCACTTAATATTAATTCTGTATTATAGACTAATACATGCATGTACATAATTGCAATAAATGAAAAATAAGGTCATAAATTTGAAAATTAGCAAAGAAGGATATATTGGGAAGTTTGGAGTAAGGAAAAGGAAGGGGAAATTATATAATATTATAATAATGAATTTTAAAGCAATATTTAAAAAGAAAATAGAACAGCTAAAATAACAATATATATGGGACCTCCATTCTATAAACAGAGGAAAGCAATTAAAACATTAATTTGAGGACTGAGGAAAATGACTTAATTGGTAAAATATTTGCTGGACAAAAACAAGTACATGCATTTATCTCTCCAGCACCATTGTAAAAGCCAGAAATGGTGGGACATTTATGTAATCTCCTGGTGTTAGTAGAGCTAAGACAGGCCAATCACAGGAGCTCACTGTCAAGTCAATCAGACATGGCAAAATCTACATCCATTGAGAAGCCCTGTCTCCCCTGACTCTAAAAGATAAATTGGAGAGTGATAGAGGAAGACACCTGACATTCACCTCTAGCCTTCCATGAATGATCAAACACATTCATGCATAACCTTGTGCACACACATGGGTATTAGAAATGGAAATACTATAAATAAAGCAATAGTTTACAAGGAGCACTAAAAAGTTGAGGATTATAACTGTAAATGGCTCAACAAAAGAAAAACTTACTGAAAAGGAGTCATTAGTACAAAACCAACAAGACACTTAAGAGTAAGCTTCATGAATATCTGTCATGGGAGCGTTCCAGTGTAGAGAATAGATGTGAAGACCACAAAACATGAGTGTCTGGAGTCTCCTTGTATAGCAAGCAAGAAGGCAACTGTAACCAGAGTTTTACAAAGGATCATAATAAGGAAGTAAGAAGTGGGTAGCTGGCTTACATAGCATATTACAGGGCACTATAAGAGTTTTGATTTTTCCCTCAATGAGCTGAAGAGTACTGAAAAATTTATACCATGGAATGTCACTTTCTACCTACACCTAAACAGAATCACTCTGCCACAATGAGAAAACAGTGCTGAGGAGCTGCACTGAGTAGTTTTATGTCAACTTGACACAAGGAGAACATACAAACTAAAGGCATCTGAGAAGAAGAAACCGCCATAAAGAAAATTCCCTCTGTAAGATTGTGCTGTAAGCAAGTCTGCAGGGCATTTTCTTAGGTAACTGATGGGGGAGGGGTCAGGCCGTTGTAGGTGGTGCCATGACTGGTTGGTGGTCCTGGGTTCTATAAGAAGTAAGCTGAGAAAACTATGAGGAGCAAGCCAGTAAGCAGCACCCCTCTACAGTCTCTGTATCATCTTCTACCTCCAGATTCTGGTCCTGTTTGACCTTTTCTTGACTTCAATGATGATCTAAGATGTGGAAGTATAAGCCAAATAAACTCTTTATTGTCCAAGTTGCTTTGATCATGGTGTTTCAAAACAAATAGTAACCATAACTAAGATAGGAGAGAATTAGAAGCTGGCAAGCAGGATAAGTAAGAGGTGTTGGTAAGAGGGGAGCAGAAGTGACAGTAGGAGCTGTGGGTGACTAAAACCTTCTACAAAGCCAGTGTGCATTCCTGGAGGATTACATGTTAAAGAGTTGAGAATAGTAGGATTTTAAACTTAGATAATGGAAAGACTGAGAACATTAATGGAAGAGTAGGTTTATCCATTACAAAAGGTTAAGTTACCAAAGCCTGCTAGACAACTATCAGAAGTATGTGGTGACTTGGGTCCGTACATCAAGAGTGTATCATGGAGATCTTGTCTGGGAAGATACATTAAAAGTGACCAATTAATAGTCTTTGTAATGAAGGAGTGCACCCAAGCTATGAGTATGGCTGGGAAAGACAGGTCCAGTGGTCATGATTAAGAGATTAGAAAAATTAGAAGGAAAGGGAGGGGGCTGAACAACTGTGAGACAGGAAGACACAAGGAGAATACGATGTTGTTTTAGGGGCAAAGAAAGTCTTCAATAAGCAGACATGACACCCTAGTGTTAAATGTTGCAAAGAGGCCAAGACTCACAATGACTTCTCAATATGGAGGGGTGACATTAACAAGAAGGGGTTGAAATTATGGTAGTTGAAAAGAAACTCATGTATATCAAGGTGAGATTAGGGGAAGACTATATACTTTGGAACAGTTTTATTCTCAAATAAATTAGAAATATACAATGATAGTGTGACAGACCAAAGTGTGTGTCTGTATGTGGTGTGTTCATGATGAGAAATAGAATAATGGTTGTACATGCAAAATGTACAAGGAATGATAGTCCAAGTTGGAGAGAAAAGTCTTGCATAGAAGTGGCCAAAAGTGGGATCCGGTGATAGGCAGAGGGCTCCCAGGTGTCCTTCACTGTTCTGTAAACTCTTCAACAAATGCTATCTAGTCAGTGATACTGTATCACTTTAAAAAAAGTAAAACCTGAGATTCAGAGAATTGAAGATGCAATTTTCACACATAGAATAGTTATTGGGAGCTGAGCTGAAATTCAAGTTGTAACCTACTCTAAATCTACCAGTGTCTCTATTTCATTATACCTGGTGCCTTAGCTAGGGTCTCTATTGCTATTAAAACACACCATGTCCATGGCAATTCTCATTAAGGAAAACATTTAATTGGAGTGGTGGCTTACTGTTTAAGAGGTTTAGTCTGTTATAATCATGGTGGGTAGCAAGGCAGTGTGCAGGCAGACATGGGGCTGGCTACATCTTCATCAGAGGAGAGAAGGAAGTGAACTCACTAGGCAGTGTCTTGAGCTTTTGAGAACTCAATGCCTACCCCCACAGTGACACACTTCCTCCAAGAAGGCCACTCCTCCTAATAGTGCCACTCCTTTAGTGATGCATTTTCTTTCAAACCTCCACAGTTGGAAAGCCATTAAAATGCTAGCTTTAATGTATCATTTAGTATTGAACATATGATGAGAGAAACAGGAAAAGCAATACACCAGTTCAGACAAATGTAGTCCTTCTTAGTTATCTAGGGACCCAACATTATCACCCTTCGTTCTATCCTTTTAGCTCTCTCTACAGCTCCCTTATATAACAGGGAAAGGAGACAATTAACCATAACAACATAATATGAACTTCCCTTTAGGGAATAAAGATTTATCTTAAAAAGCTACCTAGACAAAAATTTACTAAAACCACAGTTTTAAATTTTACTCATTGATCTGTTATATAATATAGAATGATAATTGAAAGGTAGGTGACATTATGACTCAAAGTTCGTCCTCACAGGTCCTATCACATTAAAGGAATCATCTTAAATACTGTACAATGAAGATGATATCAGGATTTTGTTCTGATAGGAGCCACTGAGGTTTGGCTCTCTTAGATCTTTACTACTATATAGTGAATCCATGCCAATTACATTTTCTGATATTGGGTATCATTCAAGTGATCACCACGTAAGAGAACAGAAGATGTCAGCATGAATTTAACCCTACAGCTGATGAGCATGTCAAAGTGCAGGATGTGTTGTTGAGTACCAGTGTTTTCCCTGTATACCAATATAAACACTTTGTCTATCCTTCAAAAAATGCTTTCCTGAAGCTCCAAATGACGCTGTAATGATAAACAGCACACTTACTGAAAGTAAAACTAAGTATTTATTATAGAAATTACTCACAAGATACCAAACAAGTAACCCAGATGAGCCAAGTAGTTTTCCGCTGCCGATCCAGAAACCAAAATCCAGGAAAAGAGACCAAGACTTCCTTTGTGCAGTCTTTTATGCCTTCCCCTGTAATGCCCCCTAGTCATGCCCAAAAGTGGGCCTGCTACCTACGTTCACTACCTACGTAAATATACGTCTTTATGTCTGTCTGTATACGTCTTTAGTCATGCCTAAAGTGGGTGTGGTTAGCTGTGTGGTAAACCGCTCTTTTATTACCTCATCTGTATGCACCTCTAGTAAGTCACATGGTTAATGGCGGCATACAGACTTCCTCCTACACTTTCTTAGATTTACAAATGTTGCTCAACACAGGATTGCTTGAATATACTTATTCTTTAGAGATATTTGATTAGCTAATGGTATTAGAGCCTTCTCTATCAGTGAATCTACAAATTTAACAAATCCGTGGGAATTCCTATGTTATATTTTGCTCCTCTGCTCTCTACAGAGTACACAGATCTGTCAAAAGGAAAAGAAATTCTCTGTTTTTGTAGGATTTCTCTTCTAGCAGGAACAGCTTGGCAAGATGTAAAAAGATAATTTATAAGAAAGTGGTACAGTACTTTACATGCATATATATACTATGTAAAGTCCTTCGCCTTAAGGAGGGAATAGAAAGTAATGGTTAGAAATCTTATCTTTTAAGTTAACAGTTGAAATGAGTAAGTGAACACTCTAAAAAAAGATGATGATTTTCAAATCAGCAGAAAGAATTTCCTCATGCCATATTCATAATAGTTTCTGCATTTACCCTGTAGACTTTGGCACTGAATTCTGATGGCAACCAAGATGTGTGGGAATTGGATGAACTTCGATGCCACCTTTTGAAATCCTTCTTTTTCTGACAGGTCAAATATTCCAAAATCTCTTGTTAGAAATACATTGAGCATGATCTCTTTTGGAGACATTTTTTATCTTTAATAATATCCAATTTAGAAAAGGTAGGACAGAGCAACTACAGTACTCTTAAAACAACATAGAAATACATGCTTCATTGATGTTTGCATGACACTGCAAACCTGGAGTGCTCCAGAAGCATCAGTTAAAGTTCTGAAATTGAAGCAAGTTTATGAGGTGACTGTAGCCCCCTGTAACACTATGATAATAAAGTCAATGTAATTGGAAACTCTGGGTATAATTTTCAGGAGAATAAAACAAAGATAGATGAATAGGTAATTATTACTCCCATAAATCCATGATTTTTAATATAATAATTCTAGCTGAAAGACTATTCCAGAATTTTTCTGCACCTTCATATTTGAGCACAATATCTATCATAAATTGCATATGTATGAATTACCAGACCCTAGAGCTCCTGAAAATTAACTAGTATACTCATAAAATTTATGGAAATTTAGCCTCATTTTCTGGAACTTACGGTAATGTATACTCACAAGATGTGTTGTTATTTGAAACCAAAGTTCAAATTTGCAGCCCTTAGACATGATTAATACTGTGAGTGGAGTTCAAGACCATCCTGCTTTCCAGGACAGTTAGGGATATATAGAGAAAAATACGAGTGGATGGCAATCTCTCGATATACATGACAATATAAAAATCAGTCTTTTTGAGTTAACTTGGTTGTTCACGGTTCTTAACAGTCTATGTCTTATTTGTTATAGGAATTCTGTTCCTGCATTCTGCTCTCATAGAAATCAAACCTGGTTTGGAGCCTGGAAGTGACTGTGATTAATCACTGGGTCATACAAGCCAGTGTAAATAAAAACAATGTAATCAACTATCATTAGTTAAAATGCCATCAAGTGTCCCAGTTATATCACTGAAGCTCCAATTCACACAAATTAGCACTTTGTCATGTTTAAGGAGAGGAAATATAACTGTCTCAGTCCTTGAATTTGTGTGGCACACTGTATTTCAGTAGAAGACACTAGCTGCTAATTTATTTACCCAGGCACTCTAGCTTTTATTGTTTTGTTGCACATTCACAAAACTTTTTGGAGATTAGATAATCAGATTTATTTCTCAGATGTATCTATTACCTTTGTTTTGTTTTATGATCAATAACCAGTCTTTTTAAAGGTGTGGCTCTTGTGAAGTAAAAGGAAATGGTGACTGATTTTTTTGTGTTCCTCGTATATTCTGAATATTAATCCTCTAGTAGATGAATACCTTTGGTAGGTTTTTTATCACCGATAATTATTTCCTTTGTTATGCAGTAGCTTTGGATATGCTGCAGTTCCCTTTGTCAAATCTTATAGCTATTTTCTGAGCTATTATGGTTCTTTCCTGAAAGGATTTCCTATGTCTCTCCCTTTGAGGATCTCCTATTTTCTTCTAGTTGTTTCAAAGGTTAATATTTTTGATTAAAATCTTCATTATGTTTTTAATTTCCTTATATAAAAGATGAGACATAGGAGTTTCTTTATATGTGAATGTCCAGTTTTCCCTTGTGGTTGTTGGAGACTTTTTCTTTCAATGTTTATTTTGTCACCTTCATTGAGAATCAGGTAGCTGTATCTGTACATATTTTGAGTCCTTTTTTTCGGTTGGTCTATGTATTTATTTATTTATTGCTGCTTTCATGGTGTTTTGTTACTGTAGCAATATAGTACAATTTAAAATCAGGAATGGCTTTGGGTCTTTCATGGCTCCATACAAAGTTAAAAATTGGAAAAAAAAGAGACAATACTTAGTAGCTTAAAAATGGTCCTCAATTTTCTGTAGGTCAGAAATTTGGGCACAAATTCATTGAAAACCTTGGATTCTCACAAGGTGGGATGAGAGGATTGCTGGGCTGGGATCTACTTAAGACTTGAAGGTCTCCTTGAAAGTTCATGTGGTTATTATCAGAATTTATTTTATTTCATGATAGCTTGCTTTTTCCGATTCAAAAGACAACAAGGTTTGACTTCTAGGGGTGTGTTGAAGGACTCTGAATAATCAGATTCAGCCAAGGTACTTCTCCACTTGATAAGCCTAAGGACTCCTGTTTGAGAACCTTAATTACATCTATGAAGTCCCTGAATGAAACAGAAATTTGTTGTTAGAGAACTAGTGAGCAAAGAGGGAAGCAGAAAAACAAAACAAAACAAGAAAATAGAAGTAGAGAATGGAGACCGGCCATGCTCCCTGGTTCTAGCAAAACCATGAGCATCCAGAAGCCAGAGTACTTGATAATTTATTATCCTTGTCATCTATAGATACCACCCAATTTTGCTATTGCTTTTCACATAGGACCCCCCATAGGGTGCAGCAGCTCAGAAAAGCTTATCAAATCTAGATTACAGAGAAACAAGTTACAAAGTTGGAGAACCAGTAACTATGAGTCTTTGAAAATACAGCATGAAGTCTGTTTACACTATTTAAATCCATTTTCCTTAGATGTTGAAGAACAAGGTAGGTCTAACAAACTTGGGAATACATTTGAAGTTAATATGCTGTGTTCATATGTCTCTGCCTTAGATATAGGAATTTAAAGAGGATTAAGCTTTGGCAGGGCGTTGGTGGTGCACACCTTTAATCCCAGCACTAGGGAGCCAGAGGCAGACAGATCACTGTGAGTTCGAAGCCAGCCTCCAAAACAGTACAGAGAAACCCTGTCTCGAAAAACCAAAAAAAAAAAAAAAAAGAAAGAAAAAAGAAAAGAAAAAAAAGCTTGGTTATCAATACACAGTAGAAACTATATCAAGATATACCAGAAAAAAATAGCTCATTTTGTACACAATACAAGTGAAAAACTCAACAGCCATAAAAGTAAGAAAACAGTCAAACATGTAAAAACCCTGGAAAGAAAAACTTAACAATATTTTCTCTGTGCTTTCAAGTGGCTAGCTCCTACTGTTTAGTCTTCACAACCTGGTATAACAACTCTTGATAATGCAAAGTCAGCAAAATATTGCCCCTCAGATAAATGACAGCCTTTTAGATCTCTTAAATAGTACTAATAAAAGTCACATCAGGACTCAAGTATGAAAAAAACCAACACGTATACAGCTGTGTTTGACTCTGAGATTAGAGAACGTGAATTATTAATGTCATTTACATACAGCCTCTTGCACCTGCTGAAAAAGAACTGACACAGTCAGTACTGGATTGCTTGCTTTTATGAGCTGACTGGAGTTATAAAATAGGACTCCAATCCATTAAAACTTGCAATAATTTTGATATTTAGCTTGGTCTCAGGTGCTTGAATGCTAGAGGCATGACTAAGGGAGAAAATGAGAAGAAACACAGCATCTGGAACCCAACGTTCTTCCCCTCCCGTCTATGAACTGGCTGAGTCTTTCCGCTCTCAGAGCTTTAGACTTCCTCTGGATGCTTTGGGAACAGCCTTTTACAAGCGCATAATGAATGTCCAGAGAGTTTGCAAAGAGTAAATTGTCATAAAATAACCTCAATTATTGCTTTCCACTATTTCTAATGTACCAAGTATTTATTTTAAAGAGAAGTGGCACATTGAGATAATTCTAACTGTGGAATCAGATTTGAGGATGTGGTAGTGAACTCACAGCAAAAATTAAAGATCTTTTCAAAATCCCATCTCATCTGAGACCTGTGAAGCTCATGCGCTTCTTCTTTTGTTTCAATTGTTGTCACAACCATACTCCTTAGTCGTAGGAGTGACTCACCTGGGGAAAATCATGAATAAGCTTAAAACCTTTGTACTACCTGAAGGAGTATGGATTGGGTATGGTCAAGGGAAATGGTTTATTCTCTGCCTGTCACTGTACTTGTACCTTGCATCATATACTACTTTAAAGTAGGCAAGGAGTATTTTATCCTTGTTTCTTTGGAGGAGCATCTTTGCTAGTGTGATACTTTTTTTAAGACAATTTTTAAAAAGATTTATTTATTTATTACATATACAGTGTTCTGCCTACATGCCAGAAAAGGGCACCAGATTGAATTGTAGATTGTTGTGAGTCACCATGTGGTTACTGGGAATTGAACTCAGGACCCCTGGAAGAGCAGTCAGTGCTCATAACCTCTGAGCCATCTCTCCAGCATTAATGTGGTACTTCTAATGCACCAGATGACAGGCAAGTTTAAGTGGCAAAAGTAGAAATTAGGCCATACAGCATTGCTCTTTGATCTTTCAAGATGTTCTGTGTCTGTCTGCCTGTCTGCCTCTTTCTGCCTCTGCCTCTGCCTCTGCCTCTGCCTCTCTCTCTCTCTCTCTCTCTCTCTCTCTCTCTCTCTCTCTCTCTCTCTCTCTCTCTCTCTCTGTCTCTCTGTCTCTCTTTCTCTCTCTCTCATATATTAAATCCATGACTAATCTAGCAATATAATACAAAAACTATCCATATGTGGCACCCTCACATATTCTTTCTTCCCTTAGACCCACCCCCTTTGATTCTGTGGTCTCCACTGCTGCTGGAGCACCTTTTCTTAAATAACTTACCTCGTCTTATGTCATTTCCATTTGCTTGAAAATCTTCATTAGTTTCTGATTCACATTCTGTTCCCTCTTAAGCTGGCTTAAGCTGACCTCTTTGACCTCATACATACCCTCACATCTCAGCTGCACATGCCTTCCAATGCACTTCATTCTTCCATTGCTCTCCAGCGAGTATTCCACGCTCTTTCATGAGACACAGTCATTGCTTGGGATTTTGCTCTTCTTTTTATGTCTGCTCAATTATGCTCAGGTTTTAGCATCAGGAGTGATCTCTTATGTACATATGAACTGCTGCTCATAGTCTTTGCTCGCTCTGAGTTTGTGAAGATGGTTTTAGCCTCAAACTGTAACACATGTGATATTGCTCTGCAGTTCATGTTCTCTTATCTGACTTCTCTGCAGAGAGTATAGACTTATTTAGTCACCTGATCTTAGGACTGCCTAACTCATACTCCCCAGTACATAATATGGTGCCTGGGAACTAGAAGATAATCATTAATGTTTGCTAAAGTGAGTTTGATAAAGTTCTAGAAATTATTCTTAGCATTTCAAAAACATGCTTGGCTTGGTTCATACGACAGCTGAATATATGTATACCTTTTGACACAAAGGGTTTAAGTGTATTCATTAAAATATTCATCCTAAACCCAAGGTCTCACCCCTTCCTAAGGAGCTATTGGAAGCTAAAGACTACTAGGGGAAAGAGATTCATTTTTCCTTGGGTGAGTAGCCACTGGTAAGTTGCCCATACCTAGTGGATGACTTCACAGCCATTTACCACATCCATTTAAGTAGTACAAAGAGGACTTAGTGAGAGATAATAAAAAATAGAGGGAGGACATGATGCTGGGAAGAAGATGTATTTGGGGTAGAAAGAAGGGATTTGGAGACAAGAAATAGTGGCTAGGTATGAACAAAATACTGTACATATGTATGAAATACTCACATATAAATAAAAACATTATTTTGAGACACATGCTGAAATGTTCATGGTATTTATACTCATATCTTCCAAAAAGTGGGAATTGTATATTTAAAAGGGGGTTAACAGTATTTTATACAGATGAAATTATTGATCTTAAGTCAAAAACTACAAATCTCCAATATTCTGGTTGTATTATGATGGAGCAATAGAGCAAACACCATGTGTGAGTGAGAGTAAATGCTCAGAGCAGCAAAGATGAAACATAAATATGAACTTAAGGGCTCCCTTCCCAAAAAGGCTAGCATGTAAAATAATAGAAACAGCTGAATCAAAACTATGCTGTTAAGACTATGAGTAGTTATTTTGTCTTTACCAAAAAAAAAGAGTAGCAAAAGGAAGTATGGTAAATGATTACTGGACTATAAAGTACTGTTAATTCTTAACATGGACACAGATTATACATATAGGAAAGTTGATAAAATCTTTAGGTAGTATAATTATGATCTTTCACTTTGTTACTTCATATAAAGTTAAAAATTAAGAGGATGAAGCTGCAGTTTAGTGGTTGAGCACTTGCCTGGAATGTTCATAGCTTAGAGATTTCATTCTGGCATTGAAAATAGCAATGGAAGTTAGAATTATGGTTAGGAGAATTAGAATAGCTCAGTTGGTAAGTGCTTGTCTTAGGACCTGAGGTCTAGTACCAGGACCTATGTTTGTTTAAAAAAATCCAAGCATGCTGGAGCTCTTGTGTAATCCCAGTGCCGAGACGAGGTTACAGTATGATCCCTTGGTCTCACTGGTGAACTCATCTATTCTAGTTTATAATCCCTAGACTCCAGTAAGAAAACCCATGTCAAAGTGGTGGATGACGTTTCTAAGTATTATAACTAAGATTCTCCTCCAGCCTCTTTATATACCTGCTTACCCGTGTGTACACACACATATATGAGTGTGACTATGAGAAGAAATAGTTGTTACTTGACTGGAAAAAAGGAATGACAATTTATTTATTAGCATGAGAATTTGACTTATTAAAGAGAACAAAATTATTTGAACCAGCATGAAAAATTACTTCTAATGAATGTTAAATAAGTAAATACAGTGTAGTAAATTAACTGCACAATGGATTGTGATTGGTAATCCCCAAATGAGGAAATCTTATTACTTACAGTGTGTAATAAATCTGGAGGATGCTATACCAAGTGTAATAAGTCAATGAGAGAGAAAGGCTGCATAACCTCACTTATATGTGACAAGTGAAAACATGTAATTCAGAATCAGAGTTTGGTAATCACCACCAATGGATTGGTACATGGATAAATACAGTGACAGAGGCCTACGGGTGAGACATTCCTACTATGCATTCCAGAATAGTGACTACAGTTAATCACACTGCATTGTAGATTTTAAATCTATTTAGGCTAGATGGATTTTAAGTGTCCTCACTTTCATACACAAATACATACTAAGTACAGGAGATGATATTTATGACAATTCTTTATTGTGTACCTTTATATGTAGACTGCTCATTCTAGTAAGGCTGGGGAAAATAAAGGAGAATTTATTAAATGATGTAATGTTCGCATCATATTTACATTTCCCCAGTATGTGGATTTGCAATGATTACAACCCATTAAAAGATTCCTACAGAATCTAACTTATATTGTGGTTTTGCGGTTTGAACCCAGGGTCTGTACATGCTACACAAGTATTGTATCATTGAGCTACAATGTTGATGCCAGTTTTTGTGTTTACTTATCTCTTTTATTCTGGATACACTTTTCCATGTGTACAGCCTTGCTTTTCCCATAAAGCATTTTCTAAAGAATAAAACAGGCTTTGCCTGTGAATATGTAACACAGAAGGATGTAAGCATGCAATCACTCTAAATGTATTTATGGACAACTTTAAAGTAATTCTCCTTTTTAAAAGAGTTTTCCCATTCACTTTGGTGTGGATACAATCCCACAGGCCGTAAGAAGGACTGCAACTGGGGAAGGCAGAAAGGGGGAGTTTGATGCTGTTTCCGTTCTATGAACGGCAAAACCCAAGCAATGAATTGTGTCCTCTCATGGGAGGGAAGGGGCAGAATGGTTTAAAACAACGGTACTACCTAGGATAGCACCAAACAAGACTGGGGAAAAAATCAATGAAATGATCACTAGTGATATTCTGCTATATCCAAAGGCCAGTTCCCAGACCAACTGTCATCAGAGAAGTGTCATCCAGCAACTAATGGGAGCAATGCAGAGACTCACAGCCACATACTAGGTGAGCCAGGAGAACCCTACAGAAGAGAGGGCATTGTCGGGAAGGTTATATAAGACAGAGGGGTCAAGGACATCACAAGAACATAGCCTATGGAATCAACTAAGCAGGACTGAAGTGACCATCATGGGTCTGGTACAGGTCCAAGCTAGGTTCTCTGCACATACATTATGGTTTGTGTAGCTGGGTGTTTTTGTGAGACTTCCAAAAGTGTGAGTGGGTTGTCTCTGACTCTTTTGCCTCGTCTTGGGACCTTTTTCATGCTACTAAGTTGCCTTGTTCAGCCTTGATATGAGAGTGTGTGCCTAGTCTTACTGAAAATTGTTATCCTTGAGGGGAGGTCTGTTCTTCATTTTAAGGGAAATGGAAGAGGAGTGGATCTGGGGGGAGGGGAGGTGAAGGAGTACTGGGAAGGGAAGAAGGAAGGATGGAAAAGAATAATTACCTAATTAATTGATACACAGTAACTGCTTTGAACAAATAGACATTTTCATGAATTTTTAAGTGAACAATGAATGTCTTATGATATGAACTACGTTGTGTCACATGATGGGAATATGAAGAACACATTTTGGGTGGTAAGTACCATGTAATATTCACACAAAAGACAAGGCATAAAAAAGAAAAAAGATTACAGCAAACTTTCTTATTATAACATGAACAGTAAGAAACAGATAGGGTGTTGAAAGCGAATTGGGAGCCCTAGTGTCTTGTGGATTTTGTACCTAATTACTGAGATGTCTCCAGAAATGTGGTCATTTTGGAGCGAGGGAGCTTGGGGGTGTGATGAGATGTCACTGCCTAAAACAAAGGACACTATTGTCTCTTGGTGTCTGACTCACTGTCCTTTGGATGATGAGAGACTGACTATACAATGTCATTAACCCTTTGCCAATTAGTGATACCAGCATAGTGGGAATGCATTATGTGGCATTAACATTTCATGTTAGATTTGAAGGCATCAAATGAAAATGTATCATTCTTTGGTTTACTTTTCATTTTGTTTAGGTTTTAACATCACAGAAAAAATATTTTTATATTAAAAGCTACTTAATTCAACTTTATGAAACATCTGCCTGCTCTTCAGGAACACAGCAGAAATGGTAGCACTAGTTACTGCTTCTTGACTGTCCCTTTGCAATCTTGGACAGACAGGAGGAAAGGAGACATACAGGCCAGGATAAGGCAACTGTCTCCACCCCTGACAGACAGAGCCAGGTTCTGAGATACCAAGGACTCCCACAGACACTCTGAGGCTCACTTCATTGAAACTTTGGTAGACTAGAGTTTTCCCATGGGGAAAGGAGTCAACTAAATGACTGAAATAGTAAAGGGGTCCAGGTGTGTGGAAATACTTTTTGCAGATTCTCTTCCTGCGCTGTATAATTTTGAGTGGCCTTCTCTGGTGCTAGTAAAAATGAAGACTTGCTTGAGTTGCCTGTGTATGTCAAAGGTCAGAGGAGAGATTAGAAAGACTAGACATAAAGAGTTTTCAAATCACCTCCTAACTGGTGTATTACTGAAATGTTATCCATGGTGCTTCTACTGCATGCTCAAAACTGGAATAATTGTTGAGGACATGAAGGTAAGTGTGACATGGACCTGAATATGAAAGAGCACCTTATTTATTATGGTGAAAGGCTAGGAAACAGGAACTATATAGTGTCAGGGGTCCTCTGGGAAGACCACTGTTGAGTCAGTTGTATCAGACAAATGAAAACTAGAACCACAGTGAGACACAGTTAGAATGAATATTACTTAAAAAGAATAAAAATAAAGAAAGGAAGGAAGAAATAAGGAGAGAGAGAGAGAGAGAGAGAGAGAGAGAGAGAGAGAGAGAGAATTGCCAATGGAGAGAGAAGGGCTAAGTGTGGTGATATATGCCTTTTATCCCTAAAACTGGGAGGCTGAGGCAAAGCAATCAAAGGCTCACGGCCAACCTGCACAGAGAGTTTTAAGACAGTGTAGGCTATATAAAATCCTGTCTCAAAAAACTAAAATACAAAAAGCAACAGGTGTCACGTCTGCTGCACGGCCTGTGTCCGAGAACGTGCGGAGGGTGTCGAGTATTGAAAACACAGAGACTCGTTCAATGATATAAAGAAAACTTTAAACAGGCTCCAAAAAGGTTCAAGAAAAACTTCCTAAGAAAGGCTCCCACCAGAGAAGCTTCTGCTCTCTCCTCTCCCCTGGCTGGTTCTGCTCTGACCCCAGAGGTGGATGTGTGTGGGTTTTTGAAGGTGCGGTTAGTCTTTGGACAAGGTCGAGGTCAGGGCGGTTTCCGTGGGAAGGCCTTTCCCAGGAACTTATTGTATCGTTTTTAGTAAACATGTTTTTACTAAACATTGTCTTACAGCTGCCTACTCCCAGGCAGAAGGGGAAGTGGGTCTCTGCTCAAGGTCTGGTGTTCCCACAAACAGGAATTAATGAGAATTGTAATTCTCATACACTGTAAACTGCTACACTAAATGAAATAACATGGTTATTCTTCAAACACCTGAAAATGTCAATCCCTCTACTAGATAAACATCTGCTTGAAACGAAATTACTGTATCAGTTTATGTGAAGTTCGTATTTATTACAGCACTATCGTTGCAACCAAGTTATGAAATCGACTGCAGTGATCATCAATGAGTGGGTAGAGGAAATAATAGGATGTATATGTGTGTGTGTGTGTGAGAGAGAGAGAGAGAGAGAGAGAGAGAGAGAGAGAGAGAGAGAGAGAGAGAGAGAGAGAGGAGCTTGACTATGGAAAAGACTACTGTCTTTTCTTCTGAAGTAATATGCTTGGATCTGGAGTACACTGTGTTAAATAAAAATAAACCAGAAACAAATACCCAAATACCACATGTTGTCATTCATATGTGAAAGCTACAAGTTACAAGTTGATCTCATTAATGTCAGGAATATGATAGTAGGCACTGGAAACTGACACTGTGTTAACGGGTTCTATCATCAAGCAGTGGTTAACATTTTAGAAGGTAGAAAAGCTGATAATTCTGATTTAATCATTAAAAACACAAACATCTGTGAAATCATCATTGTGTACCATATTAATGTACAAATATTAGTAACTGATGAAAATTTCATATAAATATTAAATAGTGAAACCATGGTTTGGAGGAGGGAAGAGCCATATTCACTTATATTCTCAACCTATATGCATTTTCTGTCCCAGAAACACCACTGACAGTGAGTTCTGAAGCTTCCAATACATGCAAATGCTAAACACAATAGGGAAGGAACTTCTGGATTAATCTAGAAATGTCATGGTATAGAGGAAAAAATTCACAAAACTGACTCTGGTGTTAGTTTTGAAACTGTCTCTAAGTCTTTCACCAGTTTAGTTTACCTTTGGCTTAATTTCCATAAGTGTAAATTGTGAAACTTCCTTTATAGATTATAATTATTACACATGCATGAAACCCTCTAATAATGCCTTCAAGAAGGGAAGAACATCCGAAGTACAAAATCATTTGTGCATAGGTGTGTAGTATATGTGTGTGTGGTTTATGTACATGTGTGTATTTTGGCACGTGTTTGCAGAATCCAGGGGAACAAGTCAGTTGTTCTGATTTGCCATTCTGTACCTTTTGAAAAAAAAAGGGTTGCTTACTGAATCTAGAGCTAAGTTGACATCTAGCAGGCCCCGGTCATCCTCCTGTCTCCACTCCTCACAATCTTTGATTCAACGAATATGCAAGCACACACTTATCTTTCTATATGGGTCCTGGAGATTCTAACCCATGCCCACGTGCTTATGGAATGTGTTCTTACCACCTTCACCATCTCCTCGGGACTTCAGAACTCTAATTTCTTAATTATTGTCTGTATGTAGTCAGACCTTAGAGAACAAATTTGGACTTTCCTTGAAATGCAAACCAAACTGAAAGCCAAATGGTTGGCACCCAGAATCCTCTCATGAGAAGATTCCCAGGGATTATGCTTCCAAGATGAAGTCAGGAGTTCTGGGCTGTCATAATATCTTTAGGTATGTCACTTTCTCTTGAGTGAAAAAGAAAAAAGGCTGCTTTGAAAACTTTCTATGAAGTGACTTCTAATTGTTCTTTCAAATGAAGAGTATTCTTTCTAAAGTAAACAATTTACCGTCTTCAAATCCATGCCCTGTTCTTCAGCAATGATATTTTCCTTTTGGCAAATTTTGGTTGTGTTTAGTTTTGCTTGTTTTTGATAGAAATGACATTTAAATTCATCTGTCAAATTATATCTGATGTTGAAACAGCTCAATTAAATGTTGCTTGTCTTTCTGTGGTTTTGTCTCCTTCAAATCTTAGCACGAATAGAGTTAGCTTTATACTGCAGGGATGTAAATCCTTTACACAAACAATTTAAGTGAGGAAAGATGCATTTGCCTCAGGCTTTGAGAGGCTCAGTCCACGGTCACTTGGCCTTATCCCCTTAAGGAAAGTATCACACCGGCAGGAACATATGAAGGGTGTTTTTCTTTATTTCTTGAAAATGCTGATAGCATTCAGGCAGCTTTCTTCTTCTACATTTCCAAGCTTGAGATTTGCTATTATTTAATTTTTATGGTTGTTGTTTTGGAGACATAGTCTTATTTTGTAGCATAAGCTTGGCCACAAACTACAGCTGCCTTCCTACCCCAACTTCCTAAGTGTTGAGGTTATCAATGTGAGTCCCCATGCTGTGTGGTTTCTCGAAGCATTTTGAATAATACACCAGGAGATGTGCCTTCAAAACCTACTGCAGACTATTATCTATGTCAGATTTTATTAAACATAAGTCAAATACTAAGTAAAAACCAGTAGCATTCTATTTAAATTCTAGTCACTTAGCTTTCTACTTATGTCATCACTGATTAATTAGCACAAAGTAAGTTACTATGTGAATGCTAGCAGTTAAATAAGCATTGTAGATATTTAATTTCACATGCAGGATGGCACAGATTCATCAGAACCATGTTTAGTGTACAAGTAAACAGCCATTGTCAAAAAAACAAGATGAGATCAGACATCCTCCAAACTTGACTGATGAAGAAATATGCTTATTTTCCTTGTCAGCACTCACCTCTCTTCATCACTGAAAGTTTGGTTTAAAAGAATTTTATAAGAGAAGATGTAAAAGCCAGCCCCAGGGCAGAAGCACCAGCAGATCAACAGGACACTGTTCCTTGGGGAAGCAGCTCCACGTCCAGGGAAAGCATGTGGCGTCTCTGCCTTCCTGCCACTCTCTGTGTTGTCATGCCAAGCTCTTCTAGTTGCAGCTCAGGGCTGAATGGCTTACTTTCTTTGTCTGTGGGCTTGAAAATAACTGTTGAGATATGTAGGTAAAAATAAAAATGGAAAAGCAGAATGTTCCCTGGTTTGGAAGCTTTCCCTCTGAGTTGGCTATTCAGGCTGACACTCTGATAAAAGTCTTTCCCAAACTCTAAGGAATTGCAATGATTTTGCCAAAAGACCCAAATTTCTGTTAGAATTTTTAGAGATTATCTTTAAGTCAACAAATTCTTGACTGAAAGTTATTTCTAAGAAAAAAGTCCTTATTTTTATTGGAAACAATTCATTGCAAGGAGCTGAATTACCCCTACTAGAAGCAGCTCCTTCTTTAACAAGCTCTCTAAGACATGAACAACCTGAGTCTGCACGCATGTGTGTTTCTGAGAATCCTGCTCCTATCTGTTACAGACAGAATTTCAAAATTGATTCTGAGAATACAGCTCCTGTCTGTTACAGACAGAATTTTAAAACTCTAAAACTATGCTGAGACACACACACGTGCACACTCACATACACAGGTGCACACACACACACAGGTGCACACACACTTGTTTTGGTAATTATTTGTCTTTTTGGAATTTTTTTGGATGGAAAAAATATTGAACATTAAGGTTTTCATCAAGATTTTAATGTCTCTAAGTCTAACTTTCCTTACTTATGACATAAACTACTGAGTAATAATTATAATTTACATTATGAGGTATGGCTAAATGAAAAATTAGATGAACAAATCCCATTGGCACACAGGCACTATGGATAATAGTACTAGATAAATGCTTCATAATATTTTAGACGGTTGCATTTTGATTAGTTTCTTTAAAGCTATTTGAAGTAAAAAGAACAAATGTGAGGCCACACCTATTATCTCAGAATTGAAGAAGCAGAGACAGAAGGATGTGAACTTGTAGGTCATTTTGGCTACATAAGGAGTTCAAGGTCAACTGGGTTTCATGAGACTCTCAAAGAATCTCTTTATGTTCACTATTTCAATTTTAAAACTTAAAAAAATATTATCAGGGTTAATGAAAAGATGCCATGATGAAACAAAAACTACTACATATAATTTATATAGATTGACCTATAAGTAGCTCAGTCCTTTATGTTATGTGTTACACACTCACATGAATATATATGTGTATTGTTGAACTATTAGAAAGGCATAGCTATTTATTCCTTATCAGTATTCTCTAGTTACCATAATGTGAAGGACATCTCAGTAATTATCTTCAAAATTTAATATTGATAACCTATAGTCGGTCAGTGTCTATAGTGCTGGAATTACAGGCATGTGACATGACTTCCAACTTCTAGTTATCTCTTATTCAACTCTTTGGATGGCTTCCTTTGTCTATCATGACATTAATGTAAGTGAAAACTTGCTAATAAGTTATCCAAGCCTAGGATTCAGCTCTGTTGCAAGCTTTAAGAAAGTTCTCAATACACACACACCCTAGGGTTGGCATAATCCCAGTCTCCCTGAGGGTGTTGTTAGTATTAGGCACTAAGAAACAAAACATGGTAACACTATTACTTAGCTTGAAAGACTGTATATGACAAAAGACAATGTGTGTTATGGGACCTTCTTCTTTTCTTTTCCTCTCCCCCGTTCCATTGTCTTCATTCCCTTGTCCCTCCTCCTCTTCTCCTTCTAACTCTGCATCTCGCCCTCCTTCCCTCCTTCCTCCATTACTCATTTGGTGAAATCAGTCTAAACACTGCACACAGGGAAATGTTCAATGTGGAAAGCAATTTCTCTCCAGCTAATACGTAGAGCAAAACAAAAGAGTGAGTTTGGAGGTGAGAATTCTTCTATGTGTGCTGTGTGTTTTATCACACATATAGTTTTAACTATTTATTGTATGAATTGTCCAGATTCTTTTACCATGGTTGTAGATTTTTGTCTCTGAAAGATGTCATTATTACCGATAATGTTAAGGCTTTCTACAGATAAGGCTTTTAAGTGGTTTAAATATTGCCTTGACCCAGAGAAATCTTTGGTTACATAATAAAATTTCCATACACAATGTTATTTGCAACTGTGGCATAAAACATTTCAGACAAAGTATTCCTTCAGTGAAGTTTGCAATTTTCAACTACTAATTACCAAATGTCAGAATTAATTTTTCTCAGATAATTATTCCTTTAGCATAGTTGACAATCCCAGGCATTTAGCTCATTCATTAAAATGCAATTGTGATTTCGCCAATAGTTTTCACTGGCTCTAATGACATGTGTTATCATGCATCACTAATTTCCCTGAAGAACAATGACATACTATTTTATTAACAGTTATGGACTTGTTTTTGTTACATGATTGTGATGAACACTTTTTTCTTGTTTGTCATTAAAGCAACCAGATAAAATGTCCTTTGTTTTTCTTTAAAGATTAAGCTTCTATATCACTATATACTGTTGAATTGCTATCAACTTTTTTTGCTTGTTACTGTGTAGTTTCATCATAATTATAATAAACTTATAGGTAGCTGGGGTCATAGTTAATATACTAAAGATGTGTAATTATCAATAGAAAATTTAAAGTATTTCAAATTCTAATTTTAAACAAAATACTCTGATGACATGCTGTGAAGTTTTGTTCTTATATGAGTTGACTTTGTTACCAGTTACTGCTTATTAATTTAAAAACAAGTCAATTAACCTAGTGACCTACCTTTGTTACATTTCCTTTGTTAAATGTTTTTCAATTCCAGTGTTTCAGTCTTTATATTAATATTTATTAAAATGGCAATTAGGAGAAAAATGTATTTCTGGCTTAAGCTGCTAAAATAAGAGAATTCAAGTCTTTGTGCTTTTATGTTAGAAAATCGTCTTCAGTTTCGCTATAAATGTAGAGTTAATTCAGTAGCTTAACGTTTAGATCTGCATGAACAATGTATCTAAAGCACAAAATCAGTTTTCTTCTGTGAAGTGACACTATGGGTTCCAACACAAAAGGACTACTTGTGTTTTTTTTTACAAGAGAGAGAGAGAGAGAGAGAGAGAGAGAGAGAGAGGAGATTAGAGAGAAAGAATTGCCTCTCAGCCCTGTTTGTGTGAACCAGCAGTGACATGCAGGGCCTGATTAGCTGAAATCACAGATGTGTTTGCCTGAGGGAAGTAACAGTAACCTAGTTTGCTACATAAAGGTGGTAGCCAGAATACAAATTATTTCCAATCCAAAGAAAGCCTCAGTGGTTCCAGTTCTAGTAAATCTATGGTTTAAGTCAGCCTAGTAAAACAGAAAACATGGAGATTGTGTATAGACACCTAATGTCTGTGTGAGGGCCTTCTTCAAAGGCTGGACTATCTGGTCCCTCCTGGGCACTGGCTATCATTTACTGGAATGCAGGCAGAACTTGAGGAGTTTGCTCTCATATAGCAGCAAAACATGGATGCATAAGGAAGGGTATTTTTCAGGAAGAGAACACACATTGCATTTGACATTTTCGGATTGAACTTGAAGCAGCCAGCTTCCCTGGCTGTGTTCCATCTTCCCTCCCACCAAACTTTCCCTCCTACTCATCAAATAATTACGGCATTCTTCATCACAAACACAGGCAGATGGATTCTTGTGTCACTATTTGTAATCTGATTGAAAAGATCTGTGCTTTTATGTCTTTCCTGCCTCCCAATCCACACTTCCACCAAGTCATCTATTCCTAAATTCACACACTTTCTTTGCTTAATAAAGAGAGAAGTCTTAATAAGAGCATTTCTTTTGCACAATTAACAGCATAAACATAATTTTAAATGCCACTACTTCATTCTTTAGCACATAGCTAAGGACTATTGGTATGATTTCTACTTACTCATTACCATTTTCTCTGAATTATGTCTGTTTCTGTCTGTCTGTCCCTCCCTCTCTCCCTCTCTTCCTCTCTCCCTCTGTGTGTGTGCACATGTGTGATGCTCATTTGTGCGAATGTTCGTGCTTAGATTTGCATGTATATAAGGAAGCCAGAGGCCAACATCAGTTTTCTTTCTCTCTCACTGCTAAGTTCATTGTTTGAGACAGGATCTCTTACTGAAAGCGGTTAACGTGGCTCCCCAATGAGCCACAGCCACCTTCCTGTCTCTAAGCCCCAACTGCAGGGGTTACAAGCAGCCACCTTTCATTCTTGGCTTTTACATGGGTGCTAGGGATCCTAACACAGGTCCTCATAGATTCACACAATAACTTTACCAACTAACCCATCACTCCAGCTCCTTGAATTACATCCTAATTGGGTTGTTTCTCATGCATCCTTTAAAGCAAATGGTTGAAGTACATATGAAGCACTTTTTCTTAAGAAGTCGTCCATTTCCTTGCTCTCCTGCACTGTCTTTCCCCAACTCCACCTTCCTGATCCCTCATGTTCTCTTCTCCACTCCACTTCTTCCCTCCCCTTTTACTATCTCCCTCCTCCTCCCCCAGGCTCCTAATTTACTCAGGAGTTATTGTCCCTTTCCCTGGGTGGGGGGAATCCATGTATGTCTCTCTTAGTGTCCTCGTTGGTTCCTAGCTTTTCTGGGACTGTGGATTGTAGGATGGCTATACTTTTCTCTATGAATTAAATCCACTTACAAGTGAATGTATACTATATTTGTCTTTCTGTGTGTGGGTTGCTTCATTCAGGATGGTGCCTGTGAATTTCAAGATGTCATTGCCCATTACCACAAAATAGTAAAGTACTCCATTGTGTATATGTACCACATTTTCTTTATCCATTCTTTGGTTGAGGGGTTTCTAGGTTATTTCCAATTCTGGCTATTACAAATAATGCTACTATGAGCACAGTTTGAAAGAGCCATTATGGGGTTAATGAGAAATCTGATGCTATGGAAATTCCCAGGAATACACAAGGATGACCCCAACTAAAGAGAGGGTGTCTTAAAAGCACTTCCCCTACAATGAGATTGATGACTACGTTAAATGCCATCATAGAGCCTTCATCCAGTAGCTGATGGAAGCAAAAGCAGAGATTGATAGCTAAGCACTGAGCTGAACTCCTGGAGTCTAGTTGTAGAGAAGGAAGAGTGATGAGCAAAGGGGTCAAGACCATGTTGGGGAAAGCCACAGAAATAGCTGACCTGAGCAAGTGGGAGGTCAGGTACTCTAAAATGACATCTAGGAAACCTGCATAAGATCTAACTAGGACTCCTGAATATGGGAGCTTGGGCACTCTATGGGGCCTCTGGCAATGGAACCAATATTTATCCCTAGTTCATGGACTGGCTTTTTGGAGCCCATTCCCTATGGAAGGATACCTCGCTTAGCCTAGATAAAGGTGGGAGGGCCTTGGCCCTGCCCCAAATGATGTGACAGGCTTCAATAATTCTCCATGGGAAACCTCACTCTCTCTGAGGAGTGGGTGGACAATGATGAGGGGAGTGAGAGGATGGGAAAAAGAGGGGAGTAGCATTGGTGTGTGAAATACATTGCTTTTAATTTAAATTTAAAAAATCCCTTAAGAGCAACTGTTAGAATTTCTCTGCATGCAGGTTTCAGGTTTCTTTCCCTGCAAGTAATATAGAAATACACGTTGATTAAGAAGCAGAAATAAAACTCTTATGTCTTTAAATTGCTCCATCAATATTGGAATACACTTATCTCTGAGATTTAAGGTCAAAGAAATTAAATAAATTTAATGGATAAAAGACAAGCGACTAAATGAGAAAACAAAGCAGGTTTTATTAGTAACATATGAAACATGGGGGTGGCAAGAGAGAAAATCCGTTTACCACTGACCCGTAAGGCAGTGTTTTATTTTGCCAAATAGCATTTTTGCATCATATGTGTTCATTTAGTAGCTCTCTTGAATCCTGGGTAAGTGGAGCATGTCTTCATGGGTCATGGCAATTGATTTAACATAGTTAACTAGATGCACCAGTATTTAGGTTCTGAGCTCTATTGATATTAGCTGTGTTTGGTAGTCATTCTAATCTAGTTTTACTTCAAATTATAGAAATATCCCTACTGGGAAAGGAGGCTGGCAATTACACAAGTGAATAAAGTTGGCCAGTTGCCTCCCTTTATTACTATCTTGCCTTTAGCGTACCTTCTTTCTCTTTCTAGTTTGAAAAACCTCAGGACAAGGACAGGCTGTGCAGATACAGGATACAGAATGATTGAAACTCAGCATTGTGTGTTTTTTTTTCATCAGCTGGAACCTCTTAATTCTCTCTAAGAAGAGAAGTAAAAAGCTGGTTAGTAAATATTTAGTTGTCTACTTCACAGTATTAGGTATTGAGAGAAAATTCTGGGAAAGTAAAAAAATCTGCTTTGGAGATCTACTTCTCTGAGAAAAAAACTAGCACATGCAATTTCTGATAGATCATTCTTCAGAATTAGTTGCATGTAATAAGCCAAGAAATGATGACACATGAAGGTCACAGTGGTCATTTCATAGAGGAATCATATCTCCTTCTGATGTGGCACATAATGAGAGGGTCTCAGGGCTGTGATGAAGCCTGTGGGTAGGAAGAAAAATATCAGAAAGAACAATGCAATCTATGATGAGGCCTTAAACAGAAAGGGAGATGTCCCTTTAAAACCCAGAGGGGACCTGCATCAAGAGTGAGGGGAAGAGAGTCAAGTGTGTGACCACACTCTTAATCCCAGCACCTTGGAGACTAATGATGAAGTTCTGTGAGTTTGAGGCCAGCTTGGTCTATGTAGAAAGTTCCAGGGTAGCCAAGGCTATATAGTGAGACCCTGTCTAAAAACAAAAGTGTGTGTGTGTGTGTGTGTGTGTGTGTGTGTGTGTGTGTGTGCGCGCGCGTGCGCACGTGCATGTATGTGAGTTGGCTGGGGGCACACTGGGAGAGGGCCACTGTGGTTGTTCGAATGTAACTGGCTCCCATAATCTCATAGGGAGTGGCACTATTAGAAGGTGTGCCTTTGTTGGAGAGGATATGACCTTGGAGAAAGTGTGGAGTTGGGCTTTGAGGCTTCCTATGCTCAGGATACCGCCCAGTGTCTCAGTTGACTTGTTGCTGCCTACAAGATGTAAAATGCTCAGCTATTACTCCAGCACCACATCTGACTATATGCTGCCATGATCTCCACCATGCTCCCTGCCATGACAATGATGGACTACACCCTTGAAACTGTAAGTGAGCACCCTCAATCGAATGTTTTTCTTATGAGAGTTTCAGTGATTTATAGAAACCCTAACTGAGAAAGTCACTATGAGAAATTGAGTTGGGCAGGCTAGAGAAGCATCTTCAAAGATCAGCCTTCATTTCAGGACCAAATTCTCCAGGGGTCTCAGACCAATTTCCAGAATGAAGGGAAAGTCTGACTTTTGTAAACCTTTATTAGTGGCAATAAGTTTCACATCATATAACATATTTCACCACAAATAGCTAAGGCACACAAACATTGCTTCTTTGTTTAACTTTTTTATTTTTAAAACAATCTTTTTTATTTTACAAACCAATCTTAGTTTTCTCTCTCATGTAGTTGGGTGGGGGGAAGGTTGGGTGATTGGGAGCCAAGAAAGAAATTAGAGAAACATTGTCCTTCACAATAGCCTAATACAACATGAAGTATCTTGGGTAACTCTAACCAAACAAGTGAAAGACGTGTAAGACAAGAAATTTAAATCTTTAAAGAAAGAAATTAAAGAGGATATCAGAAAATGGAAAGATCTCCCATGCTCTTGGATAGGTAGGATCAGCATAGTAAAAATGGCAATCTTGCCAAACGCAATCTACAGACTCAATGCAATCTCTATCAAAATCCCAGCACAATTTTTCACAGACCTTAAAAGAACAATACTCAACTTCCATATGGAAAACAGGATAGCCAAGACAATCCTTTACAATAAAGGAATTTCTGGAAGCATCACCATCCCTGATTTTAAGTTCAGCTATAGAGCTGTAGTAATGAAAACAGCTTTGTATTGGCACAAAAACAGACAGATGGACCAATGGAATCAAATTGAAGACCATGATATTCATACATACACCTATAATCACTTGGTTTTTGACAAACATAGTTTCTGAACTCTGTCCCAGACAGAGTTGCAGGAAGGCATGGCTTGACTACATGATCAGGCCTAAAGACACAGGCTAGTGTTTTAATACCATATAGATACTTCCTTTATTTTTTTCTTTAAATGGACCATATTATCTAGTATCACATTGTAAAAGTTTCACTTGTTTAGATGGTAGAAAGTGCTGGTTTGGGCTCTGGCTTGACTGAGATAGAAAACAAATTTTATCTGGGAATGGTTGGTGGCTTCTATAATGTAAAATATCAGCCCAGACCAAAGCAAAACAAACAGGTAAAATGGAAACAAAATTAATTGTATGTGTATTATGCTTAATGAGGGATATTCTATCATATCTTTCTAAATTCTCCTGGGGCTTAAGATGCGTGAGCTCACGTTCATGCACACACACTCACACACACACACACACACACACACACACACACACACACACACACACCTTTCTCCTCTAATTAAGCAACTTTGAGGACAGTCATGTGTCACAGTGCTTTCTGAAGCTTTGTATTTATGTTTATTTTTGCCAGGCAGAGTCTAGGCGATACAGTTAGATTCAGTGGCTAACTCGGTGTTGCATGAACAGTAAATGTGGAACTAAAATAGAAACTTGGCAGTTTGACTCTGGAACCACGTTTAAAACCTGTCCTTCATCACTCTACTGAATTCAGCATTATTACATTCACAGGACTCTCAATAATTGTTCTTAGTACATGTTTTCTGGGCAGGGTGACTTTGTACTGTGTTCAAAGAGAAGCCTATGTGCTCATTCCTGACTGCAAGATGTTATCTTATCTCTCCTCAAATGCTTTTCTATGATCTGTCTTCTTAGCACTCCAAAGGACACACAGTGCTCCAGAAAGCTGCTGTACTCTGCAAACAGTGCAGCCATCTGGGCAGAACCCTGGGACTCCCCATTGTACACACAGCAGTGGTACCTGCTGGATTTCAAAACACTGGCCATTGATAGGGCTATGCAGGAGACTCCTTAGTAATCCTATTTTTCTCATAGTTACAGTGCCTCAACATCCCTTAATAGGCAAATGTTTCTTCCAGTGTCTCTAAGCAGAAACGTTAGGGAATTTGGAAAAGAAGGAAAGTAATTTCTTTCTCCTCCTCACTTGTATCCCTTCTCCCCTCTCTCGGTCATTGCCTCATGTGAGCACATTTACCTGGTTTTCACCACGACCTTCTCTACTCCAAGGCCTCTTGCAGATCCAATTACAGCTCATTGAACATAAATCTAGAAATGTGATCTTTGAAGAAATTTGCTCTTTCTGTTTCTCTTGATTTTCATACTAATTTCCTATGTTGTTTCTAATCTTTCTTCCACTCTCTTGTCTATTCTGATGTCCTCCACCTCAAGAAATTCTGTGTCCTCCCTGAGTCTCTCTAGACCTTTCCTCTTCTTCCATGAAAACCAGCATGGAGGAGAAAGTTGTATCAGTGCAGTGACACAGCCCTCAATAGATTCAGAGACCCTGAAGAACTCAGAATCAGGACTGGAGAGATGATTCATCAGTTAAGAACCCTGGCTGTTCTTCTGGAGGACCAGGGTTCAAATCCCAGCACCCACATGGTATCTCGAAAGTGTCTGTAACTTCAGTTTGGGGAATCTGAAACCCTCACACAGACGTTCAAGCAGGCAAAACAGCAATGTGCATGACAATAAATAAATATTAAATAAAGAATTTATTATCAGGTATGTTAGCACATTCTTATAATCCAAGCATTTGGGGGGGAGAGGCAGGAGGATGTCTAGCTAAAGTCTAGAACTGTCTCAAACTCAGGCTTCAATCTTAGGCAGATCTACCACTTCATAGCTTATTTGGCTATGTTTATGACCTGCTTGAGACTCAGTTTCCCCCTCTGTAAAATAGGGGACAGAAAGAGTTTACCTCACACTTGTAGATCAGTAAATGAGAGGGTCAATAGGAAGGCCATGACTAGAGCACAGGGAGTAGTTAACAAATGTTTTTCCTATTGATAATGCTCTGTATTCCTTCTGGTTAGTGAAGTAATATTCTCAGGCTGAGGTTCAGTAAATAGAAAGATTCCGATTCACCCAAACTTTGTCTTTAAGTTTATTCCATGATTGACATTATTTTAATAAGGAGGAAACAGCCCAAGCTTGTCTGTGGTCACTCTGCATTTCCACTGCCAGGCATCTACCCATTGGGAGATTCTTTAGACTTCTTCCAAGATTGCAGCTTTGTTCATCACCACCGAATTAGAATAAGCTCAGTGCGTTTCCTATTGATGGGCCAATCTGAAGTTCCTGGCCTGGAGGGGCATGGGTGAATAAAAGCTAGTGTCTGCACATTTAGGGCACATCAGAGAACAATTGTGCAGTGTGCAATTACTTGTTCTCATTAGATACTTTTTAAACATTTGCAGGCTTGCCAGGGGCAAAGATGGGAGGATTCAAGAAGTCGACTGGAAACATTTTTTATTATCTCCGTCAGCCTATGAAAACGAATCTTCATTATTCTTTGTTCCAGAATCACCACTGGAAACCCTTGGTTGAGAATCCGTATCACTCCATAGTCAGTATCAGGAGTTCCTTAGCAGGTAGAATGACAGAGATTAACAAGGCATTTCTCTGCAAAGTGAAGTTCATACTTACTAGAATATCGAAAATCCAAACTGTACCCTATCATTGGTTGCTAAAGATGTGAAGACATTGAAATCCTCTATTAAAGACTATAAAGAGTCTGAGTTTAAAAAAAAAACAAAAAAAACAAGGCATTTCTCTAAACAATAAACTATAAACCACCAGATGAAAATAGTGAGTCTATTTAAGTCTGCACCATTTACCCAGTACATTCTCATAAATGATGTCATTTGTGTATTTTCCCTGTATGATCTCATATAGGAAATGAAGATACTTTGTGAATCCCATGCTGTACTTGAACAAAATATAAGGTTATAAAGTATATATTAATATTCCAATTCCATCTCTTAGTAAGTGCCTTTGTTAATGCTACTTATAATTTGCTGTCTGCCCTTCCCTTTTCTACCTCCAAATGGCACATAATCTGATTTTATAATAAATGTACAGATTGAAGAGGTGAGAAGTATTTAATATAAATATTTGCTGAGATTGGATGGCAGACATATGGCAAATGTATTTCACTATAGACAAATTTAAAAGAACACATTTACATAAGTGTGTGCTTGACCATGTTAGTCTTGGTAATTATTACCTGCAGAAAATTAGAAGGAGAAAGAAAGAACTGCAGTACAGCAACTCTTTTACTCTTACTTTGTCTACCATTTTAATATAACCAGCACACTATCACATTCACTGGTTGCTTACATATTACAAGCCTGTCCTGGAATCTATTATTCTCTAACTCTGACATCAGCTGCTACTCAGATGCAAAGCTTCTCCAAAAACAAACACTATTCTTTTCAAAGACCATCCCATATTCTTCATCCTGAATGTCTTAAAATGACAGCTGTCCTTAGATTTTTTGTTCTATACTTCTGCCATTGTATATTTTGCTGATAAATAGAAACTGTGTAATTTTATATGCATTTGGTATGTGATACAATATTCTGGATTAAGGATCAATATTGCCTAAAAGGACTAATATATCCACTGCCCATTTTCTTGTAATTGGAACAGCTAAAATTGATTTTCTTAGCAAGTGGCTTGTGCATTGTTGTCTTTACCTGATTTTATTCACAGTCTTTGGAATTTCTTCCTCCTTTCTAGCTAGACTGCTGTATCCTTTGACCTACACCTTTGTCAACATACACTTATCTTCTCAAACCTTGGTACACTCGTTCTACTTTCTACTTCCATGAGTTCAAGGTATCGTGTGCATGTGTGTGGGGGGTGGGGGTGGGTGTGTGAGTGTGTGTAATTTTTATTCATTCTTTGATATTTCCATACGGTGTATTTTGATTAGACTCATCCTCTTCCCCATTCTCAGTTCCTTAATTCTTCCCAGGTTCACCTGCACCTTACAGATGCCTCTAATGTTTTGTCCACCCTCTTTTTTTAAGCATCCCACGGACTATAATTTGTATTGCTTATGTACTCACAGGCATGAGGACATCCAGTGGAGAATGGATGAACTACCAGACACCACAATCTCGAAGAAAATTGATTCTCTGTCCCACAGTAACTCTTCAGTTGTGGGGATGCTCGTGAGCCCTCCCCACTTCATGTTAGAGCGTTGATTCGCTTGACCCTGTGTAGGTGTTGGGCAAGCAACCATAGCTGCTGTGAGTTTAGAAGACACCTTTTCACTATGGTCTTTCCCAAGCTCTGGCTCCTGTAGTCTTTCTATGGAATGTTCCACCAAAGCCCTTGAGCCATTTGTGATTCAGGTCTCCGCTAACACACACTTCTCTGCACTTAAAATAGTTGTGATGAGATTTAAGAGTTGCACTTGTCTTTGCATCTAGATAAACAAATTTAGAGGGCACTATTTCACTTAGTAAGATAATGGTAGTGGACTCACCCATAGGGCCTGTGAATTACCCAACTGTGGGTTTTTGGTCTTATGGAGAAGACCTTAAATCCAATCAGAACGTAAATGGTTAATTCCATAACATTTGTGTCACTATTACACCCATGCACACATCTTTCCAGGCCAATGAAAAATGGGGAAGGAGGTTTAAGGTTTAAGTTGGGAGAAGGATGGGAGGATAGGGCAGACAAATAAGTGGGAAAGGATAAATAATTCAATGCATGAAAAATAATGGAAAACTATTATAAGCTTATTAATATATATTAATATAAAATGTTTAATTGCAGTCACCCTACACAGAGGGAAAGACTCCTCCTAGAAGTCATAAATTTCCAAATAAAAAGCCTAGTGCCAGGTGTTGAACACCTCACCTTGAGTTTTTGGTTAGAGGTGTCCCAGAGACCTGCAAAGCAATATAAGGTATTGCTACTGCTTTTGGTTGATAGTAAGACACTATTGCTGAAGATACCATACACTTCAGTCACAGGACATGGAAAATAAAGTTGGTACTGACAGAAAGTTTCCTCCCAGCTGGCTCGAGTTTCCTGTACAGGAGGTGCTACAGAAGCTGCTGGGGGCAGGGGTGGGGTTCATTAAACTCTTTACTAGTCTGTGAACCCTGTGAACTGCAATAAAGAGTTCAGTGGTTTAAATCCCATATAAAGCGAGATTGACTGATGATTTGTCTTTCAGTTCAAGTTTTATTTTACTTACTATAATATCTTCCAACTTCTTCCGTACTTAGTGTGTAGCTCTAAATATTTTCTTCTTTCATAAGGATGGGTGGTGCCACACTGGATATATATAAACTTTCTCTATCCATCTGTCCTATTTTCTAATGTCTTACTGCAAGTAGATTGCATACTTGCCTTTCTCTATAAGGGATGTCTTCAATGCATTTTCTCTCTCTTTTTTTTTTAATTTAAATTAGGAGCAATCTTGTTTTACATATCAATTCCAGTTCCCTCTCCCTCCTATCCTCTCATGCACCTACTGACCCCCCCTCCATCCCCTTTCTGCTTCCCAGGGAGGGGAGGCCTTCCATGGGGGATCATCAAAGTCTGCCACATCATTTGGAGCAGGGCTTAGACCCTCCCCCATGTGTCTAGGCTGAGAGAGTATCCCTCTGTTTGGAATGGGCTCCCAAAGTTCAATTTGTACACTAGGAGTAAATACTGATCCACTACCACAGGTCCCATATGCTGCCCAGGCCTCCTAACTGACACCCGCAAGCAGGGGGCCTGGTTTGGTCCTATGTTGGTTTCCCAGCTATCAGTCTGGGGTCCATGAACTCCCCCTTGTTCAGATCAGCTGTATCAGTTGCATTTCCCAAGCATGGTCTTGACCCCTTTGCTTATCACTTCTTCCTCTCTGCAGCTTGATTCCAGGAGTTCCATTCAGTGCTTAGACTTGGGTGTCTGCTTCTGCTTCCATCAGCTACTAGATGAAGGCATATAAGTAGTCATCAGTCTCATTGTAGGGGAAAGGCATTTAAGGTAGCCTCTCCACTATTACTTATATTGTTAGTTGGGATCATCCCTGTAGATCTCTGTACATTTCCCTAGTGCCAGATTTCTCTTTAAACCTATAATGGCTCCCTTTATTAAGGTCTCTCTTTCCTTGCTTTCCTCTATTATCCCTCAACTCAGTCTTCTTGTTCCCTCATGCCCTCCTCCCCTCTCTTCTTCTCCCCTTCTCTTTTTTGAACACAAAACAAATTTACATTGGAATGTGTTATAGAATCAATGGAGTGAGACTTTATCAAGTGTGTTCCTCTCAATTTTGAAACATGAAAGATAGGTATATGACAATGGACTGAATTTCAAAGTAGCAGAACACTTTTAAAAGTAAAAGTATAAAAATATATCACTTTCTCCACTATGTTACAACATATTCTATACCAACAAACTGTCATTCTCTCTCTATAATATAATTTTTGTACCTGAAATTTTTTATTACATCTTTTTAAATTAATTGTTTTTCATTCTTTTTGTTTAAACTGTCTTTCTACTAGCACTTAAAGGTAAGAAAGTCTCATGTTTTTTTACTTATTTATTATATTTATTGTTGAATAAAAGAATATTAAGAAATTTTTGTTAGTCTTGCAGTGAACCCTGAATGCTATAGAACCAATTTGCCCCACAAACTGTGCCCACTGATACAATAATGGCATGACCACTGTCAAAGTTTGTTTTTTATTGTGATAAACACCATCATCATATTCAAGTTAGAAAGGAAAATGGTTATTTCATCTGAAGCATATAGACCAATATGAAGAAAAGGCAGTGCAGGAACTCAAGGCAGGAACTTGGTGGCATAAAGTGAAGGAAAAAACAGAGTTCATGGAGTAGCACCTCTTACTGGCTTGATCTCCATGGTTTTGTCCGTTTTCTCATACCACCAAGGACTATTTACCTAGGAGTGATAATGTCCCCAGTGGCCTGGGCCCTCCTACATCAGTCATTAGCCAAAAAAAAAAGTTCAACAGATATATCTACAGACAATGTGATGGATGTTTGAGGTTTGTGGTGTTTTGAAAGGAAATGGCCCCAAAGAGAGTGGCACTATTTGGAGGTGTCACCTTGTTGGAAGAAGTATGTCACTTTGGGGGTGGGTTTTGATGTCTTTTTCTCAAGCTTCACTTAGTATGACAGTCAGTTAACTTCCTGTTGCCTCTGAGTCAAGATGTAGGGCTCTTAGCTCCTGTACCACATCTGCCTGCACACCGCCATATTCCCTGCCTTTAAGATCTCTGAAACTATAATTATATACTTTATTTACAAATAAATGCTTTATTTGCTGCTGTCATGGTGTCTCTTCACAGCAACAGAAACCCTAACTAAGACGGGGCTCTTTTTATTTATTTATTTTAATTGAGGTTCATCTTCCCAGATGACTCTATCTTTTGGCAAATTAACATAAAAACAATAACCATTATGTGGGTGACCAATCACTTTCTTATTGGGTTGAGGACTGCTCTACAGAAAGGAATTTATGTGTATATTGTAAATCTAGGCAAGACCCAAGCCTCAGGAGGAATGTCATAAGCCATAGAAGGAAGTCTATTGTTGGTATTTTGCTAAATGGACATGGTATTAAGTTTTCTTTTAAACGCTCAAACCTAGATTAGTGCTGCTCTCAATTTAGGACAGAGAAGCTTCATGCAATAATGGACAATAGTCAATGCAGGGACTCATAACTGGTCAAACTGATAAGAATAATGAGTGTTGAGTGCTCAATTCAGGACGGGATAATCATATAAACCCCTTGCTACAGAACAGGAAATGCCATGGACAATGAATGGGGCAAAGAGAATGTTAGGAGGCAGAGGATGGGGAGAAGTACTGAGAAATGTTGTCTTCTGGACATGACTTGGCTGTTATACTCATGAACTCACTGCAGCTGTGGTTACTTACACAAGCCCTGCACAAGGTCAACCCAACAAGCTCAACCAATATTCCAGTAGGTAGTACTATGGAGATTCACTATGTTACAAGGAGAAAAGGAGAGACCATGAAGTTGTGTGTGCGTGTGTGTGTGTGTGTGTGTGTGTGTGTGTGTGTGTGTGTGTGTTTGTGTACTGGGTATAGTGAGAGATGCCTAGTAGTCATAGTATGAGGGAGTTGGGACAATATGATCAAGATATATTACAAAAATTTGTCTAAGAATAAATATAGTTTTTCTAAGACAAAACATAAAAAGGAATTCTGTGGTTTTTGGTTTTTGGTTTTGTTTTTTTTTTTTTGCAGAATTGTGTAATGAGGTATTCTGATTACCAGGGGAAATGTCAAACTAGACACATCCAAGAAATATGAATAAATATAATCTGCCTAATAATCCTGTTTTAAGCCTAATATATACTTTACTTGAATGACTCAGAAAGAAATTCAAGATCATAGAACCCTCAGGGGCAGCATGGTTTATTATGGAAAAATATGCAGAAGTGTCAGTTAATAGAGATTTCTGATTATTTGAGAAATACACTTTACATTTAAATGTAAAATCTGTTCATGCAAAGTGCTTTATAAGAAGAATTCTATGCATCATTCCAGGGAAAATAATAGAAGTAAACGTCCGAAGGTCACTTTCTTGAACTCCAGAAACTTCACAATAGAATAAATTAAAACTTTTTCAAAAGTACTTCCTTATTTCTGCCTATGCCAATAACACCATCTCTACTTTCTTTTGCTATAGGCCAACAAGACACAAAGTTGAGAGAGAAAGATATTTACAGTAAAATCACAAGCCTTGGAATACAGACAAATGATTGTCTGCACTCTTGGCTGCTTTGCAACAGACATAATGCTTGGCCCACTGAGGAGGAAGGTGGACAACCACATAAAGCAAGCAGGACTGCTCAGTGTACATGCTCTGTTCTCAGAAAATGTTCCCTGTTCATATTGACTCTGCTAACTTTGACAGATGTCTAGAGATGACACCCTATTTTCTCAGATTTGATGAACAATCCTACTCAGTTAAAATGGACTATAGCCATTGCTATTGGCTATTTGCCCTCACAGAAAAACCCCAAATCTCTCTGGTCTTTGCTCCCATCATGGAACTTGTGGTGGAAGCTGCATGGGATAGTAGTGGGATGGCTTTCGTGTCAGTCTGAATGTTCTCTATAAATGTAAGTCTGGGCAACTTTTCCATTTCTTCTTTAAGAATTTTCCATTTTCAAGCAAACTAGATGCCCCTCAACTGAAGAGTGGATAGAGAAAATGTGGGACATTTACACAATGGAGTACTATACAGCAGAAAAAAACAATGGAATCCTGAAATTTGCAGGCAAATGGATGGCACTAGAAGAAACCATCCTGAGTGAGGTAACCCAGTCACAAAAAGAGAAACATGGCATGTACTCTCTCATATATGGATTTTAGACATAGATCTGGGGAGTGCCAGCCTACATTCCCATGGCCAGAGAGTCTGGGAAACAGAACCTTCATTCGGTGGCTGATAGAAGAAAAGCAGACTCCCTCGGTTAAGTACTGAGCTGAACTCAAGAAATCCAGTGACAGAGAGGGAGGACTGATGCCCAAAGGGGTTAAGACTGGGTTGCCTTAACCCCCAGAAACAGCTAACCTGACAAGGAGTAGCTCTTGAATCCCAGACTGATGACTGGGAATCCAGCATGGGACTGATCAAGACCCCCTGAATGTGGGTGTCAGTGAGGAGGCCTAGGCAATCTGCTGAGCATTGGGTAGTAGTTCAGTATTTATCCCTGGCATACAAATGGTCTTTGGACTCCCATCCAACAATGAGAGATGCACTCTCTTGGGGGAGGGTCTAGGCCCTGCCCTGGATGAAATGACAGACTGTGGACACCCCCATGGAGGGCCTCACGCTCCCTGGGAAAAGGAGGGAGTATGGCAGGGGTTGGTGTGAGGGCTTGGGAGGATAGGGAGAGGGACCTGGGATTGACATGTGAAGCAACCTTGTTTCTAATTTAAATTTAAAAATAAAAATTTAAAAAAAGAAAAGAATTTTCCATTTTCAGTCCATGGGCTGCATAAAATTTGCAATCGTTCTAGTCACCAGACAAAGCTCTGAATGTTTATTTAAACAGCTTTTGTGTTTCTCATAAACTTCCTTTCCATTTCTTTACTGCCGGTTCCTACAACATTTCCAAATACCTGATTCCCATTGTCATCATTAGTGATTCTATTCGGTTTGGAGTGCCCTGCAGTGTACTTAGGTAGAACATGGAGTTCTATATATTGTTAACGTGGGATTCCTCTTATTGTAGAGATGGCTCCTACCAGCACAGCTAATGAATTAGAAAAACTCTGCTGCAATTGGGCTTCAATTCATTAAACTATCTTTGAGGGGAATTTGTTTGTTTTATATTAGAACAGTGTGTAATGTTTCCGACCTGGGCCGGTTCACCCCTCCTTAGGCAGCCTGATGGGCGCGCCTCCCCCTTCTGGGAAGTCACCATATTGACGCCGAACTTAGTGCGGACATCTGATCGGCATAGTGCACTACAGCCCAGATCTCTTGAACTCAAGCAATCCTCCATCTCAGCCTCCTGAGTAGCTGGGACTACAGGAGTGCACCACCGTGCCTGGCCACTGAGTAATGTTAAGCTGGCATGTAAGATGGTTGAGCTGGTAAGTGTTTGCCACCCGGTCACATGATCTGAGTTGGCTGCCTAGGACCCACATGATGAAAGAGAAACTGATCACACAAGTTGTACTTTGACCTCCACACTCTTGCCATGGCATGTAAGCCCATTTCTTAAGCTAAACTTTTAATTTTCTCTGAATCTGCAAGGCTTTTTTTTCCCCCTTGCACTTCCTCAGGGATCTTCTTAGGATAGATGGCTTGCTTTTCTCTTCATTCATCGCTCTCTCTCTCCTGTTTTCATATCTGATAAGCATTCATCCATTGCTTTTATACTATTTTCTACCTCTAATATTTTCTGATACTCTTAAGTCAATAAATTACATTTAATTGTGCCTTATTTTGAGATTATAACTATATGCTCCCTTCCCTTTCACCCTTCCATATTATATATGTATATATATTTCACTCATTGTTAGTGATGATGAAGAAAAAATCATATTTATGTTTTTAATTTAAGACTTTCATTTAATCTCCATGACAAAAAAATGAGTAACAAAGTATAGCACACTTATGACATTTTAAGAAATAAAAACCAGAGTGAATGTAGAGAGAAGGAAAAGCCTACTAGTAAATACTTATGTTGAATGTCGTTCAAAGACAGAAATATTATGAAGCAAGAACTGTGGGCACATTTTTTGTCTAAGCACATCGATTTTATTACATATATTTGGAATCTTCACACGATTTCTGAATGTCACACAATTTACAAGAATAGTGATTTATGGAAAAGAAAATATTATCTGTCTTTAGTTAAATATTTCATTACCTGAATTTCTACAGGCATATTCTTATCAGGAGAAAATGAAATAAAAATCTCTATCTATCTGTCTATCTGTATCTGAACACTCCATCCATCCATCCATTATTTGTCATTCTATTATCTATCCATCTACTTTATTGTTCTCTTTTTGTTTAGTGTCCTGTTTCCTTACATAACTGACCTAATTTCTTTACCAATTTTGAGAAGTGGGTTAACGTAGAAAATGCTGTTAACCTTTTTATTTCTCCAAAAGTGATTTTTAAAAACTACTACTGGGCCCAACAACTATGTATATTAATTGTGTATAATTTTCTATAGTGGTCTCTCTATCTGTTGCTAAGAAAAGTTTCCTAGATAAGGGGTGAAGATTACACTTGTCTATAGGAAGAAGATCCAGTGTTTATAGACTATTGATAGGGATTGTGCTGGTTTCATAAACGAGTGTGTTTATATTCTCCAATAACTATAATGTCACTAGCACAGTTTTTTGTGTATACATGCAATAGTGAAAAAAAGGCCATGAATTTGAAGGAGACTGGGGAGCAGTATGGAAGGAATAAAGGGAGGAGAGGAAATGTTATAATTAAAATACAATCTCAAAAACAAACAAAAAGAACTACTACCGATCATAAATCTTTTGAATAAATTCAAGTAGATTCTGTCCTTTTCCTTCCTCTTAAGTTTCAATATTGTACTTACACTATTTCCTTGTTTAAAAGGAACTGTGTAACATTATATTACCTAGTATGTGGCAGGATTCTGGTTGTGTAATAAATGTAATAGGTTGGTAGATGGACAGGTGATAGATTAGTATAGTTTCTAGCCTACCTGAGAAATTAACAACATGTTAACTGATAGGTTGTATACCACTTGGGATTAATTTTTAAAAATACCTTTGCTAGTATGACAGATTATAATTATTATTTGAATTTATCCAATTCTTCATGAGATTACTCTGGGAAATATTTGAGGATAAATATGGCCAATATGAAATTGCCCTGTGTTGTAACGTACATATGACAAAATGGCCAAGGTAAGAGTGTGTATTTCCCTGGATATTACCTCTCCTCCAAACAAGTTCTGCTACATTTATCTGCTGTAACTCATACTGAGACATATAAATGACTTATCTAATATGCAGGTGTGTTATGACTAGGTAGTGGCTGTTGTCGTAACTATGTAAATGTGAATTTTTAAATACTTGTAGGTTCATGTTCTAGATCTTAGAATTTATAATACAAAATTTCAGAGAAAAGCATTGATTTAAAGGATGATTGAAGATGGAGACCCTCATAATGATACAAAATGTTTGATGAACTTTGCATGTATTTAATTTGTAGTCAAGTTATTTTAGTTTTGTACCTCTTGGGAAATATAAAATTTTGTGGCAGATAGACTAAGTTTAATATGCTTTGCTTTATTTGAAGTGATTATTCCTGAGGTTGGATTGTGTATGTACATTTAATTAGTATCTGTCAAACAAGAACCATTTCAGAGTACCTGCTATAGGGAGTAGATTTACCTGAAACATTAATTGTAGGTTTTATTTTTAAGAAGGTATATGATCTAAGAAGATACAGTGGAAAAATGAAAGATTGTGAAAACCGGCAAAGATTAAGTGGAGAATATTTATTTGCAGTGTTGGTGCATGGAACATACATTAGAAAGTTTGTTAACTGATAAGAAAATGCAAGATTAAATTATGAAGGCATAAACAAGCTTGAAGAGATATGCCTTCAGATTGTGGCCTTACTACTATTTTAATGTTATACCTCCCGAGAAGGCACTTTTGTCTTCTTTTATGAACTTTTCCTAACCCAGGAATACCTGCTTACAGTGCTGTATCTCTCATGAATCAAGAATTAAAACATGCTGGCATTCAGCTAGAGATAAAAGGAAGTTGTTAAGTGGGAGCAAATAAAAAGATTTTTACAAATTTGAGATCTATAAATGTCTATTACACTGGAAGTTAAATTAACATGGGACATGAATAAAATATTCTGAATAATTTTGTGTTTGTAACAGTTAATGATGTATATTATAATATTAATACTCGGTATTAAAACATGTTATACTCATTTTGAAATATAAATATAGTTTTCTGAGAGATATTTAAAATTCTGTAAGCATAGCAAGTATAAAAATGGGTGAACTGTGGGCCTGTAAACATTCAAAGAGATATCTTTACAGCATTATTTACTGTAGTCAAGATACAGAAACAATCCAAGAGCTTCATCAAAATATGACTGAAGGGAGGTGTCCTATGGCTGACATGGGAATTTTGTTAGATTTCCTATGACCATTATCATCTATGCAGTGTAACTCCTTTTAAATTTTAGATTTGAGTATGTGTGTAAGACCATAAAATAATAATGTTTTCCTGCAGCTTTTTAAAATGCCTCTAATATTAGATCCCTCCTTCCTCCTTCTCCACTGGCATTATCCTCGCCCTCCCAGCTGGAGTTCCCTGCATTTCCCCCATTGCACACTGCATACACATGTGTCCTGCTATTTTCTTTCCTAGAGCCTCTTCTCCCTTGACTCCCAAGGTTCTTTTCTGCTTTCTTGGCTTCTGCAATCACTTCATGTTATAAAGAAATCTAAAGATTTGCAGCTAGCATCCACAAATATGAAAGAGCACGTGGTGTTTGCCTTTCTGTGTCAGGGTTACCTTGATTAGTACATTATTTTCTAGTTCCATCTGTTCACTGGTAAAATTCATGATTTCATTTTTTCAGCCATATAGAATTTCATTGTGTACATGTATTACCTATTCATTAGTTGAAGGACATTCGGGTTGTTTACATTTTCTAGTTATTGTGAATAGAGTACTAATGAACATGGACAAGATGCACCCATGAATTCTCAACAATATGGTTGCCTAAACATGACCTGAATAGTGGCAATACCAGTTGGAATGTCAGGATGTAAGGGAGAAACTTCAGACGGTTCCACCCATATACAAAGAGATACAGGGTGCATTTTATGACTGATGATGCAGAGAGAATCAGTTTTATCTAGGGATTAGCTCCCTGGTAGGTTACACAATCCCAAGTGTGTAAACCATAAGCACATGTACATATGAATGACATTAAGAGCACTGGGTAGGTTTTATGTACATATGTATGTATATAATAATAAAACTAAAGAAGAGGTTATTAGTTTGAGAGTGAATGGGAGTCCTACAGGAGTGCCTGAAGAAAGAGAGAGAGAGAGAGAGAGAGAGAGAGAGAGAGAGAGAGAGAGAGAGAGAGAGAGAGAGAGAGAGGAGGGAGTAGTGGTAATGATTTAGATACAATATCTGTGTATGAAGTTCTTAAAAACTTTTACATTAAAATTAATTTTAAATTGAAATTAAAACTTCTCTGATTCCTGGACTCCTAGGGAATATAGGGTATGAACTCACTTTCTGGCATAGACCTCAAGTTAAAGCAAATACTTTTTGGCAAGTTCCACAAATTCTGTACTACAATTGCCTCAGCATATCTTGAAGGCAGGACAGATTGTAGGTGGAGAATTTTGTGCCTGGGTTGGTGTCCAGGATTCTCTTTCTGTACCCTATAGAGTACCTTCTCCTGCCAAAGTGACTAGACAGAATATAAGGGTGAAGGCTCCATGCTGGCACCAGCTCGACATCTCTACATTCAATTAGATGTGAGGTTGCTGTCCTCAGCAATGGGGCCCTGTTTTTCAGAAAGGAACCCTCTGTCATAGCACCAGCCAGGGTTATTTAGGGATCTCCTTGACCAACAATTCAACCAAATATAAACCAGTCCCACCACTGGAAACCTTGCCTGGCTACAAAAGATGGCCATTTGCAATTCCATATCCTTCATTACTAGGAGTCCTCACTAGGGTCACCTTAATAACTTCTAGGAAAAATTTTAATGCACTAAGTTTCCCCAGCTCCCTTCACAGCTTCACATAATGCCCTCACTGCGACTCCATTCAGGGACACCTCTGCCATGCACCTGGCTTCAACAGCTATCCTTAGTCACAGAGGGAGATTCCATAACCTCTTTCTTCTATACTTGACTCTAAAGCCAGAACCATGTGGCCAAAGCAGCCGAGTTCTGCTGTTTTCTGGGGCTGGAACATGGCTCCTCATTCAATTACATCTTCATTGGCTTTCTAGTTTTGGTGGTTTCCTTCACTTCTGAAGCTTGGTTGTCCTGAAACTCTGTTTGTAGACTAGGCCAGTCTCAAACTCAGAGATCCACCTGCCTCTGTCTTCCGAAGACTGGAATTACTGGAATTAAAGGCATGTGCCACCTTTCCTGGACCTAAGCTTTTCTTTAATTCCTTTTCACAAGTTAGAAGCTTAGTCTGTCTGCATGCTGCCATGTGTCTCACTATGATAATAATGGACTCAGCCTCTGAAACTGTAAGTAAGCTCCAATTAAATTAAATGATTGCCATGGTCATGGTGTTTCTTCGTAGTAATAGAAACCCTAAGACACATATCATACTACACGTTCTTATCGGGTGTTGTTGAAGGTTATTATCTTTATTGAAGTGCACATCACAGTTGTTTTACTAAGTTCAAACTCACCACATTGTAAATATTAAAGATATGTGTTTCTTTCTGTTAGAAGCCAACATAGCTACTAAAAACTGATGAAAATTCACAGAAATTCATAAGCAGTTTAGCTGTATTCATGAATTACCTTCATGTCATGGAAAAGGAGAATCAGCTTCTTGTTGTGAAGGTTGGTCACCTTTCTTGGAAATAAGAACATTATTGCAGAGCTCTTAGGATTTGTTAGATACTAGGCTTACTCTTTATGGTTGTTTGTTACCTGAGATTTCACAGCCAGAGCCTATTTTGCTCTTTTCAAACGTAATCTTGCTGATTTAAAAAATCCCATTTGAAAAGATTTCTTGAATACTAGAAACATTTTGAATCCAGCTGGGGACAGAAGGGAAGGAAAGGCGGCTTGTGTGTTGGTTCTGCCAAAGCATTCATGGCAGAGTCCCCCAGCCACATGCAGCATGATGCAGTCAGGCTTGCTTGGCGGATTTAGTTTCTGAAGTTGGAAAAGGCTACAAGAAATAAACTTAACTGAGTTTATAGAGATCAGGTGTGATGTTACTGATGATGAAACCAACCCACTCTAACATTAGCGTTTTAAACCAATAAACATGTACTTGTGTTGCAAATCTGTAGATTAGTTGAGGGTTCTTCCAGTCTTGGCTAAGCTCTGTTATGTGTCTCACAGGCTGACTCTAGGGTGATTTCGAATAACTTCCACAGATACATTTGTACATGTCTCACCTTTCAATAAACTAGCTTTGGTACAGTCTCATGAAAAACAGCAGGAAAGCGAAAACAACAGTACCAGTGAATTTCAATTCTATATTTGCATATTTGGATACATTACATGATTGACTCCTAGAGAGAGGGTGGGAAGGCCATGCAAAGATGCATGAGAAAAGACATTGGGACATTGGGACAAGTAGTAGCAAAGAATTAGAACCATTTTTCTAATTAACTACTGTGATTGTCTCAATATCCTAACTGCAATAGCAGAATATTCATGTTGTTTGTGATCTGCTGCTTTCAGAGCACAGAACCACTACACAGCTGTTACAGCCTCACAGGGGAGTGCAGAGTCAAAAACGCACTACCTTATGACACCACATCACATCCCATTTCATTCTAGTAATCAAAGCTCACGCTGGTGACTAATCATAGGGAAAAAAAGCCATTTGGGAGCATTATTCTGATACCAAGATCTCCTGAAACTCTAACAACAAGGCAATCCAGATTTCCATAGCTTTATCTCTTAGGAGAGATAAAGAAAGCACAATTAAATGTTGAGTTATTGCTCTCAAGCAACCCATTTGTGAAGGATAATGATCTCACCTAGAAGATAAAAGTTTTCATATGATTAGGTTCTTCAACTCGAGAAGCGTTATCAAACACCTGAGCATAATATGTAAAAGACTTTCCTTTAGTTCTTCGAGCTAATGAAGAGGGATAGCATCTCTAAGGAGCCTTCTGACACTGGAAGGTCTTCTAAAAGTGCCTCCCTGGTGTCTGCAGTTACAGGTTATCACTTAGAACCACTGTGTTTTGTTCAAGAACATTTAGTTTATTTTCAAGATGTGGTATAAATTCTTCTTGTTGGGCTCCATTGCCTACCAAACACTATCACTCAGCTCATAAATTGTACAGCACAATAAACAGTGGGAAAACATTTTTTTCACTGGCTCTATTTTCTTCTAGCAGCCGAAAACTCTCATTCCCACTTACTGTGATTTGCTGTCACATGGATTTTGACAAGCCTCTACCAGTTTTATAGTCTGGCGATAAGCACCCCATATTTCATCCAACACTCGAGGCTCTTCAACAAAAATCTAGTAGCTCACTAAAAACAAAACCAATGTGATATAATTAATTAATCATAAGCATAGCCTCCGGTTTAATGAACTTTTACCACGGCTTAATTGTTGTAAATATTTTGAACAATTATTCTAACTTTCAGGAGACGGGAGCACAGGGTAAAGCCAGTTCTCAGAGATCACTCATTGGAATAGAAGTGAAAGGAATTGAGCTCAGTTTAGGAATCACTTCCTATGCTGCAGTCTGAAACACTGGAAAAACTACAAAGCTTATCTCCTTAGATGCCCCTTGTTCAGAGATCATTTCCTCATGCTATCTTGTCTCCAGTTTCTGAAAAATAGTGTCATGGCTAGTGCCAGTCACTTGGACTTGAGAGAATAGAATTCATTCCCCTGCACTGCTATTCTATATCCCAGATTTAAAATATTATTTTTGACTTACTATCATGTGTTGTACATACATACATACATACATACATGCATATATGCTGTATGTATATGAGTACACACAAGGCATGACACTTGTGTAGAGGTCAAAAAACAACTTTGTGGAGTCAGTTCTTTGCTTCCACCTTTGCATGGGTGACAGGTCTTCAGGCTTAACATCAAATACCTTTATTAGCTATGTCATCTCTCTGGCCAGCTTTTCTGAATAGAATTTACCTTAAAGAGTGTTATAGTATCTACTATATTACCTGTTCTGGTTTAGGGTCTGAAAATCACCTACTGGGTCAATATTTTCTTCATGCTCAACAGACCCTGATATTGATTCACCATGTCATGCCAGGCTTGGAGACCTAAGGCAACAGGTATCGTGCACATGGTGATTTGGGTCACCATCCTTTATCTGTCAAGGGTCTACAAAGTAGTACTTTTGAAATTTGTACTTTTATCTCTTGTCCACTTAGAATCCAGGGTGATCAAGCTATACTCATCCTTGACAATCATCCATCCTTTCCTTGCAATGTGTTAGAATTCAGATATTCCTTAATTTCAGAGAATTTATTGTTATTTATATGAAACTTTTCAGTTAGTGTTTTGGAAATCTTCTGTTTTTTTAAAATAATGTTCCACTGTAGTCTTGCTTTCATGTTTATTTTTTTTCAAGTTGTTTAGATTGCCCATCATCTGTATTTAGTGCATTTATCTCATCCCCAAGTCATGTTTGTTTCAAGCACAGCTGTCTTCTAACTTATTTTGAATTCTTACATATATAATGGGCTCTCAATTTATTTCATAGGCTCTGTTACTTTATTATCATTGGGGCTTTTTTGCTGTTGTTTTTTTTTTAATTTTATTTCCAGTTTAAATTTAGATAAGAAACAAGGTTGCTTCACAAGTCAGTTCCAGGTCCCTCTCCCATTCCCTCCCTTCCTCCCGTGCCCTCCCCCCCCCCCCGTTATCCCCTCATTTCCCCAGGGAGGGTGAGGCCCTCCATGGGGGTGTGCATAATCTGTCATTTCATATAGGGCAGGGCCTATACCCTTCCCCAAGAGTTCAGGGTGAGAGTGCACCTCACATTGTTCTATGGGAGTCCAAAGTCCATGTGTATACTTGGGATGGGTACTGATCTGCTGCCCAAGGCTCAATAGATTCCCTAGGTTTTTTTTTCAGGTTTTTTTTTGTAGATTAAGCCTCATTATTTTTCTCTACTCTAAAGAGCTAGTAGCAGTATTCCTTTGGTTCGTTTTTTTTTTTTTATTAGATTGTGCTCTTCTTTAGAATTGTGTAGCATTTTTGCATGTTTGTGAAAGAATTTTGTTGACTCTCGTGGGGTCTGCAAACTTTAGTCTGGATCCCTGGCTATCTCTACCTCTGCCAGGTGAGTGTCACCAGCTGAGTTATTATTTCAGACTCAACTGATTGGTTCTGAATGCTTTCCTGTTACTTGTTAAGGTGATACCAGCTAAGGAACAGAACAGTCTTTGTTGGGAAGAAAGGACTGGTTGCAGATTTTGTTAGTCTTGGACCATAGCATTGAGAAGACATCAGGAAGACTTGCTCTACAATGGTGGAGTGGACAGGAAGGGAGCAGATATGCACAGCCCAGAATCAGATATCAGTTTTTCACCTCCAGAAGGACCCCTACAGTCTATACATTGTTCAGTAAGCACAATTCTTAATTTTGCTTCACTTTTTTCTCTCTAGATTTTTTAATTTAAATTAAAAGCAATCTTATTTTACATATCAATCCCAGTTCCCTCTCCCTTTCTACCTCTCATCCCCCCCAAGGGTCCTCCCTCCCATCTCCCTTCTGCTCCCCAGGGAGGAGTGATGAGCAAATGGGTCAATACCAGGATGGAGAAACCCACAAAAACAGCTGACCTGAACAAGGGGGAGCTCATGGGCCCCAGACTGACAGCTGGGAAACCAGCATAGGACTGAAACAGGCCCCCTGATCATGGGTGTCGCTTTGTCACTTAGGAGGCCTGGGCAGTCTATGGGGCTTCTGGTAGTGGAACAGTATTTATCCCAAGTGTATGAATAAACCTTTGCTCCAGTTTTAATTACTCATTTTCCTTCATATAAAGTTGAAAAATGAAGCAAACTCAAATTGGTAAGATGACTGGGAAATTTAAAAAACTGACTGCCTAAAATCACATTCATGCAGCATAGCATTGGGCCCTTTCCTTAGTTGGGTATAGACAATTTTTTTCTTGTGATTACTACTTTTTACATAATTTCAATACCTATCCAAGGAGAGAGATATCTATATTTTTTTAACCTGAAAGTGTGGTACTGGTTTTTAATTAAGGGTTAACGTTGATTCCATAGAAACAAAATGTGTATTTTTTTTTCTTGAAAAATTGAGCTAATTCCCAATGTTTAGCTAAGTTTGATGTTGGCTGGGTTGCCAAGATGCTTAGTAGGACAGCCTCCTCAGTCTGATTTGTTTGTGAGAGCACCTGTCTCTCAACTTATTGGTCTCAGCACCAGGGGCTTTGTGTGCCTCTGTTATGGCCATAAGTAGACTAAAATTCTGTCTGGAATTAGATAACACTTGCAACTTAAAAACAAGTTCCTTTCTCAGACACAAAACAATATACTGTAGCATAAATGTGTTTCATCATAATGACAGCTTCTTACATCAACTGACAGAGAAGAAAGTAGGGAACAGGCCTGCACTTACAGACACAGGACTTTCTGTACAAGAACTGCAGTACAACTATTAAACCAACCAGTGACAAAAGTAGAACCACATGGAGCTGTGAAGCTTCTATCCAGCAAAGAAACCATTTGACTGAAGAGGTATCCATAGAATGGGGAATATTTTTAGCCATTAACTGACATCTGACAAAGACTAATATTTGAAATGTGAAAAAGAACTTAAAACAACAACAAAAAGCAAACAACCCAATTAAAAATGGAGCCTAGGGCAGAACAGAGATTTCTCAAAAGACGAAACACAAATGGCTGAATAACACGTTTAAAAATGATTCATATTTTAACCAATGGGGAAGTAAAAGAATTAAAACTACTTAGAGATTTCGTCTTACTCCAGTCTAAATGATCAAGATAAAAATAAAAATGATAACGAGTACTGATGTATACATGGGAAAAGGAAGCATTTACTCATTGGTGGTGGGATTGAAAAGTGGTCTAACCTCCATGGAAACCACTGTACAGATTCCTCCAACACCTGGGATGAGATCTACCACTTGATCTAACTATACCATTCTTAGGCGTATACCCACCCCCAAACTGTATCTTTCTAGAAAGATACTTGGTTTTCCAGGTTCATTGCTGCTTTAGTTAGAATGACAAGGAAATAGAAACATCCTAGATGCCTTCAAATGACAAAAGGATAATGAGAATACTGTACATTTACACAATGAAATATTATTCATCTGTGAAGAAAAATGAGAGTTTCAGGTAAATGGATGGATCTAGAAGCAATAATCCTGTGTAAAGTAACCCAGAAACAGTAAGACAAACACTGAATACTTGCTCTCATTTGCTGATGATAACTTTGAATCTTTAGATATTGGATTGCAAATAGATATCAGGAATGGGGGAACATTCAAGGGAGGAGAGATAAAATAGATCAGTATAAAGTGTATTCTAAATGGGAATAATGGAATAGATAGGGTGAAATTTGGGTGGCAGGGGAGGGGCCATGGTAGAGAAGGGAATATGTGGAAGGGTAACTAACAGGTAAGGCCTTTTGAAAATACCATAAGGAAATCCAGAATTATAGAAAGCTCTCAAAATATATGTACATACATTTATAAAAAAAGAATTTCAATGGAGTTAACCTACAACAGGGAACAATGCCCCATTAGACACCTTAGTAAACAAACAAACAAAAATGCCTAGTACTAAGAGAAGGTTACCTCTTTTGGAGTTATTAGCAAATAGCATCCTATAGACCTGAGGGTTTTTAGGATATTGGTAGTGAGGCTCTATTGCTAAAGGCACCACATACTTAAATAGTAGGTCATGGAAAAAATAAGGCTGACAGTCACTTGGAAATTTCATTTCTATTGACTAGCTAGCTTTCATGGTATTAGAGAGTGCTATGTACATTACTGGAAGGGAATCAATTCACCGAGCTGTGAACCATGAAAGCTACAGTAATAACTGACCTGAAAAGATATACCCACTGGTGCAGTAGTGGCACAGATATTTTAGGTGCAAGCAACTACTTTCTGGTTGGATTTAAGTCATGCTCAACCAGATGAAGCCTAGCCTACAACCATTGTTGGTCCAAGAACCTACATCAAGATAGGGAACCTATTACTATTGTTCTGCCAAATGGATATAAGACTAATATGACTCATTGCTCTACCAATAGATCTTTGTGTCTCTCAACCCACATCAGAGGAACTTCTCCTTGAAATAGATGCCAATTAAAATGGAGATTCTGAACTGGTCAATATACAGAGAATAAAAATATGTGGCATGCTCATCTCCATATTGGATGTAAAGTCAAAGTCCTACCTGGAAGTTTCAGGAATTGTCTCAGAAGAGGGGACAGAATGATTTTAAGAGCCAGGTGGTGGATAATTCCAATGAAACAGTGTTTTCCAGACAGTGTGCCAGTTGCACATATGAATTCATATAATTCACAGAACTGACATCACGCATAAAACATGCTCAAGTTGAAGGAAGATAAAATCCAAGTTCATAGTAGAGGGAGGAAGGCATGAAATCCTATCACTAATCAAGATGCTTTTTTTCATTTGATAAAGATAACAGCTGAGAGCTTAGAGTCCTTTTCCTTTAATGGTGTGATCCCTGGTAGACTAAACACCCCTTGGCAGGACTCACTCCCAAGGGTAGTTGGTCAACACAAACTGTATTTGGTGGGGAAAACAAGAAAACTTAAAGTTGAATGGGTAGAAAGATGAAGGCAGACAGATTAGATATGAGAGCAGTTAGGGGAGGTGAGCAAATGTGATCAAAACACATCATATCAAATTCTCAATTGGTTATTGAGAAATATTTTATTTAAAACTGCATTTCCTCTAACTTCCAAAGAAGGCCCAATATAATATTTTATGTGCTTTTCAAAAGTCAGATGTGGGCTTAAGGTGGTAGTTCACCAAAAGACTGGTTGCCTAGCGTGGTCAGGGGGTGGGGGAGGGGAATTAGGTTTAATGAATAAACAAAATAGATATTCATCTCAACAGGGATGCAATTAAAAGATAAAGTATATTTCAACTTTCATGAACTTAATGAACAGAATTATAAAATCCACTTCACTTGAAGTAAAACCGAAATATATGTGGACTCTTTTAGGATGCCAAAGTAATGCTCTTAATATATGGTAATAAAAACACTCACACACACGCACACACACACACACACACACACACACATGAGTATATGTGCCTATATAATTTTCAAAATAATACTGATTTTTGTCACAAAGTGATTCTAATTTATTTTAGATACTGAATAGAAAAAAGTCTTAAGTAAATTAGTGAAATATTAAGCATGTAATGAAAATTTTATTTTTAGTGACTAAATTAGGTTTTTATCTATCTACAATTTTCATACATCTTACTATATACATACATATGTTCTTTTAAATCCCCTTCAGAATTCCAATTAACTGCAAATTTTTTTAAATATAACTTACAAAGGTAGATTTGAGTATCATTTTGTTTTCCTTAATTGTTGATGTCATACCAATCTCTCCTTCCTCCAGAAACAGACAAGTGGAAAACCAAAGAGAACACAAACGCTCCTGGTTAAGCTACTAAGGAAACATCCCTTTAAGACTTTACATTCAGAAAACTTATAGCTTCCCCCTGAAAGTTATGCAGAAAAGCTTTTGTTCTTGCTGTAACCAACACAGTGATTTTTATTTAATCAGAAAAGTGAAAATCTAAGGAGTCAACATCATACACATGGGAACACACAGTGATCACATGACTTTGGGATGCAAATTAATGACATTGACTCGTTTACTTTAGAAAACCAGACCTTCTCTCCAACATGCTGACTGAAGAAAGTGAACATTTCCATTTGTGCATTTCTACTCCAATGGTTTTCATTTTGCAGAAAAGGATGTAGAAATCTCATAGATCAAACTAACTCCAGAATGCTGCCATCTCCCTCATGCATAATCATACTGATTCCATTTTCACACTGTTCTCCACCATCCACATTACAATTGCTCTCCACAAAAGGAAATCACAGAGACTGTGTTTTATTTCAGCGGAGATCGAAGCAGGTTGCAGATTGTAATTGTTTGTGTTGAGTTATGAGTTACTATTTCTCCTCAGCAAAGGGAGAGAGTGTTCTTCTAGTGAAGCCTGCAAAACATTCAACAACCTGGGATTGCTGTTCCTTACTTTGATCTTTTCTTCAGAAAATCAAACATTCTGTGGAGTTTGGTTTTTTTTTTCTGAAATTTTGTTTTTATCACTGTAATAAGTGCTGTGTTCTGTCTCTCTGTGTTAGGATAAAGAGAACTAGAAAAGTTAAAAATACGTCTATTATATTATGTAATTATTTTACTATTTAGCAAAAGCATGAAAAATTTAGAAAATTTAAAGATTTCCTTGGTTAATTAATTTATTCTACCTTCTCCCACAATGTCAGTGTCTGAATCCCCAGCAGTAGGTGAAAGGCTATGGCATTATGCTGGCCTGGCCTGTTACCTAGCAGGATGCACTCAGGCAACACTCTGGTCACCCCTTTAAAGGACGGAGCCCTGCCCGCTTATGCTCTTTTACTATTGTCTTACTCTCATAATCTCATCCTCTCTTACTCTCGTCTCTCTCTCTCTATCTCATCCTCTGTCATCTTCTCTCTCTGTCATGTCTGTCTCCTGCCCGCTTTGGTCTCGCTATAATAAACTGTGGTTAATATATGCTCTCCATGGCTTATGCTCCGTCCATCGTGTCGGTCCTTATTCCATATTTAACAACAGTAGGCACAGTAAGAATTAGCTAAATATCATTGTTTGATGCTTGAGTTTAATGGAATTTATAGAAGTATTAGATATTATTTTTGTACTTGTTAGCAAAAGTATTTTATATGTTGGTTATATGTACTCTAAGGATAGAATGGTAGTTAGCAGGGAAAGTAAGGGGTAAGAGGAAACTGATCATCAGTGCTAAGTTACAGTGTAGAAGAGTTATGTGATAAAATAACAATGGAATGATAATATGGTCTTTGTCTTAAAAACTAAGAAAAAAGATCGAAGCATTTACCACAAATAAATGATAAATGTTTGGGGTGACAGATATGTTTACCCTGATTTAACATAGCATACATGTATATATGTGTTGAAACAGCACATGGTATGCTTCATAAAGATGAAATATTTATGTGCTAATTTTAAAGTGGAAAAACAAAGACTTAACATCTAAGCCTGTCTTTCCTACAAGTTTTCGCCAGGCTCAGTTAATGGCAACTCCACCCTACCAGTTGATCCAGTGAAATGTTGAGAGCTAAACTTTGCATTAAATTATTTCACATTGGCATCTTCAGCCAAACCCTGCTGAATATACTTCTAAACCTGACAGCTTTGTTGCCAAGCTGTCTTGTCTGATACCTGGATGTCTGAACAGTAACTACTTTGTGGTCTTTCTTCCTTTGTTTGCCTCTTTCCAGCTGGTGATCCCGGTAGCTCATGAAGACTATATTATCACTTCCTCACCTCAAAAAACTGTAATAGCTTCTAGTCCTGTCAGGAGGGGCAGTCCAAATTCTGGCAATTACACAAAAGCCTGCATTCCTCAGGAACTTGTAAAGTCAGTTCTCCTCCACCGAAGGAGCCATTTCCTTGACACAGGCAGAAGGCACAAATGGCTCCCTGTGATGCCTATTAGCATATCAAGTGCTTACTGGCCTCCAGGCTCCCACAGTACTATCCCTCAATATGTAAAGTACCTGTTACACACTTGAAAGCACATGCTGGCATCCTACCTGACCTCTACCCTAAACTTCTCCTGCTTATGGGCTTCCCTCCCTCCAGCTAGCTACTCATTTCTCCTTATAACCCTGCTACTTGGGCTGTGCCTCCTCTCTTGATCTTCAAAGCTCTCTTTCTCTGTTGCAATCCCTCCCACTTTCTCTTCTCATGGCCATGCCCAGTCTGCTGCCCATGTTCAGTCTACTACTTTATTTCCCTGCTCTGTCCTTTCCCAGATGCCTCTGGCTATACACTCATATCTATAGATAAGCTTTCTGCATAGTAATCCCTTGGGGGCAGTCATATCATCAGAATAAGAAATTCAAGAAGAATTTCTTACTGTGACCTTAGGAAAAGATCTTAAGTTATGGCACTCTGGCCCCCAGAGATGTTCAGTTTAATGTCCTTCACTCTCACCAACCCACAAAGAATTCTGGATTTTCTTTTAACACTCCAGGTGTATTTCTGCTCCCTTAACCCGGTTTGATTTTCCTTTTAGATTGTTGATCTCCCAGGGTTCTTTCTACATGGCTCTCATTCTCATGCCTTTTTGGTTTATACTTAAATATAATTTCAATAATATTTCCTCTGTATTCTGTTTAAATTCATACCACCATTGCCCACATTGCATTTTTCTGCTTTATTTTCTTGCATAGTATTCATCCTCATCTTGCATACCACATTTTTAATACTTTTGATCATTGTCCATCTTTTCCAAAACAGGAGTCCATAAGTTTGAGGTTTTCTAAGTTATTCAGATGTGTACCAACAGAACAGGAACAGTATCTGAACCATGATGCATAGACAATAAGTATATGCATAGTGAATTGACAAATGCCAAGAAAAATTATACTTAAAATAAACTTTGAACTTTTTAAAACTTAGAGTAGATATACTATTTTGAATAGATTTATTCTTTTCAAACATTTTGCTTATGATGGTATTGAATTTAAATTTTATCATATTTCACAAAGCACATAAAGTGGGTACTTCATAAAATTTTCTGAGATTGACAAAAATTAATAGAAACAAGTTATATCCTAGGATGCACTAATCAAGTAAGAGCCATCAAGTTGGGATTAAAATCACATCAAATACATACTTCCAACATACAGCGAAGTTGAATCCACAGGCCAGACAGTGGAGAGGTGAAAAGCCTTGCTCAGAGACACTTTGAAGACAAGTGATGATACCAAAATGACCCGTGAGTGTGGTATTCTTCACAACTACATGCTGCGGACCAATGAGGTTATTTTCTAGAAAATAATAGGCTTCCTTGTATGTCTGTGTATGTATTTTAGGTGATCTCTTTTCTCAAAGTAACACATTTTTTTTTCTGTAGAGAATGCATGAACTGGTACCAAGATTACCTGGTTTGTTGTCTGATTCAGGACTGTCTTCTTCAAGGAGCTGGGTGTCATCATTCTAGATTCTCAATGGGCCCTGTGATGAATGTAGAGTTGCTTCTTTTTGCCCGCTACCTATCCCTCAGAATGTGTGTTCCACAACATAGTAGCCTGTTAGTGAAACATTTTTATGGGTGGCATAAAATCCTTTATGTATATAAAGTAACTTGAATGAGTGTATTTAAGGGTTTTTTAAATCCTTTTTGAACATTTCATACACTTTTTCTCTATAAATTTTACTTGAAATAGGTAAGAGAAAGAGACTAGAAGCAATTAGCACTAAGCACTTATACCAAAAGAAAACATGAGACACCACGTAGGCTGCCAGACGAGTAAGAAGTCTGGACCTTTTTCTCCGGTAAGATAAATACTTAGATTAACAATTATGGATTAAATGCTTAAGTCAGAGCTAGACAGTAAGAAACCATGCAAACAGGCAACAACTTCATAATTAATATAGTGTCTTGTGTGTTATTTGGGGGTTCAGACAGTGTGGCAGGGCCCAGGCGACTGGTGGGTAAACTATACACATATCCATTCTGTAAGCCTTTGTCTTTTTATATGCAAATTAAGACCATTAATACTGAGGGAGATTAAGTACCATTGAGTGTTAATTTTTGTTTGCTTTTGATTTGTTGTTGGTGGTGTTATTGTTTGTGGAGTTACCCTGCTGTTTATTTTGGCTTTTGGTAAGTTTGGATTATCTATTGCCTATATTTTTATGAGTGTAGTTAGCTTCCTTAGGTTGAAATTTTCCTTCCAGTACTTTTTGTAGGGCTGCATTAGTGGATATATATTGTTTAAATCTGTTTTTTTCATGGAATATCTTGTTTTCACCATCCATAGTGATTGAAAGCTTTGCTGGGTATAGTAGTCTGGGCTGGCATCTGTAGTCTCTTAGTGTTGTTAGGGGATCTATCAGGACTTTCTGGCTTTCAGAGTTTCCATGGAAAAATCAGGTGTGATTCTGATAGGTTTGCCTTTATATGTTACTTGGCCTTTTTTCTGTGCTGCTCCTAATATTCTTTCATTATTCTGTATTTTTGGGGTTTTTATTATAATGTAGTGAGGGCCTTTTTTTGTGGTCCATTTTATTTGATGTTCTGTAAGCTTCTTGTACCTTCATTGGCATGTCTTTCTTTAGGTTGGGAAAGTTTTTTTCTAGGATTTTTTTGAATATGTTTTCTGCTCCTTTGAGCTGGTTTTCTTCACCTTCTTGTATACCTATTATTCTTAGGTTTAGCCTTTTCCTACATTTCTTGAATTTTTTCTTCCATTTATTTAAAGGATCTTCTCATCTCTTCTTTCAGGGTCTCTATCATCTTCATGAATTTATTTTGAGTTCATTCTCTTCTGCTTCATCTGTGTTGTGATGTTCAAATCTTGCTGGTGTACAGTCCCTAGATTCTGGTGGCTCTCTGGGATCTCTGGGCCTGTAGACTGCAGCCAGCTTGACTCACCCTGATAGGACAGAGTGACAAGGAGCCTGCTAAGAGAGCAGGTCTACTCCCACCCCCACTCAGGGCAGAGGGCATAGGTATGCTCCAGGCCCCATCTTGGTTCCTATTTCCTTCTGTTTGCCCTCTCTCGTATCTCTGGACCTGTGGACTGCAGGAAGCTCCATTTGCCCTGAGAGGCCTGAGCAATCAGGAACCTGATGAGAGAGCAGGTTTACTCCTGTCCCTACTCAGCACAGAGAACAGAGGGCAGAGTACAAAGGACAGAGCTCCCCCCACCCAGAGAAGGAGTGCCTTAGACCTGTCTGCACCCACGGTGAGACCTGTCAGTGTATTGGACTTGCTTGCTCCCATTAGAAGAGAACCTTTAACCCGTACCCACCAGGAACGGAAGAGACCCCACCTGTGCACACTGAAGGAAGGGATGGGAAGACTACAATATAAGAACCAGTTCAATGATAGGCAGTGTATTTTCTTTGTGCTGTACTTGGATTTAGTCGAGGCCTCCTATAAGATAAACAAAGACCAAACCAACTGTTAGACATCTCCTGAACCCTTAATAATTTTGTTAGTTTGCGTTGCCTTAGAAATTTAGTTTCTTTCGTTAAGCATTTGAAATATATATCCCTTATGAATAATGTTGATTGCAAATATTTTTTTTCACATTCCATGGTCTTTTTGATTGAAAACCCTTTCTGTTGCTGAATAGAAACTTCTAGTTAAAGGCAAAAAAAAGAGAGAGAGAAGAAAACATATAGCATTAGATATTTTTAACCATAAATTATTCAACTTTAAAACAAAAATATAGAAAACGTATTTAAAAGAGAAAGAGAAATCTGGCTTTAGTTGAAGGACAATAAAACACATCATTTGGACCCAGTCTGTGCCCTCCTAAGAGAGAATGTAGGAGAACAGGAATTGTTCTCTGAAGACACAGATTAATACTAGAAAGAATTTTGGTGTACACACATCAGAAAGGTTATTAATGGAAGCAAGCTGCTGGCAAATGTACCCTCGACAAGAAAAATTTACATGTTTTACAACATTTTGGCCATAGTAAGAGAAATATGAAAGAAAAGTTCATATAAATTAGTCAATGAACATAAGCGTATTTAAAGCCACATTTCTCAATAAATTCTTTGCCATCTTATATACTATTTAAAGGAAACTTGGATCATCAAGATAAAGTTAAATAAAATTATTATTCTGGTATTAAAAATTTAAATATATTGATGTCACAGAGATGATAAAACAAAACCAATCCTAATAAATATTAACTGTTCCAATTATTCGATTTGAATTTGTGTGTCCCAGTTAGCCAATTTGAATTTGTGTAAAGTATCTCAAATGATTTTTTTCAATTGTGGCCATTATTTCCTTGTTTCTCATCTATGTGTGTGTGTGTGTGTGTGTGTGTGTGTGTGTGTGTGTGTGTGTGTTTCTGTATGTATGTGTAGAGGCATTAGGTATTTGCCTTGGTCATTCTTCACCTTATATTGTGAGACAGAGTCTCTCATTGGACTTAGAGCTTTCCACCTCTGGTAGGTTAGATAACCAAAGAGCTGCCAGGATCCTCCTGTCTGTTTCCTACAATTGGGGGGAAGACAAGGGTCACGATTTCCAGAGATGTACAGAAGTTTTCACATTTGTGCAGTTGGCATTTTACCCACTGAGTCATCATTCCATCCTCTCACATCTATCTCATTTTTACTATCTCTTCATGTTTAATTATTTTAAAATTACTTTTAATTATGTATGCCTGTATATGAGTACATGAATGTGAGTACAGGTTCAGACAGAAGTTAGAGATATCTGATCTCCTGGAACATGATCCTTTTTCAGAAGTCTCCTTTGGTTTGACTTGTAATGTTTTGATTATAAGATTAGTTGATAAAAACATCTTGTTCTAATGGAAATAGTGACAGACATGGTGATGCATAAGGTAACTTCATTATTCAATGTCTCAGTAATTGGAGGACAATAATTTCCAATTTTTAGGTAAATATTAGAACTAAAATTGAATCCACCCCCCATCAATTAGGTGATTTACTTAGATAATGTGTTCAATCAATTCACTTAAATGAAGTTAATTTTAAAATATAAACAAAATGTACACATGTATGCCTAGTTGTAAGCATTCTATCTGACATTTCCTTACAAGTAGATTTTAAAATGTCTTTTTTAATGTTGTCAAGAAAAAGAAGTATGAAAGTGGATCAGTTACATAAATTGGATCAAAGTGACACATTTAAGTAATATTTAAATGAATAGAAAGCCTTTGATATATTTATTTATTTATTTATATTTTTCATTTAACTGTTTACACATGTCACTTTCAGTTCCCTCTCCCTCCCCTCCTCCTCCACCCCACCAATTCTCCCAACCCTTAACCCTACAACATCCCCCCTCCCCTCCCCAGGGAGGGCAAGGGGCTCCATGAGGGATTTTCAGAGTCTGTCACATCATTTCGAGAAGGGCACAGGTTCTTCCCTATGTGTTCAGGCTGAGAGTGCATCCCTCCACATGGCATGGGTTCCCAGAGTCCTTCTGTATGCCAGGAATAAATACTGCTCCACTCTCCTAGGACCCACAGATTGCCAAGGCCTCCTGTTACCCAGGTTTGGGGGAGGTTGTCTGGATCAATCCCATGCTGGCCCCTCAGTCATCAGTCTGGAGTCCATGTGTTCCCCCTTGTTTAGGACAGCTGCCTCTGTGGATTTTGCCAGCCCAATCTTGATTCCTTTGGTCATCACTCTTCTTTGCAAATGGTTCCAGGAGTCCAATTCGTTTCACAGCTGTGGGTGTCTGCCTCTGCCTCTATCAGCCATTGGATGAGAGTTCTAGGATGGCATATAAGGTAGTCATCATTCTCATTATCATGGGAGGGCATTTAAGGTAGCCTTAATGCTAGTTGGTGTCATTCTTGTAGATCTTTGAAGATCTCACTAGTGCTAGATCTCTCCTCCAACTTATACTGGCTCCCTCTTTTATAGTATCTCCCATCCTTTTCTCCTCTATTCTTACCCACACGGATGTCTCTACACTTGAGACTTGCCCTGACTATCAAAGTTTCAACATTACCTTTCTCCCTCTTTAATATCATGTGTGTCAGGTTTTAAAGTTTTAGAACTACAAATCTTAGCTATACCTTGATTATTCTATTAGGGAAATATACTATTCTTCTTATATTAACCTAGTCAAGGATGATCAACTTGCCAAGTTACTTTATAACATTTTTAAAAGTCTTTTCTCCCCAGGCTTTTATAAAAGTCTTTTCTCCCTAGTCTTTCATAAAAATCTTTTATATTTCTCTGCCTCAGGTGATATGATAAGTCTTCAAAGTCTCATTTATATATTGCTTCCTAAGTATATAGGAACTTACATATTCAAGAGGAGTCAGTCTCATGTGAGTCAGTCTCATACTGCCTATGCCACAAATTACAGGGCTCTTTGCTGTACTCTATTATCTCGACAGGACTACATATGATGTTGAAATACACTGAGCTTTCAAATGATTATTTGTTTTACTCCATGAAGAAATATGTGAATTTCTTATATTTGATTCAATAAAAACTCATCAGACAAATTGCTTCATGGACTTAAAATAAGTTTGTTATGAACAATGACTGTCATATTCATTGTAAAATAATATGCTTGTATAATTAAGAAAATGCATGCCATGCAAAAGAAAACTGCATATAGGTAGTTTCTTTTTTTCTAACCAAGTTGCAGGCATTTGCATGAAAGAAAAGTAATTGCACTCTGAGGAAATGCATATTTCATGAAAATGTGACAGTCCCTAAGCACTAACTTATTCACTTCCTCTATAGGTTTGAGAGCTCAACTATAAGCAGCAAAAGTAATGAAGGAAGTATTCAAGGGGACTGAACTATTGGTAATTCATGAATTCTACCAATGGAAAGAACCACCTAACTCTCCCTCTGCATCCCAGATCTTTAGCATTGCCAACTTCAAAGCAGAAAACCCCATAAATCAATAATAGAAACTACTGTGGGAATCTAATCAATAAATTAGAAAATCAAGGGGATAGCATCAGATGCATGCTCTATCTGGACCAATATTAAGTTCTTGATTAAATAAAAAAGGCTTCTTAGGCTCTTAGAGTTGGCACCACTTTCTGAAAATGAAACATTTTTGACCAGTTGTTCAGAAAACACAAGCTATACTGAAAAGTAAATTTTAGACATCATTTTTGTTCAAAACACCTCAAATACCTCATTCCTATCTGTGGTAATTTCAATGTAATTGGCGCCAATAAACTCATAGTGAGTGGCATAATAAGGAGATGTGACTTTGTTGGAGTAGGTATGACCTTTTTGAAGAAAGTGCATTACTATGTGGGTGGGCTTTAGAGGACTCATATGCACTCAAGCCATGCCCAGTGTCTCAGCCTGGTTGCTGTTGCTTGCAGGATCATGATGTAGCTCCTTCTCCACTCTCAGCTCCTCCTTAAGCACCTTGTCTGCCTTCATTCGACCATGACCATGTCTCATCTTGATGATAACAGACTGAACCTCTGAAACTGTAAGCAACCCAATTAAATGTTTTCCTTTATAAGAACTGGCACGGTCATGGTGTCCTTCACAGCAATAGAAACCCTAACTAAAATACTCTCTCTGTACTTACAGAAGTTTATAACTTACAGGACTGTTGGGATACCAACTTCTAGAGCAGCTCTGTTATTTCATCTATTGCTCTTAGGTGATTCGATTCCTTTCATGAAGTGGTCAATGATATCCTTTTCTAGTTTTGAAGCAATCTTTGAATAATTCTGTTCCACTAATTTCAGTGTCCACCATTCCAATGTGTAGTTACTAACTTAATTTCTGCTGTGCTAATCCCCAACCCTCTCTGCTTCCCACCTGTGTCTTCAAATCTCTTCTATCACTCTGTAAAACCAAAAACAAACAAGCAATCCAACCATGAACCATAGAATTGCCTTCATTGGGTTATTTTAATGCTGTTATGTCTTAGGTTACTTTCATAAGACTGGTCTTCTCTGGGTTGCTGAGGCATGATTACAGTGATCAAGGAATCAAAGGCAAGAAGATATAGGGATGTATTTCTGACCCAACTCCCTTCTTTCTAGATAGAGAATCACTCAATGGACTCCTGCAGCAGGTAGAGGATGCCCCCTGAATTTGCTAAACAAAGAAGAAATCAGAGACCTTTCTCAACAGGGTATTCTGCTTTGCAGATGGACTGCAGAAAAATGCTGGATCACTCAGAGCAAGGGGAAAGATTTCAGGAACTCAAAGTCTGCCACAGTGTGCCTTTACCTGTATATGCCATCTTCCTTTTTTATACTTTGAGCCTAAGGAACCTTCCTAACACATCCCTGAGCAGTGCCACTCATGGACCCACTTACTGTCCTGTGTGTCTGTCTTTGTATCCTGTCCTTGGCACTGACTGAACACTGGGTATAAACACTCTGTTTTCTGAAATATTGAAAATATCCTCCAGTAAATGACAAGTTTTATTGATTAGTTTCTACATCAACTTGTGGTGTTTAGGTAAAATAAAACTACAAAGCAATTAATTTTATATTCTTGCAGACAGATTTTACTCACTAGTCTTCTAGACTTTATTTTATTTATTTATTTATTTATTTATTTATTTATTTTTGGTTTTTCAAGACAGGATTTCTCCGTATTGTTTTGGAGACTGTCCTAGAACTCGCTCTGTAGACCAGGCTTGCCTCGAACTCACAGAGTGCTGGGATTAAAGGTGTGTGCCACCAATGCCCAGCTGTCTTCTAGTCTTTAAAATGGAAAGATCAGATAAGATTACTCTTTTTATCTCCCCTCACAGCTCTGCCTGAGGGAATGACTCTGATATTAACTTTTTCTCCCTGATGCTCTTAGTTTGTAGCAACTCTGAATATCAAACATCAGCGAGTGAACCAGGGGTTATCAATAAGATTCTACAGCTGATGAGTGGAGAAGATTCATAAAACTATCCAGGGGGTGTTAAAACCGGTCTTCCAAGTGAAGAAATGAACATAATGGAAGTAAGCACAGTTATTGAAAGCACATAATATGTGATGTGCTTTATGTTGTTTAGTTCCATAATAACTCCAATATAAAAGTATTTTCATCTTATAGTTCAGACATTGATATGTAACATTTTGAATTAGTGTGACATAATGACACCATCAACTATGTTAGGTGTATGGAATCCTCTATTCCATACACAGGTATTTAAATAAGCATGTTATATTTGTATTACTATAAGTTTGAACCATGTTTTTTGAATTTAACGTCACGTATGCCATACTAGGCTGATGTCTGCCTTGCTCTGCTAGAAGAATGAGGAAAGGCATTGGGTAGGAGCCCAGTAGTGTGTATCTGTCCTGGACTCGAGTTCTCCCATCCAGCAGTGGAAGAAAATTACAAGTATGTTCATATGTTAAGGATATGATTTTTATATGGCTTTTCTCCACAACTCAGATTTTCTGACATAAAATCCAAGCAAACAAAACCAGAGAGCAATGTGTATGTGTATAACCCATTCACTGCAAGAAAAAATGTGCAAGACCGGGAAGTGGTGGTGCACATTTTAAATCCCAGCACTTGGGAAGCAGAGGCAGGTCGATCTCTGTGAGTTCAAGGTCAGCCTGATCTACAAAGCTACACAGAGAAACACAGTTTTGAAATGACAACAAGAAAATGTGCAAAAAGAAGATGTCACAGTGAGACTGATGCAGGAAGAGCAAGCCTGGCTCCTGCTGATGAAACACAGAACCTCTGCATTTGTTCTCTTTTCCCAAGAGTCACCCACAAGTGCTGGCCTCCTCCTTAGTTTCCTTAAGGCTCCCTCTCAGAAACCTTGGTATCAGGAAAACTACCAGAAAGCTGCTGTGGTCCTTCAACATATTTGATCATCTGCCTTGCTCATGAATGTCCTCTCACTTCACAAGTCCTCTGGAACATTTAATTACTCCCACATCAGAGAGCCCTTCAAGAAAAGCAAGAATGACAACACAGAGGCTCAAAGAAGTCAGTTGTTCATCTTGCTTGATTGCCTTTGGGGAAATTGTCTTGACAACATTTTTATTGCTACCGGGAAAATAGGGACATGGCCTGGGCTTTTATCTGGCCAGGAATGGATGCTGCCAAAGAGTCAAACTACTTTCTAAATTGCTTCAGCTTGTATGTCATTAAACATCTTTCACGGAATTTTTTTTTCCTTCCCAGTCATTAGGAATGTTCTTCTATACATTTGCACATAAAAGACAAATGTAGTAAACGTAGAGTTAAAAGGCCTTCAATCTACTGATTGTATAGAAGCTTTTTAACTTTTAAGATTCTGAGATGGGGTGGGTGGGTATTTTAAATTTTCTTTAAACTACAAACCATTTCTAATACTTATAAAAATCCATGCCTGAAACAAAGTCCAAATAACTTCTGATAATTGTAGTAAATATCCAGTATGTTCCTAGCTAATTACTTCTTAGAAATATAGATCTCATTTTAAGGTTAAGCTAATCTATCACATATTCCATTTTACTAGAAAGAAATATATTGGAAAAGTTAGAGTAAAATTCAATTTTAGAGTACTTAAGAGATGGCTCTTTAGTTATGAGCACTTGCTGCTCCTCAAGAGAACTTGGATTTATTTCCTAGTAACTCATTGCAGTTCTCAACCCTCTACAACTCTTGTTCCCAGGAACCACACACAATCTTCTGGCCTTCATGGGCACTAAGCATGTACATAGTACGCATACTATACATGAAGGCAAATGTTGATACAAATGAAAGAAAAAAAGTAAAACGATTATTTTGGGAACCTATTAAATGAATTTCAGGAAAAAAGTTTTCCCATTAGTCTGTGATAGTACAAAGTTCATACTGTGTGCAGAATTCTGAGTTGAGTGTTGAGTATCCTTTACCCTAATTACATGGCTGTATATTTCCACCCATTGTGTGTGGAACAAACCTGCAAATATGATGGTGTGGTCATCCATGAAGTCATTATGGTGAGAAAACTTTTCAGTTGCTATTAAAATTCCAAATTAATAGATTCTGGTCCTTGATAGGCCTGATATAGGAGGGAGCCACTGTAAACATTGTCTGGATAAAGAGATCTGAGGCATTAGAGAAATTCTGGGGTGTCCTTGCTGAAGTAATGTGTTTTTAAGTGTTTGGTTCTTCTAGGAGGACACCTGTCTGGAACCTGATAGCATTAAGTAGTCATAGAGAGTAGTTCTTACCAACAGCCAGTAAGGAAGTCATATAATAATGTTTTACAAGAATTAATCTTGCTAACAAACTTATGAAAATAGGAAATACATACTTGCTTCATGGAGCCTCAAATGAAAATGAATCCAGCAATTTCAGGGTTTCAAGGTTCAGGGCAAAGCATTTTTGATGCTTTAAAATCTGTGAGACAATAGGTTCATATTATTTCAAGCTACTGCCTTTTAGGTACTTTGTAATGTATCTGCATAAAATGAAAACAGTAAGTAGAGGTGCGTCAGACTTGATGAACTCTCCACTTTTTCCCCTTCGGAGCCTACACAGTCCAAGTTCCTGGTACAAGTCCTTCATTATGAGGGCTTAACTTGTCTTTATAACTCTTCTGTTTTCTACTTGTCTTCCAATAAAGACCCATCCCTTGAAGCACATCCAGTATTTCTGTGTCCTAAGGGTTAGTATTTAGGCATCTGCACTAGCCTGTCCTTGGGGTTCTGACAGGATATACCCTCAGCTGTAGCCACTAAGAGCACCACATGTGCATATTCACTGTGTTCCCTTTTAAAAGAGCCTAACCCATCTCCAGTCCATCTCTCTCTCTCTCTTTATCTTCCTCTCTCTGCTCTGCTCTCTCTCCCCCTCTTTTTTCTCTCCCCCCTTTTCTTTCTCTTGCTACTCCTCTTTGGAGGATGGTTTATCCCCCTCTCTTTCTCCTTTTTATGATGCCATTCCTTAATTTAAAAAAAACCCTCTGCTTGAACCCTGCCTCATGGCATCTTTCTCTCGCGCACTGCTTTTCTTAAATTACAACACTAAGTAAAATATACCTACCTCTCAACAATGTTACACATACTGTCCAGATGTAAAGGGATTTTCCCTACATTGATATTTGCAGAACACTACACATATACATACGTCAAAATTCAGATTACATATTACTTCTCCTATGAAGATTTCATAGGATGCCCTTGCTATAATCAGTCTAACATGCTACATCGTTAACAGCATTTGACCTTTTTGTTGTTGTTGTTTGTTTGTTTTGTCACATTTTTATGGCAGATATATTGTTTGTACACTTTTGCTCAATCAGTGCATAACACAAAAGTAGCATGTATTAGGTTGTAAACAACTGGTGATTTGCTGAATAAACAAGACAGTAAATTAACAGAAATCATGAGGAGGAATAATCCCAATCTGAAAGTCAGAATTATGTTAAACTATCCAAATAGATAAAGTGATGATTTCCTTTAAAATTTATACCACAACTATATGGTTTGTATCAGCAATGAGTTAAAATTTAAAGAAAAAGAATCAAGATCTTTAGTTCTTTTCACACATAGAGGTCCTAGTAATAAGTTTCATTCCAACTGTCCTTCTTAGGGTTAGTATGCTGTGATAATCTATGTATGTATTATGTATGTAAAAATTCTAACAATTATACAGAGGACCAGAGATCAAAAAAGAAAGAAAGAAAACATTGAAATAGAATAGAAAGGAGATACTATTCTAATGCACACATAAACTGACTCCAGATCTACAGTTAGACTGATAGTGGGTTGAGAAAAATACAGAAACCAAACACAATTATGAAACAAGAGACTCAAGCATGGGCGCAGGAAGCATGGCAAATCAGTGAGAAAAACTAGATTTTTTACTAAGAAACACTTGTAAAACTCATTTTTCATATGAAAAAAACTAAAATTGTATCTTATAGCTACCAAACATACACCAATAGCTCTTCAGTGAGGGCTGAGGACTTTGCTGCTCATGCTGGAATTTTAACCAGCTTGATCTTGTGGAGATTTTCTTCAGCTGAACACTACTCCAATTGGATCATATGTGTAACAGTCATGTCATGTTCAGAAGAAGACATTTCACAGTACTCCTCCCATACTCTGGCTCTTACATTCTCTGTGGATCTCTTTTTCCTCAATAGTCCCTGAGCCTTGTGAGAGTGGAGGGAGGTTGATATATACACCCTATCTGTTGCTGAGTACTCAGAGTAATTTTATGCAAAACTGTGAGCAGGATTCTCAGCAGTAACTGATGTTCTCTGTAAAGAAGAAGCTTCTCTGACCAAAATTGGAAGAACAGTAATCTACAGGAATAAGTGGAATATTTAGGAGGTAATTAGACAGCATGACCATTTAGCAAAACACAGCCACACACTCATACACAAATAAAAGCTTAGCATTTTAAGTAGGAGGCATTTCTATAATAATCCCAGTACAATACCTCAACATTTAATTGACTTTTCACTTCTCAAATTGAATGCTGAAAACAACTGTCTCTTAACACTCCCCATTTACCTCCCAGTTTTCTAGCCTGATAGTAACAGGTTGCTCCAACCCTCTAGTCCCTGCTTTGTCAGTCATAACCAAACATGTATGTGCTCAAGCAAAATTTTTTACTTGGCTCTTTTTTTTACTCTCCAAGAAAAGAATTCATCCAAGTTCAAACAGAAATTTATTCAGGCAGGCAAAGCAAAGTGGATATACTCCAAATAGAGAGCAAACTAAACTGAATGCCTGAAGTAGAATATCTGCCAATTATGGTTCTTTTCTTTTTCTTTCTTTCTTTTGAGACAGGATTTAATTCTGTAGTCCTGACTGATTTTAAACCCATTATGTACACTAGGTTGGACTGGCATTCTTAGAGACTGATCTTCCTCTGCTCCCTGAGGGCTGCGATTTAGGCTGAACCACCATGCCTAGCTTGTGTTGTATACTTGTAAGAAACTCTATGCAACCTCCAGTTTATTGGACTTCATTGGGCATGATCTTGAGGACCAGGAGTCCCTGCCGTTGTTCTCACTTGATTATCAAAATATCCACAGGAGAAGAAAAGCTATCATTAGAAATGTTCTATGACTCCTGAATTTTTAGTATAGCAAGAGGCATTCCCTCAGATGGTAATTTTAAGTACCAGGAGATAGAGCTATCAAACTCCAGCTGTGTGTTGTTTCACACCATGTTTCTTGAAGTAATTACTTATATTGTTCTATTACTGAATAAAATCTGGAAGTCAGATATTGGATTAAAAGCCTAATTTATCAGAGAAGTGGTGGAAAAGCAACCAGTAACCTCTGTGCTCTCTCCTTCTTTGATCCAAAAAGACCCAGGAATCTTTATAAGCCTTTCTCTACTACTTCCTGTGTATCTCCACATGTTCTGGATCCTCCAAAAGGTCTGTGGCTAATTCTGGTAAGCTAGTAGTTAACTTAGCCTGCTAGTTCAGGGTGAACTTTATTGGCAGTCTTGGAAGTGTCAGAATATGATCAAAATATCCCACAACATTTCCCTCTTTTTGTCAAAATAAAAAGGGAATGTTTTAACTTTAACACAATAAAACTATATCCAATAAGAACAATTATCAGGTAAGAATTACATTCACAGTGTTCATTTGTATTTGGCAAATATAGAGGAAATACTCCAGTATCTATCCTATCTTGGTAAGTTCAAAGTTTTGTAACTAATTTGCTCTCTGTCCTAACTTGTATTACCAACCCAAAGTTACCTTTTTAGATCTCAAAATATTTTCTCAGATAAACAATTTGAGCTTTTATACCTCTTAACCTTATATACATTACACAATTTTTGTGAGTTTCTTTTATGAATTTGGTAACAAGGAAAACTATAACTATCTAACCTTGAATGCCATCAAAGACCCAAGAAAGTTATAATATTACCTGAGCAAACAGGAAGCGTAAAGGAAATAGCTTCTAAAACTATAGAAATGTCAGAGACATTTCGCTGCCTGGAGATTCACCCAAGATTTCTCTGAAACATGGGGTATCCATCTTTGGCCTACAGTCCTAGAATATCTGACAGACTTTTCTATGAGGCAGGAATTTTGAAGGATTTTCTTACCTTGCTTTGGCACAGTTTGGCAGTTATCTTCATTTATGTCCTACTTGTCAAATTTGGACAGCATAGTGTCAGCAGTAAAGGCAAGGGCAGATTCTCCCATCTTGTAGTCAGGCTACAGGATTCTTCCTGGTGCCGGTAGCCAGACCTGGTGCTGGACAGGGACCAAGAGGATGTAAGGAGCAGGTGAAGCATGAAGGCAGCCATGCCATGATGTTCAGGAGAATCTTACAGTCTGACTGACTAGCAGCCAGAGTGATTCTTTATTTATACAGAATTCAGTAAACAGGGATAGATTTATGTTGTTCAAAAACAAAGATCATATCATTTTTGTTTTTGGACATGTGTTTCATTTCTTCTTGTTCATCTTTTAGTCATCATTAATAAACTGTGACAGAACAGAGTTATCATTTCCAATCATTTCCTCTCAAGTCTTGAGATCATTAATAAACATTATCTTTCATAACCATTTTCACTCATCAGCCCCATAAGACAATTTTTAAGAATCTAGAGGTATATGACAGTCTGTTCTCAAGCTAGTAGGTTTTGTTCTTATAAGGACAGTAGACAAAACCAAAATCTTCAAGCCAGCCCAGGCAGCTTGCCATGTCTCAAGCAGTGTATTACTAACTCTTAATGGTCAGAGTGCCCAAGAAAAATCCTCAGGCCAAAGTTGCTGCAGCTATTATTCAAATTCTGCCACAATACAATATTCACATTTGTATCTTTATAAAATTTGTTTGTAAGTCTAATCCTGGCAGTCTGTTTTTCCTTGATCATAAGACACCATAGCAGCTCCGCATAAGCTAACTTTTCTAAAAAAAAAAGTGGAATGCCTGAAGTGAGTGATGGCCCTACATGGGGGCCCCAAATAATCCCTACATCCCACCACCTTGGATCTTCCTGGGTCTTCTCCATGCCTAAAGTGGACTTGCCCAGGCAGAAAGCATCACCCTGAATCTGTCCACACTTCGGTCTTAGTGCCACCTCTGCCCTTCACTATCTGACCTCTGATTGATGTAAGTGTGGGCTCTGCTCCTGGGGCCCCAACTCCCTACATCCCCTCCTTGGATCTTCCTGGGCCTGCTCCATGCCTAGAATGGACCTGACCCAGCAGAAAGGACCACCCTGAGTCTGGTCACACCTCAGTCTTGGCCCCCCTTGTCATCTGCCCTCTCCATGAAGTGAGTGTGGGCTCTGCTCAGGGCCCCAACTCCCTCCATCATCCTATTTGGATCTTCCTGGGCCTGCCCATTGCCTAGCATGTCTGAACCCCCTGCACCCATGTGAAACCCATCGGAGTATTGGGCCTGCTTGAATCCACTGGAAGAGAACCTTAGACCCATACCTATCAGGAGAGGAAGAGAACCCACGTGCACCCACTGGAAGAACTGATGCGAAGGCAATATAAAAATACATTTGACAACAGAAAAACCAATATGACACCACCAGAGTCTAGGGACTCTATACCAGCAAGACTTGAACATTCTAAAGCAGATGAAGCAGAAGAGAATGGCCTTAAAAACAACTTCATGAAAATGATATAGAACCTCAAAGAGGATATGAGAAAATCCCTTAAAAAGTGGAAGAAAAAAAAACAAAAAATGCAAGAAATCAATAAATCTCTTAAAGAAAGCAAGGAAAGCAAGAAAAAACAATCAAGCAGGTGAAGGGAACAATTCAGACAATTCAAGACATGAAAACTGTAAAAGAGATAATAAAGAAAATACAAACTGAGGGAATGCTAAAAATAGAAAAGCTGGGTAAATGATCAGAAACTACAGATAAAAGCATAACCAATAGAATAAAAGAGATAGATGAGAGAATCTCAGCTGTTGAAGACTCACTAGAGGAGATACAGTCATCGACCAAAGAAAATCTCAAGTCCAACAAACCCCTTACATAAAATACACAGGAAATATGGGACACCATAAAAATACCAAACCTAAGAATAATAGCTTTTGGAGATTGGCAAAGAAATGCAGCTCAAGGGTAGAGAAAACATATTCAACAAAATCATGGAAGAAAACTTCCCCAAGATAAAGAAAGATATGCCTATGAAAATACAATAAGCTTACAAAACACAAAATAGACTGGACCACAAAAAGAAGTCCCACTTGCCACATAATAATCAAAACACCAAACTTACAGAATAAAGAAAAAATATTAAAAGCAGCAAAGGAAAAAGGCCAAGTAACATATAAAGGCAGACCTATCAGAATTACACCAAGCTTCTCTTTGAAAACTCTGAAAGTCAGAAGGTCCAGGATAGATTTTTCTACAAATGCTACAATAACATGGATGCTAGCCCAAACAGCTATACCCAGCAAAGCTTTCAATCACAAAAGATGGTGAAATCGAGATATTCCATGACAAACCAGATTTAAACAATACATATCCACAAATTCAACCCTACAGAAAGTACTGGAAGGAAAACTCCAACCCAAGGAACATAACTACAATAAAAAATAGGCAATAGATAATCCCACAATACCAAACACTAAAAGAAAAAAAGGGGAGAAATCGACAGTCAATACCACCACTACTAACAAACCAAAAATAAACAGGAAATAACAATCAATGGTCATTAGTATCCCTCAATGTCAATGGTCTTAAGTTGCCTATAAAAAGATACAGGCTAACAGAATGGATACAAACACAGAATCCATCTGTCTGCTGAATACAAGAAACATATCTCATTGTCAAATACAGACATTACCTCAGAGTAAACGATTGGAAAATATTTTCCAATCAAATGGTCTCAAGAAACAAGCAAGGGTAGCAATATTAACATCTAACAAATTAGATTTCAAATTAAAATAAATCAGAAAGGATGAAGAAGGTCATTTCATATTCATCACAGGAAAAGTCCATCAAGATGAAGTGTCATTTCTGAACATCTATACCCCAAATACTAAGGCACCCACATTCATTAAAGAAACATTACTAAAGCTCAAATCACAAATAAAACCTCACACACTTTTATTGGGGGACTGGAACAGCCCTCTCTCACTACTAGACAAGATGACCTGACAGAAACTTAACAAAGAAGCAAAGGAACTAACAGAAGTTATGACCCAATTGAGATTAACAGACATCTATAGAACATTCCATCCAAACACAAAAGAATATGTGTCTTCTCAGCACAACATGGAACTTTCTATAAAATCGACTACATACTTGGCAATACAGCAAACCTCTACAAATACAGAAAAATTTACAATATCCCCCTGTATCTTATTGTATCAACATGGTTTAAATTTAGAATTCAACAAAAACACAGATTGCAGAAACCCTACAAACTCATTGAAATTGAACAATACGCAATTGCACCATTCCTGGGTCAAGGAAGAAATTAAAAAAAAATCCACTGGACACTCAGGAGGCATAGGCAGGCAGATAAGTCTGGTCTTCAAAGAGAGTTCCAGGACAGGCTCCAAAGCCACAGAGAAACACTGTCTCAAAACAAAACAAAACAAAACAAAAAATATTAAAGACTTCCTAGATTTCAACAAGAATGAAGACACAACATACCCAAACTTTTGGCACACTTTGAAAGCACTGCTAAGAGGAAAGTTCATCTGTTAATACTTATCTGATTGTGGGCCATAGTCAGTTAATATCTTCCAATGACTTTTGATAATCATTAATGGTTCATAGTCATTGTGTCTTTATTTGCACTTTTTGTGACTGAACTTTCAGGAACCTATCTTATATCCTAGGTAATTAATAGAATTTCCTCTGTAATTTTGAGAATCATTCATTTCTACTTCTTTAAATATTTTTCCTAAGTCATCTGAGTTGTAATCAGATAGTAAGATATCCATATAACGGTAAGTTATGGATTAAGGAAACTATTTACAAATTAATTGTAATGGATGTTGTATGAAATATTGACAAAAGATGGGGTTGCTTTACATCACTTATGGGATTACTTTCTACTGACGCCTTTCAATAGGCTGGGAATTATAAGTAGGCACTGTGAAGTCAAATTTTTCTCTATCCTATTCTTGTAAAAGTATAGCAAAAAGGTGTCGTTTAAATCAGTATCTATAATAGATCATTGTTTTGGTTATGAAGGCAAGGAAATTCTAGGCGGTAAAGAGTCCATTGACTAGATCACCTTATTAGTAGCTTTCAAATCTGTTACCATTTTCATATCCCATTTTTAAAATGAGAAATAAAGGAGAATTCCAAGAAATGGTCAAATATTCACTATATTGAGCATTTGACTGCTCCTCTACCAACTGTTTTAGTGCTTGGTATTTTATGATGTTTCTGGGTAGCCATTGTTTTGCCCATATATTTTTTTCAGTTAAGCATTTAAAGGTAGGTTGGTACCAGTGAAAATTATCAGATATTTCAACTTGTTTATGTACAGCTTGAATGGTCAGTTGCTGTTCTTGATAATAAGTTTTAATATTTTTTCACAAGCAGTTTTTATTTTATGGTTTGTTTCTGAGATATCCTTATCTACTTGAAGGTGTTCCTTACTCTTTGGAGGTTGGGACACACATAAAGAAGCCAAGGTCTTTTTATAAGATATGAGACATTCTTGAAACATTTATCCCTGTACTGCTAATCTGTGTTTTCCATTGTTGTAACACATCATGTCCCCATAAATTCATTGTTATGCTAACTTCATATGGCTTTCATTTTCCTACCTGTACTTCTGGACCTGTACATTAGACACACCTTGCACTTTGTTTTACCTCCCGAAAAAATGCCAATTTGGATGCCAAGATGTTTGTGAAATTGTTACTTCCAAACCTGTATTTAGTAAACCTTCAAATACAATATCATTTCATTGAAATTTTAGTTTTGATCTTTGATCATTTATAGAAGTTTGACAAAATACTTGTTTTATGGTCTCTCCTGAAAATTTTGTTTTATCTATCGGATCTGTTCTGTCATCCATAGCAGTATTAAGTTCTTTTAATTGCTTTGTTGATGCATTTTCCCAATGATGACAGATTGAACTAAGTTCTATATTGGGGCCTGCAAGAGGGCTCTAATGCATTTTTTGATGGTAAAGTTTTTACCTTGCTTGTCCCTTGCTGACCTACATTCATTAGTCCAATTTCAATCTTTGCCACACCTTCTACATACCCCAGAATGCTGGTTCCTTCTGCTTGAATTATCTCTATAAAACACATTGTTTCTAGGGATGTCTTGACTATAATCCCTTTTTAGATGGCCTTACTCACCTCAATTAAAGCATCTGTCCTTTTGATTTTTCTTAAAATTTTTAGAAATAACTTTTCATATCCAAGTATCAGCATAAATGTGGGATTCAATATCAGCTGTATTTTGGACCCATTCTTCCAGGGATGCTAATAGTGCCTAATGACCATTTTTATATTCTGAATTAGCTAAATATTCAATTAATATTTGTCTAGCTTTTGGGTCTGATGTCATTCTCTTTACAGATGAAGTCAATCTTTGTAAAAACTCAGTGACCAGTGGTCGCTGTGGCATCCCAGGGAGAGGATCTAGGGAAAACCCAAACCTGCAATGAGATGGAGGCTGCTTGCTAAAAAGCACTTGGGAGGCAGAGGCAGGCGGATGTCTGTGAGTTCGAGACCAGCCTGGTCTACTGAGTGAGTTCCAGGACAGGTTTACAGGCTTCATAAAAATACAGAGAAACCCTGTCTCAAAAAACAAAAAAAACCAGAAAACAAAAACAACAAAAAAAGCAGAAACACGTGGGGCATGCAAGAGAAACCTGGGCAGCACAGGGTCACCTAAACGACAGAGCCAGCATTGAGCAGCTGCCTCATGATCTCCGGCCCCACAATGGAATTGTTTATATTGTTTCCTTATTAAGTAGAAATCTGGAGTGAGATATTAAGATATTGGGGTAAAAAACCTGATTGATCAGAGAAGTGGTGGAGAAGTGACCAGTGACCTCCTCTCTCTTTCCTCAATCCAGAAGTCCCATTAATCTTTCTAAACCCCACCCTACATATCCCTGTGTCTCCCTGTATTCTTCAGTCTCCCAAAATCTCTAGAGCTAATTCTGGTCAGCTAATAGCTAACTCCACTCTCTGATTCAAGGTAAACTTTATTGGCAGCCTCAGGAGTATCAGAGTGTGGTCAAAATACCTCACAACACTTTCTGTCTTCCCTTTCTGGACACTCAGCCACAACAGGGGTGGATTTACAGAAAACCTGACTCCATTCTGCACAAGACTGCCTGACTACTCTATAATAAAGAGTAATGCTATTTTTAACCATAGTTCTGTGAGTTTTTATTAGGATTTATTATTCAGGAAGACATGTGTTTCTCCACCAATGTGGCTTATTTGGAACCTATGACTCTAATTGAATCAATAAACATACTCGTCTGTGTGTTGTTTGAGACATTAATCAAAACTTACTCATTGTTGAGGGTCCTGCAATAGGGCAGTTCTTTGGAGATGATAGATTATCTAATGGCAATTTAAGCTGAGGGAAGCAACATGGAACAGATTGCCTTAAGAAGGCATGGAAACCCAGTTTTTAATGCATCTCTGGTCCTCACCCTGCTCCATACCCCACCACAAGTGAAAATAATAAACTAAGATGGTTTAATTTATATATAAACACACACACACACACACACACATACACAGAAATACATACACACACACATACACACATGCACACACATTTTAACTGGCAGTTTAGATCAGCAATTCTAAAACTTGAATACACATTGGAATTACTTGTGAGAAGTTTTAAAACCCTCAGTGACCAGGTCACAGTTAGAATAATTAAAGGTGATTTTGAGGGGCAGTTAGTGTCCAATCAGCTGCTGTTTAAAAACTCTGTTGTTTTAGTTCTGCTTAAGACAAAATGAAAAGAAACTTCATAACCACTCTTCTCCACTACTTCATCTTTGTATCCTGAAGCAAGCATGAACCCTCTTTAGCTATACGTGATAATCATACTGACCCCAAGTTTCCAAACCCCAAGATGTCACTGCTCTTTCTTCTTTTTCTTTCATTCTGCTTGCACATGCTTGGAGTACGAGATGACCATTTGTAACAGCACATAAGTTTTTCCTTAACGATTACTACTGAGAACTTTGATTATATATTTACATGTTTATTTGGTTTAAAAATTGTACACAAAATGTTTCTTGCAAATAAGATAAAGTTAGTTACGTTAATCCTGAAGTTCTCAGGAGAAAAAAATAGTTTCACAGTTTGAGCCAAATTTGAAGCAAGCTTTAGTTAAATACTGTCCAGTAATATGGACTCTGGCCAGGTCTACCCAGGGAGTGGTCCCAAGTCATGTATTGCAGAATCTTTCAAAGGCAAAATCCACTGCATTTTGCATCAGGCCCAATCAGGAGCAAGCATACATCCTGATATTTTTCTTGCCTATGTAACTCCACCTACATATGATCAAACACATCTGGAGTGGTTCAAGCAAACTTGTTTACAGGAGTGAAAATATGTGGCTTGTTATCTCCCAATAACTTCAGCTCTCAGCAGTCCAGAGAGTTACCTTGCCATTGGATAAGTGGAGCTTTCTGGCCAACTTTGGCTCTTACAGTTACTGAAAAGATGGAAATAGATCTTTTAGTATAAGTCAGTTCATTGCAACTGCAGAACTTGTAAAGCAGATATGTCTCAGAAAGTAGGTTCTACAGAAACTAATAAATCACTACCCAACATCTATAACTAAGAAAATCACTTTTTATCTCAGTGGAAATACATTTAGCAATATTCTTCCCAAAGCATTAGCTGCAATTTCTAAAGGTACTAATCATTAAACCATGATCCTCATGTGTTTTATACTCACGTAGTCACTCATACATTTACTTCATAAGCTATTATTGCATATCTGTTATTCCAGTCAATTCCTTTTTTGCTGGAAATAGGAAACTTCAAGTGTGAATGTAACTATCTATAAACAGATATATAAGACTTTTATGAGTTCAACACTAACAGAACATCATTTTGTAAAATACATTGACAGTATGTAAAAATGGTGCCTCTGTAATATCATTCGTACCTCAATTATTACCTTGCAAGTCAAGCTTACAACAAGGTCTAGTGTGCTGTCCTCTCCATGGTAGTAGGAAATGGCACACATTATCCAGAATGGGTTGTTTTCCTGCATATAATCATTTGTTATTTTATGTATAAAGTTACTTGAAAATGTATAGCAAGTTTCAGGTAGTGTTGGATTTTAATTGTGTAGGTGTCTCTCATTCCTCATTAAAGACGTTTCTTTTGCAGCAGGCAGAGATCAGTACAGAAAATCACCCTGGTTACAATTCACAGATAACCGACTGTGTGGTACATTCCTCCAGTTAGTACATTTACAAAAACAAACAAACAAACAAAACCAAAAAAACCAAAGCCAAAACAAAACAGAAAAGCAAATCACACACCGACGGCTCAGGAACACATTGAAGCAGAGGATGTGGAAAGATTGTAAGAACCATAGGACCACGATACGAGCATCAAGATTATTTCTTCTAAAAAATGAAGTGAAAATGAGAGATGGCTCAGTGGTTACAAGTAATGGTCGTTCTTCCAGAGGACACAGGTTCAATACCCAGCACCCACTTAGCAGCTCACAACTGTCTCTAACTACAGGTTGAGAAGCACAGGCATCCTCTTCTGGCCTCCATGTGCATGACACATACATCTAGTTCACAGACACACGTGCAGGCAAAATGCCAATACACATGAAATAAGTGAGTAAATATTTAAAATTAATATTTAAATACAAAATAAATAAATGAGGAGGACACAAATTAAGTATGGAGTGAGGGTGGAGGACTGGAAGGAAGAAGGAGTGAACATGACCAAGGTATATGGAGTTCTGAAAGAATTAACAAAAGTATTACTCTAAAATGTATGGATGATTTCCCTTCTCTGTGTAGTGATGGTCTACTGTTTCTTGAATCCAGGTAGACTACAGGCTACAGGGAATCTGAAGGAGATTTTGCTGACAAAGGGCACTAAGAATCTGCAGTCAGTCTCACTGCTCTCGGCCTTGGAGGAGAGGAAGATGGGTTATATGCCACCAGTTTCCATACAAGAAGTCATGGAGTATTTAACACACCTGAGAGAAGGGGGAAGCAGGTGAACCAAGTGCAGAAAAGTGATGCAGAAGGAGGTGGAGATGCTGGGCATTCGTTAGCTTTCAGTTTCCTAGTGGGCAGTCGGTGCTTTTAGCTAAGACAGTTTGTAGAGTTTGACATATTCCTGCCTCTTCATTGCACTTACATAAGTAGGTTTTTCTAGAGTTTTACACTAAAATCATCCTATAAATCACATTTGAAAATGTTTCTGGCTTTAAAATCTAAATACCCTATTCAGGAAAATACATAAACCAGAGAGATTATTATAATCACATAGTTCTAGACTGGGCTTGTTTAATCCACAGAAACAGCTGAACTGAACAAGAGGGAGCTCTTGAACCCCAGACTGATGGCCGAGAATCCAGCATAGGACTGATCCAGACCCCTTGAATGTGGGTGTCAGTAAGGAGGCCTAGGTAATCTAAGGGGCCTTTGGTAGTAGATCAATATTTATCCCACTCATACAAATGGACTTTGGGTGCCCATCCCACAATGAGAGATGCTTTCTCAACCTGGACTTTTGGGGGAGGGCCTAGGTCCTGCCCTGGATGAAATGACAGACTAAGGATAACCCCCATGGAGGACCTCACTTTCCCTGGGAAAGGAGTGGGGACTAGCAGAGACTAGAGGGGGTGGGGGGGAGAGTGAGGTGGGAGGAGGGAAGGGAGAGGGAGCTGGGATAGACATGTGAATCAACCCTGTTTCTAATTGAAATATAAAAATAAAATAAAATAAATTAATCCTTTCTTACTTCAGTTTTGGGTAGAGTTTGAAAGGAGAAGGATCAGGCAATGCCAAGGCAGCTTTGTAGCTGAAAGCAGATCAAGGTTGCAAAGAAAAGTTTCCTTGATAAAGGACGAAGACTACCATTTATCTGAGGCTGTATGGACAAGTGTTTATGTTGTTAGGGGTTATGCCGGTTTAGTAAAAGAGTGGTAGTGGATTCTTCTCCAATAGCCATGGCTTCACTGATTACTTAACTAGGTTTCCAGTAGCAAGCATGGTCTCCCTCTAAGTAAGTAGGTCTTCAGTCCAATTAGAGAGCTGTTGGGTACCACCCAGGTGCTACTATTATATACTTAGGGTTACTGTACCATGATGGTTGCTATGTGGCTCATAGGCATCACAGCCAAGTATGACTGTTGGTTGCATGAATCTATATGTATATACATCTGCTTATATGGATATAATAATAATTCGCTGTAAAAGAGGGCCATAAATTTGAAGCAAAGCAGGGGCAGGTATATGGAAGAATTTAGAGTAAGAAAATAGTAGGGGGAAATGTTGTATCTAAATTATAAATAAAAATTAAAGATTTGGTTATATAACAATCACCTATAAATTATGTTCTCATTTGCGAACACAAACTCAGTGATCTTTAATTTTGGGAAAAAATGCTTGTGTATAAATTTCTCTTCCAGAAGTTCATAATACCTTGAGGTTACTTGTGAGACATTACTACATTTTCTTATTGTTGGAGCTGTCTCCTGGTGGCCCTATCACTGCAAAGTTCTCTTCCCCGTGATAGACCTCACATTTCTCTGACATCTTTGGACGCAGAACCCACTTTGAATGATGGAACATCTAGTCTTATCCTAAAGTTACTGATTTATTTCAAAGGTGTTTTCTATGTTTACGTTAATATCTAGTTTGACATATCATTCAGAAATATTTTACTTTTATAAAAAGACTTTTGTATATTTCACGTGGCAGAAATTCTTCTTCACTTTTTAATACCCATCCACTACCATCAATTAGTGCTTATATTTTTTGAGTTCCTTATTTTCTACTTTGGTGTTACCTTATGCAGTAATTAATAAAGGCAGGACTCAGAAATGTATGAATGACCAGTTTTCATATCCCTAATGTCTTGATACCCAATACTCCTTTGTAAATTTTTATCTAATATAGAGTGTGTATAAAATGAGGTGAGGAATTCCAAGACATGTATGTGAAAATCAGAGGGCAGCTTTGCAGAGTCCTTTCACCTCTTATGTGGAAACCATCTATAAAACTCAGGTTGTCAGGGTCTCATGCACCAAATCATATTGCCAACACCCAAGTAACTCTACTTTTTAAAAAGCCATTTATATATTTTTTAATTCATGCAATAATTTACCAGCACAAAGATGTGGCTGTTAATAACCAAATTTACATTATGTTTATTTGCATTTTCCATTTTTGAAAAGTCCTTTCTTCTAGAAAGCCATGTTGTATGTTGGCATTCTTATGTGTATTCTGTGAATGCAAGAGATAATGTTTCTTTTTAAATGACCAAGAAATTCTTTTGCTTAACTAATTAAGTCCTCTTGATTATCCTCTGAGACCTATCATCCATGTCAGAAGTTAAAGAATATTTTGTTCTCATTTTTACTATCAGGCTCCCCTACATTATTCTGATTTTGCATGCATTCTTGCAGTGACGCTTTCTGATCTTTAGTCATGGTCTGTTAAATCTCTGTCCTGAAATGTGTGATCCCTTCACCTTTCATCATGATGAGTATCTTTCAACAGCCACTTTGAATGCCACACGTTTCATGATACAATTCATAATTCATTTTCTCCCTCCCCTGAACATTTTGAGCACTCTCATTTCATCTCTCTCTCTCTGTACATCACATTTTGATTTTCATTCATTTTGATTTTCTGAAGTCTTTTCTCTTTCAAGCACGATGGAGACTCAAAGACAAAGGAGACAGACCCTTTGTTTTCAAAGATGATATACACTAGTGTGTGCGTTTGTGGGAGGGGCCGTTATGGTGCATTTAGAAACAAAACTACACAGGGAGAGAGAGTGTTTCCACACTTCTGCTTCAGAAAAATCTATAAAATATGCTGCCATCTAGCCGGGCAGTGGTGGCGCACACCTTTAGTCCCAGCACTCAGGAGGCAGAGGCAGGCACATCCCTGTGAGTTCAAGGCTGGGCTGGACCGACAGCCTCCAAAACAATACAAAGAAACTCTGTCTGGTAAAACCAAAAAATATGCTTCCATCTGCAAAAATAAGTAGGGCAAACAAGATAAGATAGCACATGTTTTAGTTGTGGCTACTCTAGGTGCTAAGGAAAGAGGTTAAGAGTCGAAGTCCTGTCTGGGGAATATAAACAGTTTGAGGTCAGCCTGGGCAAATTATCAATCTCCTGACTCAAAGTAGAGTAGTTGTCCAATGTGTGTACAGGCCCTGACTCTATTCTCAATGCCATAAATAAAGAAATAAATAAGCATGGGGAGTTTAAACAGTGACAAATCAGGCAGTGGTGGCTCATGTCTTTAATCCCATCACTCAGGAGGCAGAGGCAGGCAGATCTCTGTGATTTCACGGTCATCCTGGTCTGCAGACTCTCCCTGGTTTAAAAAACCAAAAAAAAAAAAAAAGAAAGAAAGAAAGAAAGAAAGAAAGAGCACCAAGTATTTAAATGGTAGAATAAAAAGATGACTTTAGTTTGATAGTCTATGAAGACAATTATGAGTTTTTTGGGTTTTAGTTATAGTTGTTTGGAACATAAAGTTTGAACTGAACATGAAGATAGAAGACAGAATGAGTCTGGTAGTGTTTGGAACTACAGTTAAAGAACCAGGATATGAGGGTAGTGAGCCAGCAGAGTAATTTAGGGAAAAGTATGCTATTATGAGAATTGCATTTCCAGGAAATTATGTTTGATATTGTATGAAGAATGACTTTGAGAGTAAAATCCTGTAGACAAGTATATCAGGGGTTGTTTTCATGAGGCCTAGTGATTGTTGCCAAATCATTCTATAAGGCTGTACTCAAAAAATTATTTGAGATACACAGAAGTTACAAAGGCTTGTTAAACAAAAGGGTGAAAAAGAAACCAAAATGACCTCCTGGATTTGGTATTTTAGAGTAGGCCTATAATTTGTGAAGGGAACAGAAGAATAGGGAAATAGGAAGGGAAGGAAAGACAGATTAACGCACGTGAATAACTGCACACTATGCCTGGCTCACCTTATGTGTTAGTTGGAGCTCTGTGAAGAAGCAGGGGTGGTAGAGTATACATAAGCGAGGAGATTTGTCACACTGGTTCACACAGTTTGAGGCAGGACAATCCCACCATGTTCATCTGTAGACTGGAGAGCTAGAGAACTGGTGGTCAGAAGACTAGACACAAGAAAGTCAGGTTAGTGACACTGTCACAGCGCAGGGCCCTGAGAATGACACTGACACAGGCTGAAGAGTCAGGAATCTGATGTCCATGGTTATCGAAAGAAGGGTCAACTGTGTTCAAAAGCAAAAGACTCCCTGCTCTTTTTCCATTTCAATCAAGAGCCCAGCCTTGATCTCAGGTGAGACCACTTCTGTTTGCTGACCTACATGACAACCTTCCCTGGCACCACCCATACAGACACAGCCAGCAATGTCCAAGACTCATTTTTCTAGCCATCTGCAATCCAGATGAGTTGACCTCAGAACTGGAATCAGCTGGCATAGTGGGTGAAACAAATGGAAAAGAGGCATTTCAAAGACAATGTTTACCAGTGAGACTCCTGGCATCATGAGTCTTCCTCAGAAAAAGATTCCCATGGTGTGTTCAAGCCAGATGTTTTACAAAGTTGGGGAAAAAAGGGAGCCAACTCATTTGACTGTAATTGGCTAAAACTGTTCCTGATTGCCATTCTCACTTCCTCCTTATCTAGCTTCTGCTTTTGTTAATGCTACTGGAGCAGTGGCCATAGAAACATCATATTTAGCTACACATCAAATATGAATTCACTAGGATACATTGACAAGGTCTGCAGTGGCTTTCATAAGTAATTTCATGATAACATTCTTGGTTCAAGGTAGATGGGTTAAGACACTCGGTTCAGTTTCATCAATTCGAAGTGTATCTCAGTCATTCTTTTTGAAAACACACAGAGCTCACATACCTACATGCACATCTGTGAGTATATATGTTTGTTACATATGTTACGCATATATTAGATATGTAGACAGACAGACAGACAGATTAAGTTTTCCCACATCTTAAAATAATTTCATGACATCTTTATGACATCAATAGTAATAAATTATAAAAGTGAAAAGAAAAACCTTTTTTGAATCATCAGAAATAAAGTAAAACTCTCCAGTACACCAACACAGGGAAGACTGGATGGTTTTATTCCTCTATATAAAAAGAAACCACAATAATAATAATAATCAGAATGTACAGCTTTAAATTTGAGAAAAAGGGTTTAAGGCTCTCAAGTAGTTAGATAAAAATAGTTACTCTAATGTGATTTTGAGTAAGTTTTTTTTAAATCTGGCAATTTATTGTTCTCATCTCAAACAATGCTATTATGTTAATTTTGCATTTATAAATTGTAATCCTTATCTTAAAGAGGGCATGCTGAGTGCCTCCTTTACTATAAAGGCTGGATCTATTTTTAAGACTATTGGAAGTGATAAAGAGACCATATAGTGATGAGAAAATAACAGGAAATTTAAGACACTGGGGACTAGTACTTTAAAGTGAAAGGGAGGTTTCAAATATAGTCTAAAACTTTTTATTTGCATGTCTATGTGTGGGTAAATATTCATTGTTTTGTTTGAATATATGTGTTCAGGCACACACATATGTGTACATGCATGTGAAAGCCAGAAATTGAAGACCATGACATTCTAAGTCCTTGTGTAGTTTCATTGTGGATTTCTCCTTTTCATTTCACTAAAAAATGGCCACTGAAGGACCAAAAATTAAAATAAAAGTTTAAAAACTTTGGCCCTAAATCTATACAGAGAAAGGGAACTTCTAATGGTAAAGGAAAATATAACTCCTTAAATCAGGATTGCTGCAGATGGCACCTGAGCCTTCCTCTCAGAGAAGGGGAGGTGACCCTCCACCACTTGGGTCAACCTTCCTGGCTGCTAATTGCTGGTCATAAGGTTGTAAAGATCCCCAGCCCAGGGGATAACTGACAGATTCTGTGACTCTGTAACTCTGTTACCCTATTCATTGTCTTATGTTAAAATATATAGTTACTGCTTTACTCTGTACTTTGTATGACCTTAAGTAACCATGGGAACTCTAAAATTTGTGGCCTTCAACCTCATGATCTGCCCTTTTAAAAGCTTCTCTTTTCGACTGGTTGGGATCTCATTTCCCTGCCATGGACTAAGATCTAAGCTGACTAGCTTGAACAATAAAAAGAAACCTGTGCTTTTGCATCAGAGTGTCAACTACTTGGGTTAGACTCTGGCCTCCGTGAACCTATCTCAACACCACCTTCCCTTTTGAGAGCAGATTTTATATCTTATCTTTTTCATTTTTTCTATCTTTAAAAAGTTCTTACTTTGAAACTTTTATATAATTTCATCTTTACACCTCCCCTTTCCTCCCTTCAAGCTCTCCCACAAATTCTTCTTTGTTCTTTTTCTAATTCTTATAACTAAACTTCAACTACTTTTTTCATGTTCAGAAAGTTCCTTCATTTTCCATAATGGACCCTACATATTTAATAATGTGATTTTATTGTAAAGTTGGATGCCAAAGTATGTGTGTGTGTGTTTTAAGGGGTACACATCTGATCATAAGATTATACAGATTATCAAAATTCTCTTGATTTGATAATAGCTAAGGAATAAGGAATAAATGAAAAAAATCAAAGATTAAGTAACATTTAACTATCTTTGAAAGTCCCAAGTCACTGAAAATTGCTCTCTTAGCCACTCAGTCAACTCTTCATTGTCTTCTTAGCATAGAAAATGCCACTTAGAATAAAAACGTATTTAAAATAAGTAAAAACTGTATAAATTCAGATGGAACAGGAAACATGCTTCAGTAGTTGAGATTTTAAGATTCTTGTGTTTGCCAATAACAAAAAGTTAAAATGAAACTATTATTTATTATCTGGTTATATATTCAGATTTTGAAGTTGACAGTGTTTCTTCATAAACTGCTGAGTATAGACCATGAATTAACTCAACTTTCAGATTGGAACCATAATGAATCAGGTATATTTGTTTATGTGAGTTTTAATTGAATAATTTATAATCAAGTAAACATATATAACAAAATGAATGGGTGTACATGTATACTGATATACATATATCAGTGCAACATATTTTATGTTTTGCCTACATTCAAATTTATGCCTATAGGATTATTAACAAGGTCCTAGATTTATTACAGAGTGTGATGAGTTTTAAATTCAGCCTATCCATCCTGTTCCATATTGTAAGTTGGTTGATAATGCAACAAAGATTATAATGCTTGACTTTAGTTACTCCTGAAAATAATAAATATAGTATTAAGTGAACATAAGTCAGAGGAATGATATTTAAAGTACATATGAAGCCTTCAAAGTCAGAAGCTAAGTATATCAAATTTTGATATTGCATGTATGTGAAATAACTCTGATAATAAATATTGTAAGGTCAAAGCAGGAAAGCCAAGCATGAAAACAACCTGAATGGTTATCAATACAGTGTAAACATTTTTTCTTAGATGCTCAGTAATGCTACAAAGCATTGATTTATGATTAAACTGCAATCATATAAGGCAATATTTGTGTCAAAGAAAGCAATAGTAGCATTGTCCCACTTGTCACTATAATTGTCTGAGTGTTTATTGTTACACCCAGCTGGAAAATCTCATCTTGCATTTAAATGACAGAAAATAACCTAGAAATTATAAAATATAAGAAACATTTCAGGGTACGTAGGATAGTCAACCTGGCAGAAGAAAAGTGATAGTACTATGACAGGAGGGGCTTCTTTAAAAAGAATATTTCATTCAGTTGGTATTGACAGCCATCAAGCAACGGATTTATTAAAGACACACAATTCATAGATAAATACTGAATTAGACTAGGGAATGTGTCTCAGAAAGAGATGGTTTCTCTGCAACTACAAACCTTTAAGAAACCAGTTTCAAATACAGTACTATCTTATTATCTGAGATTGGAGCCAGTGACCAATAGCCTGACTTTGCTGTTCATGCCTGGGGACTTTTAAAGCAAATTAGTTATATTACTCACCTACATTTGCTCTCTCCTCTAAGAGCGAAGTGTTGAAATTTTAAGAGTATTTTATTGAAACTCACTATATTTTACTATTATTAACACTTATAATATATTTAAAATGTACATAAATAGATGGCCTGTGTAATTCCTAATTCATAAATGAATCAAACATTAAAAACTATGTAAGTATAAATTATTAGGCTTATCTAGGATGAGGACAGCTTTGTTTATTGAAATCTATATAGTTTGTGGATTCATACTACTATTAAGTAGCAGAGATGCTCTCCCACATAAAACAATACAAACAATAAACTTGTGATGTGATATAATGTGATACAATATGGTGTGATGCAATGTGATGAGATGTAGTGTTAGTTAAGATCAGGGGAGTTGGATCTCACTTATTGGTTTTTCTTTTGCCTTAATTTCATTCTTTTGGTACCCAGAAATAGCCAGGCACCATGCACATTTCTGTGAGATAAATTCTAGGAAAAAATGTTAGTAAACAACATAATACATAACCACGAAAACATCTAGAAACCATCACAAAGATGCTCTTTACCCTTAAGGATTTTGAAAAATACCACCAAGCACATTATTTGCCAAGGAAAAGCACAGTCTTAAGAGCATACTGGAGAAGGGGCAACACGGTGTTTCTTTTTAGTTTGCTAGTTTTACCTGTTGGACTAATCAATACAGAGGTGAAGATGGACCACGATGGAAATCATAGGTATGCTGAAGGTCATGAAACATAAAGAAGAGTTATATAAGTCAAATACTTAATGCCAGGTATAGATAGGATTTCATTTCCTCTTGATAAGCTACCTGGATTATAGTGACATACTTCATTCATTCAGGAACAAGTCTTATGCTCCAGTCTCCAAACTTTTTCTGACTAATGATTGGCAATCTATGTTTTAACTCATGGTATTGATATTGTCCTTTAAAACTCAGAAAATCAATTTACTATACAATTTAGTTTATGAACTTCATAAGTACATATGAAGTTTAGAGGGCTCTAATGCCTTGTGAAAGACATGCAACTTGAGAATAAAATCACTGTAAACACTCTGTGCTGAACTGAAGAATATTTACTTTGGATCCAACTTTAAATCCTTATGATGACAATTTTAAAGAGAAAGTAGAAATCTTTAAGTCACTAATGTGGTAATAGAATACATTTGAGTGACCAGATCAAGAATTAAAAAAGGAATAAAAGCAGTCAGGCTTTTTGGAAGTACTATAAATTGTGCTGTTAAACTATGGTTGGATTCTACTGCAAATCCAGGTTACCCAGGCATAAAAGACAGCATCGCTTGGCAAAGACTCTGCTATTTATTTTATAGATAAGCCATCTATCAAACTCTTCTTTCCCACCGAAACACACTTCAGCACCATGAAGACAAAGAAATATCAGGTGACCGACTGTAACCCTGGGTTACACTTTTTTTTTTGAACTTCAGTGGAATCATGTAGGATTCAGGGTCCTTTGTAAATTAAGTTTGCTTGTTTGTCTAAGCCTCACGAGAATGGAGACATTCATCTGGTTGCTAAGCAGACATGAAGTGGCTGAATGCCCGAGGTTTTGTTTAAGGAGGCTGCTATCAGCCTTCTCTGAATCATTTCCACAGACATGATAACATAAACCACAAAGTTACACACATGGCACTTCTCAGCTTACTAAAAATGAGTAACGGAGAGTGAGAAAACCACTAGGTTCAAGGGGTTTGAGTTGAATGAGCGATAATAGAGATGTCTGTAAAATGTACAAAGTAGTTAGTGGAAGATAGTAGTGTATAATTTCAAGTCAGAAAATTAGGTTATTAAAAATATTGTATATTTTCTCAATGTGGTACATTTACACAATAGAATCTTGAAATTTGAAGGCAACCATTCTGAGTGAGGTAACCTAGTCACAAAAAGACAAACATTGTATGTACTCATTCATATATGAATTTTAGACATGAAGCAGGGGATTGCCAGCCTACAATCTCACCACCAGAGAGTCTGGGAAACAGAGAGGACCCTAAGAGAGATATGCATGGTACCCCAGAGAAGGGGAATGGGACTAGATCTCCTGAGTGGACTGGAAGCATGGGGGAGGTAAAAGTGAGGGGGAGAAGAGAAGGGGAGAAGAGGACATGGGGGACCAGGAAGGTTGAGTCAGAGGCAGGGGAGAATGAGGAGATCAGGATGAAAGATACCATAATAGAGAGAGGGAGTCATTATAGGTTTGAGATCTGGCACTAATGAGATTTCTGGAGATCTACAAGGATGACACCATCTGGCAATCTAACCTATAGTGGAGAGGCTACCTTAAATGCCCTTCCCTGATAATGAGATTGAAGATTACCTTGTATGTCATCCTAGAGCCTTCATCCAGTGACTGGCAGAAGCAGAGGCAGACACCCATAGCTAAACACTGAACTGAACTCTGGAATCCAGTTGCAGAGAGGGAGAAGTGATGAGCAAAGGGGTCATGACCAGGTGGATGAAACCCACAGAAACAGCTGACCTGAACAATGGGGAGCTCATGAACCCCAGACTGATGGCTAAGAGGCCAAAATGGGACTGATCAAGACCCCTTGAACATGAGTGTCAGTGAGGAGGCCTTGGCAATCTCTGGGGCCTTGGATACTAAACCAGTATTTATCCTTGGCATCTGAATGGACTGTGGGAGCCCATTCCACATGGAGGGATACTCTCAAAGCCTGGACACATGTGGGAGGACCTAGGCCTTGTCCTGAATGATATGACAGACTTTGGAGATCCCCCATGGAGGTCTTTACCCTCCCTGGAGAGTCGAGTGGGGATTAGGTGGTGGAATGGGGGAGTTGGTGGAGGATGGGGAAGTAGATGAGGGAGACAGAGCTGGGATTGACATGTGAAGCAAGCTTGTTTCTAATTTAAATAAAAATATTGTATATTATCTCCACCGCTCTGTTTTCTTGATAATACATAGAAGATTTAGGGAGGATTGTGATTCAAATCTTCGTTTGCCTTTTGTGTACAAGGTGTGTGTATATCTGTGTACAAGCTTCTGTGTGTGCACATTTGCATTCAGGTGTGTGCTAGTGTATGTGTGAGACCAGAGGTGAATGTGGTCTGCCATCCTCAGTAGACCTTCACATCAGTTTTTGAGAAAAAGTCTCTCATTGAATCTGAAGGTCACTGCTTCAGCAAGTCTAGGGCACAGTAAGAACTAGGGACCTTACTGTTTCCCTCTCTCTTGTGCTGGGGTTCAGAGTGTGTGTCACAATTACTTTGCTTTTAATTAGCTGATAAATATCCCAACTACTATGTACAGTTCTGTGTTATTATACACATTGTGATCCTGTAATAAGAGGGTCTTAGTAGCTTAAACAGTAGTTCTTATGATTTCCTTTTATGAGTTCCAAGGTTTCCATTCCCTTCTAAAAATGACAACTGCATTTCTTTCTCTTGCTCATTACAGAATGTATATCTACTCAAATTTTATTTTTCTTTTTTCCTTGTCTTATCAAAAAGCCCTGCTTTGAAAAAAATTAGCTCTACCACTAATAAATTATTATAATTTTTAAAGAAAATATTATCTTTATCTTGTTAACTTCAGTTTGTTTTTCAATTGTCTCTTCTTATTTTATTTGTTTATTTCATGTATAGAGACTGAAGGACAGAGATAATTTGTCTTATATGAGCAAAGATAAATGGGCTCTTCCCATCTTTTGAAAATATTCCATTTATATTTCTGACTTTCAAGATGAATGTGGGCAAATTACAGGAGTCATTCCTCGATTTTGGCCATCAATTATCAATTCTCCCAGAAAGTTGACAGTTAGTGGTGCCGGTAATGGGCTCTATTTTTTTGTTCTGTTATTGTGGCTGTTTCATAGAAGGATTGACAACACCTTTGAACAATGGTTGGGTTCATCAATCTTTGGGCCCAAAATAACTTAAGATGTCACAAAGTTTGGTGGGTGAAAAGTAAAGTGAAATTTTTTGTACTTCTCGTCGACAATCATTTAGAACATCTGCATGCTCTGTTAGATTCAGGTCAAATATATGTTAATATTTATTTATTTTAATAAGAAATTATAACCTGATTTTCCCTTTTAAGGTCTATAAAATATATCCATAACGTATAATTTATTTTGGTTTTTGAATATAAATCTTTTTTTTTTTTTTTTTTGGTTTTTACGAGACAGGGTTTCTCTGTATTGTTTTGGAGGCTGTCGGTCCAGCCCACCCTGGAACTCACAGAGATCTTCCTGCCTCTGCCTCCCGAGTGCTGAGATTAAAGGCGTGTGCCACCACCGCCTGGCTGAAGATAAATCTTGAAAGGATACAGAACCACAAATATTATTCTCTCTCTCTCTCTCTCTCTCTGTCTCTGTCTCTGTCTCTGTCTCTGTCTCTGTCTCTGTCTCTCTCTCTCTCTGTGTGTGTGTGTGTGTGTGTTTCTTTACCCCTTTGAAAATTTGAACAATGTTTATTTAGAATGCTTTTGGTACGTTTCTATAAATGTTTTAATAAGGACTAATGATGACAATATATGTCAGTGAGACAGAAAATAGCCAAGTCTACACGCTTCATTTAGACAACAGATTAAAATACTTGATATCCCCATGGTTCAATATACTTAATAGTAAAAAGTAAAATGCAGGGTTCTTTCAAGCTGAAAACATGCTGAATTTAGCCATAGTGGTTTTAAAAGTTTTAAAGGTGATGTTAAAGCAGCTAAATTACAAGACAAAGAGATAATAATATATTGCAAAAGTACAATTTGATTGGTTTATTTTATTTTAAAATCACTGATTTAAAACAAATAAGGCCACCCAGAAAATAAGTATTCTGAGATTGCCCACCACAAAAAAGTCTCACTAATTACTTTTAGTAGTATCCATATTATTGCCAAAGAATAAGCCAAGGAAGAAATATGAAAGGCTTACGAGTAGAAAACTCATGTATGTTAATGACTAGCAAATATACTTGTGTCATAATTTGACATGGAAGAAAAAACCATGGAATGATGCGATGGGTACCTGAAGATCAATTAATTTAAATGCACAATCAAATCCATGAAAAATATTTATTCGAATTGAAATGATCCCGAAAGCCCGTCTAGGAAGAAAACAGTATGCAAAATTTATTTTGGAAAGAAGTGTGAAAGAATTAACAGTATAAAATTGAAGATGAAGGTGCAGGCAAATAAGCTCATGAAACTACAGCCTTGTGATTCTCAACACAAGTCCCACTAGCTCACACTGATGATGAAATGATCTCTTTAGCAAGTGATACTAAAAGCCGGGCATCACATGTAGAAGACAGAGACTGGATATGTTTATCGTGATATGCAAAAATCAGATCAAAGCAGGCCAAGGTGTAACACAGTGAGGATACTAGAGGAAGTCACAAGAGAGAAGCACGTGGGACACGGGCAGAAGCAATGACTTTCTGAATAGGACTCCAACATTTCAGAAAATAATAGCTGTGGTGATCTATACCTGCGATTCAATAAAGATTGCCTGAAGAATAAGAATGCAAAACCAGCCATGCGAGTTACCCATAGAAGCCAAGCAGTGGGGGCACTTGCCTTTAATCCCAGGACTCAGCATGGAGCTCTGTGAGTTTAAAGTCACCCAGGGCTACAGGAAAGTGAATCAGTCTAAAAGATTAACAGAGCTCACTGCTTTAATCCCAGCCCTAGAGAGGTATATAAAAGACAGGAGCCCAGTGTCTCATGCTGCATTCTGAGATTTAGTCTCCAGCCACATTGAGGAGATACAGCAGTTTAGGATTTCATTCTGAGCTAGAGTTAAGAGCTAGTGTCTGGCTGCTTTGCTTTTCTGGTCTTCAGGTTAAACCCCAATATCTGTCTCTGCGTCTTTTATTTTTCATGTAACAAATAGTAAGATGTGATATGTGCTATTATTTGAAATTTAAAACTTTCTGCTCAGTGAAGGAGACAATTAGGACAACGAAAAGATGATGTCCAGAATAGAACAGAAAAACCTCATTATTCATCTGAAAGGAGATTAGTCCCCAGGATGTATAAAAATTAATAAAATTATCACAAAGAGACCAGTATCTAATTAATAGACAAAAGTACTAAACTGGTATGTCTCAAATAAAGGCATACAAATAACCAATAAATATTTGAAAATATTAAACTGAGAAATGAAAATCAAAACTACATGGAACTCCATTTCACCTCATCAAAATGGATATCATTACAAACACAAAACCAAAAATTACTAATGAGGATATAAGGAAAGAGTAATCCTTGTACATTTCTGATAACAATGAAAGTTAGTCTAGATATTCTGGAAATCAGAATAAAGGTTATTTCAGAGACTAAAATATTGGGGCTGGAGAGATGGCTCAGTGGTTATGAGTGCTTGCTTCAGTCATGAAGAAAGGGAGTTCAAATCCCAGAACCTGTATCAGGTAACTCCCTATCACCTGTAACTCTAGCTCCAATAAACCAAAACCCCTCCCTGGCCTCTGTAGGAACCTGCATACACGTGTGTATACACACGTACACACGAATAAATAACAAAAATAAAAACCAATGTAAAGAAAACTCCCAAAATATAACTATCATACGATCCAGTCACACACACACACACACACACACACACACACACACACACACACACACACTGGATTCACTTACCTTTTAATACAAATAAAATGCCATTTCCAGGAAAAAGGCTGCAACTGAGGATCACTGCTGAGGCAAGCACAATATATATCTCAGAAAGGAAGGTGTCATAGTTTCCTTCACAGGTAGAATTCAGAAAGAAAAACATGGAAGTAAAACAGATATGAAAGGATGAGTGGGAAGGGGTGGATAGTATGGAGATGTCACAATGACTCTGGCTACTTTTACAATTCATGTGTGCTTTAAAGGGAAGGAGGGATTTTTGGTTTTGTTTTTTTGGTCCTCTGACCTCCTCATGGTAGCCCACCCTCACAAGCATGCATCAAACACACATGCACATAATAATAACAACTTCAGAAGTTTTCAAATATAAAAAAGGACTTGGATGATTGTTCAGCAGTTAAGACTCAGGTTACCCTTCCAGAGGTTTCAGGTAGAGGCGAACAACCATCTGTAGTTCCAGTCCTAGTGGATCCTAGTGGATCCAACATCTTCACCTGACCTCCACCAGCACTGCGAGAACATGCTGAACAGAAACACACACAGGAAAAACACACATATGCATTTATATATATAGATATATATGCATACATATTTATAGGAAATATACATTTTCATAAATTTATAAATTATATATGTAAATAATTTTTTGATGATTTGATTACTAAAGTACACATATAAGAAGGCACATTAGATTCTGAATGGTCTGAACTAATAGTTGAAGCTATTGACATTTCAAAATGTAAAAGCCATTGACAACCCCTTTGATTGAACAAGGTGGAACTCATGGACCCCAGACCCAGCAATTCCACTCTTAGGCATATATCCAAATGAGGCAAATTCATACAACAAGGGCATCTGCTCCACTATGTTCATAGCAGCATTATTTGTGATAGCCAGAACCTGGAAGCAACCTAGATGCCCCTCAACTGAAGAGTGGATAGATAAAATGTGGTACATTTACACAATGGAGTATTACTCAGCAGAAAAAAACAATGGAATCTTGAAATTCGCAGGTAAATGGATAGCAATGGAAGAAACCATCCTGAGTGATGTAACCCAGTCGCAAAAATACAAACATGGTATGTACTCACTCATATATGGATTTTAGACATGGATCAGGATAGTGCCAGTCTGCACTTCCACTGATAGAGAGTCTGGGAAACAGGAAAGAACCTAAAAGATATGCATGTATGCATAGTACCCAAGAGAAGAGGATTGAGACAAGATCCTCTGATTGGATGGGGAACACGGCGAGGGGTGGGGGAGAGTGGGAGCAGGGAAGAAGAGAGGGGGAGAAGAGGAAGAGAGAGTAAGTCATGGGGGAACAGGAAGTTGAGTGGGTGGCGGTAGAATAGGGGAAAGAGGGAATCATAGGATAGAAGACAGATCAGGCACCAGAGTGACCTCGAGTGATCTAAAGGGATAACACCAATTGGCAGGCTAAGCAATAGTGGAGGGACCACCTCGAATGTCCATTCCTGATAATGAACTTGATGTCTAGAACCATCCGGGAGCCTTCATCCAGTGATTAATGGAAGCAGAGGCAAACACACAATTAAGCACTGAACTGAACCCAAGGAACCCAGTGACAGAGAGAGGAGTGATGAGCAAATTGGCAAAGAATGGGCTGGCAAAACAAACAGAGTCAGCTGATCTGAACAGGGGAGAGCTCTTGGACCCCAGACTGATAGCGGGGAGGCCAGCATGGGACTGATCTGGACTCCCCAAATGTGAGTGTCAGCGAGAAGGCCTGGGCAACCTATGGGGCCCTGAGCTGTGGATCAGTGTCTATCCCTGGAATACAAACAGTCATCGTGTGCCCATAGCACAAAGAGGCATTCACTCTCAGCCTGGACTCTTAGGGGAGTGCCTGGACCCTACCCAGATTGAAATGACAGACTCTAGATATCCCCTATGTGGAAGGATTTGGCAATAGGGTGGGAGGCTTGGGGGGGAAGGGGAGTGCCGGGGGAGGGGAAGGAGAGGGAACTGGGATTGACATGTAAAACAAGCTATTTAAAATTAAAATAAAAAATGATAAAAGAAAAAAAAGGTCACAGAAAAAAGGAAACACACACAGGAAAAACACATATACATTTATATATATATATATGAATATATATATTTATAGGAAATATACATTTTCATAAATTTATAAATTATATATGTAAATAATTTTTGATGATTTGATTACTAAAGTATATATATAAGAAGGCACTTTCAGAGACTAATTAGATTCTGAATGGTCTGAACTAATAGTTGAAGCTATTGACATTTCAAAATGTAAAAGCCATTGACAACCCCTTTGATTGAACAAGGTGGAACTCATGGACCCCAGACTGATAGCTGGGAAACCAACATAGGAACAAACCAGGCCCCCTGAATGTGGGTGGCAGCTAGGAGGACTGGACAGTCTATGGAGCCTCTGGTAGTGGATCAGTATTTATCCCTGGCATATGAATGGACTTTGGGAGCCCACTCCACATAGAGGGATACTCTCTTAGCCTAGCAACACAGAGAAGGGCCTAGGCCCTGCTTCAAATGATGTGCCAGACTTTGATGATCCCCCATGGAAAGTCTCACCCTCCCTGGGGAGCAGGTAAGGGGATAGGATATGGGGTTGGTGGAGGGCATGGGAGGAGGGGAGAGAGAGGGAACTGGGATTGACCTGTAAAACAAGATTGTTTCTAATTAAAAATAAAGGAGAGGAGAAAAAAGATAAGAAGGAAAATGAAAAAAGAAGTCATTGATGATTCAAAATTGAATAGACTGTTGGAAGGAGGTAGTGGAAGGGCCAAGTGGTAGGTGGGACCAGCATGGAGGAAGCAGGTTCCTAAACTGATGACTCTTTGCTGTGTCCTGTCTTGGTGCCTTATTGATCCTGTTTCCCATCCTCCATGAAGCCAGTTGCTCCACCATGATAAAATGAATCCATGCTAAACTGTAAGGAAAGGAACTTTTTCCCAAGTTGTTTTGTGAGGTGTTGGATTACAGCACTCTCTAAAACTAAGACAATGTGTTATTAGCAACAGAGAAAACATCTGCAGTCAGCCAGGCTGCTTGGCTTTCAGCAATTCATACTCTTCCTACTCCCTCCTCTAATGTAAAGCTGAGAGTTTAATCCTAAGAGCTAATGAACTCAAATTGTGCTAGAATTTTCTGTATTTTAACCCTTGCTGATGTTGAAAGGCTAAACTCCAGGGTGCATTACCATGCAGTGATAGAATGAATCCTGAGCCTCCATACTCACCTCTATCCACATCCCTAATGATGCAAAGGTGCAGTATGCTTTTGATGGACACCAGCATGGGTCAGTGAAACTCCTGATTTCTTAAATAAAGATATGCTGCTTGCTAGTTACAGCATAAGCCCAAAGTAGCACTCATTTATCCCTTTGTAGTTTTGCCATCATCTTGCCAAGAACAACAGGGCTTAACTAGTGATCTTTGAAATACAATACAGACAGAAATAAAAAGAAACAATAACCTCTGACTCAATTACATTTTCAGACTCTAAGTCAGTGGTTCTCAACATGAATTGGAGAACCTGTCTGTCCACCTAGATTAGTGGACAAAAGAGACATGAAAAATTAATGATTACTGTCATAAACATTGGTGTTTTGTGGTTGTTTGCTATCTATAGGTATCTATAGGTAACTGATACTCTTTCCATGTATTGAAAGACTGCCAAGTTTTGTATTCTCTCTCTTGCTTCATGAAATGCCATTGGACGGTTTAAAACTAAATAACAAGAAATAATTTACTGACTCATTTTAACAAATTATTCTCAAAAGCCATCATTTTATCCAAATAACTGATTATAACAATGAATTCATAATTTATATCTTTTAAGTTCTTAGGGTAATTATTGAAAAGTAGACTTGTTTAAGTGGGAATACAAAGGCAAAGTTTTCTAGACAGGATGTCAGTGGCATTAGGTTGAGAAGATTCTTCTGACTAGGCTAAGGGAAACATTTTCCTTGATTTAAATTAGTGGTTTATGTCATACCAAAGTATTGCAGTTTTGAACACACTGTATGTGGACCTTATGATGAGATAAGATAATTAAACAGAAAAATATTGTACTGGAAAGAGTATTAGCAAATCATGTTTTGATTTTTTTCCTAAGTCCTTTAGCAAATATTGGATTCGACAGTATATCCTTAAATAAGTAGGTAGCAAATATACTTACAACCATTGTCTAGTTTTTGTGATCTTTGGGGTTTACATAACAGAGATTGAGAAAGTCTAATCAGCATAACTGGACAACATTTAATTCTTAAGTCAATTTGCTTCCAAGTCATGGAATATGCCTTTTTGAAATGAGATTTCACTTTAAAAGTCAAAAGTAGAGTAGCTTTTGATGATATATCACAAAATAATTACATATGTGTGTGTGTTTGTGTGTGTGTGTGTATTTGTGACCTTCAAAATTATCTCAGCTTATATATACTTAAAACTTATTGTTGATAATGTGTCTTTATGATTTGGACATCTAAAGAACTGAGTGATATACTTGTAAAAAAAGAAATAAAATTTCTTGTTGTTCCTCTACTGATTTCTGTAAAACATATCTCTGTATCTACAAAACAAAACAAATTATAATACAATTCATGGAGAACTCTTGAACATAGCATTTCTCCAGCCATTTCATATACATTCCTAGACAATTAATTTAAAAATCACCTTAAAAGAATATGGGGCTGGGTAGTGTCATGAGAATACTGGGGAACTTCCAGAGGAGAGAGATCAATGGGAGCTACAGAGGTTTTGATGACTGCATCTAAGTCTTTCTTTTCTTGCATTATGGCAACACTCTGTAGAAATGTTTTATTTTCACTTTAGGGACTTGTTAATGAAAGACCCTGGCCCAGTTTAAACAGGCAGCTGAGGCTTATGGAAAATTCCATTCCCCCACAGCTGCATAGTCATTGCCTATCAGAAGAGAGCTCAGCCCAAGGACACAGGCTGCCGGGTGTCTGCGGGCGGCTGGATGGCCAGCTCAGCAAGGTTAAACAAACACAGAGATATCTGCGGGCGACCAGACGGCCAGCTCAGCAGGATTGAGCAAACACAGAGACTAATTGTTCCTCAGATAGGGCCAAGGCCAAGACTTGAGTTCCAAGAAAAACCTCAATTGCCCGCGCTCTGAGCCCTAGCCTCATTTAAATTACCCAATCAGGGTCCTGATACTAGGCTTCTTGCTTCTGTACCGCGCTTTTTGCTATAAAAGAACCCCTGAGTCCCCAGCTCGGCGCGCTCAGTTCCCCTAGACTGAGACGCCCGGGTACCCGTGTGTTACCAATAAAGCCTCTTGCTGTTGCATCCAAGCTCGTGGTCTCGCTGTTCCTTGGGTTCGGGTCTCCCTTCCGTGAAAGTATCCCTTTTGGGGTCTTTCATTAAAAAGGAGAAGAAATATCAGGAATGCTAGTGAATGAGCAGGGTAAAATAAATAAATAAATAAATAAATAAATAAATAAATAAATAAATAAATAATATCACAACAACCAATACTCTTGCTCTTGACATACAGTCATATAAAGTCCTACCAAAGAGACGAGCATATGCCTCAAAGTTGGGAGCTTTGTAGCCAAAGAGAGGCCCTGAGTTCACAGACCAACAAGCAAGGAAAATTGAAGGAAAGTAAGTATAAATTCATGCTGGGGATGAGAATGCACATTTAAATCACAGTACTCAGGAAGCTGGAGCAAAAGAACGGTGGGTTTAAAAACAGCTTGGTCAATACAGTGAAATCTTATTTGTTTCCTGTTCTTCTTCTTCTTGTTTGTTAGCTTGTTTTAATTCAGCCTGATTCCTAACTATAATCTAGACATTTGTTCCTCTCACAGACAAGTATACTTCTCACCCCTCATCAAGGAAACTTCTCTTTGCAACAGTTGGAGGTCATTAAAAAAGACCACATGCAGGGTCCCCCCTGCAGGTAGAGCTTGGGAAGTGTGGGTCCAGCCTTTCTCTTCCTAGGGTGCTGAGCAGGATGGTGAGTGTCAACAACTCAGACCCTTCCCCCATTAGTTACTGGGGACAAAAAACACACACTGAGTCGGGAGTCTGTCGAAGCAGGATCTCGACTTATTCCATCAGGCAGGAACTTATATAGGACTGAGGCAGGGAACGGGAATCTTAGGATAGGGTAAGCTGACATGAAGGACCAATAGTATTCCACCAAGCAGGCAGGTAGCTAACCAGGGGGCAATCTTGCATCAGGTCTGGCTGAGTCACCCCGCACATGGAGGTCACAGGTTAGAGACAGGTCGCCAAACTCTAGTCAGGCTCAGGAGGTTACACTTGGCCTCACATCCAAGGCTTTTATTAGGCCCAACAACCACAATCAAAGTGCAGAGTTATGGATTCAAGTCCCAATGGATACATTTATAAAACACTCTTGCATATATTACTATAGAACATTGTGGAAGAGGGGGCAGAAAGAGTGTAAGAGACAGAGGATCAGGGAGTTTGCTGTAAGAGTGTGTTGCTTAACAATGTCAGAGGACACAACTATGAAGTCTTATAAACATAACTATCTAAACATGAAATGTACAGGGTTGAAACCAATAGCCATGCAAAGTAGATAGAGAAGAGCCCATAAGGACTCAACACTACAAACAGAATGATTAACAATTGAGAAATACCGAGAGTGGGAGAAATAGACTTCTTAGAAGAACATAGCAACTGATTATTTAATACCAAATGGCCAGACCTGAGAATATGTATATGAACAACAAACAGGGTTTATTTAGGAATATTTCCATAAATATTCACCGTAATACTTCTTACTACTGTGATGTGAGAGATTTAAGGCTGCCTCCTAGTCTATCCGGGTTGACTTCAATGACTCTAAAAAAACTCAACTCCAGGATCCAGTTTTGACATAGAAATAAAAGCTGAACAACTACTACCATTCTTGTTGTGGGAGTTTATTTTACAGCTTGGAGTAATACTCTGTATTTTAAGGTATTATAACAGATATACTATTCCTTAAGAAACAGTGGCTTGAGAGAATGTTCTTACAGAAAAAAAGACAAAAAGAGAATATTGGACTTAGCCATGTAAAGAGTTTGGCTAGTGAGAGAGCATCTCCACAGGTCTTGCCTCAAGGGGACCCACTGGACAAGTGTAGTAATATATTGTTTGTAATCTAACAAGTAAAGTTGTCTAAAAATCAGAATGCAGAGCTAGGCAACAACAACACGAATAATGCCTAGAAGTATTTCTGCATAATAAAGTCAAAGAAATTCTGCATACTGTATACTGCAGATTGTCTGCAAACTGAGTTCCTCCCTGTTTTTATGTTTTTTTTGTTTTGTTTAATATTGATCTCCAAGTCTTGTACCTACTAGTACAGTGTTCTGCCATTGAGATAGATTCCCAGCCTTGATTCCTTTCTTGTTATTTCAGGCCTAGTACATCTCCCAGACAAAGTAATATTAGACATTTTGTGTTGACCATCTTGTTTGTTTTTTAAAGAGTAAGAAATGAGGCATGGAGTTGAGTGGGCAAGACAGTAGGGAGGATCAGGGAGGAGTTGGGGGGGCAAACCTTGATCAGAATACATTCTAGGAAAAAATTGCTTTCAATAAAAATGAAAAATAAATAAAACAAAAAAAGAGAAGCGATGAAAAAATACTCCTATTCCTCTCCTGATTGTAACTGTGATGATTCTTTTCTGACAATACTAGAAAATGCAGGTTGATCCACTCTGCAGAACATTAGCATTTCTGCATTTTTTCCTGAGGAACACCACAGGCTTCCTTTTTGTTCTTTGGACTCCTGTTCAACATTCTCCTTCCTATATATTAAAGTATATGTACAAAATCCACCAAGTCATTGTCTGTGTAAAATCTGGAATGTTTTCAGTCTAATTAGGAGAATATGGAACAAAATAAAGAAAAAGGAATCTATACTTGCCTAAATAGCAGAAATGGTTAAAAAATGAAGGAGAAACAAATAGAACTCTATAATCAACCTAGCTTACTATCCTAAAAATACTTCCTGGTTTCATCACAGAAGCAAGAATATCAGTGCAGCTTAGTAAGGTCCTGGCCACAGAGAGCACAGTTGGTTCTGTAGAAACCATATGAAAGAATATGGCTGATAATACATAGAAAATGTAAGAAGAACACTGCAAAGTAAAGTAGATAGCTGGGACACACCTTCCCTTGAGTGCTCCATTGAGAACTGTGAAGTAAGGCATGCTTTTGAATATACTGCACCAGGTAGATTAAAGAACCTTCTGCAACCAGCAGAGAAGGTGGCAATTAGAACTGACAGGGCTGGATAGAACACTTATACATTCTAGCTATACTGGAAAATATTGCAAGCAACAACAGAGATAGAGAAATCAAAATGATGCTCCCAATAACATGAGTCATTCACCCAAGATTGAACATTCCTTCAAATGGACTTTGCAAATGATAACAAGAGCAATGCTAAGTTAACCAATCATAGCCCCAAAGCCAAAGAAAATTTCTAGAGTTACATACACATCAAGTACCCAACAAAATGAAATCTTGCCTTTTACTAAACAAACCTATGCTAAGCACACAACACAAGAAAATGTCATGCATAGTGAGATGGACATTTTATCAGTTGAAAATAGAACCAGAAATGATAACAATTTCAAAGTTACTAGACAATGATGATAAGGTCATTATAACAGCAGACCAGGTTTACAAGAGGCTGCAGAACATTAAATAAGGATGAAAAACTTTCAAACGACATGCAAGAATAACTTCTAGAGATGAAAACTTCAATATCTGGTACAAAATTACACAGGGGTGTGACTGGCAACCACATACACCCTGCTGCAGGGGCAGCTACAGAGTAGATATAATAGTATAGTCTGCCAAAAACAGCAGAACAGCAAATGTGATAAAGAATAGGCAGGGCAGCACAGAGTTTGCAACAGCTTCAAGTGGCAAATTATATACATAAGCACTCACTAATCACCTAAGCCTCCTACTCCATTTAAGGAATCTATACCAAGAGACATAATCTGATTATTTATAACCAGCTAGATATTTAATATTCTTAGAATCATATGAGGTAATTAAAGAAATGCAAATCATAATGCCAAGATGCCAAAAATACATAAATTTGTAAGAGGACTGATGATAGATCATGTGTGTATAGATTTGAAACAACTCAAACTCTTTTATACTGCTGAGGAATTAATTGCTCAAGGACACTCCTACTTAAGAAAAATATTTTTATACATTTCTACAAAGCAAAACACACATTTCCATATAGCTAATTCTCTGCTTCCCTGGGTATTTGTCTTGGATAAGTGTATAGCCACAGACTAGTACATGGATGTTTTTAATAGCTGTGGCTGTATTACTCAAAAAGTGAAGCATTCCAATGCCTTTATGCAATTGAATGGATTGGAATACAACTCAACCTTGTAAAAGAATGAAATGTTGATTGATTTTTGTTTGTTTGTTTTGCTTTTCTAGATAGTGTCTGTCTGTGTAGCTCTGACTGTCCTGGAACTTGCTCTGTAGACCAGGCTGGCTTTGAACTCACAGAGATCTGCCTACCTCTGCCTCCCAGGTGCTAGGATTAAAGATGTGTGTCACCACCACCCGGCAAAATGTTGATTCTTAAAGCAACATAAGGAGTTCATTACAAGATAATCATTCTGTGTGAAGGAATCTGACAAAAACTAAAAGAAGGGCTTATCTGTTTCCATACTATGCTGGAGAATATAAGACAATAATGTTAAAGATGGGAGTATGTTTTAAGATTGGGGTGACTGGAGGGAGAATTGTGAAAGTACATGAGAAAATATTTGAGAGTGACAGATATACTATCTTAGTTATGGCAATGATGTGTGAATACTTGTTTACATAAAATGAATTAAATATTGTATGTGAAACATATAGCTTAAAGTAGTGTGTCCCTGTTCTTAGGAAGATGTCAACAAGTGTCTATATACTCCTGATAGGGAACAAATAACACCCAAACTATGCTTATCATTAAAGTTCAGTTTATTGCAGACAGTTCAACAGGTTGGAGAACATCCTTGCAGATAATTCAGTTGGTCTGGAAGTTCCCACCTAGGACAACTCACATGCTGGTTTTGTACAGGAAGTTCAGGGGTCTCTGCCTCTTTCAGGAGCTTGTGGATCTGAGTATCCTCTAAGCAGCTCAGCTTGTAAATCTCACAGTAATTCTTGCTGTTTACATTTGTTTGAATAGGGAAGGTACTTGTGAATGTGCTCAGTCTGGGACTACTTGATGGTATTTTGAATTGTTTGCAATATTTCTCGTCTATTCAGAACATTCTCTTGCTTTACTCCCTACAAACACCTGTGTCTTAATGAGCTTCCACCATACATGGGACGTTTTAATCTTGAATGAATCTGTTCCATAACAGCCCTGGCATTTTAATAGACCCTATCTCCAAGCAAGCTTCCTGTTCCAATAACACTTCCAGGACTTCTTTCACAATAATCCATGAGCCTTCAATGCAGGAGCTGTGCTGCTGATACATCAGTTGGGAATGGGCTCCACAATTCTGCGTTTTGATTGGTGATTTAGAGTCTTCTGATAGAAATTAAACATTGCCTCCACAAAGAAGGAGACACAAGAGAAAGCTCCTAGGCTTAGAAAAATGGTACTCAGCCACTAAAGAATTTAGGAATTACAATAATAAAGTTTTAGAGGTGAAATCTCCACTGTCATGAGTTAGCCGAGCATATATTTTTCTCCTCTCCCACAGTCCACATAGAGCTGTGGCTTTCTTTAGTGACATCAAGATCACTTCATATGAAAAGTGCAACTTTATTGACTTGTTCTACCAATTTTCACATCCGTCTGTTAAATGTTTTTCACAGTTTAGAGGAAAGTTTTTCCATAAATTATTTAAAGACATCTTTTGTCATAGAAACTGAATTTCTCACAGATGGTGTTAAAATAACCCTTTTACAAATCTCTTCTTTTAAAAGTTTCCCAGTACGAATGAAATGGTTTCTATTTTATTCTAGTTGTATCTCCTTCTGCCACCCTATTCTCAGTTTGGCCTTTGCCTAGAAGAAAGGACGATGAAGGCAGTAGTAACAGTACAGTGTATTAGTAAGTATTCTTTAACAAAAGCAGTTTTCTTTAACTTAAATAATAGATTTGTTGAACATTCTTTACTACAGTGCCTTAAGCTAAGCTGGCAATACATCACAGAGAATAACTTCCTGACAAATATATTTGAGTTCTTATCTTGTCATTTAGTAGTTTAGTGAGTTTAATGTCTTAGTGTCTTCATTTGTATTTTATTGGGTTATTTCAAGTTTAAATTTGATATATAGAGACTTGAATCATTAACTACTAAAAATATTCAAATATGAATGACCTAGAAAATAATGGCGGTGCCTATATTCATTATAATCACTCATACACCTCTTCTAAAGACATATCAATTTATACTCTTTATATTTATACTACAACAATTTATCAAATTACATATCTCTCTCTATATATATATTTATCAAATTACACATCTCTCTCTATATATATATATGTTCATATATATATAATACACTCAATATGTATATATTTTTTCCACAGTATATTGGTAGGAAGGTTATTTATCAAGAGTACTTTCAATAAATTTTTCATCAGTCAGCAACTGATTCCAGCATGGGATCTGATATAAAGACAACCTAGGCATTTCATAGCATGTAAAGGCAGCCTAGGCATATCAACTTGGATGAAAACTTTGTTAAACACTACTTTAGGCCTCATAACTAGGAGAAGGTGCTGCAGTCATCTGCTGGGATATGTAAACACAGACAGATATGTCTGCCTACCAGGATACTGTTAGTTGTTTTGCTTCGTCACTGAAAACCCTTTACTTGAAAAATTTCCACCAAGTTTCCTGATGAGAAATTCTGTATAACAACGACCCCAAGGGCATCATATCATCTTCTCCCTTTGTTTAACTTTTGATCTCTAGTTGAGATATTTGAGAAAGCTCAAAAGTCCATGCATCTGCAAGGCTCAGAATAAGTGGTCTGCCTTTTCATCCATGTGATGGTCTCTCTTTGAGTTGCTTGACAGTTCTTCCTCAAAGTGTACACTTTAACTCTCTTCTTATTCTGCTTGGTTAGACCAGTTAGAACCATCTTCCTAACCTGGGAGAGGTATCTGCCACTCTCTTCTTGCCATAGCGCAGAAACGTCTATGTAGAGTGGGATCCATTTGTATTATCTTGGTGTTTGTTGGCTTCATCTGTCCTAAGACAGATGAAATCGAGGTCTGAATTTTGACTGGATTCAAGTTGGTTTGTTTGGACATTAATGTTCTAGAAACATTGTGATATAAAGCCAACTAGAACTATGGGAAAAGGAGAGAGAGTAGTTGCATTTAGACATACTCTTCTATTTATTCTTTTCCTTGTTACAAGGTTTCTTGAATCATCTGATTCATGTTGCATTAGAACTAAAAAGAGTATAAGTGGTAAAAGCCTTAGACTGAAAAAAAGTGAAGAGCTTCCTTAAACGTATTACTTATATTTGATTCTAAGGATTTAATGGGCACTGGATTTGCCCTCTGTGCAAGTAGCTCTGGGACGCTAGTGAGGTGGAACCAGCTAGTGAATGATTTAGTGATTCATAGTTCCTTTCCACTAGAAGCAAAGAATAAAATTTTGAATTTTTAATTATTGTAATTTTTGTAATATTTATGACAATTTCCCATTACTACTAATAAAAATGCTTTGACATCAGTGATACAGGGAAGTTGACCTGATTTTAGAACTCCACAGGCATTAGGTGATGGGGTATAGAGAGAAGCCTTTTCCTTGCCAGCCGCTTTGGTTTTTCCCTACCAGTCACCTGGGATCTGCTGCATTGTAGTCCCCAAATAACACACAAGATGCTGTATTAATTATGAAGCTGTTGGCCTTGCTTTTTTCTTACTGGATAGCTCTGACTTAAGTATTTACTCATAATTGCTAATCTTAAGTATTTCTCTTACCAGAGAAGGGTCCAGATTTCTGACCCCCATGGTCGCTACATGGTGTCTCCCTATGTTTCTCCTACCCAGAGTACTCCTGGACTCCTAGTCCCACCTATCTTGCTTCCCTATTGGCCAACAGTGCTTTATTGATATACACACAGGACTTCCCCCATTGATGTGTATGATGTGTATATGTGTATATGTTGTCGTATCGGTTGTTTAAATAAAGCACTGTTGGCCAATAGGAAAGCAAGATAGGTGGGACTAGGAGTTGAGGAGGATTTTGAGAAACAGAGGCATAGTCAGTCACAATGTAGGATGCAGAAGAAGAGGTCTGGACCCTTTGTCCAGTAAGAGAATACCACATGGAAATACTCAGATGAGCAGTTATGGGTTAATAACTAAGTCAGAGCTAGCCAATACGAAACCAAGCAAATGGCCAACAGCTTCATAATTAATATAGTGTCTCATGTGTTGTTTGGGGCCTAAAGCAGCAACGGGACCCAGGCAGCTGGCGTAAAGAATGCACATCACAGGTAGGATAAGAGTCTGTTGAAGATTCACTTATAATTTTTTCTTGGATCTTCTGTCTTTCACTCTTTCAATTTGTTTGCCACTTCAACACACATTGCAATATGTCTCTCCCTTACACCACAATTCATCTGGGTTTGTGTAAACTTTACCACACATAAAACTACCTTAAATTATATCAAATTCTAGGGAAAGAAAGTGAGATTAATTCAGTGTAAGTCATGTGTCTCATTGTCATGCAATGAGAGTAAAGGAACCATATCCTATAAATAAAGAATGATGTACCATTATGCTCACAAGTTCAAGAGGGCAGTATTGGGAGATAGTCAATGAGTGATCAGTATTGATCACCCTTAATGAATTTGGTAGAGAAAAGTACACCAAGCACATGGAAGGTAAAGAACATCAGTTTGGCTTACATTGAAACTCCTTTTACAAACTTATTGGGGGATGTCAAATGTGATGTAATTATGCCCTTAATGTCAACTTTGCTAAGATTGTTTGTGCTTTGTGATTCACAGTAGTAAGGCTGTAAAGAAACTGTCTCTCATGTGTGGTGATATATTATTCATGATCAATTAAAGCTTACTTGAAGATTCAGAAAGCAAAGCCAGTCAAGCTATAGAGATCAGGCAGTGGTGGTACACATCTTTAACCTCAGGATTCAGGATTCAGGATTAAGAGATAGATGGATCTCTATTTGTTCAAGGCTACATGACTACCCGAAACTGACACAGCCCTGAAAGAAACAGTTCATATTAAGATTATCTCAGCAACTGGGATCACATGACTTTAATTTCAACACTAGGGAGGTAGAGGCAGGAGGATATGGCTGGGCAGAGAAAAGAATATAAAGAGGAGAAGACAGGAATTCAGAGGCTTTTGTTCCCGAGGATTCATGGATACAAAATTGCCATTTCAGCTGGGTTGAGGTAAAATCTACTGGCTTGACAGCTTTGTTTCTCTTATCTTCATCTTAAAGCCTTAATCCCAATATCTGTCTCTGGGCCTTTTATTTATTGTGGTACACTGATGCATGAGTGATCATTGCATCTTTTGGGTATCTCCCAGCCTTCTTCTGCTTACCAATGGGTCTGTGAAACTGTCTTCTGTTCACAAACCTCAGCTAAAAAGGTTTCCAGTGGTATCCTGATATTGGGATGTATCAGAGCTTCAGGGATGTTTGTAGATGTCTCTTTTCTAAGTGAATACGTTGGAAAAATACCACATTTGTCTCATATTGGAACATTTAAACAGACTAGAGTGTCTTTTGAAAAAACACGGGTTGTGCCAAATTGCTGACATTCTTAAATTAAAACCATCATTTCCCTGAATTCTTTAGAAAATGTGACATACTCACATACTCTTTTTTAGATGGCCCTAGTCATGTCATTTCTGACAATCGCTCTGAAACAGATGCTGCCCTGGGTGTGGTAAAATGACTGGTTTAGTGCTGGGTGTATCCCACTTCACTGGGAAGATAAAGGGTTTAAATAGCTCCACATGTCCACACCCTTTACTTCACCAAAACTAAGAAAAACAGGAATTAGAGGTACTATTTCCTTGGTCATTGTTGTCAGGTTATAAAAAAGTATAATCTAGATCTTGAAGAATGCAGTCAACAGCCCCTGTAGAAATACTGCTAAAAGAGCAACAGCAGAGCCATAGTAGTCTTTTCATCTGAAATCAGAATACCCCACACCCAAGAACAGTCTGAAGAATATGAACCTAGTTTCCTCTCAGGATCCCAGCTCCTATTTAGAGAGCAATCTCATCTGGGTTACACACCTTTAATGCCAGCATGAAAAGGCAACTGGAGTTCTTTTAGTTCAAGGTCAGCCTCTTCCACACAGTGAGTTCTAGAATAGCAAGAGCTATACAGTGACAAACTGCTTTAAAAAAAAGGAAATAGATGGAGAGAGAACAGCTTCATTGCTCATTTAGGCATTTGCTTATTAATCAGAGTGTATGATTACCACATGCAAGAGATGACGGAGAATAATTTCTAATATATGTTTTTCCCATACTTCCTGCTTATCTCATTAGCATATAATTGAGTACTCTAGAATTACATCACTATTGTGCCTGTAAGGATAAGGTAGAGTAGGGTTTAGGTTTAAAAGTATCAATTTTCCCACACACAGGGAGTCAAAGAAAGAAAAATTTTATCAGATAAACCCCATGATATTCCATTTTAAGTTTGGAAAAAAATCAAATTACCATTTGGAAAGATACACAATGGTATATCTTACAGAGTAGAATCATTATTATCAAGAATGTGTGAACCTACCTTTTTCTTCAGAGTCTTGGGTCTACAATGTACCTTCTTTAATAAAGCAACACATCTCAGTCCAAAGAAATCTTTCTCAGGGTGTGCCAATCAATCATTTTTCTGTATTGTATTCAAGGAGTCTGTTGAAGGATTTTGAAAACTTGTGGGAAAAGTTAAGTTTTGGTAATGCTAACAGTTGAAAGTTATGTGCAGTTGGAGAAGCAATACCATCTGTGGTTCAGCAAATGTGTGGTGAGAATTCTGGAGTGATCTGGGGTAAAATTTACAGGCTGTTCAGTGCATATCACAGCCACAGCTGTAACTGCAATTTTCTGTTGCAGTTAACTCCATTTTTCAGATTTCTTGGGCTTACGTCAAGAAAGCAAGTGTTCTTATTTTCTATAGTTCCTGATTAACCTACCCTGCCAGCATATCCTGCCTTTGTGAGAGGGAAAAAACCTTGAAGTCTTTGTAAATTAAGCAGAGAAATCAATTTTTGCTTCCCTTTCTATAAAAGAAGGACTACAAATTTTCAGCTCCATCAGATCTGATTACCTGATTACCTTCCCATACTTCCTGAGTTAGTGAAAGGAGAAGCTTCATTAAGACACCGCCCAGCAGAACCTTCTTTGTTTATGAGGTTGCTAAACACTTGGAAAAACTAAACAAACAAACAAAGGTAGCTGCCAATTCAGCTAAGGCTTGCTCAGCTTCTAATCTGGTAACTATGGTTCTATATTTGAGTTTGTTCCTCTCTTTTCCTCACTCTAGTGTGTGTGTGTGTGTGTGTGTGTGTGTGTGTGTGTGTGTGTGCTTCCTAGGTATGGAAGACAGAACTAGCAATCTTTTAAAAAATATAATTTGTCCTTACTGCCTCCAATGGGCATGTTAAATGCAAAATGTTTATTATGTCATTTAAATACGTTGGTTTGTAAACTCCAAATGGATCAAAGGCCTTGACATAAAATTGAATACATGGCCCCTGATAGAAGAGAAAGTATGGACTAGCCTTGAACACATTGGCACAGAAAAAGGCATTCTGAACAAAACTTCATTGGTACAGGCACTAAAATCAATAATTAATAAAGGGGGCCTCCATGAAACTGAGAAGCTTATGCATGGCAGAGGACACCATCATTCAGATGCATTTGAAGTTTAGTTTTGTGCAGGGTAATAAGTACAGATCTATTTGTATTCTTCTACGTGTAGCTGTTTAGTTTGATCAGTACATTGTTGAAGATACTATCTTTTTTCCAGTGTGTGTTTTTGGATTTCTTACTAAAATTAAAGTGGCCATAGGTGTGTGGATTTATGTCTGTGTTTTCAGTTTAATTCCATTGATCAATGTGTCTGTTTCCACACCAACACTAAGTTGTTTTTATAACTATAGCTCTATAGCAAAACTTGAAATTGGGGGTGGTGACATCTCCTGCAGTTCTCTTAGTATTCAGAATTGTCTTAGTTATGTTTTTATGTTTCCAGATGAAGCTGAAAATTGTCCTTTCAAGATCTGTGAAGAATTGTGTTAGAATTTTGATGGTGATTGCATTGTGTCTGTAGATTTCTTTTGGTAGGATAACTACTTTGTCTATAATAGTACTACTGACACATAAGCATGAATATATTTCCATCTGCCATTTTTTTCTTCAAAGATTTGAAGTTTTTACCATGAGTCTTTTCCTTGCTTGGTTAGAGTTATCCCAATATATTTTATATTATTTGAGGATATTGTTAAAGGTGTTGTTTCTCAGATTTCTTCTCAGCCCACTTATCTTTTTTATATAAGAGGACTACTGATATTTGTGAATTAATTCTGTATCCTGCTATTTTGTTGAAAATGTTTATTAGCTGTAGGAGTTTTCTGGTAGAATTTATAAGGCCACTTATTTATACCATTATATTACCTACATAAAGTTAATATGAAAACTGCCCTCAGATACTAAAATGGGCACACTAGCTTGCATTTTAGTTCCATCTCCTTGGAACATATTTTTTGGTCATTTCACACTGAGGTGATGTCTATCTTTGATGTTTATATAAATTGTATTTAAATTAGAAACAATATTATTTTACATATCAATTACAGTTCCTTCTCCCTCCCATCCTACCACCGCTCCCACTAGGGAGGATGAGGCCTTTCATGAAGGATCATCAAAATCTGTCAAGTCATTTGGGACAGGGCATAGTCCTTCCCCCATGTATCTAGGCCAAGGAAGTATTCCTCCGTGGGGAATGTGCTCCTGAAGTCTGTTCATGCACTAGGGATACATACTGGTTCCAGAGGTCCCATAGACTTCCCAGGCATCCTAGCTGATAGCCATGTTCAGGGGGCCTGGTTTGATTCTATGTTGGTTCCCCAGCTGTCAGACTGGGGTCCATGAGTTCCCACTTGCTTAGGTCAGCTGTTTCGGTGGATTTTCCTAGCATGGTCTTGATTTTTTTGTTCATCACTCCTCCCTCTCTACAACTGGATTCCTGAAGATGTGTTGCTTGGATGCAGCAAAAGGATGGATCCCATTTTTGCTCCTATTCTGTTAGTCTGTGTATTTTTATTTGGAAACTGAGAACACTAATGTTGAGAGATGTCAATGAGCAGTGTTTATTGATTCTTGTTAGTGTGTGTGTGTGTGTGTGTGTGTGTGTGCGTGTGTGTGTGTGTGTGTGTGCCCTCTTTTGATTTTCTGGTCTGGGATTATTTATTATCTATGCTTTATTTGGTGTGGTTAACGTCTTTAGATTGGAGTTTTCCTTCTAGTGTCTTCTGTGAGGCTGGATTTGTAGATAGATATTGCTTAGATTGGGTTTTATCATGGATTCTCTTATTTTTTCCCATCTATTATGATTGGAAGTGTTTCTGAATATAGTTGTATGGCCTGCAATCAGTGGTCTTTTAGTCTGCAGAATATCTTTCCAGATCTTTCTGGCTTTTAGTGTCTTCACTGGGAAGTTAGGTTCAATTCTAATTGGTCTGCCATTACATATTACCTGGTCTTTTTCCCTTACAGCTTTTAGCATTCTTTCTTCTGTATGCTGAGTGTTTTGATTATTATATGGTGAGATGACTTTCTTTTCTGGCCCAATCTATTTTGTGCCCCATGTGCTTCTTAAACCTTTATGGTATCTCCTTCTTTAGGTTAGGGAAACTGATTTTGTTTAAAATATTTTCTAGGCCTTTGAGCAGGGATTTTTCTCCATCCTCTATTCCTACTATGTTAGATTTGGTCTTTCATAGAGTCCCACATTTCCTGCATTCTTTGTTCCAGGAAAAAAATATGGTTTGATTTGTTCAAGCTATCCATTCCTTCCATCAGGTCTCCAATGCCTGAGATTCTTTCTTCCATCTCTTGTAGTCTATTGTTGAGGCTTTCCTCTGAAGTTCCTATTTGCAAATCTAAATGAGTTGTTTCAAGATTTCCATGAGTTTGATTTTTCTTCATTGACTGTCCTGTTTTATTCATTTCCTTCTACTGTTTTATTGTGTTTTCATAAACAACTTTAAGGATTCATTTATTTCCTCTTTAAGAAACTCTATCACGATTGTAGGAGCCAGAGGGGTCAAGGATACCATCTGAATACTGTCCACAGCATCAACTAACTAGGATCATAGGGGCTTAGAGAGACTGAACCAACAATCAGGGAGCCTGTATGGGTCTGACCCAGGTCCTCTGTATGTATGTTATGGTTGTGTAGTGGGTTCTTGTGGGAGCAGGGACTGTCTTGAACCATTTTGCCTGCTCTTGGGACCCCTTTTCCAGCACTAATATGAGGGGATGTGCCCTGTCTTGATATGCCATGCTTGGTTTATATTCATAGCAGGACTGACCTTTTTTAAAGGGAAAGAAGGAGGCATGGATCTAGAAGAGAAGGGAGATGGGGATAGGGACTGGGAGAGAGGAGGGAGGAAAAATTGCAGTCAGGATATAATATATTAGAAAATAATGATGATAATAATAATAATAATAATAGCAATCTCTATAATATTCATAAAAGCTATTTTAAGGTCTTTTTTCTTGTGATGAAACCATGTTGTATGCTAAGGGCCTACTACAATAGGGTTTCTGGGATTTAGTGGAGGCATATTGACCTAGCTGTTATTATTGTGTCTTTTTGCGGGCATTTAAGCATCTGGGATTGGAAATAATATTATTCGTCTTGTTCTGACATCTTGTCTTGCTTTTTGGGTGGGTGCTTTGTTCCTTGTTTACTGTTTCCTCATTGGTTCTTAGTAGATTGTGGTGGATGTATGTTGCTGGAAGGACAATTTTCTGAGATCTTAATAGGCTTGACTACTCAGGATTGTAGGTAAAATCTGTGGGGGTGGGCTGGGGCAGGGTTCTGATGGCATCCACAAAAAGGAGGAAAGCAGGATATTCCATCAGGATCTCTTTAGTCTTCTGGAATGAGGGCAGAGAGTGAGCAGAGGTCATAGCATTAGGTGTGCTACAGAACTGGGGATGGGACTGTGGAATAGGACTTCAGAAATGCTAGGAAGAAGTGAAGATCTACAGTTTGCCTACTTGCTTCCCTGGTCAGAGTGGCATGTGGATTTCCAGGGAATGCCTGCTGGAGTCCTGGTCTGTGATAAAGCAAAGAGTGGAGGGAAGATGTTTAGGAAGGGAAGATCTGTGTGATCCCCTAGAAATCAGACAGAGGAGGAAGGGAGGCTGCAGTAGGTGTGCTTCTGTAGAGAAGAAGATGAGACCAGGGAACTGGATTTGGAGGACCTGAGGGAAAGCTAAAGATCTGCAGTCAGCCTACTTGCCTTCCTTGTCAGAATGATCCTGGAGTTCTTATCTGCATAAAAGCCAACTTTCAGAATAGTAAGAAAAGAATTAGAATCAGCAAAGCAAATTGAATGACAAACCTCACACAATGGTGGGCAATCTCTAAAAGTTTTAGCTTCTCACATTAACTCCTCCCATTCAAAATCACTTTCTGCAATGCCCAAATGTGATTCTTAGAGTGAATATCTGTACCTGGCTGATGGAATTATCATAGCTGCTTTTTTTATTAGTACACTCTGTACACTCCATTACCTTAGGGACCTTGCTGAGAATGTGACCCTGTGTAGTTGCCTTTGTCTCCTTGGTGAATTGAAAGCTAACCACACTGAGAGCTAGATTAAATGGCATGGGAATTTGAGAAGATAGTTGGTGCTCTGCTCCCAGATGAAAATGTCACACTCTGATCTTATGTTTCATTCTTTGTAGTAGAAATCTATTATATTTTAGAGCCCAAGAGAATGTACACGATGGGATTTTCTCACGCAGCAATGATTTCTTACCCTTCCTGTACACTCATTGAGAATTTGGTCTTAGATTAATAATGCTCATAGTATTAGTGGGGTAAGAAGGAAAATTCCTGTCTGTCTGTCTCCAGGGAGACAGAGTAGCTTGCTTGTTTTCAGAGATCAGGAAATGGTATTCTAATTTTTAAATCAACTTTGGCTACTATGAGTTGAAAATCAGATTTTTTCTTATTAGTACTGATGTGGAAGAATGCTTTTTCCATTTGCAATCTAATTATTCTGTACATAAAAGAATATTCTTTAAGTTTCATACTCCATGAGGCAGTACCACAGATGACTTTAAATTAAATAGAAATTAGCACAAATGGAATTGCATTGTTGTACGGGGTGTTTCAAATAATCACGACAAAGTCTTTTAATTTACTTTGCCTAAACTCCTTGTATCCAACATGGATATTTTCTATCTGACTGAATTTTTACTCCTCAAGAAGGGGAATAGGTAATGGAAAAGAAGTCATGTTAGTGCTCTACCTCTGCCATAAGGATTCTTTTATAACATCAATGAAACATTTTCTTACATAATTGTTTTTAAAAATTGCTATCAATTAACCAAATATATATATATATATATATATATATATATATATAACCTTATACAACGTTGAAGAAGGAATTTGAACACCTTCTATTCAGCTGTGCAATGTCTCTATAAAACTGCTAGTAATAAAAAAAACTGCTAGTAATAGAGGATTGGATTAGCTCATTCCTATCACTCTGATAAAACACAATGCTCAAGACAACTTATAGGAAAAGGGTTTATTGGGGCTGATGGTTCCAGAGGGATAAAAGCCTATCACCTTCACAGTGGGGATGCATGGCATCAAGCATCAGGGATGGCGGCACAAGCAGCTAAGGGTCCTGCATCAAGAACCTCAGGCAGAAAACAGAGAGAGTGAAGGAGACTTTAAATGTTGAAAGCCCAGCTCACTGGCATACTTCCTCTAGTGGGACATGCTTAACAAGCCTACCTAAAGGACAAAATATTCAAATGCTAGCACCAGTGGGGACAGTCTCATTCAAACTACCAGTAATTGTATTGCTATTTTCCTATTATGTCAAAAGAAGAACAATGCAGTTTTAGATTATCTGTATAAGACAGTCTAATAGCAGTTAAGAGAGGTTCTATTTTCTTCAAGTTTCCTCTGTCCTGCCTGACATGTGGTCTCCAAAAAGCTGACCTGCTTTTGTTGTTTAGGAAAATGTTGAATTTCTGACAAGAGTATTGATACTGTGATGAATAAATTCTATTGTTAATGTGAATAAATATAGGATCGGCCTGGAAACACACACCTGGATATGTATGAGCGTGTTTCAGAAAGGTATAACTGAATAGAAAAGACCCGCCCTAAATATGGGACGAACCAGCCAGACTGAATACAGAGAAAGGGAACTGAGCCAAAGAATTAAGTCACTGCTGCTTCCTAAGTCAACACAGTGTGGCAGCTGCTGCATTCCCTGCCTCCACACCTTCACCACCAGGATGAACTGTGTCTCCTCCAAATGTCAGCAGAAATAAACCCTTCTTTTTTAATGCTTCTGTTAGGTATTGTGTTAAAGGAATGCATATAATCCACTGCATATAATCCAAGTGGCAACTGATGTTTGGATGTCATTGAATTTTCATTTCTTTTACAATGTATCAAACCCTTGAAGCAAAATAATAGCAATTTAAGTGACCTTCAGTCTATATCTAGGACAGTTGAACCTTTTTTTTTTTTTTAGAAAAGTCTATTTTCTTGAATTTTACTTAATCTGTTAATTAAGCCACACAGTTTTTGTGTTCTTTTTCATTGCATGCTTGATAACTTCTTCATATCTTCATTTTATTATTGTTATATCTGATTTGTGTTTGTATTCTTGAGCAAAATAGATTCAAGTGTTGTTCTTGTTAATAATAAATTAAATATAGTACAGTTGGTATATCAAAACTATATAAAATCAGTAAATTTCTAGTTTTAAGCTAAACTCACACTCTGGTTATTTGCATTTGCTTAATGGTGTAGTGTAAGTATGTAGCAAGTTTACATTGCCAACCTGATGTAAACTAAACCAAGATTTGATGTAATTTATCTGAGAATTCTAGTAGGACTGGTCAATGTATTTTTTCCTATTGCTGTGCTGCATGGACTCGACTATATCTGTGTGGGGACATATCACATAGCTCTTGCCACCTTTTCCTTCTTGCCTTTGTAAACTTATGTCACCTAAACTCACTTGAGGTTTTCATAAGGATCATGTCCTTGTTATTACTGATTCTACTCGTACTACTCAAAGACATTTGCATGCACAATGACGACAGCTCTTCTTGTGTCTTCATGATTTCTAATACCCCAAACAAATGTTCCTGATTACCTCATAAATTTCAAAACCTTTCTTGACTTTGTCCACAAAATGGCCTCTTTTGCCAATCAACCAACAATTTTCCTGATGAGCACATTGATGCTGAGTCAAATTAAGTACCTTGTCCAACATTAGATATCTAAGAAAGTGGTGAGACCAAATATTGTCTGATTGCATAGATAGCAGCAGTTCATTTTTACTCAGTGATTGATTCAGAGCATAGCTCTGAAGATTACAATCCTCACAGGCCAAGCTTGCATTGCAATATCCTGGAAGCTGTGAGTTGTATCAAATAGGTTTCAGTTGGCATAACTCTACTAGTTCTGTGCAACAACTGAATCAGAAATAGGACAATACTTGGGTGATACAGAAAAGCAGTGTCAGGTTGAAGGAGAATGGATCTGTCAGGTGAAGGGTTTGGGAGACATCTGGTGAAGTAGAGAATCACGGTCATGTGAAGGAGAAGAGCAATAACAAGATTGAAGAGAAGGGTGTTTCATGTTAATCGTGGTTTTAGATTTCATTTTGAATCCAAAGGGAAACAAACAAATCCCAGGAAACAAACAAATAAGAAAACCCAATGCTGATTATTGAGACTGTAGAAAATACACTGCATAACTCAATAATAAAAGGTAAAATAATTTATTCGTAAAATTCCAGTGTTAACAAACACTTACCAAAGTAGATACATGAATGACAAGAAATGAAACAAAAGGTTGTTCATCAGCATATGTCTATAAGAAGTACAAATTAAAGCATAATGAGATGAGGTCAGATAAGCTGTTCACGTGAGTTCAACCCTGGAACCTAAAGTGGATGGAAAGAGCCAACTACTAAAACTTGTCCTTTGACCTACAGACACACACACACACACACATGCATGCACACACGCACATGCACACACTCATGCACACATACACACACACACGCATGCACGCACACACACCAGGTAGATAACAGATAAGGGTGTAGAACCATTTGGAGCGTGCTCCTGTTAGCTGATGGAATTGCAAGATGCAGCAATTATTTTGAAAGTAGTTCTGCAGTTGTTTATGAAATTAAATATACTATTGTATGCATACTTAGACATAAACATATAGAATCCATACATTCTACTCCTAGATATTTATGAAAGAGAAATAAAATTATGCCAGGTAACTACTTTTACATAGATATTCACAGAAGCATTATTTTAATAACTAAAATTACAGAATAACTCAAATGTTCACAGGCAAATATTGAACAAAGCATTTAACATCTATGAAATAAAATAAATTTTATGAGAGTATACTAGTAATACACTCAACAGTGTGAATGAATCTCAAAAATTTTGATTAGCACAAACTTGATTAAGAAAAAAATCCATTAAGATGACCATCAAAGGACATTCTAGGAAACTCAAACAAAAGACACTGAGGGGGCTCCTTGTTTAGAAGTGCATGTCAGGCTAGTGGAGAGAAGAGATTGACAGGTAAAAAAACTGGTCATAAAAAACGCTTATTTAGTTTTTATTATGGTGTCTTTCATATGATTCTACTTATAGAAGCCATATTATAAATGGATACATTTTATTTTATGTAAATCATATCTTTTTTTGTTTTGTTTTGTTTTTTGTATTTTCCAGTTTAAATTTAGATAAGAAACAAGGTTACTTCACAAGTCAGTTCCAGGTCCCTCATATCTTAAAACAACAATAAATGAGGCTGCATAAGGAAGAAGACATTGGTCCCTACTCATCAAATCTGTTGTTTACATGATAGCAGTATAGGGTGATCAAATTGGCTTGTCCTTAGAAAAATTTTCTACAAATAGTATACCTGACTGACATGATTTTTAGGATTTCAATCTTTGAGTACTACAGTATTCTAAAAAGTAAAAGCATTAATACTATAATCTCTCTTTTCTTTGTGGCTTACGAACATTTTTACAAGCATAATCCTATTTGGCAGTAACAAGAGTTCAGAGCCCTGCCTTTAAAAATACCTTTCACTCATTAGCAATCATGCCCCTAAAAATAGACTCAGAGTGCTCTTCTACTGCAGTGAAGAGCTGGAGAGTGTTTACAGGAGACCGGGTAAATCACAAGGCACTTTATGGGGAAATTTTGCAAAGTATTGGAGTCCAAGGTATGTGTGTGTGTGTGTGTGTGTGTGTGTGTGTGTGTGTGTGTGTGTGTGTGTATTGTGTGTGTGTGTATTGTGTGTGTGTGTGCACATGTGCACATGTGTTCAAGGCAGAGTCTCAGACATGTTGATCCCAGTGCCTCTGTTTCACTACTGCTCGCAATATGTGTGTGCTCACCGTGCTTGAAAGACTTAAGTGAGTCTCTGTTGTTTCGACTTTTTCTAATTCCTTTTTATTTCAAAACACATAAAAATGTCACAACTGTAATTCTTTTTAGAACAGTTTACCATCCACGTAACTTTGAACCATATAGCATATAGTTGCTTGAGGATATATTACCCAACTCCATCATATTGGGTTGCTATATTCCTTACTTCTTACAGACTGTGATCCCTTGGGTAAACATTATTTTCTCCTTAATAATATAGAGAAAATTATAACTGGGATGTCATCAAATCCTAGTAAGTTCTCGTAGTTGATACCTGTATAAAAACTACTGAAGTTCACATGCATATTAATCACTTAATTGTAGTTAGTTGTTCTAACTGCAATAACTTGGGAAAGGGGAAAGCAAGTAAATCCCCTGTAGAACACTGGTTATGTGGTGAAGATGAAAACAGAGATCATATACTTCATGGGAGAGCCATTAAGAATGCCTTGGGCGCCAAGTCATCAGTATATCTCCAGGTGATGAAGTCTTGGTGAGACAAGAGAGCTTTAATGGAAGAAGTCTCCTAGCAGGGTGACTCATTGTAAACACATATTGAGTTCAGAGAGTTCTGCTGAAAGAATAACCCTGACCCCAAACAAGCAGTGCTTTAGCAATTGGCTTTTGCAATCCCTTCATCATGATTTCTACTCTCTGTACCTAAATGCCACTAAAGCTTGGTGACATTAATTGTATTTGATTACATAAGTCACATAAGGTTATTGCTGAAAAACAAAACAAAACTTCAAAATCCCAGTCTCTCATTAATCTTCTCATATGTGTATCTGATTTGATATTTAAGAGATATGCCCTTTCACATTTTGATAATTATTACATTCTGATTATATTTGAAAAACCATGTTTTGAAACTATGACACAAATGTGACCTTTAGAGTCCGGGCCAACAGGAGGTGACTAAGTCCTGATAAAGGAATTCTTTGAATCGGATTAACAGTCTTATAAAGGGGTTAGCTGCAACAATCCTGGGCCCCTTCTGTCATTTGCAACATGACACTGCAGTATCAAGCCCTCACCAGAATCAGATTGCTGGCATCTTGACTTGGGTTTTCCATCTTCACTACCTGCAGTAAAGAAATTTCCCTTTATACGTTACTCAGGCTCAAATATTTTAGAACTGCAGCACAGAGGGCTGTGATTAAGACAAAAAATGCTTGTATTTAACGTGACATTCAGCCCTCTTGCCTCTGCTGACATCACATCTCTGCTTTCTACCAGTACACTTCTTAAACCTGTTTCTAGAAATGCCAAGTCCTAGAAATCCCCTACATACTCTCTATACTCAAGGATTTGCATCACATTTTTTAATGCATTGAAATACTTTCTTTTCAAATATCCACTTACCTAACTACTAATCAGCATTCAGACTAAACATTTCCTTACAAGGACTCTCTGACGCTTTAAGTGCTTATTTAGTCATTCCAGAATTTCTTCATCAAATTCAGATACACATGTATACAATCACACACATGCACACACACTGATCTAAGAAGAGTTGAGGATGAGTGAATATTATAAAAACACTTTGTATGAACTTTTCTAAGAACTGATTATAAGAAAGTTCTTATATATTTAATAATATCTATTTTCCAGTCAGCAAGGTTGCTCAGTAGGTAAAGACACTTGCCAAGAAACCTGATGAATTGAGGTCAGTCCATATTATCTACATGGTAAAAAGAGAAAACAAACTTCTCTACATGCTTGCTAGGCCTACACACACACACACACACACACACTAAATCCATCAATTAATTGATTAAATATGTTTCCACACAGCACCTGTACCAATTCTGCTCCTTGCTTCTGTACAACTCACATATCTAAAACACATTTCCACAGGAAAACAGAAAAAGCCTTCTGGTCATTGCTTTGGACTCTCTTACTATAACAGTTTTCAACTTAATACACATGAAAATGAATCCTTATATCAATTCCATTAACTTAATAATTAGTAATTGTTGGAACTGAAGCATTATGCTGACCCTGCCCCCCTGATGACAGGCAGAGCATACACAGTGACGCGGGAACTCATCACTACCTTACTTCTTATGGGATTCAGTACACACACCTGAGCTTCCCCTTGTAAAGCTCTGCACCATTTTCCATTCTCTCTCTGCTTTGGTTGGTCCCTTCTAAACGCCCCCACCCCTTTTCTCTTCTCTAGGAATAAACTCCATGTGGGACTGCTGATTCGAGGTTCCTGTTTCATTACGGCTAGCTGCAGCAAAATAACAACAGTAACGACTTGCCAATTAGAAATCTACTTTTCCTTAAATTTTTTGTTGTTGCTATATCTTAAAGAAAATTCTTAAGATGATGCTATTTAATTTTGTACCCATATGTACTTTGCTTTATTACTCTTTTTTACTTTTTAATTTTAATTTTAAATAGCTTGTTTTACATGTCAATCACAGTTCCCTCTCCCTTCCCTCCTCCCACACACCCCCATTCCCCTCCCAGCCTCCCAATACAATGCCAATTCTTTCCACATAGGGGATATCTAGAATCTGTCATTTCACTCAGGGTAGGGTCCAGGAACTCCCCTAAGAGTCCAGGCTGAGAGAGCATCCCTCTTTGTGCTATGGACACACGATGTCTGTTTGTATTCCAGGGATAAACACTGATCCACTGCTCAGGGCCCCATAGGCTGCCCAGGCCTCCTCACTGACACTCACATTCGGGGGGGGTCCGGATCAGTCCCAGGTTGGCCTCCCCACTGTCGGTCTGGGGTTCAAGAGCTCTCCCCTGTTCAGATCAGCTGTCTCTGCTGGTTTTGCCAGCCCGTTCTTTGCCAATTTGCTCATCGCTCCTCTCTCTCTGTCACTGGGTTCCTTGGGTTCAGTTCAGTGTTTAACTGTGGGTGTTTGCCTCTGCTTCCATCAGTCACTGGATGAAGGCTCCCTGATGGTTATAGACATCAAGTTCATTATCAGGAATGGGCATTCGAGGTGGTCTCTCCACTATTGCTTAGCTTGCCAATTGGTGTCATCCCTTTAGATCACTAGAGGTCACATTGGTGCCTGATCTGTCTTCTAACCTATGATTCCCTCTTCCCCCTATTCTACCCCCCCACTCAACCTTCCTGTTCCCCCGTGACCTACTCTCTCTTCCTCTTCTCCCCCTCTCTTCTTCCCAGTTCCCACTCCCCCCCCCTACCCCTTGCCGTGTTCCCCATCTGTCCAGAGGATCTTGCCTCATTCCTCTTCTCTTGGGTACTATGCATATCTTTTAGGTTCTTTCCTGTTTCCCAGACTCTCTATTGGTGGAAGTGCTGACTGGCACTATTCTGATCCATGTCTAAAATCCATATTTGAGTGAGTGAGTACATACCATGTTTGTATTTTTGCGACTGGGTTACATCACTCAGGATGGTTTCTTCCAGTGCTATCCATTTACCTGTGAATTTCAAGATTCCATTGTTTTTTTCTGCTGAGTAATACTCCATTGTGTAAATGTACCAGATTTTCTCTATCCACTCTTCAGTTGAGGGGCATCTAGGTTGCTTCCAGGTTCTGGCTATTACAAATAATGCTGCTATAAACATAGTGGAGCAGATGCCCTTGTTGTATGAATTTGCCTCATTTGGATATATACCTAAGAGTGGAATTGCTGGGTCTTGTGGTAGATTGATTCCAATTTTCCTGAGGAATCTCCATACTGCTTTCCAAAGTGGCTGTACGAGTTGGCACTCCCACCAGCATTGGAGGAGTGTTCCCCTCTCTCCACATCCTCTCCAGCTTAAATTGTCTTCAGTGTTTTTGATTTTAGCCATTCTGACAGGAGTAAGATGGTATCTCAAAGTTGTTTTGATTTGCATTTCCCTGATGTCTAAGGATGTTGAGCACTTTCTTAAGTGTCTCTTGGCCATTTTAGCCTCCTCTATTGAGAATTCTCTAGTTCTGTACCCCACCTTTTAATTGGATCTTTTGGTGTTTTGGAGACTTGCTTCTTGAGTTCTTTGTAAATTTTGGAGGTTAGCCCTCTGTCAGATGTGGGGTTAGTGAATATCTTTTCCCATTCTGTGGACTGTCTTTTTGTCTTGTTGACTGTGTCTTTTGCCTTACAGAAGCTTTTTAGTTTCAGAAGGTCCCATTTGTTCATTGTCAATATCAGTGTCTGTGCCACTGGTGTTATGTTCAGGAAGTGGTCTCCTGTACCAACTCGTTGAACAGTATCTCCCACTTTCTCTTCTAAAAGTTTCAGTGTGGCTGGATTTATGTTGAGATCTTTGATCCATTTGGACTTAAGTTTTGTACAAGGCGATAAACATGGATCTATCTGCAGTCTTCTGGATACCAGTACCCAGTTATGCCAGCACCATTTGTTGAAGATGCTTTTTTTTCCATTGTACAGTTTTAGCTTCTTTGTCAAAAATCAAGTGTTCATAGGTGTGTGGGTTAAAATTAGGGCTTTCAATTTGGTTTCATTGGTCTACCTGCCCATTTTGTGCCAATACCAAGCTGTTTTCAGGACTATAGCTCTATAATAGAGCTTCAAGTCAGGTATGGTGATGCCGCCTGAAATTCCTTTATTGTATAGGGTTGTTTTGGCTATCCTGGGCCTTTTGTTTTTCCATATAAAGTTAATTATTGTTCTTTCCAGGTCCTTGAGGAATTGTGATGGAATTTTGATAGGGATTGCATTGAATCTGTAGACTGCTTTTGGCAAGATTGCCATTTTTATTATGTTGCTCCTACCAATCCAAGAGCATGGGAGATCTTTCCATTTTCTGGTATCCTCTTTGATTTCTTTCTTTAAAGACTCAAAGTTCTTGATACACAGGTCTTTTACTTCCTTGATTAACATTATCCCCAGATATTTCATGCTGTTTTTGGCTATTGTAAAGGGTGAGGTTTCTCTGATTTCTTTCTCAGTCACTTCATCATCTGTATATAATAGGGCCACTGATTTTTTTGTTTTTTTTTTATGAGACAGGGTTTCTCTGTATTGTTTTGGAGGCTGTTGGTCCAGCCCAGCCTCGAACTCACAGAGATCTGCCTGCCTCTGCCTCCCGAGTGCTGGGATTAAAGGCGTGCGCCACCACCGCCTGGCAGGCCACTGATTTTTTTGAGTTTACCTTGTATCCTGCCACTTTGCTTAAGGTATTTGTCAGCTCTAGGCGTTCTCTTGAGGAGTTTTTCGGGTCACTTATATAAACTATCATATCATCTGCAAATAGTGAAAATTTGACTTCTTTTTTTCCTATTTGTATCCCCTTATCTCCTTTTGTTGTCTTATTGCTGTAGCTAGAACTTCAAGTACAACATTGAAGAGATATGGAGAGAGTGGACAGCCTTGTCTTGTTCCTGATTTTAGAGGAATTGATTTAAGTTTCTCTCCATCTAGTTTGATGTTAGCTGTTGGTTTACTGTATATTGCTTTTATTATATTCAGGTATGTTCCTGTTATCCCTGATCTCTCTAGGACCTTTATCATGAAGGGGTGCTATTACTCTTAACATATGTACAGGTGATGTGTTGTATTATGTGCCAGAATAAGTTTAACAGCCCTCTGTTAATGAGTATACAGATTGTTTAGTTGCTTTTAACAAAACAAAATTATTTAGAAAATTTTATGACTCTTTTCTTTTTATAGTATAATCTTCCCTGCTGGTTATAGTACTTGTCGCTTCATAAGTTGCAAGTCACTAACGGGCACATTGAATAAAGTGCAATTCATCCCCTATAAAGTATAGAACTAGTTCATAGAAGAGGTTCATTTAGTACCCACTGTACAAATTATTGCTTACTCAATATCTACTTGTTTTGAAATAAAAAGAAGATAAATTGAGATTTCATTGGGGAATTTTCTTAAAAAAACATTTATTTGTTTTTATTTTACATGTGTATTTTGGCTGTGTGTACGTATATACACCGCATGCATTTCTAGTTTCCACTGAAATCAGAAGAAGGCATTGAATCCCCTAGAACTGGAGCTATCCATATGTGTCTGTGCTGGGAATTGAACCTAGGTCCCCGAAAGAGCAGTAGCTTTCCTAACCAGTGAGCCATCTCTGTAGTCCCTAGAGCACAAGTTCTTACACATGTAAAGGAAGTAAGCTCCTAGTAAAGGAGCTTGTCACACTTTCATTCTACTTCAACTCTACTGCCATCCTAGACTGAGGCTCTGCAGCTATACCTACACATCCAATTTTATTTTATGTATATACAAATATACATATCAAATCTGACACTTAGAAAACTGTCATATATATAACCCTATCCCTGTCAAAACACAACCATGCTAACACATAGGCCTCATTGGGGATTTTTCTGTAACAATTCAATCAAGAAAATTATGAAAGACAAGTTGTGGCAAAAGAGTGTCTCTCTCTTTTTTCTTAACTGACATTGTCAGTGAGGAAAGATAATGTATTGGTAGGAATCAGACCTGACATGAACACTGTTAAGCCATTGTTTTGTCACCATCATGTAAATAATTTGTGCATAGAGCATCAACAACATAGAAGAAATATGGTCCACTTTCCAGGTCTCATTTTTATTTATTTATTTTTGGACAGTCTCACTGTGCATCTCAGTTATTCTGAAACTTTCTGTTTATCCCTACCTGGGCCTCAAACTCTTAATTTCTTTCCTTGATCTCCCGTGTGTTAGAGTGACACGACTGTGTCACCACAGCCTGTGCATGGGCCTCTCATTTACAGTAGCTCTCTTCCACTGAGAATAGTGTGACATACATTCACAGCACACCATACTAAAACCTCATTGGGAAGAATTCATGGCCTATGCTTTGTATAATTCTGTATAATTAGCATACCTGTTTCATATGTGGAGCTTTGGGATATGGGTATATGAGATTATTAAAATAAATCCCAACTTTTAGAGTCTGAATGCATGAAGATTATGTAAATAATAATCAATTTTAATACAATGGTCTTACAGTTATCTCTGTTCCCCGGGAAGTAAACAGAGAACACAGAACAGGAAAATAGGCGCTGTTATCTGGCAATTACTTTAAAATTCCAGTTTTGTGTCAGTGTATTACTGGAGGAGCCTGAGAACTCTTTCCTCTTTCCTTATCCCAGCAGGCTTTCCACACTGAGGGTGTGGCTGTAGAATCAGCAGGAGCTGTGTGTGTGTGTGTGTGTGTGCACGCGTTTGTGTATAAAGGCTATGTAAGAAAGAACAAGAATTATCCCACACATCACACTGAGCATTGTCTACAAGCTCAACAGAAGTAATCATTATGGGCCAACTATGATGTTGGCAGGAAGCGGCATGTTTTCCCCAGCTCTGTACTGCAGTTTCCTTTCCCTTACCCTGTCTCCACATTAATTATCCGTGGATTGCACTGCTTTTCTTTTCTCAAAATGAACTTTTTCATAGAGAGTCCCTTGGGCTACATTGGCTGACATTTTCTAAATCATCATGACCTGTAGTTTTAGTCTAACAAAGATATAATAAATGCCTAAGTTATTTTAAGGTCACGCAATAGAATTTATATATTTAGATTAAAATTAGGAGGCAAAAACTGTATATGCCATTCAAAATAAATTGAAAAACCTACTACTACACAAAAATAAGCTACATGTTCTTGTAGAATGTGAATGGAGACTATCCTAGCTTTGCTTCTTCTTAATGCCATGTTAAAAATTAATAAAAAACAGTGCTTTAATATAATAAAATGCCTAATAATTTAGCATCTAAATTTATTTCTAGTCCTCAAAGCTTTAAATTTTAATCAAGATGATGTTTGTGAATATTATGAAAAGAAAAGTAATTGCAACCCTAGATAAAATCACGATCATTTAAATTTCGTAACAACCATCTGTCTGGACAGATCTATTATCTGTTATGTAGTCAGTGTACAGGGATGCAGGATACCAACCTTAGCACTGATTTTATCTCTTATGTCACAAGCCAAATTAATCTTAAGTAGCAATTTTAGATCCCAATTAATTATTTTCATATGCTATTGTTTTGGGTTTTAATCCCAGGCACACATCAAACAATGTCAGCAAGTGATGGCCCAAAGGCACAGAGGCTGCTGAGAAATAATTTTAGTATTTTATTTGTTGAGAGAATAAGCCAAGTTTGATTTATCTTTGTCAGTTTGTAAAGAGACGATAAAAACTGCAGAGGACTTTTATATCAGAAGCTTACATTACTACTCTTAGTTAGATAACAAACAAAAGCAACAGCCTAAGCTTTGTGCATGCATTTTTTCATCTTAAAGATACAATTCTTCCAATGTTTTATAGATGTTGCAACTCAAAATCAACAGACAAAGCGAAGAAATATAAAAAAGAATATAAAATATAAAACAGAAGATAGATGAAACAAATAAAATTGATTTTAAAAAATGAGAGTTAGCACTGCTTATTAACCTGTACATTCTCAGCACTCTTGTTTATTTTGCAAATAAGTTTCTACCAAAAATCCGTGAAGAAATTACTTACTAGAACTATTTCCTTCACTATCAGAAATAATATCAAAATCCCCTCAGATTTGGGCTCTAGTCAGTCAGTACCTTATTGGATGTCCATGAGATGAAATTGAATTAGGGAAAGACATAAAAATCTGAAAGAAATCATTAAAATCTTTATTGTTTACACATGACAGAAATATCGACACAAAAACATCAAAGGAAGCTCTTGACATATTTTGAGAACTGCATTTCTACAGACTTCCAAGATACAAAAACTCGTTTCACAAATTTGTTGTGACATATAGTCTCAAATAAATAAGTACTACCTTCTCAGTTCATATGATGTACAGGTTTTCAGAGCTGACCAAATAGACAAACAATAATCAGTTATAGATGGTAATTTACAAACATCTTTTCAAGTGAGAAAAGTCATACAAAGTAACAGAAAAGTTTTTCCTTTGAAATTTAATACATTTTGTTACAGTTGTTTCCAGTTTACTCAATGTATTTAATGCACTTTTGTTTTTGTTTTTTTCTCAAAGGATGACAAGTCTGCCCCAGATTTGCATAGTGGAACAAAGAATAATAGTTGATAATGTTCTAAAAAGGAGTAGTAAGCTAGCTGTAGAACTGAACTCCTGAATGAAGTGACTGTTTATAAGTCTATAATAACTAAATCCATATGAGAATATAACACTGAACCAGTGGAATAGAGGATTCATTGTTTGGGAACTTTGTGTTAACTACAAATGTGTTAGTAATCATTGGGTGGTAAAAATAGTTTCGTAAACAGTTGGAAAATCCGACAAGTTTGTGTAAATCAAAACTTTCTAAATTTATAATGTCATTATCAACAGAAAGTAAAACTCTACTGTTGAGAGAAAATGCCTGTGGTACATAATTGTAATGTTAAGATTCAAAAACATCCTGCTTATGAATAATAAATGACATGTTTTTCTGGGCAGTGGCAGTACTCACCTTTAATCCCAGCAATTTAGAGGCAGAGGCAGATGGGTAGCTGTGAGTTCAAGGATAGCCTGATTGATAGAGTGAGTTCCAGGGCTACACAAAGAAAGCCTGCTTTGAAAAACAAAAGATGTTTTCTTTCAATTTAAAGAGTTAAAAGAAATTAAGTTAAAACACAGATTTATTACCAGAATCTCTGGCTCCCACTCAAAGCTGTTTTTAAGTTTCTTATATATTTAAATCCTAGAATTTGATATGAGAAAATCCCACCCTTAGGACACAGCACAATATGGTTTTGAATGGTTTAACGCAAAATTTGCAGAGGGGACACTTCAGATGATTGGATTGGGATGTATATAATTATGAAGGCCATGAAGTAGTGACTAAAGTCCTCCCAGAAAGTCCCAGAAACTTTAGTGATTGCACACAGCTGATGACTAGAGGCTAAGTGGGTTGGACAAGTTCTCATGTTGCAGGTCAAAAGTCAAACTAAGCTAGGATCATACTCTATGAAATCACCATTTATTTCCCACCTCTCTGTGTTACTTAACATTTTCATGATTACTATAAAACTCCTTTTGGAATATATGAACAGATTTTCACCTTCCACTACCTCAAAATTATAAATGTCATAAGGTAGGATTTAAGTTTTTGTAGTAGAGACTTCCCCATATTGTAATATGTAACCTTCATACTCTGTTTCTACCAATGTAATTGCAAAGTACCTTGAGCTCTGGGTTTTTTTTTTGGTCACATTATCATCATGGAACTCTAAACCTGTTCTATATTCCTGTGCCACAGTAACTCATATTTGACTCTAGTATAAGCTGTCTCTTACTCATTTTGAGGCCATAGCTGTGCCTTTGCATAGACAGAAGCATGCTTCTATTTGATTGCTGGGGCAGACTCCAAGGTGTCTGTGTGTGACCTGTGGCCCTGTGTGTCTAGCACAAGGTCAGTGTAGAACAAATGAGGTTTATTTCAGGTGCTTGAGAATAAACACATGTGAATGGTGACAGAGGCACTGCTATGGTTCTAAGTAAGGCACAGCAGAGGCAGAAGAACAACTTCTGGAAAAAGAGATTCTGGAAGCGTCCTTGCATAGTACAAGGGACCCTGTAACAGTCTGGGTTTCTGTTTCTGAACACTTTGCAAGGCCTTCTGGGAAGAAGCTGACCTTTAGGGATCATGCATTTGTAGTAAGTTCCATGACAACTCCCCATCCTGGTATTCCTGGTTCTAAGATTCAAGCCCTTGAGTCATTTTAAACAAGGCCCCTGCATAAGTTTTCATTTTTATACAGTCTATACTTAGGATCACTCCTAAATGGTCTGAGGCTTAAGTTTGTTGAAGAACTATAAAGTAAATCTGAGCTCCTCCCTCCTGTGAGAGTTGGAGAGGAATGCTTGTCTTTCTGTATCATGCTGAGTCTTACAGAGACATTTATTTTTATTATCTCAAAATTGGTCTGTCCTCTTCTGCTGTTTCTTGACAGGTCTGTAACCACCTAGCCGGCAAGATGTAGTAGATGCTGTTTCTCTGGCAGACAGACATAATAGCTGTCTTGTTCTACTGATAGGCTAGATCACAGGATATGAGTGAATACTTTTATTTTGTTTCCTTATCTGTATTTCATTAGTGGTGTAACTAGGTCTCGGCAGCCTGACACGTAGGCAAAACTAGGAATCAAGTCTTTAAAATGTATTTTATCCAGAGAACTAGCAATCAGAGAAGAAAGTGAGTAAGCATTTTAAAGCTGTTCTACATCTCACTTTTACCAGCAAGGAAACAAAGTCAGTTATTTAAAAATTTAGTCTTTCAGGTGTCATAAGCTGGTCAGTCTTGTTTCTGAGATTTATGGTGTTGGTGTCCTTATCAGGGATATCAGGTTTCCCTTTGAGTATTTGGTGATATTAATAAAAGAATTTAAAAACATAAGGAAACTCAAGTATCATTTTTATTAGAGTCTTAAAAGAAAACAACAGGGCAGACAAGATGGGAATCTCAGTAGATGCTTGGAGGAAGGGAATGGAGAAGAAGGAAAGAGAAAGACATGTCTTTGAATTTAAGGTTCAAGAAGGCCACATATGCTGGGCATTGGTGACACATGCCTCTAATCCCAGTACTCGGGAGTCAGAGGCAGGTGGATCTCTGTGAGTTTGATGCCACCCTGATCTACAGAGCTACAGAGCAAGTTCCAGGACAGCCTCCAAAACAATACAGAGAAACTCTGTCTCGAAAAACCAAAAGAAGAAGAAGAAGAAGAAGAAGAAGAAGAAGAAGAAGAAGAAGAAGAAGAAGAAGAAGAAGAAGAAGAAGAAGAAGAAGAAGAAGAAGAAGAAGAAGGACACATTCAGCAATAGAAGTTGGGAAGCATCTGCACGGCACAGGGGGATTCAGGGAGTTTCAGAGAAAGAGAAAGCCCAAGGTGTCAAGGAAAGCTGACTGTTGGTGTTTGGACCATATGTGGAAAAATATAAAACTAAATAAAAGGCTAAATTAGTATTGTGGAAACTAGGAAGTGCAGACAGAGTTAGCATTGCTGAATGGTAGAAACTCAGTTAGCAAGTATGCCAAAGGAGCATCTTCTGAGAGGGATAAGTATATGAACTCATTAAGAATGAATATTCCTTCTATCTCCTTAGCATGTCTTCAGATGAATCATGTTTTCTGTGCTGTGATCTCTTGGCTGGGTGACTGACGGGCTCAGTTGGATTGCCTGCTAAGGGAAGAGACAATAGGATGTAAGTTCTGATCTGTTTGACAGACCCAGGGCCAGACAGAGAACTAGATTCCATTATTTCTCCAGGAAGGATTGAGGTTTTCTCTGATGGACATCAATGAAATCCTGATCCCTTTTCCATTTTAATATGGTATTATATTCCTGCAGAGTGCAGCCCTTCTCAGTTTTAGCAGATAGCTAGAAACCATCCTCAGTGGCCTCCAATGCTACAAATCCTCTGTTGTTTTAAAAAAGTGTATACATTCATAATGTGAAAAGGGGAACTTTGAAAATATTAAGAAACAAACTACTTTCCTTTAGAATACAATTTATCCTAAAAGAACAATCTTAAATTTTTAAATGTCTCTTCTTTTCAAACTCTAATTGGTTATAGAACAAGATAAAATGTATTTAGATAGTATTCCCAAGTAGCCCAATGATTTCTGTTTTCTATTATTTTAGTAAATACCAAAATTATATTACTATTTTGACAGGCTATAATGTACAAATTCAGAAAAATATAAATATCATATTAAGACTAAAACTTTCTGCCACTAACCATTACAAATGAAGTAAATCTCTGGTTGGTAGAATACTACTTAGTAAGTGCTTTGATTCTATAAGTCCATCCCTACATTTATGGGATAAGAAATGGCATATGCCAACTTAAATACTGACAAATGAATTTTAATTATATTACTATATGATAGTACCAATTAATACTGTGATTTTTTTACTGATAGAGTATGGTAAAGTCTTATATGTACAATAAACTTATTTATAGTGGTTTCTTGTCAAAACACATTTCTAAATCATGTTGTGACAACAATCCAAGGCTGTACTAACATGAGTTTCCCTGCAATTCTCTTATTCCAGGAGTAATTAATTTTAATTTCCAAGACCTAAAGAACGGCATGTACATCTTGGTGTACATCTTCCTATCTTAAGGGAATTAAGATCTTAGAAAATTATCCCAGCTGCACGATAGAATCTACTCATCTGCTTTAAATAGGAAGCCTTTAAACTTATTGTTTATAAGGCATTCACCACAATGCTGTATGCAAAGCTATTCCTTTAAGTAAATTTTTATGGTGACAGTTGCATTATTTTTAGTTTGCATAGCAGCTGCAGACTATAATTAAAACAACTAAATTTTTTGAGTGACATTAGTTTCCTATAGTATGTTTTATGTTTGTCACATGCATACTCAGTGTCTAAGGCCTGTTCCCAGAGCTCCTCGTGGCTTGATGGGATCTTTGTTAAAACTATTTCCAGGAATTATTCCTTATAGCACATGGGGTCTGAAACATTTAGGGACCATGATCAAGCTGTTCAAGTCCTACAGCAGCAACTTTGTCTGTGGACACTTCTTGTTTTTCCAAGTTCCCCAGCTGATTAATGCCCTGCTATTTGGACAATGGCTATTACTGGAAAGAACTATCTGTGGTCACTTTGTTGACTTGCTACCTGCAATGCTCTAAATGCCCATCATGGCTGTCATACTTTTTCCTTGTCCTGACATCCAGAAATGTGTGAGCTGGCTGTCAGTTAATTGTCAGAACCATTGGAAATGGAAAGAAATTAGAATTCATTGATTTACCACAAGAGGTACCATTATTTACAAAATTTAGGCACCTAGTGAAACAATGTGGTGTGATAAAACTGGAATTCTGATAATGGGGGAATGTGGGTTTCAAAAGAGCATGATGAGGGAAATCTGCATTCAGAGAAAATGGGTCAATGCCAGAGGCCATCGATTCTTCCTAGAGATTCCTTTAATCTCATACAAAATGTGTCCAGTGCAAGGGAAAGAATGTCTCTGATGTTCTTTCTGTCTCTAATATTTTTGTAGGAAAGGTAAATGGCTAAACATCAAACCTGATCATTTCTTTTAAGATAAGAAAAGTTTATTGAATAAAATACTACAGGAAAGCCATCGGAGGTTTAATGGCACATTTGTGTTATTTGCAACATTATTCTGTCAAAGGCAAATATATCTAACATCTTGAGGATATTTTATGTCCCCTTTTTTATGAGACTCAGAAACTGTTGGAATTAGGATATATTCTTCTTTCTTTAATCTAATTTTCTTTGAACTCAGACCCTGTATTCTTGATGTTTTTGATGTCCTCTGGAATAAGAGAATTACAGGGAAGCTCATGTTAGATGACAGAAAGAATAATGGTTCTTTTTCTCTAGAAGATTAAGTCTTCAATTTTTGTTTATTTTATTCTTTTTTAATTTTGTTCTTTGAAAATTTCATATATGTATGCAGTGTATTTAATCATATTCACCCACCAACTCTTCCCAGGTCCTCTCCCATCCCCCTCTGAAATTCACGTTCTCTTTCTTTACAATGACCCAATGAGTCCAATTGTTGCTACCCACATAAGGAAGCAAGTGCAGTCTACCAGGGTCTATACTCCTAACAGCCATTAACCGTCAATAGGTCCCATTCTCGTTTTGGTGGCTCATATGTCCCTCCCAGTCCATGTTAAGACATTGATTGACTTGACTTTCCAAGGGAAAGTTCAGGAAACCATGATCATAAATGCATTGGCCCTGTTAAGTCAAGAAGACACCTTTTCTCCCTAGTTTTCCCAAAATGCTGTCTCTTAAATTTACTTGCTCTCTCTTCTGGAACATTCTCCAAAGCTTGAGATGAGGTCTAATATAGATGTACTGTATGTAGTTAAGCCCTCCTCAGACACTTATTTTCTGTACTTTGACTAATTGCAGAGTTTGTTTCCCCAGTGAGACACCCTTGGATTTTCAAGTTATCAACTCCTGATGGCTCCTGGGTTAGGGATAGGGTCATACAGCATATGCCCACTTCTTTTATCTCTAGGACCCCACCTAGTGCAGAACCAGGTAGGCACTATGCTTGCTCCCTCACTTTCCATGAATACATATGTGTCTAGATCATGCTGATTTAGAGGGCCTTGTTTTCTTGGTTGCCTCCATACCCTCTTGCTCTTAAACTTGTTTTGCCTCTTTTTTCATTGGGTTTCCCTGAGCCTTGGGGTGAGGAATTTGAAGGAAAATATTCCATTTAGGGCTGAATGTACCAAAATCTCTCACTCTCTGCAAAATGTCTAGCTTTGGGTCTCTGTATTTGTTCCTATATGCTGCAGTAGGAAGCTTCTCTGATAGTGGCTGAGAAAGGCACTGATCTATGAATATATGTAATTAGAAGTTATTTTATTGCTTTAAAAATAACGGTGGCTGTAGGGAGAGATTTTATGTATCCATAGTGCTAATCACTCCCATGTGAGTGTGTTAATGGGTATGTAGAATGTATGGGGGTAAATAGAGCTAGAGGGAGTGAACTCTTTGGGTTTTGGTTTCAAAGTGGAGAGCAGCGTGCAGACCTTTGGTTCTCAGCTATCTTGGCTTTTCAAGTAAGTGATTTCTCTTTCAGCAAAATATCATTGGACATCCATATTTGTGTAGTATATTTCTGCACCAGCTGGTGTCAGTAGTGGGATACAAACCCACACCTCCATAGGGACACCATAACAATTGGTTTTATCCTACGCCCTTGGGCTATCTAGATTTAGTCTCAGGTTCTTGGCCACCTAAGAAGTATCAGTATGGGTTCCATTTCTTGGATTGGGCATGAAGTCAAATCAGAAACTTGTTGTTTTCCACAAAACCTTTTGTGGCACCATTTCACTGTATAACTTACAGGTAGGGCAACACTGTAGATTAAAGGGTTTGTGGAGGGCTTGTTTACATTTCTCTTTGATAGTGTGAAGAGTAGCTTCCTGTACTATCATATATGTATGAAGGCTCTATTTCAGCACTAACTCGATTACACTGCGATTAACAAGTTATTTAGGAGCTGTCTTCAGCAATGGGAACTTTAAAACAATTTGTGGAAAACAACCTATAACCTTCTCAACATCCTGGGTTGTGTGATATTCCCGTGGAACCCCTTTGACAAACAACTCTATTCCAAATGACCCAAGCACTACACTGGAGTCTTCATTGTGTAACAAGATGTCCATTTTGGGCTCTGTCTTCCCTCTTATTAGGGATTTCATTTAGACCACTTTCATATATGTATATATTTTAGGAAGCTTCTACTATTATAAGTTCTTATACTATCCTTCAAATGGACTTTAATTTTACCTATCTCTCTGAATTCTCTTCCCCATCCCTGTCCATACTTGATTCTCCTGTTCTTATCCAATCCCATTCTTCCATAACTATGTATTTTATTTCCCATTCCTAGAGAGATATATTTGCCCCCTACTCTCTCCTTGTCCCTTACTGTATACCTAATCTCTGTGGTTCTAAGGATTGTACCTTGGTTATCATTGACTTAACAGCTAATATCAATACAAGTTAATATATATAATATTTGTCTTTTGGGGTCTGGGATACCTCACTCAGAATGACTTTATTCTAGATCTACTCATTTACCTGATGCAATTTTTAAATGGCTGAGTAATACTCCATTTTGTAAATGTACAACATTTTATTTATCCATTCTTTTGTAGTGGACTATCTATATTGATTAAAATTCCTGGCTATTATGAATAGACTAGCAATGAACATGGCTGAGCAAGTGTCTCTGTGGTAGGATAAAATATCGTCTTTTGGAATTCTCTGTTTAGAACTGTACCTCATTTTTAAATTATGTTATTATTTCATTGATATTTAGTTTTGTGTTCTTTGTTTATTTAGGATATTAGCTCTTTGTTATATATATAGTTGCTAAAAATCTGTGCCCATTCTTGTGGCGGCAACTTTGTCTGAATAATGATGTACTTTGCAATGCAGAAGTGACTCAGTTTTCTGAGAATCCATTTATTAATTGTTTATCTTAGTGCCTGTGTTAATAGTATTCTGTTCAGAAAGTATTTTCCTGTGCCAATGTGTTCAAGGCTATTCCACACTTTCTCTTCTATTACATTTTGTGTATCTAGTTTTACTAGTTTTACGTTGAGGTCTTTGACCCATTAGGAATTGAGTTTTGTGCAGGGTGATAAGATTCTTGTACATTTGACCACCCAGTTTAACCAGAAGCATTTGTTAAAGACACTGTCTTATTTTTTTTTACTGTGTGTTTCTGGTTTCTTTATTTAAAATCAGGTGTCTATAGGTACATGAATTTATGTCTGGGTTTTTGTTCAATTAAATTGATCAACATATGTTTTGATGCCAATTTAATGTTGTTTTTATTATAATATCTTTGTAGTACAACTTGAAATCAAGATAGTGATACCTCTGACAGTTTTCATAGTAGTCTGGATGGTTTTATCCATACTGTGTATTTTGTGTTTCCATATGCAGCTGAAAATTGTCCTTTCAAGATCTGTGAAAAAATTGTGTTGGAATTTTCATGGGGATCGCATTAAATCTGCAGATTTCTTTTAGCAGGATAACCATTTTTACTATGTCAATCCTACCAATATATGAGTATGGGAGATCATTTCATCTTCCGAGGCCTCTTCAGTTTTTTCTTCAATGTCTTATAGCATCTACTGTATTCATTTTTCATTTGATTGATTACAAAAAGTGTTTTATATTATTAAGGCTATTGTGAAAGGTGTTTCTCTGATTCTCAGTTTGTTTGTCATTTTTATATAGAAGTGCTGTGTATTATTTTGAATTATTTTTGTATTCAACCACTTTGCTTAAAGTGTTTATCAGCTATGGAAATTTGTCCAGTGGAATATTTAGGGTCACTTAAATATACTATCACATCATCTGCATAGAGTTGCTTTAGCTTTTTCCTTTCAAATTTGTACTCCCTTGATCTCCTTCATTTGTCTTATTGCTGTAGCTAAGACTTCAAGTAATATATTGAATAGATATATACAAAGTAGACAACCTTGTTTTGTTCCTGATTTCAGTGGAATTGCTTTGAGTTTCTCTTCATTTAAGTTGATGTTGGCAATGGGCTTATTGAAAATTGTCTTTATTATGCTGAAGTATGCTACTCGCATCTCTACTTTCTCCAGAAATTTTACCGTGAAGGGAAATTTTGTCAAAGACATTTTCTGTATCTAATGGGATGATAATGTAGTGTTTGTCTTTCAGTCTCTTTGTTTGGTACATTTCATTTATCAAGTTATATATGTTGAACCATCTTTGAATCTCTGAAATGAAGCTCACTTGATCATGGTGGATGATCTTTTTGATGTGCTCCTGAATTTAATTTGCAAGTATTTTATGGAGAAATTTTAGATCTGTGTTCATAATGGAAATTCATCTATAATACACTGTCTTTGTTGTGTCTTCATGTAGTTTGGTAATCACTGTAACGGTGGCCTCTTAAAATGAATTGAACAATATTCATTTTTCTCTTTGTTAGGGCTACTATTGCCATGATGAAACACCATGATCAAAGCAACTTCTGAAGGAAAGCATCTATTTGGCTTGTATATCCACATCCCCATTCTTCATCAAAGGAACTCAGGACAGGAGCTCAAACTGGTTAGGAACCTGGAGCTGGGAGCTGATGCAGCCACCGTAGAGGAGTGCTGCTTACTGGCTTTTTTCACATGGTTTGCTCAGTCCGGTTTCTTATAGAACCCAGAACCACCAACCCAGGGATGGCACCCCCCACATTTGGCTTGGCTCTCACCAATTAATCAGTGATTAATAAAATGTCCCACAGACTTGAGTACAGCCTGATCTTATGGTGGCATTTTCCCTCCTCTCAGATGACTTCACCTGTGTCAGGTTGACATAAAACTATCCAACACACTTTTGCTCCTATTTTGTGGAATAACTTCAGTGGTATTTTGCACTACTATTCTTTGAAAGTCTGGTAAAATTCTTCACTGAAACAAAAAACATTCTGCACTAAAACCATCTTGCCCTGAGGGTTTTTTTTTGAGAATTTTTAATGATTCTTTCTATCTCACTATGGGTTTTAGGTCTGTTTAAATTCCTTATCTGATTTGACTTAAGTTTGATAAGTTAACTCAATATTACTCATTTTTTTTAGATTTTCCAGCTAGGTGGAATGCAGGTTTTTATGATTATGTAGATTTCCTCGTTGTCTATTGTTATATTGCCACTTTCGTTTCTAATTTTGTTCAGTTTGATATTCTTTCTTTGAAAACTGATATACAACATATTCAAACTAATGGGACATGGTGAAGGTGGTCCTAAGAGGTTAGTGTAGAGTACTATTTGTAAATACTGGAGAGACCTCATGTTAGTAATTTGACAACACATCTGGTAGCTCTAAAACGGAAAGAAATAATTACACCAAAAAGGAATATTTGCAAAGAAAAGATCAATGTCAGGTCTGAAATCAATAGAATACACACAAACAAAACAATACAAAGAATTAATGAAACAAAGAATTAGTTATTTGAGAAATAAATGATATTTAAAAACTTTTATCCAAATTAACTAAAAGGTAAAGATAGAATATTGCATTTCATTTTTACTAAAATTTAATTTTAAGAACTTACAAATTATTAAAAAATCATCACACACTAACATTAACAAGATGCCAAATCTATGTATGGCAACAATCTTCTTCAGTTACAGTAGCCATCCTGAATGCGAGGAGCTTCACATTAGGTTTTATACTTTTTAAATATTATTTTAGAGACACTCTTATTTACATATCTATCGCCTCATTCCCTCACCCTTCCATCAGCCCATGCTTCCCACTGACCCTGAAACCCACCCCCCACCCAATCCCCAAGGACAGTGAGACATTCCAGGGGAGATCATCCAAGTCCATCACATCATTTGGGGGAGGGCCCAGGCCCTTCTTTCTGTATCTGGGCTGCAATAGTATCCCTCCTTAGGGAACAGAACTGGGACCTCTGAATATGAATGCCAGCTAGGAGGCCAAGGCAGTCTATGGAACCTCTAACAACAGAGCCAGTGTTTATTCCTAGGTCACAAATGGACTCTGGGAGCCCATTCCCTATGTTTTATACTTGTATTATCAAATATACCGTATGAGTTTATCTACCACCAAAACCCAAACTGTTCATGACAGAGTTGAAAACTAGAAGAACAACCAGGTTTACAACATCTTTCATGATTCAGTTGTCCTTTGCCTGTTCCCAGTCTTTGCATTATCTTTTAATATTCATGCTTTCTTCATTTCCTTTCTAATGTTATACTGGACCCACATGAAATCCTCTAACTATCATTTATGTTCCAATTTGCTTTGTCATTCCAATGAGTGTTATCAGCACAGTGATATCCCTTTCTTATCTGTTATCCAAATGTTCTGCTAAGTTTTTTACGTGGTCTGATTGCTTATGGATATTCAGCAAACTTGAAAAATGAAAACTAGTTTCAAACCAGTAGATTCTACTGGACATCATACAATAGAATAGTTGAAAGGCGTTATAGTGTACAGGCAGTTCAAATACTTACTTTAGAAATTATAAAATCCTTAGTGATGAATTGATTTTTCTTTAGTAACCTATAAAAGTAACCTATAAAGGTAAATGATATGGGCAAAACCATGATTTTGGTTCCAAATCTGTTGATTTTCCTCCCTTTCATAGTATAATTTGTTATGCACCATACACATTACAAACTTAGTGTTTGAGAAATCTGGGCAGAAAGAGACTTCTAACATGCCCTCCCTTGACTATGATCCCAATTGTACATACACATGCACTTCCTCAGTGCAATAACTGTAGGTGTTTAACAAATTGTAAAGCTATAAAGCTGATGACATTATATCCAATAGCCATCTTTCCTCATATGAGACTGGCCTAAGAAGGAATACCCAGTTCATTTTTCTCCAACTTAAAGCAACTGGAGCTTGGTTTTGCACCTTCAAAAGACAGTTTCCAGCATCCTGTGTCGGTCATCACGAAAGTCCTTTGAAATATAAAAACTCATATTATGGATCTAGTTTCTGTAGACCAGAATGTAGAGGATCAGAGTCAATATAATTTTTAAATTGCAAAACCAAAGCAGCTTTGAGGAAAAATATCAGTACTAATGGAGATTCTTGCCTTTTGATCTCATATTTGATCTGATCTGTCTCTGATTATGGGCAAGGGTTTGATAAATGGATATGTTAAGTCGCCAGGTAAGTCTGACAGAAAACAACAAGAAGTTTAGAAAATGTTTTATGCTTAGAAAACATTACAATTCATACTAATGGTGGATTAGCCATTGTATTCTGAACTGTGCAGAATCCTATTTACTTATCCTGTTCAGAGCTACTGCAAACTACTCTACCTTTGATCTGATATCTGCATGATTCTGTACTCATCTAGAGGACTTGCAGAGTCTCAAAGTGTATTTCCAAGTAATGACAATATTCTTGTCATGGACCTGCAGATAAATTACTCTTCCCATTGCTATGACAAAAAGAAACTCAGGCTAGGAAAGGATTATTTTTGCTCCCAGTTCAGAGGATTGAAGTGCAGTGGGCAGAGGAGGCATGGAGATAATAATGAGAAGCAGTGGGACACATTTCATGAAGAAGCTGAGAGAGATGAATGCTAGTGCTTAGCTTGCTTTTGTGTCATTGCCTCATTTATTCATCGGGGACAGCAGAATACAACTCACCTTTACTACACCTCTCTGGGAAAACCCTCCCAGAAATACCCAGAAGTGTGTCTCCTATGTAATGCTAAATTCAACTGCATTGGCAGTGAAGATTAACCATCAGACTCATGTAAGCCATACGAACACAAACAAACGAAAGCACAGTCCCTGTCGATAGGAAATCCTTTAGCCTGAAGGAAGATTTATAATATGGGAAAATGTTGGTGTTTTCCTAAGACACATATTTAATTACTGGGAAAAGCCAGTGTTCTTTGGCACCTGTTAGTCCATTATTTGACTCAGGAAGAGATCTCCAAGGCAGAGCTCATAGGATAGAAACCACCATGCCTATCTTTATTTAGGACTAAATGAAGACAAATAACAATAATAAATAAATGTTGTGTATCTATCTCTCTCTTTAACATCCTTCCACACCCAAAATGCATTTTCTTATCTAATAGCCCATCTCAAGTCAGTGGTTTCCTAAGTTGATTCTTTGTTTTTATCCTCTCAACATCTTTGCTTTTATGGATAACTGTCAACATCCTTTCCCTTCTCTCATTATTTCTGTCTTAGTTTTACAACTAAAATATAATTGTGATGGGAGATAATGGATACACTGAAAATTCATCAAGACTGAAAAGATTTTGTTCATACACTGGCCTAAGACTTATGCTAAGTGATTTAGAAGTAGAATTTTACTCTCTAAATCAGATAGATTCTTACTAATCTTATTTTAGAGTAAAAGAAACTGATTCTCAGTAAACATAACTAATCAAGACTGGATTCAGTGTCTCATACCCATACCTAGAAAATGGCAGGGTGAGTCAGGGTAAGTATCATGAATTTGAATACAGTAATAAGTTTTGACCAAGTAGTCCAAGGCAAAAATGCTAAAAAATTAATAGTAATAAGTTAAAACTGAGTAAAAAGCAGGTATTGAACACAAAATGTTTTTCCTTCTGATTTTATTATACCTGGTGATACCTTAAAACTTACTATTGGTACAGGAAGTATTAGGCATAGAACATAATATGGACTAGAGAATAAGTATTACTAAGAAAAATATCTATGATGCAAGTGTCTATCTGTACATATATACACTGTATATAAGTATGCATATGCATTGTTTGTGTATATGTGTGTGTAAGTAAAACAACAATTAATGCAAAAAAGAGGCCATGAACTTTAAAGAGAGCAAGGAATGGTATATTTGAGGGATTGGGAAGAGAAAGAGGGAGGGAAATTATATGATTATAATCTACAAAAAATAAAATAAATTATTTTAAGGAGCTTTTTCCATATGAAAACAGCACTAGTAGCTGTTTGTAGGATGTCTGGGCAACACACTAGGTCTTTGGTCACTTTCCTTTTCCTAGGGACAGGGTCAGTATCTATCTGATTTTCCTATGGAAATGAAGACTTCTACAAGTTAGGACCTGTATCACAAACACAGACACGAACAATTTCTAGATACTCAAATTCTTGTTACTATCTATCTATCTATCTATCTATCGTCTGTCTGTCTGTCTGTCTGTCTGTCTGTCTATTGACCTACTCATATTTAGTTGTATGTACGATTTCCGGCTGACAGTTTGGTATTGAAAGACCAGTTGGTGTCTCTTTCCTGTTTTTAGATGCCAGACATGCTAATTACAATGTGAGTAGTTGGCATGTTCCCTTCTCTCTCCAAGAATAAAATTCTGGAACACTAAAATTAGCACTGCTATATAGCTTTTGAGAGTTATTCTTTGGTTATTAACACAATGCTAATTACACAAACTCATTAGATAATAATTATTCTAATATGCTTGATTTTATACTTATTTAATTATTTTTATTAAAATTGCATGTCTGTGTGGTGTGTTTGTGTGTGGTACATACATGTGAGTGTGGGAGCAGATATGCCTGTGTGTGCACATATTGAGGCTATCCTACTTTGCCTTATTGCCTTGACACGGAAGTGAAAGATCAAGGTTTCTACTAGGTTATATGGCCAACACGGTTTTGAATTCCCATGATGCTGGGTTACAGGAAGATAGAGGCACACTTGTTTTATTTTTTTATGTAGGTGGTTGGGATTAGAACTCAGGTCCTCAGGATTGCAGAGCAGTGCTCTCCCCCTGAGTCATCATCTTACCCCTAACCACAAAATTTCTATTTAAGGAAAATAAATTGCAAGCAAAGCCAAAAGAAGATGCTGGCATTTGTTCTTTCCCCTACTTTCCCTAGAGTCAGGAAGATGAGGCTAGGAAGCAGTCTGAAACTTACCCCAGGGTTCAGTAGCCAAATGTCTGTGTAGAGATGAACAGGAGACTGGACTTCTCTAATTTTCCATCCCTGCCAGGAATGTGACTAGTGTGTTAAACTTAGAAGCATTAACTCAGCGAGGAATTTAAACAGAAGTTCAAACAGATCTGTGGCAGTTGAGATTTATATTTTTTTTGCTGGCAACTTGCTGATTTGGGGAATTAAGGGGTTTGACATTCCATATACACTTTGCCTGCGTATAACTCTTCTACAATTTCACTCAAGGCAACACACACTGCCAAAGCACCCATATACAGGACAGTATTCAGATTATGTCAGGAGGAAGGAGATGAGAAGGACAATTCTTAGCATCCAGGAATTTACCTGGATACACTGATCTTCTATGTCTTGGGTATTATTGGATGCAATAATTTCAGCCCAGCTGTACAGTTATTTTACTAAACTCTTCAGAATAGTGTCCTGACTGTTAGGACTAGTGCATGTTTTCTCATGATTTTCACAATGAAGATTAAATATGGAGGCAAATTACATATAGATGTTAGTAAAGGTTTTCTGAACACTATGCTTTCTGAACAAGGGGTTACAATGACTTTATGGCATGCCCTAGAAACCTATCAGGTAGATGCCTTTGCCCTTTTGTTAGTTAAGTGTACTTGGTATGGTCCTCTTTCCAGAAAGACTCTGCTTAGTGAGATAAGTACTTTTGCATCCTCAGTTGTTTTTTAGATCTCAATTTATCAATACCTTTTTTGGAATAAAATGTCACCTTCCAAAAAAGAACTAGCATTTACTGTATCATTTTAATAATCCTACCATAGCTACTTCTAACACACAAATGCATATTTTAGGTCACTGCTCCTTAGATCATGCCTTCATTATGATTGATTTCCAATCACTCATCAGACAGCAAACTCAGAGTTTGAGATCTTTCAGCATCTTAAAAGTCATTATTTATTTATTCCTTCCTGGTACAAATTAAGCATTGAATCCAAGATAAAAAGTAAATGTGGAAAGGGAAAGCTACAAATCCAGAAATAAATGGGCCAAGATATAGAGAGCTGAATGTGGAGACACAAATCACAAACTCAGACACTTAGTGAGATGGGGTTAGGGGGTGGGGGAGTTCTTGTTAATCTGTAGTAGTTGAAAACCTTAGGGACATTTGGGAAACCTAATTGACTGTCACTGTAGGATTCGATACGGCTATCAAGGAGGTCAGTGTAATTTGGGGCTGGCTATGCAGACTCATCACTTCCAGAGGAGCTAATCTTCCCTCTGCAGGCTGCTTCACCCAGGAAATATTGAAGTGACTATCAAGGTGAATTTCAGGAAAGACATTAATAGACCTCAGACCTTAGCTGAGATAATTAGAGATGTGTACAATGACTCCACCCTTTGACTTTGAGATTGTGCAGCAGCTCTGCCCCAGTCAAGTAGCCTTAGACCTTTGGAGATGTTTATTTCCACACAGAAGCCCTAATTCAGTTTTTCAGGTGCCTGTTACTGAGAAGACTTGGTGACAAGGACAGAGAGTTCTAAGCAGCTTGGAAAATCGATTTAGAATAAGAGATCATGAATGTTTCAGTCTATGGTTGAGAAATATGCTGCTCTCTATGCGTTTATGGCAGGCAGGAGCATTCCACAATGCAGATCTATGACTTTAAATTTCTACTCTCTGGAAACTAAAGGCATTATAGCTTCTTTCAGTCTTTTAAACCAATGCCGGTTCTCAAGGTTTTAAAAGTCCCTAAGTACCCTAAGATGAGTGTTTTCTGCAATACCTTCTAACAAGTTACAAGGTATGCTTCTAAGAACATATCATTATTGATTTCACAGTATTAACTTAAATGCACACTTTACAGATATTCCTTCATTTTTACTTCATATTTTTGTTCTGTTCCAAAATGTATGGAGTAACAATGCTTGCTTATGGGTTTCTTTTTAGTTTTTCCTTACTTATATGATATGATATGAATGGATGAATGATGAATGAATGAATGAGTAAATAGGGATTGAAAACTCCCACATACAAACAAATTCTCCAGCTGCCACTAATGATGACCATGTTTATTCTTTCAACAGTACTATATAGAGATAGTGAATACTCCACAATGGAGAAATTTGACAAACTCTAAGTCAGCTGTGATCATTAGCATCAATAATGATAAATGGTGTTGATAGTTTATGTATTTCATAGGACATGATGAAAACAGGTGAAATCTGTGGCTTTCTTCCCAAAACTTAAGACTGCATTTAATTAGTAAAAAATTATTTAATTAAACACTATTGAAAGACATCAATGATTATTTTCCACTATTCATGGAAACAAAAAGCAAAAGTACAGTATTAGATGCCTTTCAATTTGAAAAACCTCATTGTAATGATCTTTCATGTACATTTAACTTCTTTTACAGTTTTAATTTTTCCTATGATCGCTTAGAATTGCAGGGCAAAGTTGACTCTGAACCCAAGAAACCTACCTGATCATTTTTCTCCTTTCACTTTATATTCATGATTAAATGCGAAGTATGCATATTAGATAAGCATTGTATCAATTTTCCTCCTGCTATATAGGAGCCTGGCGCAGGAGGGATAGCCTGTAAACATTTATCAGTCCAGATCACTTTATGGAGACAAGAGAGATTATCTAGCAAGTAGCTGAAAATATGACACATAAGAAATTTTTTAATTTAAATTAGAAACATGCATGCTTCAAATGTCTATCCTGGCTCCCGCCTTTTCCCTCCACCAGCCCCACCCCCACCCCCTACCCCCAGCCCAAACCCCACATAATTCCCCAGAGAGGATAAGGGCCTCCTTGGGGGCATCTCCAGAGTCTGTCATTTCATACAGGGCAGGACCTAGGCCCTTGCCCATGTGTCCAGGCTGAGAGAGCATCCTTCCATGTGGAATGGGCTCCCAAAGTTCATTTGTATGCCATGGTGAACACTAGTCTACTACCCAAAGCCCCAGTTATTTCTGAGGCCTCCTCATTGACACTACATTAATGGAGTCTGGATCAGTCCACTGTTGGCCTCTTAGTCATCACTCTGGGGTTCAAGAGCTCCCCCTTGTCCAGTTACCTGTCTTTACGGGTTTCACCAGCACTGTCTTGACCGCCTTGCTCATCACTCCTCCAACTTTGTTACTGGGTTCAGGGTGTCAGTTCAGTGTTTAGTTGTGAGCATCTGTCTCTGCTTCCATCAGTCACAGGATGAAGGTTCTAGGATGTCACATAAGGTAGTCACCAACCTTATCATCAGGTAGGGGCTATTAGTGTAGTCTCTCTGCTATTACTTAGTTTTCCATTTGGGAAATTTTAACATAGAAGTTTTAAGCAAGATCATAGTAGTAATGAAGCTATATTTCAGTATGGAGCTATTGTAGAAATCTCCTGTTTTTTTTCTTCAGTATCTACTCAAGGTGCTTGATTGCATGGTATATGTAAGCAAGGAAACTAAGAAACCAATGAACTGGACTATTATTGTAGGTAGAAAGAGGAAATAAACTGTTGGTCTATCTCCAGGAGGGGAGGACTGCAACTTAGTAGGAAAGCAAGAAGATTGTATGTGATAGCCAGAAGGATGGGGGTCTTTGAGCTGATGCTGAATTATCCTAGAACTAGATGCTCTTGCTCAAGATAGTTGACCATTGGGGTGGATTGAGCAAGTAAGTAGTGATTTTACTGATAAAAGGAAACCTACCCTACAAGATTCCTGAATCTAGGCTTCTTTTTACCCAATAGCAATCCTTCTGTTCACCAGTTCAGAGTCCTTTTGTTCAGAACATTGTCACCAGCAATGCCATTTTAGAGCCCCACATTGAACCTAATAAGTACATAATCTCCAAATTTTATTCTGTAGCGATGCTGATTTGTTTTCATTGTTAGTAAATGTTTTATTTTTCTTTCTGAAAGTCCTCATGTTCACAGGAGCTTACATTATATGATAATTTTCAAATCATGTATGTGAAAAGACTGTGAGACTTGCCATGTTCTTGTCACACAGCCCATTTACCAGCATATATTTCAGCACTGCTGCTAAGGCTTACCTTGAAATCAAAGCAACCTGTAGTGCTGGTGAGAATGTATTTTCTTACTATAGCAAACAATTGAATAATAAAAATAAAGTAAGGTAATTTTTCAAAATATTTAAACCTCCTAATATATGCATATATACATATATGAATTTATTCCAGCCATTATTTCTTCCTCTCTAAATGGATCTATCTTAATTTACCTAGAGTATTAATGATAAAGTTACATGATAGTGTTTCATGTGATTCTTTGGAGGTTTCTTCAGGCGTATTGTATTTAGGTGACAAACAGAATTAATTTTTGTAGACATCATTGGGAACTTTACAACTGCCATCTAGTGATTGTAGTCTTACACAAGCAGTGGTTGAAAAAAGCCAGGGACTTCCAACTGACATTCTAAGCAATACTGGAGAGTCTATCTTAAATACCCTTCCCTGATAATGAGATTGATGACTACCTTATATGCCACCCTACAGCCTTCATCCAGTGGCTGATGGAAGCAGAGGCAGACACCCACAGCTAAACAATTAACTGAACTCCTAGAACCCAGTTGCAGAGAGGGAGAAGTGATGAGCAAAGGAGTCAAGACTTGACTGGTGAAACCCACAGAGACAGCTGACCTGAAAAAGGGAGAGCACATGGACCCCAGAAGGGTGGCTTAGCGGCCAGCATGGGAGTGACCCAGACTCCCTGAACATGGCTCTCAGTGAGGAGGCCTCGGAAATCTATGGGGCTTTGCATATGGATCAGTATTTAGCCCTGGCATACAAATGTACTTTGGGAGCCTGTAAAGAGAAGCTTTTTCCTTGAGAGAAGCCTTCTCGCCAGCCTGGTTCTAGAGCCACATCAGTCCCAAATAAACACACAGGAGGCTATATTAATTATGAAGCTGTTGGCCTTGCTTGTTTCTTACCGGCTAGCTCTGACTTAAGTAATTACCCCATAATTGTTAATCTAAGTATTTCTCTTACTGGAGAACTTTCCGGGCTTCCTACCCCATGGCATTATATCTTGACTCCCTATGTTTCTCCTTCTCAGATTCCTCCTGGAATCCTAGTCCCACCTATCTAGATTCCTATTGGCCCAACAGTGCTTTATTGACATAATCACAGGACTTCCCATATCATCTCCTCTTTTCTGTCTAAACAAGAAGAAAAGTCTTAACTTTAACATAGTCAAATTATATATAAAAGAACAGTTATCAAGTAAGAACATAGTTACAATATTTTGTCTATCAACATTTAGCAAGATTTAAAGAAAATATCATCTATCTCATTCTTGTGAGTCCAAAGTCCTATATGTATCTTATCTTTTATCATAACTAAGGAAAACTATAATTATAACTATCTGTCTTCAACTCCATCAAAGACCACAGAAGGATAATATATAAACACTAGGATTGACAGAGACATCTTGCTACTTGGACAGTCACCCAAAGTTCCTCTGTAACGTTGGGGCATCCATCTTCAGCCCATAGGCCACAATGTTTCCAGAAGTTTTCTCAGCAAAGCAGGAAATTTCAAAACTGTCCATCTGCATTGGCAGTCTCTCGGTCATTTCTCTGTGCTGATCTTAGAGCCATCAACAAGGTAATTCAGCCTATGGGGACTCTACAACCTGGGATGCCATTACCTTCTCTAATTCCTAAGGATTGGCCAATTATAGTTATAGACTTAAAAGATTTCTTCTTCACCATACCGTTACAAGAAAACGACAGAGAAAAGTTCGCCTTCACGGTACCTACGTATAATAATTCCCGTCCGGTACAGAGATTCCAGTGGAAGGTACTACCTCAAGGTATGTTAAACAGCCCAACTTTGTGTCAATATTTTGTGAATAAACCTCTAGAAATAATTCGTAAAAAATTCCCACATTTGTTAATATATCATTATATGGATGACATATTACTGTCTGATTCAAATAAGGATACTATGGAAAAGATGTTTGAAGCAGTAAAGGAAACTTTGCCTCGCTGGGGATTACAAATTGCCCCAGAAAAAATACAAAGAGGAGATTCTATTAACTATTTAGGTTATAAAATACATGCTCAGAAAATTAGAACGCAGAAAGTACAGATCAGAAGAGATCATTACCGGACTCTTAATGATCTTCAAAAACTATTAGGAGAAATCTCTCAATTACAGACAATTATCGGTGTAGAAGAACATGATTTAAAACACCTGAAAATAGCTTTAAAAGGAGATGAAGACCTAAACAACCCACAAGTACTATCAGCTGAGGCTGAAAAAGAATTAGAATGGGTAGAAAAGAGAATATTAGAAGCACATGTTGACCGTGTGGATCCAAAGCTGGACTGTATTCTGGTTATTTTACCATCTAGAGAATATCCCTCAGGAATATTAATGCAGAGGGAAGACATCATTCTAAATGGGTATTTCTGCCACATAAACAGAATAAAAATTGAAAACATATATAGAAAAGATCTCTGATTTGATATTAAAAAGTAAGTTAAGGCTTCGTTAACAGACTGGGAAAGACCCAGCTGAAATTATTGTACCTTTAATGAATGAGGAAATTTCCTCCTTATGGAAGGATAATGAGTATTGGCAGTGACTTTTTGGGAAGTATTAGTAATAACTATCCCAACACAGAGAGAATGAAATTCATAAAGAAAACAATTTGGATTCTTCCGTGTATCGTGAGGCAAACACCTATTTCTGGTATTCTTACCTTCTACATGGATGCAAACAAATCAGGTAAGGCAGGGTATAAATCAGGAAATATAAGTAAAGTAGTTCAAAGCCCTTACAACTCCGTACAAAAGGCAGAGTTGTATGCCATTCTCATGGTACTTAAAGACTTTACAGAGCCTCTCAATATAGTCAGGGATTCTCAGTATGCAGAAAGAGTTGTCTTGCACATTGAGACTGCAGAATTTGTTCCTGATAGTACAGAATTAACCTCATTATTTTTACAATTACAGGAAACTGTCAGAAACAGGACTCATCCTACATATATAACACACATCAGATCCCATAAAGGTCTGCCAGGTCCTCTGGCACAAGGCAATGATGAAATTGATCATTTATTAGTAGGTAATGTGTTGGAAGCTTCAAAACTTCATAAGAAACAGCATGTTAACAGCAAAGGCTTAAAGAAGGATTTTTCTATCACCTGGTAACAAGCCAAAGAAATAGTAAGAAATTTCCTCAGTTGCTCATTCTACAATCAAACTCCATTACCAGCAGGTTGTAATCCTAAAGGTATTCACAGAAATGAACTTTTGCAAATGGATGTATTTCACTTCCCAGAATTTGGCAGTTTGAAATATGTACACCATACTATAGACACGTACTCAGGCTTCCAATGGGCTACTGCCCTCAGCTCTGAAAAAGCTGACTCTGTTATTACACACCTCTTAGAGGTGATGGCTGTTATGGGTATACCTAAAACAATAAAAACTGATAATGCTCCAGCATATGTCTCCAGTAAATTGGAACAATTTTTCAAATACTATAATATAAAACATGTAACTGGTATACCTTACAATCCCACAGGACAAGCAGTGATTGAAAGATCTAACAGAACCTTAAAAGAGATGCTTCATAAACAGCCAGGGAGAAAAAAGACCCCTAAACACAGGTTACATAATGCTTTACTAACGTTGAATTTTCTTAATGCTGATGAAAAAGGACAAACTGCAGCAGAAGGACATTGGACTACAGAGAAGACTTCTGAACTGAACCAACCGGTGTATTTTAAGGATGTTATGACCTCAGTCTGGAAACCAGGATATGTGTTATGTTGGGGAAGGGATTATGCTTTTGTTTCCACAGGAGAAGAAAAGCTTTGGGTTCCATCAAAATTAATTAAGATTTGATCAGAACAGAAGACATCTCAGGAGGAGGAAGATAACAGCTCATCTACAAATTCATATTCTACCATGGGTAAAGCGACCTCCTAAAAGGAAAGAGAAGTGTTTTGTTTTTTGTCTTCACAGGTAAACTCAGCAAAGAATACTGGACATATGGATTCCTGAAGAAGAATGAATAGCTACCCTGAGTATCATCAAACAAACAATAACTCACTGTGTGATATCAAAGTCTAAATCTCTCTATATTGTTTTTCATAGTACCCTTTTATCTTTATTTCTTTACATATTTCAGTCCCCATTCATTTAACTGAAGCTGGCTTTGGAGTTGGATTGGCTCTCCTACTCTAAATTCAAGCATATTATTTAAATAAAATTCAGAATTTCTATATTATATCAAAGAGCCATTGATATAAGACAGAAGAAAAAAAATTAGGGACTCTTATCTGTGGATTTCATTTTCTGAAAAGTCTAATTTCCTTCATGTTTACCATCTTCCCTATTGTCACCTTTTCCAGTATGCATACATATAAAAGTTAAAATATTTCTTTGTTAACATTAATGTTTGAGTTTTCCAGAGAACAAGGGATTTCCTGACAGCAATCTTCAACTTCTTCAGAAAGAGAATGAGGATTCACTTCCTTGACTTCACCTGATTCAACTGGAGGCATCTGAACTGCCCCACATCATCGACTCCACCTGACAAGCACTATCCTGAAACTGGCTTGAAACTACATCACTCGACACAACTCCGGACCAAGGAACTGAAACAGCACATCTCCTACAATCTGGCCAGAGGTTCAGTCGAGAGCTTCAATCAACACTAGAACTCCAGTCAGGAACTTCAATCAAGCATCTCCTGTCATACAGAGACTGTCTGATCTACTGAGATTTTGTTACACTAACATTTTTCTTCTCACAGGTCCCCATGAGATTATCATCATCCCATCTCAGCAGGAAGTAGTTTTGAGAATTCCACGCCCCCTCTCCCTACTATTGATATTATAGGATAGTTTACACCTGTTAGTGTTATTTTTCAATTATTTTAGAGTTGGGATTGGAAGGAGGTGTTCAGATTTGGGTGTTTCTTTCAGATAAGTTTATGTTTAGATGGGATAGATGTTTGATACATTTTGTTCATTAACACAAGTTAGTTGTTTTAAGTTTAAATATGTTTTTTAGACTAAAAGGGGAATTGTTGGAGGAAGCCTGTATGCCGCCATTAACCATGTGACTTACTAGAGGCGCATACAGATGAGGTAATAAAAGAGTGGTTTACCACCCTGCTAACCACACCTATTTTAGGCATGACTAAAGACGTATACGGTCAGATGTAAAGACATATACGTACGTAGGCAGTGAACTACGTCACTAGCCAGGCCCACTTTTGGGCATGGCTAGGGGGCGTTACTGGGGAAGGCATAAAAGACCAAAGAGCAGAAGTCTTGGTCTCTTTTCCGGATTTCGGCTTCCAGTCCGGCAGCAGAAAACTACTGGGCTCATCTGGGTTACTTGTTTGGTATCTTGTGAGAAATTTCTACAATAAATACTTAGTTTTACTCTCAGTAAGTGTGCCTTTTATCGTTACAGCGTCATTTGGAGCGTCAGGAGCCCTTCCCACATGGAAGGATAGATGCTGTCTCAGCCTGGACACATGGGGGAGGGTCTAGGCCCTGCCCTAGATGATATGACAGATTTTGAAGATTCCCCATGGAGGGCCTCACCCTCTCTGGGGAGTGGAGGGAAGATGCGGTGGGAGGTTGAGGGGGCCTGGTGGGGCCGGATTGTGGCGTGGAGGGTAAGGGAGCTGGGATTGACATGTCAAGCAAGCTTATTTAAATTTTAAGAAAAGATTTTAAAAAAGGAAAAAATAAAACAGCCAGGGACTTATCTGACACATCCAGACTGTCAACTTGACGTTGTCATATCTGCAATATCAGAGAATCTCTCATTTCGGTACCTCTAGCATTCAATGTGGTAACACCAATTCCTTACCTTGTATAATACTAAAAACTGCACATTAGTGTAGACTTCCTTAGTTTAAAAGGAAATGAGATTGTGTTCAATGACTCTCACTCATGTTGATGCAGTTGTGAGAATGACTAATACTCACCGGGTGTTCACCATTTGCCAAACATGTTCAGAGAACTTTCTCTGTGTTATTTTCTTTAGTTTTGATCATAGCCTTAGAAGGGAGTCACCGCTTTCTCTTTGTTTTACTCAACCTTACACAATGAGTGAATGAACAAATTGTGATTTTTAGATTTATTCAGGCTAGTTACAGAGACTATGTGTTAACAAGGAAGCCATAATAGCTTTTCTTATGCTCTCCAGCTCACACATACACACAGAGAGAGAGAGAGAGAGAGAGAGAGAGAGAGAGAGACAGAGACAGAGACAGAGAGAGAGAGGAAGAGAGAGAGACAGAGAGAGAGAGGGAGAGTCCACCACTATACTTCTGTACACTTCCCACCCCATGTTCATTGTTTAGTTCCTGATAGCCTACATACAGAATTAACTCTGTATGAACCAAAACTTCATGTATTTTATACATGAGGTCATTTTGCCTTCACTGATATAGACCACATTGCTTTATTGTTTTGTTTTGGTTTTTTGTTAGAAGATGATAATTGGCCTGGCGGTGGTGGTGCAGGCCTTTAATCCCAGCACTCGGGAGGCAGAGGCAGGCGGATCTCTGTGAGTTTGTAACGAGCCTGGTTTATAAGAGTTAGTTCTGGGACAGTCTCCAAAGCCACAGAGAAAGAAGATGATAATTAACTGCTATATTGATTACAGATATTTGAGTCTAATCTTAAAATAAAACAAAGCAGACATCAGTTCAAAAGATGCTTTTTCTACCTAAAGATGTTAATGATTTTTCCACAACAGCATACAAAATACAAAGGAGATAAATCAGATTCCAGTAGAACAATGAATGTAGTATGAATACTTAATTGTTATGAATTTTTAAAAAGGATCAGTCACATTAACTGAATTATTAATTTTACAGCAAAATGTAGCAGTTAAATTGCATATTTACTTCAAAGTCTAGGAATTTTAGCTGCCAATCAGCATCTCTACTAAGTTAAATCACTTAACTCAAGAACCCAGGTGTGGAGGAGGGATTGTGTGTTGGTGGCACTGAGGAGCTCAGAAGGAGGATAGAAATGTACCTGTAAGTTCTGTGGAATTACAGATGGAATTTTGTCTTCGTGTTTAGGAGTGAAGAAAAGCACTGTGTTGTGTAGAATAAAATACAATTCGTAGTCAAAACTGATAGCCATGTAAGGGAATAAACAACCCGTAACAAATTAAATAATTCAATCCTGTGAGGGAAATATTCTTTCCTATTCAGAATAAAGAGACTGCTTTTGAAATCAATAAAAAAGCCTCCCTACTATTTTGAGTTAGAGTAAAAAACATGTTACATCATTCTATTTGTTGATTTATCTTAGTCCATTCAGGCTACTCTAACAAAATAGTATATAGTCTGTGTATCTTATAATCAATAAAAGTTTGTTTCTTATAGTTCTAGGAACTAGGAAATTCAAAATTGGAGTATCAGCATGACCAGATATATGGATTGGTCTGTTCTAGTTGTAGACTATTACCTTCTTGTTGTGTTTTCATACAGTAGTAAACAGTACACAGCAAATACGATGTCTCAGGAGTCTTTTGTAATGACATCAGTGCCATTTATGACAGATCTTATCTGGTGAGTTTACCTCCTCCTAAACACCACTACTTTCAGGGTTAAGATCAGGCTGAACTATAGCATCAGTTGACCCTGTTCCTCTAAGCAACAGAAGGCACAGTAGAATGAAAATGTTCACATAGAACATAGAATGATGCAGCTTCCAGAATACAAGCACAGCTCTGTCCTAAGTCTCTAGACTTGGGGCGGGAACAATTTCATGCATGAGCCTTCTCAAGCATCATTATGGTGAGTGAGTAGAGAGTAGTGAAATAAGATAGGGGGGCAATCTAAAGAACAAGGATGGTGAGTAACAGGCTGAGGTAGATTCCCTGCTTGCCAACCAGGGCCAGACATCACGGTCTGGGATGCTGCCAAATGACGTGGCTTTGTCCATGACCCTGATGCAGCTGTGGGGTCTATAGTGATGTCTGCGGCCCCTGTTATCATTGAGAGCCCTGTGGACACTCAGAGTCTGGGCCACTACTTGTGACTAAGTTGATGTCCAAGGGATATGCCTCAAAAGGGGTCATGCCAATCCAGGTTTTCTTCATTCCTACCTAGTACCAGCTCAGATTCCTGTTGGTAGGCATGTCTAGGTCTATGGCCCTGCTGCCAGTAGGCTTTGAGTTGACATTCATGACTCCTGTTTTTACCAAGGGTAATATAGAGGCTTGAAGTCTAACATAAGTTAGTTCTACAAGGTCAAGTTTCCACCAAGGCTATGCTGACCTGGGTGGTCCACACTGTCATCTGAGGCCATGGCGTCTTTCAGTTCTGAGTTGTGGGCATAGGCCATGTCTGGATCCATAGTCTGTGATGATATCAGAGACTCTTGTTACCAACAAAGGCTGAGTGGATACCCAGAGTCTGGACTTCCACCTGGGGGCATGTTGGTGTTTGACAGTCAGGTGGCCACTTAAACCACGTCAATCTGGGTAATCTGCAATACCAACTAGGGTCATGATGACATCTGGTCCTAGGATGTTGCTGAGGATCTGTGGTCTTATTGCAGTCTGAGTCTGTGCTGATGTCTATGGCCTGTGTTTCCACAAAGGCCACATTGATTTCTGGGATCTGGGTGCCCACATGTGACCTTTTTGGTGTTTGAGGGCTGTGTTGCTGCCAGACCCTTACAGTCCTGAGTAACATGCACCGGCACCCAAGACCATGGCATTTTACAGGTCTTAGCTGTGGCTAGGGCTATGTCTGGGTCCACGGCCCTGCCATGAACAGGACCTGTGCTAAGGTCCAAGGTTACTGTCACTATTAAAGGCAGCATGGATGCTGGGGATCTGGCCCCACATCCAGGACCATGTAAGGGTTAAAAGGACTAGTTTTCACTGGGTTCATGATGATCTAAGTCTGGGTCCATGGCCCTCTGAAGCTATGGACTCTGTTGATGTCCATAACTCCTGTCAACACCAAAAGCAGTGAGGATAGGTCTGCACAGAGCTGGTCCAGCCCCTTAACGACTGTACAACTCTGGAGAGCAGGACTTGCACCTCCCCAGAGGATCACAATAGAATTGGCCCTGCTGACAAGCATCTGATGAGCTGGCCCTAAAAGTGTGAGTGTGGGAGAGCTATCCCCATGGTCTGTCATGCAGTGGTGTGGGCATGGAGAGATACTCCCCTTGGTCCTTACCCCTCACCTCTTGCTATCCACTGTAAGCCAGAAAATCTGGTGCCAGGGTCATGAGAGCAGAAGAGTTGATCCTGCCCCTCACCAACTACAGCACTCGGAAGAGTAGGCCCTGTACCTAGTCCAAGCAGCATCCTAGAGCTTATCCTGTTGATGGAGGTGCATGTGAGAAGGCATCACTAACCTGACATCACCTTTCATCTGCCATACAGTGCAGTGATCAAGGAAGAGATGATCTCCCTCACCCCTTTCCACCTTGGCAGGTGAGGAAGCTGGCCCTGAATCATGAGAGCAGGAGCGCTGTCCCTGTCCCTCACAAGCTCTATGGGAGAGCAGCAGAGCACGTAGACCGAGCAACACACTATAGTTAACCCTGTTGGTGGTGCTGCCCCCATTCCCTCCCTCCCTGGTATGCCATGGGATGGTAGGGGTAGGGAAAATATGTCCCTCCATACCCCTTGCCATCTGTGACATGGGGGAGAGAAGACCGCAAGGAGCATTAGAAAGGAAGAACTGTCCCTACCCTTTGCCAAGTGCAGCAATCAGAGAGCAGGCTCTTCACCTAACCTGATGGTGTAAGTGCTGGCGAGCTGAACCCAAAGGTGTGAGAGTAGAAGACCTTGCCCCATTCCTTGCTGGACAGTTTGCCTGGGTGGTGATGGTGAGGGAAAGCTGGCAGGCTGACCAACCTGTCTACCACCCAGGACCAGAACCAGGACTATGAGAGAGCTCACCCCAACATTCACCTCATCTATGATCAGTTGGAGCATGTAAAGTGGTCAGACCTGCAGTTCCAAAACTACAATAGGATATCCAAGAGGAGTACCAGTGAGAGTCCAGTATGAAGGGTGTGGCAGAAGCCCTAAGCCTCAAACCAGACCAATGGCTCATTGCAATGAACACTTACAAGTAAAGATGTGTGGACTAAAGGGTAGACTGTGTGACTCATTGGGCCACACTACAGTTTCCATGCCAAAATTCTCTTCTTGTTACATTTTTTTGTTTTGTTTTGCTTTACTTTACTTTTAAGATTTTTTTCTGTGGGGAGGTTGCAAGGGCAGAGGGTGAAATCAAGGAGATGGGGAGATGAATTAGATTGGGATGCATGATGTGAAGTACACAAAAAAATTAATAAGTTTTAAAAAATAACATAGAAGGATGGCCTGTCTGAGACATTTAACCTCTCAATGCCTTGATATTGACTCTCAGCCACCTATTAATTATGCAGCACAATGTTCTGGAAGCCCACTCAAGAAATCCTCAGGAAATAATATTTCACAGGGACAGTTTCCCTGTGCAGGTCCCTCTGCAGGACAATTTTCTCTGGGTTCCTCCATACCTGTCCTCAAATGAAAGTCTCCAAGGACAACTTCCAGTTCTTTTTCATATCACTGACATTTTTGGAGCCTCATCCTGGCACAGATGTGAAAATTATAAGCAAGATATATAAATAAGGAGCTGACTAAAGTCAGATTTAACGTTTTTGAAATACCTCCATCTGCTCTGCATTTTTCTCTGTCAAAACAATGCATTTTAATTTAAGCAGGCTATGTCAGGTTGTATCAGATATCAACTACAGCCTGTGGATATGAGTAAGACGTAGTGAATAAATATATTTTAAATTAATGAGTTATCAAATTTGGTCACTCAGACAACATTCTAAAATGACCAGTTGTCTTAGTGAGGGTTACTATTTCTGTGATGATACACTATGGCAAAAAACTAACTGGAGAGGAAAGGGTATTTTTGGTTTATACTTCCACATCACTGCCCATCATTTAAGAAAGACAAGACAGGAACTCAAACAAGGCAGGAACCTGGAGGCAGGAGTAGATACAGAGGACGTGAAGGGATACTGCTTCCTGGCTTGTTGTCTGCGTCTTGTTCAACCTGCTTTCTTATACCCAGGACTACCACACTGGGCTGGGACCTCTTTTATCAATCACAAAGAAATTTTTGTAATTGAGGGTCCCTCTTCTCATGTGACTTCAGCCTATGCTAAGCTGACATAAAACTATCCAGCATAGCAGTATTTTAATATCTGGTCGAGTGGAATAAACTTTATGTGACAATATGACCAAGAATAGAACCTTTACTATGAATGTACTTACACTGACTCAGGCTTCTGGAATGCCCCGGCATTAAGTTTGTAGAGAGAGGGCCACTAGATTCTTCAATAGAACTGTCTGTGGTTATTTACAGGAGAGAAGCAGACAATAAAGAGGATAACAGCAGAATATGGAGATGTCTGAGATGTTTGGATCTGCACAAGTGGTCAGCCTTGGAAAACAAGAGATTATATGAGGCCAGAGGCTGCTACTGATCTACAGCCTCCAGCAGACACACACAAAGGCACTGGTGACACTAGGTTGGATACTAGTTGTAGATCAGGGAAGATTTCCAAACAGAAATTGGATATGACATGAACAGGCCTCCATTTTTCAGAAACAAGGAAGAATTTGTGACCAGAATTGGGAGATGAGTTAGAAACAAATACAGGCAAAGACATCCTATTTTGAATGCTTCAGGTAGCAGAAAAGAATCCCAAATACCTGATTTGTTTACTTCTAGATCTGGGAGGAGGAAAATTCATCTTCCCATGGGCTTCACTGGTCTCACTGTCAGGAAGGTGATCAGAAAATAATAAAATTAGGAATTACCTCACCAGGGAATAGGAAGAATGCCAAATAATGGCTCTGAAATTAGGTCAAACAAAATACAATATTGTATATGAATGAAAACACAATTAAACCCATTTCTTTATATAATAGCTAAAAATTCAGTCAAGATAAAGGAGTAATAACTAAAAGAGCATACTTATAGCCTAGTCTTTCACTCTCTGCCTCTAGGGACTGATTATTCCTGGAGGGGGGCATATCCTCCAGGTAAGGTGACATGCCCCAACATATTAGCCCCAACATACATCCCCCTACCTGTTCTGTTAAGATTCAGTACTCTCTCCAAAAGACAGTACTAGATCTACTGGTCTATACTTTCCTGAAATCGTTTCTGACATAGAGTAGCATCCTCTTTTTCCAAAACAAGTATGTATTGATTCATACAGTTGTGTATGTATTCATGAAATATTAAAGTGGTGTTTTACCACAGGTTGCTTGGGCAGGCATCAAATTCATAAAACAATCTCACACTCTCAAGTAGCTGAGATTATCACATCTGCCCATTCATCATCTTTCTGTGAATTTACAACTTGTTTTCTTTCATCTTTGCTTGAGCTTGTCTTGCTCCACCTGTTGAAGAAGAGGTTTCAGCATCTACCCATCCATGAACTGCTGAAGCTTGTGATAGGGTAGGATCTTCATGGCATAGAGCAAGAAAGGAGTCCTGGTGAGGATCCAGTGTCAAAAATGCAGCAGAATCCAGAGATCCTGAACCAGTTCAATGACTCACTTCAATGAACATTTGAAAGTAAAGATGATTGGGCAAAAGAGTATCTATTGACATGCTGCCGTTTCTATGGCGAGATTTTGTTTGTTTTCTTTTCTATACTATGGGGGGAGGCTTGTAAGGGTGGAGGGCAGATATGCAGATATGGGAGGAAAAGGAGATGAGTGGGATTGGGATACATGGTGTGAAATTCATTAAAAATCAATAAAAAGTTAAAAATAATGGGATTGTCATTATTTCATTCTAATCATCTGCCTGATAACAAGTAATTTTTATAAAATATTGTGGGGATTTTTCTCATTGAAAACAGAAGAAAATATGATCATAAATAAGAGTATATTGCAAGTTTATCAGCTTCCTGAAGGACATTTTCTAGTGACTGTTGCTGGATCCCTCTATTGAAGGCCAGAGGTAGAACTCACCTTTGTCTATGCCCTCTTCTATATATCTAACTTCTTTTTTATACCATAATGACCTCTGAGTTTTCTCCCCACTCACTCGTACCTACTACATCCAAAATTATCTTTAGGGAACAAACTAAACTAAAGCTTTAACTTTGAAAAGAAACACAACCTTCATAAGTGCCCAACTTGTTTTTCATTTCTTCTTTGTTGTACTTGTGACTGATAATCTCGGTTGTTAACTTCATTGTACTTGGAATCATCTAATAATCCAATTATGTGAAGTGGGAAGACTCCTCTAAATCTGGGTCACAGTTGATGATGGCTTTCTAGATATAGGACATGAAAGCAGGAAACCTGGCTTTTTGTCTTCTTGTCCACTCTTATTGGTAAGTTCATCCATCCTGTCACTGATGTATTCCCTTGTCAGTATGAGAATAAACTTCTGGATTCAACAGAGATGGAAGACCAGCAGCTCCACAAGAGTACACCAGGCCTCCAGTGTCAGGTTGGAACTACTGAGACATACAGCTTGTGGACTGAACATTCATCAAATTCCTAGTCTTTCATCATGAGATAACGATCACTAGGGTGTTCTTTAGAGGACCCTGATCAACACAGTAGTATAAAAAAATGAGAAGCTGGGCGGTGGTGGCGCACGCCTTTAATCGCAGCACTCGGGAGGCAGAGGCAGGCGGATCTCTGTGAGTTCGAGGCCGGGCTGGACTGACAGCCTCCAAAACAATGCAGAGAAACCCTGTCTCGTAAAACAAATGAGAGAACTCATTTTAAACTGTCAATATATTGCATATCCTAGGAAAATCCTCAGAACTTAAAAGCTTATAACTGGTCTTTCAACAGATGCCTTTAATTTCTATCCAAGCCTAAAACATGGAACTGTGGATGGGAATCATTTCTGGCAAGTGTAGTAGTTCTACCAGGAGTTTCAGAAGGACCCTGAAGATTTTCACGGAGCTGTAAATATAATTTAAGGACGCTTCTGAAGGACAGTTCAGATACCTGTACCCTCTGGTCTTCATGCTGGGTCACATGGATGTGTCAGTGAGATCTCAGAATATTTCTAGAAAGCAGTGAAAGTCCGTTAGTTATTCAAAAGGCTAGAAGCAATCAACTTTATTTTCTCTCAAAGGAATAAAGTGGAGAGTAACAGAATTAAACACCTGATATTTCTGTGTCTCTGCATGTATGAACACTATCCACATGCACACATATAAACACACACCTGAAAAACCCAGGTTAAATCAGCAATGTAAAGGAAAGTGAAAAATGCTAAGAATGTATTGTTGTGGAATAATCATTTTGTACACAGTGAAGATGTATCACTCTGATTGGTTTAATAAAAAGCTGAATGTTTGATAGGCAGAGGATTTCCTGGCAGAGAGAGCTATGGGAAGAAGAGAAGAGGAGTCACCAGCCAGATGCAGAGGGAACAAATATGCCGGAGGAGAGGTAAAAGCCATGAGTCACATGAAAACACATGTATTAATATAAATGGGTTAATCTAAGTTATAAGATCTAGTTAGAAACAAGCCTAAGCTATCAGCCAAGCTTCCATTATTAATAAGTCTCTGTGTCATTTTGTTCTGTGATTTGGCAGCCAAAGAAAAGTCCATTTGTAATGTGGTGCAACTAGAGTTTCCTTTTTATTACTAACCATGGATCTAAAGAAGTGTTTTGTAAGCAGAGAACTTCCAGAGTGTAAAGTGGAGTCATTCCAGGGTGCAATGCAAGGGAGCAATCTATAACTCTCAGAAAGAAACCTGATGTTCTGAAGCAAGAAATATTAAAATTATTAATACAAGAAATGAAATTGTGTCTCTTGGGAAACTTTGTTCTAGATACAGCTCCTTATGAAAACAAAAGGTGGGTAAACATATAAAGATGGAATAGGGTGTTATCAAACATCCTGGGAGAGATGAAGCCATTTTCCCTATTTCTCCCAGTTGGGCATTGCAAAGATTTCTGGCATGTTGAACCATCCCTTGGCCTCTTTCTCACACAGTGTGATGAAGATAGAGCATCCTTTTTCACTCTTGGAAATGTAAAGTTAGTTAATCCTAGGACCTATGGCAAGAATAATCAACAACCTTCATGAGTGTATCTCCCAAATTATAAAGCAATGTTTTTCTCTGATGTTTGAAAAGTAACTCAATTACTGCCTTCCTGGAATGACAAGACTGTCACCGATGCTAGAAGGTTCTTTCATTTCCAATCCACAGCAAGGGTGACTATCACTGAAGCCTGCTTCCAGTCCTTCTCTAACATTTCAGAAGGTTACATTAGGGGGACAGTTAAGACTATTCAATGTACAACACAGTGCTTCAGTCCATAAAAACCCACAAAATCCTACTCTTATGACTGTGCTGGTACTGTTACAGACACTAAGTGGACCCAAGGGATCTTCATAAAGAAGATCCTGCTTCCAAAGGCAGTTGAGTCCTATAAAGAGGCCTGTCAAGCATCTGCATGAGGCTATTTAACAAGTAAGAAATAAATATTTATTATTTTGTGCCACTAGAATCTGGGCTTTATTTGCTACAGCACTTTGTCCAAATATGTTTCTCAAGCCTTCTACTAACCATAAGCATTAGTCATCTTTTACTACAGTGTAAACAGAGCATCCAAGGCTTAAGCACAATAGTCTATGCTCAGGAAGTACACTGCTGGGACTCCAGAACAGATCTGCATTTATTAGCTACTTGCTAAATGAAAACTTTCCAAGGAATATCTTGAAATTTGATGGTGAGAAAAGATAAGTATTTCTCATTTATATTTGTTATAGTCAAAGGATTAACACAATGTGAGAATGCGCAAGCACATTAGTAGTTTATGTTTTGAATCTGAAGGGTAATGTCTATCATTCAGCTTGGGGGATGATGAAGGAGTGCTGGTAGAGTTGGGAAGAACTGAGTGAACTGAGAAGCAGTGGGATTTCACATCAAGTATGTCCAAATAGTGAGAGAACTCGGGGCAGCGAGATGCATCTTTCTGTGCCACAGACAATGCTGAAAAGGAAAGGGGGATGGCTTTTTCATCACATCTACACAAGTCAGGGAACATGGTAGCGAGTAGCCAGTGCTAAATACACAACCAAGGACCTTTCCCCAGTGGCCTGCTCCCTGTACAGGGCCCCATATCATGAAGGTTCCACAACTTCCAAAACAGTCTCACCAGTTACATATTGAGTGTTCAAACTGGGTATGTGATGGACATTTCACATTCAGCACACACAAGAAGCGCCTAAAGTGAACAAATTAAAATTCTGCCCTTATATAGTTTCTATAAAATTAAATTGCTAAATATTCCATGAAATAGGGTGACTACAGAAGGATGTGTATTAGTATCAGCAATGCCCAAAGATGGATCTGAATCAACTCACACTCATAGTCTTAAAATGGAAGGAGTAAAACCTACTGTAATTAAGTAGATCATGCATTCATATGATGGGAGATGTCCTTATGTGTGCTGTGAATAAATGTTTCTCTTATTGGTTAATGGATAAATGTGAATTGACCAGTAGCCAGGCAGGAAGTAAAGGCAGTGCTACCAGACTAGGATAATTCTGGGATGAGGGAAGGCAGACAAACAAACAGTCTGGAGAAAGACGCCATGTAGCCACCAAGAAGATAAGATGTTTGGACATTCTCTGGTAAGCCAACACTATGTGGGGATACTTATATTAGTAGAAATATGTTAATAATGAAGAAAGAGCTAACAAATAAGAAGTCTGAGTCACTGGCTGAAATAGCTTTATTCATCAACCAATAAAAGAAACATATATTCATAGAATACAGAAGGACATACCCTATCCTTCATATACTTCAAATCTCATACTGAAACTATCTAGACTATGGTTCACCAGTAAAGAGAATATTAAAGATTGTTCTAGGAAAAATGAAGAAATGGAAGGTCAGCAATGGAGAAGTAAGTATTCCCCAACAGAAAATGGAAAGGAAAGCTTAATTTTTTAATCCTTGATCCTGGTGACCCTGCTTTGCTTTGGAATGCATCCTGCTGGAAAATGACAGAGGACAGAAGACTGATGTCAGGAGCCTGAAGCAGCTGGTGAGACCACTGAAACCGGCATGCAGAGGAAGGAAAGGGACATTCTAGCTGAGGTCTGAACTAAATCTCCAGAGCTTCTGGGAAGGCTAGTGTTAGCAAGTTACACACATCATTCCTGTGCTTCCTTTCAGGGTCCTTCTATGCAAAAGTGAAAAGGAGTAATTCATTCAGCCAAGACATTTGTTTTAAAAATTCTATAACTAAAAACTTTTTTCTTTTTCATTGCAGCTAAGGTGTTATTTTTAAGACTATATTTATCAAATCATTCGGGAGATAATTTGTAAAGCCTTGTTCTTTATGTTAATTATAAAAGCTACTGTGTCACCATATTGCATATCTTAAATTCTTTGCACAGTACACAATTCCCTTGAAAGGAATATACTGTATTTTTCTAACCGTTGAATTAATTAACCATTGAATTAATTAATTGTTATAATCTAACAATTACATTATCTTAAAAAAATCTAAGAAGGAAATTGTAAATCTTTAATATTAATTTTGTATTCTGTGATAAATTAATCTTTTAAAGAGCCTTTGTCTGCTCATTGAATTAATTGTAGCTAAGCAGTTCTTGTATCTATAATCTTTACTGTATTTTATAATGTAATATAGTTTTTACATATAATTTGAATAGTTACATTAGACATGAGTATATAGGTATATACTACTTGAATATGTACATATTGCATATTCAATTGGCCTGCATTTGTGGGAATTCTTTGTAAGCTCAACAAATATAATTAAAAATGTTTTCAAAATGCATTTTATAATGCACGATTGGAAACATAGCCACTATTTATCTTGCTATTATTTCCAAAACAATGCATTAGGGTAAATAGTTAAGTAATTAAGATATAATTTAAATACACAGGAGGTTTTTTACAGGTTATACACAAATGTCACACAATATTCTAAAGTGTGGCTGAGCATCATTAATTTTGATATTGATGTTGATCTTGGAGCAAATCCCTCACTGATACAAAAAGATCATTTGATGGGGAAGTCCTGTGTATATGTCAATAAAGCACTGTTGGCCAATAGGGAAGCAAGATAGGTGGGACTAGGAGTCGAGCAGAACTTTGGGAAGGAGGAACACAGAGAGTCACCATGTAGCCGCATAGGGGTAAGAAGTCCAGACTTTTTCTCTGGTAATAGAAATAATTAGAATAACAATTATGGGGAGATATCCAGTAAGAAACAAGCAAGGCCAACAGCTTCATAATTAATACAGCATCTTGTGTGTTACTTGGGGACTACAATGTGGCAGAGCCCAGGCAACTGGTGGGAAAAACCAAAGTGGTTGGCAAGGAAAAGGCTTCACTCAACAATCGTTATACACAAATATGCAGATATGAAAAGATAGGAATTGGCTATAGTATGCTTATTGACAGTACAAAATAACACAAAAATGAAAAAAAATTTCTTCTGGGTTACTCCTGCTACTTTTTTACATAACAACAGGTCAGGCAAAAGTATAGCAACAGTTCCCTGAAAAGTACACTCAGGATTTGTCTCTCTAATACTTTTATTGACACATAAGTTCTTTGTGGTTAACTAGAGACTGTATTCCACTCATCGACCAATGCCATAGTCTTTGACCACTGTTTGCTTCATTCCTATTGAAAAACTTTTGTAGGAGAAGAGAGGGAAAGAGGGAAGGGGAGAAAGAAGGGAGAGGAAGGGGAGGAGGAGGGAAGGAGAAAGAGAGGGACATAGAGAGAGAGAGACAGAAACAGAGAGATATCAAATATTGTCATACGGCCAAATATGATTTATTTTATTTCATACCTATATCAACTATTTGCAATAATATATCTTTCATAAAATACAAACTTTTCTTTCTAAGAATTTTGGCAGTTTTAATAGACCAAAAACAATGTTTATATTTATGGCTAATGTTTTAGGAATACCAGAGGCTATTCTCTTCATTGAATTAATATCGCAAAATTACTATTCCTGCACTTTCTGCTGCTTACTTGGCTGTATTCAATTTGGTTCTCATTTACATGCTGTATGAATATATATTCTGAATAAACAGGCATAAATGATCTTATAATGCAGAGTAGAAAGAAGAGAATCCAGTCTGCAGCATGCAAGTCTCTCATCTGTCCATTCTTTATTATTTGGGCGGGTCTTAACAATAAGGCATTAATTAGTTCATGTGTGGGATACTTCAATAATTTCCTGTACTATGTCATTACACTCTAATTATAGGAAATGACAAGAATCATTTAACGCATGCAAATTGCTCATTGCACAAAGGAATTAGAATGCAAGCTGAACAGTTACACCTTACGAAAGAAGGTGGGCCAGCTGTAGAGAGATTAATCATCCTGTTCTACTCCAGTACTTGCCAAATGGAGGGCCACTCCACCCCATTACCTATGGACACATGACAAAAATGTTTTTGTTGAATGATCTGATGGCAAACGTATAGTGATACGCTAAGAAAACAGTAAAATGCAAATGCTATGGCTAAATTGTACTTTAAAATGTTACTGGATGGATTCTTATGCACTGTTGCTAAATGAATAATGATAGAGGAAAGGGATTTCATATATTGATGTTTCAATTGTCTCTCTAAAGAAAAATATCTACTTGACTGGAATTTAACCAAGCATTCAAACAAAAGACAATACCCCCCCCAATTCATGCAACAAGCACAAAAATCCCAAACAGCACATAAAAGAGCTTCCTCCTAAGACTCCTTTACCTTAACAATAAAAGCAAACACAAACTTTACCTTTAAATGGAGAATAACTTTAACATAAAGCATAAAATAACAAGGAATGTTCCTGATACGGTATGTGTCTTTGAATGGTAGACCAAACTTTCTTATTCCTTCTCCTGAGTGCTTGAAAGAGCTACCTCTCCCTTTTGAGCATCTTAGGAAGTAAGCTGTTTGTTCAAGTGGGGCCAGCCCTGACAAGGCTACTGAAGGAATGCGCACCTTCAGAGAAATAGAAAAGTCCATATTTGTAAAGATTTTATGCCATTTTATTGCTCATTTAAGAATAGAACATATGTCAATATTGACAGAGGATAGTAATAACTGGGAAATTCTAATTAAATGATCTACAAGGATATTTTTCTAGATTACTATGATTAGTTTGCTAAAATCTACTAGAATAATTAGGTTCCTACAATGCACAGCTTGTCTTTAGGTCTAACTCTTCTAAGGGATTCAAATGTTATATTTGTACTGAATGCATGCTGCATTCAGTGAGTATAATATTTCATGATTCTTTGATTTCTGAAGAATTGCAGTTTAAGGACCATCTCAGTCACACATTTTTTTCTGAAACAGGGTTTCTCTTTGTAGCCCTGGTTGTTCTAGAACTCTCTCTGTAGACCAGGTTGAGGTTGAATTCAGATATTTGCCTGCCTGTGCCCTGAGAGATGAGATTAAAGTAGTGTAATAAAACTGCCCAGCTGTCAGCCAACAATATTTATATACCTTGGATCAGAGTATAAAAAAACAACTTGTTTTATGGTACTTTTGTTTATCTTTCCTATGAAAGAAAATTCAGACTTCAATTTTCAAGTTTTGAAAGTTTTACAAAAGAAGAATTACAGGAAAGACTTTTCCAAAACATCATGCATTCTGGCATTCCCCTAACCGTCTCTCAGGTAGATGATGGAGATGGTCCCAGGAGCCCTTACCTCTGCCTTGGTCAGAGTGGCTGTATATTCACATTGAATATGTTGTAAGACCTCGTTTCAAAAAGCTGGCCTAACATATATTGAAGTTAGTTCAGTAATAGTTTTTCAGTGACTTTTGCTTATAATGAAAATAAATAAATGCTGTGGTTGTTTTTGTAACCATGGATAATACCATTTTTTGTCATTGCAAATGTTTATTATTACCCAGATAAGTATCACTGGCATTCAGTTTGTTTGCATCTGTGTCCTTGATCTTGGTGCCAATGCCCTTCTTTTAAAGAAGTTGTGGCCTAACTTCGTTCTCATAACTGATTTCATTCTCATAAGTTATTTCCTCTTTATAGACATGCTGATGAGCTTTAAAGTCACAATGGCAAGCAAGAAAAGGCAGAATAATGGAAAGTGAAAAAACAGAATGAAAATCTTTACTATATAGTGCCTTGCCATTTCACTTGATGAGAATATCATCTGTTCAATGTCACACAGTCTGTGACAATAACATCAACATCAATTAAAGGCAAGGTACTAAATGAGTTGACGAGAAATAGCTCTCCTCGACTGATTCCAGAATTCCATTATGTTGCTCAGTCTAAAATAGTTACTGTGCTAAGGATGGAGGAAGGATGGTTGGGATGGTAACTGTATACTTTGAAACAAAATTATGAATAGTGAATATTAATATGAGGAGTTTGAAAGGATATAGACAATGTCAGGTCTCTTCTATGATAGTTTCTACTTTACAGTTGTGAGCAATGTATCCTCAGTTTTAAGGTGACTAAGAAAATCACAATTGTTAGAACTGCTTCCAAAAAGCCCTGTGAGAAAAACTGACAGTCTCTCATTGTGAGTGGCATCATTCAGAAGGGGTGATAGAAATACAACAATGACATGAAATTCTATGTTTTTCATATGCATGGTGTTGTACCAACACCTTTGTTTTAGAGGGGAAATTTACTCCTTTTCATTACTGAAAAAGAATGGTTTTACATTGTTTCAAGGTCTGTGTGAGTAAGTTTTCTCTAGCTGAGATTCAAACACCTGACTGAACACAACTTAAAGGAACTATTCATTTGATTTTTTTCACTGTTTGAAAGGTTTCAGCCCCTTATGATGAGAAGGGCATAGTACGGGTCATAGTTAACCCAATGGTAACCAAGAAGCAGAAAGAGAAACGGTAAAGTAACAGGTAAAATTTCAAAATACAGTCTCAAATGACCTGATTCTTTTAGGTTGGCCCCCAACTCTATAGCTCCACCAGCCAAGAAACCACACATTCCATACATAAGCCCACTAGGGACATTTCCTATTCCAACAATTGTATGTTGGAGTATACATATAAGACACCATTGTACTATTGGTATGTGGAGAAGTACACACTCTAACTGAACACCTCATTCTAAGTTCATTGCTATTTTCACACTGTAATTATAGTTTCCATCCTACTCTGGGGGCAGAAGTTTATAAATGATACCCATGGCTTTACTATTACATACTTTCCATCTTAAAGATGAAATAAGCCTAACTACAAAAATGATCTTGCTATTGGTTTGAGGTAAGCAAATCATCAGAAATTATGCTCTCCCATTTAACTCTTCTTAAGTAACCAATTAAGTTGATTTATGAACTCTAAGATGATAATTTTTGTTTAGAATATGGTGAATATGGACTTACAAAAGTAGCCACGTATGCACTATAATCTTAAACATTTTGTTTCATTGCTTTATATGAGATCAGTACAGCTAGCCTGCTATTTATGTGGAGTGTAACCAGCTCTCTGGATCAGGAAAATGAAAGGCTTCTGTTAACATTAATGATTTAGCCCCCTAGATGTCATAATGTCTTTACCAGGTTAATAAATATCCTCCTGCTTCACCAGTGCCTCCAAAAGTCCCTCCTCCCAAATTCAGTAATCTCAGACAGGTTAAAATAGGTACTTTGTGCTTTTGTTGTTGCTATTGAAAACAACATCTCTAAATGCTTTAATCTTCTCTACATAATTGTAATCCTATGAGTTGAACTCTGCCATGAAAAGATGAAGAGTAGATTAAAAAATTTTTGTCACAACACTCATTCTTTTCCTCAGAAGAAGCAAAACTTACTTCTTTTTTTGTAGGTTGTTAATATTAACGAAATATAAATTTCTGTCTGGGAGTGTTAATTATTAATTTAAACTAGCAATGCTGAAAAGTGATAATAAATATAAGAAATATTATTTTTCTGTAACCAAATATCAAAGAAGTATTAATGATAAATATACTGAGAATATGTTAATAAAAGAATGAGAGGAGTATACAGAGAAGTTAAATACTAAACTGAATTATATAAACAATTTCAGGAGGTTGTATTCCGATTGACAAAATATTTAATCACATAAAAATGTGAAAATGAGTAAAAATACATATATGTTCCAAAGAACTTCAAGGATTAGAATGACAATTAGGTAGGTGAACAGTACCAGGAAGTGAAGGAATTATATGTCTGAGCCTGTGAGTTGTCAAATATGCAAGGGAATAACTGTTATTCAAGACAGAATTTCGTTTCAAAAGAGTAACACCCAAAATGAGACCGGATGCAACCTCTGATTGTTAATCAGAGTGAAGCTGTAGAAGCTGGACTTACAGGAAATGATATTGATAAGATCCACCAGAATGCATACATGAAAGTAAAGCAATCAACGTGTTAAGTCTATATAAACATCAGCATAATAAAAGAAAGAATTCCACATAGAAGGACACTCTCCCAGCCTAGACACATGGGGAAGGGCCTAATGATATGACAGACTTTGAAGATTACCCCAAGGAAGGCCTCACCCTCCCTGGGGAGCAGAAAGTAGATGGGATAGGGGGTTAGTGGGACACAGGGGAGGAGGGGAGGGAGAGGGAAATGGGATTGACATGTAAAAACACTTGTTTCTAATTTAAATAAAAATGTTAAACAGACAAAAAAAGAATTCATATTTCCCAAGGTGCCTTAGTCTGCCAAAATTCTGAAAAGATCAATGCAAATCTTTATGCAGAGATCTGTGCACTATTAATTGGAGCATTTGCCAAACAAACAGGTCATCATAATTTACTACAAATTGTTACATGTTCAGGCCAACTACTTGTAATAAATATCATTTTGAGAAAAAAATCCATAGAAATACAATATAGTAATTTTTCTTAAATAATAGGATTTTGGGTGTGTAATTTATTTATGTTTGGAACTGTATAGAGAAGTCAAGGTGCCTGCTGTTCCACTGGCTGAGCTAAGACAAACAGCATGGTGTTTTACAAACACACCTTGGTATAGGAAAAGCATAAGAAAGAATATAATCACTGAGGCCAATGCAAGCTCTAGTAACTTATATCCCATTAGAAGTAATTTTCATACTCATTTCATACTTGGCTATGGTGGCAATAAAGGGATTAGTGAAGCTTTAGGAGAAATTTGGATCATATTGAATAAATGTCTTCTTTAAATGGCACATTCCCCCCCCAAAAAACGTGGTTACCTTGAGCTCTGCTTCAACTAAAGTTTCTTTCATGAAAATGTAGCTGGACTATGCACAAACTGTCTTCCCAATCAATTGCCCATTTGAACTTCTTTATTACTTTAATATTCCCTCACTTTCATCCCCCACCAACACCATATTTCTTCTGATCAGTCCTGAACACTGATGTCTCTTTGCTTCCCTGCCAGACAGAACCAAATTACTCTGTCATGAAGGGGGATGGGACCTTAAATTATTGTATTGTGTCTTATACTTTGTCAGTTACTTATATGTTGTTCCTAACAAAATCTCAGTCGTTTGATTTTTTAGCAATAGACACTGGAGCCAGATACTGGGGTCAAAGCCTGCTAGCTCAGAGAGGCAGAGAAAGCAGCCTGCTGACCTTTCTCCTCAGTCAACCTTCCAGCCTCACTCTCCCTTCCTACATCATCTCAATGCCCCCAAACTCAGATGTCCCTCCTCTGTACTTCCTGTGTGTGTCTGTCCAACCTCCTGACTCCCTCTTACTCTGTTTTTTTTCTAAATAATCCTAAATTCACTCCCTGTCAACTACTTACCTGCTCCACCTCTTGACCTATAGTTGACTTTATTTAATCCTGTTTATAATATTCAAGCAGAAAACTTTTGGATTAATGGTGTGTGCTATGACTGAGCCACACCACACCTAGAAACATGTTTTTTCTAGTAAATAACACAAACTTGGGGATTCACAGTGTGATCGAATACCCTGCAACACTTACGTTAGATTATAGGGAATAGACATAGATTTTTCTAAATTAGTACATATCAGGGTCTGTCATTTATTAAACACTGGATCAACATTTTTAAGCAAATTATTAGTCCATAGATTAGTAGATCCTTGGAGAAAGTCTTATTCAGATGGCAAGAAAATTGTTAATAATGATTATCTTGAAAGAGTCACATCTGGAATGACAATTTTGGTGTGTAATGAAATGGGTGTAATATCACCATCAGCCACATGATTTGAACACATTCACAGCTTTGAGGTTAATGACAAGTTGCTCCAAATTCCACATAGTTGAACAGTTTCACATCCCTTTAAAAACACAATCTTGGGAACATTTTCCTTACTTAAAACAAATAGGGTCTATCAGAATTAGTAAAATCTCCATGCTGAAGAGAGAATGTCATGGCAGGCATGTAGAAATAAAATGATTAATGTAAGACATTGGAAGGTGGACAGTGTGGATATGGATAGTACTGTCTCCATTTCCAGTGTGACAAGTGAGATATACCATCTCACTATGGAGTTCTCCACAAGGGCAGCTTTTAAAATCATCCAGATAGATTTTGTTCATCCTAACTGGCAGGTCATAAATAAATGTTGACATGACATTACTGTGTACCTGTTCCACTCCACCAATTCTTGGATTGCTCTCATTCCTAAAAAAAGACAGTTCACAACAACAAGAGAGGAGGTAGAAGAGTGGTCTGAAACTTCTTCAGAGCTCGGTGCTGGCTTGGATGTTCCTCTAAATATGATTAATGACAACGGCAAGGCCTTTGAAATGTCAGTAGTTTCTTTACCAATAAAATTATGAGGGTGAACTAGCCCTAAATTTTCTGATCATTTCTTTGAATTTTACTAAGATTTCAGGGTCTGAACGTGCATGCAGATGGCTCTTAACCATCTTCTAATGTGCAATGAACTTTCACACACTCAATAAGGTTCTCTGGGGAGAAGCCTAGTAACAAGTTTGTATAAGGGTCTCACTGGTGTACTAGTCCCTAGGAAACAGTCACTCCTAGCCATTAGCTACCCACGACTAAATATCTCTTCTTTTTTGATGGAGATATTTTAAATTATCCTTATCCCTCATTGACTAGAAAGGTACCTCTTTAATACTAGTCTGTTTCGTGTTTTGTTTTGTTTCAGATTGGTTTAGTTTTATGTACCAATGTATCAAACCACAGCAATATCTAAACTTGTAAAAATAAAACAGCTCTCTCAAACATTTAAGCAAGTGATATCATTTTCCTATATATTTTTTGTCTGAATATTAAATATACATGACTTCTGACCTTCATCAACTATAGTTGATTTGACTTAAAATCTTTACTACCAACACACCCCCAAACTCTAAATGGGAAATCAGAACAGAATTCCAAATATTCCTTTTTTGATCATTGCTTGGTCCATCGGTATGAGAAAAGGTAGTGAGAAGTTTGATTATGTGTGTGATCTACTGCTATCAGTGCTAGGGGTTCATTATAGATGGCAGAATGTTACCAGAAAACATGGAATAAAGAATAATGATACATTTGGGGCTGGGGACTTGGATCAAGGGCTAAAGTGTTTGCCATATAAGCATGAGGACTTGAGTTCAGATTCCCAGCAGTCACGTAAAAGCTCAGTGTGGTGGCACATGTCTGTAACTTCCATGGTCCCAGTGGGTGCAGTGGACATGTAAGGAGAAGAGATAAGAGATTCCCTGGTGCTTATCAGTCAGCCAAACTGAACCAATAAACACCATGTGAAAGGGCAATCAAAGAATGATGCCAGCTTTTGGCCTCTATACACACATACAAACACCTGCACATGCAGACCACACAGACATGTGTACGCACACACTCTTGCACAAGCGTGAACACACACACATGCACAGGCACAAATGATGCCACATTTTCTTGACCAACTAAGGAAATGGAGTGGCTGCTCCCAAGATATCAAAGTTTCTAAGGGCCAGAGTTTGAGAATGGAGTAAAAGGAGTAAAAAAAAAAGTGAATTTTATGAATATTAACTTTGAAAAGATGACAGTAATCTCCAAAATAAAGAACCACTTAAGCTTGAATTGCTAAATCCTCCATCAATGAGGAGAAAATAATATCCTTATTATCCTTTACCCTATGAATAGAAAGTTTGAATATAACATTGAATATATGTTTGGTGTTTAAAGGAGATAAAATTTCAAAAACCTCAGAGAAATAATTCTAAGTGAGTTACTTCAAACAAATGTTCTTTTGCATGTCTAGTAAAACCAACAGATAAAGGTAAATAATGGCAAACTAAAAAATTTAAAAACACAGTTGCTTAAAGATATGCATATAGAATAGATTTACCAACAATGTTTTCTATGGTGATTGAAAAAATAGAATGTCATAACATTAGACTGTCCCTTTAACTATTCCTTCCATTCTTAGCTCCTTGGTAAGATCAACTAACTCCATAACATATCTTTATTTAACTTACTAAGTTTCTTTCTTTATATCAAATTGAAAATTATTTCTGATCCGGAATACAAACATGAAATAGGAGCTAGGTGTACTTAGCAAATGAGCAGAGGGGTACTGATAACAGTGCCAGGTATCAACATAGAGACAGACTCATGTTAGTATCAGAGCAGCCCCAAAATGATCTGGGCTCAAAAATTACAGCCAGATCTTGAGGTTTCAACAGTTAATGTCGTTATATCAAGTTATCTGTTCCTGTACCTTGTATTATAAATAAATACATTTAGTTTTATTACAGTAAAATAGGATGGGGCATTTGGAACAAAGGGTCAAGATAACAAATCTCACATGACCTCTGGCTGTCTGTGCATTAGCGACTTTGTTCTCTGTTTCTACTCCAAACATTTCGTGTAAGAACTTAAAGTTCATCAACAAAATTTCTGTACATAAAATATGCACAAAGCACAGAAAAGAAGAAACCCTTCTTTGTTTCTGAATTTAAAGTCCTGCCTGCCCAGCAGCATTTTGTTACATTCATTCATACACAATAAATAATTCTGTCTGTCAAACTGTCATTCATACTATTTTGTTGAATCCATCTTCATCATTGAGTTAGATTTATTAATGAATAACAGAAAGATCTGTTTCCATAATTTCCAATAAAAACTGAAATATTTTACTAATAACTATAGACCAAATGAAGCATGAAAAGCAAATGTTTTTAAGCAGCAAATATACTATGATAAAACACACGTCACAAAATATATGGATGAATATTGTTTCCTGGTTAATTTGTCCTTAATTAATGCTAATTTTCATGGTGCAGCTATGCTCTAAACAATCTGTTGAATAAACAGAAAAATGAATGGTGCACAAAAAAGGAAGAAATTTGCTATCTGCTACTGGTTTTTAAAATGTGATATACAGCCTTTTGATAATGTATAATTTCTCCAAAGCTTAAGACACAAAACTTATATTTCCAAAAATATCATCTAGCTCATTAAACTGAATGGTTCCAGCCATGAAATTTCTAATTTCACTATTCTACAAAAGCTAGTGTAAGGCTTTCAGTCACATACTATACTTTTGAAGAAGAAAATACAGAAAATTTTTTCCTTTTCATACAATTTGCTCACATTTTCTAATGGTGAAGCTTATTAATCTGAAGAAATCAAGGCATTGAGAGTTTGCCTTTTACTAAATAGAAAGGAAGAGAATCCAGACTCAGATCCCCTCCTAGCTGACTTGATTTTCCTTCATGGCTATGATGCTCCAGGACTTGTATCTCCCAGCCTTTCTTCCTTAAATATGAACATGAGTATGTATGATGTCTCCTTGATAATTTTTTGGAGACAGGCAGGATATTCACGCTGAAGTATATTCTTTCCAGAACCACCTTGTACTGACCCATGTGACTTTCTTTTAGTATTTATTTTAAGTGAACTACAGTATTTCTGACCCTAATATGTGCCCTCTCTCCACTTGCATGTTCGCTTTGCCCCCCATTGTCCATACAGTCTGCTACCTCCATTGTAATCCTTATAGTGGGAAGTGTGTATTATTCTGTTAAAAGAACATATCATTGAGGCAAATTGTCATCATTAGATAAAACAGTCAGAAAAAATTAAATTCACTCATTATTCAGTGAAGATGGAATTTCTTTCCAGCACAGTCCCACCACCCTTCAGTCTCAAATAAATATACAGAGACTTATATTAATTATAAACGGTTTGGCTGATGGCTTTGTATTGGCTAGCTCTCTCTTAATTATTAACCTGTTTCTATTAATCTATGCAGTTCCATGAGTTTTTGGCTGACTGGTTATGCCCCAGCCCCTTTGTTCCTCAGAAGCTACATGGTGTCTCTCTCCGGTGACTGCTCCCTGCCTTCCTTCTTCCCAGAATTCTGCTAGTCTTGTAACCCTACCTATACTTCCTGCCTGGTAATATTCTGCCTGTCCATTGTCCAAAACAGCTTTATTCACCAATCAATTCAAATTCAGCTACTTTAAAATAAACACTATATTAACTGGAAGCAATGTTCAATCTCTTTTAATCTTTTACATTGACATGAACTGTTTATTTACAAATACATCTATCATTTTTCACTTGTTATTTTATATTTTTCTATACTTTAGGATACTATTCTATTAAATTCATGATAGTATTTTATTTCATCATCCATCTATATCCAAAAACGATCATTGAATATGTGTGCTATTCTGTGTGCATACACGTGAACATATGTGTGTGTATAGAAGCATGTAAATGTATATTTTGTGTGTTCACAAAGTAAAGAAGAAAACACAAATGGTCTTTTCAAGGTGGCATACACCAGTTCCAGCACCTTCATGAACACACAATTTCGGGTGTGAGGAGTAGCTAACCTCAGAATAAAGAATTACTTCAGTTCTTCAGTGCTATGGAAACTTTTATGTAGTGCATGCTATCTGTTGCCTGCGTGAGAAACAAAACCTCTCAGACATTGCTGATAGAAATGTAAAGTGTTATAGCTACTTTGGAAAACAGCCTAGCATTTTAAATGTAAACACACGCACTTTGTGTCTGACTTAGCAATTGCATTCTTGGCCATGCTCCCAGAGAACTGAACACTTGTACAACTTCACAAAACATATATATTTTGAGTCCTTAATACAGACTTGTCTTTTTGAAGGTGCTGACAGGTGCCGACTATAAAAACAGAACCTTTTTTTTTTACCACCTCTATCCATAGTCTCGCCAGTATATATTTTCCCAGACGATGCTATTTACAGTTAGAAAGGACAAGCATGCTAAGCATGCAAGATACACTGTAACTGAAAAACAACTTTGGCAGAACTTACTGCATGCCATTACAATATCAGTGGAATGTTTTTGTGGTTGTTGTCTTTTACCACTGTCTATTATAATTTACACATCCTTGCACATGCAATATAGCAAACTGATGCTTCCCTGGTAAGGAAATATAAACACCATTCTCAGTTCAAGTTTTGAAGTTCTACAACCTAATGGTCAGATCTGCAAGAAATACAATACATGTCAGATGGAATACCTATAGAATACAATTTTATTCCGAGCAACTTTCATTTTCTGTAACTAGAAAAACTAGGGCTAATATCCCCTTTCCAATACTAACAATAGGTTGAATTAATGGAATGGGATCCATATATTTAGAAAACAGAGGTATTTATATAGCATGTCCAATAGTTAACAGGATGTAAAATAAATATGTGATTAAGCATTGGTACATTTCTGAAAAGTATGTCTAGTCTATGGTCATACCACCCTGAACGCAACTGACCTTGTCTGAAAACTATGTCTATTAACATGGAATTGAACTATGTGTGATGTAAATTGTGCTTTAAAATTATTACAGTCTTCTTTTAATATTCACTGTCAGGTGTGCTGTAACATTGTTTTCTGAAAATTGGAAGCTCCCGTATGTATAATAAATCATATATCAGCATTATATAAAAGAAACAGCAACATAGAAATGGACTGTAATCTAGAATATATATAATTCCCACACTCATAATAATTTGATTCTGTGAACACCTACATTTCTTGCAATTAATACCAATAACAAAAATTCAAGACCAAATCAAACAAAAGACATCCTTGGGATCAATGTTTTGCATTGTTGTTAATCGTCAGCTAGAATCAGGGGCAACCTTAGAAGATCTGCAGGAGAACAGGCCATTCATTGTCAGTGATGTTTCACTGCTTTTGTTGAAAAAATGATGAATACACATCTTTGCTATCTGTATATCTGACAGAGAATTAATATACTGAATCTACAAGAAACTCTAAAATCTAAATATTAATAAATCAAACAACTTAAAAGATGTGGGTTTCTATAAACACATGAATGGATAAATATATGACACATATACATACACTACGAGATTTATTAAATTATACAGAAGAACTAAATTATGTCCTATAAATGGAAAAATCTTACAACTAGAAGACAAATTTATCAAAATAAATAAGACTCAGAAAAACAAATATTAAATGTTTTCTCTCATTTGTGAATCCTAGGTTTATTTTATTTATTTGTATGTTTAAAATATTCTGAAATACATTTCTCTTTCCCTCCCTTCCTCTCTCTGCCATATTTTCCACAACTTCAGGGATTTACCTAATTAGGCCAGTGAAGGAATGAAGAAGTGACAGACACATGGACATAGAAAAGCCTGCCATGGTTGGTCTGGGGTCTCTGATGGAGAAGGTACAGCACCCAAAATTTGAACAACAAGGTGGAGTTATTGCAAGGAGCTGAACAAGGAGCCAGGGTTATTGCATACAGATAAAGAAGGAAGCAGGTTTAGCTAACTGAGGAAAGAGTAGTTTCTATACGAGAGCAGTCTTCATGGGGTAAACAACCAGGAAGAGAAATTTATGGGGAACATTATCTGCACACGCTGTCAACAGTTGCACGGGGATCAGAGGAAGGCTTTCCCATCCCTCTAAGCCTTAACTGGAGAAGACTTTCCAACACCGATAGAGCTGAGGCACTTCAATTCCTTGACATGGTCATGCCACTGTCAACATTCACTTAGGACTTCACCAACTCAGGGGTTCCTTTTCTGCCATGTGCCTTTGCCCTCCAGTACTATCATTGCATCTGTAATACACCTTTAGTTAGATTATTACAAGCACACAATGAACTTGACCTTGATTCTTCCAACGATTTTCAACTATTTCACCTACTAGTATGAATTATCAGAACATGACGATTTTAGGATGAGATTCAACTATGTTCATAGCAGCACTATTTGTAATAGCAAGGATCTGGAGGCAACCTAGATGCCACTCAACTGAAGAATGGATAAAGAAAATGTGGTGTATTTGCACAATGGAGTATTACTCAGCGTGGGAAAAAACAATGAAATCTTGAAATTTACAGGCAAATGATTGGAACTAGAAGAAACCATCCTGACGTAACCCAGACACATAAAGACAAACATGGTATGTACTCACTCATAAGTGGATGTTAGACATAGAGCCAAGATTACCAGCCAATAATCTACAATCCCAGAGAAGGTAGGAAGCAAGGAGGACCCTAAGAGAGACACACATGGTTCCCTGTAGAAGGCAAAAGGGACAAGATGTCTGGAGAATATTGGGAGCAAAGGTGGAGGGGGGAGAGAGGTAGGAGGAAGGAGAGGGAGGAGATCATGAGGGATCAAGAAGAGCAAAGCAAGGGAAGGAGAGCAAGAAAAGAGATACCTCAAAAGAAGAAGTCATTATAGGTCTAAAGAGAAATATGGCACTAAAGAAATGTCCAGGGATCCACAAGGATAACCCCAACCATAGAAACTAAGCAATAGTGGAGAGGCTACTTTAAATGCCCTTCATTTATAATGAGATTGATGACTACCTTAAATGTCATCCTAGAGCCTTCACCCATTAGCTAATAGAAGCAGAAGCAGAGATCTACAATGAAGCACTGAGCTGAACTCTAGGAATCCAGTTGTAGTAAGGGAGGAGTGGTGAGCAAAGGGCTGAAGACCATGCCGGGGAAACCCACAGAAACAGCTTACCTGAGAAAACAGAAGTTCTTGGACCCCAGTCTGATAGCTGGGGAACAAGCGTATCACCAAACCAGTTCCTGTAAATATGCTGTATATGTTAAGCTACCAGGAATGTCAGCTACCTGGGGCAGGCATCCAGGTGGCCAGAAAAGAAAGAATAAGAAAAACCGAGTATTAGAGAAGCCCAAGAAGGAATATAAAGTAAAAAAAGAAAAAGCTATGCTTTCCTGAACATTCCAGAAAACTGGGCAGAACTACAAAGCTGCATGTCTATGACTCTGAAAGACATTGCCCAAATGTCCTTTTTTATTTGTTGATGTCATTAGAGTGACTATAAATTAGATTAAATTTTGGAGAAACTTCATTCTCATTTCTTAGAATTTCAGGCTGTAGGGATGGATGCTCTGCCACTTGAGTGACAGTGACTGTCATTACATTCTAATATTTGACAAGTGCTAGTGGGTATAAGACATGGTGACTGTGTTTCATTATGTTGTCATCCCAAGTGAAGAAAAAACTCCCAGAGCAATACACTTTTGTAAATAATTTAATTGCTTTTTAAAGTATTATACTTTCTGAACTTTTCATTGGAAACTTCAGTTTTTAAAAATAATTTTTATTACTTTAATTTTAAATAGCTTGCTTCACATGTCAATCCCAGTTCCCTCTCCCTCCTCTCCTCCCACCATCCCCCCAAGTCTCCCACCCTATCCCCACTTCCTTCCACATAGGGGATATATAGAGTCTGTCATTTCATTCAGGGCAGGGTCCAGGCACTCCCCTAAGAGTACAGGCTGAGAGAGCATCCCTCTTTGTGATATGGACACAAAGTCCATTTGTATGCCAGGGATAAACAAGTGGAGAGACCACCTTAAAGACCAACTTCAGTTTTTAAATGTATTTTTTCTGAAAAAAGTGGGAAAATCCTAAAACACAGAATTGCTAATTTTTATGCATTAAAAAACTTGTAAGGGTCCAGCTACAACACTTAGGAGCCACAAGAATAGGCAGCATATTTAGTGACACACATATCCTTGTGACAAGAGCTCTGTAATTGGATTTAAGACTCACTCAACAAGAAGGAGATCATGTCTAGTACTGGTAACCTAGCCAACTTCCCAGAGTTAGAAAAGTTGTAGATCTTAGAGAAGAACCTACAAACACCACTTTTGCAAAACTAGAATAATCCCTAACCGCATCCTAAATATTTGTCCTTACACACACAGAAAAGGGCAATCTATACCCTTCATCAAGGAAGCTTCTTTTTGCAAGAAAGACCAATATAGAAAACCATGACCAATCAAAATGTAGAGTTGTGGACCCCAGTCACACCCAGTGGATAGACCTAGAAAACAACTCCCATGACTAAGGCTCAGGGAACATTATGGAAGAGGGTGATGGAAAAATTGTGAGCGCTAGAGAATCAGCAGGTTTGTTATGTGATTATGTCTCTTGGCAATGTCAGAAGCTATACCCATAAACTTTCACTAACATGACTGCCTAAGAACGAAGTGAACAAAGACAACAATGGACATGCCAAATAGGATGGGGGAATCCCACAAGGCCTTACTCAACCCTCAATAAAGAACTTGGGCAACAAAGAAGTGCAGAGAGTAGAGAGAAATAATCTTTTCTAGGGAAGAGCACACCAACTGCAATGAGATATTTCTTTTGAAGTCTAAAAAAAATTGTCCTCAAACCATAAAACATAGGTATTTGTCTACTTTTCTTCTTTATATCTTGTTCATTAGTAAGCAAATAGAATTACACTGTTTTTTACTGAGGAAATACTTCAGATTCACCAGAGTCAGACAGCCTAAAATAGAAGTCATCAACAATCTGTACGAGAATCTGTTATCACTAACTCATGGACTTTTATTGCAAAAGGTGTTGCTATGCATGCATGAGATGCTTGGACGTCTAGACAGTTCATAGATACTAGTTTTGCTCATTCTTGGACCTTCATGATTCCTTGTGAAAGCCTCAAAACTGTCAGCTCAGCTTAGCTTGTATCAGCACCAAACAAAGAAGCAAACAAAGAAGCTGCTTCGGTGAGGTCAGTCAAATTCCGGAGTTTCATACTGTTGTATAGATCTCATATGAAACGTTAAACGTGTACACCCATGTGTCTACACAAAATAGGTTTCATTTAGTTGAAAGCTATTTTTATTGTAAAATGTTAGACTCCTACAAGCAAACAATACAGGGTGTGTGTAAGAGTTTTAGATACAAGAAAATAAAAGCCTTGTTTTTCGTTTGTTTGTTTGCTTGTTACAGTTATTTTGCCAGCAATAAGATGCAGGTCCATGGTATTAATTGGTGTTTTAAAGTAGAATTATCTAATGCAATTTCTCTTTGTTGATACATGTTTACTCTACTTATGTGTGGGGTACAATATAGCAAGTAGGTAGTGTTTATCATGAAGATCAAATTAGGGTAATTAGTATATCCATAACCTTAAATATTTTTCATTTTTGTTGTAAGAACACTGATAACTATGTCTTCTAGTTATTTGAAATATATGAGATCACTATGAGCTATAATCAGACTAGAATAGTGGGATGTTTGTCCTAAATTAACCTAACTTAATATATAATAATCATCTCATCAACCTGGTATCAGATAAAGAACATTCCACTCTCATCTTTTCTAATAACAACCTCTTAAAGTACAGTAAATACATACATTTAATCCAAAATTTTATAGTACCCTAGGATTTCACATAAGCAACATTTTCTTGCTCAGATTGCTGGTGTCCTTTTATAGGTCCTCTTTTATGTCTATGACAAGGTACGCACATTAATGAAAGGGATTCATAACAGAGAAATCTACAGAGACAGCTGAACCAAGCTCGTTGAAATTCTAGACTAACAGCTGTAGAGACACCAGGGAACTAAACTAGCCTTCCATATGTGAGAAACAGTTGTGAAACTTGGACAATCAGCGAGGCCCCTGACAGTAGGACCATAATACAAACCTGGTACATAATCTAGCTTGTTAGAGTCCATTCCCTATGGTAGGATGCCATGCTCAGCCTCAAGGCTTGTGAAAGGGGCTTGGCCCTGCCCCAACGTATTGTGTCAGACTTTGTAGACTCCTCATGGGAGCCCTTAACAGTGAGGAAGAGTAGACTGGGAGTGAGCTGGGGGGGGAGGTGAAGGGGAGGGATAACTGTGGTTGGATTGTAAAATGAAATTTAAAAAATAAATTATAATAACTAGATTAAACAAAATTCTCAGATCATTTAAGGATTGTTGACTAACTATAACACTCATATTATATACATATTTTTTTCTAAATTGATGACTAAATATCTTCCTAGCAAATATTGTATATCATCAACAGTAAGCAAAGTTTCTCATATTGATTTGTAGCCAGATGTCTACATAGATATGACCCAGGAGTAGTTTTAACTGATTATAAGGTATGTAGGTAGAGAAGATCTGGGAGGAGTAAGTGAAAGAAAGAATATGATGAAATCTATTTTACCAAAAATATTTTAAAGAACAAAACTACTAGACTTCATGAAAGAAGCTTTTAAAATATAGTCAGAGTTATTAAAAATGACTGTTTTTATTGAAAACATTCTATAACAGATTTAAGTTCAGAACAAAATCAAGAAAGTGTTGCTATCATAAGGAAACATTCTTTTTACTGCTCATTCTTTTTATTTTGTCTTTATTTCTATATCAAAAGAAAGATTAGATGATGTATAGTATTATAAATTTTCCACTCATAAAAATATCTGTCTCTGAAATGTGCTTTATTTGGGACTGAGAAATGGTTCAGCAACTAAAAGCACTTGGTGCTCTTCCAAAGGATACAGTTTATTTCCCAGCACCCATTCTTGGTGGCTCTCAATGGCCTTAACTCCAGAGCCAGAGGATCTGATACCCTCTGGTGTTCATTGACACTACACACATGCACAACATACTGACAAAGACACACAAAACCACACACAAACGCGCACACAAATAAATACATAAAAATAAATACAAATTCTACAAAAAGGAAAATATACTGTATTTTGTGTATAGATGTATGTTAGTAATTACCATCACAAATACTCGTGAGCCAATGCCTCAGTTTGTGCCAGTGTTTAAGACAATCAGCTAATTGATTCTTCTAAATGAATTCTGTAAAGTGTTCTGTATTTGTGGGATTCTCTAATGCTGACATTAGTTTTATAAGCTGGATTTAAATCTCATTTTAAACAGAATGGCAAACCCCAATAGCTTAATGAAAATAAACTTGGATGCAAGTTGCAGCCTCCTGATGGCCATCAGCCAAAAAAGCTTTCACTAGATAACAACCACTGTAATTATTACAGCAGCTGACCATGGCCTAGGCATGACCCCACACACATCCTTTTAAAATCTCAACTCTCACAAACAATAGCATGGTCAGTGCCAGGATGGGTAAAAGAGTAAACAGTCAGAGTGACAAGCCAAAGGAAAAGCAGGTGGCCCTCACAATAAGACCACCAAACTTGCTGGATGATATACATAATTAAGTTTGTTCTTGAAGTAGTTGGGTTGAATTTGACTACTTTGTTGCTCCACCTCTGAAAATTTCATTTGCAATTTCATAAAGTGTTGCCTTTAAAAAAAGACAACACTTAGTTTTGACTGATTGGTCCAGGCACTGCTTGACCTTCTCATAGATTTGTCCCCACTCTCAATTGTAGTCTTCTGCTTTAAGCCTATGCTTAAAGTTTCGTGTCACATGGCTCTTTTATCCTTTTCCTCCCTCCCTTAAAGCATCTTCATTCCCTTCATGTGGGCCTCTTCAGTTTCCTGACCTCTATTCATATTTGCTCCCACACAATTGCACACATTTATAGAAATGAGAATCAAGGATCTGCATGAGAGCAAACGTGGTCTCGTCTTTCTGATCTTGAATCACTTCACTTAATATGATGTTTTCCATTTCCATCTATTTTCCTTCAAGTTTCATAATCTCGTTTTTTACTCTAATGTTGAATAAAATTCCATTGTGTGAACACAAAACATTTCATAATCTGGTCAGCAGGTGATGGACATCGGGGCTGATTTCATTTCCTTCCTATTGTGAATCAAGCGGCAATAAACATGGATGTGCATATATCTCTGTGGTAAGATATAGAGTCCCTTGGGTCTGTGCCTAGGAGTGGCATATCTGGATTGTGTGATAATTCCATTTTTAGTTTTTATAAGAAAACTCCACATAAATTTCCATAATGACTGCACTGTTTTACATTTCCAGCAACAGTGAATTAGGATTCCCTTTCCATGAGATAGCATAAGCAATTGAAAACTGAGCATTAATAATTTCTTTTACATTCCTTTGGGTCACATTATTCTTAAGAAGAAATCAGATTAATTAAAAGAAAAATTTGCAATTCTAATAGAAAATATCTTACTTAATATATTAATGTAGTTATTTAGTTCATGCATGCACATATGTAGACCATACATGTATTACTAATGTACACCAATGTATACATATGATATCTGTAGGTATTTGCACACAGACACATTCACACATGTGTTTAACTAGTCTGTTGCACTTAAGAATCCACAGAGGTATAGAAAGTAAATAGTTGGGCCTAAGTCGTGAGTTTCAAATACATGAAGTTTGCACCACAAAGCCCATAACAAGAATATTATCTGTGAGCTTCTTATATCTCTGTTATTTGTCTCAAACTATGGATTAGAATGGCATATGTTTCCAGAGACAAATAGCTTGTGTGGGGTCAGGGCAATGCGGTGTGTTTGATAGAGCAATAGCTGGAAGATGATGTACAAGGAATTTCCAGAGGAAATAGTGTGTTCAAAGTTGCTGTGAAGTAGAAAAATATATAGAAAAGTGAGATCGATGACTTTCCACAAAAAAATCCACTAACTACCATCCAGATCCTCCATTTTGGAGAGCCCAATTAAGTCAAAAATATCAAAGCAAAGGGAAAGGCAGCCTTATAAAAACCAGACATAATTGACTTGACCCGATCTTTAAAACTCGGTAATTGAAGCCCTGTCCCCTTCACAACCCAGAAAACCTCATTAACTGTCTGCACCTTCCTCGAGTTCTTTCCAAATGCAATTTGAAGACATATCTGTGCTTTCCAGCTTAGTTTAAGAATCACCAACATAAAGTATCACCCCAGTTAATTCTACTCTATTCAGATCACTTTCTTTCTTTAGCATATCCTAAAATACTTTTTTTGTAAGTGGTCTGAATAAAATGAGGGGGATCTTCGATCATCGGAAAACCGCTGACATTTCAAACAGTCCTTACCGAACGTTAGCAGAAGGATTGGGGTGACTTTAAAGGTTGAGTTTAAGCACAGTAAAACTAAGAGTAGAAACGAAATACTCAAGTAGTTGCCCCCCTCTCCAGGGGTTTTCAGATTACTTTTCATTATCAGTATTTTCATATCTGTGCCAGTCAAATCAAAGGCAGTTGCAAGTCTTTTTTTTTTTTTTTTTTTTTTTTATGTGGGAGAAATAAGTCAAGTCAGCAAGGTGGTGCCGCCCCCCTAGGGGAATTTGGGGATTTTGTGATGAGAAGTGCGTAGGTTTATTCATTTGTTTATTTATTTAAATATTTTATTGTTTGATATTGCGGTGATTTGGGGAAGCATGGCTTAATTAATGCAAAAATGCTAAAGTTACTAGACAGCCTGAATGGCACAGATTTTTAAAAAGTATATATTTATCACACACCAACAGCAGCACACAAACTTGGAATATCTCACTAAGCACTAAAGTGTAGGGAAAGTTTCATCCCAGTTGTATTTACCAGGGAAGTGACTCCTTCCACATATAACACAAAGATTTCTGAGCTCAACTCAGAAAATTCCCTTTATTACTAAAAAATAATCCATATATGTCAATTACACTGCACTATTTATAAACTTCATTTCAGGAGAGCAAACAGTGCTATAAAATACTAAAATCATGACTTCGTCACTATTCTAAAAGCAAGATCTAAAGCCTCCAAATGCAGCTGAAAAGATGATTTACAAGGTCATGGCTTTGACTAGTGCAATGACATTTTCTAAGGAAGGGATAACACGGGTACCTGTTGTTTCATTTGATTACTAAGTGATTGAGGGTATCAGACATGGTGTAATTGCTCCAGAGAGTTTCTCTGGGATTTGTTATCAATGCAAACTACAGGTTTATATGATGGTTATCTGCTCCTGTGTTTGTAATGACAACCCTATATATTTTACAATGGTATCATCTCTTAGGAAGACAAAGTGTTGAGACTAGCATTGAAAGTCTATGAGGACAGAAACTGACAGATATAGACACGAGGTCTCACATCCCCAGGGTCATTTTGTTAATTCTGCACTTATTCCAGCTGTTCTTACATTCTCTTACCCATTGTCCAGCCAGCTCACCAGTTTGCTCTTATTTCCAGTGAGAGTCTCAATAGTTTTGTTTTTGTAATTACAAAACACATATTTTAAGGTATATTTGCATGTGTGCATATGGGAGCTTGTGAGTGATTGTGTGTGTATGCATGTGTTTGTGTGGGGAGGGTTAACTAGAACCAAGTTTCAGAGGCAAATATTCAGAAATCTATTTAAAAGACCATACAGATGATATATTTCTTAGTTTCTGCCCATCTAAGACAGTGACTTGACCAGAAAATTATTAAGCTACAAGGTTTGTAGCTGTATCCTATATACATAATATATACATTATAGAAAAAGAAAATAGTGTGTATGTATCCTCTAAGCTAATAGAAGATTCCAAGTGATTTTTTTAAACCTTAGAATTAAATATGTTTAAAAAGGCATGTTAAGATGCCTTTTAGTATATTGTCTTTGGGTTTTGGTATTCATATTTTGCATTAAAACTGTGTATATTTTTGTAAAATTTCTGTTATTCAAACTCCTTCTTTACGTCACTATATAATGCTTAGCTGCAGCTTTTGTCTGCTTGCCTCCTTTGTTTTCTCTTCTAAATTTTGTCTTTGGAATTTCTTCTCTCATGTTTTAAGAGGCGATCTTCAAATCCTAACTCTTAGTGCTAAAATGAATGTAAACCTCTGAAGTCAATTTTGAAATTCTGCTCTTGTCATTTTATTTTCCTTGTAACTTTTTAAAAATTCCTTTAAGTAATTTTATATATTATTTTCTTACTTAGGTTCATCTGCTCTCCCTTGGGAATCACTGTGCCTATTTAATAAAAAAATATCTCCATTGAGTCTTCCTTGATGACAACCAAAAAGAATTCTAGACTTTACTGAACCCTGAAAGAAACATTTCCTGACATTTGCCTTTCCCTGATGTTTGAGGTCAGTTGGGAGCAAATGCTTCTAGTCTGTTTACTGTGCATGTTGGCTTCTTTACCTGGACCCCGGACAGCTCTCTGTGGAGCCCACTTATAGGTAGACACATCTCGAAGGTGCCCATTTTATACTTGAGACCATTCCTGCACACACACCCTACTGCTGTGTTATAAAAGGGACCACTGTGTGAAAAACCTGTGTCCTCAGGGTGTGCCGGTTTTCCACTTATTGGTGGGCCTGAGTGTACTGCTTCCTGCTCTCGTGTTCCGGAGAGGAAGGGGTGTGCGCACAAGCTGCCTTCAAACAGCCTACAAAAGTTGCAATCACATAGAAAGAGAACGGTTGCCAGTTTCCTCTGCAGACAAGTCCTTTTGTTCATTTTAGAGCCTAACAGTGGACCATAATGACACTCTACACCTACAGGAGGAAAACAACTGAAGGATCGTTCATTCTTTTCTAACCAGAATTATTGAAAATTTTATCATATTCTGGCTATAAAATTAATATTATTTTTAATATTCAGTTAGTAAGTTTGCACTTTATCTTTATAGAAACCTTGTTCTGATAGGACCACCTATCAGCAAGCGTGAGGATCTGGGTCGTGGCAACACACATTTCATCGAGCAGGATGGGGAGTGATTTAGATATCAGGTCACCCTGAGATCTTATGAGACAAACAGCCAGAGGTGTTTATGAGGCAGTTTGATCTGTGGGCCTGCCCAGTGGAAATGCTGACACTGGAGTTGCGGAGTGAGAGAGCCTTAGTATATAATTGACAGTTGGTGCTGTAGGACTAAGGATGAAGGCCTGTAACACACAGCTCTTTTGTCACCAAGAAGCAACTGGGAAGAGATGCAGAAAAAAATTGCATGATATAATCTAAAAAGAAAGATTTTTTAGAAAGAGTGTGTTTTTAACAAAGGTTAAGACACTGAAGAAAAGTTGACTAGGATGGCCCCCACAAAAGCTGACCTTTAGCACACTTGATAAAGCCTTGAAGGTAACTAGGTGGGTGTTGACCTTGTAGATTCCTAACATAATGAATTGATGAGAAATAACTAGATTTGAGACCACTAAGTGTTGGAGAGGCAGTAGAGCTACAACTCCACAGCAGAGATTCAGGCTCCATTGAACTCACTCAGAAAGATAAAAGGTAATTATATGAAAGTCCACTGTCTTTTAATCAGAGGAAACAAATTATTTGGCAAAGTTAAGTCACCAAAGTGAGTCTCTGTAAGGTTCCTTTACAATAAGGTTTATTTAACAATTGTTTTAAAAAGATATTATCGGTACCATAGTGAAGTGGCTGAGAACATGAACTCAGGGACATATGCTAACTATTTCACCCTGGCTAAGCTACATGCTACCTGTGTGGTCACATTCTCCCACCACAATTCAACCCCCTACACACACACACACACACACACACACACACACACACACACACACACACACACACACACACGTTATAGCCATTGCCCTTCTTCCTGTAACAATGGACAAAATCCATTCTGAACCACAATTTTCTTTTCTTTTGTGGATTACAGATGTTCCTTGATAGATGATGGGGAATCATCTCAAGGTTATCTGAAGATATCAGGCAAAAATGCCATGATAATATTCATCCTATTTAACATCAAAGTACTACACTCTGTAGAGTATCTGCAGTTGACGCTTATGATATGATATATGGATGTACAAATGATACCATCACAAGGGATATTCATGTTGCTAGAGGCTTCTGTCTTCTAGAGAGGAGTCACTGGCCCAAGGAAAGCAGTCATAAGCACGATCTGGCATCATAGACCAACCACACCTACACAGGACTGAAACCTACATGTCTCTGGAATTTGATGGCTAGCTTTCCTTTGAGAAGCTAACCTCAGGGCCTCAGCAGAAACTGAAAACATGCAATACTTAAATTAGGAGGCCATGTATCTTCAACTCTGCTTTAATAGCTCATTGATGTCATTTCTGGCATTACTAGGAATCACAATCTCACAGCAGGCTTCCTGATCTTCTGATTCTTAAAATCTTTCCAACTCCTCCTCCACAGTGTTCCCTGAGTCTTAAGTAAGGGGTTTTGTAGATGTATTCTCTAGGATTGGACCCCTCAACTCAATATTTTGATTAGTTTTAGTTTTCTGTAGTGATCTTCACCTGCCACAAAAAGAAGTTCTGTTGGTGAGGAGTGGAGACAACACTTAACAGACTAATGTTGAGATCAGTGGTTCTCAACCTTCCTGATTCTGTGACCCTTTAATACAGTTCCTCATGTGGTAACCCCATCCATAAAATTATGTCATTGTTACTTCATAACTGTAATTTTCTACTGCTACAACATATAATATAAACATCTGTTTTCAAGTGGGCTTAAGCAGCCCCTAGGAAAGGGTCATTGAATCCCATGAGGGTTGGAAAACACAGGTTGAGAACTACTGGCTTACATCCTTGTAAGGAATTATGCTAATTTGGTAAAGTAATGGTTGTAGATTCTCCAATTTGAGACAACAGAAGGAGAAAAGGGAAGGGAAAATGTAATTATGTCATAATCTCAAAAAAAGAAAAAGAAAATAAATAGCATATTGATCATCCCACTTGGTACATAATGGACAATCTAAGACTGGAATTCAGGAGGAAAGAGTTTTCAGGAACCATGTTGGAGGATGGTTATAACATGCACATGAATATGTTACCAAATGTTGTTCAATGAAAACCTAAAGCAACAAGATACAGTCACACTGAGCATAACCTGTACCTAGCATGGCAAATCTTCCCTCATCACTCACTGAGAGGAAGGGTCCTCATTGTTCTTATTGTTGCAAAAGTGTCACTTTTTGCTCACCATTCCCACCTCTAAATTTTTCTAAAAGATACTTTGCAGTTATTTCTCACAGATTTTCTTTTTTTTAATTTAAATTAGAAACAAGTTGGCCTCAAATGTCAATTCTAGCTCCCTCCCCTTCTCCTTCACTCCCCAAACCTCCAATCCCTCACCCCATTCCTGTCCCCTCCCCATGGAGGGTGTGGCACTCCATGGGGAATCTCCAAAATCTGTTATATCATCCAGGGCAGGATCTAGACCCTTCCCCATATTTCCAGGCTGAGAGAGCATCTCTCCATGTGGAATGGGCTCCCCAAGTCCATTTGTACACCAGGGATAAATACTGATGTACAACCTGAGGCCCCATAGATTGCCGAAGCCTCCTCACTGTCTCTATCAGTCCTATGCTGGCCTCTTAACCATCAGTCTGGGGTCCATACGTTCCCCCTTGTTCAGGTCAGCTGTCTCTGTGGGTTTCACTAGTCTGGTCTTGACCACTTTGCTCATCACTCCTCCTTCTCTGCCACTGGGTTCTAGGAGTTCAGTTTACTGTTTAGCTGTGGGTATCTGCCTCTGTTTCTATCAGCCACTGGATGAAGGCTCCAAGATGGCATATAAGGTAGTCATCAATCTTATTACTGGAGAAGGGCATTTAATGTAGCCTCTCCACTGTTGCTTAGATTGCCAGTTGGTGTCATCCTTGTAGATCTCTGGAAATCTCACTAGTGCCAGATCTCTCCTCAGATCTATAATGACTACCTCTATTATGGTACCTCTCATCCAGCTCTCCCCTATTCTTCTTCCAACTCAACCTCCCTGCTCTCCCATGTCCTCCTCTCCCCTCCTCTTCTCCCCTTCTCTTTCTCCCTGCTCCCTCTCCCCACCCCCAAGCTCCCAATCCGTTCAGGAGATCCTGTCACATTCCCCTTCTCTGGGGTACCATGCATATCTCTCTTAGGGTCCTCCCTGTTTTCCAGACTCTCTGGAGGTGGAATTGTAGGCTGGCAATCCCCTGCTCCATGTCTAAAATCCATGTATGAGTGAGTACATACCATATTTGTTTTTTTGTCACACAGGTTTTCTGAGAATCATAATATTATATTACATTGTATTAAATCACAGCAGTCTGGGGTTTGCCTATCTTTAAAAACAAAAAGATCTATTTCACATTATATTTTCCTGACAAGAAAATAAGCTTCATATCAAGGGAAGATTTTATTTTTAGATAAACCTTAAAAGTACAAGTAACTCTTTAAAAAAGTAGAAGTAACTCTTAGTGAATGCAGATAATAATAAGAAAAAGAATAACTGTGATATTTTTACACAATTTAAAGAAAAAGTGATATTTTGAAAATATTTAATGATATGGGAAAATAAAAGTATAATATATAAGGGAAAATGAGCCTCATTTAAACAAAAAGGCATTTTATGACTTAGTTTATTACTAAAGAAAAAATTATAATGCCTTAATTAAAGCTACTCAATGTCATTCTACAAATACTGTTAAACAGTTGGGGCACCGGGGAAAGGTTTCCTGTATGTTAGAGAATTTATCACAACCTCAAATTGTTAACACAATCTAATGAAACTCTAATTTTTTAAATTCTCAACAGTTTCAAGAGAAACCGGTAAAGCCAAGAAAATACCTGAGGAATGTTTCAAATTTATGCAAGACTGACAGCCAGCCAACGTTTGTAAACTGCTATCAGCCATCTTGGCGATTAGAACCCTGAACCTCACATTCCCGAACAGGTACTGAACTGCCATGTGTTTCTGATGGCCTCACGTTATTACTGGCCTACTTTGCTCCCTCTGTTACCCACATATCTTGAACAATTCTGGGGTGCACTTCTCAGAGCAACAGTTTTTTTTTCCTGACATTTTATTTTTCCAGTTGAGTCTAAGTTGAAAATTAAAAGGACATATAAGTGACTAGGGGATACAGGGAACATCATTTAAATAAACACTGTTTATGTCATATCGTAAATGACATATCATTCTTCTGTACCATTGACTGAAGCAATCTTATAATTTATAGTCTCAGCCTAAACTGATGCTTGAATAAGCACCACTACACACCACTGATCACTCGTTAGTTCTGGAGGAAGCATGTAGAACACAAGAAAAAGCAACATTCCCTTCTGCTTGAATAATATAAAATTTTATAGCTAGAAATATTCATTTTGTGTTTCTAGAGAACATGATCAATACAGTATTTTAAGTCTCGGGTTTAAAAATAATTTTAAACCTTCCATAATAGGTTCTTGCAATAAAATCACAAGCGATCTTGTTCCTGCAGCTATGAGGTCAATTTGCTAACATTATGCCCAGTTAACTCTGGTTATCTTGGTTTGGTTTTCCAATAATTGAGGACATTCTCTTACAAAACACAGCAAGAGTAGTATGAAATAATAAATTCTGATTCTACTATTCCTTGACCATATGTTATCTGTCATTATCCTATAACAAAGGGATGTTTCTACTCAATTCATTAATTTCATTTTTATCAGTACTGATTCACAGGTTTCTATACTTTTAATAAGTTATAAACATGTCCTATTACCACTTTTTATGCTGAGAATATACCCATTTGCTCAGGGCTCATTTCAAGATGGATTCATGTCCTTTTAGCCTATCTATATCATTATTAGGTTATTATCTTACTTTCCAGTAATTAGATTCTAGGGTTTTGCTTTTTCTATTTGTCCTGTATTCTCCCGAACTCAGTCTGTTCTCAAAAGCATCTCTGACTTCTTTGGACTGATAATGTGCTGAAATGCCAAAATCTGTTGTTGTCTGTGCTTGTTGTGATTTAATGTTGCTGGGCTCTGTCAATGCATCAGACTATAAACACACACATACACACACACACACACACACACACACACACACACACACACAGCATTTCTAAAATTTGATATGAATGAAATAAAATGTTCATCCTTAAACTTCTTGTTCCAATTCACCACACAATTGTATATTGTACTTTTTATCTATTTCATACTTTTGTTGTGGTGAGAACTTTCTGTTCTGAACATGTTCTTTTTTTTGGTCATCTTTTGTGTATCTGATCTCTTGAGCCCACTAAGCCACCATTCCAGTTAGCACTTTTCTCACCTGGACTTTAAACTTATTAGCCATCCTTGCTTGGGCACTAACTACCAGAGGAGGGTCACCACCTCTATGATGTTGAAGACTATTGACCTAAACCTCATTATCTGACATTTAGGCTAAATTATTCACAGCAAACGGGAAGAAGAATAAAATAAAACCAGCAGTCAGGCAAGAGTCCACACTATAAATTTTCAATGTAGACTTTAACTATTAAAATGTCAAGATTGCATCTGTCTCTTCAGCATTACAAAGGCTGAAAAGACACTGAATAAATTAAAGTGTTGAAATGCTTATATATGTAAAACTTCCTGTTGGGATTTAAGGAAAAATATGTATTTGATCTTAGACATAGAAACTGTCCCCTTTATAATTCATAACAATACATATGCATAGTACCTCTTGATGTTGTAAAGTGACTGAAGCAAATACCTGGATAATTAGCCACCAAATTAGGTTAAAGGGCTTAATTATATGGACAACTAAGAGGATTTTCATGTGATATCCATTCCTAGAATTCTATTTTCCTATCTTTAAATCTTGTAGCATGCAAGAAATAATTGAACTTCTGAACTCTCTGTAAGTAAATCATTGAACCTTTCCATCTCTGTAAAGTGCCAGAGAGCTCTTGGGGAAGATGCATTTTTAAAATAAAAAAAATCAATTTCTTTTCATGACAGGTTACTAACAGTTTCTGCCCATCCATTTAGAGTGCGTGCATCACCAGCAACCCAGGAACTGAGAAGAAACTTGACAGGTTGGTGCCAGGTCAGTGAATACTTTGTGTTCAATTTGAATTAGCATTTCCAACACTACAGCTAAACAATAGTGACACACACTACATCTATACAGTAGTGACACACAGCTTCCCATAAGACAATGCCATAGATTGTTAGAAAGTTAGTCTAGAACAGTGTTTCTCAACCTTCTTAATGCTTCAACCCTTTAATACATCTCCTCATGTTGTGGTGACCCCCAAACATAAAAATTATTTCATTGCTAATTTGTAACTGTAATTTTGCTATTCTTCCAAATTGCAATGTAATTATCTGAAATGTAGGGTATCTGATATGTGACTCAGGTGGAAAGGTCATTCAGTCCCTCAAAAAGGTCATGACCCACATGTTGAGAACCACTGATTTAGAAGGCGATTCCTGAAGTTAATAGGACAGAAATATCAACTGACCTATTTAAATTTTCCTAATTTTTTGTATTCTTTAGTATTCAGAAGTCAAGACTTCTTGCTTCATGGTGATATCATTTTATAAACTCACTAAAAACTTCTGATGAGAGTGTAACTTACTACTTTAAAAAAGTATTTATTTTTGTTTATGTTTATTTTAGTGAATGCATCTTTGTATACCATGTGTGTGCCTGGTCTCCAAGGATGTGTCTGATGCCCTGGAACTAGAGTTAACACATGATTGTGTGCTACCATATGGGTGCTAGGAATCTAACCCAGGTAGAACAGTCAGGGCTCTTAACCACTGACCCATCTTCTTCAGCCCCCAAACTTACTAATTTTAAAATAAATGGTCATAAATTCATAAGTATCAATTATTATCCATTTTTTAATAAGCTTAATCTACTTCCTCTTCAGAGCTTGTCTTAAAACAGTATTTGATGATTATAATATGACTTTATTTATTTGGTTACAATGTAAGGATAAAAATGCTTTACATCCCCTACAAATGCATATATTAAAAAGGTGTGATGGTCCATATCTCTAATCCTGACCATTGACAGGAACAAACAGATAAGTTGCCCAGGTGTTCAAATCATAACCAGTCTACAAGTTTCAGGTCAGGCTGCATCCTGTCTCAATAAACAAGCAAAAACACAGGCAGAATTTTTATGCTGAAACTATGACATTGGGAATGCTGCCTTTGTACGGAGTCTTCATGATGTCTGAGTCCTTGTGGGCTGGATTAATACAGTTATAAAAAAGAGATGCCATGTAAGTCTCCTGTCCCTTCTGGATGAGAATTCAGCAAGGAATGAGACAGAAGGTCACCCACTCCGCAGCCTCTAGGACCAACAGAAGCAAACTGCTGCTCTCTGTTAACAGTCTACCAACTGGTGTTTTCTTATAGCTGACTGAATGAACTGAAATGCAAACGAATATTCCCATCCTCAGGTAGGTGTCAGCCTCAATATATGTGAAAATCTGATGCAGACTTCTCTGTTTCCTGCTATCACCTGTCCCAGGCTGCTTCCTTGCTTCTGTCCTTGGCCTTTTGCTATTCCAATTGTCGGTCTAGCTTCACATCCTCCTCTTCGCTCTGTAGAGTCCCTTACTGATACTGGAAACTAAGAGAACACCCTGATTATGGTTCCCTTGCCCGCTTGGCTTACATAACCATATTCACTACCTTTGTTTGTTTAAATACCATAGCAGAAAAAAGTCACACAACTTCAGACCAGAGCAAATACCATCATGCTTTCTATGTCACTAGATCTCAGTCTTTCTCCCCATCCTATTTTTTTTTATTGTTCTTCTTTCTCTTTCCCTAAAATATTCCAAAATGTTGAGGCTTCTTTTGTCAATCTAAGGAAATGTCCTCCATGCTTCTTCACCGAACAAAGAGAAGCTAGAGAGAAAATGCTCTCGGTTTCAAATGGAGCTTTGCACTGCATGGATTAATGATCCTTTTCCTCTGTCATGAGACATCCACTCACTGCACAGCTCAGCTTATGTCCTGCATCCTCCAACACCATGCTCCTGCACCACTTCCCTACGTGAGAGCTTCTCAAGTGTAGAGGCAATTTTATTCCTTACAAACCAAAGTCCCCAAAAGTCTGTGAGCAGCTAAATCTTCCTTTTCAACAGCATCCTCAGTTTCTTTCTTCAGCTGGTGAGATTCTTAAGAGACAAGCTGATTGCTTTCTATTTCCTACATTTCATCCCCTTGTTTACTCTACCAAAATGCCTTCAAAAGATGTCACAAATGCCCGATCATTCTTAACCCTGGCACTAAGAACTTCTTGAAAGATGTTTTTGAGGAATTTAAGGTTGCCTTTTTCTCTGTCTTGTAGTTTTAGTCTGTTGTATACGATGGTGTTGCCCTGACCCTATCTTCTCTCTCAAGTCTTCTATTAAATGCCAGATCCTTTAAAGCTGTCTCTTCTCTGGAACTGTGACAAATTACCTTGGATGAGTGTTTGTAATCTCTGTTCTGTTGGATGCCAGACTTTGATCAGAGGTAGATCAGCTTGGAGTTTGAATGTCATATTTTTATATGAAAATACTTTAAAAAAAGAGCATAATGAGTCTTTTTTATTCCATGCATTTTATGTATTAGCATAAAATGTTTTTAAACGCCAAAGAGAATAAAACCAAATATACAAGAATAATTGCATAAGATTGAAGAGTGGAAGATAATGTAGATAACTTACCTATGGGTGTGAAATTAACAATGGAGAAATCTGTAATCACAGAGTAAAAAGTTTAAGAGACCGTGGAAGAACCCCTAAAAATGATACCTAAGTCTTATACCTAAGGTTCAGAAAACACTGCAGAGGATAAGAAGGAACGATTGTAAGAGTCAGAGGACCAGTCAAAATGATGGAATTGAGAAGTGCTTCGGCTCTTCTCATAGCACACCCTTTCATGGATGTGGAAGAGAGTTTATTCAAGAAGGGTTATCTGAGGGAAATGGGCAAGACCACCAATGAAAGTCGGTGATGTCATATCTGAGACTATGAGTCTGGATGGAAAAAAAAGGCAGGAAAGAGGACAGCTACTTTCACAGGTTCTTACCTGGCTGTGTTTCCTGACTACCATAAAGGGATTTTTCACCCTGCCCTCCATGCTTTGAACCTGAGATCCCAGACGGGGTAAGGAAAACACCTCTTCCCAGATCATGTTTGTCAGAAAAATTAGGGTAGCACCCAATTGTAAACACACAGTCATGTGGAAATGGATACCATTCCTTCTCTTACGGAAGATAAACAAGAGTGACCAAAATACATTTGTGATGGTTAGTCTTGGTTCCCAACTTAACTTGACATGGTATTAACTAAAATCCTATAATGGAAGGCACAACTGTTAGTTGAAGCAGATAGCTCCACTTCAAATATAGGCTTTGGAAGAAGACACAAGCATCTCATCCGGATCTCAAGACATGACGACACACACCTTTAATCCAGATCTTCAGGTTGGAAGACACACCCTAAATAGTGCCACACCTCCTGCTGGAAGCATATAAAAGGACAGGAAAGAAGGAAGCTGTTGCTCTTTCCCTGATTGCCCTCACTTTGCATCGAGTCCATTCCTTCACTGGCTTTTGAGAATACTTCTTTGGAATTCCAACATATACTGAAGACCAGCATCTTACTTCCTGGATGAAGTGAAGAGAATGCAAACCCAAGTTCTTCATTTTGGATCCAGTTTAACCTTCAAACTACCTCTAGCAGAAATGTCACTGGAAGGGGTAGCGCGGAGCTAGAACTACACACAAGTCAGCATTCAGCATTTCTCCTACAGGTGGACCCTCAGAAGCTTCCGTTTTATTCTGGAGGAAATGCGGGAATGCATTAGAAGTCCAAATTTTTCAACAGGAGCAAATGACAAATGGTGCTTGAGAATATACATGAAAGCTCAGATTACCTATCAGTTGCTCAGTTGTTCAATGAGTTGCCTATGGACAAAGTTCCAGTTCTGGATCTTAAGCGCCTAAGGAGAGAAAACCCAAAGCATGAGAAGCACAAGGGTCTTTAGGTTCCTGCCAGGCTACCACTGGAGATTCAAACTGTTCATCCAACTAGATTTTCCCCTTGTCCAGTGCACATTGGCTTGTCCCGAATGAGGAACTCACCCTCCTCTGTAAGGTGAGCGTGGTTCAGGACTCCTTCAGCATCTGTGACTAGAACAGGATGTCAGGGATCCAGGTTCTGAGGTACACACTGGCAGATGAGGTAGGGGAGCTGTGGGAGAATCCATGCTTCACAAAGTACTACCTGGTGGTAGCTGGCCAGGAATTCCAGGCCATCTTAGCTCGCTCTTCAGTTTTCAGAGCCATGTTTGAACATGACATGGCAGAGAACAAAAGGAACCTTGTTGAGATCCATAACCAGGAGCCCCAGGTCTTCAAGGCAATTATGGACTTCATTTATACCGGGAAGGCACCAGATCTCCAAAGCATGGCAGATGCTGTGCTGACAGGTATCGCCTGGTGTAGGGTAGATCTCACATACCTGAGGTACTGAACACACCCGTTTGTGGCGTGGACAGAGGGATGTAGGAAATTCGAGGGATGTAGGGGGAAAAAGAAAGGGAAAGCTCTCTCTTGGATCCCTGCTGAGGTTCGGAGACCATAGAGCACTGAACTAATTCTCAGCTTTTCATGTAAGTTACTTCCCTCTATCTTAATAAATATCCAACTGCCTTTTCCCGGCATCCTTAGTGTGATTCGTTTTGCCTTCACAGCCTGGAGAGTTTGAAGGTCGTATGGGAGGGTGCTATCTGCAGGGACCTCTCTGTGGAGATGCTGCCCATACTCTTCCTTGCAGGGCAGCTGAAAACTCAGGTACTGGATTTCATTAAAGCTCATGCTTCCGAGGTCTCTGAGAACTCAAGCTGGAAGATAATGATGGGCTCTTACCCGGACTTGGTGCCTGAAGCATACTGCACCCTGGTTTCTGCTCACTGCCCTTTCCTGGAGCCCCCTCTCAAAAGCCAGAAGTGATCCTAGGACCTAATCAGCTGTGATCTACCTGTGTCTCCCAGAAGCAGCAGCCATTGTTGTTACCAATGACATCTGGCTAGACTATGGGATGTATGGAACATTTACAGTGAGTCTGGGGAAAGGCAGCATGGTGGCTCAGGCTGTAACACAGCTGTAAATAAGTTGAAGGGCAGATTGGGGGAGTGGGAGCGCTGGACCGCGGTATACTCTACCCAACTTCTACCCTGTTGCTGTACTGGTTTGATTTTTATTCTTATGATTTGGAAACTAGGATTCAGTTTATTTGCTGGACCCAAGCACCTACAGACAGGGTTTCTTTGCAGAAACCTGTCTGGATTGGACTGAACAGAACATATGACTAAGGACTCAGAACAAAGGAGAAGTCAGACATGAATGTTTGCTTACAGGAGAAGAGGAAGGGAAAGAAGGCATGCTTTTTTCCAAACTCAACTTGTGGGGACTGGAGAGATGACTCAGTTGGCAAAAGCCATTGTTACTCTTACAAAGGACCCTTGTTCAGCTTCCAGCACACACTGGGGACTTTTCATCCATCTATAACTGAGGATCCAGAGGATCGGAGGTCCTCTTCTTATCTCCATGGGCACATCTTCTCCATAGACAAAACCTCACCTAAGCACAATATGAAAAGAATAAAAAAATTAAATCAGCTTATGCATTCCACTGGTATTTATATTTAAAGACGCCTATTTTAGTCCATTCAGCTCTGCTCAGCTGTGGAAGGTTGTGTGGGTCCCCACTGACACACACACACACACACACACACACACACACACACACACACACATGTATCAATGGAAAGATACCTAATGAAATTCTGTTATATTCATATATTTGTGCCTAGCTCTGTCATCATCAATTAGGCTTATCCCAGAAGCTGATGGGAATAGATACTGAGGTCCCCAGCCAAACATTAGGCAGTATTCAGGGAATCTCAAGGAAGAGAAGAAGAAGGCAGTCTTCAGGTTCAAAGACACCAGGAGAGCGCAGCCCACAGAATCAGCCACATAGGGCTCATAGGGCTTTATACAGACTAAAGGCAACCACAGAGCCTGCATGGGCCTTACCAAGTCCTCTGTATACATGCTGTTGTTTGGCTGGAGGGTTTTGTGGGACTCCAAACAGTAGAGCATGGGGAATCTCTGAAGTGTTTGTCTAATCTTTGGAAACTTTTCTTACTTCTGGGTTGGTTCCTCAACCTTGATATGAGGATTTGTGCCTACTCCTACTACTTCATATGCAGTACTCAGTTGATATCCTCAGGAGGACTGTGCTTTTCTGAAGGGAAACATAGGATTAGTACATCTGGGTGGAGTAGAGAGAGGGAAGACTGTGGTCAGGATGTATTGTATGAGAGAGAAAATAAATTTAGAAGAAAAGAGGACCAGCAAGTTTGCTTCAAGATTGTGCCTTTTATATATAACAGTGAATCTGCACTAGTGAAATAACAAAAATATGACCACCTAAATAAGATCTGCATAACGACAAACACCAGATGACTTTCGAATATTGGTAGGGCAATCATCACAAATCTCCAAGCCTAGACAAAACTATAGGTAATTAATGGTCACTGAAAAAGGTAAAAAAGCAGTCTTTTCCAGGGACTAGCCCCATAATGGGTTATCCAACCCCAAATAGTCAGTCCTAAATATACACACACCAGAAACACTAAGTGGACTAAACCAACAGGCTATGTGTGTGTGTGTTTGTGTTTGTGTTTGTGTGTGTGTGATATTATTATTTTTAAATAACAATTAAATAGGAAGATGTTGATAACTTGAGAGGGAGTGGCAGGGCACAGGAAGTATTATAGTAGAGCAAGGAAGAGGTGGTAAACGTGTATATATGCTGCTCATGTTTGAAATTCTCATTTTTAAAAAATTAAAATGGAAATTGATATTATCATTGTTTCTCATTAGTTATCCAATACAAAGTGGTGAGCCCTGAATTTATATGCACACAAGTTACACAAAACAGATTCGGACTGTGTTTATACATTTGTAAATGTGTATCAATAACAAAAGAATTATCAACTTAATAGATAATGAAGGAGGCATGAGAGTAGTTGGAGGAAGGACAGAGAAGGGGCAGGTGATTTAATTCAATTAATTTTTAAATAAAATTAAATTGAAAAGCAAATTGTATATAACAAAGTATATTTTAGATAAAATATCCATCAGAATAATAATAGTTCTTACTTGACATAAGTGCAAATATTTTATAATTTTGTTCAAATGTATTTTTAAAAGATTTGCATAAGAAATATAAATTCATGGTAAGGAAGTGAATCTATTCTGTTAAAATATTCACAAAGTGTGTTAAGTGGAAATGACACTAATATCAGTGTACAAGTAGTGCTATAGACTGAATATTTTTGTCTCCAAAACACGTGTGTGGAAGCTCTAATCCCAGTGTGCCTGGATAGCAGGGTTTCATAGGATACTTATTATACAAAAAGGAAGGCCACATAGTAGAATCAGTGCTCTGGTACGAGGTCACACATGAGAGGTCTTGCTGCTTTTTATGTTTTGCACCATGTGAGGGCACAACAAAGAGAACTGCCCTGTAAGATGGGAAGCTGCCTTCATGAGACACATGATGAGCCAGAGCCTCAACCCTGGCTTCCCCAGGAACAAGAGAGGCAAATGTTCACCATAGAAGCCCCAAAAACTTCAGCATCTGTTACAGCTACCTAAGGCAACACAGCTAGATATACTGAGCTTAATTTTTAAGGATCTTTTCTCCAATTGTACTGTTATCTATAAAGAGGCTATAGAAAAGAAATCCTCACATTTAAAACAAAAACAAAAATATTGAGGGGTGTGTGTGTGTGTGAGTGTCTGTGTGTCTGTGTGTAACAGGAAATGTCTTTGATGTTTAGATTAAAGGTACAATTGACTAAAGAAAACAGTAACGGATTCATCAAAAAAGTAGTGTTTCCAACCTCCCAATCATGTTGCTTCTGAAGTAAAATGAGCGAGCTGTTTTTTCTTGATATAAAATTCATATCACACAGAGAGCTTTTCAGTGTTGAGATGAGGAAAGCTCAGTCAAAGTCTGTAAGTTCTAGAAAGACAGTAGTCACATTGTTTAGTATGTGCTTCTTTTTCCTACGACAACTGCAATTTCAATCAGACAAATCAATGCTGGTTTTTTTTGTATAGCTACATGGCATTACATAAGATATATATATATGTATATATATATATATATATATATATGTAGAGAAAGAGAGAGAGAGAGAGAGAGAGAGGTAGGAAGATCTCTCAGTTAATAAAGCATTTGTGGAAAAAGTATAAGAACCTGAGTTCCTATTCTCAAACCCTCTTTAAAGCTGTATAAGTCCATAATTGTCGGTGCTTGGGGCCTGGACAGATGGATCCCTGTAGCCCCGTGGCCAGCCAGACTAACCAAATCTGTGAACTTCAGGTTCAAAGAGCAATCACATCTCAAAACCAAGGAGGAAAGTGGTTGAAGAAAACAGTCTGAGTTGACTTCTGCCTTCCAGATCAAACTCATGCATCTGCATATACACGTGCATACTTATGTGAATAAATAAATTCACATACCGCGCACACATACAGACAAACATACACACACAGCAAAAGACAAGCAGTACACATACCCACAGAAAGAGATAAACACCATATACACAGAGAGGAGGGTGGAGAAACAACACACACACAAACATACACCCAGTGAGTCGGGGGGGATAGATTTAGAGTGTTCTATGCTAGTCACATGTTGGGATCACAGAACATTTTAGGGACCTGTCTTCTCAACATGAACATTATTTACACCTCACAGAATTGCTTTTTTGTTGTTTTTTGTTTGTTTGTTTGTTTGTTTGTTTTTGGTTTTTACGAGACAGGGTTTCTCTGTATTGTTTTGGAGGCTGTCAGTCCAGCCCGGCCTGTCGGTCCAGCCAGAATTGCTTAAAAGGTAAAAACAAAGTATTGTGTAGTAAAATAAAGTTATCTTAAATGTTGGAAATGATAGTATTTGTTTGCTAGGGTTTTTTAGTCCTCAGACGTTAGACTCAATAAAATGATGACTTCTGAATGAAAACGGCCAACTTAGTACAGAGAACTCAGAATATGACCATTTGTTGCTCAGAAGCCACCAAGGCTTTTCTCGGGCCTTTATGGGAAGAGAGAAGGCTAGAGGCAGCCAAGAGAGTTGGCAAAGAGAAAAGCAAGGCTCAATGAAGGACTGAAAATAAGCTCTTAGCAGTTTTTCATCTGATGGCATAGTTCACTAAAATCAAGAACCTTTAGTCTAAAAATCACAGCTATTATCATCTTTCATGTTTACAGATAAGGAAAATTGTTTTAAAATTAAAAAGATTTTGATAAAGTGACCAGGTCAAAGTTATATTTATGGCACACATTTGATTTTTTAAATCCCTTGAATTCAAAATATGAGCAGTCAAAGACCAATATTCATTATAAAATAGTAAAATAAATGTGGACATGTCAGAAAACATAGCAATTTTACTACAGGGTCAGAATGTCTCATCTATAAACTATGGGCAGCATATGCAAAAAGGAATAAATCTTTAGAAGGTCATAGAAATTACTAAAAATAAGCAAACTTAGAAACTTGGTTCAGTATCTGGCTTATGCATAAAGCCCAATAATTATCCTTTGTCTTAATTACACTGGCAATTGATCCCAAGAATAAAGCAAGCTTACTTAGGCAGATTCTGCCAGGGGGCTTCATTTTCTTGCTTACTTTTTTGATTGGTTGGTTGTTTCTGTGTTTGTTTCTTCCACCAAACATTATTTTCAAACAATATTTTTAAGTCTGTGATCCTTATGACATTTTTTAATTCTTTATCTTTATTTTGATAAAAATATAATAAATGACTAACTGAAAAATAAGAATATAAGAAATCTAATCCTCTAACACACCAGCACAAATGTCACATATAGTATCCTGATATCTGCTTCACTGTAGTCTCAATTGAGTACAGGTGGCTCCTTTAGAGGACAGGATTCATTAATTCATCTGACAAGTATTTATTGGAAACTAGTTTGTGATAGATGGTCTTCAAAGCATTTGGGATAAGTCAGTGGATAAACCACCCAAAATGTAGCTGCCTACCAGTGTTGTGCATTTCCCATTGGGTCAGTAACTAGAAAGCAAGAAACACTATGAGAAAAAGGAAATGCACGGCTCTTCAGGAATCTGAGGAGTTAGAAGTCATATATGGCTTACAATTATATCTGGACTTGTCCTAAGATGTACACGGAGAACGTGACAGCTTTGCAGGTTAGCTAAGGGAAAGCATCTCCTGCAAGAGCAGACACCCTAAAGTAGAAAGGTGACTCAGACATGCAATGGTGACCAATGACTCAGAAAGGGGAGTAACAGAAGATAGGCTTACAGTTAATAAAGAAAGCTAGAACAACGAGAGGCACTCATGTCAAAGGGGAACTTGACTTTTCACTCCAAGGGAAGAGGATGAAGAGTGACATAGTTCCAGATTTTATGAGGATCATTTTGATTCCTATCCTAAAACATGCCTGTATGGAGCCAAAGGAAGAAGGAGAAAATCTTGTCTATACACTTAAGATGTAAATTAGATAAAGAAAAATATTAGAGAGCTGTATCAGCCTACTAGCACTGTCATAAAGTATGCCACCAGAGATAGTTTGAACAAGAGGAATTTATTTCTCCTAGTGCTGAAGGGTGGAAGCCCACGATTAACTTGCTAGCTAAGTTGATTTCTTCTGAGGCTTCCCTCCTTGGTTCATAGATAATTATCTTCTCTTTGGGTTACATGTGGCCATCCCCCTGTATTTGTTGGCATCCAAGTTTTTTCCATTGGAATATAAGTTCTATCACATCAGAGTTCACCTTGGTTGAATGGTAATGATTTAATGTTAATGAAGTTATCTTTTAAAAAAAAGCTCCAAACAATAGTTTGGAGTTAGAATGACAAAATAAATTTTAGAAGACAATGCGGTTTTTAACAAAGGCAAAGATATTAAAAGAAAATAAAGAAATACTACTCATAAGAATGTGTATACACAGTATTATATAAACATGATAAGCCTTCTCATCTCCCTGGCACTGGGAAGCATTCAGTCTTTTGACATGAAGAAGTCAACTGTATGTAGGTTCCATCACATTGTCAGTTTCCTTTAGCCTTTTTTCTTTTCCCATACATGATTAGGAATTAAATTTGTCCCAGTTTCTTTCTGCCTATTCTGAGGCATTATATGGGCATTCTTTCTTATTAATGTGGTGAGATGTAGTTAATTTTTAAATGCATTTCTGGGTTAATTCCTGTTTGGTTCTGAGGCATTATCCCTTCTACATTTTATTGGATGTGCTTGGTACATTAAAATGTATCAAAGATAAAAGAATATGTATATAATAAAAGGGAGTAAAATGAAGAGGCCCACAGCAAAACATTAGGCAGAGCTTGAGGAACTCTGCGGAAGTTGTGTAGGAGCCAGAAGGGGACATCCTAAGAAAACCCACAGAATCAACTAATCTGGAATCATAGGGGCTCACAGAGACTGAACCATCAACCAGGGAGCCTGCATGGGACTGACCTAGGCACTCTGCTTATATGTGACAGTTGTATGTCTTTGTCTTCTTGTGGGACTCCTAACAGTTGGAATAGGAGCTGTCTCTGACTTTTTTGCCTACTTTTAGGACCATTTCCTCCTACTGGGTTACCTCATCCAGCCTTAATATAAAGGGAGGTTCCTAGTCTTACTGCAACTTAATATGGCATGTTTGGTTGATATTCATGGGAGCCTTGCCCTTTTCTCAAGAGAAATGGCAGAAGAAGAGCAGATGGGGGAGAAAAGGGAAGATAATGGGGAGGGTCTGGGAATAGCGGAGGGAGGGAAAACTGTAGTCAGGATATAAGAAGCAATAAAAATAAATAAGAGTATAGAAAGACTAGGAATAATCAGGTATGCAAATATAAACCAAACACACACACACACACACACACACACACACACACACACACCACTAGAAAATACTGACCCAGATATCCTAGCATATCTGAGGCTTCAAAGTAGGAATATTTACTACAATAAATATATTGCTTAATGTTAATATCATCAGTTTACAAGAAAGTAACACATCTCCTGTTGAAATACAAGTATGAAAGAGGTTAATATGAAAAACAACCAGGATCACAATCAAAAGAAAAGTGACAACAATTGTGTCTCAGTAGCTGACTTTACAATCAGATAAGAATAGATCAATAAGGGTATAAATTCCTGCTATAATTCAGACTTTAATCTAATCAGGTGGTTTGAACCTTATAGTCTACAATGGGACACCATCCCACCTCTTCAAGAAAGCCCAACTGTATCTGAACATTTGCAAACAAAAGTGTCAAGCATCAATTGCTCTCTAAGAATAAAATTATGCCTTCTCTGAATACAGTAGACTTAACCTCAAAATCACTGAACTTATAAAGTAGCAAATAGTTTAGAATTTAAGGTACACTGGCAGGTACATGTGGATTAAAAAGGAAATAGCACATCTGGTAGGCAAGCCTCTGTTGTAGGTCACAGGTCTTGTAGCAAGCTGAAAATTGAGACATGTAGGGACGCACCTATCTATGCTGTTGGAAAAATTCTACTTAAAAGTTATATGCCGATGAATAAAAGGCTGAAATTTATGAAAAACGATGGCAACTATGAAATTAAGAAAATATAGACTTAATAGATAACCGTTATACAATGAAATACAAAATAAAAGTTGACTGTATTGAAAATAAATAAAATAGAAGATCTCATGGTGGAACTATAAAGAGGGTACACTAAACATAATTGTTTCATTATTTAAAAGTTAGAAGTTATCACATATAGGTGCATATTAGTAAATGTTACATAAGTAAACACAGTAGCAATCATTTGGCACACACATTTTAGAACCCTTCTACTTTTTAACGTGATTACAAAACTCTGGGTTTTACTCTTTACTTAATAGTTGAGTTGGGAATACATTTTTATTCATTTATTGGTCATTATTGTTGGTCTACTTCTCCCAGCTTGAGTTCTCTTTGACATCTGTGATTATTTTTTCCCTTCGGCATATGGTAGGGAAAAATTAGACTTAACACTTGCCTCTTTGGCAGAAAATGTCATTCTTTTTTTTAAATTCTAAATGGAAAATATTATATAATGGCACTATTTAAATTTAGTAAAACATGTCTGTTACTTCATGCTCAATCCACCACATCTAAGCTCCTCAGTTACAGAAATGATAGCTACCACTTAGAGCACCTGAGTCTCTAACCCTCCTCTTCAGAGAAAGCAAAACTTCTTACGCATAAGTGTGCAAATGTACTCACCTAAGCATCTATCCCCTTTCCTTTTGCTTGTTTTTGTGGCATTGGGGTGCAAAACCATGCTCTTATACACACTGTGCAACAACTCTACCACTAAGCAACATCCCTAGCCTTATCACTATGTTTTTAATACTTATTTTATTTTTATTTTTGTATATGAACATGAGTCTGTACAGATCCCTGAAACTGGAGTTACAGGTAATTTTGGACCTCTTGGCATGGATGCAGGGAACCAAAACCAGTCCCCTGCCAAAATCAGCTAATGCTCTTACACACCAAGCCACCTCTCCAGGCCCTGCTATTATCCTTTTAAAACAGGATCTCCCTACATAGCTCAGAATGGACTCAAATTCACGGTTATCCAATTTCACCTTTTGAGTGACAGGGCTACAGATGTACACCACCACAACTGACAAGTGAGATTGCAAAAGAACTCCATCCCATGGTCTTGCAAACCCCATCCAATCTCTACCTAGTCTCCAGGCTATTTACCTATTTATAAAATCAACCTGGATTTACAGCATTTTCAATATGGCCTGTTTTGTGAACAAGAATAAAGAGCAAAACTCATCACTTCGGTGTTTTGCCATTGCTACATTAAGTGTAGTTGGATATGGAATTCTGTCATCATCCTCATTTGAACATGAATTTCTCTACTCATGTTGACAAGTAGGAAAAACTCGTGTATGTTACATGAGCATTTCTTGTAATGCAATTTATCTTTTCTAATGTGCTGCTGTGGCCTTGGGTTACTAGTTAGAAAAATTACCCTAAATCTTGCCTTGCCCTGATAAATATAGGAACTCACAGGTGACAGAGTAATGTAACAGAGATTGACAACACTGTCACCCATGTATAAGAGTATGAATGAAAGATATTTCTGCTTGTTTTCCCCATACTGTCTTTTACAGAAATGTGGGGTCTGCTAGACTTCTCATTATGGGGCACCTATCTGTCATTGCTTGTCATTCTGTGATAGACTAATTCAGTCTATATCTGAATAAGCCTGAAAGTAATTTTTGCTTGTATATAAATGGTAAATGGTCTTAGGGCACAAGAGAATGAAATCACCAGTTTGACCTAGTATTTGTTAGGAGACCATTTTTGTATGTACCTATTCTTTCATCTTAATCCTGTCTTCATATTACCTTCAGCAACTCTTTTGTGAGCTGATAGTTCTTCTGCCTTCTTTCTAATATGTCAACTGTCTCTCTCTTAAAAATCACACATTTTTAAATTTGTGATGACTATAATAAAATTTAAAACAAATGATTAAAACACCCCTTCAGGAACATTCATTGATTCTGTTAATATCTCTATTTTAAAACAGACACTTAGCCAAAAGTTAACTGAAGTTGTATTCAGGAAATAATGCATTTTTTACTCAGAGCTGTCCTTTGCCTTTCCATTGTTCTCAACCCTTACCTTTACCTAATGTCTTAAAGATAAAGAAAACTCCAACTTGACCCATAATAACACCAATATAGTTAATACCAAGATTTCAATTGGATATCACTCGTAGACTAATTGCTACTTTTATGAGATAACTTGTCAAGACAAGAAAATCATGTCCTTAAGAGCTGGTCATGCTGTCACATACTTGCAACCTAAACACCCAGAACATTGATACTGTAAGATTGTGAGGTTGAGGTCAACAGGGTTTATATAGTGAGAACTTTTTTAAAAATAAAATAAAAATATAGGCAAATAAAGCAAAGAAAATTAGTAGAAAGTGAGAAGAATATAACATCAGTATTTACTTGAAAATAACATGTTTATATTATTTCTCATCTATAATAAACAGATAATGGCAATAACTTCAATAGTCACAAAAAATTAAAACATAAAAAATACTTTAGGGGAAGCCCACCATTTTTTCACACCACAGTTTCTTTAGGATTTTCAACGTGAAGTGTGTAAAGCTTTCAATACTGTAAAATTCTGAATGTTAAATCAGTAGGATTTCCCTTATTCTGTCAGTGATAATGTCCATGACTAGCAGACTGCATCAATACATTGGCTCAGCCTAAGCATGTAGGTCTGCTATAAATAAACACCCCTCCATGGGTTTCAGGAACAAGTAAAGACAGAAATTAAAGAGAAGGACATCTGCCAAAAGGCCTGCTCAGACAACACACTCAACATCTTCTGAGCTAGAAAATGCTGGCATCTTCTAGAATCCAGTCATTTCCCATTAAATATATCATATGTTCAAATTTAAACATAAGCAGAAACCATTGAAACTATGAAAGCCTGGAGAAGAGAAAATGTGCACGGAAAATATGAGGTCTAGGAGGGTATCATGTGCTATCAGCCTGATTTTAGAGAAGCTGGCAAGTCATTCATAGCTTCACACTGAAAGCTTGGGTGATTAATATGCTAAGTAGGTAAACCTGGGCTGTTGGTTGCCTGTGTCTGTCTGACAAAACTGAAATTAGGTCACGGATGTCAGAGAGAATTCTTTCTCAGAGGACAAGCTGAAAGATTATGTGGAAACATCCAGACATTAAGGGATACCTTTTAAGGAACCTTAAATGATGGGGGGAGGGAAGTATCCGCCATTAAAATTGTATTAGCTCCAGGTGCCAGTATTCTCAAGTGTACAACCAAGGGACACAATGCTAAGCCATATCCAACTTCACATCCTATCCTTGGAAAAATCAAAAAGGAAAAAAAATAAACCTCCTTTTTATTTTCCCCATTCAATCCACCTGAATATTTAAAACTGTTCAGTGCAGGATTTTCTTTTAATGAGTACCATTCATGACAGTTTTATAATATACTAGATTTAGGAATGGGTGCAAGGGGTAGCATTCCTAAATATGCGTGTGGCCGTCATGTTCCCAGCATGTTTGGAATCACTACTATAATTACACACATTTTGATGCATCCCTTACAAGACTGTGACTGACCAATTTGGAAAATTGGATCATACATCCTGTGTCACAAAGCAACTCTTATGAACTTTAGAAAGATTTAAATAACACTGTGTAATCTATCTGTGTATGATGCACAATAAATTTTAAAACTCAAAGCAAGCAAATAATTGGTAACTACACGGAGATTAAGATTAAGCAACTTTTTACTGAATGACGAAAGGGTCAAAGAAGAAATCAAAAATGAAATACAGAAATTCTGAAATTAAATGAGAATAGACATGCAGCACAATAAAAACTCTGGCAGACATTGAAAGCATTCTTGTGAAGGAAATTTATAGTTTTTCAGTGCTTGCATTAAGAAATAAGAATGGCAACAAATAAAATACCTAGCTATACAGTTCAAAAATATGGCAAAACAGTAATAAACAAAGCCAAACCAGGTGAAGCCAAGGAATAATAAAAATCAGAGTAGAAATGAACAAACTGGAAGTAAAGAAAACAATACCAACAAATCTAAGAGCGGGTTCTTTGAGCAAGAATAACAGACTTGTGATCAATGATCAAAAGAAAGAAATGATGCAAATAACAGAATGAGGAATACAGGAAAAACTTATAAAAACAAACTGAGTTTAAGATGGTAATACTTTAAAAACCCATATCTCCTTAATCTGGCAAATCTAAAAGAAATGAATAAATTTCTAAATGCATCAAAACCACCAAAGCAGAACAAACAAGACACTAACAATATGAATAGACTCATACAAATAGGACTGATACAGACCCCCTGAAGTTGGGTATCAGTGAGGTGGCCTCAGCAATCCATGGGGCCTCTAGTAGTGGATCAGTATTTATCTCTAGTACACAAATGGATGTTGAGAGCCCATTCCACATAGAAGGATACTCTCTCAGCCTAGACACATGGGGGAGGACCTAGGCCCTGCTCCAAATGATGTGACAGACTTTGAAGATCCCCCATGGAAATCTCACCCTCCCTGGGGAGCAGGAAGGGAATGGGATAGGGGGTCGAATGGGGGGCAGGGAAGGAGAGAAGGGAGATGGAACTGTGATTGACATGTAAAACAAGCTTGCTTCTACTTTAAATAAAAAAAAATAGAAAAAATGCCCTCATTTAAAAAGTAATAAAAACCTTTCTCGGGGAAAAAAAGTCTAGGATCAGATGAATTTACAGCAGAATTCTTGCAGACACTCAAACATTCAGAGATCTACCACCAATACTTAAACTATTTTAAAAGAAAGACAGATTGAGAGATGGAGAGAAGGAGGGACAGAGGGAGGGATGGAGGGAGGAAGAGACAGAGGAAGGGAAGAAATAGAAGGAGCATTCCTAAAGTCCTTCTATGAAGTTAATACCACTATACTAGAACCATGTAAAGGCACATGCACACGCACGCACGCACACACACACACACACACACACACACACACACACACATACACACACACACAATTTCAAAATTTCAGGCCAACTACATGCCAACAACCCTGTTAATCATAGATTCAAAGATCCTTAATAAAAATATTTGCAAAATGTATATACACATACATCACAAAAGTTTTTCACCATGACCAAGATGACTTTAACCCAGAAATGCAATATTAGTACAATACAAATCAATAAATGTCATAAGTCATATAAGTGGTTTGAAGGACACTCTACACTATCACATCAATACATCCAGAAAAGGCCCTTTACAAGTTACAACATGACCTCATGATAAAAGTCCTAGAGAATAGTACGAGAGAAAACATATCTCAAAAAAATCTATACATGAAAAACCAATAGCCAACATCATAGTAAATAGAGGAAATCTGAAGCAATCCCACTGAAATCAGGAAGAATACAGTACTGTTTATTCTCTATATATCATTTCAATATTGTGCTACTAGCTGGATCAATAAGACAAGATACAGAAATTAAAAGGATACAATAGGAAAAGAAGTCCCCATTTCTTCTTCCTCATATATATAAAATATAAAATATCCCCAAAATTCTACCAAAAAACTTCTAGAAAGAATTGATTTCTGCAAAGTGGCAGGATACCAAATTACCTTCCCCATACAGGTTGGATTATTTTCATGAAATTTTCATTCTATGAAAGGGCATTTACAGATTCAGTATGATTCCATCAAAATCACCATAAAATTCCTTACAGAAATAGAGAAAAATTATCGTAAAGTTCTTTTAAGTTCTTAGTCAGTGAAATCAGAGAGACTTCACAAATATCATAGGCTATAGCTGCTGCCATTGACTGCCTCCTAGACGTAGAATGTAACCCATTATTGCTGAAGACACCATGCAGTTAAGACACAAAGCCCATAGATTCTGAGCTTGATCTGATCTGGAAATCTCCTTCCTGGGCACTAGCTTCCATAGTGCCAGATAATTAGGGAAGGGACCAATAGCCCTATTCAGCTATGATGTCTATGAATTACAATGACCAGCACATCACACAAACCATAAATGTGTACCCATAAATTGGTGGTAACCACCATCTTTCTAATAGGACTAAAGAACCACTTAACAAGAAGGAAATCGGGTCTGGCACCTAGTAGGAATGCTAGCTAACTTCTTGTGGTTAGTGATGTCGTAGATCTTGAAGGACAGCTTACTAGTGCTGTTCTGCTAAATGAGCATCATTCCTAGCTCCATTGTAAATACTTAGTCCCATGCCCACTGAAGTGTAGCTCTCACACCTCACCAAAAATAAGTCCATATAAATAAATAAATAAATGGATGAATGAATAAGTAAATACAATGTTTTTTTAGATGGAGACCTTTTCAGAAACCTTGAACCAATCAAAATGAAGAGAACAAGTAGCTGTTTGGTGCCCAGCCGAAACTGACACATCTAAAACACAACATTATGTTTTCCACACAACATTCTCTATATAACCCATAGAATATCTAAAAGTAAAGCCAGGAAGCAGTTTTCTAGCAGGCTTATGCTGTGTTAAAGGCCACTAATTCATTTAGCTTATTAAAATCATTATAGTGAATACTTGAATATTTTCTGGTATGTGCAGAAGTTTCCCAAACTTCTCATCAGGTATCTTCTTTGATCATACTTGCCCTGCCTCCCTTTGAGCCTTACAGCTCCTACATACCCACAACACAGACTGAATTCAAGTCGTTGTGTTTGTGTCATAGGACATGCCATAAATAACTTTGGCTCTAAAGTTGTGTTGAACATGAATAAATGGAGAGACCATCTGAGAATAAAATGAGAGTTTGAAACTACAGAAAAATTACTCTTGAAGAAATAGGCAGTTAGAATCATAACCATTACAATTCACCAGGTGATATGTCAGTGTATAGGGAATCCAAGTTAGAGATAAAGCCAGAAGATTTTGAAATAGGAGGAAAGGGCTAACATGAAGAGATGCTGGATTTTTATCAAAGACCATTTCATCATCAATTAGATGATCATGTGATATCTGTCTTTGAGTTCTCGTATGTGGTGAATTACACTTACTAATTTACTTGCATCAAACCATCCATGTATTCCTGGAATTAAGACTGCTTCATTGCTGGGCATGGGTGGCCCATGCCTTTAATCCCAGCACTATCAAGGCAGAGGCAGGCAGATCTCTATGAGTTCCAGGCTAACCTGGTACACACAGAGAGTTCCAGGACAACCTCCATAGCAATACAGAGAAACCCTGTCTCGAAAAAAACAAAACAAAGCAAAAAGACTGCTTCATTATAGTGACTGATCTTTTGGATATGTTCTCAAATTCTATTTCTAAGTATCTTATTGAGACTATTCAATACAATGTTGGTGTTTGGTGTATAATTTTTCATTCTGTTGTTATCTGGTATTAGTATCAGGAAAAAGATAGTGTCTATTCTTGCCAATTTTATCTAGAAGTCCTAGCTAAAGTGATATAACAAAAGAAGGAACTGAAAGAATATAAATAGGAAACAAGATAAAGTAATCCTATTCTCAAATGATATAATTGTATATATGAGAGACAATCCAACAGGAAACTCCTAGAGCTGGTAAACACTTTTAACAAATTGGTAGATCACAAAATTAACATAAAACATCCTGGCCTGCTGCACGTCTAGTGGACCCACCCCAAATGTATGGACACCCAGGAGACTGGCCATACCTCAGTCTTGCCCCCCCCCACTTCCTCCACCCTCTGTCCTGTACTTGAGGTGAGTGTGGGCTCTGCTTGGTCCAAACTGCTGCCATCCCTCCCTTGGAACTTCCTGGGCTTGCTCCACATGTAGAGGACCTGCTCAGGCAGGATGGACCAAATGGAGTCTGGCCACACCTTAGTCTTGGCCCCTCCTGTACCATCTGCCCTCTGCTCTCCACTTGAATCTTGGCCCCCATATACCCTCTACTAGAGTGAGGAGAACACCAGGAGAGGCCTGATCCAGAGTTTCAGACACTGAAGTCTTGACCCACCTTCATCACTAGAGAGGAGAGGGAAAGACTCCATCTGTACCCACTAGAAGAAGGGATGGGAAGACAACAGTATAAAAACACAACAACAGAAAGACCAATTCCACACCATCAGAATCTAGGGACTCTATACCAGAAAGACCTGAACATCACAACTCAGATGAAAGACCTTAACATTTTTTGTGATAATATTAGAGACCGTCAAAAAGGAAAATACCTTAAAGAAATGGAAGAAAAACAAACAAAAATTTCCAGGAAATGGAGGAAAAGACAAACCACATAATTCAAGAACTGAACAAATCTCTTAAAGAATGCAAAGAAAGCCAAGGGAAAAAACAAGTGAAGGAAACAATTCAAACATTCAAGGCTTGAAAGCTGAAATAGAAAAAGTGAAGAAAGCACAGAATGAAGGAATGCTGGAAATAGAAAAGCTGGGTAAATTATCAGGAACTAAGTATAACCAATAGAATACAAGAGATGGAAGAGAGAATCTCAGGGATTGAAGACTCACTAGAGGAAATACAGTTATCGACCAAAGAAAATGTCTAGTTCAACAAATCCCTAACACAAAATATACAGGAAATATGGGACACCTTGAAAGGGCCAAATACTAGGTATAGAATAAGGTGAAGAAATACAGATCAAGGATACAGAAAAACATATTCAAAATAATAGAAGAAAGCTTCCCCAATCTAAAGAAGGATATGCCTATGAAAGTACAAGAAGTTTACAGAACAACAAATAGACTGGGCCACAAAAATGAAGTCTCCTCGCCACATAATAATCAAAACACCAAACATACAAAATAAAGAAAAAATATTAATAAAAGTAAAGGAAAAAGGCTATGCTAGAGAGGATGTGGAGAAAGAGGAACACTCCTGCATTGCTAGTGGGAGTGCAAACTTGTATGACCACTTTGGAAATCACTATGATGGTTTCTATAGAAAAATGGGAATCAGTCTACCTCAAGATCCTGCAGTTCCACTCTTGGGCATATACCCAAAGAATGCACATTCATACAATGATATATGTTCAGCTATTTTCATAGCATCTTTGTTGGTAGTATCCGGAACCTGAAAGCAACCTAGATGCTCCTCATTAGAAGAATGAATGGTGAAAATGTGGTACATTTACACAATGGAATGTTACTCAGAGGAAAAAAAGAAACAATGAAATTTTGAAATTCGCAGGCAAATGGATAGAACTGAAAGAAAACATCCTGAGTAGGTAACCCAATCACAGAAAGACAAGCATAGTATGTACTCACTCATATGTGGATATTAGACACAGAGCAAAAGACTACCAGCCTACAATCCACACCAACAGAGAAACTAGGAAAGAAGGAGGACCCCAAGAGAAAAATTCATGGTCCCCCAAAGAAGGGGAGAGAGACAAGTACCCCTGGGAAAATAAGGAGCATGGGGTTGGGGAGGGGAGAAAGGAGGGAGGTGGGAAGGTTAGAAGAGGAGAAGGGTACAACAAGAAAGATCAGGATGACTGAGACAGGGGAGGAATAGTGGAGGGTAGGAAAGGAGATGCCTTGATAGAGGTAGCCAGTATAGGTTTCAAGAGAGGTCTGGCACTGAAGAAATGTTCGGTGACCCACCAGGATGACCTCAATTAAGAATTTAGTCAGTGGTAGAGAGGCTGCCTTTGATGCGCCTCTCCTATAATGAGACTGATGACTACCTTGGTTGCCATTCCTAAAGCCTTCATCCAGTAGCTGATCGAAACAGAAGCAGGCACACACAACTAAACACTGACTGAGCCATACTCCTGGAATCCAGTTGTGGAGAGGGAGGAGGGATGAGCAAAGGAGCAAAGGCCATGCTGGAGAAACCTGAATAAACAGTTGACCTGAGTGAATGAGAGCACAGAGACCCTAGTCATAAAGCTGGGGAACCAGCATTGGACAGAACTAAGCCCTCTGAATGTGGGTGCAAGTAAGGAGGACTGGGAAGTCTATTGGACATCTAACAGTGGAGTCAGCGTTTGTCCCTAGTGCACAAATGGACCTTGGGAGCCCATTCTCTATGGAGGGATACTATTGCAGCCCAGTTACAAGAAAGAGTGCCTAGGTCCTCCCGCAAATGATGTGACAGATTTGATGATCTCCTGTGGAGGGTTTCACCATCCTTGGGGAGTAGGTGAAGTTGGGTTGGGGGTTGGTAGGGTGCATGGGAGGATGGGAGAGTGAGGGAATGGTGGGGATTGCTGTGTAAAATAAGATTGTTTCTAAAATAAAATAAATAACATAAAATCTATGTAGTGCTCTCTCCACTCTTTTACACTCTCTCCTGTTTCTTCTTCCTCTTCTTACCTCCCCTCTCTCTCATGTCTGTCTCCCTCCTCTCGCTCTCCAACCACTGAAATAAACTATGGCTTGCTCTTAAAAAGTCTATTTAGTATACCACAGCAAAACATACTGAGAAAGAAATCATTGAAACAATATTATTCACAATAGCCCCAAAACAAGCAAACAAATAAATATTAAATTAGGTTAACTGAGAAAGTTAAAGACCTACAAAAAGAGGGGTCAAAATATGGAGATATCCCTCATGTACATAGATTAATAAGATTAGTATTACATCAAAGGAATCCTTATCAAATTCCAACACAATTCTACACAAAAGTTGAGAGAACAATTTTTTTGCTCAATTAAATGATTGCTTAATTGAAAAAATATATGATATTTTTCAAGCATGGTTTTTCCTCCCCTACCTAACTCCATGTCCTTTTATTCTCTGTCTCTTTAGGAAATAGAAAAAAAAAACAAAAACAGGCTAACAAAATATTGAACAAACCTTCCTTTAAATATTGCTTTAAACAGACACTATGACCATGACCATGCTTATTAAGAAAACATTTAATTGAGATTGGTTTACAGTTTCAGAGGTTTAGTTCATTATCATTATGGAAGAGAGCCTGGAGGCATGCAGGCATGGTGGTGAGAGTTCAATATCTTGATCCACAGGCAACAGAAAATAAATCTGTGTCATACTAGTCAAACTTGAGTTTATAAGACATTTAAGCCCACTTCCAGAGTGGCATACTTCCTTCAAGAAGGTGACACCTGCTCCAAAGAGGCCACACCTCCTAATAGTGCCACTCCCTATGAGCCAAGCATTCAAACACATGAGGCTATGGGGGGGCATTCCTATTCAAACCACCAAAATCCAGAATTTTTAAAAGAAGAAAAGTAAAGCACATGAAACACAGAAATGCACAGACACACACAGAAAATGAAACCCATAAATACACAAAATCTGAAACCACACTATACAAGAAGCCATTAAGAGAAAAAATGCTCAAATAAAGCAAAATGAAACAAAAAGTCTATGAAAATACTATTGAATTCGTTTTGTGTTGACCATCTACTACTCATCATGGAATCTACACTTCAGTGTTGCTGATATACCAAGTGTAAGTACTTTGGAAAAAATCTAATTTTTCTTTTGCAAGTGAGTATCAGTTGGAGATAGCTTCTTGACGGGGGATAGGAGCCATGATGACTTCCTTCTCTCAGCATTGTGACCTTTTCTGTCTTGATCTTAAAATTAATACATGCAAATAACCTTGGATGACCAAAATAATCCTAAGTAAAACAAACACTACTAGAGGTATCAACATTCCTTTTCAAGTACTGTCAGAGCCTAGTAATTAAAATGGCATGTTGCTACCACATAAAGGGAATTATCAGTTTAATAGAATTGAGAACCCAGATAAATATCTGTACATCTGTAGCCATCTGATTTTGGACAAAGATACCAAAAATATATAATGGTATAAAGACAACATCTTCAATAATGGTAATGGAAATTCTAGACAGCTGACAGATACACTTAGAAAAATGAGATTTAATCCTTTTCTTTCACCTTGAACCAAAAAAAAACCAAAAAACAAAAAACAAAAAAAACCCTCCAAATGGATTACAGATCTCATGTTAGAGTTAAAACCATAAAAGTTTTAAAGAATAGAGTACTCTTCAGGAAACAGGCTTGTGTAAAGACATTCTAAATAAGAACCTGGTCATGAGGAAGTAGAAGCAAAAATCAACAAGTAGGATATGTTCCACAGGGTGGAATTTTCTGCTTGCTACTGTAATATTGTTCAACCCATGAATGGTGAGGTCATTGAGCCTAGACTGGAACCTGATATTATTGTTTTATTAAATGACTGTGCAATCTAGTTAACTTCTAAACATGTATGTTTATTCCCATAGGTTTGGGATACTCTCAACTTGGTCAGAGAAGCTACATTAAGGTCTAGAAAAGAGTCATTGGTGAGATGCATAACTGGTAAGAGTGCTAAAAATAAGAGACATAAACAGGGCATCAGTATTAGTCACCAACACCACCATAGCTTAAGTAATGACAGAAAGAATGTAAGATCTGAAGGACAGAGAGAAGTACCATGAAATGTCATCTGGGCATGACATGGATGCTGCACTCATGAACTCACAGCTATTTTGTTTACCTCCAGAAGACCTACACAAGATCAAGACAGTTAAATCCTGGCATATATGGGATAAATAATGTCCACACCCAACCCCATATTGAGGATATATTACAAGTTTATAGTAGCTGTGGAAGGATAACCACTTTTTATGGCCACTGTAGACCCTATGTTCCAATTGGTAGTCACATACACATGCTCATATGGGCAGTACTTATTATATTAGTAGGTTATATTAAAAACTGGAAAAAGTTGGGAGAAGGCATAACAGATTATATAGAAGCAGTTGGAGGATGTAATCAGAAATAGAACTGATCATATTTATATCCATTGTATACATGTATGGAGTACTCAAAAGTAAACAAAAGATGTTGTACTGAAGCTTTTTGTTCATTAACCAGAAAGATAGCCTAAGGAATGAAGAAAAAATTGACAACAGTATGTCTGGAAAAGGATTAGTATATAGAATATACAAAGTACTAAAACAAAAACTGAACAGAAGAAAACTGAACAGAAATAAAAAAGTGATCTAATTTTAAAAGTGTGTTATGGAACTGAACAGAAAATTTTCAAACGAATAAATAAAAATGACTAAGAAATATTTTAAGTGTCTAACCTCATTAGTCTTCAGATAAATGAGAAATAAATTGCTTTGAAAATTTATCTTACCCCAGTCAAAAATGCAGTGTTAGGAAAATAAATGGTGATACACAAATATATGTATATAGACATACACATATAAAAAGTTTAGAGATACCCAACAGGGGTATAATGCTAATACGAGAAAACATGGAATGTCTAACAAAAGGTTCAATGACAGCTGTGTGACAACTTCTCCTGAGTTATTGGTCAGGGGAGATCCTAGAGATCCTTCAAAATAATGCAGGATATTGACATTGTTCTTGATTTCCCACCAGAACTTGTTGGTAAGGCCATATTCGTGAATACATCATACACCTTTGCTGTTGGAGTTAAATAAATTACACTTCTACTGAGATGGAAGTTTGTTTCGTGCTGGGCAGCTTTCATTATACTGAACTATGAAGGCTGTTGGGGAAGAAAATTCATCAACAGTCTTAATCATTTGAAACTCACAAGCTACAATTATGACTAGGCCAGCAATATCTGGCTATTGGTACATTAGTGGCATAGATACTGTAGGAATAGTCAACTACCCTCTGACTGAATGTAAGGTATGCCCCACAGGGGGAAATCCATGCCTGGTACATTAACTCTAGCCAAGAATCCATGTATAGAGGGTACATAAGTTCCACTGGTGAGTCTACTACTATTACAGCACAACAAAAGGAAAAGTTAATAAATGGATATTACAGTTTGATAAGGGCATGATGTGATTTTGTACAGTGGGGGTGACAATATATAACAACACTGTGATGCAACTTTCAAAAAGCTAAAAGAAAATACTTTGTGCTTTGCTATAAAGAAATGATAAACATTTGAGGACCTAAGCATATTTAACATGATTGAAACATAAATACTTTACAGTGTATACATGTGTTAAAATATCATTCTAACATCATTCATGTTTATAAAAGCTGAAAGATGTTTTGGGTGAATTGTTGGACAAACAGTACATTTTAGTTTTATAGGATGATCTATGGCTCAACATAATGATTGCATTAAAAACAATTACAATTCGTGAGAATTGCTCAGTAGATTTTAAATGTTCTCACCACAAAAATAGCTATATTACCTAGTATATGTGCACATCAGCTCAATTTACCCATTCCATTATGTGTGCATATTTCAAATATTATATTGCATATAATGAAAATATAACTTTTGATCAAGTAAAAGTAAATAATTTTGATAAAAATAGTATTACAGAATTTTTCTGTCAAATAATGCACAATAAACGATTGTTTCTGTCCTTTAAAGTGTCTAAATCATGTAATGGAAGGTACAAACATGTTCATAAAAGGGCTGTGAATGCTAAACTGGGGATTGATTTCATTTGTCTCTTGATAGAGACTAATAGCAAAACTTTTGATGCATAAATCTTTTCCCCTGTGGTATATATACTCCCACATTCCATAATTCCTCTGCTTCTGATGTCAAGATGACAAGATCCAGCTGTGCAAGGCTACCTGTTATTCAGGGTTCAATAACCCTGGAGGCATACTGTAGAGAGAGTAAACATACACATTAACATTTTACTTGTAAGCATTTCTCATGATGGGTGTATGGAAAAAATGGAAAAAAACAAAGAGTAATTATTAGTTGTTGTTTGGGTTCATAACTGGTGGGATCGCCATGAGCTAAGACACACACACACACACACACACACACACACACACACACACACAAACAATGTTAATTTCCAAAAATTTTCTGGATGTTGATTTTTACTTTCCTGTTACTCATCAATGCCATTTCAGATGGAATCACTGTGATCTTGTAAATTTAGTGATGTACTAAGTCAAATAACTTATGTGTTAGTTACAGAATTAAGAGATTATAAAAAGAAAAATTAGGTCCCTCCAGCTGCATCAGGTAAACAGGCCGGCTTCCCGGCCTGTGTTCCAAGCCTGCAGATCGCCTGGGAACTGCACAGAGCTCCCAATCCCGGCGGGAGCCAAGCACCCCAGACTGACTTGCTAGCACCCATCAAAAGGGAACTCTGGTCCCCAGACCAGTAAGGGGCTCTTACTGCACCCACTAGAAGAAGAGATTGGAAAGAGACAATACAAAAACACAGTCAGCAACAGAAAAACAAATATGACTCCACACCAGCAAGACCCCAACATTCCAATGCGAAGGAAGCAGAAGAGAACGACCTTAAAAGCACTTTCATGAAAATGATAGAGGCCCTAAAAGAGGATATTGGAAAATCCCTCAAAGAAATGGAAGAAAAAACAAACCAAAAAATGCAAGAATTGGAAGAAAAAACGAACCAAAAAAGGCATGAAATGGAAGAAGAAATGAAGCAAAAAATGCAAGAAATGGAAGAAAAAACAAAGCAAAAAATGCAAGAATTAGAAGAAGAAACATACCAAAAAAGGCAGGAAATGGAAGAAGAAACAAAGCAAAAAATGCAAGAAATGGTAGAAAAAACACAGCAAAAAATGAAAAAAATGGAAGAAGAAACGAACCAAAAAAGGCAGGAAATGGAAGAAGAAACAAAGCACAAAATCCAAGAAATGGAACATAAAGCAAACCAAAAAATGCAAGAAATGGAAGAAAGAACAAACCAAAAAGTTCATAAAAGGCAACAAATGGACGAACAGATAAACAGAAAATTGCAAGAAGCAATGCAAACGCTGCAAGGGTTGAAAACTGAAATAGAGACATTAAAAAAAAACACAATCTGAAGAAAGGCAGAAAATAGAAAAGCTGGACAAACAGTCAGGCACTACCAATACAAGCATTACCAACAGAATAGAAGAGATGGAAGAGAGAATCTCAAGTGTTGAAGATAGACTAGGAGAAATGGATTTATCAACCAAAGAAAACCTTAAATCCAACAAATCCTTAACACAAAACATCCAGGAATTATGGGACACCATGAAAAGACCAAACCTAAGAATAATAGGTATAGAAGAAGGAGAAGAAATCCACCTCAAAGGGGCAGAAGGCATATTCAACAAAATCATAGAAGAAAACTTTCCCAACCTTAAGAAAGACATGTCAATGAAGGTACAAGAAGCCTACAGAACACCAAATAGAGTGGACCACAAAAAAAATCCCCTTGCCCCATAAATAATCAAGACCCCAAACATACAGAATAAAGAAAGAATATTAAGAGCAGCTAAGGAAAAAGGTCAAGTAACATATAAAGGCAGACCTATCAGAATTACACCTGATTTCTCCATGGAAACTCTGAAAGCCAGAAGGTCCTGGATAGATATTCTACCTACACTAAGAGACCATGGGTGCCAGCCCAGACTACTATACCCGGCAAAGCTCTCAATCACTATAGACAGAGAAAACAAGATATTCCATGACAAAACTAGATTCAAGCAATATGTGTCCACTAACCCAGTCCTACAGAAAATTTTGGAAGGAAAACTCCAACCCAAGGAAGCTAACTACAACCAGAAAAACATAAGCATTAGAGAATCCCTCTCTACCAACAGCCAAAAGAACAAAGGGGTGAAATTCCACCCATAATGCCACCAACAACAACCATCGCAAATCGAAGAAGGATGAGCAATCAATGGTCATTAATATCCCTCAATATTAATGGCCTTAACTCACCCATAAAAAGACACAGACTAGCAGAATGGATTCGAAGACAGAACCCTTCCTTCTGCTGCATACAAGAAACACACCTCACCCTCAAACACAGACATTACCTGAGAGTAAAGGTTGGGAAAAATTTTTCAATCAAATGGACCCAAGAAACAAGCAGGGGTAGCAATCCTAATATCTAACAAACTAGAGTTTAAAATAAAATCAATCAAAAGAAATAAAGGAGGTCATTACATACTCATCACAGGTGAAACCCACCAAGATGAAGTGTCTATCCTGAACATCTATGCCCCCAATACAAAGGCATCCACATTCGTTAAAGAAACATTATTAGAACTTAAATCTCATCTAAAGCCCCACACAGTTATAGTGGGAGATTTCAACACACGACTCTCACAACTAGACAGGAATACCAGACAGAAACTCAACAAAGAAGCAAAGGGTCTAATAGAAGTAATGACCCAACTGGGATTAACAGATATCTATAGAACATTTCATCCACATAAAAAAGAATATACCTTCTTCTCACCACCACATGGAACCTTCTCAAAAATCGACCACATACTTGGCAACATATCAAACCTCAGCAGCTACAAAAAAATTGGAATAACTCCATGCATCTTATCAGACCACCATGCCTTAAAATTAGAATTCAACAACACAAATTGCAGAAAACCTACAAACTCATGGAAATTGATTAATGCTCAACTGCACCATCCCTGGGTCAAAGAGGAAATAAAAAAAGAAATTAAAGACTTCCTCGGATTCAATGAGAATGAAGACACAACATACCCAAACCTATGGGACACCTTGAAAGCAGTGCTACGGGGGAAGTTCATAGCACTAAGTGCTCACATGAAGAAACAGGAAAACAGTTATACCAGAGAATTAACATCACAGCTAAAAGCTCCAGAACACAAAGAAGCAAACTCCCCCAGGAGGAGTAGACGCCAGGAAATAATCAAATTGAGGGCTGTTCACTCTCTCCATACCTTTTCAACATGGTACTTGAAGTTCTAGCTATTGCCATACGACAACAAAGGGGGATCAAGGGGATACAAATTGGGAAGGAAGAGGTAAAACTTTCACTGTTTGCAGACAATATGATAGTTTACATCAATGACCCAAAGAACTCTACCAGGGAACTCTTACAGCTGATTAACACCTTCAGCAAAGTGGCAGGCTACAAGATCAACTCAAGAAAGTCAGTAGCCCTATTATATACAGATGATAAAAGGGCTGAAAGAGAAATCAGAGAAACATCACCCTTTACAATTGCCACAAACAACATAAAATACCTTGGGGTAACACTAACCAAACAAGTGAAAGACCTGTATCGTAAGAACTTTGAATCTTTAAAGAAAGAAATTAAAGAAGCCCTCAGAAAATGGAAAGATCTCCCATGCTCTTGGATAGGTAGGATCAATGTAGTAAAAATGGCAATCCTGCCAAAAGCAATCTACAGATTCAATGCTATCCCCATTAAAATCCCAGCACAATTCTTCACAGACCTTGAAAGAACAATAATCAATTTTGTATGGAAAAACAAAAGACCCAGGATAGCCAAAACAACCCTGTTCAACAAGGCAACGTCCGGAGGCATCACCATCCCTGACCTCAAGCTCTATTATAGAGCTATAGTCCTGAAAACAGCTTGGTATTGGCACAAAAATACACAGGTAGACCAATGGAATCGAATTGAGAATCCGGGTATTAACCCACACACGTACGAACATCTGATCTTTGACAAAGAAGCTAAAAGTATACAATGGAATAAAGAAAGCATCTTCAACAAATGGTGCTGGCATAATTGGAGACTGGCATGTAGAAGAATGCGGATTGATCCATGTTTATCGCCATGCACAAAACTTAAGTCCAAATGGATCAAAGACCTCAACATAAATCCAGCCACACTGAACCTCATAGAAGAGAAAGTAGGTGGTACCCTTGAACGAATTGGTACAGGAGACAGCTTCCTGAACATAACACCAGTAGCACAGACAGTGAGATCAACAATTAATAAATGGGACCTACTGAAACTGAGAAGCTTCTGTAAGGCAAAGGACACAGTCAGCAAGACACAAAGGCAGCCCACAGAATGGGAAAAAATATTCACTAATCCCACATCTGACAGAGGGTTGATCTCCAAAATTTACAAAGAACTCAAGAAGCAAGTCTCCAAAACAGCAAAGGACCCAATTAAAAAGTGGGCTGCAGAACTAAATAGTTTTCAATAGAGGAGTCTAAAATGGCCGAGAGGCACTTGAGAAAGTGCTCAACATCCTTAGCCATCCGGGAAATGCAAATCAAAACAACTCTGAGATACCATCTCACTCCTGTCAGAATGGCTAAAATCAAAAACACCAATGACAATTTATGCTGGAGAGGATGTAGTGAAAGGGGGACACTCCTCCATTGCTGGTGGGAGTGCCAACTGGTTCAGCCACTTTGGAAATCAGTATGGAGATTCCTCAGAAAAATGGGAATAAACCTACCACAAGACCCAGCAACTCCACTCTTAGGCATATACCCAAAAGATGCCCATTCATACAACAAAGATGTCTGTTCCACTATGTTCATAGCAGGTTTATTTGTAATAGCCAGAACTTGGAAGCAACCTAGATGTCTCTCACCCGAAGAGTGGATAGAGAAAATGTGGTACATCTACACAATGGAGTACTATTCAGCAGAAAAAAATAATGGAATCATGAGATTCGCAGGCAAATGGATGACACTAGAAGAAACCATCCTGAGTGAGGTAACCCAGTCACAAAAAGAGAAACATGGCATGTACTCTCTCATATATGGATTTTAGACATAGATCTGGGGAGTGCCAGCCTACAATCCTATGGCCAGAGAGTCTGGGAAACAGAAACTACATTTAGTGGTTGGTTAAGTACTGAGCTGAACTCAAGAAAGCCAGTATCAGAGAGGGAGGACTGATGATCAAAGGGATTAAGACTGGGCTGGTTTAACCCCCAGAAACAGCTGACCAGACAAAGGTTAACTCTTGAATCCCAGGCATCAGCCTGGGAATCCAGCATGGGACTGATCAAGACCCCCTGAATCTGGGTGTCAGTGAGGAGGCCTAGGTAATCTATTGAGCCTTGGGCAGCAGATCAGTACCTATACCAAGTATACACACGGACTTTGGACTCCCATAGAACAATGTGAGGTGCACTCTCACCCTGAACTCTTGGGGAAGGGTCTAGGCCCTGCCCTATATGAAATGACAGACTATGGACACCCCCATGGAGGGCCTCACCCTCCCTGGTGGAATGAGGGGATAACGGGGGGGGGATAGGGGAGGGGACGGGAGGAGGGGAGGGAAAAGCAGAGGGACCTGGAACTGACTTGTGAAGCAACCTTGTTTATTTATCTAAATTTAAAAAAAAGAATAAAAAAATCATTATTGATTAAAAAAACAAAAAAAAGAAAAATTAAGGCATATGAGCTGAATTATATGAAAAGAGCAAGCAACACAGGTAAATATGAACTTTATAAGGATAGAAATTGTGTTCAAAATAAGCAGAGAAAATATGTAATATCGAACAGAAGTAATTTTAAATGAGTGTTTAGCAACCATATTTTGTGAACCTCCAACAAAGTACACTTACACATATGACTTCACCTCTCTGCTCAAAACTGTGTTTGGGCAAAGAATGATTAAGATAAGAAAGAAAAACTCCAAGGGGATTATATGAAGAATGAGTAATACATGAGTCAGGACCCTTACCCTTACACTGAGATACCCTTGGTGTCACCAAAGCACTGGGATTCAGACAGACCAAATTAATTCATGTGAACTTTGAGAGATAATAGTGCATCTTTGTCAATTAAAAGTTTTATACAATTAATTTTTTGGTATCTAGTAAATCATGCAAAATAAACATACTGGTAAATATCCCAGTTGCTTCAAGGTGCTAACAAGACACTGGGTGTGTAAAGTAAACTATGCAAATGAATCCCTTACCCCTCCCTTTCTCTTTATCTGTCATTTCTCCTTCTTTTGAAACCCCTGAAGTTGTATATTTACAGATAATAACAGAGAAAAAGAGCTGGGTTCCTCTCTCTACTTTGAAGCCTTAAAATAAAGGAAAGTAAAGTTCAGAGAGAGAAAACTCACTTCCTGTTTATGTGATAAATGGCATTAGTAAATGCCACAAGAATACAGAACTGACACAGATCAGGTCTCTGATGTCTGTGACTCACATTGCACTGACACAAGTGAGCAAATCACAGAAGAGACGTGGAAAATTACATCCCCCGAATCACGGAAAGACGCAGAGCATCTCTAAGTTACAACACATTTAAAATTTTGACTTTTGTGTGTTTGAAACTATGAAAACTCTTTGAGGTCCATTATCCTTCCATTTTCCCCATCCTCTCTCACTTCTATTCTGTAGGTTTCTGACTTCCATCCTAAAATCCTGAAAGGGTTATTTGACACCTGTTACATTTTATCTTGCTATTTCCTCTTTACTCTTTTCCAGGAAAGTTCTGGAAAGACTATTCACCACATAATCACATATCAGCATAGTAATTAAACACATGGTAAGGTCTGCAGGATTCTATTAGAGGCTGTTCTCATGTGTGTAAGTAGCTCTTGAATGTCTTCACTAACTTTCTTGTTGGAGCCTACATCTTATCTGATCTACACATCTTGCAGTTTCCATTCATGTTCTGGAATGAATATTGTTAAAATTATGATAAAAGTGGAGCTGCTAAATATATATTCATGTTTTCTTTGTTCAAAGGACCTACAACAGAGAAGTTTCTGTAAGATGGAGCTCATTCTCCTGCTTCTGTTATTCTCATGCTGAAAGTAGGTGTTATCATACTTAGTAAGCACTATATTTCGTGGGAAACAGGGTAGTCTAACTTACTTGATTCAGGGTATTTTGGTCATTAAGTTTCATGAAATTAATATGTCATAATAATAAATTCCAGACTAAATAACATCGATGTCTAGAAGACTATCCTGAAACCATGTGCATGACCATGAATCCTAGTGTTAACTATTATTAGCCTGATAAATAAGTTACAGTCAGGCAGCTATAAGGACAGAATGAAGAAAATACTTGACCATGTAATAACTTCTTTTTAGACCCTGTTATATTTGGCAAATAAAAATTCACAGCTAGAAATAAACTTTGGATTGCTTATGAAGCTACTTCTTCTGAAAAAAAAAAAGAGAATATATCTTACCAATCTTTTACTTTCTTGAGTTACCAAAAGAAGTGAAAAAGCAAAATACACCATAAGTAATTCATTTGAAACCTACAAAGTTGTATCCTTGAAGCTAAGATCTTCAAATAAATATTAATTCTATAAATAAGTTAGAGAACATATTATCTACATAAACTGAAATGGCAATCCCATAACTTCATAGTCTTAGATTCCTTTGACCATGGTAAAAATTATCAAGAACCACAGAGGTCTCTGTTTATACATGATAAAGTCACTATATTAGAAGTTACATTTGTGTAAATAATTGTGTTATCTAAAACCTCAGGCAAGACAATGGGAAAGGTGAATAACATCTTAGTATTACTAGGAAAATAGTTTGACCTCAGCCTTCACGTAGTTAGATATGCAGGAATCTCAGGGTAACCTAGGCAGTATTTTGAGAATTGCTGAAACAGATTTAATGAATGTATCCATGCTTTCAAGTATGCTAATATATTTTGTAAATTCATATAACACTATTTAAATATTGAAATACCATACAGAAAACATTACAACAGGTGTCAACTGTTTATTGTGTTTTCTTCAGGACCCTGCAGCTTCTTAAAACAAAAATGTGATGATTCTTTATTTAAAATTTCTCTTTAGAGGCAAAGCTGTAAGGACTTCTTTTAAATTTTGTAATTTCCTTGGGCTCCTACAGCATCAAACTTGTGAATTAAATATTTACTAAGAAATATATAGCAAGATGGTGTTATGAATTATGTATCATTTCTAGAATGGGTTCTATTAAAATATCAACTGTACATAATTGAACAATAATATATAAAAAGATATTAACTTAGAGTTTATGCAATGCACAAAGCACAGATGTAGTCATAAAAGTCTGTGCTAACACTTTAATCCTCCAGAGTTTCACCATTGCTGTTTAAAGAACCATTGAACTAAATGACTCATGAGAGGCAGAACAAATTGATATAGCACACATATATGGAAACACAGACATTCACAAAAACAGACAGACACACAGACAAGGATACACACACACACACACACACACCTCCAATATCATCTTTAACACTGAACTAAAGCTCTGCTGACATTTCTAAGCAATTTTATGAAATGAAGAGGATTACACAGTATCACCAGCTAATGTTTGAACTCATGATCCCATTGATCTTTTCAATATGGTGACTTTACGTCATATCTCAATAAGCAATTTATCAGAGAGCTAAAACAGAAGGTACTTTGTCAAGATACATGGAAAAGCACAGAGTAAGGCAAAAATATGACATTGCTATCACTGTACATAAAATAAAACAATTATGAGTTCCTTACATAGTAAAGGCTGAATTTATTTTTGTCCGTTTGTCATTTGTGAAGTCTAACAAGTCACAAGACACACCTACCCCACTTCATGTCACTTTCATTATGATATTATTGATCTAAATCTTTCCTTTGTCTTTGTTCCTTGCATTCAATTAAATCAAATGAATGTGTACCAAACAAAAGTCGTATTAATATTTATAATATGAGAATCAACCATGGAATCATAAAATTAGTAACAGAACCAAACAACTTCCTATGTGCTTAATATTAGAAGATTCACATTCATACAACAAGGACATCTGTTCCACTATGTTCATAGTAGCATTATTTGTAATAGCCAGAACTTGGAAACAACCTAGATGCCCCTCTAATGAAGAGTGGATAGAGAAAATGTGGTACATTTACACAATAGATTACTGTTCAGCAGGCAAAAACAATGGAATCCTGAAATTTGCAGGCAAATGGATGGCACTAGAAGAAACCATCCTGAGTGAGGTAACACAGTCACAAAAAGAGAAACATGGCATGTACTCTCCCATATATGGATTTTAGATATTGATCTGGGGAGTTCCAGCCTACAATCCCATGGCCAGAACCTTTATTCAATGGCTGATGGAAACAGAAGCAGACTCCCACAGCTAAACATTGAGCTGAACTCAAGGAATCCAGTGACAGAGAGGGAGGACTGATGATCAAAGGCATTAAGACTGGGCTGGTTTAACCCCCAGAAACAGCTAACCTGACAAGGGTTAGCTCTTGAATCCCAGACTGATGGCTGGGAATCCAGCATGGAACTTATCAAGACCCCATGAATGTGGGTGTCAGTGAGGAGGTCTAGGTAATCTACTGGGCCTTGGGTGGTAGATCAGTATTTATCTCGGATATACAAATGGACTTTGGGGACTCATCCAACAATGAGAGATACACTCTCACCCTGAACTCTTGGGGGAGGGTCCAGGCCCTGTCCTTGGTGAAACGACAGACTATGGACACCCCCATGGAGGGCCTCACCCTCCCTGGGGAAATGAGGGGATACTGGAGGGGTTGGTAGGAGCGCATGAGAGAAGGGAGGGAAAGGGAGAGGGACCTGGAATTGACATGTGAAGCAATCTTGTTTCTAATTTAAATTTAAAAATAAAAATAAAAAATAAAGTAAACTTCACTGGGAATATAAAACAACATCTAGACACTCACTGCACTCAAATAATTTAAGTTGTAGTTAAATAGATAAGGTGGCCAGAAATAATAATGCAAAGTAATTTATACAAGGTAGCATTTTATATTATAATACAAGATAATATATTGCTTTTACCAGATAGATTTATACATACATTATAATAACACAATAATAACTTATCTTGCATATAATATAGATGAGATAGTACATAAAATTGTAAACTACTACAGAAATAAAACTAGTAAATGGAATAAGGAGAGCGATGTCAGCAGCAGTGGTGATGAGTGTCTCTAGGAGGCATGATTGCTGGTGTTTTGTGATGAGCATGAGAAGGATAGCAAATGAGCAGGGTCTTTTCCTTTCTTTCTTTAAATTACTTCTTAATTGACTCTTTGGGAGGTTCAAATCATACATCCCAATTCCACTCACCTCCTGGTTTCCCCAGTATCTCCTCATCCCTGCCATGCATCCTCCCCCCTCAGGAAAAAATTAAAATAACCGAGAAAACAAAAACAAAAACAAAACAAAACCCACAACAACAGAAAAATCTCTTTGCTTCTCCTTCTTTCCTGCTTCTCCAACACCTCTTCATTCATCCTGGTGGTAAGGGAGGCGCCAGTGAGCCATACAGCACACCTCTTTGTCCCATCAATTTTTCTGGCAAATGTCTATTGCAATGAGTCACTAATCTGGTTCAAGGCCACTGGTTTCTGGTATACCATCATCATTGCAGTCTCACCAGAACTCCTCTGGCATATCCTGTGGCTGCCACAAGTCTTGGAGAACCCTTCACCAGATTCTCTTGGAGACCTTGTGGTTATTGTTCCACAGGACGAGCCCCTTCACCAGATCCACCAGGTCCTACATGGGGTTTACGCTAGGGTGGGTCAACCCAAAGCCTAGGTGTGGGCCTGAATAGCAGTCAAGCTAGTCAGTCGGGCCCCTAGGGACAACCACCTTAGGCGAGTGGGTAGAGTCAGCTCCCTTACGTGCATGCCCTCGGGGTTGGTTCTTTCTCTCCTGTGGTGAGCTGTGGGAGCCATCTCTCCAGCATGCAGTGGCCAGGGCTCTTGTTGCAGTGTCCAGCGAGAGGAGGCCAGTTTTCCCAGGGCCAGCAAAAGGTGTGGACGGATCAGTATGGCCCCTTATTTCATTTCGCATTGTTCCTAAGGCCTCCTGGAGTGACACATGCCACAGACATCCACATAGTCCCAAGTTGTAGCTGGACCATGGACTCAAATATGGACCTTGGCAGCAGCTTGGGCTCCGTAGACATCCTAGCATGGCCTTTTCAAGGGTGCACCGTGGTGAACAAGGAAACTTCATGCAAGCCTTTCCCCTAAACTCAGCACAGCCTGTGCATATCAAAGTTAATTTTTAAAAGCTAGATTGGCTTGTGTCTAGAGGTAAGAGCTCCTCAATCAAGAACTTATAGGTGGCTATTTTCTGTAATACCCATACTGCTGGCTGGAGTCACAGCTTGGTGCTAGTGTTTGCTTACATACAGACAGCTCTGGGTCCGAACCCCAACACCACACACTGCTAAGTGTGTAGCTCTGTCTGTTGCTTCAGTTTGTTGAAATTTTAGGTTCTGCAAGCACATTGATTCAATATCAAATGAACAGTATTGCGCTTATGAAGTGGTATTGGTAGACATCTGAACAAGTGACACCAAATGCCATCTCTCAGGCATGTGTGTGATGAAAGCGGTGGACAATAAACAAACAGGCTAACAAATTGCAAGTTGCAGTAAATGCTCCAAGAAATGTGCATAAAGAAACAAGATGTGGGGCACCTGCTAATTTATAAATTAATATTTTTATGATAATAGAGCTTTTGCCTTGAGCTTTGCATATTCCAGACAAGTGTTCTCCTCTTGAACTGCATCCGCAGCTCTGTTTTTACTTTTTATTTCGATGTAAAGTCTTACAAATGTCTCCAAGTTGGCCTCAAATTCATTGTAAAGCCCCGGTGGATCTTGTGGTCCTCCTGCTCTTAGCCTCCTAGTAACCAGGTTACAGATTTGCAACCCTCAGTCTGTCTCAGTTAAATATTTTATTTTCAATGTTCCAGCAGTTTGAGAGAATTTTAGAATTTTGGATTTTTAATTATCCTTTACCTCTGTTTTTGAAACAAGTATATATGTTAAGTATTATTTAAATATTTCAAATATATATAAATATAAGCCTTATTATAGTTATTTAGTATAGACTGAGTTTTCTTTGAATTAATACACTTGATTCTTACACCATAATGTAGGTCAAAAATAAAACTCTCTCTCTCTCTCTCTCTCTCTCTCTCTCTGTGTGTGTGTGTGTGTGTGTGTATACTGAGTAATCTATGAAAACTGGAAAATATAATGGCTATCCACATATAAAATTCTTCCATAAGAATTCTTCAAGTGGCATCATTGTACAGTACTAAAGAAGGAAACTCCATATAGAAGTTGTTTTGTCTATCTGAGACACAATTATTCAGAGAGGCTTATTGACCCACGCCAGAGGTTAGTAAACAAATAATGTCGTGTAAATGAATCACTGATGTGGCAGCAACTATGATTAAATTGCAGGGGATAGAAGGAGTTGTTGTGGTAACCTTTTCCTAATTAAATGAGACTAAGTAGACATAATGATTCAGCAAGCATGGTCTCAGTCTAGTTACTCTTGCTTTGAGCTCAAAAGACAGAGTCAACCACCTCTGCCCCCCAAAAAATGGGAAAAAATGCAAAAACTTTCACATAGGAAAACTAACTCAAATGGCCAAAGAAGTCTATAGGATAAGGATAGAGAGAGATGATAGATGCCCATGAAAGCCTACATGATAAGGTCTGAAGGAGATGATAGAACAGCAGGCATGGTTTGGTCTTCTCATTGATGCAACCTTGAGATGACGTTGGTGTAACAAGACTGGTACTGAACTCTCAACCTGGGAAGGAATCCATAGAAGCAAAAACTGTTTTGTCTTTATTTGGATCCAAAAAAAAATCTAGGTCTTATTTCATCAAAGCATTTGCAGATTTTGCTTAACCTTAGAGTAGTTTAGCACTATTATAAGCTACTTGATACCTGGTTTCTACCTTACAATGTTCTTAACTAATTAGTGTGGAGCTAGACTTGGACACTGGATATTCTGAAACTCTCCCATGCTGTGAGAACTGGGAAACTATTCTTGAAGATGAAAAGATTCACCTGTTTTGCTGCTGAAAAGCATCCAGCCTGTCCCCAGCTCTGTGTCCTGAAGACTTCTCTTCCAGATTTAGGCAGCCAATTGATAGTTTTCCTAAAGAGGAATGCCTAAGCACCTGTCATCCACACTATTTATTTGACCTATACAATAACTTTGTCTTATGCTTCTTTTATCTTTTTAGCAGCTAAGCTGGGTTTAAACTCACCATCCTCCTGCCTCAGCCTCTTGAGAACTGGGTTTACAAGCCCCTGACAACATACCTTGTTGCCTTTGGTTTGTCAAGGACTGAAGGAACAACTGAAAGAGGAGCTTTATTACTACTCAGAAATAAATAAACTTGGAAGTTATTGCATAATAATTTAATTCTCCAACCATCAGCAAGAATTATAAGACATGTAAGCCTGAAAGGATGGAGACATCTTTTAAACAATAGTTACTTAAAAAATAACCCACATAGGACTACCTATATTAAAAATGCAGTATCTCAATGGAAAAACACTGTCTTAAGACTTTGGGTTTGATGCCACAAACTAGAAAAACCTGGATTATCTGAAGGAAGCCCAAATATAAACTATATACTTAAAGAAATACCATTAGATAATCACTTGTAACTCTCAATGTAAATCCATTTTTCTTGTCAAAATAATCTTATAATATAGGATCAAGGACATTGCTCAGATATATTTAGAATATTTTCTAGGACTAGAGGAATGAATCAGAGATTTGAGTTCTTATTACTGTTGCACAGGATCCTAGTTCAGTTTTCATACCCACACTGGGTACCTGGCAGTGCCTTAACTCCAATTCCAGGGTGCTGCTTCTGCAGGCAGTTGTACATATACAAAACATGCACACACCCGCGGGCACAACAAAAGAATTTAAAGACTTCTTAGCTGTATGTATATGATGTTAAAACTGACCACTTGGAGGTGGGGTGGGGCCTCTTCCATCGGGAAGACCATTTCTCCTGCTTTGACAGTTCCCCAGTTTCCCATAGTTCTTCATCTACGGTTGAGGTCCCACAAGCTTTCCCCCTCCCACAGTGGCATGTTCACTGGTATCACTGCTGTTCAGGTCTTGCTCAGGCAGCTCATGTTGACAAGTATGTCTTATTTATATATTTAGAAAGACATGCACATGCATTCATGCCTCTGTGTGTGTGCGTGTGCGTGTGTGTGCGTGTGTGTGTGTGTGTGTGTGTGTGTGTGTGTGTGTGTGTGTGACAAAGACAGAGTTAATGAATTCGAGACAGAACAAAGGAGTTACATGGAAGGAATTGGAGGGAGCAAACGGACAGTGATTCTCAACCTTCCTAACACTGTGACCCATTAGTATAGTTCCTCATGTTGTGGTGACTCCAACCATAAAATTATTTTCATTGATGTATCATAATTATAATTTTGCTACTCCTATGATAATAATGTGAATACTTGATATTCAGGATATCTGACATTTGAGTCCTGTGAAAGGGTTGTTCATCCCCCAAATGGGTGAAAACCACAGGTTGAGAACCACTGGTTTAGGAGGAAATAATTTAGTTACATAATAATTTAGAAAAAAAGGTATTATAAATAAGACCCTTTTTGCTTTCAAGACAGGGTTTTTCTGTACAGCCTCGGATATTTTGGAACCTGCTCTGAAAAACAGGCTGACCTTGAACTCAGAGATCCTCCAGCCTCTGCCTCTGGAATGTTGGGATTAAAAATGTGAATCATCAGGGCTGGAGAGATGGCTCAGAGGTTAAGAGCACTGTTTGTTCTTCCAGAGGTTCTGAGTTCAATTCCCAGCAACCACATGGTGGCTCACAACCATCTATAATGAGATCTGGTGCCCTCTTCTGGCCTAGAGGCATACATGCAGACAGAACACTATATACATAATAAATAAATAAATGTTTTAAAAAATATGAATCACCACAGCGGTCAATAAACAAGACTTAAAATTTATATTATTTTTCATCATTCTTAGACATGGTAATAGTTTATAGCAATCTCTTCACAAATAATAGATAGAACAAAGTACAAAAGCAAGCATGTTGTCATTTCAAACTACTTAACATTTTGTAACTTAACTTCATTATGTTCTGCAATCAATGAGTATCCAATGTTTCCTACACAATTTGCTTCAATGAATCAGCTTCTTCAGCATGATCTTAGTCTATGAGAGCTGTCTCTTGAAGATCAGGGAGGAAAAGTGGTCCACCCATGTCAAAAACACAAGCAAATAGACAAAAAAGGAAATGGCACAAGTCCCATAATTCTCTTCAAAGGTACACTCCAAAGAACTTCTGACTAAGCCCCACCTCTTAAAGATACTACTATCTTCACAAAATGTCAACCTAAGAACTAAGCCTGGAACACTACGCCAATGGAGAATATCCCAAATCCAAACTACAAAACTCCATGAAGAATTTGATTATGGCCAACAGTTATTGAATTTGAGTATTGCTCATCAAATTACTTTCACTGCATATCTCAAACAGGTGATATTCTAGAAATATTTTAAATGATTAATATATACATGCTAAATAAATACTCAATTTCTGGTTTAGTATATGGATTTTTTGTAAATGACTAAAGTATCAATTTATTTATTGCAACCTATTTTTTCTGAAATGCTACAAATCTTTCCAAAACTTTCATGTTACTAATATAGATATGTATATATGATGTTCCTGGCCCCCAGTTAAAAGGTAGGATGAGATAAGGAGTTCTGTATATTGAAAACAAATATAGAGTTTGTTATGCATGTTGGAAATGTTCTACAGGTCCATTTTCTAGCAATATGGAGACAATTAACATTGTATATTCAATATGTGACTCTTAGGATGGGTGGATGGATGGATGCATGGATGCATGGATGCATCATGGGTATATATTTTTTGCCACAATACAAACTAAAACTGACTAAACTGTTTCTGTCTGAAAGAAAAATGTCCTCTGGTTTACTTAGTTCTTGACTTTCAAAATCTGAAGCACAGTGTGAACTGCTGACCTTCCTAGCCTCAAGGGTGGCCTATAGAAAGCAAAATCAAGTTGAAAGTGTTTGTTGTTGAGAAAAATAAATGTTAGAGGAAGAGGGAGAGGTTAGGCAGAGAGAAATGGGGTCAAAAATGGAGAGCAGAGAAGAAACAATACTTTCCAAAAATATAATATGACAGTGTATTTTAAGGGACTTGAAGAACTGTCACTATTACCACAAAATTGTTGAACTGTCCACAAATACATTTTAACTATTCTTCTGTTTACATTCCTTCAAATTTTATTGAATTGATTGATATTTAAATTAAGCAGACAAACCACTAACTTCACACAGACTATAATCTATGTGGGAGAAGTTACATTACGTATTTATTAGCATGTATGCAAGATGTATGTGCAATGACTCATTTACTTTGGTGTGAAGGTGGAAATCAGAGGATAATTTTGTGGATTGTTTCCACTTACACTTTTTCGGAATTTCTATGAATCAAACTCAGGTCTTCGGGCTTTTGCAACAAAACACTCTTACCTACTGATCCATATTATTGACCCAATAAATGCAATAATTTTAAACTTATATCTGATTTCAGAGGTAAATGCAACCTTCTCTAATATGACTTGATAATATTAATTGAAATAAATTCTAGAAATTAGGCTTTAAATTAGGGAAACAATCAAATGTAAACGTTATAATTATGGAAAATGAAATGGTTGGAACACTGTGAAGATGAGATGAGCATGTCTATAAAAAGGTACCTCAGTCAAAATAGTTTTTCTAATAAAAATAAGAATTATGGCAGTTTAAAAGGAAAAAAGATAACTATACAGCAGAATTTGGATAAAACAATATTCAGTTATGAACCCTAGTGTTTATTATATATATATATATGTATGTATATATATATAAAAGCATTTATTGTATGCTAGAGATTGTGAAAATGCTTTAGACACTCATAAGGATTATAAATTATAAAGGATTTAGTCAATGTTGGATATAAATTAAATGGACTGTGGTGAAAACCTGCTAGCTCACAGAGGTTGAGACCCAACCGGCTGAACTGAACTTTTTTTTGCCAGAAACCCATGAAGAGTGCATCTCTCCAGTCAAAAGACCCAAAAAGAAACTCCAGATCCCTCCCCCCTCCTTCTTGTACATCACAGTATTTTTCTGGCTTCTCTGTACTCTCTATTCATAATTCCTGTCAACCAGCGGCTGATTCCATTCAACGCTGACTTTATTAACACAGTCTCAGGTTTCAGAAAGTAATCAAATATTCCACAACATGTAATTCGCCTAAATTTTTCAAATTATATTCTGGATCATATGAGTATGTCTGGAAGAGACATATACATGCCAATAGATGGTAGAGCTATATATGTGGTAGGATGATACACAGACATATGACAGAGACATGCAAGACAGACATAAAATTATGCATTGCTTTAGTTTTCATATTGCTGTGATAAAAATCTCGGCAAAACAACTTAAGGTAGAAAGGCCTTGTTTTTGTTCATAGTTTCATTATAGTGGGAAATCATAGTAACAGCAACTGGAGACAATTGTTCACATCACATCTGTAATCTGGATTATACAGCAACAAATACGCATGCTAGTGCTAAAGTCACTTTCTCCCCCTCATGCAGTCCAGGATCTTCTATGTAAGGAATAGTGCCATCCACATTAAGCAATTCTTCCAAGATTAATTAGCATAATCAAGACAAATGTCACCAAACATGCCCAGGGCCCAATCTAGCAGATTATTCTGGATGCTGTCAAGTTGACAATATCATATACTTCAAACCATGATTTAGACTCTTTGTTTCCTTCAAGATTATCGACTAGTATATCTCATTGCACCTTAAAAGAAATGTTGACAAACTTCTTGGTTTTATATTTATTTGTATTGAATCTATAATGTATGGTGATGCATAATTATAATTATTGGGTAACAATGATTGTGAATTGTCTCGTTCTTTTGTTTAATTGTAACAAAAATATGTTTTGACACATCTTCAAATTGTTATAACACTTATTATAAGCATTTATTTTTATACCACTAATAGGACAATTTATGGTAAGCACATGGTTCAAGGGATAGCTATTTGTTCTTATTTCCCAGTGAGTTTTCATCTACAGTTTTAGGTTTGCTGCTGCTTGTTGTCTAATTCCATTATTCATTCAAAGCCAACTCTAGAGTCCAGGTAATGCTATCAAACAATTTATTAAAGTGCTATAAATCTAAATAGCATGAAAAAGAAAGGACAATTTGTTTTATACATTACATTATCAGCTAATTTCTTATGGCAGGATTTTAATGAAACCCAATTCAAATAGGCAAAGCTTTAAAGCACTGTGATGAAATAATTGGTGGAAATAAGGAGATCCTGACTCAATTTACTTTATATGTGTAATGCCATGCTATGTAGATACATTTAAAATATTTCGTCATAAATGGAACAACACACTGAAATATTTTCATGTTCAATTAAGACCTTAATTTTGTTTTAAAATGATGAAATAAATGAGTTGTCAATAGATGTAATAAAATGTTGATGTAATTAAAGTTGGATGATAAACACACAGGATCATGTTACTGTGTCACTGATGTATTTGTGCTTTGGCTCTTAATAAAATATTTTTAAATATTTGTCATTTATTTAAAAAGATATTTTTCTCATGTATGCAATTCATCATGATGACACTTTCCTCTCCCTCTATTCCTCCCAGGCGCTCCCATCTTGCCCGGATCCACTCATTTTCTGTGTGTCATTATTGACGAATGGCTTCCAAGAAATAACAACCAAACATGGTTGCTGCTGTGAGGACCAGCTTTCAGCCACTCAGAAATTGAGAAGGAGATCACTCAATTGACTTTTTTATGTGAGAGAATAAAACTTAGTTCTCTGGGACCAGTGAGCAGGGCAACACTTGACTCTCTAGGGAGAGCAATAAAGGGAAACGCATGCACACACACACACACACACACACACACACACACACACACACACTTTAGGGTCTTTCTATAATAACTCTCACACACCTCTTTACTTCCTTTTTTAACCCCTATCAAGCTGTATCCTTGTTGTGTCTTTATTTTTTTTCTTATAATTTATATATCCCAGCAGAATCTTTCAGCCAATATAAAAATTGCAATGTGGCTATATTCTATTTTTATGTGAATGACTGTAATGAATACAAGTAAAAAAATAACATCTTTCCCATTTCCCTGACATCATTAAACATTTTACTTATTAAATGTGAAAAATAAATCATTCTCAAGAACCCACATACATGCATGTCCAAGCAACTTGTTGTAGATTAACAATGTGTAAGCAAGCAAGATATTTTTCTCAGCCAGATTGTTAACTGGTAAGCTGAATTTTGCAGTTACAAAGAATGGATCAATCATTTTATTATTTATCTCAAGATATAATCTTATAAAAATCCTAAAAGAATCACAAATATAAACTTTTATACATGAAAAACATATCTACTTAAATCCTCAGGGTGAACACTCATTTGATAACATATTTTTATATCATGAAGCTGAGTGCAGAAATGGATACAAGGAATTAATCATTACCTTTGATCACCAACCCATCCTAACAATAAAGGTATGTTAGCCAGCAATAGCCAGGCTGTCATTGTTTCTGTTACCTGACCTCAATGAGTCCCTCACTCAACTATTAAAGTGTGGCTTTCTACACTTTTAATTGTTCCCCAACATCTTCTACCTCAAAGTGATTGACAAAAACATCTTAACCTAACCTGAAGTCATGAGTTAAAGCTGTATTTCTGCTATAATGCACACTGACACCCATGAACACGTTTCCCAATACCTAACTTCTGAGATTCAATTGCTTTTCTTAATCATTAACCTAAACCACGGTCAAGAGAAACTCACAAGTCCTAGCTATATGACACTTCTTTGTTTTTATTTTCTATCATCTGTTGTCCTTGCTTTTTCAAGGGTGGGATCAACACTTTAAACAGTACAATTTAAGAGGAAATCATCTTCAAAATAACCCACAGGTAAAATTACTTAGAACAGGATATTTCCATGAGATGTAAAGGCAGTGGGAAATCCACTCACACCTTTTCACACTATGTCAGATACCAGAGGAAAATTGAACCTGCAAACATGTAAAGGCACTGCAGCAGCAACAACAGATGTTCTGGTGCCAAAGCCATTGGGAACTTGCCTATACAAGATTCACCCAATCATTGCCACCTGCTGCTCCTTTGACACAGCAATTGGCATATGACAAAATAAAAAAACATAAGATAAACAGAAACTATCACATTGAGGATGGACAAGGCAACCCAACAGAAGGAAAAGATCCCCAAGAATAGGCAGAAGAATTAAAGACCATCCCCCTTTTCTCACAGTCAGGACTAAACATAAAATACTAAGCTAAAAGCTATAATATATACACAGAGGATCTAGAGTAGACCCTAGTAGACTTGATTCTTGTTTCTTCAGTCTATGTGAATTTATATGTGCTTTGCTCTGTTGATTCAGAGGCCTTGTTTTCCTTATTTCCTCCATCTCCTCTGTTTTTTTACACTCTTTCTGCCCCTTCTTCTTTGGGGTTCTCTAGCACTGAGGGGACATTTGATGGAGACATCCCATTTAGAGCTGTGTATTCCAAGGATTCTTTTTCTGCATAATGTCTACTGTGTGTCTCTCTATTTTTTCCCATATGCTACAGAAGGAACCCTCTCTGACAATGGGCAAATAAGGCACTGTTTTACAAGTATAGTAGAATATCCTTAGGACTCATTAGTGACTTTTATTCTTATTTTTAATTTTCTAGACCAGTAGTATTTGATTTTACCCACGGTCTCTGAGATATCTAGTCTCTGGTTCTTGATCACCCAAACAGTTTCATATATGAGTTCTGTCATATGAAGTGGGCCTAAGAGTCAAATCAGACATTGGTTGGCTAATCCTAAAAGTTCTGTGTCACCATTGCCTTAGTATATCTTTTAGGCAAGACATGTTGTAGGTCAAATGTTTTGTGGCTTGGTTGTGTTTATGTTTCTTTTTTGGTAGCATGCAGAGTATTGCTTGCACTGAAGACTCCAGAAAATAGAGATGATGGCTCCAGCTCAACTTCTCCATGTTCAATGAGTTTTATGGGCATTTTCTCAGCAATGGGGCTCCACAATCAGTTTGTGAAATTCAATGCATTGTCCAATTAACAGTCTAGATTATTTAGAGATTTACATGTAATCCCTTTGGTCTACAACTCAATTGAATGCAACCCAGTTTTGGTTCAGGAAGACTCTTTTGGTGACAAGAGTTGGCTAGTTTGGGCTCTGTCATCCCCATTATTAAGAAACGTCTTTAGGATTCCCTTAGTAGATTTTAGGAATTTTCCACTGCACTGGGTTTTCATACCACACCTAAATTGTCCCTCAGTTTTAGCTGTCTCTTCCTGAATTCACTCCTTCAACTTTATCTTCCCTCCAGTCCCCATCTGATCCTCTGATTCCAACCTGCCCTTCTACAGTCCACACAAAAAATCTAATATATTTCTTCCTCTCAGGGAGATCCATGTATGCCCTCCCCTGTCCCTTTTTCTATGCCTAACCTCTCTGGGTTTATGGATTATAGCTTGTGTATCATTTATTTAATGGATAATAATATCTCGTTTACCTCACTCAGTATGTATGATTATTTTTCTAGTCTGAAAATTATATGGTACAATTTTATTAACAGATTAGTAACACTTCATTGTATAAATGTACTACTTTAAAAAAATCTATTATTCTATTGAGGGACATCGAGATTCTTTCCAGTTGCTAGCTATTAGTAATAGAGCAACAAAGAACATGGCTGAGCCAAGTATCTCTGTATTATGATGAAGCATCCTTTGGGTATTATGTCCAAAAGTGGTTTATCTTGTTCTTGAGGTAGACCAAACTACAACACTGATTTTCACAGTGACTGTAAAAGCTGGCACTCCCACCAGGAATGGAAGAATGTTTCTCTTGCTCCACCTTCTTAGCAGTGGGATCTGGCTTTTGTGTTATTGATCTTAGTTATTCTGACAGGTGTAAGATGGAATCTCAAAGTACTTTTGATTTGCATTTCTCTGATTACTAAGGATGTAAACATTTCTGTAAATGTTTCTTTTTTATTCTTTTTTAATTTAAATTTAAATTAGAAACAAGGTTGCTTCACATGTCAATTCCAGGTTTCTCTCCCTTTCCCTCCCCTCCTCCCATGCCCTCCCACCAACCCTTCCAATATCCCCTCATTTCCCCAGGGAGGGTGAGGCCCACCATGGGGGTGTCCATAGTCTGTCATTTCATCCAGGGCAGGGCCTAGACCCTCCCCCAAGAGTCCAGGGTGAAAGTACATCTCTCATTGTTGGATGGGTGCCCAAAATCCATTTGTATACCCAGGATAAATACTGATCTACTACCCAAGGCTCAATAGATTACCTAGGCCTCCTCACTGACACCCACATTCAGGGGGTCTTGATCAGTCCACAGCCATCAGTCTGGGATTCACGAACTAACCCTTGTCAGGTCAGCTGTTTCTAGGGGTTAAACCAGCCCAGTCTTAACCCCTTTGCTCATCAGTAACCACTTGAGTTTCCTATATTGAAAATTCTGTTTAGATGTGCATCCATATTTCAATTGGGTTTTTTAAATACCTAGTTTATTGAGTTCTTCATATATTTTGGATATTAGTCCTCCCAGATGTGGAGTTGGTAAAAATACTTTTCCATTCTATGCACTGAAGTTTTGTCCAAATGAAAGTGACTTTTGCCTTACAGAAACTTTTCAGCTTTATGATGTGTCATTTATAAATTAGGTTCTGGTTAGAAAGTCTTCTGCTGTGACAATGCATTCACAGCTGTTCTCCCACTTTCTCTTCTATCAGTTTCAGTGTATCTAGTTTTATTGACGATTTGATACATTTGGACTTGAGCTTTGTGCAAATTTGATAAGTATAGATCTATTTGCATTCTTCTTCATTTAGATAATGAGTTAGACCAGCAACATGTATTGAAGATGCTTTTTTTTCCCACTGTGTGTTTCTTTCTTCGTTATCAAAAGTCAGGTGTCCATAGGTGTGTGGATTTAGTTACAGGTTTTGATGCCATTGATCAACGTGTCTTTTTTTCCTTTTATGGCATTGCCATGCAGTTTTTATTACTATAACTCTGCAGTATAGCTTGAAATCAGGAATGGTGAGGAGTAGTTAACTGATGAAAATTTTAGGGTTGCTTATGTATGCTATCATATCATCTGCAAACAATGATACTTGAACTTCTGTTTTTCCAGTTTGCATTCCCTGGATCACCTTCTGTTGTCTTATTGCTCTAGCTAGTGATGCGAGTCCTATATGGAATAGACATTGTGAGAGCAGACAGCCTTGTCTTGTTACTGATTTTAGTGGAATTACTTTGAGTTTTCTTTATTTAACTTGATGTTGACTACAGGTCTGTTGCAAACTGTCTTTCTTATGATGTAGTAGTCTTTAAAAAACAAATGACAGTGCCCTTGTGTTTGGTGGATAGATGTTAAGAACATAACTGTCATCTTGGTGGATTATTCCTTTGATGAGTATGTAGTGTTGTGGTGTCCTTCCCTATCTCTTTTGATTCATTTTATTTTAAAGTTTATTTGATTGGTTATTAAAATGGCTAAACCAGTTTGCTTCTTAGGTTAATTTCCTTGCAATATAATTTTTCTTACCATTTATCCTGAGGTAATGTCTACCCTTGAGTCTGAGGTGTGTTTCTTGAATGCAACAGAAGGATGTATACTGCTTTTGTATCCATTCTGTTAAATCTGGTGTATTGAGTCCATTGATCAAAGACTAATGACTGTTGAATCCTGTTATTTTGTTGTTGGTGGTGGTAGTAATGGTAGTGGTGGTGGTGGTGGTGGTGGTGGTGGTGGTGGTGGTGGTGATGGTGGTGATGGTGGTGGTGGTAGTGTGTGTGTGTGTGTGTGTGTGTGTGTGTGTGTGCGTTTCCCTTCTTTTGAATTTGCTCATGAGAAGTTATTCATTCCACATTTTTCATGGGTTTAGTTAATGTTCTTGAATGATGGTTTTCCTTCTAACACTTACTATAGGCCTGGATCTATAGATAGATATTATTTTAATTGGCTTCATCATGCAATATTTTATTTTCTCCACCTTTGCTGATTGAAAGTTTTGCTGGGTGTAGAAGTCTGGACTAGCATTTGTGGTCTCTTTTGACCACATGTCCTTCTGACTTTTAGAGTCTCCATTGATAAGCCAAGTATAATTCTATTAGATCTGCCTTTATATGTCATTTGACCTTTTCCCTTGCAGCTTTAAATATTCTGTCTTTGTTCATTATATTAATTGTTTTTGTTATTCTGTGGTAAGGCGACTTTCTTTTCTGTTCCAATCAATTTAGTGTTCTGTATCCTTCTTGTATCTTTATAGGCATCTCTTTCTTTAAATTAGTAAGTTTTTATTCTATGATATTGTAGAAAACATTCTATGCCTTTAAACTGGGTTTCTTCTTCTTCTTTCCTATTATTCATATGTTTGATCTTTTCATATTGTACCAAATTGTCTGTATATTTTGTGTCTGGAGACTTTTGGATTTAACATTTTCTTATCAGTGTATTTATTCTTCTTCTTTTTAAAACTTTCTTGACTCTGGGAATTTCACATCATGTACCCCAATTCTGCTCATCTCCAGTTTTCCCATATCATCTGTTCAGCCCTGCCATACCACCCATAAAAGGAAACAAATCAAAGTAAGCAGGCAAGCAAACAAGCAAAAGCAAATGCAAAACAAAAAGAAAACCTAAAACAAAAACAAAACAAAACAAAAAACACAACAACAGAAAAATCTCCCTGCTTTTCCTTTCCTGCTTCTCCACCACATCTTCATTCGTCCTGGTAGCATTAGAGGTTTCAGTATGCCATAGAGTAAAATTGTCTCATCAATTTTACTAGCAAATGTTCAATTGAAATGAGTCCCTGGTCTGTTTAAAGGCCTCTGGTTTCTGGTACACCATCATCACTGGATCCTCACTAGAACTCCTCTGGGAGTCTTAGAGATCTTGTTGGTATCATTCCTGAGGACCAGTCCCTTCACCAGATCCACCAAGTGCTCCATGCTGTAGAAGTAGGGTGGGTCAACCCAAGGTCTGGCAGTGGGCCTCAATGGTAGCCAAGATGGTCAGTTCAGCCCCCTGGGGCTACCTGCCTCAGGTGAGGGGGTGGAGTCAGCTCTCCTACCTGCATACCCTTAAGATCTGTTTACCCTGTGGTGAGAGGTAAAGGTCATCACTCCAGTGTGTAGGAGTCAACTATCTTGCTGTAGTGTCCAGTGACAGGCAATGTCAGATTTCCCAGGGCCAGGAAAGGGTGTGGTCAGCTCAGTATGGCCCTCTAATTTCATCTTGCAAGGTTCTCACGGTCTTCTGGATGTATCCTGGCCCTTGGGCATCTACCTGGACTCTGACCCTTGGCATCCTCATGGTGCTTGGTAGCAACAACAGCCAGATATGTCAATCTGGACCCTGGCTGCTATAGAACCATGGAACCAGATATGGCCCTTGAGAGCATCCTGGGCCCTGATGGCTGGGTGGCAGCACACACCACCTGTATCTGTAAGTCCCTTGTTGTGGTGTGGCCCTCCTTAATTCATCCAAGTCTCAGGCTCTGACCCAGGCCTTTGTCTTGGCCCTAGTGGCAACCTGTGTCACAGACTTCAACACAGATAAAAACTACAGCTGGACCACAGACCCAGACACAACTTCAGGCAGCAGCTTGTCTCCAAGTGGTAGCCTTGGCCACTCACATCAGGATGGCTCTGGTAGCATTATGGCCCCTGGACACCAACAAGGCCACAGGTTGTGGCCCAGACCCTAAGCTTCATGTGGCCTTTAGTGGCACCATGGGACAAGGGCATCAACGTAGACGTTGACTGCGGAAGGATCACAGAGCCAGACATAATCCTTGGCATCAGCCTAGGCCTGGTTGTCACCATGGCCCCAGGTGATAGCAAAAGCTGCCCAGATCAGTAAGGCCCCAGTAGCAGCATGACAGAACCAGGAGGCAGCCCAACCCACTGGAATCAGCGTGGTACTGTAGAGTCCCGTAGGGCACAGGGTCCATGGACATCAAGCCAGACCCTGAAAACTGTAGGACCAGTGTCCCCGATGTGGCCCTTGGGCAGCAACTGATTCTGGACATCATCATGGCCCCAGGTCGCAAGCAGACATGCCCCTTAACCTACTACATACAGCCTTCACCATGGATCCAGGCGGCAAGTCGGCCTCTAACATCTGTCCATGCCTCACCATCTTCGTTTCTTCCTTGGGCTTCCTTCCATGGCGCACGAATAATTCCGTTTCTGTATCTCTTCCGTTTCTCCACCACATCTTTCCTTATAGAAACTAGGTCCGCATGCCTGGCACCCCAAGGTGCCAGGTTGCCCCAGGTTGTCTTACCCCCAGCCTGGGCCTTGGTGACCCTGGTTGGCTAGCCCCTATCTGAGTAGTTAAGCAACAGGCAGGAGTGACTCTATTTCTTTCTTCTATCTATCGTATCTTCAATGCCTAAGACGGTCTCTCCCAGCCCATGTATTCTATCCGTGAAGCTTGCCTCTGTGGTTTCTGTTTGACTTCCTAAGTTATTCATTTTCAGAATTCCCTCAGTTTGGGTTTTCTTCATTCATTCTATTTATATTATCATGTCTTGAAGCATTTTGTTGATTTCCTTTTACCAATTGTGTTTTCCTGGATTTTAAAAGGGATTTATTAATTTCCTTCTATCATCTTCATACAGGCAGTTTTAAGGTCTTTTTTATTTTATTATTCTTTTTTTTAATTTTTAAGTTTAAATTTAGATTAGAAACAAGGTTGCTTCACAAGTCAGTTCCAGGTCCGTCTCCCTTTCCCTCCCCTCCTCCCGTGCCCTCCCTCCAATCCCCCCATTACCCCCTCATTTCCCCAGGGAGGGTGAGGCCCTCCATTGGGGTGTCCATAGTCTGTCATTTCATCCAGAGCAGGGCCTATATCCCTCATGAACATTAAGGTCTTTTTCTAGCGCTTCAGCTGTGTTAGAATACTCAGGGTCTGCTGTAGTAGCATAGCTTGGCTCCAGTGAATGCGTAATGCTCTGGCTGTTACTGTGGTGTTTGATTGAGTCTGGGCGTCTGGGATTGTGTTGATTGTAGGCTTAAGTGCTGATTTCTGGTTTTGTAAGACATGGGGTGTGTATTTTCTTCTTTGATTTTTGTTTCTTCTCTGGATTCTCAGAGAATGTGATGCCTGTTGATTGTCTGGTCGGAAACTGTTTTTTGGACCTGGTATTGTGGTTAAATGCGTTTCTTGTGTATTGGGAACTTACACTTACTAATGGGATTAAGGTAGGGTAGTCTGAGGGGGTCTTCAGGAGGAAGGAAAGAAAAGCATTCAACATGAATCTGCTTATTTTGTCTCCTTGGTATTGGGGGTGGCAATGAAGAGAGGTTCCCCCTGAGGGTCTGCTATCAAACTTAGTAAATATTTTCTGTTACTTTTGTCTTATAAATTGTTCCTATCACTATTAACTTATTTAATTTCCAATTTAGTCTAAGGCCAATAAAATTGCTACCTCTGTTTTATTTTATGTGACAGAGGCTAAAATACATACATACCTTAGACAAAGTACAATTAAGAAATGGAGCTTAGACTCAAAGTTTACTCTTCTCTTGCCAAAACCAATAGTTCAATAATTATTTTCCGCATAGGCAGCTGTAGGATTGTAAAATGTACTCTGAAGGTCAGCCCTTGATTCTGGCAGTCAGAGACATTTGTCACTGTCTCTATTTTTATCTACACAGGAAACTAATTCTGTTTGAAAGAAATGTTTCATCTTGAAGCATTAAACTCCTCTAAACAGTAGAAGTAGTTCTCTGTATTTCTTTGGGTTACCCAGTAAGTTCATGTGTTAAGTACTCTCCTGCAACGTGGTTGGCATAAAGGAAAAAGTTCATAATTAAAAGGCTGACTTCAATTATGACTGGCTTAGGATCATTTAGCAATGCTGATAAAGGTTCATGAATAGGTTTGTTTGTAGAAATTACTTAAAGAAACTGTGGAGTAGCATGACTGGGTGAATGCTTAGAAATATTTGAATCCACTAGAGCAGATATTAAAGTAGTTAGACACTTGGGTGATTGACCCTTGAAAAGAAGTTGCATATTTTCTCACCTACATTTATAAGTTTGCTCCTAGGATGACAGCAGTTCTCTGTCTGGGTAATGAAAAAGTTGAGATGATTGTAGCCCTGGATTCTGCATATTCTATCCATCTTTTGGTGAGGAAAAATTGTGGATGGTGAAATTACAGTATCTTTTGTTCATTTAAGGTCATTTCTTAGTCTATAAAATATGTAAAATATTTCTGTGTCACTAAGATATTTTACTGTATTTTCTTACAGAAACGTTATTGTGTTAGCTCTCAAACTATTATTGTATATCATATGAGGGAGCAGTTGAAGTTCATTGTCTCTGAATACATATCTACTTGTTCAAAAGGATTACTTCCTCATTGACACGTCTATTAAAAATCAATTGACTAGGACCTGGAAAGATGCCTCGGCAGTTAAGAGCACTGATGCTCTTCCAGAGTATCCAGGTTCAATTTCCAGCATCCATATGGCAGCTCACAACTGTCTGTAACTCCAGTTCCAGGGGATCCAAAAGTGCTGGCAAGACATTAATGCACATAAAAATTTTAAAAATCTATTGACAATATGAATGTGTGGCTAATAGCGTAATCTTTAATATTCGATTGATCTGTTTGTCTATCCTATGAAATATGATACCAGTGGACCTCTATCTTCATCTTGTTTACACCAGTTCATGTGTTCTCTATTGAATGAAATCAGATGAAACTTAACAAAGTATAGTGTGAGGAACAGTCGGAATGGACTACAAATTAATATGAGGAATCCTAACTAATGAGAGTGGGCAGTGACCAAATGAACTATTGTGGAAGAAAAGACTCTCAAAGAGTGAGAATGGACACAGGATAAATTAATCATTTTGCTGGTCTACATGTTTTGGTGGGGTACAGACTGTGTTTTGAAGTTATTGGAAGAGGCAGCTATACTAAGGAACATATTCCTATTAAGTAACTGGCATATTCATTTAGGTTAATTCTTGAGGGAGGGAATAGTTATGTGTCTGTATTCTTTACTACTAAGACTTTTGCTAGGTAGTAATCTTATAATATTTCTGACAGTTCAGAAATCATAGATGCACATTAACAAAAGAGTTAAAGCAAGTCAGAAACAATATAGCTATGCTTCCCCATAAGAAAACTACTTCACTTAATGGATCCCAACATACACTTGATAATTCCAAATATAAATCTTATGGATGGGTAATTGTGATACTTTTCCTTTCTTAAAAATCTGTGTGACTAGGAACACAGTAGGTGTAACCCTGAAGTGATTATGAGGGAGGGGTCCATCCTCAAAGACCTTCAAGCCTGCTAATTTCTAACTAGCCAATTAATACAACTATTGGAAACCATTCTCCTGTAGACTAGATTTCTTCTTGGTTAAATTTAGATACTGAAACTCCATTTAGAGACAAGGTTTCTTGAGGCCTGCTGAGATCTTGTCAACTAAACCATTCTTTGGCAATGATGTTGACCTTCATCCAAAAGCTATCTGAAACTTACTGTTATATTTATTATGGGAAATTTATTATGCTACCTTGTACTATTTTGCCTTTATATGAAACAGGAAGAATGCTTTCCAAATTTCAGTGCTGGAAAGAATGATTCATCTTCTCAGAAACTCAAATGCATTCATGTTACGGGGATTTAGAATCTGACCAGATTCACTCTCTGTAGCATGAAAGATCAGATAGTCAATATTAAGGATAAAATTGAATAGATTGTGGGCTGTCTACACCTAAGAATCATTTAGAATGAGTCAGTGAGGAAGTTTCAGAAGGGATCAACATTTAAGTTACCAAAGTGAGCAAAGTGTCCTGTGCTATGCAATCTGAGCATGTACCCCTCAGCCCATTGAGGGCCTGGATAGCAGAGGATATCAGAGGAAAGGACAATCCCACACTCTGACTGGATAGTTAGTCTGGGAGGTAACCTCCTTTACCCTAAGCACTGTACTTCCCGATCCCCAGTCCTTTAGAGTGGGACCACAATCCTTTCTGATAACTCTCTGGCCCTCAGGTTTACACATTCCTAAGACCTCGTTTTCATTCCAAATATTGCTGATTATTTCTCAGTTTCTATGAATCCAGATGTACATATATATTGTTTGATAGATGAATAATGTATAAACAGATGGATGATAGACAGAATATTAAAAACAAACCTTGTGTGTAACATTATATAGCATTTTTCACTTGGCACAAGAAACAAAGCTCCCTGGTATGAATTCTCCATGTGTTGTATCACAGTGGTGTTAAAAAACTTTCAGATCTTGGAGCATACAAAATTCACATTTTCCAGATGACAATTGGATGGCATATAAATCAGTATCAACTCCTATGTATAATAGTTCAGGACCTAAATAAGGTGTTGCATTCAACATTTACGTGGATGCAGGTTTCACAATGGAGAATAATTGCACTTGCTTTGGGTTGTCGTTTATAAAATATCTAACAGGAATTATGTACCTTCCCTCCTATTTCCTGCAAACTGCATAAGTAGCAAAATGAGAGTTTAGTGGATTCTATTACATATTGGAATGGTTGGTACTTTTCTCCTCGTCTCTTTAACTGACCCCATTCCTTTCATATCTTCAGTGCATGGAGAAGTGGCATTTTGAACATACAATAGGAGGTGACTCTGATATGACACCTCAGAATCCGATCAGAGCCACTGAAGTTAAAGGCAACTGGATGAGACTTTAAGAGAATTGAAGCTGTCATTCTGTAATCAGAGGAAAATGTATATAAAGAACTGCCACACCATTTACACAGGCAGGGAGCACCAAGATGACACTGTCCCTGTAGCTTCTACATTTCACCTGGCAGAAGGAGTGATGCAGAGTACAGTAAATAACATCTTTCTCTGTTGTGTTTTGTTGATCTCCCAGCCCAAACGGCTACACAATTCAAGAATAAGACACCTGGCTCATTTTAGGAGAACTCAGCTGGAGGCTGACTTCTGATGCAGAGCCTCTTTCTGTTTCAGGCAGGACTGCCTGTACTTTCTCGGGAAATGTATTGATTGCTGTCTATGTTCCTGGCATGGCTGCATATTCTAGGGAAAACAGTAAACAAGAATGTATCTAGAGAGAGAGTGTCTGATGCTAAAATAGTAATAAGCATCATTTGTCATACTCCCTTCCTCTTAGTTCTTTTGTACTATGTCTATCAGCCTGCTAGTCTATGAGTGACAATCAGTCCTCTGGGGTACCAAGTAAAAGGGGATCCAAACAATCAAAATGAAATGAACCTGGCAATGACGTTGTCCCGAAGTCTAGGGGAAAGAACATGATATGATATTAGGAAATAGGAATCCATACCATTAAATTACAATCTCAAGATAAGAGACAGGAAAACCAGGAATAAGGAGGAACACAGAATATTCGTTCTGAGTATGGGAATGGGAGGCAATGTTTTGAAGACCAATAATGCTAGAAGCCATATTTTAGCTATCTCTTAATTCTGATAACCAAGATCATATCATATGGATGTATAAAATCAAGAATTAGGGTTTGCTATTTACTGTTAGGGAAATATGCATTGTTGATTTTAAGTTAATAGCCAAAGCAGTCATGCATAAATGCCCCTTAAGAAAAAAATCATCAGAGTAGTGTAAGAAGATGTGCTAGAATTTTGTAGGTATTTCTAAGCACAGCCCATCTCTCCTGCTGGGAATTATCTCCTCTTGGCTAGAGCATCATCTCCTGTCTCCCTTCTTGGGGAAGAGGCTTTGGCATAGATAAATTATACCAGAATCTCACTGCCAGAAGTAAACTGTGAAGTTTAACTGCTGGGAAAAGCTAAGAAAGAAAATACTTAAGGCTCTTCGTCTCCAAATTCCGCTGAGGAAAGGCAGATGCTAAGTTATTCTTTCCTGGATGGACCCTGAAGAAGGCATTTGCTTATAATGGGTGTGTCCAATTTTTCTCAATGGTGTATGAGTACTTACTGTTTTTGAGATTCATTCCTCCTGGTTGCTTTAAAATAGAACAAAGGAACAGTAAACTTAAAAACGAGTGATTATACTTTTACAAAACTGGTGTTAGCACTAAAAAGTATTATTAAAGAAAAAAGAAATTTAGAATTGATATTTTGGCTGATGAAAAAAGTGAGTTATTAGCATCTAAAATACTAACAAAGAAAGCAACATTTACGTAACTCTTTTATTTCTGTAATTAAAATTTATTATAAAGAGCTTGCAAACTAAAAATGACCAATGAAACACAAATTTAAAGCTCATTTATTTTAGTAGAAAACCAATCTGAAAGTATGTGGAAGCAATGTTGCCAAAATGTCAGGCAGACCAGACATTGTCTCTCCAGCTTGTAAGAAGTTCGTTCTCACCTCTTCACAAACACCTCACGTTTTCAGGTTCCTAAAACTGACATCTTAGAACTGCACAAACTGAGCATTTTAATTACACAAATAGTAGTGACAATAAACAAAATATTTAAGCTTAAAGTTTTTCATATTCTGGGCTTTTATTCATAGCTTTTAGGTTGAAATTGGTGTTTGAAAAAATGTCCTGAACAACAATTCAATGTGAATCTGAGACACTGGAATGAACAACAGTACTGATATTTATCTCATATGAAGCATTTCCAAAATACCATAATGAATTGTATAAAGTTTTTCAGTTTTTGTACAAGTACACTGTATAAAAATTGTTTGTTGAACTTTTAATCGTCAATCATAATCCCAGCATGATCAAGGCTGTGGCAAGAGGATTGCTGTGAGTGTAAGGACAGTCTGGGCTACATATTGAGTTTTGGCTCAACCTAGACTACAGAGTGATATTCTGTCTCAAAAAAATCTTCAAGACAAATAAGAAAATTTTGAGATATTCTATTTCAGATGAAATGGATTTTATTTGAATATATACCAGTCAATTGTTTGACTCTATTGGAAAATATTTTCTAATGCGTTTCTTCCATCAAACTGGCTAAATATTTTATCTGGTCAATTTGGGGGAGGAATTTGTAGCACCACACTCAGAGTATATCTTTTAAATAAGGAAAGTAACATAAGAAAAACAATCCATCTTTTGGGTTTACAGAGTGGCATAATTTCATTAATTCCAAGAAGCTTTTTTTTGCTCACCTACTGTGTCCCAATGTCTTTTTGCAGATCTGATACAATAAGTATAATGATTTGTCTTCTCTCAAGATCAGAGATGTGAAAGATACAGAGAGGCACATAGGATAGTGACTACCCAGCCAGCTCACAGATCACAGCAGAGTGCCACCAATGAATTTCATGTATCCAGGGACACTTTTTATCTGACCTTCACACTTTATCAGAGCTCTGAGGGGAAGACAAGTTAAAAATAGTTTCCAAGGCAGGAAAATTAATAGATTTTGACAACTAAAAAATGTCAAGCACCAAGACGTCCAAAGGCAAGTTAGGATGCAATGGAGTATATACCAGCATACCACTGAACATCTAGGTTCCCAAACTCAGTAAGTGTGTGAGCATTGTAATGAAGAGCATATGCACTTCATAAAGTGACTTACTGACATTAAAATGAAAAGTACTTTGTTGTGGAATGTGCCCATTTAAAAATGGCTTTATTTTCCAAGAATGCCATTCTGTGTGACTCTAACTTTGGAGTGCCATGAGAGGATACCTTTTGTGATGTTTAGAAGACACATTGAGCCCCTGATGGGCATAGGACTAGTGCCAGGCAGGATACCCTCCATGGAGAAGCAAATGTTCCTTCTGTTAAAAATACCAGGTCCCCCATATCTGGTTCTGCCTCCATGTCATGTCTTCTGCAGTGCCCAGAGCATTTCTTTCAATTCCTGGACCAAGTGTGTGCTTTACTTTTGAGGTAGACACCAGCATTTGTATGCAGGTATTTGCATTACCAAGGTTGGAAGCTTAGAGACCATGGGAGACCAATGGAGTTATCTAGAGAAGCTTCCTAAGTGCTGCTCTACTTCAAAGGCTATAGCTTATCTCTATTCCCTGGCTACTAATCAATGTTTTTGCTTCTATATTACTGTCAATCTGACCTGGAGCTCTGTATCAATATAGAAGAGCTTCTTAAAGACCATTTTCCATTCAGGGCTAGAGAGAGGATTTAGTGCATAAAGCACAAAATTTGTAAGCATAAAACCTGACCTCAAAATCCCAGCACCTCATTAAAAACTGGTGATAGTGGTCTGTATGCATTGCATACATGTCTGAAATTGTCTTAAAACCATACTTAATTAGCAATGATTTTGGAAAACCTTCTATGGTGATGCACATCTGCAACCCCTGAGGGAAGCAGATTTCCTGAGCTCCCCAACCTGACTCTAGTCTATTGGTAGATCCAGGTTTAGTGAAAGACCCCAACTCAAAAATATGGTGAACAACAGAGGAGGACACCAGACATTGACATATACCTTTAATGCACACAAAGTAGCACATGCATATACACATGCAAGAGCACATGAGCACAAAGACCATTTCTACTCCTTCTCAGCAATATATATATATATATATATATATATATATACATATTACATTTGTATGCACTATGGAAATGTTGCTTAACATATACGTGATTCTACTCTAATTGAAATCTAAGTGATACAATGGTGTTTATGCACCCTGCATGAAATGTTTGAAGATAATTATGGCATACTCTTAACTTTAAAATGTCAGTTGGATAATTTATGTGAATTTTAATTTCAGTAGTTTAAACATAAATGGATTCAAAATTCATCAAAATGTTATTTGTGACTTTATTTTGATTAAGTGGGACAATGTGTGAATATTTTTCTTCTTTAAATCTTTGGGTATTCTCAACTTTTAAGAAATGACTATGCATTAATTTTATCACTTAAATAAGCAACAAAACAGAAGTTTGTTTTTATGACAATAACATCTTCAGAGCAAGGAAAAGACTGTCACCTAACCATGTGGATCTAAGTCCTTCAATTTAGACAAATATGTCCTTGGGGGCTTTCTAAATGTTAATATTATAAAAAAACATAGGAACAGAACTAGTTGTAAACAATTAGAGCTACATTTTCAATGTGCCTTGCTAAGATTCAGCTGCCAGACTCCATGCACGCTAATTTGAAAAACTGGGTCATATTTCCAACCACAACTCTGTGTCTTTCCCTGTGGATGCCTAAAAGTCATTTAGGCAAATTTGTTGGAAGTTTATGTTCAAAATTGCACATTTAAATCATGCAAATACATACAAACCCATCTTTTGCTACATGTTCATAAATACATGCCCACTCAGATAAAATTCTATTTCTAATAACTAATTCCAGTTTTTGAATAAGTTCATTCGCTTCCTAAATATATTTTACTTTAAAATTACACATATAAACAGTGACATGCTTCTGATGCCAGCATTCAGGAATGGGAGTCACAAGGACTGAGCGTCTGATGCTAGTTTGGACCACATAATGAAACCTCATCAATAAGGAAGAAGAAAAGAACATTCCCGAGTATACGGCTTCGCATTCAGAGGAATGCAGACAGCACCAGCTGGAGTCTGAGAACAGGTGAGGGTGGATACAGGGGAACCTAGGGAGAAGAGCTGATCGTGAATATGATCAAAATATAGTAGAATTCTCAAAAATTAAAAAAATAATGTTTAACCTAATGGCTAATAAATTTATAATAAAATTCAACATCATTGGGTATCAGAGAAATGCAAGTCCAAACTTTGCTGAGATTCTGTCTCACTTCAGTCATAAGAATGACAAATTCTAGTGATAATGCAGAGGATATTAAATAAATATGGAAATTAGCCTGGCAATTTCTCACAATACTTAAAAGTAGAGATTCTGTAATATTTAGCTACACCTTTCCCAGGAGCATACACAAAAGAATCTGAGTCACTGTGCCATAAAGATATGTAGATGTCTATGTTTATTGCTGTGTTGCTGACAATAGGAAAGTTTTGGGATCAGAGAGTCAAAGAGATAAAGAAACACACCACACACACACACACACACACACACATACACACACACACACATATAATCATTCATCTATGAAGAAGAAAAAAATCACATCATTTACAGAAAAGGGAAGGGAAGGCAGGTACTGTGTGGTTTATCTCATATTTGGAACACACATTTATGTATGAGTCTTGTATGAGTCTGTGTGTATATGTACATATATGCGTATAGCTATGCATGTGTGACATTAAAGTAGAAGCAGGCTCAGTGGGACAATGTTTGTCCAGCATGCATTAGGCCCATTCCCAGCATCACACACAGAAAATTATGAGGGGCTGTTTAGGTGTTGGAAAGGGCATGATAGAATGATGGGGAGAAATATGGTCATATATGACACATTTGTGTAAAATGTCAGTATGAAACACATCATTGTGAAAAATAAATATACTGTAATATATATTTTCCAAATAGCAAAGTGACTAAATTTGAGGATAAAATAATAACACTGGAGACAATTTCCATATATATGTATAGTTTTAAAAATAGTATTTTATTTAAATAATAATCCTAGTTTTAATAATCCTCAATGTTTTAGAAAGTGACACTTTACAAAAGATGCCTCTAAATCTATAAGAAGATATTTTTATTAACCAATTGAAGACTATGAGGCCAAAAGTCTTTAAGAAATAAGATTACAGTCACATCGGATATTATTAGCACTGGCATTTATGTTATTAACAGTCTTTTGAATTTTTTTAGAATGAGTTTCTTTCACACTTTAAAAGGCATTCATCAGCAAATACTTGAAATCCTCTGATACATTTATTTTCCTCTGTCTAGCAAAACTGCTCTTACTGATGATACACAGGCATAAATATCATTATTAATGGCATAAGAATATGAGTTAAATTATTTGTAAATCAAAAAAGGTAAATATTTAGATGACAAATATATAAATGGATTTTTACCAGCTAGCTTATATGACAGACAAACAAGATTTCACTCTATTTCCTCATAAAACCTTACTGATGAGCCAAGGCCTATTTATTTTTAAGTTGCTGAGTAAGAGGTAGAGAAGTAGCCCTTATTTGTTTTACTCAGACTGTGGAGCCCAGCACATGCCACACTTTGATTGGCTCACCATTCAGAGAAGGATCCATGCAACTGCTATGTTTGTGTGGAGCTGGAGGCCACAGCAGGAATGAACCATGGGCTAAATGTTGTTAAACCTATACAACAAACCCAGAGAAGTAAAACAGTCTAGACACTTATCATCAGTGCATGCACATCTGTCAGGTAAGTGACATGTCTGGAGTATGAACTATTGTATAAAGGGCTGAACTTGTGTCATAATAAAAATCCTGTCAAATGAGCCCCTTGGACCTGATCTGAAGATTCCTTTTTTCTCTAGCATAACTATATAAGTAGCATAGTATAAAGGCTATTCAGTTCCTTTATTTACACATATTTATATTTACCCATTTCTTTTTTAAATCAGACATTTCAGGTCCTTCTGCAGGATTTTCATAAGGGATCTTAAGGGCTCTTCTTTTCCATAGACGGTTGGGTGTTTTCATTTTAAATATCTTTGTGCCTTCATTGTATTTCACAAAAACCCTTCAGCTTGTACATAGTCAAAGAATCATAAATGATAATTCCACTACTGACAACACCTAAAATATTCACTCCTTAAAAAAAGTTGAAATCCATAACCAAGACAGTCACAGACAGCCATGATGCCATCATCACATCTTTTGAGTTGAGAAGTCATATGTGATGCAAAGTAAATACTCAGAGACTTCTGTGTGATTGTCACACCCCATGTCAGGAAACATGCATTGGTTTTTCAAGCTGTGTAGGTTCTGGGGAGAGGGGTAAAAAATAACCCAACCCTCATTTTGGATTTGGACAAAGTATTTTACATTATATCTTTGAATTTTTCTAGCTGAAAAATGAAAACCTCTGAATTTGTTGTGAAAATTTGCCAATGTTCATGAAAAGTATTTAATACAGGCTGACATTTAGGAAATGATTAACTACATTGTAGCTGTTTGTTTTTTATTTTAAATTGTATTTCTCTGCTCTTCATCTGTTACTTTGTGATAGGCTCAATTTATAAAATTTATATTATATTCAGCATGTACACATAAAAATCGTTCAAACACTTTCCTAGAATAATTATATAATTCAACTAAACAACTACTATACATTTCAATTTTCTATTTAGTGAACAAATTACTATTTCTCCAAACTCTATGTTCCAACAGCATGACACCTGCATTGCTGAGCTAGCATTTATGTGTTTATTATTCAGAAAGTGTCAGTCGTGACTGATAAGGAATTCAGAAACATGTGAAGTATCACTTGTTCCTAAGGCTCTTACAATAGGAAAAGCAAAAATTTTGAACCAAACTAAAGAAGGAAAATAAATGAGTGATTATGAAAGTATTGCAGAAAGTGAGATAACTGGTGAATTATCATTTCCATGAGTAGATATAGGAAATACAAAACCAGAACCCCTTACTCCCAAGGCACCATTGCCCATGTCTTCAGCTCCAGAACCCCTCACTCCTAAGGCACCATAGCCTGTGCTCTTCCTCTGCAGAAGCCTTCACTCCCAAGGCACCCCTCCAGAGTTCTCCTGAGCTCTAGTGTCCCTAAATGACAAAGCACCCCTCCCCAGTGCTTTTCCTTAGCTCTATAAGCCCTTCACAAAGGCTACTTCCTTTGTTCTCAACTCCAAATCCTCTCTACGTTTGAAGCTAGAACCCTAACTTCCTGACTTGTCTTTTGTAGATTTTTCCAACCACAACACCATATTCGGCATTTTACTCATGGTGCAAAATGCTTTTCATATATTTTCTTGGTCAGTATCCTTTCCCCCAATTTTCTTGAAATAGCCCTTTTTATGAAGCTAAAATAAAAATACAAATTAAAACTAAAAAATATTTCCAAGGTTGAATTAGAGCTTCTATAAAACTTTATAGGAGCATAATATTTTCTTGTGGCAATGTATGCGTGTATGTATGTATGTATGTATATTTATATGTATATATATATCACAAACATACCGTCTTAGAAATTTTCAGTGTATTTATTTTCATGCAGGTATTGCTGCCATAGGGCTCTATAACTTTTCCTTCTTTACCAACTTAAGCTTTACTCACCAAACCCGAATAACATATTAGTTCATCATTCTGCAGCCAACCAATCTACTTTCTATCTCTATATATCTCAGTCTTACGCCAGGTACCACATATGAGAAGAAACAATAGCTGTGCCTTTGTGACTGGTTTATTATACTTAGCATGTATTCAGTGTTCATCCACAGTTTAAAAAGTGTCAACCCTTCATTCTTTTTAAACATTTGAATAGTATTCTATTGTATACACATAGCACTTTAGTAGTCTATGTATACTGTTTGACTTTGTTTTGTAAAGAATAAAATGTGTGAGAGCAAAGAGGAAAATTGAATGTTCTAGTAGCTTTGAAGATAAATAACTGCCAAGAAAAACATAAACAAGACCTAGCCTTTCCAGGTCTGTGAAGGAATAGTTCATCATATTTTGCACAATGTTTCTAAATGACAGGTGGAATTAGCTGTTTGATGTTGATAGTGAGCTAAAAGAAAAAATAAAATAAAAAAGCAACCTTCATAACAGAGTAAGAAACAAAGCCTTCCTTAAGACATCTTCAAAACTTTGCAGCACATATATTTATGCACTCTCTGTGGACAGAAATTTGTATTTCTGTTACCATTTAGCATGGCTAGTGGACAGATACCAAAACATTCTTAATATGGGTAAAGACATATAGATATTTGTCGATTTATATAAATTGCAAGCTAATGTCTTTGCATCTTTAAGTTAGGTATTTTGTTACTGTTGTCATTCTATTTATTTGGTGTTTTCTCATTGAGGAATTCTGAGGTCATTCTGCAGGATGAGTGTGGAACAGAATCATCATCCCCGGTTGATTTTATGGAATTTGAGAGCAAGGAGGACTTTAAAGTCCGTGTTTATAACCCAATAACAAACACTACTGACAAGAGAATGCAGCAGCAAACAGGCTCCTTGCTTCTTCTTGGCTTCCCCTTGGGGTTTGTTGCTCTTCATGGATTTCAGACACAGCCCATAACTAAACACACTAAGAGAGGTCCAGCTTCAGGAAGCAGAAGATGGGCCACTCTGGTTTTACTAGCATATAGTTAAGCAAATGCCTCTAATGACCCGAGGGACACTTCAGAGTATAACAGCTGAGGCAGCACACAGTGCTAAGGCATGAGCCTGAGATGGGAGTCTGTTCAGTTTATAGGAGCATGGAGTTCATAGAGTGCATTCAGCTGGTTTGAAAAACTACAATAGAATACATCTTGGACTCATCCACAGTGCTATGTCTGTAACTGAAAGATTACAACTCTGGAATTCCATCCCATTATAGCTCATATTTTAGTGGATAAATCTCAGATATTTTTTGACCCACAACCCAGAGGCTGTCATTTACTTCACGGAATTCACTGGAATGACACTAAACTGCCCCATCCATCTTTCACCTGCCTGACCAATGGGGTGATAAATCTCCATTTCTCTTGAGAGCTCGACACTTCGTTGCCTTCCCTCTTCTGCAAGTATAAGGCTCTCTCAGCCCCATAAGATTAGAATTTCTGATTATGCCAAAGCCTGCAGAGCAGCATCCACACATCAATTAACTAACTTCTTTTAATATCATAAGTGGGTCCAAATTAAAAAAACAATAAACAAAGTGGATGTCATACTGAAAAGTCAATGCTGCACACTTGTAATTTTGACAACATATTATTCCTTTTCTCCAACCATCTCTGACAGAGAAAGGTATTTTAGCTCCAAGAGTGTAGTCATATTGTGGAACTATTTGCCTTGAAGTCTAAAAGATTCTGTGAAGCTTCCTCAAGGACATCCTCCCGGTACCTTTGCACAGGTGCTAAATATAAGTACATTGATCTAACTCAAAACTTAGGTATTGAGTGAGAAAAAAGGGTTTTCTATATGGAATATTGCCTAATGGGAGATAAGTTAATTGTTCTATACTATAAGAAAAACAACACTTACGTAGGTCTTCAGAACCTAGATACACATTCTGGTGATAGGCTTGCTAACAGCATGGATGGTGGTAAGATATTAACTCCCCAGGTATACTAAAATGACTTATTCTATATTGTTTTGCAAATCATTAATTTGCACAGGTTTTATATGACTTGTTTGTACGGTTGCTTGGTGGTGCATTATAATCTTAAATAAATATTTTTCTATTAGCACATGTGGCTATTTGATTGCAAGATGCCTTTGTCTAGAAAGCATATTTAGTATTGTTTAAGTCTGTGCCAAAATTCCATATGAAGACTTAAGTTGACATGAGTATAGAGGTGTATACAGAAAGATTTTAGGTTCATTTCTTTTAAAAATATAATAAAAAGAAAACTTTAAAGATTTTTGAATTATTAAGTTGTTTTTAAAACACTTTTCTCTGTCCATCCCTAGGAAAAAAACTATTGAAATTATCTATTTTGTACAAAAGATATTTTCTTTTTCATTACTATTTTAGAATTAATTTAATTTTTAATCAACTAATGAGAAACTTAATATTTTAGAAGAGGCTGCTGCTTCATCCTAATCCAGTACACAGTGACAGAAGGAAATGTGAAACCATAGTTCCAAATTACCAGGTTGTAAGCACACTTGAACAGTGTTTCCAAGATCTGGGCAAGTTTTAACAAAACATTCCTGTAATCCCTGAACAACAGAGGCAGGTGATACAGGATTCGTTGGAGGTGAGACTATACTACGTAGTGAGACCCTGCTTCAAAAATATTCTGTATTCAATAGGACATATACATGCTTGCATAGAAATGTTACAGGAGACGATCAGTAAAAGCTACTTATCCACTATTGTGAGGAGTGTAAGCTAAATCTTTCCCAGTAGACTCCTGGGAGATTTCCTGGGGCAACTCTTCAGCTCAACCCTAGCTTTCCCTGTCCCAGTAATACCCCTCAGCACTTTGCCTCTACTTCCCACCTCCAACCTGACCACTCATGCTCCTGTCCCCATCTGTCCTCAGTCCACTCACGGAATCTCTTGTATTTTCCTTTCCCGGAGAGAACTGGGTGTCCCACCATGAAGTCTCCTTGTTACTTTGTCTCTCTGGGTCTATGGATTTTATCTTACTGTTTCTTTATTTCACAGCTAATATGTACTTATGTGTGAGTATATACCGTGTCATTCCCTATCAGTCTGGGTTACCTCACTCAGGATTTTTTTCTAGTTCCATCTATTTGTCTTCTGGTTTCCAAATGTCTTTATTTTTAACAGCTGAGTAATACCCCATTGTGTAAATGTACCATATTTTCTTTATGCATTCCTCAGCAGAAGGACAACTAGGTTGTTTCCAGGTTCTGGCTATTTAAAAAAAAAAGTTGTTATTGAGCAAGTGTCCATGTGGTATGACTGAGCATCGTTTGGGTATATGTCTTGTGGTAGGTAGGTTTTCTGAGAAACCCCCACACTGGCTTCCAAAGTGACTATACAAGTTTGTACTTTCACCAGCAATGGAGAAGTGTTCCCCTGACTCCACATCCTCTCCACCACTATCTGTCACTTGTGTCTTTGATTTTAGTCTGAATCTCAGACTCATTTTAACTTGCATTTCCCTGATGGCTAAAGGATGTTGAACATCTCATTAAATCTTTCTGGGCCATTTGAGATATTTGTGTTGAGAATTCTCTGTTTAGATCTGCAGCTCATTTTTAATTGGATTATTTGGTTTGTTGATGTCTACTTTCTTGGGTTTTTTATGTGTGTTGGAAATCAGCTCTCCGCCAGATGTGGGGTTGCTGAAGATTTTTTCCCATTCTGTAAGCTGCTGTTTTGTCCTATTCATGATGTCCTTTGCCTTACAAAACCTTTTCAGTTTCATGAGGTTCCATTTATTAATTGCGGACCTTAATGCCTGTGTTATTGATGTTCTGTTCAGGAAGTTGTCTTCTGTGCCAATGTGTTCAAGATTATTTCCCACTTTCTCAACTATCATGTTCAGTATATTTGGAATTATGTTTCCATCTTTGATACACTTGGACTTGAGTTTGGTGCAAGGTGATACATATGGATCTATTTTCATTCTTCTACATGCTGACATTTAATTAGATGTTTTCTATTTTCAGTTGTATAATTTTGGATATTTTGTCAAAGATCAGGTGTCGATAAGTGTGTGTGTTTACATCTGGGTCTTTCATTTGATTCCATTGATTCATAGGTTTGTTTTTATGCCAAAACCAAGCAGTTTTTATTACTTTAGCTCTGTAGTAGAGTTTAAAATCAGAGATGGTGATACCTCTGAAAGTTCTTTTATTATACGGGATTGTTTTAGCTAACTTAGATTTTTGTTTTGTTTTTTTTTCCCATTAGAAGTTGAGTATTGTTCTTTCAAGGTCTGTAAAGAATGAGTTTGGGATTCAAATGGGAATTGCTTTGAAAGTGTAGGTTGCGTTTGCTAGGATGACCATTTTTTACTATGTGAATCCTACTGATTCATGACCAAGGGAGATCTTTCTGTCTTCTGTTATCTTCTTTTTTTATTTTTTTCATTTTTTTATTTTTTTTATTATTAATATTTTTTTTATTTTCCATTTTAAATTTAGATAAGAAACAAGGTTGCTTCACAACTTAAATTTTTTCCTTTAAGAACTTGAAGTTATTGTCATATGGGTCTTCCACTTGCTTAGTTAGGGAGAAGAAATGAGTGTAGGAGCCAGAGGAGGCAAACACCTTGGGAAGGCTCACACAATCAACTAACCTGAGCACTCACAGAGACTGAATGGACAAATAGGGAGCTTCTGTGAGACTGCCCTAGGCAGTCTGAATACATGTTATAGTTGTGTAGTTTCTTCCTCTTATGTGACTCCTAACATCAGGAACAGAGGCTATATCTGTTTCTTTTAATGGTTTTTAGGAACTTCCTTATCATTCTGGGTCTTCTGGCCCAGGCTTGATACATGGGGAGGTGATAAATCTTACAGCAGTGTGATAAGGCCATGTTTTATTGATACTCAAAGGAGACCTGCCCTTTCCTGGGTGGAGACAGAAGAGGAGCAGATTGGGCACTGGTAAGGAAGAATTGGGGAACAGGGACTTGGAGAGGAGGATGGGGGAGTGTACCACGAATAATTAAAAACCCAGAGACAGATACTGGATTCAAGCTGAAGATCAGGAAATCAAAGTAGCTAGCCACTAGTTCTTAGCTCTACCTCAGACTTAATGGGTGATCCTGGCTACACAAATCCTCAGTAAGGTTGAGACTGAATGCCTAATACTAAGTATTATGCTCTTCTCTAATTCTGGGATTAAAGGTGTGAGCTCTGCCACTTCGTTAAAATTATTCACTCTCATGTAACCCGAGGTGGCCTAGAACCCACAGAGATCTATCTACCTTTGTCTCCAGAGTCCTGGGATTAAAAGTGCATGCTATAACTGCCCAGCTCCTATGACTGTGGCTAGACTTGCATTCTGATACTTCAGGCAAGCTTTATTAAATCATAAATACTACATCACCAAAGGGGAGTCTACACCTTTATATAAAATACACAGATTTAAAAAAACTTGTGAGACCAGGAAACCAGCAGGTCCAGGTAAACAAGGCCCTGCATCCAGACTTGCCTTCCAGTGCTTGGGGCCTCATACAGAGCCTCCCATCCCTGCGGGAGCCAAGCACCCTAGATCTTCTCTTCCACCAACGACACCAGGGGACCAGCAGGTGCAAGGGAACAGCTGGACCAGGGGTCCGGCAGGACCAGGTAAAACAGGCCTTGCAGCCAGGCGCTCATTCTAGTGCCTGGGGATTGCCTGGGGACTGCCACAGAATTTCCCATCCCGGCAAAAGCCAAGCACCCCAGATCCCAGGTCTTCTCTTCCAACTAGACTAGAGGACTAGATGGAAGACTATGCACCCCAGATTCCTGGTCTTCTTCACCAACCATGGGACCAGAATTAGGACCAGGAAGAGGAAAACTACCAGAGTATTGACTTGCTTGCATCCACTGAAAGGGAACTCTGGTCCCCTAAACACCAGACCAGTAAGGGGCTCTTTTGGCACCCACTAAAAGAATGAATCGGAAAGAGAAAATACAAAAACACACTCAACAACAGACAAACAGATATGACACCACAAGATTCTAGACACACCACACCAGCAAGACTCCAACACTCCAATGCAAATGAAGCAGAAGAGAATGACCTTAAAACCACTTTCATGAAAATGATGGAGGCCCTAAAAGAGGATATAGGAAAATCCCTCAAAGAAAAAGAAGAAAAAACAAACCAAAAAATGCAGGAAATGGAAGAAAAAACAAACCAAAAAGTGGAAGTAATGGGAGAGAAAGCAAACCAAAAAAATGAAAGAAATGGAAGAAAAAAACAACCAAAAAAGGCAAGTAATGGAAGTAAAAGCAAACCAAAAAGTGGAAGAAATGGAAGAAAAAACAAACCAAAAAATACAAGAAATGGAAGAAAAAACAAACCAAAAAATGGAAATAATGGAAGAAAAAACAAACCAAAAAAGGCAAGTAATGGAATAAAAAGCAAACTAAAAAGTTCAAGTAATGGAAGAAAAAGCAAACCAAAAAATGCAAGAAATGGAAGAAAAAACAAACCAAAAAATTCATGAAATTCAACAAATGGATTAAAAGATAAACCGAAAATTGCATGAAAAAAATTCAAACAGTGCAAGTGTTGAAAACTGAAATAGAGACAATAAAAAACACTATCTGAATGAAGGCTGGAATTAGAAAAGCTTGTCAAATGGTCAAGTACTACAGATACAAGCAGTACTCACAGAATACAACAGATGGAAGAGAGAATCTCAGGTGTTGAAGATACACTTGGAGAAATGGATTCATCAACCAACAAATTCCTGATACAAAACATCCAGGAAATATGGGACACCATGAAAAGACCAAGCCTAAGAATAATAGGTATAGAAGAAGGTGAACAAAACCACCTCAAAGGAGCAGAAAACATATTCAACACAATCATAGAAGAAAGCCTTCCCAACCTAAAGAAAGACATGAAAATGAAGGTACAAGAAGCTTACAGAAAATCAAATAGAATGGATCACAAAAAAGTCCCCTTGCCACATAATAATCAAGACCCCAAATATACAGAATAAAGAAAGAATATTAAGAGAAACTAAAGAAAAAGGCCAAGTAACATATAAAGGCAAACCAACAGAATTACATCTGACTTCTCCATGGAAACTCTGAAAGCCAGAAGGTCCTGGATAGATATTCAACCAACACTAAGAGACCATGGATGCCAGCCCAGACTACAATACCCAGCAAAGCTCTCAATCAAAATAGAGGGAGAAAACAATATATTGCATGACAAAACTATATTCAAGCAATACGTATCCACTGACCTAGCCCTACAGAAAGTTCTGGAACAAAATCCCCAAACCAAGGAAGTAAACTACAACCAGAAAAACACAGGTATTAGATAATCCTACTTTACCAACAGCCAAAAGAAAAAAGGGGTGGAATTCCACACATAATTCCACCACCAACAACCATTCCATATCAAAGATGAATGAGCAATCAATGGTCATTAATATCCCTCAATATTAATGGCCTTAACTCACCCATAAAAAGACACAGGCTAACAGAATGGATTGGAAGACAACACCAACCCTTCTGACACATACAAGAAACACACCTCACCCTCAAAGACAGACATTACCTCAGAGTTAAAGGTTGGGAAAAGATTTTCCAACCCAATGGACCCAAGAAACAAGCAGGGGTAGAAATCCTATTATCTAACAAATAAGACTTTAAATTAAAATCAATTAAAAGAGATGAAGGAGGTCATTACATACTCATCACAGGTGAAATCCACCAAGATGAAGTTTCAATTCTGAACATCTATGCCCCCAATACAAAGGCATCCATGTTCATAAAAGAAATATTACTAAAACTTAAATCACATACAAACCCCACACACTTATAGTGGGAGACTTCAACACCCCACTCTCACCACTAGACAGGAATACCAGACAGAAACTCAACAAAGAAGCAAAGGGTCTAATAGAAGTTATGACCCAATTGGGATTAAAAGACATCTATACAACATTCCATCCACATAAAAAAGAATATTCCTTCTTCTCATCACCACATGATACCTTCTCAAAAACTGACCACATACTTGTCAACATATCAAACCTCAGCAGCTACAAAAATATTGGAATAACTCCATGCATCTTATCAGACCACCATGTGTTAAAATTAGAATTCAACAACAATACAAATTGCAGAAAACCTACAAACTCATGGAAATTGAATAATATACAACTGCACCTTTCCTGGGTCAAAGAAGAAATTAAAAAAAGAGATTAAAACTTCCTAGAATTCAATGAGAATGAAGACACAACATACCCAAACCTATGGGACACTTTGAAAGCAGTGCTACGGGGGAAGGTCATAGCACTAAGTGCCCACATGAAGAAATTGGAGAATAGTTATACTAGAGTATTAACAGCACAGGCAAAAGCTCTAGAACACAAAGAAGCAAACTCCCCAGGAGGAGTATACGCCAGGAAATAATCAAATTGAGGGCTGAAATCAATAAACTAGAAACTAGGAAAACAATACAAAGAATCAGTGAAACCAAGAGTTGGTTCTTTAAGAAAATCAACAAGATAGACAAACCTTTGTCCAAACTTACCAAACAGCAGAGTGTGTACATGTAAATTAACAAAATCAGAAATGAAAAGGGGGACATAACAATGGACTCTGAAGAAATTCAGAGCATCATCAGGTCATACTTTGAAAAGCTGTACTCCACAAAATTTGAAAATTTAAATGAAATGGACAATTTTCTGGATAGCTATCACTTGCCAAAATTAAATCAAGAGAAGATAAGCAATTTAAATAGACCTATAACTCCTGTGGAAATAGAAGCAGTCATCAAAAGTCTCCCAACCAAAACAGCTCAGGTCCAGTTGGCATCAGTGCAGAATTCTATCAGAAATTCAAAGAGCAGCTTATATCAATTCTTCTCAAAGTATTCCATGCAAAAGCAGAAGGGTCTTTGCCAAACTCTTTCTATGCGGCTTCAATAATCTTGATCCCCAAGCCCCACAAAGACACAACTAAGAGAGAGAACTTCAGACCAATATCCCTCATGATGATTGATGCAGAAATACTCAATTAAATACTGGCAAATCGGATCCAAGAACACATCAAAGCAATCATTCCCCATGATCAAGTAGGTTTCATCCCAGCAATGCAGGGATGTTTCAACATCAATGTAATCCACCATATAAACAAACAAGCTGAAAAACAAAATCCACATGATTATCTCACTAGATGCAGAAAAAGCCTTTGACAAAATCCAACATCCCTTCACGATAAAGGTCTTGGAGCGATCTGGGATAACAGGAACATACCTAAACATAATAAAAGCTTTGTGAAGTAAACCAACAGCCAACATCAAACTAAATGGACAGAAACGCAAACCAATTCCTCTAAAATCAGGAACAAGACAAGGCTCTCGACACTCTCCATCGTTTTCGATATTGTACTTCAAGATCTAGCCAGTGCCATACAACAACAAAAGGAGATTGAGGGGATACAAATTGTAAAGGAAGAGGTCAAATTTTCACTATTTGCAGATGATATGATAGTTTAGATAAATGATCCAAAGAACTCTATCAGAGAACTCTTACAGCTGATTAACACCTTCAGCAAAGTGGCAGGCTACAAGATCAACTCAAGGAAATCAGTAGCCCTACTACATACAGAAGATAAGAGGGCTGAAAAAGAAATCAGAGAAACATCATCCTTTAAAATTGCCACAAACAACATAAAATACCTTGGGGTAATACTAACCAAACAATTGAAAGACCTGTATTGCAAGAACTTTGAGTCTTTAAAGAAAAATTTAAAGACGCCCTCAGATAATAGAAAGATCGCCCATGCCCTTGGATAGGTAGGATCAATGTAGTAAAAATGGCAATCCTGCCAAAAGCAATATACAGATTCAATGCAATCCCCATTAAAATACCATCACAATTCTTCACAGACCTTGAAAGAACAATAATCAATTTTGTATGAAAACAAGACCCAGGATAGACAAAACAATCTTACTCAACAAAGCAACATCTGGAGTCATCACCATCCCCGACCACAAGCTCTATTATAGAGCTGTAACCTGAAAACAGTTTGGTATTCACGCAAAAATAGACAGTAGACCAATGGAATCGAATTGAACACCCTGATATTAACCCATACATGTATGAACATCTGATCTTCGACAAAGAAGCAAAAAATATACAATGGAAAAAAGAAAGCATCTTCAACAAATGGTGCTGGCATAACTGGATGCTGGCATGTAGAAGAATGTGGATAGATCCATGTCTATCACCATGCACAAAACTTAAGTCCAAGTGGATCAAAGACCTCAACATAAATCCAGGCACACTGAACCTCTTAGAAGATAAAGTAGGTGGTACACTTGAATGAATTGGTACAGGAGACAACTTCCTGAACATAACACCAGCACAGACAGTGAGGTCAACAATTAATAAATGGGGCCTCCTGAAACTGAGAAGCTTCTGTAAGGCAAACAACCCAGTCAGCAAGACAAAAAGGCAGCCCACAGAATGGGAAAAGATATTCACTATCACCACATCCAAAAGAGGGCTGATCTCCAAAATTTACAAAGAAATCAAGAAGCAAGTCTCCAAAACACCAAAGGATCCAATTAAAAAGGTGGGCTACAGAACTAAATAGAGAATTCTTAATAGAGGAGTCTAAAATGGCTGAGAGACACCAGTTTGCTCCCACGTTCATGTTTATCTTATGGCTTTAGTCACAACATTGGTGGCTGTTAACACCACTGGAGTTGCTGTCCAAATACACACTGGGCTTTTGTAGTTAGTTTCTTCAGTACCATACGGATGAATACGGAAGGGAGGATTCATTTCATCATAAATTTATGGTGCCAGAAAATTCCTGCCTGCTATGGACTCTGGTTAGGCCTTTGAGAGTGACGCTTGCTGTGGCTCAGCACACTGCTCTGCCCATTCTGTATTTGCGTGGCCATAATTCCAGTCAGTGATTACTAGACTGCAGTGTTTCATCTAGAATATCTAAAGTCATGTTTCCAGAGGTCAGCATTGCATTGTCAATATCAAGTGGAAGCACTTTTAAAACTGAACATTTTCTTATAACCATTATTTTATGAAGAAAGAGAGATTTTAACCATGAAAGGTTAGCTAGTTAAGGATAAAGAATAAAAATTCAGAGAAAAACATTCTTCTGGAAACATTAAAAAAGTCATATTAAAATATTATTTCATACAATTAGCAAATGCTGACGATATGACCAGCAATACAAAAGCAAGCTGAGAATCAGAAGAGTAGTAGGTGATGATGAAGATGAGGTTAGCCCAGAAATGAGCAGTCAAAATTGAGTGCTCATTCCTATGTCTTACTAGACCTGCTCCTCATGCAACTCGAAGCATTCTATATGGCTCTGACAACCAGAATTGAGAGTGAATTGCGACAACGACAATCCCTGAAGACTGCATACCTCAACCTCTTCGACAAAACAGCAGAGGCAAAATCCTGAGCTATGTTCTTGTTTTTTAAAATTAGTTAACAGGCTTTTACTCCGATTCTGTCTTCTGAGGCATGAAACACGCTTGGACTGCAGCTTCTGATCCTTAGAGAGCCATTGTGGTTTCCTCCTAGATGGCTGACCTGTTACACTCATCATCCTCAGAGGACACATGCAATTAGGGCAAATTAGTTGGTACCTTTATTTTTTGTCTCTTCCCCTAGAGTCCTTTTACTTTGAAGATTATTGTGTTTCTCTAGCTTTGATATTTACATAATAAATACAAAGCTCCTAGGTAAATTCATTAAGAAATGTCTATGAAGTGTTTTAGAATCTGTGTATACATATAAGTACATTACACAGACTGAGCAGTTTGTATTTGTGTACTTAGAAATGTGTATGTGTGTATGTGTGTGGTGTGTGGTGTGTGTATTTGTGTAACAATTAAATTCAAAGAAACTATAGTTTGAGGGTTGCATGGGAGGGTTTGGAAAGAGGAAAGAAAAGGGAAAATGATGCAAATATAATCTCAAAATATTAAAAAACTTTTAAAAGTTGAGTCCCCAAATCTATGATAGATATAGCATGCACATTATGAGAGAAAGTGTCTTCATTCAGTAAGATTAACTGAAGCAGGTCCAATAATCAATAAAGTGGTAGAAAGATATATATTTATTTTAAAAAATTAAACCTAAATCAAGAAATGATCTTGCCAAAACTGTGTCTCTAGATAGCAGTAATGTGCTGAACATTTTTAACAGTTCATTGCAGATTTCCATAAGCCCTCTTGAGAACGGTTTGTGAGACACTCTAGCATCCCTTTGCTTTTACTGTGTCATCTCTTATCATCCCACTGATGTATGCTTTAGTCAAAGTATCCCTGCTTTACTCTATAACTGCACATCTTCTTATATGCTGCCTCAGCTCCTCACCCTGCTCCTAAACCATCCTGGGCTTTCTAGCTGATGTTCATATTTAGTTCAAGTCAATGTATTTTCTTCATGTAGCTTCCTTCTAAATGTCTTTGTAATATACTGTTTGTGGTGATACCTTGTTTATACGCTAACAAATAAGGCTTGCCTGAAGGTCAGAGGATGGAGCTAGTCACTATTTAACCATAAAGGTCTGGAGGTCTGTACAGACAGTCAGGAAGTGAGTTGGCTATTTAGAGAGAGCAGGTGATAACATGAGAGGAGAGCTGAGAAGTTAGCAAGGTAAAGTATGGCTGTGGCATGGGTGTGGCTAGAGGCGCAGGTATCTAACATCTCTATAGCTGGCTCGGGGTTTTTATTATTAAGTCCTATTTGAACTCACAGTACTCTCTCAAAATACTTCTAGCACAATAGTAACTGCTCTGAGCTTCTATTCTTGCTTGAATTTTCTGATTAACACCTGTACAATACTCAAATTTGTAATATCTTGTGTCTTTGTCTTACCCCCAGAACTTTGTCCAGTCTATGGCATGAAGTTCAGCCCAAATAAGTTGTGTTTAATGAAGAATTAAAGAATAAAATTGCTAACAGACTAGAAGTTAAAGAAAAATCTGTGTTTTATGTAGTACATATATACAGACACCTCAATATTTTCTTGAGTTTCTACCTCTTTATCATAAGAAATGAAACATTTCCTTTTAAGCAACAATTTATGCAGTATTGCTACATTATTTCTTCTTAATAGCATTGTGATTTACTCTGAAATTTTCACACATATACAAAATAAATCTTGATAAAAGGCATTCTTCTCTTCTTTTCTCTTGCTCTCCTCTATTCTTCCCTGCCTCGATCTTCCTGCTCCTTCATGTCCTCCTTTATCCTTCTTTCCCTTTCTCTTTCTCCAATCCCCCCCATGCTCCCAATTAGCTCAGGAGATCTTTTCCCTTTCCCCTTCTCCTGGGGAGTGAGTACATATCATGTTTGTCGTTTTGTGACTGGGTTATTCATTCAGGATGGTTTCTTCTCATTCCATCCATTTGACTTTGAATTTCAAGATACCATTTTTTTCCTCTGAGTAGTACTCCATTGTGTGAATGTACCACATTTTCTCCATCCATTCTTCAGTTGAGGTGCATCTAAGTTTCTTCCATGTTCTGGCTATTAAAAATGACGCTGCAGGCCGGGCGTTGGTGGCGCACGCCTTTAATCCCAGCACTAGGAGGCAGAGGCAGGCGGATCTCTGTGAGTTCGAGGCCAGCCTGGTCTAAAAAGTGAGTTCCAGGACAGCCTCCAAAGCCACAGATAAACCCTGTCTCGAAAAACCAAAAAAAAATGATGCTGCAATGAACATGGTTGAACAGACGTCCTTGTTATATCAATGGGCATCTTCTGGGTAGATGCCTAAGAGTGGAATTGCTGCGTCTTGTGGTAGACTGATACCCATTTTGCTGAGGAATCTCCATACTGATTTGCAAAGTGACTGTACAAGTTGGCACCAGCAGTGAAGGGGTGTTCCCCTTTCTCCACATCCTCCCCAGCATAAGCTGTCATTGTTGTGTTTTACTTCAGTAATTCTGATAGGAACAAGACAGTGTCTCAGAATTGTTTTGATTTGCATTTCCCTAATGGCTAAGGATGTTGAGCACTTTCTTATGTGTCTTTCAGCCATTTTAGATTCCTCTATTTAACATTCTCTGTTTAGTTCTGTATCCTACTTTTTAACTGGATTATGTGGTGTTTTGACCACTAGCTTCTTGAGTTCTTTGTATATTTTGGAAATCAGTCCTATGTCAGAAATGGGGTTGGTGAAGATCTTGTCCCATTCTGTGGCCTGCCATTTTGTCTTGTTGACTGTGTCCTTTGCCTTAAAGAAGCTTGGCAGTTTCAGGAGATTCCATTTATTAATTGCCAATCTCAGTGTGTGTACTACTGGTGTTATGTTCAGGAAGTAATCTCCTGTACCAATTCCTTCGAGGATACCGCCTAGTTTCACTCTAAGAGGTTCAGTGTGGCCAAATTTGTTAAGGACTTTGATCCATTTGGACTTAAGTTTTGTTCATGTTGAAAGACATGGATCTATATGCAGTCTTCTACACACCTGCATCCTGTTATGCCAGCACCATTTGTTGAAGATGCTTTCTTTTAGTATTGTATTCTAGCTTCTTTGTCAAAAATCAGGTGTTCCTAGGTGTGAGGATCCACATCAGGGTTTTCAATTTGATTCCATCCATTTGCCTGTCTATATTTGTGACAATAACAAGCTGTTTTCAGGTCTATGGATCTATAATAGAGCTTGAAGTCAGGGACGATAATGCCTCCAGAAGTCACTTTACTGTACAGGGTTGTTTTGCTATCCTGGGTCTTTTGTTTTTCCATATAACGTTGAGTATTGTTCTTTCAAGGTCTGTGAAGAATTGTGCTGGGATTTTGATGAGGATTGCATTGAATCTGTAGATTGCTTTTGGCAAGATGGCCATTTTTACTATGTTGATCTTACCTATCCAAGACCATGGGGGATCTTTCCATTTTATGATATCTTTCTTTAAAGACTCTTGTTCTATAGGTCTTTCACGTGTTTGATTAGCATTACCCCAAGGTATTTTATGTTGCTTGGGGCTATTGCAAAGGGTGATATTTCTCTGATTTCTTTCTCAACCCATTTATCTTCTGTAGATAATAGGGATACTGATTTTTTTTAGTTAATATTGTATTCTGATACTTTGCTGAAGGTGTTTATCAGATATAGGAGTTCTCTGGTAGAATTTTTTTGGATCATTTATGTAAACTATCATATCATCTGCAAATAGTGAAAGTTTGACTTCTTCTTTTCCAATTTGTATCTCCTTGATCTCCTTTTGTTGTCTTATTGTTCTAGCTAGAACTTCAAGTACAATATTGAAGAGGTTTGGAGAGAGTAGACAGCCTTGTCGTGTTCCTGGTGTTGAGTTTCTCTCAATGTAGTTTGATGTTGGCTGTTGGTTTGCTATATATAGCTTTTATTATGTTTAGGTGTGTTCCTGTTATTCCTGATATCTCCAAACCTTTATCATGAAGGGGTGTTGGATTTTGTCAAAGGCTTTTTGAACATCTAGTGAGATGATCATGTGATTTTTCTTTCTCAGTTTGTTTACATGGCCAATTACATTGATGGATTTTCTTATAAAGTACCATCCTGCGTCCCTGTGAGGAAGCCTACTTGATCATGGTGGGTGATTTTTCTGATGTGTTCTTGGATTTGATTTGCCAGCATTTTATTGAGTATTTTTGCATCAATGTTCATGAAGGATATTGAACTGTAGTTCTCTTTCTTAGTCATGCCTTTGTGTGGCTTGAGTACCAAGGTTATTGAAGCCACACAAAAAGAGTTTGGCAATGACCCTTCTGCTTCTATTGTGTGGCATACTTTGAGGAGAACTGTTATTAGCTATTCTTTGAATTTCTGGTAGAACTGAATTGACTTTTTTGTTCTGAACCTCTTTCCACAAAATATCAAGTATTTTTCACAAATTTCCTTAGGAGTGATGTTCTGTTCTCAGTTTATTTAATACTCTCCTATCTCTAGTTTTTCTTATCCCAAGCTATTTCTTAGAGTGAGTGAAGAATTTCATTTTATAAAATCCCATTTGATTTCAAATTCCTATATTAGAATTCCATTTGTTCCATTTGACTTAAAATTCCTATATTAAAGTTTTTGCATATGCCAGCTTTGGGCCTGTGTGCTAAGTAAATTCCCTCCTATCTTTCAAAGCCATTCTCAGATTTCACCTTTCCTAATTACACAGTTGCTCTATTGAATGCACTTGTAGCATCTACATCTCAAAGTTATTAGTATTGGAGCTATTTGTTTAATAGAGTGATGCTTGATCATCTTTCTATCTTAACCATGATTTTCCCCAGACAATATACAGTAGTTTTAATATTGTTAATTAAAAATAGACAACCATAGAATCAGTGGACAGATATAAGAATGAATGCACAATTTTTCATTAAAATGCCTTTTGCCTAATAAATACATTAAAGATAGATTATGAAAGAATTTCAGTATACATTATCAATTTTCTAAGTATCAATTTTTAAATATCAAGCTATTGAGAAATTGTTGAAAATGACGGCACCCAAGTTACTGTAATTATGTATGTGAAAGTATTAATCCTATTCTAATTTAATTCCTTTATATAATAATTGTAAGTTTTTTCTACAATTAGAAGTCACTATTTCAAAGCTAAAATAAATTTTATCAGTCTCCTTGATTTATATTTTTAGAATTCCTTCACTTAGTTTGATTAGTACTATTATGTTTCTGAAAAATCAAAATGTCTTTTCCAAAAATCTTACTTGCCATGTTGTCATCTTAAAACTTCAGTTTCAATGTTTTCTTTTTACCATAGCTGGCTTGGTGTTCAAGAAGTTTCTGTAGTATAGCAGGAAAAATGTTGTTCTCATTTTATGAATGATATTATGATATCCTGTTATAGCAATGCTCAGAGATTTCTTCCTTTTTGTGACTGCATTCTTCATATTTTTATCATTGAAGAATACAACTTTCTAAGTTGCCAAAAATGTAGGTCAAAACTTTCATCTGTGATTTACTTTCCCGTACTTGGAGATTTGAAATTCCCATGATTATTAACTTTTCATTCATTCAATAAATATTTACTGAGTACTTACAACAGGCTTGTAGAAAGAACAAGGTCAGTTCAGATGAGCAAGTCTGAGAAGGTGTGAATGGAGCTGAGGACTGAGTGCCAAGAGTGTCATAACACCAAGAAGGAAAGAGAAAATAGGACTCTTCCTCAAGGTGAAAAGAGTTTTGACTGCCATTCTATGTTAAGCTCTCATTACCTCAGTCTGCATAACTTATAATTATTTCTGCCTCAAAGTTTCTGTGATAACGGAACATATGAGCCAAAATTTTCACAGCCAGCAGATTAAGCAAATTGTGTGGCACAGTGTGGTTCATCAGGAAGACAGAGTAAGTCGGAGGAGTCATTCAACTGAATCATAACAGAGCTAAGAGTTCCTAGAAGCAACAACTCAGAAGCCCCCTAACAAAGAGGAGAAGGAAGCCAATGAACATAAGTAAAGCAACTAGGATATAATAGAGGTCTATGTGGAAAGTAAACTTGAAGATAATAAGGGGGTCCCCAAAAGAATATGGTGTTGCAATTAATTTATATACTACTTTGTTCATATTTTTAATAAAGGAGAAATAAGGCTAAAAAGTACCCATTGGATTGTACTCTAAAGCAATTTTGATAATTTTACTCGAAGATAAATTTGAGATTTTTAAAAAAAATAACAAAATAAACATCTGGACACATGCATATTTCAATATATATGTATAACTATATATATATATGTATTTTGTGTGTGTGTATGTGTGTGTGTGTGTGTTTGTGTGTGTATTACACACTAGGTAAGAGACTATCTACTCAGCTTATAGAACCATGAAAAGACATGGAGTTCCGGATCTATTATCAATGTAAGTAACTGAGAAAATTTCCAGACTGGAAAGTAACAACATTATGAATAAGTAGGATAATTCAGCTACAACAAATATTGTTCTTAGTATATATCATTTTGCTGGTCTTGTTAAGTTTACTATGGTACAGTAATGTTTTATCATAAATGAGTAAGTTCCAAAGATCGACAGAAACTGTGATAATTAATTTTCTGAGAACATAAAACATATGGGATGTTTTTCACACAAGCATTTATTCTTTGAGAATCAATTTTAGTTAAACAGCTTCCATCTGGATAAGTCAATCTTAAGAGCACTATTGGAGTGCTATAGTGCACTTTGATAAGTGACCTCAACATAATCATTTTTAAGGAAGAGTGGCTCCACAAACTCCTACAAAATAATATACAAAATTTTTGTTTAAAGTTAACTAAAATAATTCTACAATTACTGAAGCCTGAATTTCCCAAAATTAAAACGTATATTTGTTCGTAAAAAAGTTCACACTGGATACTGAATGGAGTACAATAATTTTTGTCAGGAAATAGTATAAAAGTGATCACATTAGTTTCCTTTATAATACCTTAGTTTTCTGTCTCATTTAATAACTTAGTTTTAGAAATGCCATCACTTTAGCTGGAGTCTACTCTTTCTTTATAGGGATGATAAGTTATTTATGAAGATACTAGTCCAAGCCTACACTTGTGGTGCTGAGTCTTAGGGACATATCTAGAGTCAGGTGTTTGCAACCCTGCACAAATCTTCAGCAGAGCTATGGCCCTCTGGGAAGAATGCAATAGTTAATCTTTTAATTCTACTTATAATCATTTCACTCTAGAATGTCTGGGCATATATGATAGAGGTGACATGGTAGATCAGTACCTATGAACTTCTAGTAAACTCACACTTCTTGATTCCTTACTTTTCCACTTTGTAACTCAGGAAAACAAACACTACCAGTCATTTTACATGTGATAATAATGGCAAATTAGAAAGCAAGATAGGGCATAATTTTCTGATTGGCTTTGGTGTTCTAATGAGCAAGGCAATTCAAGAATCCTAGTGTGGTAGCCATACAGATAATCCTTACCTTAGCTAATGGTTAGATCACTAGCTGACTGGGTTGATTAGAGAACACCGTTCCAGTGTGAATCAGGAACTAATCTTCCCCATTATCTCCATCCTTAAGACACATTTTACATTTAATTATAGAAATATAATTATAGGGACCTTACACTGTACATCAACTGAGAAGTTTGTTATGGCAGAGGGAGATCATACACATATATAAACAACTGCATTTAAACATGTTTCTAATGATAGATAAAAATGCTACCTTCTCTTAGGCTATTTTGTCTAGATCAATTATCAATTTATTTTGCTTATATAGTTTTACATACAGGACTAGAAGTATACCTTTAGAGAAAAGAAATAGGTAAAAAAGAGACATGCTATTAGGGAAATGACCATTACATGGTTAAGAAAGGAGAGAATCTTGGCATACTACCTTCATTTTACAGAATACTGAGCACTAGAAGGAATAAGAAAATGGCTTACCTATTCTAATGAAATTGTAAGGAAAACAAGTATCTATGATGTTTACATTTCTTTTTTCTTTTTAGTTTTATTAAAACGTTATGAAAATGAACTTTCAAATAAGAAAACTATGCATCAAAATTAATCAGACCCAAAGTTTATACAACTCAACGATGATCTTTATAGTCAGAGTAGCCATTCACGTTGCAAAGCTTCATGTTGAGCTTTATATTTCATTATCAAATATATTTTTATGTACTTATACATAAAATAATTTTAAAAATTAAATAAATTAATTAATTAAATTAAAAAATTAAAAATGACAAAAATGAAAATAAATTCCATTTATCTTTTTGGAGAGTGTTTTCAAAGCCACAGCTACAGGCATCAAATGAATGACCCATGATATTGGTTCTTTAGTATTATGGAAAGTTTACCAAGTCTACAGTATTAAAGCAGACTGCATAATTGGAAAGATAAAATTTTAGGACAAAAAATATTTATTTTTCATTATGGAAATTAAGGATTCAGTGATTACAGACCACATACAGGTACCCAAATGACACAGATGCATACTGTTACTTATCCCCACTGTCTATTACAATGCTATTCTTATTTAACAACTATTTCTAGGAAGTGTATTACTATATTAACTTTGACTTTGGCTTCTTCCTGTTGTTGATTATTCATGCTTGACTATCTTTTCTGAACATACTTTTGATATTACTCCTTTATAGCTTATTGCTTGCTAACCATTTGAACCATTCAATATATTGTTTAGGCCTACAAGTTCTATCATTTAAGATTAAAGAGCATCTAAGAAGGTTAGACAGCGTTCCAGAATAACTGTCATCCAGATATTAAATATAATATGCAATCTTTAGGAGACTCAGAACAATAAAATCCATAACTATAAACAACAAATCTGAACTATTTTTTACACAGAACTTGTTATAGTGCAAGACATAAAGGACTCAGAGACTGGCAAGGGCATTGGAATAAACCATGTCTCAACAACACAAGGTCGTTGAAGGTGAATAGTCTTCATTGTACAAATGTACCACATTTCCTTTATCTATTCTTCTGTTGAGGGGCATTAATTGTTTATCTTAATGAATTTGCTATTTGTGTTCTGTTAATAACGTTGTCATCTGTGGCAATGTGTTCAAGGAGAGTTCCCACTCTCTTTTATGAAGTTCAGTGTATATGGTTTTATATTGAGGTCACTGATCTATTTAACTTGACTTTTGTGTAGGGGGATATGAATCTATTTGCATTCTTCTAAATGCAAACATCCAGTTTAACCAGCACTATTTGTTGAATATGCTTTCTTTTTTCAATTATGCATTTCTGGTTTCTTTATCAAATATCAGGTGTGTGAATTTATGTCTGGGTCTTCAATTTGATTCTAAGATTGCCATAAACAGAGTTTGAATCTTGCAAATACATGGAATAACAATGAACTCATATTTTTAGCACTTTGCTTTTTAGAACAATGATATTGTAAAGAGCTAGGAAAATATTACTACTGAAATTAATATTAGCAGTTTCTGGAGTGATTTCTCAGTGATTAAGAGTACTTGTTGCTCTCTCAGAGGAAGAGGATTGGATTCCAAGAACCAAGATAGTGGCTTACAACTGTCTGTAGCTCTACATTCCAATGATACAACAGCCTCATCTGGCCTCCATGGGCACTAGGCATGCACATGATACACAGATATACATGTACACAAAATATAAATACACTTACTTTACTAAAGCGTCTACTGCTTTTCCAGAGAACCCTAGCTTGGTTTCTAGAGCCAGTGTTGTTGCTTACAACCCTCTGCAATTCCATTTTTATGGATCTTATTCCCTCTTCTCTGTAGGCACTCATGTGCAAAAGATACACCTGAACTGAAACAATCATACATATATCATGTAAATGAAAATAAACAAAACTTTAAAAACTTTTTAGAATGTATTACGGGTTGAAATCATTTTTACGAAGGAAGGCAAAGTGTAGAACAATTTTTAGGAATCTTATTGAATACTTGGGAAAGAATACTTGGGAAAGTAAGTGGATGGCAATAGTCTTCAGTAGGGCACAACAATTTCACTGGAACGCAAATAAAAGGATTTGCAATGAACACCGAGGGTCCTTCAGAAAGCTAATATGAATCTCTTGATGGAATATGGATGGTAGAGTGGATAGTCTAGCTTAGAAAGTGGGAACAAGGAGGCAAGGAAAAGTTTGGAGGTTGAGGCAACATCTACTGAGCCATGTCCACTAAGGTAAAAACACCCAAACAAAAAATAGTGCTAACAGGGATCTGGGCTGAATGGTGGAACTTTAAAGACCCAAGTACAAAAAATATTGTGAATTGCATACAAAGGTAGGGGTTAGGGAATGTCATAGGATGGTACAATAAAGCCAAACAAGAAAAATGCAAAAAACTCCTGGTAGGTGAGGTTATCCAGGAGATTCTGTTCAAGGATTTTTTTCTTATTTTTTATTTTTAAATTGAAAAGTTATTCTTCTCTTATATACATCCCAACCAAAGTTTCCCCTCCTCCCATTCCTCCTAGTTAGCCCCATGTCTCCTCTCTTCCAGGTCTACTACCTCTCCTTTTTTCAGAAAAATAAGTAGGCCTCCAAAAGACTGTAGCCAAACATGACAAAAGAGTAAGACAAGGCACAAGTCCTCATATTGATGCTGCGTAAGGCAATTCAAAAGGAGTAAAAGAGTCTCAAGTGCAGGCAAAAGAGTCAGAGATTCATCCACCCTACCATTATGAGTCTCACAAAAACACCAAGCTAACCACCATAGCATACATTTAGAGGACATGGTGCAGATCCATGCAGGCTCTATACTTGAAGCTTCAGACTCTGTGTGCCCTAATTTCTGATTTTGAAAATATTTCTTCAAAACCAAATGATTTGAAGGCCTAGCACTACCATCCAGCTGAAAGATTCTTGCTGTTTCTACTACAATATTAAGATGCAGTCTAACAAACTATGCAGATAACATTCTATTTTCCTAAAAATATGTTTCTTTTTCTTTCTTTCTTTGTTTCTTTCTCTTTTTTTGGTATCTGCCTTTCTTGGAGAAATAAGCCATGATTATGGAGGCACTTCTGAAAGAATTTTGTCTTCTTGAATTTAGTATTCATTTGGGACAAATTCAGGAAGAAATAAAGTATGATAAATCTCACGTTTTACCATGTGCCTTGTTGTCAAGCAATTTGTGTAGATCACTTAGCACTGGTTATCTACCATTAACAGATGCTCAATCCACAGTTTCTAATGTCATTCAATGTGTGATTCATAGCAGCTTGCCTTCCGTTTTTGATGTTCCAACGTTAGTTTGCTGTAAAGTGACCTCTGTCGATGGTTCTGTTCCTATCAGTCTGTGATGTGAGCTTCAATACTGGGGAAAAGATAAAGTCACTGAATATAACCCAGAGGCTGGTTATTGGAAGATACATCAGGCTGCTCAAACATGCCATGCTGTCTTCGGCTAACTCTGTGTCCTCTCCCAAACACACACAATGTTTTGTATTATTCCATAGACATTTTTCCATGCTAAATGAAGTCTCTTAAACGGGGGATAAGACTGATTCTGGAGAAAAATAAGTGCTGTAAACTGTTGTGATATTTTGCTTGTATTTTGACAAATAAAGCTTTCCTAGAGATCAGAGGGTAGAGCTAGACCCTAGTTAACCATAGAGGTTTAGAGCTCTGTACAGACAGAAAGGAAATAAGGCTGGACAGAGAGAGTAAGTGATAAGGTGGGGTATAAGCAGGATCTTGTTCCTTTTAGTATGAGGATCCCATAGAGGCAAGAACTCTAGCGGCTGGCAGCTCTGCTTCTGTGGTCTGTCAGCTTTCATCCCAATATCTGACTCCGTGTTTTTATTGATAAGACTAATTAACATCACACTTCAATAGACAGTTCTAAATTTTCTCAAAGACCATAAAACACTCAAAGATTATTATAAACATAGCATCTATCATCTGTAAGGGCTTTGGCCTGACAAGAAGACTCAGAAGTTAAAGACACTTGTAATCAAGCCTGATGGACTCAGTCCAAACACCAGAAGTCACATGACAAAATTACAGAACCAACTCCCACAGGCTTTTCCTGACCCTGACCGCCACATATGTGTCATGGTGTGCATATGTCAGACAAACATACATTTCACACATTAATAAGTGTGAAAATGTCTAATGATACAAGAACCTATATTGGTTACAAATATACAGACTTTTAAAGGTACATAGTCCAATATTCTCCAGTGAATTAAGTTCTAGCAAAAAAAATGGAAGGTTTGTGAACAAAGCAGGTACCTGTGGTGCTCTCTGGATTCCTGTCTGACACTTCGAAGTCTGGTGTAAAGCCTAAGTTGGAGAACTCAACTCAGCTATGAGTCACAAAAACAGAAAGATGCCAAGGTCCTTTGAAGTCTCTAAATCTGGGAACCACTCAGAAGTGTACTATTGCCCACAGAAGGTAAAAGAAGGCATCAGATATTGTATAATTGGAGTTATAAATCTCTGTGAGCCACCATGTGGATGCTAGGAACCGAACCTGGCTCCTCTGCAAGAACATTAAGTGCTCTTAGCAGCTAAGAGTACTGTTCTTAAAATTTTAATAGCTACTGACTAAGTTCAAGCTATTATTTTTAATATTTCTTGACAACCAATAAAGTTAACACTAGGACAAGTTTTTGCTTTAATTATTCATTCATTTATTTTTGATACAACTCTGTATGTCACTCTGGCCTGCAGTGATCCTCCTGCCTTACCCTGGCGAATGCTGATTTTAAGCATGAGGTGCCACACCCTGACTTCACGGTAAACTGCTTCATTGCTGCTGAGGAGGCCACTTGTGCAATGGTTTGTATGTAGCTGTCTAAAGACAATTCTAGGAGTCATTTCTTTCTTTCCATATGAGATCCTGAGATTAATCTCAGGTCATCGGATTAGTGCTACAAGTACCTGTACCTGCTGAGCTATCTCTCAAACCTCACATAAGCGTTTTAAGAACAGGAAATATGAGACATTTTGAAACAGTCTGGAACTCTTCAATCTGGGTCTCTTAAATTCTACTTTATTAAATATGTTTCGTTGAAAGTGAAACCAGAGGATTCTATATCAAGTCACATTATTTCCACTTTAGGGCTGGAGAATATGGTTAGCATGACAATAAGTTTAAGAAATAGAATTGTGTCTGTCCTTGAATGACCATTTAAACCATAAGATAATAATAGCTTGGAATATTAGAATAAAAAACTTATCATCTCATAAATTCTCACTCAATGATTAAAGGCCCCAAAAGCTCTAAAACAGGTGGTTAGTCTATTGAAATTTTTTCTGGGATATCTAATTGGATTCATAAAACATAAGTTCATGATTGGGACTAAGGATTTTATTTCTGAAAATCCATAATTTGGGAGGACATAACTTCATTAATAACCAATAAACATGCAATGTAAATGTCATAGCTGTTACTTCTGAAAGTGAAAGTTGACCAAATATTATCTGGTCCATTTTAGAGCCAGAATGCCTATTCTTTATTGTTTATTGTCCCATCTTCCAGAGAGTTGTTATCACAGTTTTAGGACCCCAGGAAGAACACAAGTTTTATGGGAAGGTAGTAGTTAGCCACAATCACTGGACTCAAGATAGGTGCACACATGTTGTGACAAGAAGGTGGAGAGAGAGAGAGCATGAACAATGACATTGAGCCAGAATCAGGAATCAGGATGTAGAACATTGATGTGGCACTCTAATGAAACTGTGAGAATCCCAGAATTTTAGTTTCCAGTTCAAGGTTGCCATGAAAATTAGAAGATTAACCATATCTTAACAGTTTCTGTAAGTGGTCTGTAATTTTAATATTTTAAATTAATTTTTCTCTTATGTTTTACAGTGTTATTTTATTTAGTTCTCTCTCCCAGTGTGTGTGTGTATGTGTGTGTGTGTAGGTGCCCATGGAGGCCAGAAGGAGAAATTTATTCCCTTTAAGCTATTTTGAGCCACCCACATGGATGGCTGGGATCAAACTCAGGTCCTCTTCAAGATCAGCCATTGTTCTTAACTGATGAAGCATCTATCGTAGTTTCTTTTCTGTTAGCATGATAAAAAGCACCAGTATGAGAGAAACTTAAGGTGGACATGTGTTTTATATTGGCTTACAATTCCAAAAGGATAGAGTCCATTATTGTAGAAAATAAGACACTGCAGCAGGCAGGGAAGATCGGTGGCAGGAACAGAAGGTTGCCTGATCACATTGCACCCATACTGCTCAGAAAACAGTGAACAGAAAGCAGGCCTAGTCTATAACACCTGAGGGCCTACTGCCATTGACCCTTCCTCCAGAAAGTTCCACCCTCTGTGTGTTACACAGTCTTTCCCAAACTGACAACTTGGGCCCCGGTGTTCAGACATGTTCACATTCAATGCACCTTAGTCAGGAACATGGGAAAGACATTTGGGGTGGCATTGCATTCACATGGAAGTATGATGCAGCCTAACATTATTTTCTAGTTTGGTAATCTGTCTCTTAATAGATTATTCAGTCCATTCACAATCAGTATTGATATAGTTGACTCCACAACTACCTTTGGTTTTCTACATTTCTCATGTCATATATATATATATATATATATATATATTCATCCTTATTATTCTTTTTCGATAACAGATTGAAATATTTCTAGGTATCATTAAAATTTCTAAGTGATTTTTAATTACATTTTGTGGGTGTCATGTTGTTTAATGGCTGCTATATAGATTACAAAACATACATAATGGATCACAATTGGTTTCATATTTATAATAGTTTGATATTCCAACATTTCTATTTGGCATCCCTCTTCCCTTTTCCCTGGTTTTGTGGTCCTAGTGCTATGCATCAGGTAATGGCAGAAGTCCAACAACGCACAGTTGCAGTTATTAATTTATTATCTATAGTCTCTTCCTACAATGTTGCACTAACAAAACTTCTTGATGCTGTCTTTGTTCCAAACACTACATCCATATACCTCATAGGCTCTGAAATATATGCCATGCATTTCTTTTCAGACCAGTTGATAGGAGAATAGAGAAAAACATTCATTTACGATTTTATAATACATAGAGTTTCCACTGGCCCTTCTTGCATTTCTTTGTGCAGAGTCAAACTATCATGTGATGTTAGTTATTTCTAAAAAACGTTTTTTTGTGTGTTTATGAGGCACATCTGCTAAAAAAATGTCTTTTATTTGTCTGGGAATATAATTTTCTCTCTTTTTAAAAGTAACTTTTTTGTATGTAAGATTCCTAGTTGACAATATTTATGGTTTCTTTTTATTTTTTAGCATGATAAATATGTTACCCCACTACATTCTAGCTCCCATAATTGTTTATCTTCATGATGTTCCCCTGTGAGTTGTTTATTTGCTGTTTTCAAGATGTACATATCTTTAACTTTGGGTATTTTTTAAACTGGGATGTTTGTTTGATGAAGTTGGTTTATTCTATCTAGAATTTTCTAAGCTCCAAGATGGACAATTTATACATTTTGACAAACATGAGCATTTTCTAGTCATTACTGAACAGAACATATCTGTTCTGTTTCTTCCACATGTTGCTTAGAGCAGATTCATATATATATACAGGAGCCTGGTAAGCTGTATTCTAGGGCCCTATTAAGCAAAAGTTATTCCAAAACACAAATATAACTCTGAAATAATCAACTACCTATACATCTTACCTCATGCACAAACTTCATAATCATAGAATGATAGACACAAACAGAAACTCACATAGTATGGTATGGTATAGTATAGCATATGAATATGTATTAGTCAGTGTTTCTAGAATAACAGATCCCAATAGAATGTGTGTGTATGTGTGTGTGTGTGTGTGTGTAGAACAAAAGCTTTGTTCTTTTATATCCAGAAGTTATGGCCCAGATTAAAGGTGTTTCTTCACTCAAGATCCAGATCAAAAACATGTGTATTCATATCTCAAAGGTCCAGACTAGAAGTGGAGTCACCTATTTCAGACCATGCAAAGTAATCTTTCACAGGTGTGTCCTCCATTTCTGCATTATAGTTCATTCCAGATGTAGTCAAGTTGACAGTCAAGAACAGCCATCACAGTATATTCAAGCAAATTCACTCAAGAAACTTAAAACTAATCGATAAAAAGAGATCAATAGTTACTTGAGCAAGAAGGCAGGGAAACATAAAAGAATAGAGAATTCTAAAGGAATAGGAAGAAACTGTGAACAATGATCCATAAATTCACTATCATGTTTATGATAACTATCCCATGCCTCTGCACACATTAAAAAAATTTCACTTTTTAAGCAGATGTTTAATGCTAAATTAACAAAGCAATTAGATAATGGAAGTTGTAACCATTGTCCTGTGAATGGAGCAGAGAGAGAAGGAAGGCAAAAGATTAACACAGCTACAATCAGTCATTCAGAACAGTTTTCTCTATCCTAGAGAAGGTCAGGTTAGAGAAGCTCCTTAAGTGACTTGAGAGGGAGCAGAGATGGATAATTAGAGTATATTCTAATGACGATAAGAGGGGTCTCTCCTAACAGTTTCCTTACTATCAGTATGGGATTCAGAGATGATTTTTCTTCTGCCAAAGCAAAGAACACCTGTGTTTATAGTTACCATGTATAGACCTGGAAACATAAGAGAAGTTACAGTGATGGTCCTGAAAGAAGTCAAGCTGTAGACAACAGAGTCAGATTCTGCATTAGATCTAAAAGAAGGAGGCAAAAGCAGAAAGATGACAATAATGAAGAAGATATGTGCAAAAGATAAGGATTATGTATATATATGTTTGCTTTGGAATATTAATTTACACTGTGAATTCACACATGTCACTGTGATTGTTTAGTAAAGAAGCTGATTGGCCAATAGCTAGGCAGGAGGAGATTAGCAGGAGAGCCAGAGTAACAGAATGCTGTGAGGAGGAAGGGCAGAGTCAGCAGATGTAGGAGAAGATGGGCATGCCACACTAAGAAGGTACCGAGTGATGTTGCAAATCATAGATAAAAATACAGGTTAATTTAAAATGTAAAAGCTTGCTAGTAACAAGCCTGAGCTATTGGCCAAGACTCCATTACAGTTATTTAAGAACTGGTGAATGGGACAGGAAAACTCCAGCTGCATATGTCTGAAATTTTTTGAGTAAAAATTGGAAGAAAATGAGGCTTATATCCAAAAAATAATAAATCTCAACCCATCTTCATTCTGTTCTGATGATGCTATTGGTTTTCAAGGATAAAGCAACAGTCAATGGAGCATTATGGAAGATGAAATAAAGTACGTTCAGTGGAGAAAGATGGCTTCACCCATCTCCAGAACAAATACAGTGCCAGAAGAGAGGTACAACAGCTAGAACATTATGCAGGGATGCATGCCAACAGGCCAAGGTGTGTGTTCTCAGCCAAGCTCTCTTCAGGTATGAAAGCAGAAAACAAGCATTTTTCAAGCAAGATAAAATTAGAGAACATGCAAACATAATCATTCTTTAAAAAACTGTGACACTGCAAAATTTAGCCCACGGATGAAAAACTAAGGAAGGCGATGAGAGGAAACTAGTAGGACACTACATAAACTAACATAGTTTAAACATAAAAATAAGATTTTCATACACAGAGGATTCTAGTCACAATATAATTTAAAAATAAAAAGAACCCACCACAGAGAACAATCTGTATGTTATAAACGTTTAGAAGTTAAAACCTGGATATGAATAAAGAACGAGATGGAATTATTTATAATAAAAACTTGGAGGGAGAAGGATGAGAAATAAAGGTTCTCTTTTCCTTAGTTTCCTTTGCAAATTGTGAATAAATATCATTTAAGTTCTGTAGTTAGGGAGTCCAGGGAAGCACCTGTTCCTCTGGCAGCATCAGGTAAACAGGCCGGCTTCCTGGCCTGTGTTCCAGTGCCTGCAGATCGCCTGGGAACTGCACAGAGCTCCCCATCCCAGCAGGAGCCAAGCACCCCAGACTCCAGATCTTCTCTCTCACCAAAGAGACCAGGAAACCAGAGGAGGCAGGGAGACCAGGGGAGTAGCTGTTCTGGATCAGGTACAACAGGACGCAGCATAGGGTCCAGGGGACCAGGTAGGAGGCTAAGCGCCCCAGATTCCTGTTCTACTTCTCCACCCACGGGACCAGCATTTCGACAAGGAATAGAAGAACCACCAGATTATTGGACTTGCTAGCACCCACCAAAAGGGAACTCTGGTCCCCAGACCAGTAAGGGGCTCTTTCTACACCCACTAGAAGAAGAGATGGGAAAGAGACAATACAAAAGCACAGTCAGCAACAGAAAAACAAATATGACACCGCCAGATTCTAGAGACTCCACACCAGCAAGACCCCAACATTCCAATGCGAATGAAGCGGAAGAACCACCTTAAAAGCACTTTCATGAAAATGATAGAGGCCCTAAAAGAGGATATAGGAAAATCCCTCAAAGAAATGGAAGATAAAACAAACCAAAAATGCAAGAAATGGAAGAAAAATAAACCAAAAAATGCAAGAATTGGAAGAAAAAACAAACCAAAAAAGGCAGGAAATGGAAGAAGAAATGAAGCAAAAAATGCAAGAATTGGAAGAAGAAACATACCAAAAAAGGCAGGAAATGGAAGAAGAAACAAAGCAAAAAATGCAAGAAATGGTAGAAAAAAACAAAGCAAAAAATGAAAAAAAATGGAAGAAGAAACAAACCAAAAAAGGCAGGAAATGGAAGAAGAAACAAAGCACAAAATGCGAGAAATGGAACAAAAAGCAAACCAAAAAATGCAAGAAATGGAAGAAAGAACAAACCAAAAAATTCATAAAAGGCAACAAACGGATGAAAAGATAAACAGAAAATTGCAAGAAGCAATGCAAACACTGCAAGGGTTGAAAACTGAAATAGAGACATTTAAAAAAAACACAATCTGAAGAAAGTCAGAAAATAGAAAAGCTGGACAAACAATCAGGCACTACCAATACAAGCATTACCAACAGAATAGAAGAGATGGAAGAGAGAATCTCAAGTGTTGAAGATACACTAGAAGAAATGGATTTATCAACCAAAGAAAACCTTAAATCCAACAAATCCTTAACACAAAACATCCAGGAAATATGGGACACCATGAAAAGACCAAACCTAAGAATAATAGGTATAGAAGAAGGAGAAGAAATCCACCTCAAGGGGCAGAAGGCATATTCAACAAAATCATAGAAGAAAACTTTCCCAACCTTAAGAAAGACATGCCAATGAAGGTACAAGTAGCCTACAGAACACCAAATAGAGTGGACCACAAAGAAAATCCCCTCGCAACATAATAATCAAGACCCCAAACATACAGAATAAAGAAAGAATATTAAGAGCAGCTAAGGAAAAAGGTCAAGTAACATATAAAGGCAGACCTATCAGAATTACACCTGATTTCTCCATGGAAACTCTGAAAGCCAGAAGGTCCTGGATAGATATTCTACCTACACTAAGAGACCACGGATGCCAGCCCAGACTACTATACCCGGCAAAGCTCTCAATCACTATAGACGGAGAAAACAAGATATTCCATGACAAAACTAGATTCAAGCAATATGTGTCCACTAACCCAGCCCTACAGAAAATTTTGGAAGGAAAACTCCAACCCAAGGAAGCTAACTACAACCAGAAAAACATAAGCATTAGAGAATCCCTCTCTACCAACAGCCAAAAGAACAAAGGGGTGAAATTCCACACATAATTCCACCAACAACAACCATCGCAAATCGAAGAAGGATGAGCAATCAATGGTCATTAATATCCCTCAATATTAATGGCCTTAACTCACCCATAAAAAGACACAGACTAGCAGAATGGATTTGAAGATAGAACCCTTCCTTCTGCTGCATACAAGAAACACACCTCACCCTCAAAGACAGACATTACCTCAGAGTTAAAGGTTGGGAAAATTTTTTCAATCAAATGGACCCAAGAAACAAGCAGGGGTAGCAATCCTAATATCTAACAAACTAGACTTTAAAATAAAATCAATCAAAAGAGATGAAGGAGGTCATTACATACTCATCACAGGTGAAACCCACCAAGATGAAGTGTCTATCCTGAACATCTATGCCCCAAATGCAAAGGCATCCACATTCATTAAAGAAAACTTATTAGAACTTAAATCTCATCTAAAGCCCCACACAGTTATAGTGGGAGATTTCAACACACGACTCTCACGACTAGACAGGAATACCAGACAGAAACTCAACAAAGAAGCAAAGGGTCTAATAGAAGTAATGACCCAACTGGGATTAACAGATACCTATAGAACATTTCATCCACATAAAAAAGAATATACCTTCTTCTCACCACCACATGGAACCTTCTCAAAAATCGACCACATACTTGGCAACATATCAAACCTCAGCAGCTACAAAAAAATTGGAATAACTCCATGCATCTTATCAGGCCACCATGCCTTAAAATTAGAATTCAACAACAACACAAATTGCAGAAAACCTACAAACTCATGGAAATTGAATAATGCTCAACTGCACCATCCCTGGGTCAAAGAGGAAATAAAAAAAGAAATTAAAGACTTCCTCGAATTCAATGAGAATGAAGACACAACATACCCAAACCTATGGGACACTTTGAAAGCAGTGCTACGGGGGAAGTTCACAGCACTAAGTGCTCACATGAAGAAACAGGAGAACAGTTATACCAGAGAATTAACATCACAGCTGAAAGCTCTAGAACACAAAGAAGCAAACACCCCCAGGAGGAGTAGACGCCAGGAAATAATCAAATTGAGGGCTGAAATCAATAAAGTAGAAACCAGGAAAACAATACAAAGAATCAATGCAACGAAGAGTTGGTTCTTTGAGAAAATCAACAAGATAGACAAACCTTTGTCCAAACTTACCAAACAGCAGAGAGTGAACACGCAAATTAACAAAATCAGAAATGAAAAGGGGGACATATCAACAGACTCTGAGGAAATCCAGAGAATCATTAGGTCATACTTGGAAAACCTGTACTCCACAAAATTCGAAAATTTAAAGGAAATGGATGACTTCCTGGACAGCTATCATTTTCGAAAACTAAATCAAGAACAGATAAGCAATTTAAATAGACCTATAACCCCTATGGAAATAGAAGCTGTCATCAAAAGTCTCCCAACCAAAAAAAGTCCAGGTCCAGATGGCCTCAGTGCAGAATTCTACCAGAAATTCAAAGAACAGCTTATACCAATTCTTCTCAAAGTGTTCCACACAATAGAAGTAGAAGGGTCTTTGCCAAACTCTTTCTATGAGGCTTCAATAACCTTGATCCCCAAGCCACACAAAGATACAACTAAGAAAGAGAACTTCAGACCAATATCCCTCATGAACATTGTTGCAAAAATACTCAATAAAATACTGGCAAATCGGATCCAAGAACACATCAAAACAATCATTCACCACGATCAAGTAGGTTTCATCCCAGGGAGGCAGGGATGGTTAAACATACGAAAATCCATCAACGTAATCCACCATATAAACAAGCTGAAAAACAAAAATCACATGATCATCTCACTAGATGCTGAAAAAGCCTTTGACAAAATCCAACACCCCTTCATGATAAAGGTCTTGGAGAGAGCTGGGATAACAGGGACATACCTAAACATAATAAAAGCTATATACAGTAAACCAACAACCAACATCAAACTAAATGGACAGAAACTCAACGCAATTCCTCTAAAATCAGGAACAAAACAAGGCTGTCCACTCTCTCCACACCTTTTCAACATGGTACTTGAAGTTCTAGCTATAGCCATACGACAACAAAGGGGGATCAAGGGGATACAAATTGGGAAGGAAGAGGTCAAACATTCACTGTTTGCGGACGATATGATAGTTTACATCAATGACCCAAAGAACTCTACCAGGGAACTCTTACAGCTGATTAACACCTTCAGCAAAGTGGCAGGCTACAAGATCAACTCAAGAAAATCAGTAGCCGTACTATATACAGATAATAAAAGGGCTGAAAAAAAATCAGAGAAACATCACCCTTTACAATTGCCACAAACTATATAAAATACCTTGGGGTAACGCTAAACAAACAAGTGAAAGACCTGTATTAGAAGAACTTTGAATCTTTAAAGAAAGAAATTAAAGAAGCCCTCAGAAAATGGAAAGATCTCCCATGCTCTTGGATAGGTAGGATCAATGAAGTGAAAATGGCAATCCTGCCAAAAGCAATCTACAGATTCAATGCAATCCCCATTAAAATCCCAGCACAATTCTTCACAGACCTTGAAAGAACAATAATCAATTTTGTATGGAAAAACAAAAGACCCAGGATAGCCCAAACAACCCTGTTCAACAAGGCAACGTCCGGAGGCATCACCATCCCTGACCTCAAGCTCTATTATAGAGCTATAGTCCTGAAAACAGCTTGGTATTGGCACAAAAATAGACAGGTAGACCAATGGAATCGAATTGAAAACCCGGGTATTAACCCATACACGTACGAACATCTGATCTTTGACAAAGAAGCTAAAAATATACAATGGAATAAAGAAAGCATCTTCAACAAATGGTGCTGGCATAATTGGAGACTGGCATGTAGAAGAATGCGGATCGATCCATGTTTATCGCCATGCACAAAACTTAAGTCCAAATGGATCAAAGACCTCAACATAAATCAAGCCACACTGAACCTCTTAGAAGAGAAAGTGGGTGGTACCTTTGAATGAATTGGTACAGGAGACAGCTTCCTGAACATAACACCAGTAGCACAGACAGTGAGATCAACAATTAATAAATGGGACCTACTGAAACTGAGAAGCTTCTGTAAGGCAAAGGACACAGTCAGCAGGACAAAAAGGCAGCCCACAGAATGGGAAAAATTATTCACTAATCCCACATCTGACAGAGGGTTGATCTCCAAAATTTACAAAGAACTCAAGAAGCAAGTCTCCAAAACACCAAAGGACCCTATTAAAAAGTGGGCTGCAGAACTAAATAGAGAGTTTTCAATAGAGGAGTCTAAAATGGCTGAGAGGCACTTGAGAAAGTGCTCAACATCCTTAGCCATCCGGGAAATGCAAATCAAAACAACTCTCAGATACCATCTCACTCCTGTCAGAATGGCTAAAATCAAAAACACCAATGACAATTTATGCTGGAGAGGATGTGGCGAAAGGGGGACACTCCTCCAATGCTGGTGGGAGTGCCAACTGGTTCAGCCACTTTGGAAATCAGTATGGAGATTCCTCAGAAAAATGGAAATAAACCTACCACAAGACCCAGCAACTCCACTCTTAGGCATATATCCAAAAGATGCCCATTCATACAACAAAGATGTCTGTTCCACTATGTTCATAGCAGCTCTATTTGTAATAGCCAGAACTTGGAAGCCACCTAGATGTCCCTCACCCGAAGAGTGGGTAGAAAAAATGTGGTACATCTACGCAATGGAGTACTATTCAGCAGAAAAAAATAATGGAATCATGAGATTCGCAGGCAAATGGATGACACTAGAAGAAACCATCCTGAGTGAGGTAACCCAGTCACAAAAAGAGAAACATGGCATGTACTCTCTCATATATGGATTTTAGACATAGATCTGGGGAGTGCCAGCCTACAATCCTATGGCCAGAGAGTCTGGGAAACAGAAACTTAAGTTAGTGGCTGATCGAAGAAGAGGCAGACTCCCTTGGTTAAGTACAGAGCTGAACTCAAGAAAGCCAGTAACAGAGAGGGAGGACTAATGACCAAAGGGATTAAGACTGGGCTGGTTTAACCCCCAGAAACAGCTGACCAGACAAAGGTTAACTCTTGAATCCCAGGCATCAGCCTGGGAATCCAGCATGGGACTGATAAAGACCCCCTGAATCTGGGTGTCAGTGAGGAGGCTTAGGGAATCTATTGAGCCTTGGGCAGCAGATCAGTACCCATCCTAAGTTTACACACGGACTTTCGACTCCCATAGGACAATGTGAGGTGCACTCTCACCCTGAACTCTTGGGGAAGGGTCTAGTCCCTGCCCTATATGAAATGACAGACTATGGACACCCCCATGGAGGGCCTCACCCTCCCTGGTGGAATGAGGGGATAACGCGGGGGGGTTGGGGGGAGGGCACAGGAGGAGGGGAGGGAATGGGAGAGGGACCTGGAACTGACTTGTGAAGCAACCTCATTTCTTATCTAAATTTAAACTGGAAAATAAAAAAAAGTTCTGTAGTTAGTGTAGTTTTGTTATGATTACTTTAACTTCAGGAGATTGTAAGTTAACACATTTCATGGCTGCACTGATCTGCATGCTTTGACTATGACGGAATACTTGATAAAACTACTTACTAAGAGAAAACTTTTATTTTATAGTGTAGTTATAGAGTTCTCAGTCCATGATAAGCAAGTTACCCCTGTTGCTTTGTGTTTGTGGTACCGGAGGACCTCATGGCAGGAATACAAGGTGAAAATGTCTGATTACCTCATGACAACCTGAAGGCAAATAAGAAAAGTAGTAGGCAGTTTCTGGACTTTCAATAGCCCTATCAAAGCATGTCTCTAGTGATCTAATGTCTTTTCACTTGCTCCCACCTAAGAATGGTTTCAATACTTCCAATAGTGGCATGTGCTGGGGATCACATCTTTAACACACAGTTTCCAGATACAAATGTTATTAATGACATGTGTGTGTGTGTGTGTGTGTGTGTGAGTGAGTTCATCTTTATTTTAGGTTTCTGTTCAGTTTTACTATTTTGTTAAAATTCAGGCAAAATTAATATTATAGTATCATAGTTTTAATGTAGTTATGTTTTCTGAAGCCATTCTTCCATATTCTATCCATTTGGACTTCTGACTCTATTTAGAGAGGTATTTAGGAAGATATCAAACCAATATTTCATGAAATTGGTTTCTGAATATTATTTTTATAACTGATTTTAAGGGTAATTTCACATTCACAGAAAAATAGTGAAAAGTAAAAACAATTGTAAACCCAAAACCCAGTTCTCCCACTGCTGACATCTTTGTAAGCACAAATAAACATATGTTAACAGAGTACTATGGAAACATGACAAATTTGAGCCATGTTTTTAAGCAGACTGTTAAATAAAGACCATGTTTTACTTAGATGTAAACCTTGATAAACCATTAATATTCCTTTTCAAATGTTTCATTCATGACAGTGATTAAGGCTCATCTTGGATGTGAAATTTCCATTGTTAATGATCAACAAATGTAAGGAAGAATGGCGAGATCTTTTCTAGAGTGTCCCTTACTAGAGATATGCATGATGCTTTCCCAAATGATTAGGCAGACTTGTGGTGACTGGAGCTTAGAGACCAAAGTGGTGAGCTGTAATTCTTACTGCATCAGGTCAGGAGTAGATGCCAAATGGACTACACCACAAGGCATTCCAGGAATCCTTCTGTCTCTACCTTCCTAGCCATGGGATGACTATTGCGGACCACCAGACCTGGCCTTTGTGTGTCCTGGGGATCTAATTCAATCTTCGATTGCACAGCAAGCATGTTAGAGGCGGAGCTAGCTCCACAGCTCTGTTAGCACAAATCTCTGTCGGCTCACTGGCACACTGTTTGTAAGGTTTCTCATCTGTCAGGTTTCGTCTTTTAGTCTCATCTCCACGGTTTACTTTCAGATGACACTAACTGCAGCTCAGGAAGAGAAGGGCTAGGGAGGTTCCACTTCTTAAGAGCAGAATGTCTACACAAATTATTTTTAATTTCTTTACGGACACTTTCTTTATTATTCCCAACACATTTGTTACACCAGCATGGATTGTACAGTAATATTGTTTATATTTTGAATTACAATAAGACTCTGCATATCTTTTTCATTTAAAATAATGGCCTAAGGCAGTACCCTGCCATAAACAGAAAACCCCTTCAGTGAAATCTTTCCTGTGCTTGTCATACAGGTGACTCCTTTGTTGCCACAGGCATTCTGTGATCCCTTCATCTTCTCCATGAATTTTTTGGGCATAAATTCAGGTTTACATTGTGTGCCATGACACTCAACATTTTGATATATGCAGAATGTCCCATAACCTTCACCATAGTATCAGACAGGAGTTTCATCTTGTAAAATGCCTCTATGCTCTCCATGTTCTACCTGATTCCCATTGAGGATTTTTAATTCACATTCCTCAATAGCTTTCCCTCTTCTTCATTTGAAAAGACTTCATGTATCATTTTGATTAAATATTAAGTCATTAATCTTTTAATGGCTTCTGTTTCTTTAATTTTACTTCATCAAGAATTTAGCAGATTGGGATAGCATCATTTGAAAAAGTACACGATTTACTCAAACTACAAAGATCCTGCTGTTCTTCAATGTTATCAATTTGCAAATTAAATATACTGTCTGGAAATGCAAGCAGCATTTTTAAATCTTGAGAACTTTAAGGGGAGAATGCATGTAATTTGCAAACAGATAATCTACTGACATTCTACCCACTTTGTTGCTGATAAATGCACTTGGAGTGTGCAGAACAGACGGGTATGTGACCATTATTTGCTTTTAAAGTACTATTATTCTTTTGTTTTAACGTAATAAAGGAAAAAGAAAATTATCATTATTTTAAAATTTGTCTTTTTGGAACATTGTGTTTCCTATGAAAAACAATTGAACTTTCCCCTTATTTTTAGCTTAGGGGTGTGCAGATTTTTCTAGCTGAGATATAGTTCAAGGGTAGAGCATTCACATATTGCTCAAGATTCATTATTGAGAACCATAATAATAATAATAATATGATGATGATGATAGTGATTATAAGCAAAGAACAATTCTAAATCTAGGTAACATATTAACAAAAGGTATATTATCTGAAAATTCAACGTGATTATACTGCTTCTGGAACACCTGTGATTTCTTTACTGGGACAATATGACTAATATTATGAAGAATCAAGAAAATAAAAGATTAAAAACAAAAGCTACAATTTCAGTCATATCCTTTTCTTTCTAAATGTGTTGATGCTACAACACCTTTTGAATTAAAAACTGATTATGGCTCTGCCTAAATTTGGTAAGACTTGGGTGTGGCTGTGGCCCCTATAGGATCTTCAAATTCAAGTTTAATCTTCATTATAAGTTATTTACAGAGTAGAAACTTAATCTGATTATGGGTTTAGAACTGAGGATGCTCATCCACAATTGGAAGGAGATCAGGTCATAGAGTGGAATCACATGATGGCAGTTGTTGGCTTAATTTTTAATTCCCATTCCTCTATAGCTTTCCTTCTTCTTCATTTGAAAAGGCTTCATGCATCATATTTGAATAAATATTAAGACATTAATCTTTTAATGGCTTCTAATTTCTTTAATTTTACTTTATAATAAGGAAAGACAAAAGAAGACATATACAATGGTGTGTCCCCATTTTTTGTCATGTGACGTTTAGCTGATCTGGAACTCTGTCTGGAAGGTCAAAACCATAAGTGGTCCTTCAATCTCGAACAAGAATTGTGAACCAAAATAAACCTCTTCTTCTTGCAACTTATTAAATCTTTGGTGTGGCATTGCTAAGAAAAGATGGAGATGATTATTGCATCATAACTTGAATTTTTACAAACATTTGATTTTTACAATCACTGAGGGAAACAGGCATAACGAGTGTAACAAGATTTCATTAGAGAACTGGATGCAGCAGCATGGTAGGACATGATCTCTACAGTGAAGGAATTCCAAGTTTGTCGTACTAATTCACACGTGATTGTTTTAAAGTGTTAGAGTTTCAAAACTGACTAGCTAGAGCAAGTCAACAATCTTACTGCCTCAAGATGCTTAATTCATAATTATCCTTTAATTCAGTGCTGTTTACATTTGTTGTTCTGTTGTTGTTTGGGTTTCATTGTTGTTTCGAAGCAGAGTCTCATAAACTCAGACTGGTCTCATTCTATTGCAGCAATAAAGGAGACAACATAGACCTTTTCTGCATATTCAGTCCAGCTGAAACAGGAGGCAATAACGTGAGGAGATGAAAGCCATTGGTGCTTAGTAATTGACTTTATCCAAATTTTCTCCTGTCTATCAGACAGAAGACTATTTTCTAACTTGGAGAAATGTGTCCAAAGTTAGGCTTCTGTTGAGGCTGGGAGAAGGGCATTTATCTTCCTGATGGTACAGACTTTTCTAGAAGACTGTCTTGAGTATAAAGTGGCAAGAGAATTCAAAAAGAAAAAAAGAAGGAAGGAAGGAAGGGGAAGGATAGATTGAGGGAGGGAAAGAATGAAGGAAGGAATGAAGGAACTAAGGAAGGAACAAAGGAAGGAACGAAGGAAGGAAAGGAAAGGAGAAAATTACCTAAATCCACAAATAGATTTTTTTGGTGTGTGTGTGGTGTGTGTGTTTGTGTGTGTGTGTGTGTATTTTATATTAGGTAACTACACTAATAAAATACACATCAGTAAAAGGGGGCACTCTATCTACAGTTCTGTTTCATTGGGATACTTGGAAAGGGCTGTTTGATCAATGCAAAACAGATTGAAATCTTGGATACTACTAACCTGGGATTTTGTTCTTTTCATTCATCTAGTAACTTGTCTGGGGAACTCTATGGTGAATAAGATAATTCACAAAAGAACAGAATGTTAGTAGCAAGATGTTATAATTTTCTTCAGGCAGTGTTTTGGATGAAATTAAGAGAATGTTTTACTTTTATTAATAAGTGCTAAATTATAAGCTATTTATGAAGAACAACAAACAATAATGTATTAAACAGGTTGTATTTATATATTAGTGCATACATATATACTAGTTACATATATATGCATAGTAATGCACATATATACACATATATTTGTGTGTATATATATATATGTTAACCAAAGAAAAACAGGCTATCAATTTGAGAATGGAAACCACGAAAGGAGTTGGAATAGGGGAACAAGGGAAACACTGGGGGAGGAAAGGGAAAGGGAGAAGTCTTGTAATTATGTTATAATTAAAATGTAAAATAAGAGAATAAATACTTATAGAAATAACCTAAAAGGACACACACACACACACACACACACACACACACGTGAACACACAAAACAAACTTTATGGAACAGTCCACTATTTGCTATTTTGTGCTCTAGGAAGGAAATATTGACAAATGACCTTTTGAAGCATTGTTCAAGGCCTTCCTGTTATGATTTTCCTATTCACTCAAGTTTTTTCTTAATGTTTGATCATCCAAAAAACATAAGTGTTTACTAAAACACTTGAATATCTTTTCTTCTTGAGATGAAGGCTGGAAAAACTACTTTACATTTTTGTCTTTTTAATTTTTATATAATTAATTAAAATAAAATATAATGATACACAAAGAGATTTTTACAATAAAAGACAGTTCCGTTATTTTATTTATTTACTTATTTATTTGCATAATTGATTACTTATTCTTCTTTCATATATTATTATATCCTGGCCATAGTTTCCCCTTCCTTCACTACTCCGAGTTACTCCCTACCATCTCCCCTCTACCCTAGATCCACCTCTCCTCTGTTTCCCTTCAGAAAAGAGCAATCCTCCCAGGGATATCAAATGGACAAAGCAGAAAATTTTACAATACAACTAGGCAGAGACCCTCATATCAAGGCTGGATAAGCCAACCCAGCAGGAGGAAAAGTTTCCCAAGAAGAGGTAGAGACACATCCCACTCCCACTGTTAGAAGTCCCGCAGGCACACCAAGCTGTACAACCATAACATATATGCAGAGGACCAAGTTCAGACCCATATAGGTTCCCTGATTGTTACTTCAGTCTCTGTAAGCCCCTATGAGCTATGCTTAGTTGATTCCGTGGGCCATGTTTTTGTGGTATCTGAGAATTGTGTCCACATATTTCTCCAATCCATTTACAAGTCAATTTCTTCTTTTCTAATGCCTATATGCTACCATTGGGTGCCATGGTCTCTCAAAATTTATATTTGTTCCATAAAACTTGTTTCTCTTGCATTTACAATGTTCTTTAATGATCTCTGCCAATTCCCCAGGTAGTAGCATCAAAGTTCAGCCCTAATATGTTTGATCATAGGTTCAAACTCCTTACCTATCCTTGAAGAACTAACTGTTCATCTATAAGGCAAAAATGTTGCCAGTCTCTGATTCACTATACAGAGGGGGGAGGGGGTTAAAGTCACTGCTTAGGTGGATGATGTGAAATAGTTTGAACCAGGAAAGAACTCTGTGATTACAGGTACTCAAAGTGTGGTTCAGAAAGGGAATTAAAACTTGGTGTGTCTTTCAGCTCTGTAGACTGAGGAAGAGGGACAAGACCAGCTGCAGAAAAGTTCCAGATTGGGACTAGGTTACTGATATGTCACCGTGGAATTAATTTACAACAATTTCAATACTATCAACTCCTTGTTTTACCATAAGTAGCTAGTTACTAGACTCAAATAATCTCCCTCAGAAAATATTTCTTTCTGTGTGACTCTAGTTAAGGATGACATCATCTCACATTCTAAATATTTCCACATCCATCTTCTTGACCTATTCGTAACCATCCTCTCTCCCTTCCAGAAATGCAAATCTGATTACATTCCCATGCTTGGCATCCCAGTGGCTCATCATAATCTACAGAGTAATGTCTACCCTTTGATCAATAAATGGTGTGACATGACATCTTCTGTAAGTTTAAACCATTGTGTGTTCTTTGACATGTCCCCTGACTTTGATAATACTTGGAAACTCAGTTGTTAGATTGCAATATTTTGTGAATTCCCTCCTTTAAACTCTGTCCCCCAGCTTAGAAACCCCATAGCATTTCTTCTATGCCTGCCTTCGTCAGCCAAAGCTGTTCCTTCAATAATTTGATAATCACATGTTTTTTGGATATTTCCTTATAATTTCAGAGTGGATTAACAAATTTTTATGTTATTCATAGAAGCAATATCTGATAGGGACTTGAATTCAGTCAGAATTGGACTCCTGTCAATTATACACTGCACTACTTATTGGGTATCCTTGGGTGGGTAAGATTTTTCTACATCTCTTTAACATGAGAAAAAATGAGTTTGCTCTTTAGGATTGCTGTGTTTTAAGTATGTCAATTTTCCAACACAGTGCATGTTCTGAGACATATTAACTTGTATTAATTGACCTCTACATATCATGTATACAGTATATGTTTACACATATGTTTTATATGTACATCTCTTATTTATTCCTGTATTTAATTTTAGAGTTTCGTTTTCTGAACCCTAAATTATCTTTATGGTGAGTATTTTCCATATAAGAAATCAGTGAGTATGAATTAGTCTGCTGTCATAAAAATATGATTCAAGTGATCATTATACAGTCCCACAGTCCTTTCTTACTGCTTTACATTGCCTTTTGTTTAGCATTCACAGCTTCTGCCTTCAGGACTTTCTCTACTTATGGTCTGTCTGGTCTCTTCAGCACAGATATACTCATAACATTGGGACAATGGTAGCGAATATTGTTATTATGTATGATTAAAGCCTTCTCTTCTGAGTTTTCCATGAACAACTCTTTAAACAGTGCAATGGATTGGAGACCCATACTGAAAGGTACCTCTCCTGAAGGTATTACACTAGTCTTACAATTTTCTCACAGAATGTCTTTTAGACAAGTTATGTTAGAGTGAGAATGATTGTCAAAAACCTAAATGCTATTCTCAAAATAAAACCTGTATGCACAGTATTGTGTTATACAATAGAAAGCAGAATTCAATAATACTCATGCAAGATCTAAATATAATAAAAGCTTGAGTTAGTTGATTTTGGAAACTAATTTCACAAAGAAAGAAATCAGGCCATGCGTTTGTAGTTGAGGAGGCTCTGTTACAGGTGAATTGTCCACTGTCTGAATTGGACTCACACTGATTTATAATACACATACATCATAAAAAGTAAGAAAGGTTTTTCCAAGCTGTTAACCATATGAATCATTGAAGTAAAAAGGAGCAGAATGGGGCATACATAAGCAGTGAGTAGCTGTCAGGACTTGGATAGTGGGTCTGTGTAAGCATGATAGCCTGGGGCTGGGAGGAAGCTGACTTGGTAGACAGAGTGGTGACAGGTAATAGATGACATTGAAAGTCAGACAGAGGAATGTGATATATGGATTAAGTAGAAGAATCACTAAATGCTGAAGCAAAGCAGACAGAAGAGTGCTTTTGTAAGACTCGTCTTACCATCTAATGGACAGGCAAGGAGGCTAATGTTACTAGAAGGATAATTCACTTCAAAGGTTAATTTAAAAGAATCACAGTGTTTAAATGCATGCCCTTTATAATAGATTCTTCAGATGACATGGTGATAATTAGACAAATGAGTTAGAATAATAAAGATTAATGGATACAAAAGTCCAGAAGACAGTAAACAATACAGTAAGGACAAAAGCAATATGTCATCTGTAGATTCAATTTGGGAATGTGAGGGAATGACTGCTAAGCTACAGCTATTCCTTAAAAGTAAGATAGAGATAAGAGAGCAGCTGTTCCTCTAAAGCAGACCCATTACCATAAACCCTGTGGTTGGTTCTTGTCTTCTGATTCCCATCAGGAGACAACCCCTCCAAGAGAGTATACTCTCAACATGATACCAAGTGTTTGAAGCAGAAACTTGACTGAAGTAATTCTCATAAAACTAATTCAAGAACTCAAAGTCAAGTTTAATACCATCTTGTTTCTCTGGAAGAGGGCTTGAATGAAGAATATATAAGCTGGAGTTCAGACATTCTTGAAAGAAACACATTTAATGAATCTTCTCACTTTTCAAAACCACTCTATTATTTCATCTACTAGCAGTTTCTTGAAATGACAGAGAGTAGGTCTTTCCTAGACAGCCAGTGAGAGGGACTGACTCATAACATATACAAGGAAATTCTTTACCAGATGGAACTGCTAGCTGTCTCTAGCTAATATTAAAACAGCATGGTTAAAAAGATTGCAGTGCCCTATATGAAATGACAGACTATGCACACCCCCATGGAGGGCCTCACCCTCCCTGGGGAAATGAGGGGATAACGGGGGGGGGGCTCGGGAGGAAGGGAGGGAATGGGAGAGGGACCTTGAACTGACTTGTGAAGCAACCTTGTTTCTTATCCAAATTTAAACTGGAAAATAAAATTAAAAAAAAAGATTGCAGTGGAATTTATTGAGTTCGTCCAACCCCGTCTACTGTTCTCAGTGCTGGGAATACATATATTCAATTAATTCTTTGATGTGGCAATCAAAATGCAATAACTGGTTGGTAAATTAAATAAATGTACACATGTATGAACATGCTCTAAGGAGACACAGAACAAAAAGAAATTTACTTAGAGGAATTGATCCTAAGAAACTTGGATAATTACTAGGAAATAAACTATGCAGTTTCTTTTTTTTTGGTTTTGAGATTTTTTTATTTTATTATTTTAATTTTAAATAGCTTGCTTCACATGTCAATCCCAGGTCCCTCTCCCTCCCCTCCTCCCTCACTCCCGTACAATCCCCCCAGCCTCCCACCCTATTGTCACTTCCTTCCACATGGGGGATATCTAGAGTCTGCCATTTCACTGAGGGCAGGGTCCAGGCACTCCTCTAAGAGTCAAGGCTGAGAGAGCATCCCTCTTTGTGTTATAGACACACGAAGTCCGTTTGTATGCCAGGGATAGACACTGATCTACTGCCCAGGGCCCCATAGGTTGCCCAGGCCTCCTCACTGACTCTCACACTCAGGAGGTCTGGATCAGTCCCATGCTGGCCTCCCAGATGTCAGTCTGGGGTCCAAAAGCTCTCCCCTGTTCAGATCAGCTGTCTCTGCTGGTTTTGCCAGCCCATTCTTTGCCAATTTGCTCATCGCTCTTCTTTCTCTGTCACTGGGTTCCAAGGGGTCAGTTCAGTGTTTAACTGTGGGTGTTTGCCTCTACTTCCATCAGACACTGGATGAAGGCTCCAGGATGTTTATAGACATCAAGTTCATTATCAGGAATGGGCATTCAATTTCCTAATCTTAATGGTGCTATTATAGGATTCCATAGACTGGACAGTTTTTAAACAATGAAAGTTTATATGACTATCAAATCTTCTTTTATGGTTCTGGAGGTTGAAAAGTAAGACATCAAAGGAACAGTTCTGGGGCCACAGGTCACAAAATCCTTGTGTCCTCAGTGACATAAGCCCTCATTATGAAGACTCATCACATTTTAGAGGGATCCACCTTCTTGACCTACTCACCCATTGAGGTCTCACCATCATTTCTCATGAGGGCTAGAATGAAAATCTAAGTTTGAATCCAGACATTCCCCAAAGAAACATCTTTATTTTATCATCATATTTTTCAAAACCACTCTGAAAATGAGGTTCATTTAAAAGTATTTCTAATATCTCAAAAGCCAAAGAAAATTCAGAAAGTCATATGAAAATGTCTTTAATGTTCTTAATGAAATGTAAAATATATGCATTTTATATTACTAGTTCTGTGAGTTTTCAGTAATCACATTTGGTCTTTAAAAACAGGTTGGAAATGTGGTGTTTTATTGTTGTTTTATTCATGTACCTTAATGTTTGGGATAGAAAATATTCCACTGCTTAAAGATAATTTATTTTTTAGATTTCAGCACAATATTGAGAAATATTTCATTTTACCAATCATTTGTTGGCACATAGTAAATATTCATTTTCATAAAATGTAGCATGGTATTTCAGCACATGAATGTAGTAGGCCATAATCAAATAGCTTAGCTATCACTTCAAGCAATTTTATTGCTTTTGGTTGAGTATATTAAAAGTTGTTTCTTCTAGATATTTTGAAATACCCAATAAATTATTTCTGGCTACACAAATTTCTACCCTACTATGCTACAAAGCAATAATAGTCCTTTCTTTTTCTTTCTTTCTTTCTTTTTTTTTTTTTTTGATTTTTCGACACAGGGTTTCTCTGTATTGTTTTGGATGCTGTCCTGGAACTCGCTCTGTAGACCAGGCTGGCCTCAAACTCACAGAGATCTGCCTGCCTCTGCCTCTCGAGTGCTGGGATTAAAGGCGTGCACCACTAACACCCGGCCTAATAATAGTCCTTTCTTACTGTATTTTTATATTCGTTAACTACCCCTATCTATTCCCATCTTTTCTACAATTCATAGCCATTGGTAACTACTATTCTACTCATATGTCTAAGAGATCTTTGTTTTTCTTTAACTGACATTTATAACTAGGAACATGTGGAATTTATCCTTCTGTTCACTTAAAGTGATATCTTTGTTCATCTGCTTTGCCACAACTGACAGGATTTCTTTCTTTTTGTGGCAAAATAGTATCCTATGATGCATATATGCCACCTTGGGGATAGTCGTCTTTGAAACTGGTGTTATAATCCAAGGTATGTCTATATGTTTTGAAATGATGGTGATGAAATTTGAACATTTTACATACTAGGCAAGTACTCCATGACAGGGTTTTGCTTGTATTAACATTGTAAGGTATAAAGGCCATTCTTTTAAATCAAAAGAGATCCAAATTCATTTCTTATCATTATTCTTCATCTAATGCATTCCTAGTGTCTGTATCAGGAATTTCTTCTACATTTTATTCTTAAGTCTTAGTAAAACTTATAAATGAACAAGAACTTCTTTCTGTGTATTTATATCACACTATCTATCTCCCTTTGGATCTGCACAATTTTCTTGCAAATAAATGTTATTGTATTATCTTTTCTATATTCTAGGCATGTATGACACATAAATAAATGCATTAACTTGTGTATACACACATATCTGCCACGTATAGAGTATATAAAAATAATTGGATTGAGGACAGTTCAATGCGGACATATACAGCTCTTGTGTAAATGTAAGCACATGGAGTTAATATCTGCTGAGAAATTACTGTGTGCAAGCACTGACACTGACTAAGTCTTTCAGCCCTCTTGATACATCTCAAATATTAATATTTCTGCTTGCAGAGACAGCACAGATTAAAAGAAACTAAATGAATTCACACAACTCTCCAACTCGTGCAGAAGTGTAAAATTAACATTAGTAATTCAGATTCAATTCAGAGCCTGGACATGTAGTACTTACAAGTTCCTTTAAAACACTGCAAGTCATATTTTCATCTATCTCTCAAAAGACAGCTACATTAAGTGCCCAATAAAAACACTTTGGAACAGAATGAAAAGCTGCTCAGTGGGTTTAGTGAGCTAACTTAGTCTTCAGATGTTAATAGAATAAAATAAAATCTCAGGACAGACCCTGTGTTTGCTTAGATATATGCAAATTGAGTCTTCTAGGTGACAGCACGTTAACATTAATATTGCCTTTGGAGTTCCAGCTTGTCAGCTTCTGCGTCAAACTGGGCCTCAAAATAGCATTTGCAAAGATTATAACTGCACCAGGCAGCCAAGGTCTTTCTCTCTCACTTGGCTGCAAGTAATTGGATTATCAATTGGTAGGAGGTGAAAAGCATTGCAGTTCATCCCATCTACATTTTAAACACAGGCAAAATAACTTTTGAAAGAATAAATTAGTAAATAAATTAGGGTAAGCAACATAGTAAAAAGAGCTAAGGCAGACAACACCTCGGCAGAGACCAAGAATCCAGGGAGTTGCTCTTTAGTATGTTCAGTGCTGGAGCAGTCATGAGGCCCTAGTGTGGAAAATGACAGTAACAGAGGAGAAAAGTCGCCTGCAAGTCTCATCTAAAGCACAACAGGAAACTATTAGCATCGCCATTTTTAAAATGCTAATGCCGTGATCCGTGATCGTAGACTGGTGGGAGAGCTGTGTGTTTTCCATTCAGAGTAGAGCAAAAGTTTCTTTTTCTTAAGTTTGTCTCCCTTCACCAGACATCTTTGAAGACCCCCTCAGTCCAGAACTCCCGCCTGCCAGTGTGCTCCTCTCTTCACCTCTATGCCATTTACAAACCTACAAAATCTGTTTTCTCACATTACCCTCATAGGCTTGTAAGAAGTCCACTATGGGCCTAAGAGAAAACAAAATGTAGGAAAACACAAGTTTTCTCAAATGTTATGTACACAGTAAGAACCTGCCCAAGTAACAAAGAGGACTCCTTCCATGTTGTGGTAGATGGCTTCCTAATCTCTAGCTGACCTTATTTGAAGAATGTCTCTAGGCCTAGATGCCTACTTTTCTCTAGCATGACCCTTGACACAGTTCCCTGCAAATTCTTTTCTCCTGATACCCACATGGTAATTAGGTGACATGCTCTAGCTATTTTTATAGGGCTGTGCTGCTACTAATCCAGCTATATGATAGGAGCATGACACTTAATACAAATTAGGTGATTCCACAGCTACCATCCCAAATCCTATATGTCCCCTGTATACTCTGGAATAAAGCTACTTCACTGAAGCTATATCCCAGAAGGCTATTTCCATCATGCTCACAGGCTATACAAAGCTCTCTGCTGCCATTTCTGCCCCTTTGTCTTCATGGACTGGTGGCCAACAGACCATGAGGGAAAAGGGGACCCCACACATGGTTTGTGGTTTCCTTCTATTTCTCTACCCTTGTTTTCAATACTGTAAATGAGCCAAAAACTTTGCTTTGTACTTGGTAGATAGATTCTCTAACACTGGTCTATATCCCTAGTCTCCATAATTTCTTTCTCAGAATCCCTCTAAGTTGCCCAGGTTGGTCTTTCACTCATTCTTCCACACAGAAGTTTCCAGTGTGTGGTTCTCCTACCACAGCCTCCCCATTGTTATCTGGTCCTTCTTCAGCTAAACTCAGACCTCCTGAACACTGATGGTCCTGGGGCACCATACATATTTCTTCTTGGAACTGAATCTTTTGTTTTCTCAAAGGTAAGCAGTTGAGTCCCCTTTGAGGAGTTGTCACTGCTTGAATGGATCGTGTTGCCCAAGATATGCTTCCTGTCTGGCAGTTTCTTTGCACTGATTGTTAAGGTAGGTAGGTTGTAAAGGTCTGTACTCGTTGCTTTAATTGAAGCAATCTCTGAATTCTGTTCACCGTTTGGCACAGAACTGAAAGTCTGGAGATTGAGAGAATTCAGAAAGCAGAGAAGGAGCTGTATGCTTTGATGTCCTGTGGACACTGTGGGACAGGTTCTCATTTAAAAGTAACAGCAAATGTGGCTTACTGCCTAATAGTGAAATTTTCCCTCAGTGTCAACTTCAGCAACCAGAAGATACAGCCTTCCTTAATATTTACTGGTGTCTGTCTTTAACAGACATCCATTCAATGTGTGGAGATCAAAAAGCATGGGCCTTCCAGGCATAGTGACTCATGTCTGTAATCCCAGTACTCAGACAGTTGATGCAGGAGAGCTACTATGAATTTTAAGCCATCTTGGGCTACAGTGTGAGAGCCTATGGAGATGGAGAAGATGAGAAAAGGAGAAGAGATGAGAAGGAAAGGGGAAGTGAAGGAAGGGAAAGAAATGGATGGAGGAAGGAAGAAAAATAACCAATTTTTGGCTTCAGTGAATTTGAAAATGTCAATTGTTTTTCAAGTAAGGACAAGAGGAGAAAAAAGAACTTCTAGGTATATACCACATTTACTCTATAATACAATGATTTATTTCAATATCAGAAAGATGGAGGAGTCACACAAGAGTAAAAATGCTACTTTTCAAACTGAAAGAATTTTAAATATTTCTCAATAGTTTCATTTTTATTTATTTAGATTTTCATTTAACTTGGACTGATTGCAAATTCCCTTGAGAATCACTGCCTTTAGTACACTTTAGGGAAGTATTGCTCTATTGTATTGATTCACAAACTAACTGTATGGAGTAATATTGATTCCACATTGGCTATTATTAATCATGTATTTACTTTTACCCAGGAATGTTTGGAACTATACAGTATTGTCACTAAAAATTAAAACAGTAAAACAACCTGTGAGTGCCATATGAGGCAGTCTATCAGAGATAATATTTAACTTATTAATGCAATCAGCAAGTACACATTCCAATCACAGTGTTTTAAAGCAAAATGGTAAGTTTCTGAAGAAAACATGTCCTACCAATGTTGCTTCCAGGTGCCAGTGGGAGTTGTCAACCAACTCACTATGGTGACTACTCTGAAGTTACAAGTGTAGTTGAGTCACCCACACAAAAGAGCCTCAATTTTTCTTTTGAGTTTTCATTTTCCTAGGAGAAAATGATGAGTAGAAGTAGATAATCTCCAAGTGTGTCACAGTTGTATGATTCTCAAATACCATAGTTCTACAAACACACAGTATCAGAAAAGAATAATATTTATGAGAGTGTTGGATTCAACTCCAAATACACAGCTACAAGTTTAATCATCCCTTTTTGTAATGAGTTCCCCAACACCCAAACACATGATAATTGTATTACAAACACTTTTCTTTTCCTCTCAATTAAGTCCCTCAGGCTGCAGAGGCCAAGGTTAGTATTAGGAAGTCACAGCGCATTTGGGAGATGGAAGTTTCCCCTGCCACGATATGTACTTTCACCTTGACTAAGCCTTGCCAATAACAGGGATAAAAGCAGCTCAAGGCAAATTTCATTTTCCTCTTCATCTCCTTTCAGTGGTCGCATTATGGAAAATATAAAGACAATCTTTCCATTGGTAAAATAGGCCAAAGTCTAGTGAGCTGGAAGCAGGGAGACATACACGCACTTATCTGTAGGCTGGACCATTCACATATGACATGTCAGTTTTCCCTCATAGCTAAATGGAGGATGACAACTGTAGTCCACTTGGCTTTACTGCCTGGGGAGCCATAGGAGAGAACAGTATATACATGATGCTTTAGATAGGGAGGGAGGGAGTGAACCAGGAGCATAAGCATGCATATTTTAAAATATAAAAGAAATGGAGTGGGGGGGACAGACAGATAGACACACAGAGACATGGTCACAGAGACAGAGATACAGAGGCAGAGGAAAGACAGATTATAATTAATAGAAGCCTCTGTGTGTTTATTTGGGACTAAATAGATGCACAATCAGGAAGAACAGAAACTCCGTCTTCACGCTTTAGCCCATAGAATACATTCATTTGTTAAGGGATTACATTTCTTAAGGCTCTGTTGCCTGAAATTACTGACACGTTTTTATTCAATTGTTAAATCATAAATAATATGGCAATCACTTAAAAGAAAAGTTTACAGGGATATGTTGGAGTACGTCTAGAGTTTCTATTGCTGTGATGAAACACCATGGCCAAAAGGCAAGTTAGGGAGGAAAGGATTTATTTAGCTTACTTTGTGTTCATCACTGAAGAAAGTGAGGGGAGGAACTCAAACAGTGCAGGATCCTGGAGGTAGGAGCTGATGCAGAGGTCATGGAGGTACTGGCTCATTTCCCCTGGTTTGCTCAGCCCACCTTCTTCTGGAACCAAAGACCAGCAGCCAGGGTTGGCAGCACCCATCATAGGTTGGGCCCTCCCCCATTAATCACTAAATGAGAAAATTCCTTACAACTGGAACTCAAGTTGGCATTTTTCTCAACTGAGGCTCCTTCCTCTGATGACTCTAACTTGTATCAACTTGACACAGAAAAACTACCCAGTATAGGTTGCATTTAAAAATTGTCACATACAGAAAATGAAAATGTCATGGTTCCATGAATTTCTGGTGAATTAAAGGATATGCTCATAACCAAATATATAAGAAGCAAAATGTACAATAGGCAATTTCAACAGGCAATGCAATTTGTGGTACATTTTTCATGAACATACAATTATATCCATATTGATAAAGCAGTAGTAGTGTTGTTGACGAATGTTGAAGTCTGATGGATGCCCGACAGAATTTCAGGGTTCTTGTGTTACAGAACAAGGAGATGATCAGAGGTACATGGACAACATCAGAAGTAGATATAGCTTATTGGGGGAAAGTATACTTCCAAAGAGGGAGAAGAGAGCAAAGGCTAGGGGGAAGGTTAGAAGCATTGTGATTTGATACCCACAGGCTTACATTTTAAGTTTATACCAGGAACTTTCTTGAGCATGCCCAACCCCATATACTGTTACTGTAGGATTTGTTGTAGTTTCTATTTGTTAATTCTCTAAACTGGTTTCTTTCATTAAGCTAATTCCTCGGTCCTCCTGCAACTCTTCCTCTGTAACTGTCCTTCTACTCTTGTCTCAGTGGAGCAAGGAGAAATCATGTCATTTTCCTTACAGAGGTATACAATGAGCTTTTCTTCATATGTATGAGCACTTTAGTTTTCTCAGGTGTACCCCAAGCCTACCAGTGCCCACTGCTTTACATTGATTTTGAATGAAACCATGATGAAGCAAGTTTTTCTTTTACTTTTCCTTTCTTTTTTACCCACTTTTAGAACAAACCAAAATCACTGCTCAATTTCTTTTGCTTTATATCTTTTTAAGCTCCAACACATCTAGAATACATCATTTGTCTTGAAATATATATCTGGTGTCTGTGTCACAGGTAAAGTGAAATTCATAAACCTAATTTACAGATAGGAGCATTTCATCTCAAATTTCTTAGCCTAGCTTCTTTTTGAAATATGATAAAAATTATCTAGAAGAATTTAATATGGTTTAGTCATGCAGAATTTGCCCAGGTTGCAAGTGCTGAATGCTTCCAATTTGATACCAGAGTAACTACCAACTCCATAACTTAAAATGAATCACTTCTGGCACACACAGGCACACACACCCAGCAGAAACTGCTAAGATATTACAATAACCCAGGTAGCATTTTAAATAGTAATCCTGGGGCTATGGAGATGGCTTAGTTGATGATACTCTTTCCATTACACAAACTTGTGAACCTGAGTTCAGATCCACAGACCCTAAATTAAAAGCCTGGCCTTTTGGCAAAGGACTGTAGTTCCAGCACTGGAGAAGTAGAAACAGGAGGATCCTTTGGGCTTGCTGGCCAGGCAGTTTTACAATCAGTGATCGACAGGTTCTGAATTTTGTGGAATACGCTGTGGGGAAACTTATCCAGGATAGTGAGGTTATGAAGTCTTCATGAGGAGATGTCTCTGACCTAATTCTTGAAAGATATGTAGTAGGAGTTTAAGAGATATGTGAATAGTGTGGAAACATTAGAATGTTATAAGCCAAAGTCTAACTAAAAGATATAAGAAGGATACATAGGCACATGGCTTATGTGATTAATATCTGTGCCACTCACATTCAAATTAAACTGTATTAAGGTACGAGACACTCAGTGACTCATATTGGCTCACCCGTCATTTAGTAACACCATGATGAAACATAATACCAGGTTGTGAGGCGGGGGAGGGAGGAAGGACAGAAAGTGACTACTGGAAAGGGGAGCATTTCTGGGTCAGGTAAAAACCTGGCACAAGAGAATCTCCCAGGAATCTACAAAGTTGACCCAGTTAAGACCTTAGCCTGAACAGGCCATCTCCTGTGACCACATTGGTGCCTAGCCCAATTATCTTCATAGAGGCTTCATAAGGCAACTGATGGAAACAGATGCAGATTCACAGCCAAACACTTGGTGGAGCTCTGGGAATCCTGCACCAAAGGGAAGACAGGATTATAGATACCAGAGGGGTCAAGGACACCACAAGAAAACTCACTAAATCATCTAACCTGGGCTCATATGGCCTCACAAAGACTGGACCAACAACCAGGGGGTTTGAATGGGACTGACCTAGGCATTCTACATATATGTGATAGTTGTGTAGCTTTGTCCTAGCGTGGGACCCCTGACAGTGGGAATGGGGGCTGTCTCCAACTCTTTTACTGGCTTTTGGGAACCTGTTCCTCATACTGGATCACCTTTCCCAGCTTTAATATATGGGGAGGTGTTTAGTGTTACTGCAACTTGATATGCCATGTTTAGTCGATACTCCTGAGAGACCTGCCCTTTCCTAAACAGAAACAAAGAAGGAGTGGATTAGAGGTGGGAACAGAGGGTGGTTTGGGAGGAAGGACTTGAGTGAGAGGAGGGAACAGAAACTGTGGCCAGGATGTAAAATAAATAAATTTATTTTTTTAAAAAAGAAATGAGTCATCCAAATAAAAGGATATTTCAGGAGCACTCTAATGTATCATTTCCAAATATCTTGATCTTCTTTGCAAATTAGGTTTCCTGCAAGCCTTCCACTACAACTCTGCCAGACATGTTCAGAGAAAGCTCAAGTTCAATTAAACCAAACTGACAAAGCTGAACACTGCTTCATTATGTAATCATCCAGTTTGGTCTCATCTGTTCTGTGTTGATAGGAGGTGAATCATTTAGCTAGGACAGAAACCCTTCGCTCCAATTCCATTCTTGCTGGCGTTCTGAAAGTATCTGCAATCAATTCAGAAGTTCAAACAGGAAAAAGAAGCTTTGGTGTGTGCATGCGTCTAAGTGTTCATGCTCCCAACTCCCTTAAGGAAATAAAAGTTCTCTTAGAACTGTGATCCATATTGTCTTCCTTTTGTCCATCTACCCTGTCTCACACTTAAAGATTCAGCATTCGTAATGACCCTAAATTTGCTTCCAGGACAGGGAAGGAACTAAGTGTACATGTTCAGCAGAATACAGAGTTCAAGACTGCAGAGGGCGGGTAGCTCAGAGCCAACCATCCTGTCTATAACTACTCATCCCATTATGGTTCCTTACATCTCCTCTGAAAAATTATAAATACTTTTAAATGAAAGCACTGGCATTTACCCGGCCACACTTGGTGATTATGACACATGTATTATTTCCTTATTAAATACCTGCTGTATCACAACTCTAAATTCCTCAGAAGCTGGAGTTTAAACAGTTTTTTTAGTAATGATGTATTAAGCATAAAGAGAATTTTTAAAGTTATTTTCTGTAAATTATGACTTGAGTTAATCATGGATTTGCCTTTTCTCCTTCAGAAACCTACCTTTGTAGCAGTATGATTTCTAAACAAAGCCACTTTCAATGCAAATATTTTTATCATATCTGAACCAAGGGTAAAACTTTAAATATGTTTCCTGCACGAACACAATCATTTTTTTGCTGAAATAAAGTTTTTCTGGTAACCCAGGCTAAACTGGAATTTAAAGTTATTCTGCCTCAGCCACCTTAGTGCTGGGATGAGAACTGAGCCACCATATCTGGCCTGGTGTTTTTACTGAAAGTATTACTAAAGTCAACAAAATACTACTGTGCCACATGGCTGTTACCTCATATCACTAAAATTTTCGCAAAGGGAATAAATGTAGCAGTCAAAGCAATGTGAATGGCTTTCTAATTTCCTCTCACTTCTTAGTTATGATGTCACATAAAACTCTAGTGGAATTAGCATACACGGACAATCAGGAAATCTAGGAACTCTTGGTAGCTGATTCCAAGTTATGAACTCATAGCATGTGTATCTCCATAATGTTTATCAATCATTTTGTCCTCCTCCCCCTCCTCTTCTCCCCTTCTCTGTTTCCTAACTCCCTCCCCACACCCCTACCCCCACTGCTCCCAATTAGCTCAGGAGATCTTGTCCTTCTCTGCTTCTCTGGAGGACCATGTATGTCTCACTTAGGATCCTCCTTGTTTCCTAAGTAACTTAATTTATTATTGCTCTTGCTTCCTCATAAAGGTGAAGCCATGAAGTAGCAGAGCCTGGAATCAACTGGAAGCATCTTCATTTTCCTCTGGTTCCTGAGCTGGAAGACAGCAACAGCTGGAAGCTGATCAGATATCTGTTCCTCTTTCCATGGAGGGCTTTGGCATCCCCACAGCACAGGGTACTAGGGAATCACACGTGTTTAAAGACTGAAGTTTTCAGAATGATTTTCCAGGAGATCCTGGAGAAATCTGTGAGGCTCTTTTAGTTTCCAAAGCCCCAGCATCTTCTTCCCTCATATTTTCTTAAACCTTCATCCACATCCTACCTCCCCTCTTCTTTGTCAAGCAGCAGGTTAATCTCAGATTCACCCTTTCTACTTGGGAATAAGAAGGGAAGTTGTGTTCATTTTAACCAATTTTCTATACAACTTAAAATTTTATTTAAGATGTGTATTATTAATCCCTCGTATTTAAGCAATTTAAAATCTCTGAGATATTAAAATGCAGTCACAGTTCTGAGAAAACTAGAATAGTTCAAAAGTGAATGTTATTTCCTATCCTTACATTATGCAATGATCACTTTGAGTTGTTTCCAGCATTAATGACAAGGTTTTGTTTTGTTTTCTGTGCATAGGTTTTCACCTGAATTTTTAATTGGGAATATATTTCATCTTATTTCTGTCAGATTTCTTTTATTCCATATGTTTTAATTGAAATAGAATTACATCACTTTTCTTTCCCCATTTCCTCCCTCTACATCTTCTCAGCTGTTATTTCTCAAACCCTTCCCATGACACCCTCTTTAAACTGATAACCTGATTTACTTTGTTGCATATAAATACAGATGGCTGAGTCCATTTTTTGTTGGTGGTGTGTACATGGTTTCTTGAGTGAATAATTTGCATTGGACCACTCATAAGGGGGATCACTCTGGGGAGGATGGAGTTATCTCCTTACCAATTTCAGGGCCTGGGGACTTCTAGACATTCAACATAATTTTTATTCTGTTTTCTCCTTGATAAGTTAAAAACTGAGTCTTATCCAATCAGTATTTCACAGTGGAAGCTAGTAATTTTCAGGAATGTTATATCTTTTATTAAAATGCCATGTCTTGACAACACAAAAAATTTTAAAAAGATGAAAATACATGGCTTACATAGTTTTCTTCAATATTTAACTCTGGAAAAATATATTTTTAAAAATGAGGTTTCTATGGTTGATAAAAATGTGATTTTAGTGTTCTTCATATATTTTTATTAAGAACAGAAATTATTTCTGTAATGAAGAAATAATAAAATTTAAAAGCAAAATATGTAGATCTGTGTTTCCATCCTATTTCTCCGTGGATTATTCCTTCTTTGTTGGTATTAGCTCTGTGACTAGCAAATATCAAAATAAATACCAGTCAGTAACTGAAGCTGAAATGTACAGAGTGTAACCTAACAGATAAACTTTATAATCTTCTCTAGATAAGCAGTAAAGGGCTTACTAAGACAAAACACAGTTAAGTTGTCCATCAAGATTGCGTACATGCACGCACGCACACACACACACACACTGCACACACATACGCCCATTATAATTGTCTACTGTGTTATTAAAACAGCATCCAAAATGTCATCTTGAAGAGTTTCTCAATGCTACAATAAATAATTTGCAGTTTTCTCCCAAGCAGCAGTGTAGCTGTCTAATAAGACACAACAGCAAAACAAAAGATAACTCTGAAAGTTGCAGTTTTCCCTCAACTGCATCACTAAAGGGCTGTACTCAAGACATTTGTTGGTTAAAGTTTACAGTCTCTAAGCTTCTCCAGCCCTGTTCTTAGCAGAAGCAATGAACCTGTTTGATCTACAGACCCACGGCAGTCCTTGAAGTATGTGACTGTCACATTTGTGCCCTTTTCCCCGAAAAGTGCTAACTTTGTTCCTCTTGTCAAGCAATTGGTGCATTTCACAATCAGTCTTTCAGTGATAGAAGTTGCAGAGAATTTGCCGCCAATTGAATACAATGTTATATATGATTTAATATGTTTTGTTCCAGAATCAACCCTGTGCTCTCAACCTGCAAAGTACTACTATAAACCTGTGCTTCATTAGGGTGATATCCTAGAACCTGGTAAGTTCTACTCAGTAATTGTTTTGTTTAAGATTTAACGTGATTCATAACAGCTCTGTAGAAAAAGCAAACCAAACAAGTCTCTTCTAAGAATAGTGGTAGTTTGCCTGAATAAGTGTTCATTTATATCAAAGTTATTTTTAGTTGTACATTTTGAGTTATTCCCCTACCTCATGAATGCTAGAAACGGAGAATCAAATGTTGTCTCCACCCCAAAATAGTTTAGAATATGACACTGTCTGTTTTTACAATAAATATTGCTCAGAATTTCTTTTTCATTATCTTTATTCTCCCTTTGCCTCAGTTTCCTCTAAATGCTCACATTATGTATTTTTCCACAATTGAAACTACTGAGGAAAGAAACATCCTTTATCTCCAAGGAACAAAAGAGATAGTTATTTTTGGGGAGTAGGTGAATATGTGAGGCTGTAACCCAGGAACACAACCTCAGGTTTTCCTAAATGCCGTGTTTCAAGTTGCTAACAGTTTCATGAAATTTTGTAGTAACATAACAATATGGAATTAATACACTTCAAATGCATTAATAGAAATGTCATGTAGTCAGGTTACAGAAAAGCAGGAGTATCTCAGTCTCAAGCTATTTGATCGTACTCTTAGCCTTCTGACAGGTGGAAGCTATGGGTCTGGTAGCACATTCCAAAGACTTCCCTAATGTTCACACAAATGTTAGATCACATACAGAAAAGGACAGTAAATGCCCATTAAGTACTAAAGGATTTCTAAGACAGTTTGGAGTTGGAGTTAAGCCATTCCAACCTCCCCACATCATTGTAGTTATAATCAGTCAGTAAGACTTCACCATCATAGTTTCTTTCCAGGAATTCACATTCACAGATATCCATCATTTTTTTAGGTGAGAGATTAAAGAAAGATAGTAAACATTTTAAACTAAATACTCTTACCATCCGCATGACCAAGATAGGTTTTCCATCTGAAATTGACTGGAAAGCCAAACCCAAACCAGTGTGTGGGAACAAAGGGCTCACTAAACAAAGTGATCTGTGATGAACAAACACCACATCTCCACAAAAGAGTATAGAATCTTAAACTTGAGGCCACTGTGAAAATCTCTGTGAAAATGTCTACAAGTTAACAGGTGTTCTCTGTGGAGATGTTAAGGAGAGTTCTAATATGGAGACTTTCAAGATAATTCCAGACTGTACTTGATAAAACTATGTGACTTCCCTTTATAGTGGAAAACTGAACACACAAACTTGGTCCATTTGGTTGCTCCTGCCTAAGTATTTGACTTAAATTGCTTAAATTTTTACTATATTTATTAATTTCATTTTATGTGAGTGTTTTGACTGAATGTATGTATATGCAGGAAGTGTGCTTTGTGTACTCAGAGGCTGGAAGAGGGATCCCTGGAACCAGAGTTACAAATGACCCTTAACCACCATGTGGGCACTAGAAATCAAATCCACATCCTCTGCAAAAGCAACAAGTGCTCTTAACCACTGCGCCATCTCTCCAGCCCCAACATAAATAGTTTTTTTTAATTAGTAATGCAGCAAGGTATTTGTTTCATGTTTTTAAAATCACAATCAGATATTTTCCTCACATGTATTTTTGCAGTTTTATAAATGCCACACAACACTAATGATGAGATCAATTACTGAGAATAAAACATCTAAAAAGAATATTACCAGGCTTGGGAGATTGAGTTTTGGTACAACTATGCTTTTGGATCACAACCTTTCCATTGTTATGAATTAAGAAAAAAGAATAAAAAACTATGTATGTATGTAAACATGTGCATCTTTATATGAAATAACTATAGTTTGTGTCTTGTGTTACTTATAAATCTTATATTATCTCATTACTTAAATTATGAATTTTATAAAGGCATAAACATCTTATCATGCAAGGCCATCCTGGTAATATGTACTTTTGTGTTTCTAAGAAGACGATATAAGGGATGCTCTTTCTTTGAATATGTATTTTTGTTTTTGAACCTTTTTATTAAAAATAATTATTTTCCTTTATACATACCAGCCCCACTTCCCCCACCCACCCCTTCTCACACTGGCCCCAGCCTCTCACCTTTTCCATCCCCCATCCACTCCTCGGAGTGGGTAAGGCCTACCATGGGGAGTCAACAACATCTGGCATACCAAGAGGAGACAGGATCAAGCCCCCCCACCCTTGTATCAAGGCTGAGCAAGGTATCCCACTATAGGGATAGGCTCAAAAAAGCCATTTTATGCCCCTGGAATAGGTAGAAACACACATATGAATATGCATTTTATTAATTCTTTAAGGATTTCATACACTGTAGGTTTGATCATATTCAACCCTGTCTCCCAGAACTGATAAGATCCCCTCTCCACATCCCCCACACATCTAACATTGTGTCCTCAGGTTTTGTTTTGCTTTTTTTCTTTTAAAATCCATCCGGTCTATTTAGTGCTTGTCTTGGTTAGGATTCCTATTACCGCCATGAAACATCATGACTAATAAGCAATTTTGGGAGGAAAGGGTTTATTTGTCTAATGCTTCAGCATTGCTGTTCATCTCTGAAGGATGTCAGGATAGAAACTCAAACAGGGCAGGATCCTGGAGGCTGGAGCTAATGCAGAGGTCATGGAGGGGAGGGGCTTACTGGATTACTTGTTCTTGCTTTCTAGGCCCACCTTCTTAAAGAACCCAGGGCCCCAGTCCATGTGACACTACCCACCTTGGGCAGGACCCTCCCCCATTGATCACTAAATGAGAAAATGCCTTACAGCTGCATCTCAAAGAGGCGTGTCCTCAGCTGAGGCTCCTTCGTTTGATGACTCTAACTTGTGTCAAATCGATGCACAAAACCACTCTTAGGTATGTGGCCAACCACTGGAACTTGTTCCATCCAGGAGGGGCCACATCCTTAATGAAAACAGACTGTCCATCTGAGCAGCAATCAATTATTAATAGCTCCTCAGCTAGGGGCTGGACTTTATGACTACATTTACCCTCCAAGCTGGGATTTTGTCTAGCTAGGGACTGTGCATGCTGTCATAGCCACAGTAAGTCCATTAAAATCAGAAACTGCAGAGATGCTAAAAGAATGTAGTGATATGCAGTCTACTCTATCCCAATTTTAAAAATACTATATGGAAAATATAGTACATAGGAATGTTATTAAACTGAAATCTTCTTTATTTACAGATTCAATTATGTTATCAATATTTTGATGGTAAAATAAACAGTCATTATTAATGGATAAAAAAGAATTCCTAAAAACTAATAAGCTACATGCCAATTTTAATTATTTCCCATTTGATGAGGTAATGGAGTTGGAGAGACTAAGCATAAAATGCTATAAAATTTAGTTCCAGATGGGCTATGGAAAGGGGTAAAACTAAATGTAACTGTGTTTCCCATCTTGCGTGAATACCTTCTTATTCCTTCTTTGATTTCAATTGTAGGACCCATACACTGCTCTCCCTAGCTTTCCTGTTCTTAGTATATGTGCTGCTGAAGCAAGCACAAGCTTTTCCATTCTTATCAAAGTCCATCTACTACACAGAAGAGCATGTGGCACCTCACAAAGTGATAATAAGATCTGTGGGACAGTAACGATGAACAAGCTATATCGATGGCCTACTGGATTAGTCTACGCTCTACATCAATGGCCAGTATTTTCATTCGAATAAATACCAGTGAAAGAAATTATGAGACACTGTTTGAGACAGAAGAAATTTGAAGTTTTAGAAAGAAGTATCCTTAAGTTAAACTGAGATTATTTTATGTAAACATTAATTTTCTATTTTGCTTCGATTGTGAGAAGAAAGGGGTACTATATGTATGCTAAAATATTATATAGTAATTGTATTAATATAGTAAATATAAATTTAAAATATTTTAAATTAAATTTTACCTGCCAACTCATCTCACAATCACAATCTCCCAGCTTCAAAAAAAATTGAAGGAAAAACAATTCCTTTTAGTAAAATTGGTGATTTTCCTCTTATCTTTAGACAAGATTAAAAACAAAATTTAATTCAAAATAACTCCATGTATACAAACAACACACATTAAACCTAGGCTGCTGTTCTGAAAGTTATTTAAGCTTTAAAATAAGCAATGTCTTCATCAGTTTTCTCCTGAAAGAGAAACCCTTTTGTTCTTTCTTTGCCATCAGCAAGTCTTGAATTATTTAGTGGAAAAGAATCTGCTCACTAACCTAGCCGAGTAACCTGCATGTACTGAGCAAAACCAGAAAGAGATGAATGCTAGCTCAACCATATTGTCAGTGCCTATTGTAGTCAACAGGGGCAAAGGTCCTCTGATCTTATGAAGAGGACCAGAAATCTGCTCATAGATCTGCAAGAGATTCCCTGCCAGAGTATGGAAATCAAGCAACACATTTCTCCACATTTTAAAAAACAGAGTATGATAAGCTAACCATATGTTATTGAGGATATTGAGACTGTAATATAATAATAACTCAGAAGTACTTTGAAAATTGTACAATGATTGTGTGGAGTTGTAAATTCCATTCCAGGGCAATTCTTTCATTCACACATGGCTAGTTGATTTATCAACTCAGAGAAGAGCTGTATTTTCAAGTTATCAAAAGCCTACTAATTATTTCTTGTTTATTTTTTCCATGTTGTCAATGATGTGAACAAAATTATTCTCAAAACCACAAAAAGTATAAATGTGAATCAAATAAACATAAACATAAATGCAAAATAAATCCTTCATAAAGTAGGAACAATTTTGCAGCAAGCACATAAAAGCAAATATTCTGAAATGTTTATTTTTCCCTCATTACCAAAACAAACTAAATAAAAAGAGCAGCTAATGTCTTCTCTAAAATGCAGATAATACTTATATCAACATTCACAATGCTTATGTACAATCTTCTGTTAATTATGACCTTCATATTAATACAAAAACAGCAACAAACCATGACTTCTTTATTTCTTTCCTCATTTAGTGTGTGTGTGTGTGAGTGTGTGTGTATTGCTGGTAAATGTAATGGTCAATATCCCATAGGAAAATGGAACATAAAAGCCAGTCAACTTTTCTTTAGAATAGAAATCATCCTAGACAAGAATCATTTTCATTACATTCAATTTCCTTACACTTTGCCAATACAGAGCTATCCATTGCCCAAGTATTAGGAAGATAATCATAGGTGCACATCTCCATACAATCAGTTTATTACCCCCAAGTCCACATTCCTATGCAAAAATCTTTGAGCTGATAATTAATCTGTCCAAGAAATAACTCAAAACAATGTCTCTTTGTTCCTACTCCCTTCTGCTCACCCTCTTTTGGATCCCCCTGCCTGTGGACTGCATTCAGATTGACTTTCCCCAAGAGGATGGAGAAACCAGGAGCCTGCTGAGAGAGCTGATCTACTCCTGCTCCTACTCAGGGAAGAGGGAAGAGGGCAGAACTCCCACCCACCGGAAGAGGGAGTTCCTCAGACATGTCTGCACTCTCCATGTGACCCATCAGTGTATTGGACCTGCTTGCACACACTGGAAGAGAACCTTGGACCCTTACCCACAAGAAAAGAAAGAGACCCCACCTGTACCTACTTAAAAAAGGAATGGGAAGAGGACAATATAAGAACAAATTCAATGGCAGAAAAAAACAGTATGATGTCACCAGAATCTAGTGACTGTACACCAGCCAGATCTGAACATCACAATTCAGATTAAGCAGAAGAGAATGAACTTAAAAACAACTTCATGAAGATGATAGAGACCCTGAGAGAAGAAATGAGAAAATCCTTTAAAGAAATGGAAGAAAAATCAAACAAAAAATTCAAGAAATGGAGGAAAAGACAAACCAAAAATTGCAAGAAACAGTGCAAGGTTTGAAAGTTGAAATAGAAACAATAAAAAAGCATAGTCTGAGGGAATGCTGGAAATAGAAAATCTGGGTAAGATATCAGGAAATACAGATGCAAGCATAACCAACAGAATACAGGAGTTAGAAGAGAGAACCTCAGGAGTTTAAGATTCACTAGGAGAAATAGATTCATCGACCAAAGAAAATCTTAAATCCAATAAATCTTTAACACAAATTATCTAGGAAATACAGGGCACCATGAAAAGGCCAAACCTAAGAATAATAGGGATAGAAGAAGGTGAAGAAATGCAGCTCAAAGGGGCAGAAAACATATTCAACAAAACCATAGAAGAAAACTTCCCCAACCTAAAGAAAGACATACCAATGACAGTACAAGAAGCAAACAGCACACCAAATAGAGTACACCAAAAAACATCCCCTTGCCACATAATAATGAAAATCACAAACATACAGAATAAAGAAAGAATATTAAGAGCAGCAAAGGAAAAAGGTCAAGTAAAATATAAAGGCAGACCTATTAGAATCTCACCTGACTTCTCCATGGAAACTCTGAAAGCCAGAAGGTCCTGGATAGATATCCTACCAATACTAGGAGATCACAGGTGCCAGCCCAGAATACTATGCTCAGCAAAACTTTCAATCACTATGGATGGAGGAAACAAGATATTCAACGACAAAACCAAATTTGAACAATACATATCCACTAATCCAACACTACAGAAAGTACTGGAAAGAAAACTTCAACCTAAGGAAGGTAGCTACCCTCACAAAAACATAGGCAATAGGCAAATCCAATTTTACCAAAAGCCAAAAGAAACAGTGGGGTAAAGCCACAAACAATAACACCAACAACATCAAATCAAAAACAAACAAGAATTAATGCTCAGTGGTCCTTAATCTTCCTGAATATTAATAGATTTAATTTGCCTATAAAAAGTCACAGGCTAACAGAATGGATTTGAAGACATAATCCATCCTTCTGCTACATACAAGAAACACACCTCAACTTAAAAGACAAACATTATTTCAGAGTAAAAAGTAGGGATAAGATTTTCCAATCAAATGGTCCCAAGAAACAAGCTGGTGTAGCTATACTAGTATTGAAAAAATTAGACTTCAAACTAAAATCACTCAAAAGAGATGAAGAAAGTCATTTTATATTCATCACAGGAAAAATCCATCAGGATGAAATCTCAGTTCTGAACATCTGTGCCCCAAATATAAAGGTACCCACATTAGTAAAAGAAACATTACTAAAACTTAAATCACACATAAGACCTCACACAGTTATAGGGGAAAAATTCAACACCGCAAACTCACCACTAGACAGGACCACCATACAGGAACTTAACAAAGAAACAAAGAAACTAACAAAAGTTTTTGACCCAATTGGGTTTAACAAACATCCATAGAACATTCCATCCAAACACAAAAGAATATATCCCCTTCTCAGTGCCACATGGGACCTTCTTTAAAACAGATCACATACTTGGCAACATAGAAAACCTCAACAGGTACAAAAAATGGAATAACCCCCTGTATCTTATCAGACTTTAAAGTTATAATTCAACAATAACACAAATTGCAAAAGCCAACAAACTCATGGAAATTGAACAACAACCAATTGCACCATTCCTGGGTCAAAGAAGAAATAAAGATAGAAATTAAAGACTTCCTAGAGTTCAACAAAAATGAAGACACAACATACCCAAACTTGTGGGACACTTTGAAAGTAGTGCTAAGAGGAAAGTTCATAGCACTAAGGGCCCACATGAAGAAACTGGAGAATAGTCACACTAGAGAATTAACAGCACAACTGAAAGCTCTAGAACAAAAGGAAGTACACTCACCCAGGAGGAGTAGACACCAGGAAATAGTCAAATTGAGGGCTGAAATCAATAAAGTAGAAACAAAGAAAAAATACAAAGGACCAATGTAACAAAGAGCTGGTACTTCAAGAAAATCAACAAGATAGACAAACCTTTGTCCAAACTAACCAAAAGTCAGAGAAAGAGCATGCAAACTACAAAATCAGGAATGAAAAGGGGGACATAACAACGGACACTGAGGAAATCCAGATATTTCTCAGATCAGACTTTGAAAACATATACTCAACAAAATTCGAATATTAAAAGGAAATGGACAAGATTCTGGGTAGATACCACTTACCAAACTTAAATCAAGAACAGATAAGCAATCTAAACAGACCTATAACTCCTACTGAAATAGAAGCAGCCATCAAAAAGTCTCCCAAACAAAAAAAGTCCAGGCCCAGATGGCTTCAGTGCAGAATTCTACCAGAAATTCAAAGAACAGATAATTCCAATACTCCCCAAAGTGTTCAACACAATAGAAGCAGAAGGTTCTCTGCCAAACTCTTTGAGGCAGCAATTACCTTGGTACCCAAGCCACACAAAGACACAACTAAAAAAGAGAACTACAGACCAATATTCCTCATGAACATTGATGCAAAAATCCTCAATAAAATACTAGAAAATCAGATCCAAGAACACATCAGAAAAATCATCCACTGTGGTCAAGTAGGCTTCATCCCATGGATGCAGGAATTGTTCAACATTTGAAAATCTATCAATATAATTCACCATATTAACAAACTGCAAAAGAAAAAAGACATATGATCATTTCACATGATGTTGAAAAAGCCTTTTACAAAATTCAACACCCCTTCATGATAAAGGCTCTGGAGAGATGAGGAATAACGGGCACATACCTGAATATAATATAAGTAATATAGAGTAAACCAACAGCTAGCATCAAACTAAATAGAGAGAAACTCAACACAATTCCTCTAAAATCAGGAACAAGACAAGGTTGTCCACTGTGTCCATATTTCTTCAATATTGCACTTGAAATTCTAGCTAGATCAATAGGACAACAAAAGGACATCAAGGGTATATGAATTGGAAAGAAGAAGTCAAACTTTCACTATTTGCAGATGATATGATAGTTTACATAAGTGACCCAGAAAATTCTACCAGGGAACTCCTACAGCTGATAAACACCTTCAGCAAGGTGGCAGTATACAAGATTAACTCAAAAAAAATCAATAGCCCTATTATATACAGATGAAAAAGGGACTAATAAAGAAATTAGAAAAACATCACTCTTTGCAATAGCCCTAAACAACATAATGCTAAGCAAACAAGTGAAAGACCTGTACAGCAAGAACTTTCAGTCTTTAATGAAAGAAGATTCCAGAAAATGGAAAGACCTCCATGCTCTTGTGTAGGCAGGATCAACATAGTAAAAATGGCCATCTTGCCAAAAGAAATCTACAGATTCAATGCAATTCCCTTCAAAATGCTGGAACAATTCTTCACAGACATTGAAAGAACAATTTTATATGGAAAAATGAAAGACCCAGGATAGCCAAAACAAACCTGTACCAAAAAGGAACTTCTGGAGGCATCATCATCACTGAATTCAAGCTCTATTATAGAGCTATAGTCCTGAAAACAACTTGTTATTGGCACAAAAACAGACAGGTAGACTTATGAAATAAAACTGAAAACCCTGATATAAACCCACACACCTACAACCACTTGATTTTTGACGAAGAAGCTAAACTTTTACAATGGAAGAAAGATAGCATCTTCAACAAATGGTGCTGTTATTGCTGGATATTGGCATGTAGAAGACTGCAGATAGGTCCATGTCTATTGCCATGTACAAAACGTAAGTCCAAATGGATCAAATACCACAATATAAATCCAGCCACACTGAACCTCTTAGAAGAGAATGTGGGAGGTACCCTTGAACGAATTGGTATAGGAGAATGCTTCCTGAGTATTATACCAGTAGCACAGACACTGAGATTGACAATTAATAAATGGGACCTCCTGAAACATTCCTAGCAATCAAGGAAATACAAATAAAAACAACTCTGAGATACCATCTTACTCCTGTCAAAATGGCTAAATTCAAAACTACTAATGACAGTTTATGCTGGAGAAGATGTGGAGAAAGGGGAGTAATCCTCCACTGCTGGTGGGAGTGTGAACTCATACACCAACTTTGGAAATTAGTAGGGAGATGCCTCAGGAAAATGGCAAGCAATCTACCACAAGATCCAGCAATTCCACTCTTAGGCATATACCCAAAAGATGCACATTCATTCAACAAGGAAATCTGTTCTACTATGTTCATAGCAGCATTATTTGTAATAGCCAGAACCTGGAAGCAACCTAGATGCCCCTCATCTGAAGAGTGGATAGAGAAAATGTGGTACATCTACACAGTGGAGTAATACTCAATGGGAAAAAACAATGGGATCCTAAAATTTACAGGCAAATGGATAGTACTAGAAGAAACCATCCTGAGTGAGGTAACCCAGTCACAAAAAGACAAACACAGTATGTACTTACTCATATGTGGACTTTAGACATGAAACAGGAGAGTGTCAGCCTACATTTCCACTGCCAGTGAGTCTGGGAAGCAGGGAGGACCCTAAGAGAGATATACATGGTACCCCGAGAAGAGGAACGGGAAGGGATCTCCTGAGGGGAATAGGAGTATGTGGGGAGTGGTGTGAGGGAACTGGGAGAATGAGAGAGGTCAAAAAGGAGGAGAGAGGAGGACATGGGGGAGCAAGGAGGTTGAGTTGGGGGAAGAATAGAGGAGAGCAAGGTGAGAGATAACATATTAGAGGGAGCCACTATATGTTTGAGGGCACTAGTGAGATTGCCAGAGATCTGCAAGGATGACAACTGGGAATCTAACAAATAGTAGAGAGGCTACCTTAAATGTCCTTCCCTGATAATGTGACTAATGACTACCCTTCATGCCATCCTAGAGCCTTCATCCAGGGGCTGTTGGAAGCAGAGGCAGAAAACCACTGCTAAACACTGAACTGAACTCCTGGAAACCAGTTGCAGAGAGGGAGAAGCAATGCAAAGGGGTCAAGACCGGGCGGGTGAAACCCATAGAAACAGCTGACCTGAACAAGGGCGAGGTCATGGACACCATACTGACAGCTGAGAGGCCAGCATGGGACTGATCCAGACCCCCAGAACGTCAGTGAGGTGTTCTCGGCATTCTTTGGGGCCACGGACAACAGGTCAGTATTCATCCTTGGTATCCAAATGGATTTTGGGAGTTCACACCACATGGAGGGATGTTCTCTCAGCCTGGACATATATGGGAAGTCCTTGGCCCCGGGACTACACAACAGACTTTGGAGATCCCCCATGAAGGGCCTCACCCTCCCTGGAGCATGGAGTTGGGATTGGTTTGGGGGTTGGGAGAGTTGGGAGGGCATGGGAGAAGGGGAGTGAGAAGGAGCTGAATTGACATGTGAAGCAAGCTTGTTTCTAATTTAAATTTAAAAAAAGATGAAAAAATGTCTTTCAAACCTATGACAGAAGCCAAAATGAAATTTTCCCATCATCGTTGTGCATGTATTATATTTTGCATCTATGATTATTCTGGGTTGAAATGTTGATTATTGCTCACTGGCTTGCTCAATCTGCCTTATTTTTTATTTAATTGGAAAAATTTATATCATATAAATATTATGACCTCTATTTCTCCTCCCTGCCCCTTTCCTCTGTTTAAAAAGCAGATCAACAGAAAAGAAAAAACAAGTTTTTTAAAAAATGAAGAAGCATGCACAAACAACCAAAACTTATAAAAAATAGAACAAAATCAGAAACCATAATAGATAAGCAGAAGACCAGTCAGATAAAAAAAACATTGCCCACACAACGAAAAAATAAAGACAAAACAAAAATTCTACAGAAATATCATTGAGCTCTTGTTTGTGGGGGCCACTACAGCTGAGCATGGAACATAGCCTTAAGTGTGGTTGTTCTCCAGTGAGACATCTTTGGAGAAAAGCAGCTTTTCCTTTGCAAGCAAGTATCAATTGCAGATAAATTCTTGGTTAAATGTGGGTGCCCAGAACTACCTGTCAAGGTATGCTACCACCAACAGTGATGTGAGCCCTTCTACATCAATAAGTAATCAAGAAAATGTCCTAAAGATTTGCCTGCAGATTAGTCTTACAGAGGTATTTTCTCATTTAAAGTCTGTTTCCCCAAATATTTCTAGCTTTGTGTTGAGTTGACAAAAATCAACCAGCAAAAGGACTCACCCAGGAGGTAATACACTCAATATTTATTCTTTGACATCATCCCTGTCTTCTTCAGGTACTTCCTTTCAGCCCAGTAGAAGCAGGAGTTACAGGAAAGAAATGTGATGTATGCAGTTTCTTGTGACTAGTGACTAGAGATACAAATTCAATGACAGTTATGCTACCCATAAGCTGCCTTATACATTTTGTAACATTTTCTTGATGATTTTTAGTTCTTTTTATAGCATTAATTTATCTGTGTGTGAGAGAGAGGGAGAGAGACAGAAAGAGAGAGAGAGAGAGAGAGAGAGAGAGAGAGAGAGAGAGAGAGTAGTGTGTTCAATGGCATCAAAGAACAATTTGTAGGACTCATTATTTTCCTCTGCCATATGGGTTGTGTAGTTTTTAAGACTGAATGCAAGTACTCTTACATACTGAGCCATCTCACCAGCTTAATTTTACAGTTTTATGTTGTATTATTTGGGGATCTAAGTTTCATTGAGTCTAATATTTCTTCTTATTCTATGGAGTTCTCTTTTAGCAACTAGTCTTTAATAGTAAAGTATATTAAATTCATATTTAATCTTACATGTTCTCATTAAACTGAATTAAAGCTGTGTGGGGTTTCTTTTAGTAGCATGTTTCCTGGAGGTCCTCTTTTGAAAATTTTTGTTTTGAGTATTGAATTTTTATTTGATATCATGTTTTCCAAACCTATCATACTAGTGATTTGCAGCTTAGTCAGACTAAAATATGAGCTTCTTTATTAAAATGTATTTACTCTGTTTGACAGCTAAATTTTCATTGATATTTCCATGGCCTATAATTTTAGTCTCTTTCTATGGTGCTGAAAAATGATTATCTTCTCTCTGTTCTGCATAACCTATTACTGCTCTCTGCATTTAAAATGAGCAAACATGAGAATATTTCAGATACTTTTTGACAAGCATCATAGCATACATGAAAATATTCAGGATATTGTCAATTTAGCCATTCTCATTTTGGAAGATGGTATCATCAGACAGGCTTGGTGCCCTCTGGATTTCTGAATTTGCTACCACCTCTTAATGTTGGGGTACACAGACGATGGGTGATTCATTTGGCCAAAGCTTGGAAATTTTCTATTCATTTTCTCTACATTCAAGTGTTTCATATTTCATTCTGACAGTGACTTTAATTGTGATAGGAAATAAGAAATAAATTTTTAAAATTCGTTTTGTGGGTTTTATCTCTTTTCCTCAAATTATTAATACATTGTGGGTATGATTTGGAAAACTAGGGGAGAAAATTGTTCAATATAATTGATTTTTAAGGAAAAATATGAAATGATTGTTATAACTACGTAGTACAATGCTTATAAAAGGAGCAAAGTTCCTTGGTGTGAGTTTAGTTTATAATACAGCAAGAGAGAGGGGGCAGCCCTCCTAAATGGTTTGCTTGAGGTGCTTCTCAAGTTAGAAATCAAGATTTACCAAATGATTGAAGCTCATAATATCCCCCAACTGAGTTGATCCTAAAACTTCAAATAATATAATTATATTAGGCTACTCGATGTTTAAATATCAATAGCTTTGTTGTATGTGTAGTAGAAACCTCTCAGCAATCACTATGACTTGTACTAGGCTGTACTGGGCAGGCTTTCTATTTATCTCAGCAACCAAGCAATCGAGCCATGCCCTGCAGTTTACTAGAAAGGTTCTAGCTGAATTGAATGGTAGAAGATACAGATGTTGGCAGCAGTATTATTAATAACAATTAATTACTTATCTTAGTGCTAACACAGGTTCCCAGATAGCAACAGCACATACTGAATCAGAGACAGACTCTACTCTGCCTTGGGACTAGCTTCTGTGTAAGACAGGCAGTTCAGACACAAAGATAGTCTCACTCTATCCATAGAGGGTCTTTGGCCTTCCAAGTGGACTCTACAGTTTTATCCAATAGATTGTTTCTTCCATCTTCTTGGCATAAATACATTCTTTAGAAAGGCCTCACTTGCCCCTGGAAACAGTAAAAGAATTGCAAGTGAAAACTGAATTTCAAAAGGATCACCTTCTAGAAAACTCATCTTCAAGTACACACAAAACAAATGAGCCACTCATAATGCTATCTCTTTGTTCAGGAATGACTGCTGAATCTATTTCTTCGTGTTTGCTGTGTTCCTTTTCTCTTGTTGAAGGGTGGAAAAAACCTCTTGATCATCAAGACTGCTCAGATTTCTGACGGAAGACAGTCCTGTTCAATTTCCTACAAAAGTCAGCCGTAACTTTGGAGCTCAAAATAATTGAAAGCTGCTGATTTGTTGTTGTTGTTGTTGTTCAAAGAACATAATTTTAGAAACATTTAGAAAAACCTTACTTCAATTTCTTCCACTCTGCTCTGCTGTGGACATGGTCTGACCTCATCTCTGCTTGTAATTTGGGAACTAAATTGATGAAATATTGTTGAGTTGTCAGAGTGAACTACTATGTCATCAAAGGTCCTCTCCTGCTCCATTTGTCAAAACTAAGACAAGCTCCTTTGTGCACAGCTTAAGTCCACAACAGCACCCACTTTCTCATTGCTTACCACCATTACTATCCTAGCGTGTCAACATAGTACCAACCATTGTCCACAACCGCTCCCTTCCTTCCTTTCCTTACTCACTCTTTAGCTCCTGGGAAGAACCATTTTGTGAGTGTTCCTTTATGTTTTTTGTTTGTTTGTTTGTTGTTTTTGCAACAAACCAGCTCTGTGTTCAGCTTCTGTTGTTCATAATGACTGCAGAGATTATCTGAGTCATTGCATGGCTGAGTAATTCTTTTATTGCTCTGGGATATTCCTATGTTCACATTCTGGATGATTGTGATGCAGTGGGCGCTCCTATTCTCGTGTTTATGCATATACTAAAACCAAAGGCATTATTAACACTCCGTCCTTTGAAGTGCTTTGTGTGGGTCTGTGTTTCTATGTCTCAAGTACAAACACTTCAAAGGTAGGGTGTAGACCATCAGCAGCTGCACATAATTTTAGTACATGTAGCACACTCGATTGGCTGGTGATTTGAAAGGGTATTGCATGTAACCAATTTTTCCTTAAATAGTTACAATTGTGGAATTATGTACAAAAAATGGTCAAACCCATCATAATTACAGTAAATCAGATGAAATAGCATTTACTTTTGGATGGCATAAGGCTCTGTATTTTAGATTAGTGTGTGGGGGGTGTTATGTCTTCGATTTTTCCCATTATATGCCTGTAAAAGCTAAACATATACTTATGAGCCGAATTATTTCCTACAAGAACTGAAATCCAGTTGAACACCATAGTTTTAATCTTTTCTCTGTAATAGTACCATAGGGCAGTTTGTAAATAGCTCTAAATATTTGGCTGTAGTTCTTCAATAAAATTCAGTAGAAGGAACATTCTAAAAATCTCTTAAGATGGGAAGCCTGAGGGTGTGAGTTAAGAAAATGGGTTCAGTGCTTTATGTGATGGGCAATCTCAACTGATGACATCATTAGTCTATGGGGATTATCTTGTGTAGGTTAACTGGGGAGAGAAGGCCCACTCCCTGTGGGGACAACAGTTCCTTGTGGAAATCCTGGACATAAACTGAGAAATACAACTAAAATGTGTTTGTCCATTTGTCTCTCTCTGATTCCTGGCTGTGGTGTGATGTGATCAGTTGTTTGTAGCTCTTGCTATCTGAACTTTCCCATCATAACGAGCCATACCTTGAACTGTGAGCTAAATTGTAACATTTAACCCTTACAGCACCCTTTTTCAGATCATTTTTCATGATAACAAGAAAAGAACTAAGACACACCCTAATGTGTTGATTTTGATGGTAAACTTAATGTCAATTTATCCCTCTGTACATGGTAAAAAAAACAATGCACAGAACAAGACCATTTGAAAATTTTAAATTAAGGTCTTATGCAACCAAATAAATAGATCTTTGTGATAGCAATTTGACTTGAGGCACTGCATGACAATTATTTGTGAGACATGATAGGAAATAGTTCTTATACATTCCATCCCTGCCCAAAGATAGCAGGTGAGAAAATATAACACATCAATCATTAAGGCATGTTCAGGAGAGTGGAAATAGTATTAATAATGTACTGAGAACAGAAACAAATTCACAGTTCTAGGCCTGAACAATAATACCTCTGTGTATCTGGTTAAAATATGATGCTGACAGATATTTCTAAATTGAGACTTATCTGTAAATGGGGATTTGCAAACTACCCAATTCTGTCCTCTGCCTGCCTGATTGCCTAGTTTCTCCAAAGAAAAATGGTTTTATGGCATGAAGCAAAGTTAAGAAATGCCCTTTTTGTGGTTGGAGTACAAACCTTAGAACTTAGTAGTTTTGTTTGGTTTCAAAAATGCTACCACATTGAAACATCTTCTGAATTGTGTCTACATTCTTTGAGTTTCTAGAAATCACTCATAGTTGTACAAAAACAGATCACTCATTTTTGTGAACAGAGAACATTGCACTATATAACTGTGTGTTTTTATATTATTGATATTTGTCTTGTTTCTTGTGTTTGTTATAAACAAAGCTGCTGAAAATATTGCTGTGTTTAATATGTCAAAGCTGTCATTGATCCATATCACTTCTAATACTCAACAACTTTATATTTCTCAATTTTGGGTAACTAAAAGAATGTTAAGTAGTATCTCCCTATGCTTTTTCTAAATTATTACACTTTTATAATAAATCTTCATATATGGAAAAGTAATTATCTTTTTCTTGATATATTTAGACTATTTTAACAATTTGGTTTTCTACAAACATTTTCAAATAAATCAAACTTTTCAACTTTATTCAATGTTCTCTTTTACTAAGGATATCTTCATAATAGTTTATCTATGCATTAATAAGAAGTCATTGAATATTTTTCATTACAGTTGATCTTCACATAGCAGTACAGTAATGTAATATATCCTGGTAGCATTAATACAATTGTTGTATTAGTTTAAGACAGCTACCAAAACAAAGTGCCCTGGGCTAAGTGACTCGAACCACAGAAACTCAACTGCTGATCATTCTGGAGAATTAGTGGTGTGTGTATGTGTGTGTGTGAGTGTATATGCATATACATACATACATATATATGTGTATGTATTCTTAAATTCATAAATGTAACCTGCTCTATCCAATGACATATAATCAGGCCTGAAAACATACTTCATGACCTTTTTTAAATCCCATTTTTTTTTCTTTTCTACCTGTTACATTACTCAATGTCTCCTTATTGCATTGCAACAGGTCCCTGCAATGGTGAATAGCCAGTGGAAACTGTTGACATCTTTGTCTTTTTACTAACTTTGGTTAAAAAATGCTTCTGCCTCTTCCCACGTAACATGCTGCTTTTTATAAATTCTTTTGACATGACCCTTACTGAGTTAAATTTCATACTGGTGGTTCCTAAGAATCCTTGTGAATTCCCAACAAATTTTATCATAAGAAACAGTAGGAAGTGTGATAGTCCCATGGTGAACATAACGTGGGCTTGGATTATCTCCCCAAACTCTACAAACTAACGGTTTCACTCTTGGGATTGACTAGCTAGCTACAAAAGTACCTTATTAGGCTTCACATATGTGTGACTTGTCCAGCTGAAAACACAAATACTTAAGGGAAAGATGAAAGCTATGTTTTCCCTATGGAAGATATAGCACTGTTCTGAGCTACGGAGTAAATAAAAGGTAATGGCAACTTGGAAACTTCCAGTGAGGTACTGTGGCTCTCTTTGGAGTAATGGTTTCAGAATACAGTCTCTGAAGCTTGAATGTATCTCTTTACCACTTGCTTACTGCGGACCTTAAAGAACCATGTTCTGTGGACTTTGGGGAATTCATTTAATCTTCCACAGCTGACATTCCCCAAATACACAAAGCCATGTTTAACACTGAAATTATCTTCTCCACAGGATTATCTAAAAAATTAACTCAAAGTCCTTAAGTTGCTGAGAAGCACACCTGACACATAATTTCTTACTAAAACTTGACCACCATCATTTTTATACTATTGCATGATATGCAGAAATGAGCCAAAGGGGCCATTCAACTCCACCACAAATGTCTGGTGTTCTTACTAACACTGAAATGATCATGTTTATAAGAGCTAGGCACAGTGCTGATGAAGTATTATCACAGCTACAAAGAGCTCACCAACCTGTTCCGGAATCCTTGCTGCTCCCTCCAGACATTTCACTGTCTAATGACTTCCAGTTGTCATGGGAGGTAGAACGAGAAAGTGGCTTGACTCAATTCATTGTCATTGTTAAATATAGAGCAGAGTGTGGTGACAGTGTTGCCTCTACAGGAGACAACAGCATATCATAAAAGCACAGCCTAGTGTTTTAAAGGATTATCAATTACTGAGCGCAGGGCAGAGTGAGGGTAAAGATAGCCAGGGTGTTCTTCCAGGCACAGTTCTTAGCAGATGTTAAAATCTCCAATAAATTTTGATTGGTTGTCAGCACACGAAAAAAAGCCAATGCAAGTGGAATACTTTTTAAAAAGAAAATAGAATTGTCCCATCTCCACAACCATTTGAAAATACATTTTAGTGCCTAAACAGAAAAGAGGAAAAAGATAAACACTGTGAATTTGCTAGATGCAATTTCTTCCAGGCATTGAGCAGGTGAACCTGCAACAATTTATGACTAAACTAATGTCTTTAATGTGTGAACTTGAGGTTTCTAAAGACATAACACATGCTCTAGATAAACACCCTCAGAGACAGGCATGTCATTTGGAAGACTTTCCTCATGAATGACATTACTGACACTTGCCCTGACAAAGTCTGTCAGATGGTAGAATCCTCGAGTGTAACAGAAGAGCCATCTGGTACCATAACAAATACTCTCAGATCACGGCAAAGAAAACCCTAATATTTTATTCCACCCTAAACACTGATAAATTCAAAGGAAAAATGTAATATTTTTACTTAACTATTTTCCCATTCAAGTTATCAGATGCAATTTTCAAAGGGAAACAGATATATAATGTTATATATCTATTAAATATATGTTTTTAATATATATCTGTCAGTTATATAATGATCTATTACTGATTGCTCTCAAAATAGCTTTGGACAGGTGGCTAATCTCAGTAGTATTTAAGCAAGTAGCACACCTTCACTGGGATCCAGATGAGTACACTGACATTCCTTTTAAGACCCAACGTCATAAGTGCATGTTGAAGACAAAAATTATACGAACAAGCTGAAGGACTAAGGGAAAGTGACAAAGCATCACATAAACAAGTCTCCATGCTCACTATGGCTTTTACAGAGACCACAACCCACACAGCAGTTTTACTTTAGGCTAACATCGCAAGCAGCTTAGTTGGGGAGAAGATAATTTGCTATAAAGAGTTGTTTCAAAGATAGCTCCCAGGTCACTGATGCTGAACATGCATAGAAATAATTTGAATAATATTAGTTCTAGAAGATAATGGTGTAAGGACCGCCCTAAGACTTCTGTGCTCTGTACGGTTTTTAGTTTAACTTAATTTGATTTGACTTGGTCCATTGTTCATGAGTTCCTCTTTTTTATTTAAATTGTAAAACTCTATAATGAGTATTGTATCTACCAAGCCACATTCTCTTTGCCTAAGACATAATTATAGATAATTACATTTTTTGGATGAAGTTATTCTTAAACATATGACCATTATGAACACAAAGTATACAAAACAGTGTGGACTTAATCCATCTCATCATTTCTCACACAAATAATAGTAATTGATAACACTTGGAGAGGGTCTGGCTTCCATTTACGTTCCTGTGTGTAAGATTTTCGGTGTGGCAGAAGAGAACTGAACTGACAGCTGCAATTGGGCTTACCAACGACCTCAGTCTCTTTAAGGAAATGGTAATCAATTGAGCTTACCCAGACATATGGTCATCTTGATGCTTGTCAGAGAAACGGTACCATGGAGTGTCTTTGTGTTTGTGTAACCACTTTTAGAAAACATAGGAATCCCATCACTAGATGTAAATTAGAGGGATGCCAAATGAAGCCTTAGCACCAACAGTTTCTAAATTCTGAAACTGATTTGACCATCACAATGTCTCATTAAACTACACTCCTTGGAAGAAACTAAAAAATATTATGAACCTATGGAAAAGTTAAAAAGAAAATTGCAATCCCTTCAACCAGTTGTTATACAAAATGTAGAGAGTGTCGACAAACCAATTATTAACAAAAAATGGAAAATATGGCTTCTGTTTATTGAACATAGTCATATGTTTAGATACTCATTTCTCATTTTTCCTTACTACCAATTAAAGCATACTGTCTGCTATGCTTTTGAAAGGAAAGAAAATGGTCACTTAACTCAATGAATTAGACCTCTTGGAAGTGAGTGCTGGAAAATGCCTAAAAAACGATGAAAACCAACCATTTAAGTTGATGGTAAGAGAACCAAAATTCAAAAAAATTCAGGGCCAAAAAAATATGTGGCAACTTCTCCAAAGTGGCCAGCATTCACTATACTATATAAAGCTGATGAAACAGAAAACTTTAAACAGAATTCTAACTTTCAAATTTTGGTAGGTAAGTAAAAACAAGAATGATCCAACTAGTCTTAATTCTAGATCTAAATTATTCTGCTTCAGTTGTTTCTTGGGCACTAAGCAGTTAGTGGTTTCTACTGTGTGCTAGTCTGATGTGGGACATCTGCATAGCTGCAGTAAAAAAAGATATTTTGAGATACCTGTTTTGTTTTTACTTAGGCAGATGGAAAGAGAAAGCACAGTGTGAAAGGGTTAGGATTGTTGGAGGAATCCTGGAAATCCATATTCTGCCTTGAAACCATACTTCTCTGAAACTCCAGTGAGGAAAGCTCAAAGCTTAAGCTGTGGGCAAACTGAAGATATTAGATGGGCTTTAAACAGAGTTTCTATTGTCCAAGGTACCATTGGAGAATACACACCATCTTCTAGTAATAAACAATGATCACATGATAAATGTCAGATTCCTAGATACTAAATAAATAAATAAATGAAAGAACATATTGTCTCTCCTGCAAAGCAAGCCACAATTATTGAATTATAGAAATCATTTTTAATGTCATACCCTTTGAATCACAGCTCTGAAAAAAATGCAACCAGAAACTATAATGTTCCAGGCTCAATGACATACTCTGTAATTTCAGCACTGGGGAAGCTGGATGCAGAAGGATTACAAGTTTGAAGCTAGCTTGGGTGATTTTAGTAAGCAGCCTTCTCAAAGAACCAAATGTAATAAAATCAAACAAATAAAATTCAAATTCAAAGTATAGCTAGTAAAAATTAATAAGTGTATGGGACTCTCTACCACTTCAAACAACAAGTTAGCTTGCCATGGTTTCCTGAGATGTCTGGCAGAAATCACAAAGATGTTGGGTCACGAAGGACTTCATTGCCCACAAAGTAATGAAGAAAATTACAAAGCAAGTAGCAATGTCAGTTCCCTCAATTACCTCAGGAGTGTTCAAAGTCATTCAAAGTCAGTACATACACTGGGTTTCCCTCTGAAAAGAAGTTCTGAGCACAAGGAAACTGAGGTGTCTGTTTCAGATAGATAGATAGATAGATAGATAGATAGATAGATAGATAGATAGATAGATAGATAGGTAGGTAGGTAGGTAGGTAGGTAGGTAGGTAAGTAGTTAGATATGTTTGTATATACACATATATGGGAACAGGTATAAGAAAAAAGACAGACGGGACGGAGGGGGGAGAGAGACAGAGAGCGAGTGGGCACCTGTTTTTACTCTTTGTGGGAAAAATGTCTTCTGAAGTTTTTCACCATGGAAGCGTATTTGGAAGGACAGTTCAGAACAAAGGCAGCCTGTGATCAGCGTTTCTGGCAAGATATGCATAAATTCAAGAGACGAGTATTGCCATACATTCTCATCTACCTTCATTCTCTGTTTTCTCTAGATGCATATTCCTTAAAGACAACAGTGCACTTGTGAGTCACCTTTTATTTTACTCCCCGTACTACCAATCTAACGTAGTGCTTTGCACGTATTAAACCAATTCTTGACTATTGAGCTACATCCCTAGCCTCTACCAGTAGTTTTCTGGTACCACACTTCACAAATTCTCTTGTCCACAGCAGAAGCTTTGGATCAGCTTCCTGAAGTCCTTGCCTAAGTTGCACAGTAAACAACTGACATCACCTAGGCATATCCGTAATCAGCAGATTTAGATATTTAGAAGCATCAGTTCATTACCCAGTGAAAAATTATGGGGGAAAGCTTGGAACCTTATGGAGGAATATTGTTTCTCTATTTCCACTCAACTTTCAAAGGCTGACCAAAAAAAGAAAAAAAAATGAACCTAGTGAGAATCCTATTGTCCTTAAACTCTCTACTTCGTCCTGTATTTGTGTGACTTTATCTGAATTCTTTACCAGATACCAAGAGCTATGTGTCCTCCTGATAGGAGACATGAGTCACTGTACCTTTTAATCAGTGGTCCTCATCTGACCCTATCAGATGTCAGCCCTTTATTTTGATAGTTTAAAATTTATTTGATATCCCATTGGGTATTTTCTAAATCATCATTCTATCAGTTTATTTCTATTACCTATGTGCAATTTAATATCTGTGCCTAAAGCCAGAGGTCACCTGGCTCTATGTAGTGTGTCTAACAGTTGGCATTCACAGGTAAAGAAGATCTCAGGAAAATACCAGTGACATTGGTGACTTTCATTAAGGTATATCCTTCATTTTTTCCAGGCACCAGTCACTAACATGACTAAGGTGGTTCTGGGTTCAAACGAGAAAAGGAAACATCCACAACTCTAAGTTCTGAAAATGTACTATTCCTAGTCTTGATTCGGTATAATATTTGCTTCTTGAGTAGAGATAGCCATTGTCTTTACCAATATGAATATAACTTTTATATATTTGGATGAGGATAGGAGATAAGAGGGGGCAGGTAAGAAGTCCATAACTCAAGTAGAAGGAACTAGAACATTTTAGTCTTTAATAAACTTACCAGGAGTTTTCCGTATAACCTGAAACAGAAGCCCTACTAACCTCCTTCGAACACTGCTCTTCTAACCAGACCCAGGTCAAAGACAGGGAGCTTATTTCAATCCAGTGAAGTAACTCAGGAGATCCCAAAGCAAATTACCACAGCAGAAATTTAATAAGGTCAGTTTTAAAGACAGCTTAGGGAAGTGGCTGGCACAAAGCTCTTCTTGGAATTTCCAGGGCAATTCGGCATCTCTGAGAGGACATTTGTGCACCAGAATGCTTGGTCACTGCTGTGCACAAAGCCCTGATTGTGTCTACTTCTAAGCAGAGAGTGGTTCCTCAGGTCATATTTAGATTGCATTCCTAAAGCAAGCCATTAAGGTTTATTTCCTTATTTGGCCACTTCCTGCAGAATGAATTCCCACAGCACTATTTTATGGCCATCATGGCAGGGAGTGTGTCACCATGCAGGCAGGCATGGCACTGGATTAGTAGCTAAGAGCTTACATCCTGATCTTCAGGCAAAGAGGAAGGATGGGCATAGAATGGACTTTTTAAACCTCAAAGTCGACCATGGATGACACACCTCCAACAAAGCCACACCCACTCAAAGAAGGCCATATCTCCTAAGCCTCACTAGCAAATCTTTTTCTCATATTAATCCAATGAGTAAATGGCAAAAAAACAAGTTTAATACAATAATTGATGGTTTTGATTTGCTATTACTAGATTGTTTTTAAAAAGTATTACATTGTTTCTATGTTCACACATATATATATATCTTAGGTCTTTATATATTTGAATATGACTGGAAAGCAAAGTAATAGTAATGTGATAAAACAGAAACTTATATTTCTTCATATGAAATAATTACATCAAATATGGTTCTGATCTTGTGCAAGTCACCCAAGTTTCTTAGTGTGTATTCTCAAGCTCTATGAGAATGCTCCTCAGCTATTAGCTGAGCAACACTGGTGACAGCTAATTACATTAACATTCCATGTGCAGAAGAGAAGGGAGTAGGGCAGAGATTCCCCAAATCTGCCATGTAAGGTTTCTTCTTGCATGCCTCTACCAGTACAGACAAGGCTAGACAATGCCAGCTCCTGCTTGGTGCTCTATGCAGCTCTCCACCACGGCCACAGTCTTCATGCCTAGATGCCCCTTGAACTGTGCTCGAGGGGCAAAATCACTATTATGCAGGGAAAGCCCATCTGACATACTTGTTACAAAGTCATTTGAATGTGATTTGTACTACACCCATAAAGTTCAGAATTCACTGATGGCAGAGAAAGCCTTTCCAAATCCAGCCCCCTAAGACCAGTTAGCCCTCAAGCTCGAGCTGTAAACTTAGTGGTTTCCAGAATGCAAAAAGAGGTACCTGACCTATTTTAGAAAATGAGTGCTTTTATTAAATTTTTAAGATGGTTCAAAAGAAATTTTAATAATTCAGTCAGGCACTTGCAGCCACTCCAAAGCATCTAAGACCCTGGGGATTCAGGAGGAATGAATGCTTCAGTTTCAGACAGTGAGAGCTGCAGACCTCTCTGAGGGCTGCTTTTGCTCTTTATGCTCTCATTTACAGCAATCTTGCCTAGCCACTATAGCCTCCATTTTCACAATTTTTGCCTTTTTAGAGTAAATAAGTATTCTGAAGCTATGAAATGGCACACGTGTCTTAGCCAGTGTTATTCCGGAGCACATCAACTCCTGCCCTCTGCTAGCTAGGACCAAGCTCCTGGACCATCTTGGTACTTAGCAAGCACTCAGCTATGGGTTTCCATGACCACGTACATTATAAGTAACAACAGAAAGCCTGGATTAATGCTTTTAACCTTAAAGGGCCCATCTAGGACAGAGGTGACGCTGTAGAAGGAACAATTCAGGGATTATTGTGAGCCCTCTGCCACATTGTTCTCTAGATAAGTTGACTCTGGAACAAGTGACAACAACAACAAAAAATATATAACCTTTGAAGTCTGCAGCATTACTTTTAAAATACAAGCCTGTTTGGCCCTGTTGCTGCTAAGCTTGTGTATGCTCTGAGTATATACATGGTCACAAACTGCTATATCAGAACAGTAGTTTGGTCTTAGGCTGAAGTATTGAGGGTAAAAGACATTTGTGACCACAGTATTCATGGAAGGCAGTAAGTAAGGCATTGACCACAGAGGTGACCATATATCTTTGGAATAAAAGGCCATAGTTTTAAGGCATAAGCATAAAGATATTAAACTGACATTTCCTGCCACATGTCAACAGTGTGACATGGCTGTTGGTGTTTTCCCTGTTTTCTGCATAATTGGCAAAAGCATTGTCCAAATGACATTTACACTACAGACAGCCATGGTATTTTGGTACCATTCAGACTCAACCTATGAAAAGCAAATATTTCCAAGATTAAAAAATAAGGGAATATTTGAGATATTTGACAGAAAAAATATATACTGACCAGCAGGGGCAAAAAAAAACCCTGGTAACCTCAATTTAACAGACTCATAAAAGAGTACTTCCTCTAGGCAGAGTAATTATAATGGCTCTTTAACCCAAGGTCAGAGACTCAGTTTGTCAATCAGGACATAGGGACTTCTGAGAGATACTCAGAGAGAGGCTAAGGTAAGATGTGCCTCCAGTGGGTGGGGGAGGGGAGCAGACAGAATGCTAAATGGATTGGGATGATGGTATACTAACATGATGGAAAATGGCCTCCATCCAAAGACAGATGGGAGAGGGTAGCAATGTCGGACAGCAACTGAAGAAAAGGTTTAAAGTTAACAGTGGCCTGGATGGACTGCATGGTGGATGGCTTCCAGAACTAGAGTCTTAAGAGGACACTTACTAGACCCCAAGGAACAAAACCTAATATTTTGCATATCCATTTCACAGGCACCCTTTAAAAATACCCCACAAGCCAAGATTAATAATAGAACTGAATTTAGCATGCTAATTTCAGGTGTAACATTTTAAATTGGGATAGAACAATTTCTTTTTTAAAAATGCAAAGTTACATATTCAATATTTTATGTCTTTAAACTATCAGTGAAGCCGGATAACATAAAATCTTCCTACTAATATCACAAATTGTAATTGACAAAATGATTTCTCTGGATGGAAGAGAAAACTCCTAGATTTGACATAGTAGTAATCTTAATTACAGGTTGAAAGTTCAACAGAAGCACAAAGAGCGAACATCTCATGGGTAGGATACAGGGCAGAGAGGTGGTAAAATGTTGGCCTTAGTCTCTCTTCTCTGCTTTTATTTTGGTCAGAGCCTGCTACACACTGCTGGAGAACATAAACACTGCATGTGACCATTCCCTGAAGCCCCTGAAGCTGTCCAGGGATTTAATAAGCTGGCATACTAGAGAACTAAAGGAAAGATTTTGATAGAAGAAAGTAAACTACAGGCTTTAGAAGAAAAAATATTTCACAGAGAAAAATATGTTTTTCCAGAAAAATAATATTAAGCTTGCAAAGATCTGTACCACCTGCCATTCATGTGCGCGTGGGGGAAATGTAAGACGCTAGGTAATAAAGGCGGGAGAGCCGTGCTGCATGGAGACTCTGATACAGAGGCAGAAGGGACAGATGCAGGAGGACCCTCAGCATCCACAGCAGGGCAGAGGGCAGATCAGGAAGCTTCCTAATAAGAAACTGCACACCAGGAGGTCACCTCAGAATGCCTTGGAAATAGCACACACTGAAACCAAGAGCCTTGTATGTGCACAGCATTTTAAACACCTTTAAGTTTTAAGACTGCTGAACTACCAACTATTAATATATTTAGTATGTAAAATAGCTTCCACTGCAAACACATATATTTCTTTGTATATAGTGTGTGTGTATGTGTGTGCGTGTGCATGTGTGTGCATGCATGAACTTTCATATCTCAAATAGTAGCACTACAGAGGCTCTTTCTTTGTTAGAAAATTAAGTTGCTGCAATTACCTCTGTAGGAGCAATGACTTTGTAAGAGATTTCCCCTAAGCACCTTGAATTAAGCACCTAAGTGTTTCTGTTACCACTTTGCTTACTCTACAGTGAGTGACAGACAGCGGAATAGAAAGAAAATCCAAGTATAGGAAGCAGTAATATTTTTTTCAGTCACTCAGTCAGAAAAAGCTACCCACAGGGTCTATTTCACACCACACAAACTGTCACTGACTGGTACTTCAGAATATCTGCCTTATGTGGGTTTGAATTCCAGGTCAAACGACTCTCATGCTATGCTACCTCTGAAATTCTAACTCTATCACCACCAAGGTAAATATCCATTATTACTCTTTGCCCAGTCCCTCAAAGTGTCAACATTCTTTGAAGCACCACTCAGAAACAAGAAGGTTGACATGCAGCCTCATTCCTATTAAAATCTCTGATGAAAACACCAGGTTGACAAAAATATAGGAAATAGAAAATCCCACTTTATCAACAGCCAAAAGAAAAAAAGGATTAGAAATTCAAACACAATACCTCCACCACCAAAGAATCCAAAACAAACACGAACAAAGAAATCAATGGTCATTAATATCCCTCAATATTAATGGTCTTAACTTGCCTATAAATAGACACAGGCTAACAGAATGGATACAAAGACGGAGTCCATCCTTCGGCTGCATACAAGAAGCACACCTCAACTTCAAAGGAAAATGGCACCTCAGAGTTAAGGGTTGGGATAAGATTTTCCAATCAAATGAACTCAAGAAACATGTGTGTAGCAATCCTAATATCTAAAAAATTAGACTTTAGCAAAAAACAATCAAAGGAAATGAAGGAGGTCATTTTATATTCATCACAGGAGAAACCCATTAAAATGAAGTCTCAATTCTGAACATCTATGCACCAAATACAAAGGCATCCACATTCATAAAACAAACATTATTAAAAGACAAATCACACATAAAACCTCGCACACTTATAGTGGGAGACTTCAAAACCCCACTCTCACCACTAGACAGGAGCACCAGACAGAAACTTAACAAAGAAGCAAAGAAACTAATAGAAGTTATTAAACAATTGGATCTAACAGACATTTATAAAACATTCCATCCAATCACAAAACAATATACCTTCTTCTCATCACTACATAGAACCTTGTGTAAAATCAACCACATACTTGGCAACATAGCAAACCTCAACAGGTACAAAAAATTGGAATAACCCCCTGTATCTTATCAGTCTTTTCCTTGAGAGAAGCCTTCCCGCCAGCCTGGTTCTAGAGCCGCATCAGTCCCAAATAAACACACAGGAGGCTATGTTAATTATGAAGCTGTTGGCCTTGCTTGCTTCTTACTGGCTAGCACTGACTTAAGTAATTACCCCATAATTGTTAATCTAAGTATGTCTCTTACCGGAGAAGTTTCCGGGCTTCCTACCCCATGGCATTGCATCTCGACTCTCTGTGTTTCTCCTTCCCAGAGTCCTCCTGGACTCCTAGTCCCACCTATCTATATTCCTATTGGCCCAACAGTGCTTAATGACATAATCACAGGACTTCCCACATCAGACCACCAAGTTTTAAAATTAGAATTTGACAACAACACAAATCACAGAAACACTACAAACTCATGGAAATGAAACAACCCACAATTGCACCATTCCTGGGTGAAGGAAGAAATAAAAAGAAAAAGAAATTAAACACTCAATGGAATTCAATGAGAACAAAGACACAACATACCCAAACTTAATGGGCACTTTGAAATCAGTCCTAAGAGAAAAGTTCATAGCACTAAGTGCCCACATGAAGAAACTAGAGAATAGTCACACTAGAGAATTAACAGCAAAACTGAAAGCTCTAGAACACAAAGAAGTAAACTCACCCTGAAGGAGTAGACTGCAGGAAATAACCAAATTGAGAGCTAAAATCAATAAAGTTGAAACTAGGAAACCAATACAAAGAATCAATGTAACAAAGTGTTAGTTCTTTGAGAAAATCAACAAGAGGCAAACCTTTATCCAGACTTAACAAAAGAAAGTGTGAACATGCAAATTAACAAAATCAGAAATGGAAAGGGAGACATAGCAATGGACACTGAGGAAATCCAGAGAATCCTGAGGTCATACTTTGAAAACGTGTACTCCACAAAATTCGAAAATTTAAAGAAAATGGACAATTTTCTGCATAGATGTCACTTGCCAAATTAAATCAAGAACAGATAAGCAATTTAAATAGACCTATAAACTCTAAGGAAATAGAAGCAGTCAACAAAGTTTTCCAAACGAAAAAAAAGCCCAGGGCCAGATGGCCTCAGTGCAGAATTCTACCAGAAATTCAAAGAACAGCTTCTACCAAAGTATTCTGTGCAATAGAAGCAGAAGGGTCTTTGCCAAACTCTTTCTACATGGCTTCAATAACCTTGATACCCAAGCCATACGAAGACACATCTAAGAAAGAGAACTTCAGACCAATATCCTTCATGAACATTGATGCAAAAATACTCAATAAAATAGTGGCAAAGCAGATCCAAGAACACATCAGAAAACTCATCCACCATGATCAAGTAGGCTTCATTCCAGGGATGCAGGGATGGTTCAACATACAAAAATCCATCAATGTAATCTACCATATAAACAAAAATCACATGATCATGTCACTAGATGCAGAAAAAGCCTTTGACAAAATCCAACACCCCTTCATGATAAAAGTCATGGAGAGATCTGGGATAACAGGAACTTACCTTTACATAATAAAAGGTATATACAGCAAACCAACAGACTAAATGCACAGAAACTTAACGTAATTCCTCTAATAACAGAAACAAGACAAGGCTGTCCTCTCTCTCCATACCCCTTTAGTATTGTACTTGAAGTTCTAGCTAGAGCAATAAGACAACAAAAGGAGATCAAGGGGATACAAATTGGAAAAGAAGAGATAAAACTTTCATTATTTGCAGATGATATGATAGTTTACATAAGTGACCCAGAAAACTCTACCAGGGAACTCCTTCAGCTGATTAACACCTTCAGCAAAGTGGCAAGATACAAAAAAATCAGTAGCCCAATTATATACAGATAATAAATTGGCTGAGAAAGAAATCAGAGTAACATCACCCTTTACAATAGTTGTAAACAGCATCACATATCTGGGGATAACGTTAACCAAAGAAGTGAAAGACCTGTATATCAAGAACTTTGAGTCTCTAAAGAAAGAAATTAAAGAAGACACCAGAAAATGAAAAGACCTCCCATGTTCTTGGATTCTAATATTAACATAGTAAAAATAGCAATCTTGCCAAAAGCAACCTACAGATTCAATGCAATGCCCATCAAAATACTGGCACAATTCTTTACAGACCTTGAAAGAACAATGATCAACTTTATATGAAAAAAACAAAACAACCCTGAACAATAAACGAACTTCCGGAGGCATCACTATCCCTGACTTCAAGCTCTATTATAGGGCTATAGTCCTGAAAACAGTTTGGTATTGGCACAAAAATAGACAGGTAGACCAATGGAATCAAATTGAAAACATTGATATGGACCCACACACCTACAAACAACTGAATTTTGACAAAGAAACTAAAATTATATAATGTGAAAAACAAAGCATCTTCAACAAATGATGCTGGCATAACTGGATGATGGCATGTAGAAGACAGCAGATAGATTCATATCTGTCACCATGCACAAAACTTAAGTCGAAATAGATCAAAGAATTCTACATAAATACAGACACAATGAACCTCTTAGAAGAGAAAGTAGGAGGTACCCTCAAATAAATTGGTACAGGAGACTGCTTCCTGAACATAACACCAATAGCACAGACAATAAGATCGACAATTCATAAGTGGGACCTCCTGAAACTGAGAAGCTTCTGTAAGGCAAAGGACATAGACAACAAGAAAAAAAGACAGCCTACAGAGTGGGAAAAGATACTCACCAACCCTATATCTGACTGAGGGCTGATTTCCAAATTATACAAAGAACTGAAGAAGCTAGTCACCAACATACTAAATAATCCAATTAAAAAGTAGGGAATAGAATTAAATAGAAAATTCTCAATAGAGGAATCTAAAATGGCTGAAAGACACTTAAGAAAGTGCTCAGCATCCTTAGCCATCAGGGAAATGAAAATCAAAACAACTCTGAGGTACCATCTTGTTCCTGTCAGAATGGCTAAAATAAAAAACACCAATGATAGTTTATGTTGGAGAGGATGTGGAGATGTGGGAACACTACTCCAACTGCTGGTGGGAGTGCAAACTCATACAGCTACTTTGGAAATCAGTATGGCAGATCCTTAGGAAAATGGGAATCAATCTACCACAAGATCCAGCAATTCCACTCTTAGGCATATACCCAAAGGATGCACATTCATACAACATGAACATCTGTTCAACCATGTTCACAGAAGAATTATTTGTAATAGCCAGAACCTGGAAGCAACCTAGATGCCCCTCAACTGAAGAATGGAAACAGAAAATGTGGTACATTTACACAGGGGTACTACTCAATGGAATAAAAAGAATGGAATCTTGAAATTTGCATGCAAATTGATGGAACCAGAAGAAACCACCCTGAGTGAGGTAACCCAGTCACAAAAAGAGAAGCATATATGGATTTCAGACATAGAGAAAAGGATTACCAGTCTACAATCCACACCACTCAGAGTAGCTAGGAAACAAGGAGGACTCTAAGAGAGACAGACATACATGGTGCCTCAGAGAAGGGGAAAGGGACAAGATCTCCTGAGCTAATAGGGAGTATTGGGGGAGGGGAGAGGGACTTAGGAGAAAGAGAAGTGGAGAAGAGGAGGGGAGAGAAGGACATGCAGGAACAGAAAGATTGAGTCAGGAAGAATAGAGGAGAGCAAGAAAAGAGATACATAATGGAGGGAGCCATTATAAGTTTAAAGAGAAATCTGACTCTAGGAAAATGTCCAGAGATCTATAAGGATAACTCCAACTAACAATCTAAGCAATAGTGGAGAGGTTACTTTAAATGCCATTCCGTAATAATGCGTTTGACAACTACCTTATACTAGAGCCTTCATTCAGTAACTGAAGGAAGCAGAAATAGACACGCACAGCTAAACATTTAACTGAACTCCTGGAATCCAGTCGCAGAGAGACCGAAGTGATGAGCAAAGGGGTCAATCAAAACCAGGCTGGAGAGACCCACACAAACAGCTGACCTGAACAAGTGGAAGTACATGGACCCCAGACTGATAGCTGGGAATCCAGCATAGGACTGTTCCAGACCCCCTGAACGTGGGTATCAGTTTGGAGGTCTGGGCAATCTATGGGGTCTCTGGTAGTGGATCAGTATTCATCTTTAGTACTGGAACGGACTTTTGGAGCCCATTCCACATAGAGGGATACTCTCTCAGCCTAGACACTTGGGAGACAGTCTAAGCTCTGTTCCAAATGATATGACAGACTTTGAAGGTCTCCCATGGAAGGCCTCACTGTCCCTGGGGAATAGGAAGGGGATGGGATAGGGAGTCGGTGAGGACTAGGGGAGGGAGAAAGAACTGGGATTGACATGTAAAATAAGCTTGTTTATAATTTAAATAAAAACAAAGAAAATACCAGGTTGTACTAATGGTAGATCAATGGTAGCTTGGTTAATGGTAATTCAACTCAAATGTTGATTAGAAATTTAAAATATGAGTACATCCATATACACACAAACATACATGTCTTTGAATGTCTCTTAGATTTAACGAAGCAGTGAAGAACTATGCAGAGGCTTGTGAAATCAAGTCCAGTCATAAGAAATACTGCTTTTCCACAGATCCCAAAAGAAATATCAGAGAGAACAGATATTCAGCCATACCTCATGAGAGCACTCAGAACAGGACTTCCAAAATAAAATTGAAAGCTGTAAGGATTCCTAGGAGGAAAGTATATACTTTATCCTGGGAGGAAGTGTAAACCTGAAGGCTGTTAGCCTTTGTATGGATTGTGCTGAGACTCAAATTATTCCAGTTCTTAAAATAAAATTGAAGTGATTCAATGTTGTAAGAGACCCCAGGAAGAACCAATCTAGAAGAAACAACACTGATTTCCTCTGGTGGGAGACATCATAATGAGCTGTAATTGTGTACACAGCAATTTTACACCCATAATAATAATTGCCATGGAATACTTTGACAGTAAAAGCAAAATAATAGTAAAAGCAAAATAATTGAAAAAATCCAAAAATATATATTGACAATAAACAAAAGTACTTACCTGATGGCCAGCATATTCTGAATATACTTAACTTCTGAATTGTAAATAGTTAAATTTTCTAGTAAATAGAGAAAGGAAAAATAATATCTTCCCATTAGATATATGTCTTGCTCTATGTGTGTATGTGTGTGTGTGTGTGTGTGTGTGTGTGTGTGTGTGTGCAAGTGTGTCCAGGCACACATATACGTATATATGTGGAGACCGGAGGTTTCTATGATGTATCTTTCTTGATCCCTCTCTACCACATTATTTTTTGAGATAGGGGCTCTTACTGAACCTGAAACTCACCAGTTAAGCTATGCTGCCTGGCTAGCAAGTCCCAGAAATCCTTCTGTTTCAGGACACACCCAGTTCAAGAGCCATAGGTGTTCACTACCACACCTGGCTTTTTATGTGGTTGTTGATAATCCAAATGCAGGGTTTCATGCTTGTATTACAAGTCCCATAGCTCACTTAGCTATCCTCCCAGGCCCTGTTTTTCATGTGAGATAGAGTTTCTTATAGGTATCTTTAGTCTCTGTGTAGCTGAGGCGGACCCTGCCATTGAAACTGCACACAAACAGGCTAATCTGCTGCTTTACCCTGTGAGCTTCACTTCCATTCACAGGAAATCTCACCATTACCCTCTTTGGTTCCCACCATGGGCACTTACCCAGCTATATGATAGAGGATCAGCTTTTCGACACAGCTCAGCATATACCAAAGGGGAGAGACAACAAAGGCAAGACTGAGTTCCATTTAATCTCAGGATTCTGGTTCTTTGCTCTAGTTAACACCGTTTTCCAGATGTGCTCATGCTTCATTTATAGCATCGTCCTAACTGCTGGATCTTCTGATAAGAGCCTCAGGCTCACACAGTAGGCAGAGGTTTCAACTGACTTCATTGGCTCCCACAAATGCACTGAGTCAATAACATAGTAAACCCTGCTGTCCTTATCATCTATCTGTTTCCCTAATCAAATATTTCTATAACTATAGCTACAAGGAAACTGACACAAAAAAGGAAAAACAATAACTGTAAAACTATGACATTAAATCTTTGCAAAATTATGTCAGTATAGAGCTACATGAGGAAATTAGTTTTTAAAGAAACTGTAGATTGACACTGACATATTTCATTTCTGTATAACGTTAAATGCATTTTCCAGTTCACACTCGCCTTTGCTGATATTTCTGAAAGAAGTGAGAGTTTTAAAAAAGCAACATATCACTGTCTCCCTTTCTTATGTCTCTTTATCTAAATTGAATTTTTAAGTGATTATACAACTTTAGGGTAATTGAAGGAAAATATAAAGGCAATTCAGCTTTGCCTCTAGAATGGTTGATAAATTTTTTTATTTATTATTGAGAGTTTACTTCCATAATTACTTATACCCTATACTTTTTTGAACTGTTATCAAACATGGAGAAACATCTTCTAGGTTTCATAGATGATCAATAGGATTTTAAATATAGATAAACTAAATTGCTTGAGGGCATGAAAATTTGCTGTACTGTGACTACTCTGAATTGATGGCACCCATATTTGTTTCTTAAGTCATTGTGTCTGTTGGCTCAGAAAAGGTGTAGAAGAATGTGTAGAAATCAGACATGAACAGCTGAGTCACCCGTACACTAAGTACTATGTATCGCACCCAACCCCAAATTATTACCAACTAACTTTTCCTTAAGATGATGACAAAAATGTGGTAGCTTGTTTAAATAAAGTGTAAGTTATAGGTTCCTCTTCAAAACCAAAACTTCTCTAGTCCTCAGTAGTTGGTGAGGTTTCCAGTGCCAGGTATAATGTCCTTCTTGTTGATTAGGTCTCAAGTCCAATTACAGAGCTCTTAGTTACTGTCAAGGTATATGTGCCACTGTGGAACTCAGTCCCAATTCATACATCTACAAAACAACTCCTGACTCTGAAGTTTGGGGAACATTGCAGAAGAGAGGGCAGAAAGAGTGCAAGAGTCAGAGGAACAGCTAGCTGTAAGACTGCATCTCATAATGTCAGAAGTTATACACATGAAGTGTTATTCACATGACTGCCTAAACATGAGCTGAACAAGGACAAAAACAATGGCCATGGTGAGTCAAAGGGGAAGGCTCATAAAGGCTCAAGTCTACACAAAGAACTACAGGTACCTAAAAAAAAAGCTGAGAGTGGAGGAATAGAGGGAAGCATGACCAAGAGAAGGCTAGAAGATGCTTTGTTTTACTCACTGACTGTATTCAAATATTTGATCTATATAGGTTATGTAAGCGTGTTCATATTCTTGCTAAGACTCTTCTTTAAATATAATGTGGACACAAAACTATTGATGTGTGAATTCTACTAACTTCATGGTAAATCATAGCAAAACTCCTGTCAACTATCAAAAAGGCTTATGAAAACTGAGATCCAACTCAAGTACACTAATACTTTATCCACAATTCCCTTTTTAAACTTTTGTTGTCAAATCTGAGAGAAAAGCAATTTCTTTTCTACACAAGAGTCTTCTTTCTTACTTTTTGTTTCTCCAAATCAATTGAGACAGTAGAATTGAGGCATCTATTCATGTTTGGAAGTCAATCTTAGAAGCACATACTAGAGGTGCTTTGGAAAATTCTTATTTTTATTGTGCTCCCATAGACTAACTTATCTAAGTCATTCAATTTCTCTGTACCTCACTTGTAATCTTCAAAGTGACAGACTTAGATGTCTGTCACTAATGTTTTTTTCTTCACCTATTAATTGTATTAACTAATTAATGCTAATTGTATGGGTCAGTCCAGATGAAGATTCCTGGGAATCTTTTAATTCACTTTTTAAAATTTTTATGTTGATATTATAATATAATTGTAATATTTTCCTTGCCCTTTTCTACATCAAAGCCTTCAAATATACCTCCTCCCACTTTTCCTTCAAATTCTTGGCCTCTTTTTTTACTAATTGTTATTGCATTCATATATTCGTATACATATTCATTCCTAAATACTACCTCTTCAATTTGTTTAATATTACTTGTATTTATGATCATTTGGCACTGAACAAGTAATTGGTGTGATCCTCTTTGGGCAAGACCATGTATCCTACTGTTTCCTGGGTTGCCCATAAATCTTTGACTCTCCTTCTTGTTTATGATTTTAGGTTTCTCTATGTAACTCTTGTCCCATTTTCTTAACTTTTACTCTTGGCAGTACTAGAAACTTAATAATTAAATGACATTCTCATAAAACTGCAATATAAGTGATTCTCAAGAGAACAAAGGAAGAAACTGTTTTCTTGAGTCTTCTACTACAGATAGAAAAAACTCAGTTTTAAGCATCTGTTGCTCTACTATGCTCTTAAATAATTTCTGAAAATGTACCAACATAGAATAACCTTGGTCCATGAAATAGGAGACAAATATTTTCCTATTTTTACTGTACTTTCTTTTACATTTGACAAACAAGACACTATTGGATGATACTTGGCAATATTCATAGCATCCAAGAGAAGACTAATATTTGCTACCTTTTCAACACTTATTGTGTGAGACAACAGAAGTCTGGATAACTGACAGGCTTTGCCTCAACTGAGATGTAGGGTACCATGCTGGAGTGATATTCTGTATATGCCAATGTAGTTATAGCACTTTTGGTCCCTATTAAAATTTGTCGTTGCATTCACTCTGTTAAACATGGTACTTTATCCTACTTGATGTTAAATGCTTTGCTACTCATCCATAATATCAATAATCTTCAAAGAAAAGTATTTCCTAAGCTGAATATTAAAGGTGTGCAGATCACAGAAGACAGCTATTTTATCCTAAGAAAACACCAGTGAAGGTATTGAAGGGGGAAATTCCAAAAGCTGTATTCAGTAGCAGTTTAGTAGTTTATTCTTCACAAATTATAGAATGTGTAGGAAACTAAAGAGAAATATATTGACCTAACAAGCATGGATTTGAAGATAAAATTTTAGAAATATTCTAAAGATCTGGATGCAAGTTATAGTGAAAAACAGACATCTAGAACCATGAACAGTGTTCAAATCACAGCTTTGCCTTGTGAGCCACAAGAACTTGAAAGAATATTACTCTATTCCTCCTTTTGTTGCTGTTTTAGAACAAGAGTTAATATGTGTCAATCTTACGATGCTGTATAAATTTAAATAGCCTCCATAATAAAATAGGAGAGTTATGGAATTGCATCTAGTGCTTTACAAACATAATTGCATTATTATTAATGTTCACCAACTGAAAGTCACTTTCCTTGAAAGACTTGAAGAAAACTCACCTAGTGACATAAGCATGTCTGTTATTTCTGTGATCAGATTTGTTTTGCAATGAGTAAGAAGTCATAACATCAGGTGATTTTTTTTGCTTTTTAATTCTTGTTAGTGTGTTTATTTTTCCTAGATTCATTTTCTTCTTTCCTATTTCTCCTTTCCTTTTGTGCAGAGCTAAAATAAGTTTAGCTTCCCTCTCAGGGGTCTACAGATCAGTTATGTTTTTAAAAAAATCTTTTCAGGGCTTGCACGTTTACAGAATGAAAGCTAATTCCCTATTTGTCTAGTTTTTAATCATCTAGTTTCCTTTGCCTCCCTCCATATTGATTTGAAGTGTAACCTTCCACAAGAAAATAGTTGTTTTACAGCTTCCAGGAATGAATAGGAGAATAGAGTCTCCCGCCTTCTGTCTCCCATGAAATGCATTTTGTCCTCAAGCCCTGACATCTGGAATCTCACTATCAATTTTATGCACCAGTTTGTCATAAGGTTTTGTCTCTAGTCTCTCTCTGACACCAAAGGCTTAGCTACTCTTTATAGATATTTACATTTTTAAATAAGGTATGCAACTTTGATTTTATAATCATTTTATGTGAGTTGTATGTGTTGGAAATAGAGAGGAAATTTAAGAACAGCCAGATCTTTAAGGCAGCATTGCTAGTAGGAATGGAGTCAAGAAACCATGGCCCATGTTTTCTTATGCCTGATTAAATATACCTGATTACCTACTTAACAGTTATTTTCCTTTTGCAGTTTATTGTTTTTATTCTATAATTTGCTTACTTTTCTAATGCTTATTGTATTACTCTATTTTCCACTACTGTTAAAAGATCTGAGGCATGCTAACTTTATAAATGAAGGGGTCTTATTTAGTTTCCAGTTCTGGAGTGTAAGTCTGAGATTGTGAGTTTTCATTGGCTTGCCTCTGCTGAGGAGCTAGTGGAGTAGCGCAATAGAGAACATGTAAGAGGAAGAGATCATATCTCAAAATACTAAGTCAGGGAGACTCAAGCCTTCTGCTTGTCCCTTAGTAGATTTAGGTCAAAGAGTCCCATTAAAACTACCTTAAAGTCCCCTGAAGGAAATAACTCTTGAACAGTATCCCTCCTCTCAAGAGTTTACACTAAAACCCAATGTGGCCGCACTCAGTAAGAGCTTCTAATATAAACTTTTGGGGCATAAAACACATCCAAATCTATAGCATCCACTGTCAATACAAGATAAGTACAAGCTTCAGCATCAGAACATGCTCTCTCAATATTTATTAGCTTCAAACAATATTTAATCAGGCCCAGAATGTTTTTCAAGGTGAAATCAACAGTGTATCACCAAAATACTATTATTGTAGTTCTTTAGTTACAGTACAAAGTAATAAAATTATGATAATCATGTTATTGTTAAATGCTAATATCCCTTGGCACTGGTGAGCATATGCATATGTGTATGATTTTATAAAATAATAAATTTGCCTAAACTTTGCTTCTGAATTCTTGGGAAGCGAAATTTCAGTCCTTGGAGTTGAGGGTAGATTATCGAAGAATCTTCACTGTAGTAATAAGGAACTTCATGGAGAGTATCAGGATATCTTCAGAATACTGTAATCAAATATGTGATCATAACAATGGTCTGTGTGCCATGTATATTAGTCCAACTTTTCAACATTGGGAAAATAGGACTAGAGATTGAGTTCAAGAATTTGCCAATAAGCAATCAGGTGTATGAAATTAAATCTATGTGTAGAGCTTCCTGAGTTTCTTGCCATTCATTCTAGTGAATCATCTATACTTCAAGTGCCTGCGGGAGACACTGAGGTGATACTTAGTCAGCTGGAACTGTAAACAGATTACACGCCCTCCCAAACATGTGGGTGGCCATCTAGTAAGGGCAGCAGATCTTCGAGGAAACTGAGCCCTTAAATTTTTAGAATCTGACAATAACTTCAAGTGGTTATCACTAGAACTAACTGTCCCTAAAATAAGATTAAACAAAACAGCCCTGTTACATTTAATCAAAGATTATCAAATAGTTTGTAAAGCAGTTTATGGTATCCCATTTTATAAAACTTAACAGAAATCTAAGACAAAAACAGAAACCAAGGGAAAATACCTTTCCAAAGTTAGCAGCTGGGTGCCCCCTGCTGACATGGTCAGTCACTACTAATGGATAGATGCTCAGTTTTAAGGATTATTTTGGTTTTTAAGTAAAGTACATCTAAAAATTGAAATTTTTCCAGAATTGATATAGTTAAATGACCAGTCTCTGATTTTTAAACATTGCTGGAATCCATCAGTACCCAACAACTACTGGTACTCTCTTGCCAATAATTCACAGTTCTAAACCTGAATCAGACAGTTAAACTTTTTCTAAGAGAAGGCACAATAAGCCTGGAATTCTCTGCATGATTTTAGACAAGCCACATTATTACAATCTCACATGTTCTCATCTGTAACTTTTAAGTATTTAACAAAATGGGCTCACAGCTCCTCTAGCTGTTAATGAACTGCTAATAAGGAGGGACTTACTGTGGCTTAATATAACAAAACAGAATAGACCTATGTCATTATACTGGATGGGCAAAAATTCTTAATTTTTCAGTTTTTTGCTTGAAAAGCTTCAAAAGACTTTTGTGAATTTTGAGGCAATATTTTATGTAACGAACCTGGAGGTAAGTCATGTTGCAGTTACTTTCAGATCTGGGGCCCAAAGGTGGAGTGATCAGGGAAAATGGTTCAGGCCTAGAAGTTGATCCACTCACTAAAGGGACAGTGATTGCATGACTTAAAAGTCTGGCACCTCAATCTTTAGTCTGGTGAAGTGTTGACAGGATGAACCCCTGGCAAATAAATGACATTACTGGAAAGAAGGTAAGAGCTCATCAAGGAGTGATAATGAGACTATTATGCCAGTCCTGGTTTATAGGAAGCCTGAGTTTGGCAAGTCCTAAAAAATTATGTTGAGGCACTCTCCTCAGACATCGCGTAGGGAAACTAACACTGAAAGACAAGGAAGAAATTTTGTTGCAGCAGCTGTATCAGAAATATAAAGAGGATCATCACCCTCCGGCTTTGGCGGTACTAACAGGAGGGCCAACGCTGGTTGTACTGGAAAGGAGGACAAGATGTACACACAGTCAAGCAGTATTGGTCAGACTGCTCTGGCTGATGATTATCTCAGGTCTGGATCTGCAGAGCTCTGATGGACCAGTGTTGCTCTAATGCTGTAATGATTTTTCTCCTCGGGGGACTGTCCCAGTTCCTGTAGTGGAGTCATGACTCTGGCTTTTGAGAGGGGCTTCTCATCATGGGTTGATCTTCCTACAAACTTCTTCCCAAGCCTCAAGCTGACTTCATATTTAGGGCACTACAGAGCCTTCGAAATACCTTTGTAAGTGTATGGGAATAACTCTGTAATAGCAGGCCACAATAAATAGATAAATAAATAAATAAATAAATAAATAAATAAATAAATAAATAACCAACCCTTGGTTGTTCTTATTTTAGTGTTGTCAGCCTTCAAGGTGAAGATAATTGCCAACCTTAGATTATGCCTCCTTCCACAGTTAACATGCCTATATACACAATCAAGCAAGAATATATCACAAAGGACACAGAATCCAAACAAAGATGGACCCAAGACATACCATGCATCTAGTTATCCAATATAATACATGTAATATCTCAGTAACAGCAAAGGGTAGGGAATTTAGAAAAACTTGTGTCTTCATCCCTATTATAATATTAGTGAAACCCAACTTAGCAGACATTCACTTATGGCAAACATTCACCTAGAGAAATGCATGATTGCATTGTTTCATAGATGCTAATACTAAAGCTTTTGTTGAATAACTAGTCTGTGTCTAATGACACCCTATGAAGCCTAAGAGATGGAAACCCAGAGTGTCAACATGGAGAAAATAGCAGAGAGTGGAATTTCAGTACTGGATGCTAAGCAATAATTCCGAGTGTTAATAGAATGAATCAAAGGCAACATTTTAGAAGGTGGGCAGGCATTGAGGCATTGCGCCCCAATATAGATGAAAACAAAAGACAGAAGCAACTAGGTGTTAATGTTCCCAGTCAGAATTGGACTTGAAGTGGAGGTAAGTTGAGTCTGTAGACAGAGGTGACAGTGAACCAAGCCACAGAAGATAGTAAAAGTAAGTGTGCGGAGAGGGAACTAGGGAAGATACCAACAACATCTGGAGGAAGCATGACGTTAGTAATCGCGCAGTGTGTGTCTGCACAACAAATTCCAAAGCAGCTGATATGGTGGAGTTTAAAGAGAATTTTAATGTGTTCTGGAAGAACTAAGCTCTTCTTTCAGATACCATGCTGATATAAAATGGGAGAGTGCCACCTGGCAATCTGCAGAGCATGAAGCAATAGGAAGTAGGAAGAAAATATATCCACACCAGTACTCTATTCAGCCATGCTTAGGCACTAAGGTGAATGCCAAAAATAGTCTTAAGTTTGCCATAAATCTTACACCATGTGTACTATATCTCATCTTAGACATCTAATAGGTTTTAGAAATATCTCCATTTGTCAGATATAAAATCATATGCCACCAATACTTCCTAGAATCCATGCACATTTTTATAATTTAAAGTATATACACATAGTATACAATGACAAGTCTTTGCATGGTGTAGGAAAGTTTCCCTGGCAGCAGCCACAGTGGCTCATTAAATACAGTCTAGGAAGTTGAGATTCCCAGTCTCGTTAATGTTCTGCCAGTTGCCTTAGACCACTACAAATGAATGTAGATCCTTAGCAGCAGCTGCTGGTTACAAAAGCACAAACATGTTCACAGTATCTCTCTGTGAATCTGCGTGTCTGACACATGTGCAAGAATAACATTGACCATTGAGGGGAAAGTACAATGCAGTGGTGACTCACACAGATTTATGACCCCTTATGATTGCAAAGAGGAAAGATAATCTGGAAGTTCTTCAACCTCTATTTCAGAGGTGATCCTTGGTCTCCTTCATGACCTTTGGAAATGGTTTCATCTGAGCTTTTGTTAGTTGACCACCTGGAGAGATTCATGCCATTCCAGACTTCAGTGCTGATCTTAGGATGTTCTCACCAGCAATCCTCTTAGCAACTTATCTTCCAATGGCTTGTTAGTCTGTTTCTCAAGTTATTGCAAAAGTCAGTATTTTAGTTTTAAATTTCTATCTAAATCTATAGCTCAAGGATGATATAACTAGTCTAACCATGTCTATGTACAGTTTTAAAAAGAGAGAAAGGAAAGTAAAAAGAGGTTCATTGTTGATGCTTGGTTTCCCATATTCACATATGGCATAATCCTGAAGACATTATTGCCAGTCTATTTAACAGCACCAATTTTTAAGGTAAAACAGTCATTTTATAGCAGGAAAAAAATCATCCACTTGCCAACAGCAACCTGAAACTACTTGACAAATAATGTCATGAAATCCTAAGAACTTCCTATAGTTATGATAATATCCTAATTGTCATTGTTGCTGAAATCTTGTCTCTCTTAATTACTATTACCCATATTATTTTCATAAGCTGGGAAATCTTTGATAGATATTCCAAGCACAATGCTTCTAATGTTTAAGTCCCATTTAGAAGTCTTATATCATTAGTACCACTTTTCAGCAAGGATAGGATTAATAGGATGAGGAATAAAGAGTAGATTCAATAGTTACACGTAGGTCCCATGGTTCTGAAATTTATTGTCTTCAATAATTACATTGTGGTACAATGTGCTCTTTATTTGCAAAATGAGTTTCTTGAATATATGCCAATCATTTAAATTTCACTTTTTTGTAGATTATTTCTTTAATTCCATCATCCATTTCATATCTACTCAGTGCCTATCTCACCAGTATTATTCTAGACACTGATGTTAACAAAAATGAACAAGTAACTATATACCTGATAGTACTGAAACTGTCTGAAGAAAAATAAAGCAGAATGAGGAACTGTAGTAAGGTCATGAAAAATGTGGTCCTGTTTTAGAACAAGTGATCAAGGAAAGGCTTCAGATACAGTAATGTTTGTGTAAATAATTTCAACCACATCTTATCTGCCTATAAATATAGCCATCTATAAACAGGCTTGAGGCTCAAATCAAAGGTATCTTTTAGTAGGGTGGATTTCTTTTCCCAGTAGTCATGGCACAGAGTCAGTATAAACAGAATAAATAAAATAGAAAGGAAGACAACCAGATAACACACTGGAATGGGGAAGGCTTTGGCATTTGGTATGTCTTCTTTTATCTACTGCCCTGGAGAAGAGCATGAGGCCACAACAAAGACTGTTACACATTTCTATGACTCTTTGAAATTTTCACAAAGGCAGAAAGATCCCCAGTCAAGATTTCTGGGATCAACACTTGTTTATGATATTCTACTTTCAAAAAGTGTCTGTTTCAAACCCTTTCTAGAAAGTGGGAGAGGGTACTCAGTATACAATACCCTTTATACTATTTCCATATACAGAAAATAAAGTTGAATATATGTTTGATAAAAGGGAACTCATGTGGTCAGTAAATAGTTGAATGCACTCCTAGCCTATTATTTTAGCAGTAATTAACCCAATTTCTATTGTAAGAAAAATCCTACACAATTTGTTGCATTTATGCAAATGAACTGCCAATATACTATACAATATACAATAGTTAATATACTATTAACAAAATGGACGTTTGATCCAGTGATGAACAAAACAGAAATGGTGCTCAGTTTTATATAGATGTCTTCCCTCCCACGATGCCACACAGGATGCACCAAGTTCTTTGTTCACTTCTGTGATATACTCAGCCTCCTTAGTGCAACCTAAAATTCTATTTTATACTTTGACGTTTCTTTGATACATAATAGTCTAACCCATTGAAAAAAGTGATCTAGGTACATTCGCCAAATTCCCAGTCAACCTATGACATCAGTGTACTGAGGTGAGCCCCACCCTGCAGGATGTTTTCTCTACAACAATTAGACAACTAGATGAACAGCTGAGCTTACACTCAAAAGCAATATTCTTTTGTATTTTTGAAGGGGAATGTTTCCAGAGCACAAGGATGTCAGATAAAAAGTAAAAAAAATCAGGTAGCATACAAAATGAAGGCAAAGGTTGTCTCTGGAGGAAAGAAAAAGCACAAACTAATGACTTTCTGAAACTGTTCTTGCTACCTTCTCCCAATTCGCAAGGTCCCTTGTCACCAAACCAAAGAAGGAATATTTGATAACTGGATATTTTCTACAGTTGTTTTGAACTCATGCCGATTTTTTTTTCTGTTTTGCTCAAGGAAAAGTATGAAGGAAAGGCCTGACTTCTGCATCTAGTCACAGACACTGCCAGAATGCAGTAACATAACACGAAGCTCATTCCAACTGAAACACAGCAAATGAGATACCACAGGTGAGCAGTGGTTAAAGCAGAGAAGATGCTCATGGGTTAGACAATGGGAAAAGTTATAAATAGGGATGATGACACATTCAAGACAGCAGGTATAGATGCTGTCAGAGCAATACCAGATCACACCACTGGGAAATGTCTGCTTTGAATAGAGCTTTTCTCAATCATGATGTTTAATAAGAATGCAAATGGGCTATTACAATCCACTTGAAATCATCAAATATATATATATATATATATTTAAGATACATGTCTATGACTTGGTTTCCATTTGTTTAACCTCAGGCTAAAGTGGTAGGGTGTTGGACACCCTAATATTTGGCCAAACATTATTCCTAGGTGTGTTTCCACACGGTATTAGCATGTAAATTGGAGGACTAAATAAAACAGATGCCCTTTGCCAGTATGGATGAACATCATCCAACCCTTTGAATGCCTGAACAATACAAGCAAAAGGCAGAAAAAGGGACAATTTATGGTTTTGTTTTCTACCTTGTTGGGACTCAGCACCTCTCTTTCCCTGGGGCTTAACAAAGTCGGCAAGCATGCTCAGTGGTGCAAATTTTTCTTATCTATCTCAAAGTGTGTGTTGTCACCACCCCTGCCCCACACGTCTAGCTCCCTAGAACCTCGCTGGCTCACATAGTCACTTCCTCATGCCTGGCCCTCCTTCTTTAACTTTGTCCCTAGTTTTGTTTACTCATCTCACCATCATTTTCGGGTTTTTGAGTTTAATTCATGCTACGGTTTCAGAAGGCCATTGTGGAGACCACTCCAAGGAGTTTCACCAAAACAGATCCTGAAACCTAAAGGACCAAAGGGATTCAGGAGAAATTTTCTGGTAGTAAGCAGAACTGTGATGGAAAATAGCAAAAGAGAAGAGCTAAAATAAATCTTATTGGCTTACCAGTGCTTAGAAGAGAGCTCAAGTTCATGTATATAACAAAAGATAAAACTTACAAACTTGTTGTTTTAAACCATCACAAGTTAGTAGGAAAAGAAAGTAGTTAAGATGGAGAGGGGCTTGAACACTCATCTGACTCCCACTTAAGCCATGACCCTACTTCATTTATTTTTGTTTTGTTTTTTAATTTAAATTAGAAACAAGCTTGCTCACATATCAATCCCAGCTCCCTCTCCCTCTCCTCCTCCCCCGAACCTCCACCATCCCTCCCCAACCCCACAGCCAATCCCCATTCCACTGTCCAAGGAGGGTGAGGCACTTCATGAGAGATCTCCAGAGTCTGTCATATCATCCCGGGCAGGGCCCAGGCCCTCCCTCATGTGTCCAGGCTGAGAGAGCATCCCTCCATGTGGAATGGGCTCCAAAAGTCCATTTGGATGCCAGGGATAAATACTGATCTAGTACCTGAGGCCCCAAACATTGCCCAGGCCTTCTCGCTGACACCCACATGGGTCTGGATCAGTCCCATGCTGGCCTCTCAGCCATCAGTCTGGGGTCCATGAGCTCCCCCTTGTTCAAGGAAGCTGTTTCTCTGGGTTTCACCCATCCGGTCTTTGCCCCTTTGCTCATCATCCCTCCCTCTCTGTTTCCAGGAGTTAAGTTCAGTGTTTAGCTGTGGGTGTCTGCCTCTGCTTCCATCTGTCACTGGATGAAGGCTCTAGGATGGCTTACAAGGTAGTCATCAATCTCATTATCAGGTAAGGGCAATTAAGGTAGCCTCTCCACTGTTGCTTAGATTGTTAGTTGGTGTCATCCTTGTATATATCTGGAAATCTCACTAACGACATCTCTCCTCAAACCTATAATGACTCCCTCTATTATGGTATCTCTCATCCTGCTCTCCTCTATTCTTACTTCCCTCTACTCCCCTTCTCTTCTCCCCCTCACTTTTCCCCAGCTTCCTCTCCCCTACCCCCATGCTCCCAGTTCACTCAGGAGATGCTGGCCCATTCACCTTCTCTGGGGTACCATGCATATCTCTCTTAGGGTCCTTCCTGTTTCTCAGACTCTCTGGTGGTGGGATTATAGGCTGGCACTCCCCTGATTCATGCCTAAAATCCATATATGAGTGAGTATATGCCATGTTTGTCTTCTTGTGACTCGGTTACCTCACTCAGGATGGTTTCTTCTAGTGCCATCCATTTGCCTGCAAATTTCAAGATTCCATTGGTTTTTTTTCCACTGAATAGTACTCCATTGTGTAAATGTACCACATTTTCTCTATCCACTCTTCAGCTGAGGGGCATCTAGGTTGCTTCCAGGTTCTGGCTATTACAAATAATGCTGCTATGAACATAATGGAACAGATGTCCTTGTTGTATGAATGTGCATCTTTTGGATATATGCCTAAGAGTGGAGTTGCTGTGTCTTGTGGTAGATTGCTTTCCATTTTCCTGAGGAATCTCCATTCTGATTTCCAAAGTGGCTGTATGAGTTGGCACTCCCACCAGCAGTGGAGGAGTGTTCCCCTTTCTCTACATCCTTTCTAGCGTAAATTATCATTGGTGTTCTTTATTTTAGCCATTCTGACAGTAGTGAGATGGTATCTCAGAGTTGTTTTGATTTAAATTTCCCTGATGACTAAGGATGTTGAACACTTTCTTAAGTATCTCAGTCTCGTGCCCCTACTTTAAAGGAGTCCATATTAATTAATGCAAATCCGTACCCCACCTTAGGGTGTGGCATGAGCTCTTCTCGTTTCTGGTTCTGAACAGTGAGGACAGGAAACATGGAATTCATGACCTGAATGTCAGGGACAGTCACAGCTACCCAATGCAAGTCACAAAGACAGTGGCCACCATCTACTGAGTGTATCTGTGTTCTAATCAATGCTCTAAGCAAACACTTTAACAAGACAATTTTCCCATTGTAACAACATTCTCTTGTATCCCCTATTTTACAAACAAGGAATCAAGACAGCAACGTTAGATAACTTTTTTAAACCTTACTGATTTTTTAATTGGAAAGCCTGGTTTGAAACTCAGAATTTTTGTGTATGGGTCTGAATTCCAGAAAGTATCACCTTTTACAACTATTATCAATTCTAGAGCTTCCATTGATTCCTTAAAAAACTATTTTTAAGGAGTTTTTAGAAGAATAAGGCAAAATAAGTTATATGGCATTTAAAATACCAATTACAAAAAAACAATGATGATGGTAAAAATTGAAAGACTGTTTTTTACGGAAAAAATAATTGCAATATTAGCTTCAGCAAAGTCAGCTGAGAAATATCTAAGAGTCTTAGAAATAAAGGAAAAGTATTGAAGACAAGAAGGAGGGGTAGCAGAATCAAAGAAACAGAGCTAAGGCTCTGACCTCATTTAAACTGGGTACAGTCTGCAGAGTAAAATCTACCGAGTCAGATTCTACTCTCCTGCTTTTAGTTCCCTGAGAGGACTGTTCACTGCTAAGACTGCTCAAATGTGCTACTCGGTGGGATTAACAATTTGTTCTTAAGGATCACAATGTGTAAAAGCTCTGTTCTCATTTGTTTCATGAGTTTTGTTAGTCATACAGGAGCCCAGATTCATCAAACAAAATCTATAAAACAAGACCGATCAAGTCTGTGTGTATATTTCTCCCCATCAAGCTATCTCAGAGTAAAAATAAACATAAAATGAAATTTTATTAAAATGTCAACAATACTTCCCAAAACTAATTTATAGCATAAAACTTGGAGAACATTATATAAAAAATATATAGTCAATTTTGTAATTGAATTGAATTTCTCCAATATTTATATGGTAAAATTCTAACTATACCTTCCCAAAGTGTGACTGCGAATAATTAAAATAATTAAACGAGTAGTTAAAATAAGTAAATCTCATGGATGGTTCCTAGGTCTGGAGAAGTAGGTCAACAGTGCAGCACTCACTTTAGCATTTGTGAGGTCCTAGGTCCAATCATGAGCACTGCATTAGCAGAAAGGAAACAATGACTCTAGTGATGGTCAGTGGATAAGAATTCTTACTGCTCTTGCAAAGCATCTTATTTCAGGGCCCAGAGCCCACGTGGCAGCTCATAACCACCAGTAGCTCCACTCCCAGGGGATCTGACACCCTCTTCTGGCCTCTTCGAGCTTTTGAATGGACACAGTGCAAATATAGGCACACGTATGCAAATTTGCATATAGACATACATTTAAAATTTTAAATAAATTAGTGAAGAAAGAACAAACGAAAGAAGGATCATGAATAGGCCCTAATCATATGTGAATATGTCCTTATAAGAAGGTTCAGACATGGGTAAGTTAACTCACACCTGTAACCCTAAAAGGTTGGTGGTAAAGATAGAGAGATGGGGATTTAAAGGTCCTTCCAGGCTGCATAGTAAGTTTGATGAAATCCTGGGCTACAAGGGACCCTGATTTTTTGTTTGTTGTTTATTTCCTTTAAAAATAAGAAATAAAAAATATTAGAATACATACAACATGAAGAAAATAGAAGTCATCTAGATGCCAAGAAGAAAGGCATCAGAATGAAATATAAAGTGAACACAGTGATTGCAAAATTCTGGCTTCCAGGATTGTGGGAAAACACATTTCTGTTCTTTAACACCCACAGTTATCATTGTTATGGCAGCAAGAACAAATGAGTACACTATTTTATAAATGAATTGTGTTTGGCTCAATATAATAACTGATCCAGTGGTGAAGACAACTAAAATTATCCCTTGGTAGAGAAGAAATGACCTGGTGAGAGAAATAGATAAACCACCTGCTGTACTGCTAATAAGTGTATCTGAGGTTCAGCACGTACCACGTGGCACACATCAATTTAGTGTGTAAACTTACAGGTCAGTTATGAACCTAGCATGTTTAATTGGTGTCAGTTGTTGAGGGTGAGGGAAAAGTTACATTGAAGGTCATGTCAGGTACTTTCTCATTGCTCTGGCTAAATACGTGTCAAGAGCAACTTAAAGCAGGAAAGTTTAATGTTGGCTCACAGTTGAGAGATACACTCCATCATGCTGTAGAAGCTGTAGAAGCAGGAACTTGAGGCGGCTGGCCATAGAACATCCACAATCAGGAAGCCGAGACCAATAGATAGTGTGCTAACATGTGTTCTCATTTTTATTTGGCCTGGGACCTAACCTGTGGAATAATACCACAACTCCATTGAATAACTCTTTCCGTCTCTCCTAACGCAATCTAGATAATGCCTCATAGATTTGCCCAAAGATTCGTTGCCATGGTGATGCTAAATCACATCACTCTGACAAGATTAATCCTTATGGTGCTTTAACATATAAATTTGTAGGAAATGCCATTTAGTTCACAACAGACTGGTAAAATCCCTGAATGTTTCATTTCACAGTAGTAAAGAAGCTTGCTAAGCATGTCTGATGTGTGAACTACATGTACAAAACTTAAGTCACTGCAAGATCAGTGTACGCCAGATAAAATCATTGTATTAAAACAGTCACAAAACACACAAACAGAAAAACACATTTGTAAGAAAGATGAAATTGCGTCAATTTAAATTCAGATGTAGTTTCCTCTTAGTAATCTGAATCACTTCCACAAAAGGGCTTTGCATGTTTTATTATATGTTTAAAAGAGTTGTACCTTTTTTGAGGGGTTTATTATTTTCATTTAATGTGTATGACTGTCTACCTACATGTCTATGTATGCACCACATGCATACCACTTTCCCTCTAAAATGGAAAGAGGGCATCAGAGCCTTCGGACCTAGAGTTACATACAGATGGTTGTAAGGCAACATATGGGTGCTGGAAACAAAACTTTGGTTCCCCTAGAAGAGTAGCAAGTTCTCCTAACCACTGAGCCATCTCTCCAGCCCATACTTTTATCTCACATAAACTAAATCAATGAATAATGAAAGTATGCACCCCCAAAAAATTCCATTTAAGTTTTTCAGGATAGGATAAAGGGTTGTTTCATAAATCACTGGCAATGAAAGCCTGAAACACAACTTAAACATTTAATTTCAGCAATTATAGGCTGAGCTGTGGAATAATTCATGAATTTGTACATCATGTACATCATCCTTTGCTACAGTAGCTATTATCTACCATCAATAAATTACAGAAGCCATATGAATACTTATTGGCTATATTTTAATTGAATTATTTTTAAAAAGTATCTCTATTGTTTGAGGTAGAGCCTTTGTTATGTTTCCCTGCTATAGAATTCTATTGAACCTTTGGAGAACATCCATATTTGAGAAATGCTTTGTAGTCATTGTGAGCCTGTCTTTGGTGGCAGACCTGCAAAGCAACATGCAATACTGAAGAACTGTATCTAAGAAAGCTCTAACATGGAGGGAGAAAAAAACTAGAGTCAGGAATGGCTTCACGGTATTTCAGCACTAATAAAATCTGAAATCCATATCTTGTCTAGCTAAAAACAACAACACAAAACCCTGTTAAATTTAGTCAATATCTTTTAAATTATTTGTAAAGGTTAAAAAGCAAAGTGGTTCTGGTATATTTCAGCATTTTAAGTATAATCTCAATGGCCTCTACTTTATGATCAGCAGTTTCTTAATTCCTTTTCTCTGGTGGTATTCGATACATGATTTTACTTGCTCATTTCTTCTAGGGCAGCGGTCAGAGAAGAGGCAACTAGCTCCCTTAGGAAATTGCCTCTATTTGTTCAGTAATTGGATTGCTACTTGTACTGCTGTACTGAAAGCAAACTTCAGAAAGTAAATGTGTCCAAACTTCTCCAGTGAAGAACAAACTTGCCTTCCTGTAAGCCAAAACCCATCACATCAAATTGCCAAGCAAAGGAAAAACAAATGCAGGCCTTGTGTGTAGAGTCAGACTCATATTTTTCTATCTCTCTTGGGGTCATTTTCCTGCCCACTAACAGAAGACCACTGCTGATACCCCTCAGGCATGGTTGTGTTTGCAGACCCTTGCACAGGAAGATATGACAGCTTGTAAGAAATTCAGGACTGTCAGCTGCTCTAGATTCATTTCCCACTGGATGAATACAAAACATTCCTAACCCTCCCTCAGTCTTTTTGATATATTGAAACAATAAGAAATTTACATTGAATGCCATCTTAACCAATTTGCAATATTATTTACAACCAGTGTTGAGATTTTGTTCTTATTACAAATGATTGAAATAAAGACCATTTTCTTTTACAGGTGTGCTGATATATAACGAAAATTCTAGCTCGCAGGTGGCTGAAACAAGTTCAACACCATCCTGACCCTGTCTCAAAAAATGCTGCATTCCTTCTGGAAATAAAATTCTGTATATACAAGTAGAGCCTTTTTTAAAACTCAGATTTATTGCTCTTACATTTTACTGCCTCTAGTCTCAATTTAAAAAGAAAACTTGTATTTGCTTTCTTTCTATACAAAGATAATTTAAATAAATAATCTCAGAAAATAAATCAACTTAGTATATCCCACAGTTTTAAGTGGCTTTCCAAACACCATCTTCTAGTGTCACAAAGAGAAGGCTTGCATTCTAGCCACAGAAATGTTCAAATCACTGTAACTATTCTACAATCAAAGCTGTGTAGGATCTGGACCCAGGACAGGTGATGTATAATGAACTCTATTGTTGTAAACTAGCCCTTGCCAGGAAGAAACTTGTTTCTGTCCTTGGGCAAGGTTTTTCTGTGCCACATTTTTAAATAAATGAATACACAGAGACTCTAAAACATTTTTCATATTCTACACGGATGAATGCAATAAACAATAGGCATTGGGTGACTTTCATGATGACGTTTTCACAAGTGTCTGCTCTTAAAGCTGGATATAATGCCAAATACTAATACGCATGCAGCACCTTAGACACGAGTGTGAGCCTTATTGTCCTGTTTACTGGACTCCAACCACTGTAGTATAAATGCCGATTTGGAAATATAAAGGCTTAATGTGAAGGAAATGTACGGCCTTAATAGAATAGCATACATAAATCTTACCATCATGGAACAAAAATATAAATCTATCTTGAAATCATATTATAAAGACATAATGAATGACCTTTTCTTGTTGATAATTGAATATCATTCTACTAAGCTATCAGTTTAGGAAAGATATCACTGATGTTCCATTTTAATGAGGACAAAATACGTGTTTATATGATGTCGCTCCAGCTAATGCCAGCGGAGAAGGCATCAACACCCATTTCTGCTCTGTGATATACTTTCTATTACCCTGTACAACCAAGAATGTGAGATTAAATGGAATCCAATAAGTTTGTCAATCATTTCCATTTCATAGATAAGCTGAAGGCCACAGTACAAGTGAAAAGTAAGAGAAACAAAAGCACAAGAAATATAATGTGCAACTACAAAACCCAGCTAGATCCTAGGAGCTGCCTGAAACCAGGGTGTATGGGATGCATTGTCAAAGACAGCTGGGCCATTGCAGCTATTGCGGATCAGGTACATAACTCAGAAATGGAGACAAGGTGGAGAGAAGAAGAAAGGAGAAGCAGAGGTGGAATGAGGCAGGTAAAACCAGACCCAGGTGTAGAGAAGAAACAGAAGTCTCAAGCCTCAGGTTCTAGAAACAAGAATGGGGATGTTTTTTGGGGGAGGGTCTCTAATCTTGTGTCCACTGAAAAAGGATGATGCTGGTAAGAACTGTTTACCCACTTAACCGTTTATAATGTTCACTTTTTCTTTTTGCCCAGATATTTTGAACAGGGCCTGGGGCCAGAAGAAAAGGAATAAAACAGAAAGCTCATCCAAGTATAATTGAACACAGTGTAGAACACTTGTGAAAAGGCAGGTAACAGCTCCACCTACGGGTGTAGACTTTCAGGAGGCACCGCATGAATACAAACACCCGTGGTCCCTGAGACGCTAGAAAATCTGTGCTATAAGCAATGTCTTCTAGATACAAAGCTTGGACCTCTGAGGTTAATTCCCCCAGGGGAAACAGGAGTAAAATTTGATTGCAAAAGAACTAGTTGGATTATTTCAAGCAAAAATTATAAAAGATCACATGAATGAATGGTTTGTGTCCACTACAGGTAGCTGTTGTTTCTTGATGATTTGTTTTCTTCTAGCTAATATCAACAGCACTTGGTGAGAAATACCATTTTATTACTTTCCACTGCCTTATTCTAAAAACAAGCACAATTTTTGTTAAACAATATTTTTCTTACAGCTTACTATCGTATTCTCTCCCGAGCCCCTCACAGAGCCTCCCCCACCTCTCTACCTCCCTACCCACCCAAATTTGTTTTCTCCCAAAAAATAAATCCAAACAAAAGAAATGAATATGACACAAACAACCAAATCCCCCCAAAAGAAGCAAAGCTTAGAGTGCACAAGCAAAGACGGAATCTATTTTGTGTTTGCTGTGGTGCTTGCCCTGGGATGTGGTTGATGTGAGGAATGATACTCCGATGTAGAAAATTGTTTTCTCATCTTTAGCGAGTATCAGTCTCAAATAGCATCTTGGTTGGCGGTGGACTTGGTGTTCACTGTCTCTTCTCAGTGTTTTGTCTGTCAGTGGAATGTGCCGGTCCTGTGTGTGCGGACAGTTCTCTGTGAAATTACATGGGTATTAGTACTGTTCTGGCAGACACTGTTCCTTGGTGCTATCTCCTACTTCTGGCTCTTACAATCTTTCTGCTCCTTCTCACACATAAAGCTCTGAGTCTTGAGGTAGAGGGTTTGACCAGAACCATTTGTTGATGTTGTCTTTTCTCTGGTGTGGTTTTGTGGGGGTTTTTTGTTTGTTTCTTCATTTGTTTGTTTTCTTTTAGTTTGGTTTGGTTTGAGTTTGGGGTTTTTGTTGTTGTTTTTGTTTTTGTTTCTTTGCTTCTTTGTCAAAAATCAGGTATTGATAGGTGTGTGAAATTATGTCTGGGTCTTCAGTTTTTATTCCATTGACCACCGTGTCTGTTTTTATGACAGTACCATGTTGTTTTCATTACTATGGCTCTGTAGTGAAACTCGAGATCTGAGATGATGATACTTTAATCAGTTCTTTTATTATTCAGGATGGTTCAAACTAACGTGAGTTTTTCCAGTTTCCATATGAAGTTTAAGGTTTGGTTCTTATATTTGCTTTTCTTTTCTGTGAAGAATTGTGTTCAAACTTTGGTGGAATTGGGCTCAGTTGCTTTTGGTAGGATGGCCATTTGCAACATTAATCCTACGAGTATGGATTTCTACCTATGGTGTCTTCACTTGCTTGGTTAACATTCTCACAAGGTCCTTTTTTAAGTATGGTCTTGAGTATGGCGAGGTGGGAGGAAATAAAAAAGATGACTTCCCCAGGCTCCAAGGCAAGAAGTAGCAGAAGGAAAGACCTTGAGAGGAGAAAGTATAGTGCCAGTAAAGTATCACAGAGTGTGGCGGCTACAAAGGGAAGCACAGAGGAACGCAATAACGATGGAGATCTGCACCTCTGCATGTGCTGAGGATTCCAAATCTAAAATCAGTACACTGTGCATTATTTTGCAGGTATTGGTAAATACCCCAGAACTTATTATTAAAGGTAGGGTATGCTATTACTACACATAAAAATTAAGGAACCTAGATCGATGGATCAGGAAGGAATAGTAAATACCATCTGGAAGTGACCCCAAAAATAGAATCAAAGAAACTAAGAAGCAAATATAATGCAAGAAGCAAAGTTAGAAACCAACTGAAAAATGATTTGGTGAATAGATATGTCTTCTAATAATGAGAAAATTTGAAGTACGTGTTTGGGGAGGGAAAAGATAACTACATACAGACCTTATGATATTACTTGTAATTTCATTTTGCCTCATGGTAGATAGTAAGATTATAGCAACTGAAGGAATATGTCCAACATCACTCCTTTAGTGGCAAATTCAGGGGTTAGTTTGTGTCATGCTAAGCTAGAAGATAAGTAGTAAAATTTAAATCATAATCCTAAATTTTAAAACTATAGCTCATAGCCGGGCGGTGGTGGCACACGCCTTTAATCCCAGCACTCGGGAGGCAGAGGCAGGCGGATCTCTGTGCGTTCGAGGCCAGGCTGGACCGATAGCCTCCAAAACAATACAGAGAAACCCTGTCTCATTAAAAAAACTATAGCTCATGAAGAATAAAAAGATATATTTGTGGTCAGTATATCTGTAGGTGAGATTATTACATTTTAAAATACCAGAGGAGAAAACAAAGCATTATAACCAAAGAGGAGAGTTATGGCCAAAGAAATGCAACAGCATCAACTTGTGTGTGTGTGTGTGTGTGTGTGTATGTATGTATGTGTTCCAGTGTGTGTGTTCCAGTGTGTGTGTTCCAGTGTATGTGTGTGTGTGCATTCCACTGTGTTCAGAAGTGTCACAAGTTATTTTTGATGCTATTCTGAAAAGTAGTTTCCTTTATTTCTTTCTCAATATATTTGTATACAGGAAGACGATTCATTTTTCTTTATTAATTTTGTATCCTGCTGCTTTGCTAAGGGTGTTTATGTGCTGTACAGTTTTCCTAGGGGAGTCTTTAGGGTCTTTAATATATAAAAATGATCAATCTGCAAATAAGGATACTTGGATATCCTCCTTCCCAATTTGTATCCTCTTGTACTCCTCCAGTTGTCTTATTGCTCTACTTAAGACTTCAAGTGCTTTATTGAACAGGGATGGGGAACATAGACAGCTTTTCTTGATCCTGATTTTAATGGACATGCTCTCAGTTTCTCTCCATTTAGGATGATGTTGTCCAAGGACTTACTGTAAATTGCCTTGATTTTGTTGAGATATGACTCCTGTATACATAGTTTCTCTAGGATTTTTATCATGAAGCCATGTTGGATTTTGTCATAAACCTTTTCTACATCTAATGAGATAATCATGTGGTTTTCATAATTTAGTATGTTTATTTATTTCTATGTGTTGAATTGTCTCTACATCTCAGGGATTTAGCTAATTTAAACTTGGTAGATAATCTTTTGATGTGTTATTGAATGTTGTTCTCAAAAACGTTTACATCCATGTTCATAAAGGAAAATGATCTATGATTTCCTTTTTTCTTTCTTTCTTTTATTTATTTATTTAGGGTTTTTTGATTGGGTCTTTGTGTGATTTTGGTATCAGGATGATAGTGGCCACTTTTGTAAAAAGAAATAGAAAATGTTCCTTCAGTTTCTATTTTGTGGGAAAAATTAAGGAGTATTGGTTCAAGCTATTCTTTGAAGTTCTGCTAAAATGCTGCACTGAATCTCTCATGCCCTGGGCTTTTCATTGTTGTTGTTGAGAGACTTTTAGTTATTGTTTTTAGTTCACCAGGGGTTATGTGTCTTTTCAGCTTGTTTATTTCATCTGCTTTAGCTTTGGTCAGTCATATATATATATATATATGTATGTATATATATATATATATATATATATATATATAGAGAGAGAGAGAGAGAGAGAGAGAGAGAGAGAGAGAGAAATACAGCCAATACAGCCATTTTTTAAGCTTTCCCAGTTTGGTGGAATGCAGATTTTTAAAGCCCTTTAATTGTCAGAATTTTCTCAGTGTCTGCTGTAATATTTCCTTTTTCATCTCTAATTGTATTAATCTGAATCTTCTCTCTTCATCTTTTTTGTTAATTTGACTAAACGTTGGCAACTTGTGTTGATTTTCTCCAAGAGCTAACTTTTCATTTCATTGGTTCTTTGTGCTGTTGTCCCAGGTTGTTTCTGTTTCATTGATTTAAGACCTAAGCTTGATTATTTCTTCATGTCTATTCTGTTGAGGTATTGTTTCTTCTTATTTTTATAGACCTTTCAAACATGTGCTGTTAAGTAAGTAATATGAGGTCTCCCTAATTTTTGATAAAGACACTTAGTGCAATGAACTTGCCTCTTACAACTGCCCTCATTTTGTCCCATAGGTTTAGATATGTTGTGTTTTCACTTTCATTTAATTCTAGTTTTTAATTTCCTTCTTAGCTGAGTGTGGCAGTTGTGGGTTCCCTGAATTGTTTATCCCACCAAACAAGAGTAAAGACCACCACCTAAATTAGCTAAATTTATAGCAAGCTTTATTATCTATGCACAATAAAGCTGGCCAAGTGACTGCCTCTCCCTAAATGCAGGATGAGAGGACAAGCCCAAACATGGGACAAGTTGGGTTTTTATGCCCCCAAAACTGAAAGACTGGAAGGTTTACAAGTATCAGGGTGATTACAGAGAAATTTTGGTTGTGTGGGAACTTTGCAGAACATGTATAAATTATTTCGCAGAGCATCTTATAAGAGCAAAGTCCAGGTATGGCCAGGGTATAGGGTGTGGAACATGTCAAATTCCAGAAACTTAAGGTTTATAGTAAACAGAAATAAACTTATTTTTACCTTATAACAAGATGACTTCTGATCTGAAGATAGAGTTAGGCCAGTTTATCAGGATCCCAGCCAAATGTGGTGGGTTCAGAGTCCCCAGTAGACAGATGTTCTACAGGTTGGTGGGGATTTACAAAGTAATGGAAATGGGCTAGAGGTAAAGGTTGAAAAGAGTGGTATGGAAGAACTAGGGGACTCTGGGTCTGAACCATCAAGCTGAGTCTGTAGGATGGAAGCACACTTGGGGGAGGAGCTTAGGTAGGAAGGCAGCAGCTGGACTAAGAGTAAGACCAGAGAGTGAATGGAGGACAAGAAGAAGGATAAAGACTACCTACAGTGTCTCCTCCTAGTGTGGTGTTTGTGGGTCCATTTTAGAGAATGGTTCTGTGGATTGGTGGGAGTCACAAAGGAGTAGCAATAACCTAAAAGGAAGGCTGAAAGGGCAGCAAAGAGGCATTTCTTTTAATATTTATTTTTAATGAGTAGTTTAGACTGGCTCTTTTAGAAGCATGTATTTGGATAATTTAGAAATTAGGTAGAGTTACACTATTTACTGCAATAATAATGCAGAGTTAATCAAACTGACAGTTGTTGATTTCCATAAGACTAATTTTAATTGATGTGGACAAAAGAACAACAAAACTGTTTCCCTGTATGCTGTGGGACAGACTTCCAGAGTGAACTGGCCTCCTAACCCCTCCTTCTGGCCCCATGCTTTCCCATGGTCTCAGATACATACACCAGAGTCTATCTTTGGAATTCTTCAAACTGTTGCTTGAAGGGCAGGCAAAGGAAAGAGCAAGAGAAAACAAACTAAATGAAATAAGAAAGGTCAGGGAGTAGGAAAAGATAACAGAGAAAATATCATTGCTTTTGTGTGTATCTAGTAAAGTCTATGAAAACTATACTGGAAATGAAGCTTCCAAAAAGCTCTGAGTGGGTTGAGAGATGGAAAGATGGAAATTCATTCCAAGAGGCTGGGACCAGAATAGTCCCCTCTTCTTGGAATCTAAAATAGAGCCAGGGAGATTTCATTAGCCAGTATGAAAACTTGAAGTAAAAGACCAGATTGGACTCAGACATTGAATACAAGGAGCCCATTTCTAAAAAGAACAGAATAAAACAGAAAAGTATAAAAGAATAAACTGAAAAGTTGTGTGTATCTGTTTGTGTGTGTGTATGTGTGTGTGCGTGTGTGTGTGTGTGTGTGTGTGTGTGATATAGAGAAAATGGGTGAGAAATACACAGATATTTGATTACATTTTTCTTTGTAGCTTCCATGAGTTGAAGCTGAACTTAAAGCCATATTTTGTGCAAGTCCCATAATTTGAATTGCTTTTCATTAAGTCCACCTTGGTTGGTGTAGTTTTTGCTCCTTGTAACATCTGCTTAGCTACAGCTCTCCTATCCATTGAACAGCAAGTCACTTTGTTGGTGGAATAATAAGACAATGGCACTCTGATCACTGCTATCTTGCTACCTTCAAGCATCAATCTAGCAGCTTCTAGAATCTAAATAACTGTTGTTTGAATCTGTTGGACATCTTTTACTGGAAAGGCAAGTATCAGTTCAATGAGATTATTGCATTGCTGACCAAAGTGTCCCAGAAGACAGAGAAATATGGCCATCTTTGCTGAGCAAAGATTAAACCAGAAACATCCTGATAGTCAACCATTCCATTTAACTATCATCACATTTTGTTTCCAGCAAGGACACATCTGTTCCTGAAGATGTTAGTCTGATAAAAGAACCAAAATGGATATTTTCTGGGGAATATTTGCTGTAAGTATAAATTGCAAAAGAAACTTCAGGTAGATTTAATTGGATATAACTCTCCCTCCTCCTCACTCACTCCCTCCAACTCATTATTCCATCTAATTTTATTACTTGACATAAAAATACTTTGCTGCTATATCCAAAAGATGCCCATTCATACAACAAAGATGTCTGTTCCACTATGTTCATAGCAGCATTATTTGTAATAGCCAGAACTTGGAAGCAACCTAGATGTCCCTCAACCGAAGAGTGGATAGAGAAAATGTGGTAAATTTACACAATGGAGTACTATTCAGCAGAAAAAAAAAAACAATGGAATCCTGAGATTCACAGGCAAATGGATGACAATAGAAGAAACCATCCTGAGTGAGGAAACCCAGTCACAAAAAGGGAAACATGGCATGTACTCTCTCATATATGGATTTTAGACATAGATCTGGGGAGTGCCAGCCTACAATCCCATGGCCAGAGAGTCTGGGAAACAAAAACTTCATTCAGTGGCTGATCGAAGAAGAGGCAGACTCCCTCGATTAAGTACTGAGCTGAACTCAAGAAAGCCAGTAACAGAGAGGGAGGACTGATGACCAAAGGGATTAAGACTGGGCTGGTTTAACCCCCAGAAACAGCTGACCTGACAAAGGTTAACTCTTGAATCCCAGGCATCAGCCTGGGAATCCTGCATGGGACTGATCAAGAACCCCAGAATATGAGTGTCAGTGAGGAGGCCTAGGGCAGCCTTGGGCAGCAGATCAGTACCCATCCCGAGTATACACACGGACTTTGGACTCCCATCCAACAATGTGAGGTGCACTCTCACACTGAACTCTTGGGGAAGGGTCTAGGCCCTGCCCTATATGACATGACAGACTATGGACACCCCCATGGAGGGCCTCACCCTCCCTGGAGAAATGAGGGGATAATGGGGGGGGCTGGGGGAGGGCATGGCAGGAGGGGAGGGAAAGGGAGAGGGCCCTGGAACTGACTTGTGAAGCAACCTTGTTTCTTATCTAAATTTAAACTGAAAAATAAATAAAAAATACTTTGCTGCGATAATTTAGTTTCACAACTGAACAAATATAATTCTAAAAGTGAAGGAAGCACTAACTGACTTTGAAACTTAATAAAGCTACTGTTATCATTGCAATTCAGTGCAACAAAGATACTCTTGTAAACATTGTGCTAGAGCAACTGAGTGTCTTTGGGTAAATAAGTAATTAATAGAATTAATACTTGCCACAAAAGTTTATTCAAAAATGGATAATTGACCTAAATATAAAACATAAAATTCTAAAAAATTTGCAACATATGTAAACACTTAGCACACCTTGGGTACAGGATGACATAAGTATACCCCCAAAGAAATAGTTCATAGCTGCATAAACTCCGATTGATTAAAAGTTTTATAAGTGTCTTCTAGCTGAAAGAAAATCAAAAGAATGCTAAAAAAATAAGTCATAAACCAAGAGAAAATTTTGGAAGAGAATAAGCAGAACAGAAAAGTAAAAATTATGTGTATAATACTAGAATATGAATTAGATATCAATATACAATTTATCTAAGCCCACAAATTGCACAACACAAAGAAAAAACCCTAATACAAACTATGGAATTAAAGTGCTGTTAGCATATTGGGCATTATAATGTAGTAGTTAGGGTCATCAACTATGACATACATACATGCTAGAGGATATTGTCAGGGAGGTTGTGTGTGTGAGAGAGAGAGAGAGAGAGAGAGAGAGAGAGAGAGAGAGAGAGGGAGGGAGGGAGGGAGAGAGAGAGAGAGAGAGAGAGAGAGAGAGAGAGAGAGAGAGAGAGAGAGAGAGAGAGAGAGAGAGAGAGAGACTGCTGATGTGGGATAATATTCTTGCTCTCTAAATATTGGTCACTCATATCAGTTAAGTGAAATGCTGATTGGCCAGTAGCCAGGCAGGAAGGATAGGCATGGCTACCAAACTAGGAGAATTTTGGGAAGAAGAAAAGCAGAGAAGCAGTCACCAGTCAGACGCAGAGGAAGCAAAAGGTGAATGTGTGAATGCAGTACTGAGAAAAGCTGCTAAACACAGATAAGAATTATGAAATAATTTAAGTTGTAGGAGTTTGTTAGTAATAAGCCTGAGCAACAAGCCAAGCAGACTATAATTGATACAAGTCTCTGTGTGTTTATTTGGAACTGAAAGACTGCAGGACTGGGCGGGACAGAGCATTCATCTATAGACTGGGACTTACATGGGATGTCTCGGGATCTTAGTTTCTCCTTAAGCCGAAACTGTTCTAATAAACATGAGGTCACTGTGATGGAATATAGTAAGTTCTCATAGAACAAACTCTGAGCATTTGGATAGACACAAAAGTGGTCACTGTAATCAATCTAAATAAAATCCAAAAGTTAGTGAAGTCAGTCAGCTAACCCTATTTTTCACTCATTAGCTCTCCCTTTAAATAACCTCTGGCACACTGAGTGATTACATGCATAACAGGAGTGATGGTGTGAAGATTACATTATTCTAAAATATAGTTGTAAAAGCACATATTGGAATATTCATCAGGTGAACTTTGCCCAGCATACTGAAAATGATAACATAAAAAGTCAGCTGACTAGAACTTCTTGAAGGAATCGTGAATGTTATCAATGGATTTTTAGATCCTAAAATAATAACTCTCTAAAACAAATCTGAATTACTCTCTGCCTAGGGGCACAACCCTCTGGTAGGAGCCAACACACTAAGTCATATAGTTCTAAACAAAATAGCAGCATTTCCAAGGCCACAGCTTAATCAATTAAACTCTACGTTATTTAATGCCTTAAAATAACAGAAACACACCTGGTCATAGTCCCAGGATTGGAGTCATCATTGGTTTTCAAAAGTGATTTCTAGTCTGTTTCCTTCAGAATATATAAAACAACAATGGTATTGTAGTGATTAATGTAGAAACTAAAAATATAGAAGGGAAATGATATTATAAAGAAAGAACTAAAACTAGATAGATAGATAGATGATAGATAGATAGATAGATAGATAGATAGATAGATAGATAGATAGATAGATAGATAGATAATGTTATTGAGAGTACCAGGGTAGATGAAGGACCATAACTTTTTATTACTCTTTCTTTCTAATAGTTTTAAGATGTATGCATGAGTCATTTTTATACCAAAGTCAATGTCCAAATCTGTCCAAGAAATATCTTTGAATATAAAAATAATCAGTAGTCTTTTAAAAATCATTTCATTTTTAACATTTTCATGGGTAATGTTATTATCCAATTCATTTGCTAAAAAAGTTCCATGCTTATCATCCTTAGAGATGCCATTTTTAAGAATCTTGATATTACAAAAGATTGGTCCAGCTATTGTTTTTTCATAAGAATGTTTTCCTGAGACTTTATAGCTGAGAACCAGGTATAAGACCATAATTACCAGCCTATGGATACAGAGCTTACATTTTAACACCTCAGCAGAGTCTCACTAATATTTATTCCTCTAAAATAACAAATATATTTTCCTGTTAGTTACAATAAGGACTATCTTGGATTGATACTTGAATGTTTTTACAGGGTCATTAGGTCTAAGGCATATTTACAATAAAAGACTGAAAGACGGGTTTACAACAACAAGGAACTGATGAGTCCTATTTGGTTCAAATGCAGAGAATAACTGAGTGTAGGGTTCCCAGTCCCAACTGCCATGTCAACCACACAATCCCTATACCTAACATTCAGGGAACATTGCGGAAGAATGGCCAGAAAGAGTATTTGAGCCAGAGGACCTGGATGTCTGCTGAGATATCTTGCCTATTGTACACAACAGAGAAGCTGTAACCATGAAATCTCAACAGTATGGTTACCTAAATAAGACCTAAACAATGACAACACTAGTTGACATGGCAATATGGATGATGAAATTCTCACAAGCCTCCCCCCAATACAAAGAATTACAAACAATTGCTGAGAGGGAGAACTAATCTTTTCCAGGGATGAGACCCCAATCGGTTATCTAATATCGAATTGGTCAGCCTTAAAACCCTGTACATAGAAGCAATGCTAAATGAACTCACCAGGTTGTATTTACATGCATATATGTATGCATACACACATATACTATATTTATATGAAACAATAAGAACTAAAGAAAAAGATGCCATGAATTTGTGAGGGTGTTGGGTGGAAGGTGTTGGAGGGAAAAGAGGGAATTTCTCAAAACTTAAAATTTACAAAAAGAATAGTGAATAAGTCAAATTTATCAAAATGTAAAAACATAATATATCTAGATTTAAATGTGTTTATTATAAGAAATGCAAATTTAAACATGATCAGTCCTTTATTCTAATCAACCAGCTATGAATCCATATTAATCTCTGCCTACTGAACAAAAAACTTCCTTGAACAAGTTGAAGATCAGTGCTAATGACTGGATATGAACATGAGTATTTATAAGGCAATTTGTCACAAGTCCATTTAAAAAAGCATTGGACCTATGATCGCCCCAGCCTGGTACCAGTCCTTGTCCAAGTTTACAGTACCAAGCCTGGGGATCAGGTCTTGAATACAATCAGAAATTGGTTGTTTATCCTCATTACATTTATGGCATCATTGTACCACTTGTCACATCTTGCCATACTACTTTCTGTTGTAGCTGACAGGGTTAATAGCCAGGTAAGACTGTTGATAAATTTTCTTCTCCTTGGTAGCCTACACTACACTTTCTGGCACGATTAAAGCTTCCCTGAAGGGAGGAAGCTTCTAGCTTAGTTCCAGCTTAATTTCTCCAGGCTTTGGGAACATGGATATAGTGTCTTCAGCAATAGGCGATTAGTTGTTGTGATAAAATACCCTGATAAAAGCACCTTAAAGGAGAAAGTGTTCCCATCACTGTGGGACAGTAAACACAGGAGCACAAAACATCTAGTCACATCCATAGTCAAGAAAAAAGAGAATCAGTATGCATGTTTGTGCGCACCTCTTTCTCTTCTGTATACAGCCAAGAACCAGAGAATACTGGCTCATTTTGACACAGCATCACAAAGGCCTTTCCAAATTGTAATAGTAGATTAAAAAGCACCTATCATACTTGATGACAAAATGTTAAAAAACTTGTTTTCTAGCATCATGTATGAGTTAATGACATTATTCCTCCCATTTTCATTCCAATTTGTGCTGTCAAACCTAGTTGCACTGTAAGAAAGAACAAGACAACATAAAATTAAATTGCTGTTTTGTACATAGAGTACATATGATTATGTATGGTGAAAATGCCAAATAATATAAATTACAAGAATTAAAATAATTTTAGTTTAATAAAAACTATCAATATTCAGGCTTAAGTATATTTCTCCGTAGCAGTCACAAATGAAATGTCATACAATAACAAAATGAAGAATATTAAATTACAATATTCATTTTGCAAATACTGTGCATTCTTGATACTTATTTAGAGAAGAATCTATAGAGAAGAATAGAAAATTTAAGTAAAGAAAGTTGTACTATACCTATTGGAGCCATGAGCCTCTTTACGGATAAGTTTTGCTTTGGACTTTCTCCAACTGTATTAGGTCTCTTGGACACCAATAAAAACTGACAATGATGTTCACTCCATCTTCTCATCATTGTAAGCAATTGCGTTCATCATTATTAATTTTTCAAGTTAATATGATTCTTAGTTTTCTCAGAAAGAAAGCCCTATCCCATTTAATGAATGTTTGTCCTCTCCTAAAAATGTTACATGATTTTTTTAATAAAAGCCTTTTTATGCATTCCAAAGTTTATTGGTCAATATAAGACCTTATACATTTTTTATACAGAGTAAGAAGAGAAATGGGTCATGCCAAGATTGAATGTGGAAAATGGCAGAGAGAATACATGATTCTAATTTACCCTCCACCTGCATTTAAAGACTATTAAATAAGGTCATGCCTTCAGTTGTAGTGTTCTATATGAGAGACAAGAGTCTCATAGACAGAAGACACTTCTTTTGGTTGGGAACTGTCCTGTGTGCCATTAAATAAAATGCTTACTTGTAGGAGGAAGCCTGTATGCCGCCATTAAACATGTGACTTACTAGAGGTGCATACAGATGAGGTAATAAAAGGGCGGTTTACCACACCGCTAACCACACCCACTTTAGGCATGACTAAAGACGTATACGGCTGGATGTAAAGACGTATACGTACGTAGGCGGTGAACTACGTCACTAGCCAGGCCCACTTTTGGGCATGGCTAGGGGGCGTTACGGGGGGAAGGCATAAAAGACAGCACACAGGAAGTCTCGGTCTCTTTCCCGGAGTTCAGCTTCCGGTTCGGCAGCAGAAAACTACTTGGCTCATCTGGGTTACTTGTTTGGTATCTTGTGAGTAATTTCTACAATAAATACTTAGTTTTACTTTCATGTGTTGCTTATCGTTACAGTGTCATTTGGAGCTACACTTACTAGGTAAATATTTAGGCTTAAACCTGCTTAATAGTCTTGATCAGTCAGTATTTTTATCTCTGGGTTGTTTTCTGACTCAAAAACTTAACTGCAGGTTCCTGTAGGTTTTGACAAGGAAGTTAATATCCACCACCAGCAACGGTTGTTGCCTCTTTCCAACAATTGTTTTCTTAATAATGATGATGGAGAATATCATTTCAGTGATGGAGGAAAGTCATCTCACCTACTCCTACCTTACAAAAAAGGTGAAATTTGACAGCATTTAACAGTTCTCTTGCATAAGCTGGACAAAAGCAGTGATTGGATGTTTTTAGCTTGTTTTCTGCAGACATCTTCCCCATCAGATAGATGGGTGAAGAAGAGACAGTTGACAAGATGCTACATAAGCAAGAACCACATGGTTGAAATGTCCACAAATTATTAAAATGAGTCATATTTACAAGGGGAGTTTTACACTCATTTGCGCCACAGTGCAAGATTGTGGCTTGATTTCAATCATGTCATGTGTTTTGTAAATTTCCATTTCAAAGAGAAGGACCTGTTCCAGCAGACAGGAGAGACAAAGCTGTGTTCATGCTGATTAATGCCGAATTCAGACTGATGATGTGTACACACATACATCAATACAAAGTTCTTTGTAATTATGCAAAAATTAGAACAGGGACATAAGTGGCTTGCTAGAAGATATAAGGGCCAGCTTGTTTGATTTTTACAGTGTCTAGATAGCTAAAGAGTGCTCACATTGCTCTTTGCTTTCAGAAAAGAATGTCGTAGCTATTTAAGGATAAGAGAAACCATAATAATAAGGGCATTGGAAGGGGCATCGGAAACTCTATCCTTCTAATTAACTGTCTCATTAGGACAGACTTTCACTTCGTATTATTTTACACTAGTTTTGGAAAGTGGGCCGAATTGAAAAGCATTTTCACCTTGCTCAGGGAAAATGAGGATTTGAATCCCCAGTTGGAAACAAAGCCAAAACAAACAAAAAAATGGAAATGTGTACAGCCTTCATTTTTTAAGCACACCTCCAGCTTCAGCCCTGACTAAAAAGGTGAGTGGTAGGGAAACACAAAAGAGCCTATTCTTTGTGCCTATCTAAACGCAGGAAGTGATGAGTCCCATGGGGCACAGCTTGTGTCTAACTGGTTCCAAACCCAGTTTCTAGATGAAAGGGCCCTGGAGAGGTGGACTTTTGCTTTACTTTGTTAAGCAAATGATGGGCTTACCGCCAATGCTTCATCTAGCTGACATTGTTCTTTGTCCATTCTGTTCTGCCTGAGCCAGCTTCAAGAGCAAAAGGATGCTTGTTGTTTCAGAACTGGATGCGCTGAAGGAACTTTGGAAACCAAATAGTCCCAAGACCATGTTCTTGCATATCAATGTCCCCAGCACTCATCTGGCTTTCACAGATAATTCAAGATTACATAAATATGTCCTAAAATATCTGCCTATTTTATCTCTTGCTATGGCACTTGCATTTTAAGCAAAGCAAGCTAAACATCATTTGAAAGGCCTGAAAATCATGAGGTAAGAAATTAAGTTGAGTCATATGAAAGAAAGAAACAGTGATTCTGACTCTTCCGTGTTTTGAAAGGGGAGGCACCAAAAAAGGAAAGGGATATTCTGAGTGTGGAAGACAGAGAGTAGAAAGTGAGAGACACTCAGAATCCAGAGAACGAGGCTATACCAAAATGAAAGGAATAAATGCTAAATTATGTGATGAGGAAAGTAGGACACAATCACATCATTCCTTCTCACCGACCCCTCCCCCATATGTCAGGATGTCTATTCACAAGCATATGAGTGACTTAATCAGAACCAAAGGAATCACTGGGACAGTAAGTCCCTAGAGCAGTGCTTCTCAACCTTGCTAATGCTGTGACCCTTTAATATGGTTCCTCAGGCTGTGGTGACCCCCAACCGTAATTTTTTTCATATAACATAACATAATTGTAAGTTTGCTACTGCTATGAACTTGAACTGTAACGTAAATATGTCTGAGGTGCAGCCCATGTGAAAGGGTCATTTGACCCCAAAAGAGTCTTGACTCACAGGTTGAGAATCACTGTCTGAGAGGAATAGTCATCCTCCTATATAAGACTGTATCTAAATGCTAAGAAGACAAAACTTCTCTGAAACGTTTCATTCAATCCCATTGAAACTGTCATCTGAGTCCTTTCCAGAAAGACCTTTGTGTAGGCCTAATACCTTTTCTAGGCATTTCAGAGTTTGTATATTATGCTGTGGTGTTGGCCCCATTTTGACTTGGTGTCTAGTCAGGATAAGAAATGGTGGCATGGTTTCATTCTTCTTAATGTGCCTATCCAGTTTTTCCAACATTGTTTATTTAAAATGCAGTTGTTTATGCAGTATGCTTCTGGCTTCCTTGTCAAACATCAGGTAGGTGCAGTTGTAGTTTAATTCTAGGTTCTGCATTCCAGTCCATGGCTCTGTGTGTCTGTTTGTTTAAGCATCATTTTAGTTTTGTAATATGGTTCTCCAGTCTAATTCAAATCTGGTATTGTGAATTTTATTGTTATTTTAGGATAGCTAGAGTCTTTCATGTCTTCATACATATACTAGGATACTTTTTCTGTCTCTGTGGAGAATGTTTTTGAAGTATTTGATGCTGATTATATAGATTATAGTGACATAGACATTCTCACTATGTTTAGTCTGCCAATACATGATCAAGGAAGAACTTTCCATTTTCTAATGTCTAATTTTTTTTCTTCAGAGTCTCAAATTTTATTAGTAAAGACATTTCAAAACCTTGGTTTAATTTATTCCCAGAATTTCTTGGTTTTTCTTGATTGCTGGATTCCTTCTTCTTTTCTCTTCTCTTCCCTTCTCCTTTTTTCTGTTGTTAATGGGATTATTTGCCTGACTTCTTCTTCAACAAATGTATAAGATTAGTATATAGAAAATCTGCTGATTTTTGTCTGTAGATTTTATATCTGATACTTTGATTAAAGTGTTTTTCTTTTCTCCTTCTAAGACTTTTCAGAAACTGAATGGGATATGGGGTTGGTGGGGGGCAGAGGAGAGGGGGAGAGAGGGAGCTGGGATTGACATATAAAAAAAGCCTGTTTCTAATTTTAATAAAATAAAATAAGACTTTTCAGATAGTCTTTAGCATCTTTTATAATACCATTGCCTTAAAATAGGGATAATGTAACTTCATCCTTTCCTTTAATGTTACTTTAACTTCTTTCTCTTTATTATTACTCTAATACTTCAAAGACAGTTTTGAATGCGAGTGAAGAAAATGGGAATCCTTTTCCTGTTCACTAATATTTTGTTTTTTCCCAGTTTTTTGAAATGTCAGATATAGGTTTGTCACATGTAACCTCTGTTTTATTGAATTATACCTCTTCTCTAACTTTTCCAGGATCTTTAACGTGAAAAAGCTTTGTATTCTGTCAAAAGCCTTTTCTGCATCTATTGAGATAATCAAGGGATTTCTGCCTTGAGTATATTAATGTGACGGACTATAGCTGCTAATTCACATGTGTGGAATCATTTTGGAGTCCCTGGAATGATGTCAACTTGGTCATGGTGTTTGAATTTTCATATGTGCAGTCAAATTCAGTTTGCAAGTATTCTACTGAAAAAATTGGATCCTTCTACATCCCTGAGAAGGCCTACAGTTCTTTTGGTTATTTAGTTATTGCGCTTTATCTGGTTTTGATGTTCTGTCATTTAGCTATGTGCATAATATGAGCAACTCTACAGGAACTGGTTCGTGTGTCTGTGTGTGTGTGTACATATATATGCTGGATCATATTCATATAGTTATTATATTCCTAATTTTTCTATTTCTAGTACTAGGTTAATTTGCATCTTAAATAACAGTATAAAAGAGTAAATATTTTCCTGTAATGGTATTTGATTTTTTTCTTCTTGATATTATGACTTAGATGACTAAAATATCAATGTACTTTTGGTATATATTTTATTGATGGCAAAAGAAGTTGAATTTTTAACACATTTATTGCAACAGAACAATATTTGAAGTTAATTAAATTGATTAAAATCAATTTTTGTATATTGGTGCCTGTTCTAATGTTGGTAGCACATTCCCATAGAGTGATAAATTACCAGTTAAAGAAGTTTATTTTGGTTCAGAGTTCTGGTGCAAAATCAAGGGACAACATTTGACAAACCGTTTTCTAGATAGAGTTAAGAGATAATGTAGAGCATCCTAAGAGGAAGTACAAGGTTCTGTGTATGAGCTACCCTGGTTCCTCTTCCTTTTCACAATAACCCACAAGCATCCACACATGGAGGTCTTATCCTGATGTCTTTATCTAACCCTAATCACTTCCCAAGTCCTCATTTCTACACAATATAGTTGGATTAAATTTCACTCTGTCTATGCCCCCTAGTGATTATCAAACTCAATCCTAAATTTCAGAAAAGTATTTCATAGTCAACACATGGCATCAAGTGATAAACTATTATCAAACTAAAATAATTAACAATGTGGAATTACTGAATAAGTAAAAGAAAACCTGCAAATATATAATATTTCAATGTTTGGTAAATGTGGTTTGCAAATACTGACATGGATAGAGTATTCAATTGTTTCAAGAAAGCAGCTAATAAATGAAAAGGGGAAATTAAGTTAAGCTTTCTAATTTATCCCAATAATCAAATAAATTGAATATAGATAAAAGTTTATTATGTAAACCTCATATAGTTAAAGCATTGAAAATCACATGTAAGAGAGAAAAATTAATCAAGTATAATAAATTTGGCAGCATGTGGGGAAAATAGAAACTTTTCACATCTTTTTTATTACTTTCTATGAGTCAAAATTATTTCAAAATAAAAGGTTAAAGAATTAAGAGGAAAGTCTACATGGCTTAGATCTAATGAAAAGAAACTCAAACATTTTTTAAAAGTTAAAACATTTAAGGATTTTACTACTTAATAAAGTCAAAATTATGTGGTGACATCACAATCTGTTTAATAGTAAAAAAAAAACACTGTAAGTGGCAAAAGGTAGTGAATGATATTGGTAACCAAATGACATGAAGTCCCAGTATTACTAACCACAGAGTATTTATTGTCACATCAAAATAAAAGACCTGAACCACTACAGAACACTAGGTGGAGCACAGAGCATACAAATGATATGCAAAGCAAGGAATTCAAAGAACCAATTAATATGCATTAATATGAAAACCACCACCTCTAATAAGGAAGCTAAAATATAAAGATACCTGTGAAATTTCCTAAACTTAAACATTTTTGAAGGAATAGTAATTATAAATGCCACCATGTTATTATGGAAAAATGAATACACTCACAGGCTGGTAATGGTAAGAAGAACTACAAATCATAATACAGTTTTTCTGCTAACAAAATGAGTCAAAAATTCTAAATAAAAGTGGGATTCCAAAAATAACAAGTGATTTATATAATCCCAATAGTTGTTGTTTGCAAATTACAGGTAAGGAAATCAGTTGTACATAGACCAAGTAATATATCAATTACAAACATGAATGCTTGATTCTTTCTGACATTCTCGACCACCAAGGATTTTAGTACTAGTATTTTAAACAGTAAAACTACCCTATAGATTATAAATAAACACAAAAATATCACATAGTGATATGAGTCAAAAATATAACAGGGTTATCTTCAATGCCTGGATCTTCCAGAGTTATAAATGTGTTGACCTAGTGACAACATTAAGTGTGATATAGACTCCCATAAAACATATCTGAAGTGAAGGTCATGCCACAGCCTTCAAAGCGAGAGTCAATGCCTCAGTACACACTATGGTCTACATTGAACATACTATGACTCTTCACCTCAAAAGGTCTATCTGATGAACTTTCACCCTTGAAACATTGAGCCTTCTAGCTTCTGCTGTGTCAATATCTCAATTTTCACAGAGCTGCTACAGGCTAGGTATGGGCTGATAAACACTGTACTTTAAATTGATTTAGTAATCAAACATTGCCCTGTGAAGAGTCTCACAATAGTAATAAATGTATTTGTAACTTGTTATCCATGTTCTAGAAAGTGCTATTTGGTGTTCTATACTGACCCACTTGTCTGACTCTTCTCTTTACCCTTGTTGAGGTTGACTGACTTGGTTTGTAACAAGCCAGACTGAAACGTATAGATATGTAATTTGAATAAATTATAAAATAGCCATTGGCCAAGAATCCAAACCTGGGTGGAATCAAATAATAATGGCAGGATACTAGTGTACTTACTGGTCCAAAGACAGAAGAAAGTGAAATTCTACCATGAAGAATGATTTTAAATCCAATGATACATAAAGGAATCTTAGGTTAGAGCAGTAATAATTGACTATCAAAGGAGAGAAGTAAATACCCATGGATATTCACTTTTAGGACTACTGAATGTACAGAGATGCTGACAGATTTGAATCATGGGTAAATAGAACCACTTTTTCATAAACACCCAACACTCAACCCTAATTATAATAGCTTATATAACTAAACAACGAAGAACAAACTATTAAATATTATAGAATGTTGATTCTACAAGTAATCCACGTTAAAGAACAGAAAGCAAAAGATAGCCTGGGGATGTGCTAAATTGGTAAAGTTTTCAAAGCACACAGGAAGCCCTGGGTCCCATCACCCCTACCTTGTAGACTGATCTTGACAGTGTATATTTGTAATCTTAGTGCTTGGAATATAAGGGCAGAAGGGTCAGAAAAATCAAGGTCATCCTTGACTATATAGAGAGTTTAAGGTCAGCATGGGCTACATGAAACATGGTTTCAAAAATAAACAAAATGTCAAAACAGATATCATCATTTCTGGTTAAAGTCAAAGTAATATACCTGATAATTCAAGAAAATCCAAATGTTATCCTGTACTAAAATGAACATTTTTGTCTGACAGGTTTCAGAAGGAATCTTTCAGCAACTATACTAGCTTTTGTTTTGTAAAGTAGATTGTAGTGATGAAGTCGTTGCACGAATTTGTCATTTAATATTAACATTTAACACTTTAACTGGATGTCACGTCTGAAGATATAATTGGTTAGAGATAAATTGCCTTGTTCCATCTGCATTTCTTTCCTAAATCAGGATGCTTTGAACATCCTCAATTGAAAAAAGCCTTTGAAACACTTTAAATAGAGGTGTTTGAAATGACATCTAAATATGTCATGAAACATTTATCTTCTGTCCATAAGAAAAATCATGCTTTTAAAATATTTATTTATAGTCACATAATTTATTGATTTCACAAGAATACTTTTGAAAGACAATGGCTTTGTTTTTCCTGAAATTTACTGAGTTCATCAGGTTTCTTCCTGAACATTAGGTATTCTATATCCTCAACTTGCTAACTTTACTAACCAAGAAGTATGTATCAAAAATTGACTTTTGTCTCATCTGCTGTAACTCTCATATTGTATAACTTAGAGTACTATAAAACTGAATTCAAATTTTAACACAGTTCAATAAATTTTAAAAGGCAATATACTACATTTTTCATGGCATGCAGATGCATTTAAATTGATGTTTCATCATTCTTAACTTCTACCTTCTGGAGAGTATATAGTGCTGATGATCAAGTTAGGAATGTGGTGCTCGCCAGGTAAAGCTCTTAACACTGACCTACCTCTCCAAGCCATTTTCTTACAATTTTTCAACTTGTACTAAGTTTGTACTTATAAGAAGTATAGGGGGTACAGCTTAGTGGTAACATCACTTATCTGATGTGCTTGGGGCCCTGGGGTCAATCTTTAGCACATGAATATTAAAAATAAGAAAAATTGCTAAAACTCTACCTTGCATTTAAAGATACTCTAAACTAAATTTCCCATGTTTTCGCATCTTGAATAATATGTACTATGACTATAAAAATCAGGAAACTAAAATTAATACAGTTCTATTTGTTGTAGTTGAGATCTTAAATGTCTTCCAGGGACCAGTGTGATAAAAGCCCTTAGCCTCTAAGAAGCAGAGTCTACTAGGAGGTCTTTAAGTGATTGGTATCATATCCTGAGAAAAGACAGCATAAAACCAAACCCTTTCTCATTCTTTCTTTGGTTTCTTCACCATGTGAGTAATTTTTCTTTATCACACAGTCTGAGCACTATTCATAATAGGCCCAAAGTAGTAGGACCAACTACCAATGGACTACATACCTCTAAAATTATGAATAAAATTAAGCTTTCTCTTTCATTCATTAATTATTTCAAGTGCTTTGTTAAAGTAAAGAACGTTAACTGGCGTACTAGCATACAGCTAGTGTGTAATGTTTAATTTGTCCCAGTCTGGAGATCTTCTAATGAAAAACACATTGCATCTCACAGGTGTGTATCTGAGCTTTACTAGAGCCATTCATTTCTTAGTTGTTGTTTTTCGATTTGGGGGTGCATATTTCTGTTTGTGGATTTGTCTGTTTTCCTTAGCTGAGTAGCCACTATAATAATGTTGGGTAATGAGGCCTTCTAGATGGTAACGGAGTCATTGACAGTCTTTAAGCAGGAGATATATTGTCAACTAAATGGATTAATGTTTCTACAGAAACATAATAGTTATTATGAAAGTGATGTTTTGAAGGTGAATTTGGTACAATTCTTCTGCCTTGGACATGTTTACTTGTTCTTCTCTTGTCTTGTGATGCAGCACTTGAAGACTTACCAGATAGTGTTCTGGATCCCAGACTTCCCCCTGACACAAACTTCTGTTGTTTATTCCTGATACAGTTAGTGGTAACCTGCTATACAGCAGTAGGAAGTACACTAGAAAATGTTCCCAGTGTGACCAGATCTCAATACAAACACAATGTAGAATCATTAACAATCTTTCCTGATAGACACTGAGTCTATGCTATTACAGTTTTCTGCTAAATTGAGCCTACTATGAGTAATTCTTCTAGAAGGTTCTTGGAATCTCATACTTGGTTTCATCTTAACTTTGCCTGATGTCTGTTTTCTTCTGATGATGTCTTTGTTTGCAAAAAAATACATAACATGAGTATGACTCTAAGGTAATCTCTTGAATATTTATATCAAGTCACCAAGTCTAGAAGATACCTTGAAGTCACCTGACACAATACGTCAGCCTGTTACTTTTCTAGAGGATTCTGATTGCTACTATTTGAAAGTTGTATTTAGCTGAGCAAAACAGAAGAGGTGGCAATGGTGGTACACATGTGAGTGAGCAGGCCAGAGGGTATGAGAGCAAAAGAACTGGCCCTGCTTCTTGTTGCCTCTTGCATTGGGTGAGCTAGCTAGGGCAGTGCTGGAAAGCTCACATGTGTATGAGGATGAGGGAAAGCTGGCAGGCTGACCAACCCAGATACCACCCAGTGGCAGAACCACATAACCAGGGTTACAACTTGCTGTCACGTTCCCCACCCCCAGCCCCCAGTATGCACCTAATCTATGAATTTCTTGAGCATGTGAAAGGGACAGATCTACAAATTAAAAGCTATAGGATTGCCATGACATTAGGAAACAATAGGATATCCAAGAAGAGTTCCAGTGAGCACCCATTATCGATAGTGTAGCAGAAGTCAGAGGCCTCAAGACTAATGACTAATTACAGGGAAGTCTTTTTTTATTATAAGCTGTTGGCCATTTGCTTTGTTTGTTACTGGCTAGCTAGCTCTGACTTAGGTATTTAACCCATAATTGCTAATCTGAGTATTCCCATGTGGTCTTCGCTTACCAGAGGAAGGGTCCACATGTTGCTTCTCCCGTGTTCTACATTGTGACTGACTCTGCCTCTGTTTCCCAGAATCCTCCTCCACTCTTAGTCCCACGTATCTTGCTTTCTTATTGGCCAACAGTGCTTTATTCAACAACCAATAAGAGAGACAGATTTACAGAATGACATCTCCCATCATCTCCTCCTTTCTGTCTAAATAAAAAGAAAGGTTTTAACTTTAACATAGTCAAATTTTATGTAACAGAACAGTTATCAAGTAAGAAGTACAGTTACAACATTTAGTCCATTAACATTTAGTAAGGTTTAAAGAAAGTATTTTCTATCCTATCTTTGTGAGTCTAAAGTTTTATATGTAGCTTATCTTTTATCATAACTAAGGAAAACTAGAACTACAACTATCTGTCTTCAACTCCATCAAAGACCACAGAAGGATAATATATAAACACTAGAATGGACAGAGACATGTTGTTACCTGGACAATCACCCAAAGTTCCTCTGTAACATTGGGACATCCATCTTCAGCCGACAGGTCACAGTGTGTCTGGAAGACTTCTCAGCAAAGCAGGAAATTTCAAAATGTCTATCTGCATTGGCAGTCTGTCAGTCATTTTTCTGTGTCCTGCAGAAAGTTCAGCAGACTCATCCATGAATCAGGAACCCTGAAGGACTGTCCAAATTCAGTATTCACTTTTCTGTGTGTCCTGCATGTCCATATTATACACCAACAGTAAGACAGTCCAGGCAAGAGCAGTTTCTTGCCCAAATGGCTAAACTTGCCATGTTGACAGCCAACTCCATAATGAGTTTTTTGATGCCCATCTTCCTCTCAGACATAAAAGATGTGCCAGGAGCATACATTTATCATTGTCAAGAAAAACCCTAAACCTTTTTACATGCCATTTTCTGAAGGTCTTTGAAAGGTTTTAAGACTACCTATCTAAAATATATCTCTGTATATCTAGAAAGCCTAACTTACTTAACTATAAGTTCTGACTGTCATAGGTAATTATCTATAATCTGTATTTAATTATATATTACATTCTTAAAAGATTAGTAGAAACACAATACTTAAACAAGAGGAGAAATATACATTCACAAAATTGACCTTAAATTTGTATTAATAAATAAAAAACCATACCAGTACAAAGCATTCATTTCCATGCCATAGTCTCCCCTTTACCTTTAAAAAGAGATTGGTTGTGATCATTAACCATTTATAAGCAACCCCATTTAAGTGAAAACAAAAATTTATAAACAATATTTGGGAAATTGGGCATTATTCATTCCAAACTGCTTCCTGCTAGTAGGTGGCTCTGTCCACACCATGGGGATCATGATAAAACACAGAGACCTGTATAAATCCTTGTTTTTATAGTCTGCAAGGCTGCATCATCTCAGCTGTTTCAGAGGCTGGATCACCGGGGCCACTGCTTCCAGGAGTCTTGGTTCATTAAACCACAGAAGCCTGGAAGGAATCCACAGCTTTCTATTTTCTGTGGAAACATAAGCAAAAACTCTTTTCCCAAGTAACCTGTCATTATATTTAAATTTAGAAGTCAAAGCATTTTCAAAAGATATAAGTTGAATTAATTCAGCAGCATTTATAATCAAGTACATTTCAGCAGCTGTTTTTCTTAGCAATTGAACAACTGAAAAACATAATAGCATACAGTATCCAGGCTCTCTGTGTATTTTCCATCTTTACATGGCTTTTATTCCTCTATATCTTTTACTTTTACTTTTCACTTTTTTGAGACATGATTTCTCTGTGTACTTGAAATCCCTCTGTATACCAGGCTGGCCTTGAAATCATAGAGATCTGCATGCTTCCCGACTGCTGGGATTAAAGGCATATGCCACCACACCTACTCTATTGTTTTGTTTTGTTTTGTTTTCAGTATCTTGTTTCTTTTACTCTCCCAAGTCGACCTATATTTTTTAACACAATATAAGCCTTTTCGAGATTTTACTTCATCTGAATCTGACATTAACATAAATCTTATGTTTTTCTGGCCACGTGTCTTATATAGGCTAAAGAACATTGCAATAATTAAAGCAGAAACAGCCACTGGCTTTCCAACATGGTCGGCATAAGTTTGCCACCAGCTCACTGGGAGCTATGCGCTCCACCTAGTCTATGCCAACATCAACCAAATGCTGCTGGCTTGGAGATGTGGTCACTGCCACTTCCAGCTGTGAAGACACACCATTCAATTGTTAGCAGGTCCTCTTAAAATATCCTTGCAGGTTTTTTTGTTGTTCAGTTTTTTGTTTTTGTATTTTTATTTTTTTGCTGCTTATGCTGAGTCAGGAAGACTCCCTTAAGCAAGCTGCATGAGTCTCTGCTTGTCTCTAGCAAAACAGATCCCACCCAATAAAAATGCTACTACCAAGAAGCCATGCTTCTCTCTGCTCTGTTGTTTCTAAAATCCCTTTTAAGCTTTTGTCATTCTACATGGAAATTCATGACCCACTTCTGCTACCATATGTAATGTGTTGTCTTCCCACCAACTGCCTGGGCCCTGCCAAGCTGTCTGAACCCCCCAAATAACACACAGGACGCTGTATTAATTATAAGCTGTTGGCTGTTTGCTTTGTTTCTTAGTGGCTAGCTCTGACTTAAGTATTTAACCCATAATTGCTAATCTCAGTATTTCCATGTGGTCTTCACTTACTAGAGGAAGGGGCCATGTGTTGCTTCTCCTGAGTCCTACATCGTGACTTGCAAAGAATTCTTGTAAGTAAAGATGTATGGACTAAGGGGTATACAGTACGATTCACTGGGCCACTATAGCTTCCATGCTTAGACTTTTTGTTTGTTTGGTTTTGATTTTTGTTTGCTTTGTTTTCATGTTTTACTTTTAAATTTTGTCTTGTTTTGGGGGGAGGATGCAAAGGCAGAGGGTAGAAGTGAGTGGGCATGGGATGAATGATGTAAACTTAACAAAGAATCAATAAAAAGTTTTTAAAAGAAAGATAATATATGTTTTAATAATTATGCTAGTTAGTACTAGTATATCAGTTCTTATAAGGTTGCCCTTGAATAAAACTACTATATATCTATGTAGATATATATATACATATATTCACTGTATTCTAATATTAAAGTTCTCCAGATAAATAAAATTAGTTGATGATAGATAGTTAATAGACAGACAGATAGAAGATACATAGAGAGAGAGAGAGAGAGAGAGAGAGAGAGAGGAAATGTCAAATAAATTTGACCTGATAATGCCTCCCAACCTTGAGACCAAATGTTACAAACAACAGCATAATATATATAGACACCTGCAAGCTTAATTTATAATACTTAGAAATAGATGTCTAACCAGCACAACCACCAATCTTCAGTCATTCATGCAAATTGCGCTCAAATAAGGCAAATGATCAACAGTAGCCAATCAAACTATCCCTTACTTTATTACTATTTTCCTGTCACATTGGGAAGCAGTCCTTGCTGGCCATTCAGCAAAATACTTGTAGTAAGTCACACCTACAGTCTATGACCTCCAAAATTAAGGACTTTTGACTAAGTTTATAATATCAGAAATCAATTCCCTCCTGTAGAGCAGGTCTCAAATGTGATAAAAAATGATTGGTTACTCCCAAAATAGTTATGCCACTATTGCTCCAGTATTGTGGTGCACAGGATCCAGTTGTTAAGGCCCATATGACTTTTCTCTATTACTGAGCTGCGTAGCACCGTTCAGTATGATGAAACCAAGGAAACACATAGGAAGCTTGAGCTCAGTTCCTGCTCGATTTCTCATTCTTATAAAAAAAGTGTGTGATGTCTTCAGAAACAGTTGTCTTACCACCTATTTACGATGTCACTTCTATCTTACCATAGATTTCTGTATGTGCTATCGTTTTTTTACTTCCTTTCCATGTCTTACTCCTCTTATCTATCATTACTCTGTCCATGATCCTAGACCATACTGACTTAATATGGATTTCCAGGTTCAAATGATGGATCATAGAAACAAAGTAACATCATAAGGACTGATCAGGTTATATTTTGGGAATATATATGCATATGCATATACAAATATGTAAGCAATAATAATTAGTAAAAAAAAAGAGGTCAGCCGGGCGGTGGTGGTGCATGCCTTTAATCCCAGCACTCGGGAGGCAGAGGCAGGCAGATCTCTGTGAGCTCGAGGCCAGGCTGGACCGACAGCCTCCAAAACAATACAGAGAAACCCTGTCTCGTAAAACCAAAAAAAAAAAGAGGTCATGATCTGAAGGAAAACAGGGAGGGCTATATTGGAGGGTTTGGAGGGAGGAAAGGAAAGGGAAAAGTGCTATAATTATTATGATCTTGAAAATAAGGTTTTAAAAAAGATATCAGATAAATTCATGAATGTTGTCTAATTAAGATTCCTTTCAGATATATCTTGAGAGCCAAGGCTTATTAGAAATTCATGGATGGGATTCAAGATTAATTGAACCTTTAAATTATGTATGAAACTTGATGCATTTCTACATGTGTATGGCATGAGCTGGCTTTTATTTTGTCATGCTTTCTTTGACAGATCATTAGTTTGTCTCTTCATACTCATCCAGACATAAACTTTATAGTGTGTGAGATACTACAAAAGGAAATATGATAGAAATAATGTAAAAATAATCATTTAGCCAGGCGTCTGTGGCTAGCAACTTTAATCCCTGCACTCGGGAGGCAGAGGCAGGCAGATCTCTGTGAGTTCGAGGCCAGCCTGGTCTACAGAGCGAGCTCCAGGACAGGCTCCACAGCAATACACAGAAAGCTGGTCTCAAAAAGCCAAAAAATAGGAAAATAATCCTTTAGTTGCTTTTCTCATCCTAAATTTTCTGTATCCTAAATATAAGTAACAACCACAGGTGTCACCTGTTAACTACAAATTCAATTAAGAAGGAGACTATAAATTATCAGACCATCATTTTTCCATAAAGGTTCCATAAATGTAGCTTTTCCAACTGTCAACATTGAAGGGCCTCCAGTTATGGTGATCTAAGTTATAAAATATAATTGTTATATTGTAAGTTACAATTACCATTTATTTATTTGTGTGTATGTGCATAAGCGAGCCAGAGAGGAGAAGGAGGAGTGTGTGTGTGTGTGTGTGTGTGTGTGTGTGTGTGTGTGTGTGGTGTCAGGAGATCGGAGTAAAACTTCTAGAAATCATTTCTCTCTTTCTATCATAGGTCTCATCATGTTTGATGGCAAATATCTTTACCAGCTGAGCCACCATAGTGACTCAATTATGTTATTTTTTTACTTTCAATGGTTCTCATACTTAAAAAATGAAATTCCTAATAATGACAATGAAAGCAATGTAAAACTAGGTCAAAAGTATCCTCTTTCTTTTAACTATGTGGTTTGTTTATTATTATTATCATTATTATCACTATTATTATTATTGCATGTGAGTTTGCATGTGTGGACCTGATATTTTATTTGAGTGTTGGCCCATGTCACATCAAGTACGGAGCTGGCTTTTAGGGGTGGGTCCTCTCTTCCATCGATGAGTCCTGAGTATTATAAGTCATCACATAGGAACAGCGAGTGATTTTCCCTGCTGAGCCATCCCACAAGATTATTTCCTTAACTTCCTTCTCCTCCCTTTCCTGCTCTCTCTTCTCCCCCAACCTCTATGCCAGCTGTAATCAGCATTTACTCCTCCCTGCTGCCCTCCATTTCCTCCTTGTGACAATTATCTGCAACTTTAAAGTTTCTCAAAGGCAATAAATAACACACCAAATTAGGTAACTTCTCTACGTGATTCTCTCGTTTCCCATGCACCCCAGTGTTGTGCTCTGCATCCCCCGTTAGCTTCCTTACAGACCCTGACTAGTTGTTCTGAGTGGCGCAGTCACAGGTACCTTCAAATTCTTCCGTGTGATCTGATCCTCAGAGTCGCTCAGAATTGGTAAGGGAAGCCCAAAGAAACTCTCTCTCCATGAATTAGTTTATGGAAGGGGCCTGTAAGCGAACTTACCGTAGGACAGTCAATCTGTGCTTATTGATAACCCACTCAAACTGTTTACTCTGCAGCTGTGTTTGGCAAGCACAAAATATTTCAGTTCATGTAGCTGAATTTTGTCATTCTAAGAAAAAGTGATTACGGCAAGCACAAAATATTTGAGTTCGTTTAGCTCAATTTTGTCATTCTTAGAAAAAGTGATTACCCTATATCACACACTTACACCATGGTATTAAGCCTCAAGACCCTGCCCAGTATAATATATAAAACTACACTATGGTAATCTTTATGATGTAGTTTGCAAATAACCCATGATATGTGTTCAGTGAGCAGAGTCCCAAAACCATTTTTCATTATTTCTCCTTTGTGCTTTCCGGCTAACTTCACTAACTTTGACGATATTGTTACGTTCTAGAGGGGGCTACTATCAAGAAATTTAAGGTAAAATAATTCCTCTCATCTCACACTACAAATTCGTGCCCCATCATAACTTTTGTTCCTTCTAGATACTTTTTTTTCTGACACCTACTTCATTTGGAAAACAATGCATAGTCAAGTGGTAAAGTCTTAATAACACAGAGGGTTATCAAAAAATGGCAAAACACGAAAACGTTTATCACTATTAAATCATCTGTGTGAGAGGACACATTTATGTTAACTATTTTCTCAGTGTTAAAAACTAACAGTGAAAGTGCACTGTGAGCGCCATCTTCTGGACGGAGCTTTGACCGCTTAGAAAGACCAACTTCCTCTAAGTCCCTTGCACAATGCTAAGCTCTTCTCTACAGTTATATACTTGTTCCTGATGTTCCCACAGTAGGGTGAAAGCTGCTTCTAAGATGAATAGACAGTAGAAATTACTAAACTTAAAAGCACGACAACCACAAATAAATGCAAAAAGCAGGTGTGGAATAAGGACAATGTGTGAAATAATAAGCAAAGGTCTCACCAAGCAGCAAAGAAGGCGTTATAATGTTGGTAAGGAGGTGGAAAGGGTTAAATTATGGTTTGGGGGTTTTATGTTGAGTTTGACTTGCCTCTTAGACGTCTGTGAAGAACTAAGGAGTATGCAGCTGGGTATATGAGATTAATGCTCATGGAGAAGAAGCGGCAGAGATGCAGATGTGACAGTGGTCAGCATCTGGACACTGAAGTAGTAGGTCTCATGGGGCAGCCTAGAGTGTGGGAGAGAAGGAGAACTAGAGACTCGGTACAGTGCCCCGAGGAATAACCACTGGGAGGGTGGGCCACCAGTGCCCCGGTCCATTTGTGTGGCTATCACACAATACCTGATGTTCTGGTTTGAACATAGACTATCCCACAGGGTCCTGTGTTTGAACAGTAGGTCTCCAGATGGAGATTCAATTTAAGATACTGTGAAAACTTTATGAAGTGCAGCCTTGGTGAAGGTAAATCCCTAGGTGGGACCCTGAAGCTCAATACAATGGTCCAACTTCTTTGTCCATTTGGTTTCCTGGTTATAGTTGCAGTGTGAGCAGCTGCCTCGTGTTCCTGCTACCATGCCTTCCTCTCTGTGATGAAATGTATCCTTCTCACAACTGTAGTAGAAATTGATTTCTTACAGTTCTAGAGGCTAGAAGTCCAGATCTAGGTGCCAACAAGTTTGATATCTAATAAAGACCTATATCTACCTTCAAAGTGGTCTCTGTGCATCCTTCAGACAAAGAGAGTATTGTGTTGCAGAAGACAAAGAGGGAGCCCTAAGTGTGTTTCTTTACACCCTTTTATAAGAAACTATTTACTGCTCAAAAGGTTCCATCTACAAGAGAGATTACTATTGAAGCTCATGACTTACAGCATGTAGAAGGTAGCAATGTAATGAGTGTAGTCTTTGGAGACAAAGCTCTCACTTGCAGCTCAGTGTTTCACCCTAATGGAGCTAACACTTGAGTTACTGCATATGATTATATTAAAATTTGTTTGCATATAACTCCATTATGCTAAATACCTACTATAATTTCTGCTTAGTTATAACCTCTCTAACCACAACTCCCAAGCAATTCAAACTATTATCCAGCCAGGTAAAACTTTATGACGGGGAGAAGTTTATTTAAAGTGGTCCACTATCATTGTGCCTGTTTTGAATATAAAGTCTTTGAGGCAGTCACATTTATGTCAAGATCCCAAGGACTATCTAATGTTAGCTGGGTGGAATTAATTTTAATATGGAGAGATGAAAAATGGTGGAAAAGACAAAATTATCTTGTACTCTCTTAAGCCTTTGAAAAACAGTCATATATTTTTAATCTTTGTTTTTGCCCTAAGTCCTCCGGGTGTTTGGTAAAACTTTCCAGTGTGCTATTAAGACCTGTATCATCTCCAAAGCCAGGAGGTTCACACGCAGTAACATTAAGACAGATCTGGCTTTGACGTGGCCTCCTGACCTAATGTCTGACGACACATTTGTGAAGGGTATTCATTTATGACTCTCATTCCGCTTCATTCATAAAAGGCCATGTGCCCTTTTGCAGGGTGGGGCATACTCCTTAGAGCAAAGGGTCTGTTCTCCCAGGCCGTGGTTACCCATTTTTGACCCAGAACAAACTCTTTCTTATTTTCTTTAAAACAGAGTTCCTATTCTGGATTAACACTTCTCTCCTGCTTTCTGTCCTTGCAAACAAGTATCACTCTGGCTAGCCATTCCTCACATGGCTGGCAGGCTAAGTGAGGAGGGCTGGAGGAGTTCCATGACTCAGCCACTCCTGGAGTCTCCAACAGTTCTCAGTCAGCTTCTCCACTGCACACAGCTTCCTGATGGTGAGGAGAGCACTGTAAGACTCACTGAGGTTTACTCACTGTGCCTGTTTCTTTGGAATTATTTAGAATGCTTTAGCATTTTTTACTTTTAACTTCTGGATTTCTTTTTTGTTGTTGTCTTGTAGTTGTATTTTTAATTAACATACAAGGTATGAGATATAATTATTGTATTTGCTAATACCTTTGTAGTCCTAAATGTGTATTTCAGCAGAAAACCCCCTTTCCATTTTCTTTAAACAGTGAACTAATTGAATCTTTTCATTGAGACTGCCTCATTGAATTTCAGGTCACTTGCCATTCCTTTTTCTTAATTCTAGAGAATAATAAAAGGACCAAACTCCAAAGAACTCTAACCAACTCTTACTCACACTCTTTCAGTAGCATTCAAATTAAATTAACCAGATAGATTTGTATTCAAAAGATTAGCCAGAAGGAGTCTGAACACTCTAAATATTAAACACATTCTTTATGACCAGTCCATTTTTCATTTTTCTATCTCAATGCATTGTAAAATTTCTAATCAGCAGAAAGAATGAGTTACACATCCCCTTTAATATATTGGAATGTTCCAGGTCATTGAATTGTTTTTAATTTTTTATTTTATATTTGAGATAAAATTATAACATTTCCCTCTTCCCTTGCCTACTTCTAAGCCCTCCCATATAGCCCACCCAACTTTCCATCAAATTCACAGCCTCTTTTTTTATAATTATTAAAGCATGAGTGTATATGCTTTATTTCACATATGCTCCTACATATAACCTGTTCAGTATGCATAATGTTATATGTATGTATGTTTTCAGAGCTGAACATTTGAAACTGGACAACTAGTTGGTGTGCTCATACCTAGGGAAGATCATATCTCCCACTCTCAGCTTCTCTCAGTTGCCTGTAGTTCTTTGTGTAGAGTTGAGGCCTCATGGGCTTTTCCTGTCTACTTTTTCCAAGTTCATCATCATCCTTGTTCAGCTCACATTGGACAGTGATGATGGTGAAATTTTATGGGTATAGCTTGTGATATTACTAGGAGACACAATCCCACAGCAAACTCCTTGATCCTTTGGCTCTTAAAAGTCTTTCTTTCTTACTTCTTAAATGTCCCCTAATGTTAGGTGCAAGAGTTTGTAAATGCATTTACTGAGACTGGCCTCTAGAACCCTGCATTATGTTTGGTTGTGGAGGGTATAGAACACAAATAATCTGACCAGGGAAATGGGAAAGAGAGGTTCTTTAGGGAGGGGATGGAGGTAAACACAGAAAAAGGAGGAGAGAGGTATAATAACAATGAGGAAATCCGAAAAGTTACAAGGAATCTTACTAGGAACTACTACTTGAAAAATTATAACACATACAATATATATAAATATACACTTGTGGCATTAGTGAATTTTTATAATCTGGGATGATGATGTTTCCTCCAAGGGTCAAAGACAACCAAACAAAACCTAAATACCAGACATGGCAAGCCTTCTTTTGAATTGTTGGCCATTGAATATTTTTATCCATCAATTAGAAAACACATCATTTTGGTCCATCTGTGCAAACAGCTCTGCCAGCTGCTGATGCTTCTTCAAGTCTAAGATACTGTCACATGTTCTTCTAGCATCTCCCATATGTTCCCTTCATGTAGATCTCTACAGCTATTTCAGATCTCTCTAGATTCAATTAAATAGTTAATGTATTTTATTACTTAAGGGCATGTGTGCTCTGAATATCCTTGTTCAATTCTGGATAAATGTTTAATGTATAATCCTACCATATGAACAGTCAGAGAATGATATATAGATATAATATAAGCAGTATTTATTTAATACAGCCAAGCAGAAACAAAAAAACCCAATATCTATAAGGAAAAAAAAGATTCTATTGAAATTCCCTAGTATGCAGTATACTATTATATTCTTTGTTTTTTGTTATTGCTTTTGATGAAAATGAAATTTATAGTTTTAAAACATAAATAATACAAGACAAGAGTAAGCTAGCATAATTCTTTAAATAAACCTAGAAGACACACAAAACCATAATTTTAATAGCATTCTGAATGCATATATTCTAATCACAGAGCTTGTAGATTTTAAAGTTTTGTAACATGTTTCTGAAAATAATTACAAATAATGTTGCTGTGTACAGATGGCCCCAGCTGCTAGGGAGGCTGAGGCAGAAGGATTACTTGAAGCCCAGAATATTGAGATGAACAAAAGAACAAGAACATGGTCTCAAATAAAAAACTTTATGTATAAATTATGTTAAAACCTTCACATTGCTCCTCAAAAATGCAGCAGTATAAATATAAACTAGACATGGAAATACTAGTCAACTTTGGATTATAAGAACAGAAATTGGAAATCACTTTTATGAATTTTCATAAAACAGCACTGGGTCTATCTTTCCTTAGCTATATTTAAGTATTTAAAGAATGATCTTGATGGGGAATGTTCTAATATATATATATATATATATATATATATATATATATATGTTTGTCTTATGGCTTGATGAATAAAACACTTTTTGACCATTAGCTGATAGAGGCAGCAAGATAAGCAGAAGTAAGGACCAGGAGAATTCTGGGAAAGGTGGGCAGAAAGGACACCATGTAGTGACCACAAGGAGTCACCATGTAGTGGAGGAAGGAATAACAGGTCTGGATCCTTCTCCGGTAAGGTAAGACCACATGGAAATACTTAGATTAATAGAAATAGGCTAATAATTAAGACAGATAGCCAATAAGGAACCCTAGCCATTGGCAAACAGTTTAATAATTAATATAGCATCTATGTGCTTATTTGGGGCTGAAGCTTCTGTGGGACCTGGCAGGACAAGAACTGCCAGCAACATGCTCTCATTTCATGGAGAACATGGTACAAGCATTACGTTACATTAGAATCTTAAGAGGTAACCAGTTTAGCTGATGGCTTAAATGGCCTGATTCCATTATGCTACAACTCATGGAGGCCTTTATTCAAACCAACATATTATGCAGTCTCACTATGACTAAGGCAGAACCCAAATCAAGCTGTAATTGCTGCCTCACATAGATTTCCTTGATTCCCTTGTAGCATACCATTACTGCCTATTTCTTATAACCCAATCACCTCTAGCGTGGAACCAGGTCCTTCCTCTAACTGTGACTGGCCAGTCTTTCTATTGTAGCTCCCAGGCTGTTGCTACCCAACTCTTCCCTGCTGTGATCCTGTTAAGTCAGTCCTACTGAAGTCTCCCAGTCCTTTGTCTGAGGCTCTATTTATAAGTCACAGCTTGTAGTCCCATCCCTTAAACAGTCCAGTATACACAGGAAGGAACCTGAAGAGATGTGCCCCATCTTAGAGTGACCCCAGATTTTTACTATTGAGTTTCAAAGCAAGCAATCAGCATAAAGAACAATTTGAAACAAAGCTAAAAACTGTTTATAGTCCTGTCTCCTGTTTTTATTCTGACCACATCTGAATTAACTTTAATGATCTTGATAAACACCCTTCTAACTTAGATCTTGTTGCCTACACTACTAAGAAATAAGAAATACTTTGAGGCACATTAAATTTTTAAACAGTCTGTGGATATCTACCCATACATAAAAAAGACATACAGCTTTTTAATCCTTGATGCTGCAATTAGATCCATAGCTATGTGTTAAAGTCAGACAGGACTACATACAGAATTTACTTTAATCAGTGATCCACTCCACTGATAATTCAGAATCAGGGATTTCAAAACTGATCAATGCTGAAGATAGTAGCTGAAATTTATGCATTGGGGAAAGATAGTCTGCCCAAACCTGACAGACAACATTCACATAATAGATAGGCAGAGTCAGCCTCACTAGCCTTGTCACTTTCTGGATAAGACACCAAATCTGGCTCTCTGTAAAGAATTCCAAAGCTCTATGCACTACAGTCCACTGAAGGCCTTATCTTGCACTTAATGAGACCATGAAACAGGACATGCTGTTTTTTTGGTGTTTTTTTTTTTGCCATGGCACCTCTCAGTAATGTTCAATTGAGCATAAGTGAGGATAAAAATCTATATTAATTTTTCCAAATAAAAACCACACAGAGAGAGCAGCAAAGTTGTTCAATAATAGAGAAACAAAGGGAAGACAGAATTGTCAACAAATACTGTAAAGCTTTCTTTGGCTCATGTATAAGATGTCATTGTAACATTTAGGTGACCATGGGTCTATGATATGGCAAAGCCATTCTCTGGGCACAAATCCAGGTCTCCAGCTTACCACACTCTAATTAGAATTAATAATTCATCGTATCATCTGAAAACATTGCATAATACACCTAGTCAGCTGAACCATAAAATGCAGCTTACCCCCAGTTGTACACACAGTTCAATGTCTCTATGAAAAAGTGTCTGCTTTAATGAGTTTCATGCTTACACATTCAATGAGAATTTAAATAAAACATCTATCAAAGGTGACTCAGACACTAGTTCAGCAAGGAAGGAGGGGGGAGGGAGGCAGAAGAAAGCAGGAGACTGAGGAGATAGAAAAGGAAATACTATGCATCTTACGACTGCCATGTGTTAGACAGCCGGCTGGAAACCTGAAATTCTCACCACAGTTCTAGGAGGCAGGTTATAGTCCCACTGGAGAGAGAAAGAAATTAAGACTTAGGGAAGGTAAGGAAATTAACTACATTCATTACTGTAGTTGGAAGGACTCCAAATGTTTCATGGAAATGACCACCTGAGTAGTCAAAGACACATACTCTAGGAAGAATAAACTAGAAAACACCTTGAAGATATTTAGCATGTGATGTAACTAGTTACTCAAGCAAGCCCTGGGAAATTCGCAGGTAAGATGAGCCACACCATATCAGTAAAATCTAGGAAGGCTGTTCTACGCACATGAGGCTTGGTATGTCTCCAAGTCTTCTTGAGGTTTTACATCATAGGGTTCTCTGACTTTAAACACTGACCAAATTCCAGAATCTGAAATACACCAGATGGACTTGAAGTTTAAAATGCTTGATTTTTAACAGGAAGGAATACAAGCTGGCTGGAGCAAAGATCACAGATAGTAATCCTCTCCTTGGAGGAAGGAAGCAAAGAAGACAGCTTCTTCCTCCTGCAGTAGAGATTTTTCTGATTCACTGACAGAACACAGCCAGCTGCATGAGACACCGTCTGCTGCTGCTTTGTGCAAATAATTAAGATCCACTCAGGGAAATGTAACAGCATTGGTCTCTTAAGAAGGTCACAAATACTGAGGCAGGGGCGTGTAACACTAAAACCAAATCCCCAATTTCCTTAAAGTTCTAGAACTACTGTCATAATTTTCAAAAGTACCTAGCCATCTCAACAGTTTTACAATGAGGATCAGTAGACACCCAGAACATGTCATAATTTACCCTGATCTCTTAAATAAAACTTTTCATTTTTGCATCACGAATTTTCATTTGTTTATCGTAAAAGGGAAATGGTCAGAAGAATAGTGTTGAATCACTTGCCAAAATCACATTTTTCTCATTGACTATGGAAACACTGGCAAGATGAGCTAGGAAGGATACCTTCTACCTCTCCTTTTCCAGCCTCCAGTTTTCACATCTGCTATTGAGGAGGTTTGAATAAATGATGCACATTTTCCCAGATATACTGTTTCTGTGTGTCCTATATGCCAAGAAATAACAGAACTAAAATCTGTCCTTTGTAATAGCAAGAGAATAGCCAGAGAAAACTTTAGAGTAATCATGTAAGAATTTTGGAACAGACTGAGGGTAGGTGAGTAGGGTGAGCCCAGTTAAGACACTAATAAGGAAGGAGTGGGGAATGAGCAAGTAGAGGTGGAGCCTGGAAACTTCCTGAAAACAGTTTAGACCTTATGGAGGAAATGAGGGTCGATGAAAGGTAATATCCATTTTGTGGCACAGAGGAGGGTATTGCCTTGCATATAGGGGTAGAAGAAGCCTGAGTACATTTAAAGGCTGGCGATGGCTTTTAAGGAGAAAGAAGTTGAATGTAAACAAGAAATCCATGAGGAGAAACCAGCAAGTGGATTCAGAGCAGAGAAACAGGATCCTCCTCAGAGTGAAGCAAGAGATGACACTGTTAGTATTCAGGAATCTGTATTGCCCTGCCTTTGGAGTTCTGACAGGATACACCCTCAGCTGCTGCCACTAAGAACACCACCGGTGCCTATTCACTATGATCCCTTTTAAAAGGGCTCTGCCCACCTCCTATCTCTCTCTCTTTCTGTCTCTCCCTCTGTCTGTCTCTCTCTCCCTCTCTTTCTCTGTCTCTCTGCTTCTCTTTCCTCACTTCTCCAATCCCAAGAAGCTAGTCTTTGCCTGCCCTCCCATTTCCCTTTTTACAATCCTTTTTCCCTAATAAAAAATCTCTCTGCTTGGACTCTGTCACATGGTATCTTTCTCTCTTGAGCCACTTTTCTTAAATTACAAAAGAGATGGTTCAGGACAATGATTAACTCCTGTGTGAAGCAAATGAAAGAACTTGAGACAATGGCTTCATTGTAAATTAACACAGCTTCACAGAATTTCAAAGCTTCAAACCCTGTTCCATAACCAGGTTGGTCCCCAAACCATTCAGAGACAAATCAGGGTTTGGATATCTGTGTCCCAGGAGAGTGAACTCAGAGTTTGGTGCAAGAAAGACATGTATAAATCCAAATTTAGTGCAAAATTCCTTTGTTACTACTTTCTCTTCCTTTAGTCATACTTGCATACATGACAAAACAAGGAATCAATTCTGGGGACCAATGGCATGGCTCAGTGGGCAGAGATCCTGGTGCTTAGGCCTAACAGGCTGAGTTCTACCCCTAGGACTCACATGGTAGTGGAAGGAGAAATGCAGTTTCCTCCCATGAATTGTAGTCTGATGAACCAAGATAAGAGAAAATAAAGGAATGATAAGGGAACTAGACACTTAGACACTGTTCTAAGGTTCTAAGTAAAGAGATACCATGACCAAGGCAACTCATAGAAATCAAAGCATTCAATTAGAAACTGGCTTATAGTCAGTCCAAAAAAGCCACACCCACTCCAACAAGGCCATGCCTCCAAACCCTTCTAATCTTTATAAATAGTGCCAATCCTGAGCATTTTTATTCGAAGTACCACAAGACAGATTATTCTTTTAAGAGATGGCAATAAACTTCAATTTAAGCACAAAAGTATTTTTTTAAAAAAACACGTGTGACCTGGAAATATAGACAAATCAATACACTACTCAAGGCCTCAACTTCTCTAATAAGTAAGATGAATGAGTAACAGAGAATTCTGCAAAGATCCTTTTAGATCAACAATCCTTTAAGTTAAAATGTGAACCAAAAACTAGTAATAAAAGAATTATTTACTTAATATTTTTTAAAAAGCAAACAAGAAAATGTTTCAACCTCTGTGATGTCTTTTTTTGTAAGATCCCAGTACCAGGTTTCTTGTTAACCCCATAACGGCTCCCTCTATCAAGGTATCTCTTTCCTTGCTCTCCTTCTCTGTTCTTCCCCCAACTTGACCTTCCTGATCTCTCATGTTCTCCTTCCCCTCCCCTTCCCCCTTCCTTTCTCCCCTCCCTCCATCCCTCTTCCCCCATGCTCACAATTTACTTGTCCCTTTCTTCTTCTCCAGGGTACCATATATGTCTCTCTTAGGGTCCCCATTGTTTCCTAGATTCTCTGGGTTGTGGATTGTAGGCTAGTTATCCTTTGCTCTATCTCTAATATTCACTTATGAGGAAGTACATACCATGTTTGTCTTTTTGTAGGTGGGTTACCTCACTCAGAATGGTTTCTTCTAGTTATATTCATTTGCCTGCGAATTTCAAGATGTCATTGTTTTTTTTTTCCGCTGAGTAGTACTCCATTGTGTAAATGTACCACGTTTTCTTTATCCATTCTTCAGTTGAGGGGCATCTAGGTTGCTTCCAGGTTCTGGCTATTACAAATAATGTTGCTATGACATGCATAGATGTGTAGAAGATACTATCTTGCAGCAGGCATCCTGATCATCTGGCACTTACTATGATGTATGTTTCAATTTAGATAAAACATATTCATTTGAATTAATAAAAACAGGAAGTGTCAGGCAGTGGTGGCACATGCCTTTAATCCCAGCACTCAGGAGGCCAAGGCAGTTGAATTTCTTAATTTAAACTCTAGTCTATAGAGCAAATAGGACAGTCAGTGCTACATAAAGAGAGCCTGTCTCAAAACAACAACAAAAAAAACATAAAAGGAAGTAACGATAACTCAGAAATAAAATAATAAATTTATGAATCATAATTTTGAATGCGAAAAATAATTCCATGTCATTTTATGTATTATAATATATACTAATTTATAATATCAATCCATAATATTTTTATTCTATTTTTAAATTTCTTAAGATAACAAAAGGAGTCTTCAGTCATATAAAGAAACAATATCATGCATCTTATAACTTACATTTGCATGAACTTATTATTAATGTAAATAGTTTTAATATTATAAAATTATTCTTTGTTATCCTGTAAAACAAATGTAAATACTATTCTTGTCTGTGAATACTGCTGGAATCACAAATTGAAGCATTGAAAAGAAACATGAAATAAACATCCCACACTTATTGTGCAAGATTGTTCCATTTATGCTGGCTGAGCGAAAGGCTTAACTAGTACACTGAGTTTGTCTCTTATCCAACAGCTACTACTTGCCTATACTGGCCTTGTACCCTGAAGCAACACTCATTTCTCACATCAAAGAACCAAAGCCTTAATTGACCCACCTGTGTTTTGTTTAGAGGCTATGGGGCAAGAGATGTTGGGGTACAGTTCCTTTAGAAATGAGTCATTTTGCTCACAAGAAAAGCTGCTAATAATTAAGGGTCTTGTATGTCTTTGTATCATGATGTTTTCTGATGCACACATGTGTACTTGTACCTCAAAAAATTGAGTGGGTGAGTGAGTGTGTGTGTGTGTGTGTGTGTATGTGTGTGTGTGTGTGTCTGTATGTGTGTCTGGGTTTCTGTGTGTCTATGAGTCTGTGTTTTGGGGATATGTGCATTATACACATTTTAAAGGGACCAGAACAGAACTTGCCTGGACTTCCTGTGATTCACTAGTGACTTGGGGAGTCTGCCAGAACACACTCTTATTTGATGAGCTGCATGGCCTTAATTTTATTTCCCACTGTATTTACTCTATCTATTTTCTTATTTCTGTTAGTTTAATTCTTCTGCTTTTCATAGTTTCTCTTCTACTACCAAATTGCTGAAACTCATTGCTCTGAAATGAATGGCTCTAACTCTACTAAATCTCTCAGTTTCCACATCTATTGTCAGTGTAAGGCAATCAGTCTCTTGGATTCTTCCTCTAAATTTCTGAGGGAAATTTGACCCAGATTAAATGAGATGTCTGTCTCGGATTCATCTGAGATAGTAAAGCAATCTACCATATAATATCAAATTTGTATATATATCTTTTTTCAGAGTTGATACACAGTTGACAATAATATCATGCTGGTCTCAGATGTAATACTAGTTAAAAGACAAATAGTGTATTTTGGGTATTATTATTTGTGAAGTTTATTAATATAAAGCAAATATTAAAAATATAAGCTGTAACAATAAATTTAGCTAGTGAAGACACTATTTGTTGAAGAAGTGATTTTGCTGTTCTGATTTCATATTTCTAGGGAAGAATAAATAAATATAGGAGTAAAGGAACGATGAATTCCTCTCATTCTACTAGATGCGATGTGCTGTGTTCTACAAAGACTAACTGCTTATACTAAACAGCTGTGTGGCTCTAGGGGACTCATTTACTCTCATCTTTTATCCCAAATATACCATGCTCTTTTTTGCTACCTTGCTATTCATTAGTCCTTTTGAGACTATTCTTGACAATAATTATTTTCCCATAGTAGAACCCATTCATTTTTAAATTCCTGAGCTGTGGTCAACAATGAACTTCTCTACAACTCTCCCTGAAGTCTCCATTGCACACTGGATACTGAACCTCTCATCTTTTAATTACTGGCTTTATGATGATGCTCTAAGTCTATGATTATCTTCTTTGTCTAATTGTTTATTTTATCTTCAACATTATAATAAAAGCTCTATATCCCAAAACCCAGCTCCCAGATAGTTCCTCAATATTCACACAATGTTTTGGCATGTAATAAGTCCTAATTATTTTTATTCAGTGCATGAGTTACTTGTGAAACAAATAGCCTGACTGAACCCTAGCTGATCACAATAAGGAACTAAGATGGACTATGATAAGTAATATGCTGGCTGTTCCATATGCTCCAAAGAGCACAAAGAGCAAACTGATACTGTGTTAAAGGACACAGAAGAGAGGGCAGGCTCTACAAAGGAAGTCACAAATGACATCTTAAGTGGGCATGTAACAACAATTAATAAAAATGTCATTAATTTGAAAGAGGAAGGCATATAGGAGGATGTGAAGGTAGAGAAAACCAAGGGGGAATATTGGAATTATATTTTAGTATCAAAAATAAGAAGTTTGTAAAAATAAAGTATATATTTCCTCTTCCAGCCAAGAAAGAAAGAATGAAGAGAACTCAGGTGGAGTTCTATAACAGGCAGTCATGTAGTTCTGGAATCAGGCAGAGAAAATACATGAAATTCCCAGTACACTAACTATACTCCTTTACTCGCCACTCAAAAAAAAATTAAAGAAATGAAATTGAAATTTGAAGGAGGTTCTTATCAACAGTAATGCCCTGTGCTTCACCAAATACAAAGTGAAGTATCTACAAAGTAGTACTTTATTCTATAAAACACAAGTAGTAAATTTTCATTTAAAAACATCCCCAACAACTGGTGTCTAAGATCGATTCATCCCTATCATATTAATGTTCTGAATAATATGAAAAGAAAGAAGTATCCTCCAACCTTTTCCCACCTCTACCAGAAGCTCCTCCTCTCTTTTCTATTCATGTGTCCTGTACCTACAAGAGAAATGATGGTAAGATTCACACCCAGACAGGACAGATAACTGTCCACACCTACTCTGTAACCTGAGACCAGATAGAAAATACAGAAGCTGTTAGTAGGTCAGTGGATTACCAGAATCTCAGCATCACAGACTGAAATCTGAAGCGCAATTCACACACAAGTCCCTAGGGTCTACTGCACCTGATATTTCCTCATTGGTGTGGGTGGTGTCCATTACCCACAAACTCCTGGCTAGGTAGGTCAGTTCTTAACATTTGAATAGCAATGAAACCAAATTGTAATTCTAGTAAAAGAGAAATGAATCCCTTTAGCCATAGACTCTTCCACAATCTGATCTAACTTCCCTCTTCTTCAAAAGAAACAGAGAGATGGTTTCAACTCAATAAATTAGGTTTCTATGCTAGCAAATAGCTCAGAGGTTGTACTAACAATCCAATGATTCATTCATAATTTGGGTAGGAAAATACATTTGTCAATCAGAATACGCTTGGCATAAACGGAAGAATACTAGCAGCAATTGTCCCAGGCTGAAGTTATTTCATTACTGTCTTGTTCTTTTCCCAGGGTTTCAATGGTAAACATTTTCCCCCTGAAAATGGGTGAGTGGGAAGTCGGAGGCAAATGGAGTAATGCTTGAACAACTAGGCCACCATTGCCTCCGAAGACTCACAGCTGTTCTCCAGTTGAGTCTCATCATTTCCTGAAGAAATGGACTTGGACTTGATGTAGAAGAGCACTTCTGGAAGTCAGTAACATCAAATGACATGAAGTCACAACAAAAAAGCAGCAGCTGGAAGCAGTCACATGAAAAGGGGCCAATAAGAGCAGATGCCGTGCTCTTTCCGTATGTCCACCAAACTCAGGCCCAAATTCTGAAATCTAGAAGCTTTCTCTGAGAGTAAATTATGTCAAGATAGATATTTTACATATCTACACCATGCGCTAGGAGTAGTTTCATCTTTCTTTCACTATCCTACATTATTAAAACACTGGCCTTAGTTTTACAAGAGTGCCAGTGAATTTTAACAGAACACCTAGCCTATCCTTTTAAATACAACAACTTAAGAATTACATAATGATTATTTGTGGAGTCATTTTTAAAAGAAATGGCATGCTACAGTTATGAAAGACTAGCAAATAGATATTCTCTAAGTTTTCTTTGTTGATTCTATGTCTTCATTATGAAATTTTAATTATAAGGGCATGTATACTTCCATAATAATAAAACAGGATACCATTTAAGTATTAAAAGATACACTCATGTAGATTGAATCCTGTAACCACTGATGAATTCTAGCACTTTTATTAGTTTTTTAAACTCATAATTAGTATTTGTAGAGTCAACAAATGATGTTCTCTATATTCATAGAGACACACATTGCATCAATAGTCACTAGGGTCAGTGATATCCAGCCACCAATTTTTGAGGGAATAACTTTATAGCTAAGGCTTCATGACAGCTGTTTAGAGGACTTAGAATCATTTTCCAAAATGAATCTGATTCAGGATTTTTTCCAAAGGGTTTGAGTTACTGGCAAGGTGCTACTGTGTTATTCTGTTAAGTATGAAAGCTCTGTCCTTCAGCCAATTGGCATATCTACAAAATAAGATTAAACTTAAGTATGGTGCATCTTTCAGAGTCCAGGATGGCTTCCTGTCTCATACACATCAAGGAAGCCTACATTAAAATATCTCATCAAGCACTTACAATTACAATGCAATTTTCCTAACTTCATGGGAACTTTAAAAATGTCACATTAAAACTGCTTGAAAGCTTTTGATTTTATATTAAATTTACAATGTATTAACAGAACAGCTATGGATTCAAATGCAAAAGACAAATTCAAAATTATTGCTTCCACATTTAGAATATAATATTTTTACTAATACATGTTATTTACTAGTATTTGTCTTGCTTTGGTTTGTTGTTAATTGTAACAAACATCAACTTTGGCAATAGGCTCCAGGTTTGTTTTTTTTTTAATGAATCCAAGCCAAAATCAGAATTATCACTTATTTGTTTATGCTAAAGAACATTTTGGAACTGTTTTTCCAGTTTCTAGCACGAAAATATAGTATCTTATAAACACCCAAATTCTCACCAAAAAATGTCAATATACCTTAAATAATCTTTTCCATTACAATTTCCTTTGGCTCTGTGACTCAGTGACATCTACTATATCACCCTCAAACTTTTTCTGAGTTTGTTAGGATGCCTGTCATCAGTTATAGAGTTGAAATCAATGCCTACCACAGGAAGGTAATTTTTGTTAAGCATCCATTTCCCTTTCTTGAATTTCCAGAATGAATCCAAATTCTTTGCCTCAAGTGGCCCATAGCTTATTGGTGAACTATAATCAGCTAGTTGCTAACTATGGTATCTTTCCTTCCATCTCTTGCTGACCTTGATGCTCGTCCCTGTGACTCTCAAGGGACAGAGATGCCAGGCCTATGCCACCAGTCATGGCTGAGGAGCAGCTCTGTGACCCTTTCCTTTCCTTACTGCATCTATCACCCAGCCTTTCTTAAGGCTCTATTTACTTGTTAATCCAATTTCAGCCAAAGTTTCTACTGTTCTCTCCTTTCTAACCACTTCCACTGGACTCCAGAAGACCATTCTACAAATATGCTTATGTTGGTATTTATGAAACTTAAAATACAGTTATATCCTATCTCAATAAAATGGCACCACAGGTTCCAGTCTGTACTTGTTTTAACCCATATTTGGATTTCTTCACCTAGAATCTAGGCCTATCACCATAGCCAGAAAGTCCAAGACAAACTCATCAGTTTCTCTTTATGATGACTGGAACATTTCCCCGACCTCCAAAAATCACATTTTGGGTGTTTTTATCACCCAATTTCATCACTGTTTTTGCAACCCCAAAATCTACAATATTATACATTATTATAGTATTATGATCAAATGCCAGATTTGAAATTATTCAAAAGTTCTATAAAGTTTAGTAGAAAGATAAAAGATAATAAAATCAAAACAATAATCATAGCAGATTTTTATATGCTTATATAGTTTAAAGAGTTGTGGGCAGATTTGAAGTGAGAAGATCTTCAGGAACAAAAAGTTTCCATTCTCAAATGGCTTCAGTGGCTGACATCATATAATTATGCAATTTGTCTGCCTTCTTACTCTTCCCAATTAAACTCCAATAGACAATAACCTACTATAACTGAAATATGTAGGGAATAAAGAGGCTTGTAAGTATGTTTTGCCGACCTACTCCTGGGCTTAGCCTTAGCCTTCTTACTTTTTGCTAAACATTTCATGAGATTTTGTTTCTATATGTATATATATATATATATATATATATATATGTGTGTGTGTGTGTGCATGTGTGAGCGCACATGCGCGTGTGTGTATGCATGTCTTCCCCATATGGATGCATGTGAGTCCAGAGGTCAATGCCAAGTATTACCCACAATTGCTCTTCACTTTCCTTTTGAGACATGGTGTCACTGCACTTGGAGCTCAATTTTTCCACTTGACAGATCAGCCACCAAGCACCTGTCATCCTTCTGTCTCCACCTCCTTTGCACTGGGGTAACAGACACATGCTACTATTCCCAGATTTTACTTGAGTGTTAGGAATCTGAACTTAAGTCCTCATGAAAACAAAGTAAACACTTTACCTAATAAGTCATCTCTTATCCCCCACCATATGGGATTTTGGAGTAAGGAGTAGTTCAAGACAGGATTTCTCTGTGAATAATACTGGCTTGTCCTAGAATTCACTCTGCAAACCAAGCTGGGTTTGACCTCATAGACATGCACCTGCCTCTGCCTCCCAAGTGCTGGGATTTACGGCATGGGCCAACACCACCTGGCCAGTGTAGTGTTTTTAACTAAAAAATATTAATATCCATCTATTAACTCATCTTCTCTTCTTCTGCATACTTCAATGAGATTATAATAAATACTAAAGTAACAAAGGGGATATCAATTAAAAGAATGAGTAGAATAATCTCCAAACATCAACTTAGAGAAGTCTATATTGTGATTTAATAGCTGGGTATAAAAGCAAAGAGGATGGGTATGAAAAAGAACATGTCCAGCAGGACTCTGTAAATATTACAGATCAGAGACAGCAGAAGAGCAAACAGCAAGAGCATAGAGGAGCTGGAAACCAGGATTCATTGGGGGCAGGTATACAACAGGCTTCTCATGCAGATTAAACTATAGTCTAGCATCTCACATTGGTGGCAGAAAGCAAAGCCCTCTTACTTCCAACATTCACCCAAAGGCTTAGGTTCTACTCACTATGACATAAAAGCTCTAGTCCACAAGCCTCTTTCACAGAGAGTACAACATCAGCTACATGATTTCCTTAATGTTAAATATAAGAATACAGTTAATGATCTCCAGATAACAGAATGAAGACTACAGCACAAGGGGGAATGACCAAGGTAAGCAGAAGAAAGACTTGACTCTCAGAAGAGAAAGAGTATTCATGTACAGAATAGATGGTTAAACACAATTTTACTGTTTCTAGGCAAAATATATTGTAACTAAAGACAAAGGACACAGGTTTCTGCAAAGCACAAACCAGAAAATAACAGTGGCTCTTGGAAACTGCATGATTTGATGAATCAAAACATCATTTGGAAGCTTTAAAGATGGTGCAAAAGACCTCTTCAAAAAGTAAAAATAGAGTGCCAGCCTACAATCCCACAGTCAGAGAGTCTGGGAATCAGGGAGGACTGGAGATACAGTAGACTTTTGGGACATTTTTTGTACAAAACTTGCAGTGTGCAGTAGGCAGAAGAATGATCCCTCTAATGAAGTCCACATCTAGTGAATGTTATCTCAAATAGCAAACTAGATTTTGTATGTACAGTTGATACTAAGACATGTTTATTCTGGCTGATGCAGATGGACCTTGTGTAATCATAAGTTCTCTAAGAGATGAAGAAAGTGTAAAGGGAGAGAGCCAGAAGACATGTCACTCTAACAATGACCAAAATGATGAAACATTGATAGCTCTGAGGACGGAGGATGCTCACTAAATGCAACAGGTTCTAGAAAATGAGAAACACGGGAAAATGGATTCTTCCTGGAGACTGCAAGCAGAAATGACATTGCATTGACACTATGACTTTATCCTCTATTAAAAGTCTATGTTCTAGAATTACATGATAAAGGGTTTTAAATCACAAATTTGCAATGCCTTATTGCAGAAAGAAAACACACTTAAACAAAAATGAACTCTTTATGATATTCTCTTATATTAATGTGTATTGTTTTCATTTCCATTTTTATAATCAAAATTTTAAGTGTTAAGAAAAGCAGTTTTTTGAACCTGTGCTCCTTCTGTTTTGAAGGGTGAAGAAGGATCGGTACATGGGCTTTCCTTTCTTCCTAATTCACAGGGTTCCTTTCGAAGTCTTACACCTGCTCTCAATAACAGAAAATGCCATGATTTAATACCTTAGAATATTTCCAGGAATTATTTTTCTACACGTAGTTAGTGTTATGCTGCCATCGTTTATATGTGTAAAGCACACAAAATGCAAAAAGTTTCTTAGCTAGGCCAATAACAAGCATTTTTTATTTTTTAATTTTTATCACCTCTGCTGTACTATGATATAAACCACATTGGCTCTGTTACTTTAGGATATTACTGTGTTGTTATCAACAAGGTTCTTTGGATTTTAAATCTTTAATAGGACAGTCTGTATTCAATCTCCTTAGCCCCCAAAAGAACTGGGGCGTTTCTCTTTCTGCCAATTATTCATTGTCAGACAGACATCACACCATGTAGAAGGGAGAAAACAAACTGAGACTCAAAATACCTGAGTCTAAGACCTACCTGAGTAACCAGCTTTAGGAAAGTAACTTCATGAGGATATAACATGAATATTCGTTAAGAAATAAGAGGATTGGCAAGACTAGTGCTCTCCAGATCCAAGGTCTATGATGACCAAGACAAGTCTATACTCATCAAGGAGAATACCCTTAGTCACACCAAAGCTAATCCAGGACAGCTAACCAGTCACCAAATCCTGGTATCATCCATAACTCAGCAACAATGTGTTCAAGCCCTAACTTTTCTTTTTTAGAAAGATTTTTGCTTCCCTAATTTTACTCAGACATCTATGATTTCCTCAAAAACCAGACAAGAGTCAGGAAGCATCTCTAATATGATCAGGAGTCTAAGAAGGGCGTAGTCGAGTTGTTTATCCATTATAGTTTAGTATCCAGTCACTTCACCGTCTCACGTTTTTTGGAAATCCCCAGAAATGTTTCTCTATTGACTTTATTTTGCCAGTGAACTCTAATGCAGGATATCTTATTATTTAACTTGTGTTCCTTAGGCATTTTTGGATATACTGTTTTTTTAACAACACTGCAAATACATTATCAAGTTCTCATGAGATATGCTTAATGTGTTTTTCAATAAGCAGAGAAACATCTAACACTTATTTAAGCAAAAATTTTCTTTAGGACAAAAATAGTTTGAAAACTAAAGATGAAAAATATGAAAAGCTGTCACAGTCTACCCAAAAATACCCTCCAAAACTTGAATGTATTCATTCCAAAAATGGAGACAGAATCAAAATGAAAATCAAAACTTCAATGAAGTATCGCCTTTCTGTTGGCTACACCACAACTAATGGAGGTAATACAACATGACCATGGCAGAGGGAAAGAAAAGCAGTGAGCTTGTTTTTCATCTCTTACACAACAGACTTGGGTAGATTTAACATAGCATCAGATAAGGCCTTTTCCTTTCTAATGCTCTGTTCAGAAACATTTCCCAGGAATCCATCCATATTTAGCTTCTTAATTCACTTCAGATTTCAGTTTTCAAGTGACATTGTCAGTGTCTAAACTAGGCATGCCAATTGCTTATTCACCCACTTGTTTCCCAAGTGAGTACTCACTCACATTATCTACAGATCTCTTTCTTCTAACTACATAGACTCATTTCACCTGTAAACAATTTTCTTATACACCCAATTACTAATTAAGGAAATACCTAATACCAAACAAACAAAATTTGGAATTTTACCCTGTAAACATGTACTAGACTCTAGAAAAACAGGCAAGGAATGCAAATGATTTTTTTGTTCTGGAAACATGTTACAAAGTCAGTTCTCAGTAGTTTTAGAAGCAGTTGGCAATCTTACCATCAGCTGACCAGAGGTAAAGACTGGAGGATGTCTTCTCCATGCAAATGTGCCATCTTCAAAGTAGCATCCCATCCCATTATCAGCAACATCACCTTTCTACACATCCTCCAATTTTCAGGGTATGAGTAAGAACTAATTGTCTTCATTTTTCAAGTATCTGCCTCTATCAACTGTTACTTCCCCCTGAGGAAACCCTATATAGAATTACTAGGAAAAGGACTCAGGGGAGGAATATATCCTTCTCCCAAATGGAAGTCTAAAATATATAGGCTCAGTCCCTGTAAATTGCTTACATAAGTGTGTGTGTGTGTGTTTACAAATATAAATCCCAGTGCATTATATTTAGCTGAATAGAGAATAAAATGCAAAGAGGTTTCTGTAAAATAAGCCTAGTAAGCAGCCAGTCTTTTTTTTTTAGTGAGCCAAATGATCTATTTATATTTCTAAGCTGCAATTAACTCATTTAAAAGGTTGTTTAGCATGCAGGCAGTTTACCGATACATCAATTCTTTCCTTGGTATCAATTTTGTTCCATTATGTCTCTATTTTTAATGAAGTCTTGATGGATTCTTTTTGATTACCCTCTTTTCTAGAAACATGAATAATCTCGTCTGGCTGCCTGTGTCGTTTAAAGCTCCAACATGCCGTCACAACATTCTTGAAGATGTGTGTGTGTGTGTGTGTGTGTGTGTGTGTGTGTGTGTGTGTTTGTGGTGTAATTAAGTGAAAGAAAAATTATTCCAATTTTTGTATCATCTTTACAGCTTTATTCTCACTTGATATGTTAGGCAGTAACTTTGGCTGTCATAGCACTGCCAGAAACTTTGGTTAAATATTCCACTCGAAAATGACTTATTCTCAGTTCATCATCCCTTGAAAAGTTATGTTATATGTGTATTAATTTTCATCTACCTTGAACTAAAATTATAACCCTCCTCTTGATGGAAAGTATGGGCTTGGATCTAGATATAACTTCTATTCCTGGCATTGGTCTTAACTTGTAGGCTATGAACAGTTGAGCAAGCTGCCTAAACTCACTGAAATCTCTATAGACGTAACAACATTCGGCAAAAAATATCAGGGCTTCTTACTTAGGTGCTATTAACATTTTATACTACATATATTTTTGAAATAATGGTTTCAGGCCAACCTTTAATACCATACATAACTGATTATGACTTTGAACTTTTAATCCCCATGCCTTCAACCTCCTGTTCTGGGATTACAATATCTGTTTTTTGAATGTGGGTCTTAGGATAAAATGTAAGGCACTGTACAAGCTAAGGAAGTACTCTACCAAATAAGATACATCCTCAGCCCTATACCACATAATTCCTTATTGTAAATACGTTATCATTGGATATTCTCACTTGAGGGTACTACATCTTTCGATCATGAACACTAAAACCTCTCCAAATGTTAACAAATGATGACTGAGAACTAGTGTTTCATAAAACTATTGGTTGCTCTTGCCAAAGTATAATAAACAATTAAACATTGATATGCATTAAGTATAAGTCATTTTCTAGAATGTTGTGTGTGTATGTGTGTGTGATTGTGTAAATGTATTCTTGAATATGTATGTATATGGATGTGCTTGTTAGGCATTGATATCAAGCGTCTTTCTCACTGGCTCTCTGCCTCATATACTGAGGCAGTCAAGATCTATCACTGAAGCCAATGATCTCAGATTCTATTAAACTAGTTGTTCAGCTAGCTCTGGGGATCCTTGCTCTCAGCCTCATACTGTATAGCAAGAGCTTTAAACACTGAAGGGTTGGAGAGATGGCTCAGTAGTTAAAAACATTTGTCACTCTTGCAGAGGGCGCAAGCTCAATTCCCAGCACCCACATGGTAGCTCACAGCCATCTGTAATTCTGGTTCCAGTGGATCTGATGTCCCCTTCTGATTGCCATAGGCATACATGTGGTTCAAAAACATACATACATGCAAAACACATCATACACTTGAAATAAATCAAAACACCAAGCCTTATTCCCATGCTTAATCTAGTACTTCTTCACACTGTATTACCTTCCTAGTCTCTGTAATCAAATATCTGAGAGGAAAAAAGGAAAGATTCAAGGATTGAGAGGGTAGCAGTCCAGGAGAGCAGAGATGGCATAGCATCTGAAGCAGATTGGTCTGTGGTGGTGAGAGCTTGGAGCTTTCATATCACTGCTGTATTGAAGAAACAGAGAGCCATTGCAGAAAGCAAGAAAGACTTCAACCCTCAAGAAATGGCATTGTTCTTTCCCCTGCTGGGAATCAAGTGTACATAAGCCTGTGGGAAACCATTCACATGCAAACCATAAGCATAATAAAATTAATCATCCTATTAATAGATCTGGAATCACAAGAGCAAAGCACCACCATATGGTATAGAAACAAAGAACAAGAAATCACCAAGAACTCAAGAAGCAAGTCTCCAAAATACCAAAGGATCCAATTAAAAAGTGGACTACAGAACTAAATAGAGATTTCTCAATAGAGAAGTCTAAAATCGCTGAGAGGTACTTGAGAAGGTGCTCAATGTCTCTAGCTATGAGGGAAATGCAAATTAAAACAACTCTGAGATACCATCTTACTCCTGTCAGAATGACTAAAATCAAAAACACCAATGATAGTTTATGCTGGAGAGGATGTGGAGAAAGGGGAACACCCCTACACTGCTGGTGGGAGTGCCAACTCGTACAGCCACTTTGGAAATCAGTATGGAGATTCCTCAGAAAAATGGGAATTAGCCTACCACAAGACCCAGCAATTCCACTCTTAGGCATATATCCAAAAGATGCCCATTCATACAAGGACATCTGTTCCACTGTGTTCATAGCAGCATTATTTGTAATAGCCAGAACCTGGAAGTAACCTAAATGTCCATCAACTGAAGAGTGGATAGAGAAAATGTGGTACATTTACACAATGGAATACTATTCAGCAGAAAACAATGGAATCTTGAAATTTGCAGGCAAATGGATGGCACTAGAGGAAACCATTCTGAGTGAGGTAACCCAGTCACAAAAAGACAAACATGGTATGTACTCACTCATATATGGATTTTAGATATGGATCAGGGGAGTACCATCCTACAATCCCACTGCCAGAGAGTCTTGGAAACAGAACCTTCAACCAATGACTGATGGTAGCAGAGGCAGACAGCCACAGCTAAACACTGAGATGAACCCAAGGAACCCAGTGACAGAGAGGGAGGACTTATGAGCATAGGGGTCAAGACTGGGCTTTTTTTTAACCCCCAGAAACAGCTGACCTGACAAAGGTTAACTCTTGAATCCCAGGCATCAGCCTGGGAATCCAGCATGGGACTGATCCAGACCCCTTGAATGTGGGTGTCAGGGAGGAGGCCTAGGCAATCTATGGGGCCTTGGGTAGTAGATCAGTATCCCTGGCATACAAATGGACTTTGGGTGCCCATCCCACAATGACAGATGCACTCTCAGCCTGGACTCTTGGGATAGGATCTAGGCCCTGCCCTGGATGAAATGACAGACTATGGACACCCCCACAGAAGGCCTCACCCTCCCTGGGGAAAGGAGTGGGGATTGGGGGAGGGCATGCGGACTTGGTGGGAGGGCATGGGAGAGGAGGGGAGGGAAAGGGAGAGGGACCTCAGATTGGCATGTGAAGCAACCTTGTTTAAATTAAATTAAAATTAATTTAAATTTAAAAAATAAACCTGTCAAAAATAAAAAAGAAGAAAACACTCAGATTATCTATTAAAGCATGATAATCAATGTACAGCATAATTGCAACCAAATTCCTCTATATAGAATCTGGAGAAACAAGGTTTAGCCATGAGTTTCATCTTAGTTGCCTGGGTAACTTTGAACAACCTTTAAAGCTCCTTGAATTGAATTCCTTCTGTGTTTATTCTTTTCTACTTTGTAATTTTTGGTTGACTCAATTGCATTTTCATGGTGACGGGGACAGCACGGCATAAAAATAACTGAACTTTTCATTGAATTAATGAAGTCCCATGTATAATGTTTTTCTTAAAACTGATGGTATGTTTAATAAATAAAGGCTAACTGTTTTCCTGTAATAAAAGAAAAGAAAAAAAAGAATCACCAAGAACAACAAAAAAGCCTTAATTATGTAAAAGCTGTAGTCATTATTTAAGAGGCATGTAATTTAGTGTTAATTTGATTGCAATTGTAAGCATTTATTTATGTTTATTTTAGGACAGGTAAAACCACAATAACTCAAGCCATACATTACTTCAGCAAGTATCAGTTTCAACACTGATTGGCATTTTATCTTTTGGTTTCATGAAAAGGCAGCCATGTACACTTGAAACTAAATGCAAGACTGGTTTCTAGTGACTGAATGAAAAGTCAGTGCTGACTGAGTTCATCAACCTGGAACAGACTTCCCACAGTCTAATCAGTTATTCTGAATCTGTCAGAGCCCAGAACAATTTGGAAAAAAATGTTTCCTGGTGTTACACAAACCCTGTTGCACAAGGACACATAATTACATAGAAACTCACCTCAGGGTGCACGTCATTTCTTCCAAGAAAATAGGTTCTAGAGAAACACTATCTGTGCTTGCTTAAGACCCTAAGGGTCATTTGGGCTATTATTCAACTCTAGTCTGGTTGTGGGAGCTTGTAGAAGAAGCCTCTGTCTAATAAGGGTCATTTAGATTACTAAGCCACCTCTCGTCTTGGTTGTATGAGCTTAATGTGGCCTGCCCCAACAGATAACACAGATCACCAGCCCATTTATCACTCCCAATTTTCTGTTTTCTGGGTAGCAGAACAGGTTTTTTACCTTTCCCACTAGAAAGTCAATCTTGTGTAGTTAACATTTCTGCTTTCTCTGGAGATTGGTGGGTGAAAAGGCCTTAGTGCTATGCTTCCAACAGTTGATGATGTAGAAAAGGTTCAGCATAGTTAGACAGATCTGAGTTAAAAACCACAGTTCTGTCATTGGTTGATCCAGGAACTTAGGAAAGTTTACCATCACTTGGATTTTGTTTTCTCACCTGCCTGTTAAGGAATGACAATAAAAATGTCAGTGGGTGATGTTTTATGAGTGTCTGATTTCTCACCAAGGGTGGAGATGTAAACAGAAGAAACAGAATGCAGCCATTGACCAGTTGCATTGGTAAGAGTTACTGTCTATCTACCTGCTATGAGCCACTCATCAATCTGAAAGTATGGTTCTTTTAATGTTGAAAAGCAAACAACAACAAAGCTAAGACAGATTTTAAAAACTGTGAAAATGGTACACAGCTAATCAAATTCCCACTTTAAGCAACCACCAGAGTTCTGGCCCACTTCACATAATCAGAGGCTGATGAAACTAGAGCTATGAGGCAGTCCTCTGGCTTGTGATGATGGCTTTTCTTGTTTTCTTCCTCCCTCCCTCCCTCCCTCCCTCCCTCCTCTCTCTCTCTCTCTCTCTCTCTCTCTCTCTCTCTCTCTCTCTCTCTCTCTCTCTCTCTCTCTTCTTTCCCCCTTTTCTTGAAACAGCATCACAGCATCTCCCTATATAGCCCAGACTGGCAGTTGAGCTCACCATCTTTCTGCCTGAGATATACATATTCTGTGATTTCATGTCTACCGTTAGACATGGATTTAAACTGCCCTCACTATTAAATTGTTGCATTAAGAAAGAGAAAATACAGAGGCAAAATAATTTCATATACCAAGCTCTAGAGACATAGTCTTCTGAATATTGAAACTTAGCTTCTGCTATTTCCTTCCTGGGTGACTGCTCTGACACTTACCTCCACAATAAGGGCTGACAATAGAATTGTGAAACATTTATCTAATTATTCTCTATCAATAAAAATTTGGGGGTCAGATATCGGGATAAAAACATGAATGATCAGAGAAGTGACAGAGAAGCAACTAGTGATCTCCTCTCTCCTTCCTCCATTCAAAAGGGTCAACAATCTTCATAAAGGGTCAACAATCTTCATAAAGCCTCTGCAACTACTTCCTGTATCTCTCTGTATGTCCGTGGTCCTCCAAAACATCTATGTCTGACTTTGGTCAGCCACTTGCTAGCTCAGACCTCTAATTCAAAGTAAATATTAGTGTCAGTCTCAGGAGTGCCAGAGTGCAATCAAAATATCACCCAACAGAATTGCTTCAGCTACTGCTAACAGACTTCCTTCAACATTGAGCATCTGAACACAGTCCAAGAACACAGTCCTGCAAGGGGAGTTCCTGGTGCCTGTGAGAAAACTCCAAAAAACAAGACAAGAGTCTTATGCCATAATCTTCTTCAAAATATGAAATTATTCTTAAAGTGTGTTTGCGTGCTCCACTCAGGTATAGCTGATAGGAGTGAATTTGAGTTATTCATTACAATTGATTATTGTTATTTGTTTATGTTGCCTCTATGGGAAAACATGTTTTTGCCATGTGCAGCCATCTTTATGAATATATTCAGCTTGAACTCATGAGAATTTTGACATTTAGTAGCTCTCAGGGTATAAATATTCTGATACTCTGAAGAAAGTTAGCTAGTGAATGAGATTTTAGTATGCCTTATTTTTAGACTCTACTCTCCCAGGTTCTCATTGTCAACTAGAAGAATAAACAATTGAGCTGATATTAAATGGGCTATCTATCACATTAATATTATGAAATCTTTTCCTCACTTCTCCTATTCCTTTTCTTTTTCTTCCTTCCTGTCAACATATATAACACCATTTATCCTTCCCAACAAAGCATGTGTCTATTTAAGACTTTCCCTGGACTGGAATTCAGCTGACATCATATAACAACAGGAAATAGAAGAATTTTGACTTACAAATCACAACACTATATTTTTCTCTTTCCATTCTTCAGTTGAGGGTCATCTTGGTTACTTCCAGGTTCTGGCTATTACAAATAATGCTGCTTGGAACAGACATCCTTGTGGCACAAGTGTGCATGCTTTGGGTATATGCCCAAAAGTGGAATTGCTGGCTCTTGAGGCAGATTGATTCTCATTTTCCTAAGAAGCCTCCATACTGATATCCAAAGTTGTTACACAAGTTTGCATTCCGACCAACAATGGAGGATTGCTCCCTATTCCACATCCTCTCCAGCATAATCTTTCATTAGTGTTTTTGATTTTAGCCATTCTGTCAGGTGTAAGATGGTATCTCAGAGTTGTTTTGATTTGCAGCCCCTTGATGGCTAACATATGAAGTACTACTCAGCGGCAAAAAACAATGACATCTTGAAATTCGAAGGCAGATGGATGGAACTAGAGGAAACTATCCTGAGTGAGATAACCCTGACACAGAAAGACAAACATGGTATTACTCACTCATATATGGATATTAGACATAGAGCAAAGGATTACCAGCCTACAATCCACACCACAGAGAAGCTAAGAATCAAGGAGGACCCTTAGAGAGACATACATGGTACCCCAAAGAATGGGAAAGGGACAAGACCTCCTGAGTAAATTGGGAACATGGGAGAGGAAGGAAGGGAGAAGGGGAGGAGAATATGAGGCATCAGGAATGTCCAGTTAGGGAAAAGACAGAGAAGGAGAGCAAGGAAAGAGATACCTTTATAGAAGGAGCCATTATGTGGTTAACAAGAAACCTGGCACTAGGGAAATGTCCAGGAATCCATAAGGATGACCCCAACTAAGAATCTGAGCAAAAGTGATGAGGGTACCTTAAATGCCCTTCCCCTATAATGAGATTGATGACTACCTTAAATGCCATCATAGAGCCTTCATCTAATAGGTTATGGAAGCAGAAGCAGAGATTCACAGCCAAGCACTGAGTTGTTGAACTCCTGGCATCCAGTTGCAGAGAGGGAGGAGTGATGAGTAAAGGGGTCAAGACCATGCTGGAGAAACCCACAGAAACAGCTGACCTGAGCAAGTGGGAGCTCATGAACTCCATTCTGACATCTGGGGAACCTGCATAAGACTGAACCAGGCTGCCTGAACATGGGTGTCAGTTGTGGTGCTTGGGCAGTCTATGGGGTCACTGGCAGTGGAACCAGTATTTATCCCTAGTACATGAACTAGCTTTTTGAAGCCCATTTCCTACAGAGGTATACTTTCTCAGCCTAGATGCAGGGGGGAGGGCCTTGATCCTTCAGCAAATGATGTATCAGACTTTGATGATTACCTCATAGGAAGCCTCATCCTCTCTGAGGAGTGCATGGAGGGGGTGAAATGAAGGAGATGCTGAGGGGAGTGGGAGGACTGGAGGGAAAGGAAACTGGGATTGGTATGTAACATAAGATTATTTTAATTTAAATAAAAATTAAAATAAATCAAATTTATCAGAAAAACAATTTCCAACACTATGGTGACTAAGTCATCTTTTTAATTTTTATTTTTACTTTTGAGACTATAATAGATCGCATCATTTCCCCTTTCCTCCCTCCAAACTCTCCCATGTACTCTTTATCTTTCAAATTCATGGCCTCCTTTTTTGTTAATTGTTGTTACAAACGTGTGTGTGTGTATGTGTGCCTACATGTTCCTAAATATGTAAATACAACCAGGTTAGCCTGTCTAATGTTACTTGTATGTAAATTTCAGGACTATCTGTTATTGGATAACCAGTTGATATGCTCCTCCCTAGGAGAGACAATTTCTCTAGCTCTCAGCATTCCTCAGTCTCCTGTAGTTCTTTGTGTGGAGCTGAAGCCCCCTGAGCTTTTCCTTCTTCCATGTTAGCTTTTTAACATGGAGTATTACAGTGAAAGACATATTGAAGTGTAAATAAACTGATGAGAAATAATGAAGAGCAAAAGCATCAATGGAAGGACATTACTCCAACAGAATAAAGAAGCCAGGAAAATGGATAGGGACCACGGGTAGAGAGGTAGAGAAGGATCTCTGGAGAGGAAGATGATAAGACACAGATTCTATGAAGGGGAACGTGGTGGGGTGGGCTTCAACTAAATATTAAAATGGGAGGGTCATATACAGAGGATGGGAGGAAGGAGAGATAACTAACACTAAGGACATTTGACAAAGCCATAGGGAATCGAATAAGCTTACATAAAAGATATGCACACACACACACACACAGTTTAAATATGATTATATCACATGGGATAATAACAAAGGCGCCACCCAAAGATCTATAGACTCATAGACTCTAGTGTAATACATAGAAAATCTCCCTTCCAAGTGTTGGCCAGATAGTTCAAAAGACTACCCAATACAGGCTATCTCCTTTCTCTTGGTTGTCTCCCAGAACTTGGAGGTAAGTCCCTTTTGTTGAAGACACTGCACATTTCAGACACAGAACTTGAACGAATCTAGCTGAATCTGACATAGAAGCCTCCTCCCTGAGAACTAGTCCTCATGATATCTGACATTTCTGGGCAAATCTCCGAGGGAGAAAGGCAAACAAATGTCCCACCCTGCTGTAAAAAGCTTATGAAATGCAAAGACCAGCCTGGCAAGAAATTCCCAATGGTGCAATAATAGTAGTTTTATAGTTGGGAGTAACCAACAGCTGTGTAATTAGACGTAAGACTTGCTTAATAGGTGAGAATTTATGACCAATACTAGAAGACAAGCCAGGTACATGTGACTGGAGGAGTCATAGACCCTAGAGGAGAGCCTACTATAGCCATTTTCATCAGCTAATATAATCCCTAACTTTATTGTAAACATTTACCCTTGTACACACAGATAAGGGCAGCTTCCACACCTCTTCAGAATTCCTTCATTTGTAGAAGAAAATGTATAGAACAACTAATCATTGGTGTCCAATCCCAAATGGTAATTCTACAAGCCCTCACCTAAGATTCAAGGAAAGTAATTGAAGGGGGAATGGAAAAATTGTAAGAGCCAGAGAACTTGGATGTCTGATGGAGACAATGCCAGGGAAGTTACACCGCTGAAATCATAACAATGTGGTTACCTAAATAAGACCTGCATAATGACTCCACCAGTTGACAGGCAAAAGTAGAAAGAGGAAATACCACAAAGACCCACCATTAGCTATTAATGCATGGCTGTTGTGAGAGGGAGAAACAGTTTTCTCGATAGCCAAACCCAAAGGCATTTACAATCCCAAGTGGTCAGCCCTGAGTAACTGTACATGTGACCAACACTAAATGGACTCAGTAGGTTACATATCTCTGTGTGTATGAATGTAAGTAAATGTGGTATGAGGTGTGTGTGTGTGTGTGTGTGTCTGTAATAATAATAATGATGAAGTCATTAATTTGACAGAGATTTGAGACAAGACATGGGAGGAGTTGCAGTGTTAAGAGAGAGAGAGAAGTCATGTTTCCTGCTTTAGAGGGGGTGGGACCTGGCAGAATGGAGCCTGTAAATGAAGGGGACCAAAGTCTCATGCAATAGCCAACTTTATTCAGAGCATCAGACAATTCACACTCTAAGAGTTAAGAAAGATCACCTGAGTAAAGTATGCAATCACAAGGGCAAGCTGTATGTGGCAGACGCATTATTCCACTGAGGCATATTAACAGATAACAGTAGATAGCTGTAACGAATAGTCAGAAGGAAACTCACTGCTATCTGCTATATCTGGGAAGATTATGAAAGTATTATGCAAGAACAAATCCATTCTTTTGAAGAAAATGATGTCACAAGACTCTTTGTCTTCGTTTCTTGGGAGTTTTCTTCCAAGCACTCAGAAATCTCACGCAAGTCCGTTCCTGAACCATGTTCTGACAGAGTAAAAATGATATAAATACAATGGTTATTCATGAAATTCTCAAAATAATAAAAGACTTAAAATAAATTTAGAAATGAAAATAAAATGGCATATGAGAAAAAAGCTCTAGTGAAGCTGTTGCGTACGAATGCAGAAGGCCAAGCCTGTGCTCTGTGAACAGGTAAATGAAAGACATGAAATGAAAAATGATTGATTTGTGTCTTAAAACTGTTGTGTTGACACAGTCTGTGAAAGACACAGAGGAAAACAGCTGCCATGGCACTAGGTATATGAATCTGATTTTGCATTGTTAATAGTCATGAGAGTTGTCATTTAATGACAGTTCTATGCAAAGCACTTTCCATGCAGTAGCAGAAGTTGCTAGCTCCAACAGGCTAGGAGAGGAAGTGCGATTTCCAAAATGTGGTCTCAAGAAAAAGAAAGAAAGAAAAAGACACAATTGACCTTAGTCCTATACTCTAAAGTGTAAGTAGTATGCTATAGCAAACCCAGATAAGACATGAATTCCAGAAACTAAATGCTCCCAGATTGGTCCTACAAAGTTTCCCTAGACTTTTAGGGAACCTCAGGCCAAACTAGGATTCCTGATTTCAATGTGAAGAATTTCAGGACTAGTCAGCATATTGAAACAAAGTTGATGGTTTTATTAAACACTTTAATATAGGCTTAAACCTATATTAAAGACACTTACCTCAGAATAAGGTAAGGCCCAACCTAGTGGATATGTGTCTCATAAAATGTGTAGCAATTAAGAAATACCCCCTCCCTCCCTCCCTCTATCTATCTATATATATATCTCACTCTTTTTTAATTTTTTTATTTTTATTTTAAATAGCTTGTTTTACATGTCAATCCCAGTTCCCTTTCCCTCCCCTCCTCCCGCACCCCCCATGCCCCCTCCAGCCTCTCACCCTATTGCCAATTCCTTCCACATAGGTGATATCTAGAGTCTGTCATTTCACTCAGGATAGGGTCCCGGCACTCCCCTAAGAGTCCAGGTTGAAAGAGCATCCCTCTTTGTGCTATGGGCACACGATGACTGTTTGTATTCCAGGGATAAACACTGATCCACTGCTCAGGGCCCCATAGGTTTCCCAGGCCTTCTCACTGACACTCACATTCAGGGGTTCTGGATCAGCCCCATGCTGGCCTCCCCGCTGTCGATCTGGGGTCCAAGAGCTCTCCCCTGTTCAGATCAGCTGTCTCTGCTGGTTTTGCCAGCCCATTCTTTGCCAATTTGCTCATCACTCCTCTCTCTCTGTCACTGGGTTCCTTGGGTTCAGTTCAATGCTTAACTGTGGGTGTTTGCCTCTGCTTCCATCAGTCACTGGATGAAGGCTCCCAGATGGTTACAGACATCAAGTTCATTATCAGGAATGGGCATTCGAGGTGATCCTCCACTATTGCTTAGCTTGCCAATTGGTGTCATCCCCTTTAGATCACTAGAGGTCACACTGGTGCCTGATCTGTCTTCTAACCTATGATTCCCTCATCCCCCTATTTTACCCCCCCCACTCAACCTTCCTGTTTCCCCATGACCTACTCTCTCTTCGTCTTCTCCCCCTCTCTTCTTCCCAGCTCCCACTACCCACACCACTCGCCATGTTCCCCATCTGTTCAGAGGATCTAGCCTCATTCCTCTTGTCTTGGGTACTATGCATAACTTTTAGGGCTTTTGCTGTTTCCCAGACTCTCTATCAGTGGAAGTGCAGACTGGCACTATCCTGATCCATGTCTAAAATCCATATATGAGTGAGTACATACCATGTTTGTCTTTTTGTGACTGGGTTACCTCACGCAGGATGGTTTCTTCCAGTGCTATCCATTTACCTGCGAATTTCAAGATTCCAATGTTTTTTCTGCTGAGTAATACTCCATTGTGTAAATGTACCACATTTTCTCTATCCACTCTTCAGTTGAGGGGCATCTAGGTTGCTTCCAGGTTCTGGCTATTACAAATAATGCTGCTATGAACATAGTGGAGCAGATGCCCTTGTTGTATGAATTTGCCTCATTTGGATATATGCCTAAGAGTGGAATTGCTGGGTCTTGTGGTAGATTAATTCCCATTTTCCTGAGGAATCTCCATACTGCTTTCCAAAGTGGCTGTATGAGTTGGCACTCCCACCAGCAGTGGAGGAGTGGTCCCCTCTCTCCACATCCTCTCCAGCATAAATTGTCTTCATTGTTTTTGGTTTTAGCCATTCTGACAGGAATAAGATGGTATCTCAGAGTTGTTTTGATTTGCATTTCCCAGATGGCTAAGGATGTTGAGCACTTTCTTAAGTGTCTCTTGGCCATTTTAGCCTCCTCTATTGAGAATTCTCTATTTAGTTCTGTACTCCACCTTTTAATTGTATCCTTTGGTGTTTTGGAGACTTGCTTCTTGAGTTCTTTGTAAATTTTAGAGATTAGCCCTCAGTCAGATGTGGGGTTAGTGGATATCTTTTCCCATTCTGTGGACTGCCTTTTTGTCTTGTTGACTGCGTCCTTTGCTATCTCATTCTTGATAAGAAATTGTGCAAGGTAAATTCCAAAGATGCCTGGAATAAAATACAATCCAATAAGGGAAAAACCAAAATCAATATGGTTGCATGGTGGATTTAGCACACTTCCTACTCCCCCACTAAATGAGGTTTTTATTGAGATTCCTAGAAAACTGCAGGCTTGTAGCTCCTAAGGAGAAAGGACTTAAGCAGTTGTTAACTGTGCTGGGATTCTCTAGCTGGAGTTCTTGATTCTGTATTTCTCAGAAGCCTCAACTGGGTGTCATGGTAAGCTACTTTTCTCTCTATTGTCATGCCCACAAAATTTTGTCAGCTTTCCTCTCCTAGTGTCTGGTTTGTGGAGATACGAGTCTGGCAACCAGGAGGAAATACTATCCATAGTCATCTATCTAACCCTCTGCTAAACTATCCGCAGAAATCAATGATGTTGGGATGCAGTCTGATGCACCCGGCCATAGGATGGCTAGACTCTAAGAAAGCAACTGTCTTAGTTAGGTTTTTATTGCCGTGAAGGAACACCATAACCAGGCAATTCTATAAAGAAAACAGTTCATTGAGGAGGCTCTCTTAGAGTTTCAGAGGTTCAGTCCATTATCATCATGGCAGGGGGCATGGGAGCATGCAGGCCGATGTGGTGCCAAAGCTGAGGGTCCTTACATCTTGACTTAGAAGCAACAGGAAGTAGACTGACTGTGATACTGAGAAGCAACAGGAAGTAGACTGACTGTGATACTGAGAAGCAACAGGAAGTAGACTGACTGTGATACTGAGAAGCAACAGGAAGTAGACTGACTGTGATACTGAGAAGCAACAGGAAGTAGACTGACTGTGACACTGAGAGAAGCTTGAGAAAAGAGACCTCAAAGGCCGCCCTCACAATGACACACTTTCTCTAACAAGGCCACACCTCCTAATACTGCCACTCACTTTGGGGGCCATTATCTTTTAAAACCACCTCACCATCTAACCCTCTGCTAGCCCCAAAGCAATCCTTCACATTTGAAACACCAGTCTGAGTTTTCCTAATTTATTATTAAAATAAGAAAAACTCTACAGTTTTACTTTTGAATGGGGAGCATATTCAAGTGAAATGCCTTCTTCTTTCTAACCTGAATTTGTCCTTATCCTGTACAGGCTTCTTTCACAGGGTTCCTTATTTTGTTACCTTGAAATTACTCTGGCAATTTTTCTTTTGCAGGCTAAATCTAATCTCAGATCTATAGCCCTTTTATTTCCAGCTCCTTACATTATTATTCTCACCGTAAATCTTTGAACTTGTAAAACTTCCTCTCAAACTTTTACCTGAGTCCATTCATAGTTGCAAATTTAGCAGTGTACGTGCCTTGAGAAAGAGTTGCTCGGAGCATCACCTTTATCCCAAGCAAGGATTCATGATTTAGCTCACCCATTGCATTTCTGCAGATTTAAATACATGGTGAGTTAAGAGGTTCTTTCTGTTTTCAAGAGACAAAGAAAGTTTTGTGCTATTGCTCAAAAGCCAGATGAATAGCATGAAAACAAAGAGTTTCTCAATTACAATCTGTCCTTTATGGGTTTGGAATTTGTGTTTGGTTTTCCATAATCCACCAAAATTCATCTGTGGACAGGAGGTCATGGGAAAGAGGGGAAAGAGTGGTGGTTTCTAGTTTTTGCTTTTAAAAGGACAGTCCTAGAAAACTAGCAAACAGGCATGGGCACACCAACCCAAGAAATGAGTTCAGAGCAAGAAATTGCTTCGGGTTAAGGTTGAAGAGAACAAACGTAAGGAATACAACTGGCTGTCACAAGCACTCAAAAAGAAAAAAGAAATCTGGGGTCCAAAGAGCTTAGATTCAAGAGATTGGAGCCACTGAAAATCTAGAAGGTATATCAGGACATGCTCATTTCTTCCCAGATAGTCTGGAAAAATGTTCCAAGAAAAGGAAATGCCTTTTGAAAGGCAGGTCACTCAGAGAGACTGGTTTATTTTTGGTGAACACGTTGCAATTCTTTAAAAAGAAAAGGAAAGATAATGGGATATTGAGTTCATCAATATTATAAACTAATTAGAAGAAAGAAAAACAAAAAGAAGTATCTTTACATGCTAATAAATAATGTAAGTGATCCATAAATCAATTGGAAATGATGTTTTATTTGTTTGGTAGAGTGGCAGGGTCATGAAGTTAAGATTCAAAAGCAACACACACAAAGAACAATTTTCTGTAACAAATAGGAACTACTCCCAGTATGTTATAAAAGATTGTTGGTTCATTGGAAAGGAATAGATGCAAATACTTCCCAGAGTATGAGAAGGAAATAGCTCTCTGTAAGATACAATGTCCCATCTCATCCTACCACTTCACTCCTAAAACAATAATTGGAGATTAAAACTATAGTGAAAGATTGTGTTTCATAGTATCATATTCATAAATATGAAAAAGTCTAAGGAACTGCCATTGGAAAGGTGTACTGAAGCAGGTCACTTCAGAATTGCTGATGAGAATGCAAGTAGGTACAAGCAATACGCTATGAGGACAACTTTCAAGTATATACACCCTTTTACCTAACAGTCTTGACATTTACCCTGAAGATATATTTCCATACAGGTGAGTGATTTATGTTCAAGGATTTCTAATTGTAACTTTTTTTTACTATGCCAAAAGATTCAAAACTATGTAAGTCTTCATTAGTAGGAGCCTATTTGGACAAATAATAATTCATACAAATGGTGCAATACCGGTTTTTAAGCAAAGGTGAGGTCTTTATGTTCATATCTGGGATGATTTCTACATAAATTAAGTGAAACAAGGTACAAATAAACTTGTACATGAAATTGGAAGAGGTGGGATTATGTATAGGACTAAATTGGAGATAATAATTCTAAGAATAACAATGCTAATACAAATAATATTGTCAGAAGGGACAGATTGTAGATGAGAGACATATCAGAGGCAGATTTGGAACTAATGGAATAATGAACGTGGAAGCATTTTGTCAACTATAAATAATATAAATAATATAAAAAATAAGCTGGATCCACATAGAAGAAGTATTAACGAGTCTTGGATCCTTGACATGAAGTATATGGTTTTTAGGCTGACATTTTTACTGAAACTCAATATTGAAGTCCCAAAACTCATGAATGCCACATAAATTCTAACCTGCTCATTTGCCAATTATTCTGATTCTGTAGTGTTTAATCATAAACCCAAAAAGGAACAAAATTTGTGTCGCATAATGGATTAGTTAACTGTCTTAGTGCCATGACCAAATATTTGAAACAGACTAACTTAAAGGAAGTAAGATTTATTTTGGTTCCCAGTTTAAAGGAATACAATCCACCATCATAGGGAAGGTGTCCACCACAGTAGGGAAGGGGTGGGGATTGGGGGTTTCCTCACACATGGGCAGATCTGGATGCAGAGAAACAAAATACTGTTGCTTCATTGGCTTCCTATTTGTATTTTGTTCAGGAACAAAGCCCATAGGATGCAGTCAGTCACATTCAGGGTGGGTCTTCTTTCTTCATGCAAATCCATCTAGAAACAACTTCACAGACACACCCAAAGGTGTGGCTACTTAATCCCCTAGGTACTTCTTAATCCAACAAGGTTAATCAAATTACCTACCATACCATCATGCATATTCTTCACAGGCAGGTGTGTGTAACGCAAAGCATACATTTAATTTATTAGCAGAATCGTGATCTCAGAGAACTCTACTGTGTGGATCTATTCACAAATAAAAGAATTTCTTAAACATTTATCCCAATCATAAGAAAATGTTTATATGCAAATTTTCATGCTTTACATTTACCTGCCCATACACATACTCAAATGAGGATTCATTTTGATCAGCAGTGTCTGGATCACTTCGATGAATAGAATTCTATTATAAAGTCCAGACTTAGTGAGAAAGACTCCACACTGTGCTTGCCACAAACGTGGTTAGGAAGAAAGGAGCAAGCGTCCAGTTCTGCTTATATATGCATTACATAAACACACACACACACACACACACACACACACACACGTTTCCTTTCCCTCCTTCCTTTCTATGGGACTCACAGTTTTCTTACACAAAATCATGTGTAGGAGTAAGGTTTCTATATGAAAGGTGTATTCCTGGTCTGAGAAGGAAAGACGTACTTTTTCCCCTAGAGGACAGTGTGAAGAAATGAAAGTCCATCTGCAGCCTGATTATTAAAGTAAAATGTGGAGGGTAAAAAAAATATATGAGATATTTTTCATGTCAATATTATATTGTATTTACATATGAAAGAAATCCAAGAACTATCCTATCAGCAGCTCATTTAAATTAATATGAGCTTCCAAAGATGACATCCTATGTTTATACTTGTGATTCAAATGAGGCCCCAATATGGCTCTCTCTTTTGAAAAGTCCAGAGTAGCATAAAAGGAGCAAGTGGGAGCTTTGGTGGCACATGCCTTTAATCCCAGCACTTGGGAGGCAGAGGCAGGCCGATCTCTGTGAGTTTGAGGCCAGCCCAGTCTACAGAGCGAGTTCCAGGACAGCCTCCAAAACAATACAGAGAAACTCTGCCTCAAAAAAAAAACAAAAACATAAAAAATTTAAAAAGGAGCAAGTGGGGAACTCACAAAAGTGACGCATCAACAACTTTAGGCAAATGGAGCAAGTCAGGCGGGTCAGGGCAAGGTGAATATGTTGTAGAGAACGGATTAGAGTTTCCGAAGCAGGAGAAATCCAAAAAAAGGGTTGTGAAAATAGAAGAAGTGAACATGGGAAAGTGGGTCATCTTCTGAATGTCACTGTCAAGCTAAAGCCCTTGCATTTTGCCATAAAGTCAACCTTCAGAGTAGACGAGACACAGTTGTGCAAGAGAGCACAGATGTTCAGTTTGTCAGTTCAGCTCTATCGGAAGGAACAAGTAGATCTTTACTCATCCCCACAGACTCCCTATTCATCTCCATAGCAGAAGTGACAAGAGACAAGGGACCAAATAAAGATGAACATCAGCCAGTCCATATCCTGGCTTACTGTGTATATCAGGGAAGTTGGCTGTTGGGTTCTTATTTATGTGGAGAAGACCTGGCAATCCTCATGTGCTGGCATCAAATCAGATCTCTCCAGCTCTCCACGCCTACAGCACTATACATATCAGCAGCCAAAATGTATCATCTTGTTTTCAATGATTAAAAATGAACACTTCAGCTTAAACTACAATCCTAGTGAGAAAGAGATCCATGCTGGACCCAGATTCACCTTCAGCTCAGAGCAGAACTTTACTTAAATGAAGTTAAATGATTTTTAAAGCAACAACAGAGTTAGGGTCCCTGAAAGTACTCGTTGCTTCTGCCCACCCCAGGGAAGAGAGAGGCTTTCTCCGGACTTCTTTTATTCACATTCTGGCCAGAATGCCGCAGACCACACAAGTGTCTTCCATCCTCACCATGACATATCATCATCTGTTTCAGAAAAGAAGCATGTTACCGGATTTGGGTGGACTCCGTTGTAAGATAATGTCTGATTCTTGGATTCGATTTCAAAGAGAATGCTTTTACAGGCTGTTTTCAGTCTCTAGAAGCGTTCACCCCCACCACTCTCTCTTCATCTGCAATCCATCAAAATCTACATTCCCCACTCTGCCCTATTCCTAGCAAAAATGTGAGTTTTTAAATTGCTTTACAATGGTCAGACTCATTGTTTTCTTACATGTAATATATTTGCATGGCTTTTCCTATGCAATCTTTCTTTGGTCATTTACTCCAGTGAATGTTCAAAGGACAGAAGGGAAATTTCTCCTGGCCATAACGTTCTACTTTCCCACAAGCCCAGCAAATGACTGTGGACCAAAATCATTGATGCCATGAGCACAATCAAACCTCTTTTCAATTATTAACTCAGGTCTTTGTTTAGTCACAGCAGCAGAAATGTATAGAACAAAACATTGTAAAGATGCATAGATTAGTAGTTATGAGTTAATAATTAAGACAGAGCTAGGCAATATGAAGCCTAAGCCATCGGCCAAACAGTTTACAACTAATATAAGGCCCAGTGTATTTATTTGGGCCTAAACAGTGACATCCCCAATCAATACATAGTCATTTACAAAATTGTAAATAAATCCTAAATGTGTAATGAAAATACTCGAAATGACTATAAAGACTGTTGATTAAAATGAACTGAGTGTTAATTAATGGAAGTAATGTGGGAGGGGTGATGAGTTGTTACATTATTACCCCACAGAGGAACAAGAAACAGAGCTGGTAACTTTTTAAATTGAATCTGCAAACCACAGCTTATTCAGGGTGGCTTGAATATGAAGTACAGGACAGCACAAATGAGTTTTGTCTGCTTGGAAGTGGCTCACAACTTTATTTAGCTTATTGGCTATAAGGTGTTTATGAATGACTTATTTTGACATTGGGTTCCAGAGAGAAGGAAGTATGAAATATATAAATGGTAAATATTCAGTAAGTAGTGTCATTTAATGCATGGTGTGGTTTGTCTTTGATAAATTTCTGTTAGCAGGTAAATCGTTTATTGACTTAGGAAAAGAAGTGTTGTTCAAAATTGTATGCTTCCCTAGAAACTTACAGTGGATAAGCTGGGAGGGCCAAGTGGTCCTAGCAACTCAAGGCCAGGGGCTGACAGACATAGATTTGGAAAAAGAAAGATGCTAATCTGGATAGTATAGCACTCAAGAAGAAGCTGATTAAGGAACTTCTCCCAGAGCACTTTCCTACCTTTAAAAACAAAATCAAAAGTGCTTTCTGAGTAGATAGAAACCTACCGTGAGAGCTGAGCAAATAACTTCAGCTGAGACAGCATCTCGTAGGGAGGAAAGGATGCTCTAAAAACTTCCCAAAACAGGAGAAAAGGCTGGAAATTGACACTGACAATAGAAAGACATAAGAAGCTCATAGAGGAAGCGTGAGACCAGAGAAACTGAGGCAATACATGTATCAGTGTGACTCTGCACTAAGCATGACATTAGAAGGAGGTGTAGGAGTCAGTGAAACGGTTCAGTGGGGAAAGGCACTTGCTGCCACGCCTGAGGACCTGGGTGCAATCTCGGGGATATACATGGCTTCCTCAAGCTATCCTCTGCCCACAAGCTGTCGCTTTGGCTGTGAGGTCCTCTTAAGCAGCATAGCTGATGTTGTTTCATACAGTGAATCACCATTGACTGCTGGGCTTTGACTCAGACAGAGCTTGAGGCCTTCCTTCTCCGAGAGTTACAAAAAAAGAAAAGAGCCACATACTTTTGCCTCTGTGGCCTGATGTCTCACAACAACAACCTCTGATCGCAGTTCCTCTCCATTTCCCTTTAATCTATGGTTTTGTCAATGAACTGTCCGCCACTACCAAACCAGTAGATTAACATCCCCTTACAACATAAACTAACACATCAGTCTCAAGTCAGCTGTCCCAGTCCAATACAAACTAACTAGGAAACCAGTAACATAAGCTGAGAAGAGGGTTCAGTGGGTAAAACACAGGAATTTTAGGACTGAGGACCAAACTTCTGATCCCCAAACCTGTATTACAAGCCTGTAGGACTTGTCAACCCTCTTGTAATTAATAAGCAATGCTGGACAGCTAGCTAGACTGGCTGAATCAGTTAACGCTGTATTCAAGTAAGAGGTCATGTCTCAATAAATAAAGTAAGTGCAACTGTGAGAAACTCCTGGCATCAACCTCTGCCACCACACGTGCCTAAACACATGAATATGCATACACACACAATATACATGCAAAAATTAAGTAAATAAATAGAATTTAAACGGAGAAAAAAAAGCAATAATTGGTAGGTTCAATGCAAAAAGAGTTCAGTGTAGTCCCAGAGGAACTCAGAAACCTTAAGGGCTGAGAGGACACCTCTTTGTCCTTGAAGGGACCTAAAGAGTCACCACTGACTCAGTGTCTTTTTAAGATTGCCAGAACTGTTTAAAAACAAATTTCCAACAAGTTTAACTTCTGTAGATCTTAATTGGGTTTTGTAGCAATTTGAGATTTGGAAACTGTCCAGACCAAAAATGGTATAGAATCCTGTCCCACCACATGGCCATGTTATATTTATAGCCAGAGAAAAGGGGAAGTGACATAGAGAAAATGGAAATGGGCTACAGGGACAGGGAGGATGGTTACTGCTTGGGTCTCTTCGATTTGAGCATGGTTTGAACAAATGGCCACTTGTGATGAGCTAAGAACTGCCTACTTGTTACAAAAGTGGGTTACAGTTCACCACATACACCTTTAGGGCAAGCTTAAAAATATGTTCAATGGCAGCTTTTGAGCAACCTTGACTAACCCCAACCAGCCTTTATGTCACCAACACCACCTTTTGGTAGGCCTTACACGTTGGGTCATGGTTTTTTAGGGCTCTCTTTCCATTTGGGGACACTCCCAGCAAAATTCATATCCCACATCATTAATGAACTTACTTGGTCCCAGCTCTGAGCAGTAATAGTTTAATAGTGGGATTTGTAAGACTGCTCCAAGGGAACAAGGCGTAGGTGGAAACAACAGCTAAAGCCACTGCTGGGCACCAGGTTTCTCCAGGTTATTGTTATTGTTGTTATTGTTGTTGGTGGTGATGGTAGCGGTAATAGTGGCGGTAGTAGTAGTAGTATTAGTAGTAGTAGTTGTTGTTTTAGTAGTGGCTTAAAGCAGATAGAACTTTCTTTTGGGACTCTACTTGCTTCCTAAAATTTTCAGTTTGATTATGCACTACTGGGCATGTGTGACTCTATTTTAATTCTGATCTGTTGGATCCCAGTGCAGAAACATAGTCTAAAGCATTGTCTCCCATAATTTGTTGGACATTGCCTTCCCTTTTGGATAGACTCAAGATGAAGACTTAACACTGCTCTCAGCTCCTCTCCTTTAGAGTTTCCAATCTAAAATGTCACTCACAGGTGTATAGTTTCTCATAATACTGCATGTCTTTGATATTAGCTTTTTGGGGAAAAAATTAGTCAATGGCTTAACTTTAGGTAAGCAATCCAAAATCAGTCAGTGTAGAAAGGGTAAAAAGTTAAAGCCAAAATAGAAAAAATTTCATTCCATTTCTAGCTTTGAGTTTTTATCTTTACAGTCAGAGAGATCACCCGAGGGCTGCATGCAGACACTAACGCTGATTTTGAGTATATGGTAAATGAGAGAAACACTGTTATAACGGTGATCAAATCTAATACTGAGAGTTTGGACTATGTTCCTTACCCATGGTCCCCTAGTGAACTAAAATTGAATAAATTGAAGAATGGGCCAAACAACTTTATTTAACTAAATATACTATGTTATTTTGCAACTTTACTCCTAATATAGATACCTAATATATTTATCAATGTAAAGTGGCAGAAGCCACTGCTTTTTGGTCCAGACAAGATTGCAGGCTATATAAAACAGAACTTATTAATCCCTTCCCACCTGAGGAATTATTTTGTGACCCAGGGTATACAAGTATATAAAGTAGGTATAGAAATCAGGTATCTAGTGACAGTGAATCAATGGAAAATTTGTTTGAAAATAATTTCTGGAATAAATATAATTATTAAAGAAGAAATCATACTTGTGAAAATATTCTCATTTATTTTATGTAAAAAGTTAAAACTTGGGTGAATATTTGCTACTGTAAGACATTGAGTTTCTTCACATTTTTCATAATTGATTGATATTTTGATTTTATAGTCATCAATAATGGAACCCATAAATACATAGCACAACATGCAAAAGTGAGTGTATAGACATTTCAGAAGTATTTTAAAATTCTATCCTAATTTCAAATCCAAACTAATTTAATGATTCCTTTTTCTTTCTTTTATGGAACTCGAACCAGCAGTTCAAACACCAACTTTAAAATCAAAAGTTCTAACATATCACAGTCCAAAGGCATAGCAATTACATGCTAAGTAATTACATGGGGGCAGGAAAATATCGAAAGCCCTCATTTTCCATAACTAAGCATAATAACACCCTGAATGTACAGAAAAACAAACTGTTACCAATAACATCCAAAGACTCCAGGATGTCACGGCATTTCAGGTAGCATTTGTTGATCTTATGTGACATGGTGACAAGCACAGTGTCAAGAGCATGTTATGTCTCCAGAACAAAGGCTGCAGAGCTGTTGTGATGTTGTGATACAACATGGGAAAGCATTGCCAGAAATAACTTGGATTCATTTCACGTCTGAGCTTGAATTTATTTTTGGCTGTGGCATGTTTCAGAAACCTTTCACTGTTGACATTCTGTGCCCCATCCCCATGCAGTTAGATAATCCCAGATGGGTCATGACTTAAAAGCTTGATCTAAAGCAGGGAGTGACAGTTGGCTCATTGTCTGCAGAAGCTACTGATGCTGAAATTCTACAGCTAAGGCAGCAACTGCCAAGAAGAGCAAGCCATCGGCCAAGTACAGGGAGCAAGTGAAAAGGTCTCATCTGATAGAGTCTCGGCTGTGTGGCTTTAGGACAAGCTGCTCACACCATGAACCCAGAAATGTCACATCCCAAGCTACAGAATGAAATGTCTTTGATGACCATATAAATAACAACTGAGATTTTTCTTGAAGTAAATATACTTGTGTATAGAATGCAATTAAAAATGGGGATGTTAGTTTCATAGTAAATAAGGGGTATTTCCAAAGATATTGAGATATGGAGATATTGAAGTCAGAAATGTGTAGGATCACAAGAACTATTTCAAAAAGGGTATTTTGCAAGGGTGGTACCAGTCTGAAGGCAAACAGACAGTTGTTGGGCAGATGTCCTTGCATAAGTATTATTTGTTATGGTTACATTGCCCTTTGTACCAGGATATGATTCTTGAATAAAATAAATATAATAAAAAGACTTTTGTGAGCCCTTTCTTGATGACTTGGCAGCTTTTATATTCCTTTGATATGGCTGACACAAGTTGCTTCATTTTCATATTTCAATGCAAACAGCCTTTGCATTGTTTAGCGAATCAGTCATTTTCTTGAACTCTGTGGAGCCTATGCACCTGTCTTGATATTGAAGCTGCCCAGCTTTGGTCTGTATGGCTTCAGAAATAGAGCAGTTTGTCCTACTTATACTTAGAAAGATGAAAGGAATGAATTAGAGAGGACCAGAAGAGGTTCAGAATCCTGTTCAGTGTGGCCCGTAAAACTAAACAAAAACAAAAAAACAAAAAACACTCATCAAAACCACAATCTAATGAACTATGGATAACTTAAAAATTTTTTAAATGTTTCTCTAATCCTAGAAAAATCTTAAAACAGTTAGGAACATCTCAGGTAAAGAAAAACCTGTGAAAGGAGCCAGGAATTTAACTCAATAGCAGAACATTCATTAATCATGAACAAAGACCTGGGTGTGAGCCAGAGCCCAAAAAAGGCAAGCAACAGTAACCATAAACAACAAACAGAAACACATACTTCTTCCCTGTTAGTCCTTCTAGTGTTCTTGAATTCTTTCTCTCCATTAGAGTTTGCAGAAATTCTTACCCATTCTAGTTTACCACAAACCTACACCTGTTATGGTTCTTACATTCTTTTCATAAGCCTCCTTTAAGACACCATGGTTTGTGATAATAATGTTTCCAAAACTTCCAGAAAAGCATTAAAATAAAGGAATTTAACTGTAGAGAAGACTTAACACAGTCATAGTTAAAGATCAGTGAGCATTTTCTTTATTTCTATGGCACATATAATTTAACAGCCAGAGTTATGATGAGTAGTATTATGCCAATATACCTTAATCTTCTAGGAATCTCATGAAAATTTTGGTCCCTAAATTAATAACATATCTATACAAATATGACTGAAGATAAAATTCCAATATAATATTTCATTTGGTAATCTTTACTATGTAAAAAATAAAATAATATATATCTTTTGGACTTCCTTGAACTCTCTGAAGTTCTAAATTTAAAGTTCAGAAGGATTTCAATTTAGAAGGTTTATCAAGTCTATAAAAGTAATATCACAGACTATGAAATAAAACCCAATATTTAAGACGAAATCCCAGATAAGTCATAAAGTTGGAAAACCATCTCTTTTAATGAGACAGGTAAGTTTTCCTATGTAAGAAAGCATAAGAGCATAAAACACACAAAAAATAGATAAAACACAGAAAGAAGTTCTATAGACCAACTACTCAGAAATGTGTTGTTTTTTGGTTTTTTGTTTGTTTGTTTGTTTGTTTGTTTTTTATGAAAGGAACTGAGAAGTATTAAGACCAAATCAATTATTTTCCAGGAAAATGTTAGCCTCATTTCAACACAGGATAAAACTCTATGTATCATCTGACATCCATTATCAAGACTCAATTTTTACAGTCACAACATAAATAATTTGTAGGAATCATTCCCTACAGGTTGCTCAAAGGGCTTCACAGCCTTCAGCTGCCATCCATTGATGTCCTTCTCAGTCACATGAGAGCATGTGATTTTTTCTACTTCAGAGCAAAACCTCATTTTAGTTCCCACAACAAAAACAAAAAAAGAATATCCTGATATTCATAAGCTTCTATAAAACATGCTTTGTTTCTCTTACATGACAGTTCCTCTGTTTTTCATTTCATTACTATTCACTGATAACAATTTCAACCCTAAGCAATTGTGCCCTAACATTGTGTGTACAACATTTCTAGACATAAAGTTTTTAATAATAACTTTAACACTTATTAACAGATCTAAATGTATTTACCTTCCCAATATCATATTCAGAATCTGAAGCAGGTAAAACTTATGATTGAGGATTATTGTTTTAGTGCTTTTAACTAATTTCTTTTCTTTAATATTCTAAGTTACCGAAAAGGATTTGTAAACTTCAAGTGCTCAATATCATTGCCTATGTATTTATATTTAATTATTTTGCTTACTTTTTAGCAATTACCTTGAATTGCTAATGAAAAGCAAAACTAGTTATTATAAATTATATTTTTTAAAGCAGAATAAAATTTTTATTTTCACTAGACCTCTGAGATGTCTTAAGATGATCTTCCCAAAGATCCTTCCAGATTCACTGGGTCTCAGCACCCACAGGGGACCTAGTACAAGGAACATGGCTCATCTTGTTCCTTGACTTTAGTACCAGTTGTGGCTCTCAGGGCAGAACACAAAGGACAGTATCCAAATAAAAGGAAATGTTTTATTAAATCAATAATGACATGGATAATAAAAATGGAACCATGAGACTGGGATGAGGCTCAGCGGTCATGTTTTCCCAATATGTTTGAGTTCCTGAGTTCAATCCCCAGCACAGAAGAAAAAGAGGAATGAGGAGGAAGAGGAAAGAAGATAGGAAGGAAGGAAGGAAGGAAGGAAGGAAGGAAGGAAGGAAGGAAGGAAGGAAAGAAACCAAAGTCAGGAGGCTTGGCAGAACTCACACACTTGTGTAGTTGGCTGAGACTCAGGTACGTGTTACAAGAGTAACTTACAAAACATGTATAGGTCAGATGATGTCACAATTCACTGTGGATAGGGAGCCTATAGTTATAGAGAGAGTTAGCTGTAAGCCAAATATCCTTCAGCGTATTTTAGCATATTCGACTTCCTTTGGACTTTCTTCAACTGTTTGTTCTTGAAGCACTCTCCTTTGGATCTCCCAAAGTGCAATGAAACCCTGCATGGTAATCTGAAAGATGACAATAGCCTTGAAACCTGTGGCCATTGGGCAGCAAATCACCAGAGATCACAGCCTCTGAAGTATCAAGGCCTTCTATTTATTCTCATTTTGCTTTTTGGTCACATTGACTAATCTAGTTATAGGGTTTGCATAATTTTATAGTCAAGCTGACCAGTCCCAACTATTATACTTGCACAGACATGCTTACTCAGATACTTTCTTAACCCTTAAATTCAAAGAAGCCAGTACCAGCTACCAAAGAGCAATACATTGAAGCATTCATTATTATTATCATTATTAGTGTTATTATTAAATTTTCTTCCATCATGTAATATATCTCAAGGACAGTTTCCCCTCCCTCTACTCCTCTCAGCTCCCCACCACTGCCCCCTACCGCATATCTACTTCTCCTCCATCTTCCATCAGAAAAGAGCAGGCCTTCAAGAGACAACAATCAAACATGGCAAAACAAAATACGTTCAGACAAGGCAAACGCCTTCTCACACTGAAGCTGGACAAGGCAACCAAAAGTAGGAAAAGAGTCCCAAGAGCAGGCAAAAACAGTCAGAGACATATTCTCCCACTGTAAGGAGCCCATAAAAAACAGCAAGTCAATAGCTGCAACACATCACATGCTCAGAGGACCTGGTTCAGACCCATGCAGACCTGCGCTCTGCTTTAGTCTCTGTGAGTCAACATGCGCCCTGCTTATTTGATTTAGTGGGCTATGTTCTCCTGGTGTCCTCCATCCTCTCTGACTCCTACAGTCTTTCCTCTTCCTCTTCCACAGGATTCCCCAAGCTGAGGGGACCCAAAGGAGATCTCCAATTTAGACTCTCTCTCCCTGTCTCTGTCTCTGTCTCTCTCTCTCTCTGTCTCTCTCTCTCTCTCTCTCTCTCTCTCTGTCTCTCTCCATCTCTCTCTGTGTCTCTGTCTTTGTCTCTCTCTGTCTCTCTCTCTGTCTCTCTCTCTCTCTCTCTCTCTCTCTCTCTCTCTCTCTCTCTCTCTCTCTCTCTCTCTCTCTCGTCTGGCCATGGGTCTATGCACTAATTCCCATCTGCTGCCGGAGAAAGCCTCTCTAACTGCAACTGGACAAGGCACTGACCTGTGAGTATAGCAGAATAGCATTAGGAATCATTTCATTAATTTTTTTAGACCAGTTGTGTTTGATTCTTTCCCAGGTTTCTGGGATATCCAGTCTCTGGCATGAATGCCTTTTCAAGGAGTTGAGCCCCTTAAAGTGTTCTTTGAGCAGCTGTCCCTGCACCCAAGCAATTTCAAGCTGATGTTATTTCATTGTAGCTTTCTGATTCTTCCATTGCATTCCCTTCATAAACATGTCACCATCTCCAAGAACATGTTGAGTTTACAATTTTATTTGGCAGCTTTGTCTCCTGGCATGAAGAAAGGCTGAAACACCACACACACACACACACACACACACACACACACACACACACACACACACACACACATGCATGCACGCAGGCACGCACGCACGTACGTACGTGCTTTGAAGCATTTTACATTCATAGAGACACTGATGTGCGGATTTTAATTATAAAATTGTCATGGGTCATTAAATTCATTCTGTGGTTTCAAAATAAGAAGAAATGTTTTTGCAAATATAGCAATGAGATGTTTAAAACAACTAAACAAGAAAATAAAGCAGAAACAGAAGTTGCCATCATCGCTGTGGTGGTCGAAGTTTCACACTGGGGGACTGCTCCCCAGTGTACGCGGATTACAGGGTGATGGAATGGTGAGGGGAGAGCATCTCATCAGAAGGTCCTCGGCTCTTCCCAGGGGCTTTCCTTAAAGGAGTAATCATTATAAGAAAGCCTGACCCATCAGTCCCTCCGGCTTCATGTCTCACTGTAGGATCTCTTCCGCATACACTTCTACCATTGTTATGTTCCCGGTCATAAGACATTGACAGAGACCAGCAAAATCCAGTGCACAGGTCTTGAACCTCAAGACCCGTGAGTTACATAAACTTCTTTTCTTTAAAACTACCCAGTCTCCAGTGAAACAAGTATTTATCCCTAGTGCACAAATGGATTTTGGGAGCCCATTCCCTATGGAGGGATACTCCCTCAGCCTGGATACATGGGGGAGGGCCTAGGCCCAGTACCAGATGATGTGACAGACTTTGGTGATCCCCATGGGAGGCCTCAACCTTCCTGGGACATGGATGGAGAGTTGGTGGGAGGCATGGGAGGACAAGAGGGAGAAGGAACTAGGATTGGTATATAAAATAATATTGTTTTTAATTTAAATTTAAAAAAAGAAAATAAAGTAGAATAAAATTGCCCAGTCTTGTATTACAGGGAATAATACTCTGAGCTGATTATTCAAAACTTATTTTTTTAAGGAGACACTGAATTAAAAGAGCTAAAAGCAGTATACTTTTAATTTTCTTGTACTTTCTCCCATGCATATTGGCTTCTTTTTTCAGTTTTAAAGTGAGTATGTTCTAAGGTATCACAATAGAGACCACAATGAAAATATGAAAGAAACATGTGCATCTGCTTTTGGGTGTGTTGTATCACTTTAAGGAAAATGGGAAAGTTTCAGAGAGAGGCTGAGAATAATGAGATTTTTCAGAATTCTCACTCACTTGTCAGAATGCCACACTACTGGACGATAGTGAGCTCCCAGCTTTTTACTATATACTTTTCATTTAAAAATTAGCATAAACTATATGTACATATATGCATGTAAAGTTTACATATACCTTATTATACTGATACTCTACTGAATACAAATAGCATACAAAACGAGATTATTTTTATATGGTAGAAACAAAATATTAGAATGAGAATTGCTGTCACATGACAGTAATCTCAGCATTTAGAAGGCTGACCCAGGATTACGAGGTCAAAGTCAGACCCTGTCTCTAAAACATATGCACTCTTAGATGTTCAGGTTTTTATTACAAAAGACTTCCCTACATATTTTGCACGTTCTCTTTGCAGTCTTTGGAAATGCTAGAAGAGAAGACATACACCTCTGAAGTTTAATTTACTATTTTAAAACAATCTAAGTTTAACCTACCACACCTGAATGGGTGGAGATATATTGTTGTTGGGATGGAGTTCTTTCTCTTGACTGGATAGCAATGGTGATGTTAAGGAGAGATTGTTTGGAGGTACAATGACAAGGGGGAGCTCTTAGACCCAAGTCTAATAGCTGAGAGGCCAACATGGGACTGATCCAGACCTCCTGAATGTGGTGTCAGTGAGGAGGCCTTGGCAATATCTGGGGCCTTGGGTAGTAGAGCAGTGTTTACCATTGTGTAGGAAGCCCATTCCACATGGAGGGATGCTCTCTTGGCCTACGCCCTCCCCTGATGAAGTGACAGACTCTGGAGATCCCCCACGGAGGGCCTCACCCTCCATGGGGAATGGTGTGGGGTTGGGGGCCTGACAGAGGGGCAGGGAGGAGGGGAGGGAGAGGGAGCTGGGATCAACTTGTGAAGCATGCATGTTTCTAATTTAAATAAAAAATATATTGAAAAAAGTAAGTCAAAAGCAATTTTACCTTTGTATGTAGTACTAGGCAATCATAGTATTTATCATTAATATTTATCATAAGTATAACAGACTCACAACACTTCAGTCTTTTTGTTTGCTTTTGTTGTTGCTGTTGCTTTTGCTGTGTTTTGCTTGTTTCTGTTTTTCTTTTCAGTGGAGGGGTTCTCACTATGTAGTCCCAGTTGGCATGAACTTCTTCAGCTTCCTGGGTGCTTGGATGGCATGTACCATCATGCCTGGCAGGTTCTTTTCTAGCCTTCCAACCAGATTATCCATCTTTTAAAGAGAAAGTGCTTCTTAAGGCACTTTTCCTCTCCCTCTGGGTGTTCAGGAATTTGGGTACCTAGTAGTTCTGTTCCAGGCCCACAGCAGCCTTGAGTCTCCTGCCTCAGGCTTTTGTCCTTATTGTGATTTCAAAGTCAGCAGAAGAAACAACTCGCTAGCCATGCTGGGAGAAAATGCCTTCCTTTAGCTATGGACAAGGGCTGATTGTCATCGCTAGAGCAGTATTTGTTCTCATCTGGCTCTCTTAGCTAACTCACAGGCATGGTGGCTGTCACAGACAGTAGCTTAAATGGTTGAAATGAGCAGCAGGAAAGGACAAGAACAGGATTGCTTCCCAAGCAAACGACCTACCAGAGGGTGCGTGTTCTCCAGACGAAAAACAGTTCCATGAAGTGTTTTATCCAGGAAAGACCTGAACTCCTGACGGAACAAAATTACTTTCTGCTTAGACATGAAATGGGAGAGGGGGTCGTTAATGCAATAATTTACTTCAAAGATCCCTCCCTACCCGAGAGAAGACAGAGAGGGGACAGAGTAGGAGGAGAGAAGAGGGAGAGCAGCCAGGGAGGGGGATGAGGGAGGGTAGGAGTTCAGAAGGAAGAAGCAGGAAGGGAGGGTCAGAAAAATAAAATCAGAAAAAGAAAATGGTTGGCTCTCTATTTCACTATGTATTTCTGAGATGACCTCGTTCTTTTAGAAGAAAAACCCAACCCTGGTCTGTCTGTGCCTGTGGCACCAAGCACACTGTTGAGGGGACCTCCATCCTGCTGTAGCCAGAGAGCACAACTCAGCAGCACTGACCTTAAGTCTTCTTCTTCTTCTTCTTCTTCTTCTTCTTCTTCTTCTTCTTCTTCTTCTTCTTCTTCTTCTTCTTCTTCTTCTTCTTCTTCTTTATTTTTATTTTATTTTATTTTACTCTTATTCTGCTGGGTTTGAACCTGAGTAATTGAGGCAAAGAGGATCCAGCCTGGGGGCAGCATTCAGATGCAGGCTGCTGGGAGCTGGCAGGCTTGGAGTCTCCTGTTAACACGCTGTGACCAGGACGCAGCTGGCTTTGCATAAGGACATTAAATATACAGCACCACAGTTTGGTCCTGGGCCCGGCCTCCGACTGGTGGCACCTGGCCATTTGTCTCCGCCAGCCAAGGCCTGGCCCTGGTTTCCACGATACCGGGAATGCCTCAGAGTTCGCCTTCACACCTGTTAGGGGGTTCTCCACTCCCGCCACCAACCCAGCTGGAGCCCCCTTGCAGCATTCGCCGGGGGCGTGCAGAGATGGCCTGGGCGGACCTGGATGCGCGCAGGGCCTTTCGGAACCGACCCCTGTAAACCCTGGCACGGAAGGCTGGGCGGGGCGGGGGCCCTGGGAGGCGGGAGAGGTCGAGCAGGGCGGAGAGGGGTATGGGAAGGGCCGGGGGAAGGGCCTTCTCCGCTCGCGTAACGCTGCCGGAGCCTGCGGCAGAGGCGGCGGGGCTGAGCCCTGGAGGGGATGGGGCTGCCACCAACCTCGGATCTCTTCTCCGCAGCACCGGCGGCGTCGCCTCCCCTTGGCTGGCCGTGCCACTCCTTAGGCCGCGCACGGTGATCGCGGGAACGGGAGGGCAGCACCTCGCCCTGGACTGGAAAGAAGGGCGCGGTAGGGTCACAACAGGGTGACTTTTAGTGTCCCCGGCGACCCGCGAGTCCCCCAAGCGCCAGGAGACCTTGATCCGGACCGAGCTACCTGCGCGCCCCCGGGGAACGATCGGCGGCCGGGAAGAAGGTGCGGAGCTCGGCCGCTCGGCCCCGGGAGCCCGAGTAGCCCATGGCGGGCAGCGATGTGACTTGTGAGGGGCCATCGCGGAGGGGCGGCGCGACCCAGAGCCCCGGGGCTCCCGGCGGGTTGGGCAGCGAGGCAGCGACGAGCTGCCCCGAGCCGCTGTCCGCTGCTGAAGCTCCGGCCGAGCGCGGCGCACTGCCCGCCTGGATGCGCCTCTACTTCTACGGGATGCACGGCATCACCCTGGACGTGCTGGTGTCCTCCGCCAGGCGCTTCGCCCGCAGCCTGGATCTGCGGATGCTGGGCTTCTCGTCCCCCTACCGCTGCCTCTTGCACTCGCTCACCCACTTCGCCCTGGAGCAGCTCTACAAGCAGCGGCCACGCTGCCCCAGCGCCTTCCTTTTCAACTTCCTGCTCTACCCCTGGGCACACGTGGGGCTGCAGACCCTGGCGGGCCAGGCGCTGCTGCTCGGCCTCGGTGGCGGGCCGGGGGGCGCAGTGGCGCCGGGGGCGCTCGACCTAGCGCTGCAGTACGTCCTGGCGCTCTACCACGGCCAAGTGTTCCTGAAGCGCTTCCTGCGTCTGCGGTACCCGCGGCAGCGTCAGCAGCAAACCAGGGACACGCTACCGGCAGCCCCGGACGCCCCAGTCCTTTTAGAGGCTGGTGGACGGCGACAAGGACCCTGCGGCCCCAGGGGCAAAGAAGGAGTCCCTAGCCAGGGACTGCCAGACCTCTTCCGCTTCCTTTTCTTCGGAATGCATGGTTTCTTAGATGAGATCTTCTTCACCTTCTTCTTCAATGTTCTGGGGCAGGGGGACGGGACCAGCAGTGGGCACACGTCGCTCTGGTCCTTCTTCATGTACGGCAGTTGTAGTTTTGTGGTGGAAAAACTCTACTTTCACCTGCACTACAGACGCGGCTGGGGCACCTGGAAGCGGGTGCCCATCTATGTGATCTTTATCTATGCTTGGGAGTTGTCCTGGGGTCTGGGACTTCGCATGTGTGGGGCCTGTTCTTGGGACTATTCTCACTATCCCCTCAATTTCATGGGCCTCATCACTTTGATGTATTTGCCTGGTTGGCTATTCCTTAGTGTGTACCAAGACCTACTTTCCAACGTGTTGTGGCGGGTGCAGTATGTCCCAACGAACTAAGACTGGGGGGGGGGCGGGGGGAGGAAAGAAAGAACCTGACAAATGGATGCAATTTATTTTTACACATTTAAAACGAAGTGGTTTTGTTTTCAGCCTTTTTAATTTTTATACACTTTACTAAACTCTTCCAATTTGTTTTACTTGACGTTTTAGTTTTTCCAGACCTCTTGGAAACTATCTGCAAAGTTGAATAGTTTGAAATGTTACTCAAAACTAACTCAAAATATTTAACTCATCAATAACTTAAACCTTTTCGAGGTCAAACCACTAAACCACTGTACCTTAACTGTACTATATCAGAAACCGGTAATACTCAACTGAACCTCGAAGAGCAAGAACTACTTATTTTTCTTTTCTTCTATGAAAGTTTTCAGATCGGAGAACAGTGATTTTTATAAGTTCCTGACTTAATGAGCTGTTTACTTTCCTTTGAATGCAATTTCATTTTACGTTCTTGCCATTTTTTTCAATGGCAGCTGAAACTCCATGTCTTGTGTGTACATTAGAAACGCCAGTTCACGCTCTTAAAGTGCCTCTGTCTAGTTTGTATACACGTGAGAGGAAGCTGGCAAGTGTGAAACGTCCCAGGAACATGTTTTGACACGAGGAGTCTTTTTTGTCAACTCCAGCAGGTGGCACTGTATTAAGACATTTGGTCATCATCTTGGAAACGATTGCTTTCCAGAGTTGACTAGCCTTAAACACTATTTGTGTTAACGTTAACCAGAACTTGTGTTATCCACACCTTAGTAACTGTGCAATAACTTAAATGTTTACTCCATATGTCCCAGGATCTAGTGAAACTTTATCACCTTCAATGGTGTTCTAAGTCTAAGGAACCCTTTTCTACATAGAGCTTCAAATATAGAAACAGTACCTTGGAATAAATTGAATCTGAATTCTCCCTCCAAGTACATTAGGCCTAATTGTTTTCTCTATTTACGGATGTGTTTTCACCATATTTCTCTCACTTCCCTTTTCTTTTCTTTTCTTTTTTTCTTTCAGGCTCAGAATCTGGGGTCAGGCCCGATGTAGTAATGCACCATATAAATGCATGGTAGCTTTTTGACAGCTTATGATTAATTAATGTCTAAAAGCTCCAAAGTTAAATGAGATGATGGAAGCCATTCTAAGAAATTATATCTAATTGATTAATAATGTACTCTGAGGGTGGTTGCTGGTTTATTGTATTTAGAAGTGAGAGTAGAATGGAGTGTGGCTCGGCCAACGATGACTAATAACCTCTCAGCTTAAAAGAAGAGTAGGAAAACTTAGAATGCGTATTAATGAGTTTGAATGGTCCAATTGCCTGTGCTGTAAAAGGGCGATGTTTTCTATTTCAAAAAAAAGTTTGCTAGGAGAATAGAAAAGAATGTGTAGTTAGACTTGATGTCTGTCACAATCCTAGTAACACTATCCATGCATCCATCCTCCATCACCTGGAGTTGTGAGCTAAATTATAAATAATGTCATATAGTCAGCTCCACTGTAACATGGATGTGGACAAACTAATTATTTGCATCACTAAAGGCTTGGAAGGAAGCTCTATGTTTGCCAAAGGTTTCTCTTAAGTTCTTGGTGACATTCTGTAACAGCTCAAAGGCTCCCGAACTGTGCTTGAGGGGAAAATATGTAAGCAAAGATAGAAAAGCTAGAAAGATGCAAGACAAGGTGCCTGTAATGTATCTGTGACACATGCACGGGACTCTGAGTTAATTGTGGCACCACCACACAGCTGACATTCCTGTGAATGTCCAGTCAGCTCTGTGGCTTCTGAAATGCTTCATAAATTGTCGCCACTCACCTCCAGTATATGATGTATCAGAGCCATGGAGGAGCCTAATCTCCAGTTTCAAAGTCCTGGAACAAATACCATTTCATTCTCCTTTTAATACTATCCTCATTAAGGGAATAGAGTAAGGTTTTTCACTCATTAGACTTATCCAACAAATAGTTACCCAGCCTCCAGGAATTAGTAGGCACTACCCAGAACTGTGTATACATGGTATGAACCCATAGACAAATCTGTGTCCTTACAGAGCTGGAAATTGACTGTTTTGATTCTATGAAACTGTACTCTGCTTGCTTGCTTAGTTGTTTCTTCAAGGTCATTGTTTCAGTAATAGATGATGAGCAGCAGGAGCTATAACTATCATCAGTCCTGTCCCTAGCACGTAACAGCCCATCATTCCAAAAAAATAAAATAAAATAACCAGTCTCCCTGTTAATTCTACAAAGTGCTAGCTGTGTATACAGGAAGTGATTAGCCTGGCTGGTAATTCAGGGCTTCTCGATTTGCGTTTGCCCCACTTCTTAAAGGAGGCATTTTGCTGTGATCTTTGACCCTTCAGGATAAAAGAACCACCAAATCATTTAACTTTGTTATTAGTAGTAGTTTAGGGGCAGAAATTCTAAGACAGTATGGTAGTTAATATTTTAAGTAGCATTTTCTCTCTGACAAAACTTCTCTAAAGTGTTTATGTATATTTATTATACAGATAACAAATTAAGAACACATTCTTACATACTATGCCTTAAGTGAATATACATTCAGTATATATTTTAAGTGTGTATTTATATATGTGCATATATTTGCTTAACTTGCAACAACCCTTGCTTTTCTAGATGAAGACAATAAAACTAAAGCCCAAATGAATTCAATAACTACCGGAGTTATACAGCTTTTGAGCGTTTATATTTGAGTTGGTGGATACAGGACTCCAGGCTGTTCTTAAAAGCAGCTTGATTATGCCTCAGTCTACTGGACTCCATGGTAGGAATATTGTCTGGACTGTTCTTCACTCGACTGTTAGAGATGCACAGACATAGCGAATGAATATAAGCAGGATATATAACTGACAATCAGCCTTCTTTTACTCCGTAGATAATGCCTTTATATTTAAGCAGTGCTCTGAAAGGAAGTTCTTCCTATAGACTCCTATAAGATAATTTTGCAACAAAAAATGTAAGAATAATAGGCTAATATGCAAGGTATATCATTATCACAAGCTATGAATGTGCAGATACATTAATCACCACTATACACTAAACATTATATTTAGAGCAGGTGTTGTTGTGAGGACTAACCAGCCCCAAAGAAAGAAAGTTTGTAGCCCAGTGTGCTGGCACACAACTGTAATCCTAATACTAAAGATGCTGAGGCAGGAGGATTGCAAATTTGAAGTCACCCTAGAGCACATAATGATATCTTGTTTTAAAAAAAATAACACTGTTCTTACAAAGACATGTATTCTGAGTTCTACTGAAGAAAAGATGTTCTTGTAGAAAAGCCTAAAAGTAGCAAGTGTGCTTAACATATGCAATGCTGAGATTTCTTTTTAGAAGTACTTGAAATCTTAAGTGAGTTCTATTGATTTCTGTGAATCTAAAGAGGAGTATAAGCTCTTGAATTTTCATGTGAACAATGAATACAGAAGTCCAAATATCGAAGAAAAACTGCCAATAAAGTTGCTAACATTGTGTTAGTTCAAACATTTCCATCATTTGGTGTTCTTGATTATTTCTGTTCCGTTAATTGACAGTTCATACTGCAACCAAGCAACATACTAAGTATAGGAAGATAAGGGTTTTTTTCTTTTTGTTCTTTCAGAAAAACTGTTAATTGGATAGTCCCAACACATATTTAAAAAACAATTTTTTATTGTTTTGAAATAGGCTGTCAGTTTGGCAGACCTGGTTCTGTTTAGGAAGGATGTTGAAGAAATTTGGTGGACAACTTTGACTTCCATTTTGAAGGAGGTTCATAAAGCATCTATATATCTGAACACAGGCTGTATTCATGACACACTTAGTGGTAAGCCATGGTACCAAAATATCTGACACTGTAATAAAGCCAGTGTTTAGGTATGTTAAAAAGCATTACAACTCTACCATTTCAATTAATTTTGAAAACACTAACTCTAACAGTGCTTACTAGAGCTAAGTCCTTTACCAAAGGGAATTTAAAAAAAACAAGGACAACCGAAGAAACATTGTCTATCATCCCCTTATCTCTCTCCTTCAAACACATAAACACCTATTTTGTCATGCCATAAGACAGTAAAGGATGCTTTCGGTTGTGTTCTCAGGACCTTTTGTTTTCCCTACTCAGAGTTGGTGGCAGAGGAAGGAACAAAAGTAGCAATTGTCTCTGTGTCTAATGAATCCATTCATTAGACTTGGCATCATTCTAGTTTTTACACTGCGGCTACAAGTCATCACACAGGCAGTTGATTCCAGTCACAAGCAACCCAGATTGCAAAACACTCTGTGATGTGCAAAGAGAAAGCTTTCGGGTGAAAACACTTTCTCACAATGTAGGGAAAATAAAAGACATGGATAATATTTTCCCTAATTTTAAAATGATCTTTTCAAGATTACCAGAGAGGGAGGTGAGTAGGGAGGACTCGTCCTTCATATACAGAAATGGTTAATTTTCTTCATACCTCTAAAGTTTCCTAAAACTGTAAAACTTCTGTTGAAACAGTTTCCCGAGCTGGAAATGAGCACATGTTTACTATGACCAAGGACATTTACACTTTGCATGAACTATACCACTTAGAGCATTGGGTCTTTCACCCCAGCAGGAATTATGGATTCTGAGGGATGATTCCTTAACTTACTACTCCAGTTTTCATTGTATTGTGTCACAAAGACTAAATGGAAGGGAGCACTGCTACCCACACAGTCACCAAGTGCATGCTCAGACATTAAAGGCACCAGGCTTCCAAGCCATTAGGAGACAGTAGGTAGCTTGCCATCCATTCCACAGAGTTCTTTGGTTTTGAATTTTGTTGTTGTTGTTTTTGTTTTGGGGGTTTTTGGTTTGTTTGTTTGGGGGTGGTTTTATTTGTTGTTGTTGTTTTGTTTTGGGGGAGGTAATCATGGAATTCCTTTTTCTTCTTTGAATATTTCCTGCTTAATTTTCTTCCTGTTCTTATGACTTTACTATTTTAAATGACAGAGGTCTTTCAGGATCATAATTATTTCAGAAATTAAAAACACCATGGCTACAAGTATGATAGTAGCTTAAATTCAGGAACCCGGCCTGAGTCCCTGAAGTCTCTACATGGTTAAAACTAGGGAAAGATTTGACTAGGTACTGTACTGGACCACAGGATATCACCTGGTGAAATTCTGTTAACTTACCAAGCTGTACTATAGAAAGGAATTTAACTAGACAGAGATGTAGGTCAGTAAGTAAGAGTTCTTTCCAGGCAAGAATGAGGACTTCAGTGTGGATCCCAGTACCCACATACAAAGTTGGGTATGGCCATGTCCTCCTGCAAGCTCACTCACTGGGACTTGCTGGGCCCCAGACTCAGGCTCAGATTTAGTCATAGACCTTGTCTCACAGGAATAAGGTAGAAAATGATTGACCAAGACACTCGATATCCTTCCCTGGCCTTCTCTTCTAAACTTATGCTTACCCCTATGTATGCATCCCCTGCCCCAAACAAACACAGGGATAAAGAGACCAGAGATATCAAAGTAACAAGTGGCTAGCCAAATACTGTTGAAATATGCCATAAACCAATATGACCACCTAAAAATTGAGGACCAGAATGGTCAGGGACACCAAGAGAACACGGTCCACAGAATCAATTGACAGGGACCCATGGGAGCCCACAGAGATCAAGGAGCCTATAGAGGCTGCCCTAGGTCCCCTGTATATATATTATGACTGAGTAGCTTGGTGTTCTTGTGGGACTCCTAACAGTGGGAATAGGGTGTGTTGCTTACTCTTTTGCCTACTTATGGGACTGTTTTCCTCATACTAGAGTGCCTCTTCCAGCCTTAATGTGTTGGTATGTGCCTGGTCTTATTGTGACTTGCTATGCTGCGTTTGGTTGATGTCCTTGGGAGACCTGCTTTTTTCTGAGGGTAAATGGGGTAGGGGTGGATCTAGGGGGAAGGGTAGGTAGGGAGAGAGGCTGAGAGGAGGGAAGAGAAGGAAAACTGTGGTTAGGATGTAATATATGAGAGAATAATAATAATGTACTTTATGTATTAAGAAAATCTAACTACGTATTTGATCACTTTATAATGTAGACACATGCTGTATTGTACCACATTTCATTAAATACTGTGGTATAGATAAACAGTCCTCTAGAATATGAAATTCTGAATTTCAAGTATCTTGAAAAACCACTATGGGGAAAGAACAATAATGGTTTGATTGTGAAAAATAAAGATCACAGCCTATTTTTTATACCCTCATTACTTTCAGAGACAAGAATTGAATGAAATTTTCTCTTGTACATTAATCAAGGAAAATTATTTTGTTGTTAACTTTTTATTAGAAACAATGAATAGACAAGAAGAAAAATTAACTGAGTTAATTGGAGTACAACAGAACTAGAATTCATATTTCAAGTTCTTAAGATGTAGAGTTCAACAAAATCTGTCATTGTACTTGTTCATCATGGTGATTTTCACAGCCAACAAATGAAATAGGAACACAGAATAGTAAGAGCAGTAATAGAAGACAATGTTGCAAAGGGTGGTATTCAAGAGCCTTGGAGACACAACTGTGTTATTTTTATGGCTAAAAAGTTTTCATAAAGATCAGTCTAAATATTTAAAATATAAAATTTACATTCTAAAATTATGTTACATTCACAAAACACTGCATGCCCTGGTTTGTTGTATAACAAATATTTTATTATGTTACTATCCACCAGTTATATTTTTCTAATTTTGTATAGTAATCAGGTTATTGAGCCAAGCTACAGTAGTTTTAATAGTAGAGCATTTGAAGTTTCTCCACAATGTTCAGGTAAAGAAACCACAATTAATTATAAACTAAACATCATAGAACTATAAATCTTGAGGAGACAAGAGATCATCTAGCTTGCCTGCCAATACCATAAACTCACCCAGATCTTTAGGACACATGACCACCTGCCATCTTCTTGACCACAATCAATAAAAGAGATCATTGAATCTACTCAGACCTTTGTTGTCAAACCACCTGCCCCAACCTCATGACTTTGTTTACTAGAAAGTTCCTAAGAGGACTCTCATGGTGGCGTACCTCAAATCCTATCGATCAGTCAGTGGAGGTAGGGTGATATTGATTGTTTCAATACTGGATAGCAGGAATTAAGAATATCCCCATATGATAAAATATTGCTTCAATTTCATTATCTATGGATATACACAAGAATTCATTTGTGCCTGGGGGAAGGAGAGTAGCTTAATTTCATGGGTTCTTCCCTTTTCTGCTTAGTACCTTTTTTAAGCACAAGGCTCTGCCACTTTGCTAATACAGTTTATCTATATCATGAGGCATTTGTAATTGATAATATAATCAAGAAATCCAAATTATGTTTTAAAATATTTTTCCAACTTGTGGATTTAAAAGATGATGTGCACCGGAACTATTATAGTTGGCTGGTGTGTTTGACTATATGACTCTTCCACAAAAGCCCATTTGATTGTTTTTTTTCCTTGAGATCTCTAGACTATTGTTGCTTTTTAAAATGATTTTCTGGATTTTGGTAAGTTTTGAATATTTTGAAAATGAAATGAAAATAAAATGTTTTAATTTATTAAATGTTTAGTACTGGGAATGGCATATGGTTTTCGTTTGTGAATTTTATTCATGTCTTGCTATTTGAACTCTAAATAGTATTGATACATTGTATTATGTAGTGCTATCCAGAAAAACAAAACCAATAGAAAATACAGAGGGGAACCATGCATACAAGGTGTTTTAATGTGTGTAAATATGTAGGCAATATATATGTATGTGTGTATGGAAACTGAAAGGAAGACAAAAACAGAGGGAGGCACACACAGAGGAAGTGAGGGAGGGAAGGAGAGAGGAGGGAGAAAAGAGGCCAGGAGGTAGGCAGGATATGTATTATAAAAACTCAAATCCTATGATCACAGAGTCAGTGAGCTGGCCAAAGGTCTCAGAGCAAGATCAGGAGAACTAATGGCGGGATAATAGCTCAAAGGCCTTCAAGCCTGAAATTCAAGAATAGCTGATGTCTCAGTTTGAGTCTGAAGACAAGAAAATAATTTCCTCGATGTTTGAAAGAACTAAGAGGAATGCATTCTGGTTGTCAGTCTCTTAACTGTGTTCAGGGCTTTCACTAATTGAATGGGGCCTATCAGCTCTACAGATTGCAATACATGCTCCTCATTTGGTCAGTTTAAATGGTAAGATCATTCGCCAACAGCCTTGCTGAAAGAGCTGGAGTAATGGTTGGCTACATATGCACGCATCTTGTTGTCAATCAAGTAGACACAAAATTAACATCGCAAGTCTAGCAGTTGTCAAGTTGATATTCATAAATATCTTCTTAACTTACAAAACACTAATGGAAGAAATTGAAAAATACTAGAAGACAGAGCTCCTATGTTCACAGATTAACAGAATTGGTGTTGTTACAATGACCTTATAAGCAAAATCAGTCTACAGATTCAATGTCATCCACATAAAAAATACCAATGATATTTTGGGAAAAATTAGGGAAAGGAAATCCTAAAATTTATATGGAAATGTTAATGACTCTGAATAGTTAAAGCAATCTTGATCTAAAAGAACAATAGTGGAGGCATTGCTCAATCCAATTTTAAAACATATAACAAAGCTATAACAACAAAAAAAAACAGTAATTATTGGCATGAAAACACTTGTAGTCAAATGGAACAGAATAAAGTTCTCAGAAGTAAACACATTCATTTGTAGTCAACTGATTCTTGCCAATGGTGTCAAAACATAATTTGGAGAAAAGGCAGCCTCTGTAACAAATAGTGCTGGGACCTAAATATAGAAGAATGAAACTAGATTCATATTTCTCATGCTGAGCAAAAATGCACTCAGAGTGAGTCACATAACTTAATGTGCGACATGATACATTAAAACTACTAGGGAAAAATACCTCAAGATAATGACAGAGGTAAAAACTTTCTGAGTCAAACTCTAATATCTCAGGGAACTCCTTCCTTGTGATTTCCTCACACGTTAATGATCTTCACTTCTTTTTCTGTTGTTGTTGTTTTCCTTTTTTTAATTTAAGTAAGAAACAATCTTGTTTCACATATCAATTCCAGCTCCCTCTCCCTCCTCTCCCCGCCTCCCCATCAACCCTCCCAGTCCCCCACCCAATCTCCACTCTGATCCCCAGGGAGGGTGATCCTCCATGGTGGATCTCCAGAGTCTGTCATTTTATTCAGGGCAAGGCCTAGGCCCTCCCTCCACGAGTTCAGGCTAAGAGAACATCCCTCATTGTGGGATGGGCACTCAAAGTCTATTTGTACACCAGAGATAAATACTACCCAAGGTGCCATAGATTACCTAGGCCTCCTCACTGACACCCACATTCAGGAGGTCTGGGTCAGTCCCATGCTTTCCACACAGCCATCAATCTGGTCTTAGGATGAAGTTAGGAGGATAAAAACATTAATGCCACAGGAAGAAGAGAACGATATTTACTCAGCATTGTAAAGTTCATCTTAAAAAATAAAATAACAGAATCTATCATTATTTTATTTCATGATATTCAGAAAAGTAAGTTGCAGATAGAGATAGTGTGTTAATCAATTTTTCATTTTTGTGACAAAATATTTGAGAAAATAATTTACCAGGAGAACATGTTTATTTTTACTAATGGTTTCAGAGGCTTCAGACGGTGGAGAGTGGGCTCCATTGCTCCAATCCTAGGATGGAAAGAGCATCAAGGCATCTGGAGTCTGAGGAGAAGAAAGATAGTCACTTCACAGCTGTCAGAATCCACAATGATTTTAGAGACCCCATGGATAAGACCTTTCAAGGCCATACTTCTGTAAGCTCCTTTATCTCTCTTTTTTCTTTTTTTTATTTAAATTAGAAACAAGCTTGTTTTATGTGTCAATCTCAGTTCTCTCTCCCTCTCCTCCTCCCCTGGTCCCCACCAGCCCCTTATCCAGTCCCCTTTCTGCTCCCCAAGGAGGGTGAGCCTTTCCATAGGGGATCTTCAAAGTCCAACTATAACCTTGTAGCCCTCATGATCCAACCACCTCTCCAAAGTCCACCCACTGGCAACCAAAAGCTAAACACATAAGCATGTGGGGATATGCTATATCCAAGCCACAACAGATGGGAGTATGTTTGAGTTAAATATTTTGAGGAATATAGCTGAGTGAGTGACAACAATAACATGAGTAACCTTCAGTATAAAGGAAGGGATTAGAAACTAGCTGATATCAAGTTAAGAAAGAATTGTTATATTCCAAATTGGGAGGATTGTTCAAGTGTAGGGAGAGATCTACATAAGCATGCATTCTTGTGAGAAAAACTGCTTGTAAGCCTAGAAGCTGAAAATTCAAAAAGGAAGAGAATGCAAAGCTTCATGATTAAAACACAGGAACAACTGATAACTACTGGCTCTAATGGGAGCCCAGAGCTTGTCTTTCAAGGATGGTACTTGCCTCTTTATTCAATTCTCCTGGTTGCCTGAAGAGAAAGACCCCATTATATGTATCAAGCTGGGACACCAGAGAAGTTATTTCTGCAAAGGCCACAGTGATAAAACAAGGATTTATACTCTAGCAATAAGGATTGCAAGCTGTGTTCTCTAATGTCATCATCAGATGGAGGGGAAAGGAAAGGTCAAAAGAACACAGGGAACACAGGCAGAAGAATGAGAAGCTGGCCCTGTCCTGAGTCTGCATTTTGCCCTACTTATATTCAATTAAGCAACCAATGAAACGTTTGACCCACACAAAGAATTTAAAGATTTACACAATAACTGATGTTTTTGTGTTTTTTAATCACTTATTCAGAAAATATTTATTGAGTGCCTACTATGAAACCAATATAGGATTGTTCTTGGCAAAAGAAAAAAAAAGCAAGCCTAGGTGTTGGGTGTTGTGTTGGTTACTCTGTATATCTGTCACCAAAATGCCAAACATTAAGACAGGAAAGGTATATGTAGACTAATATTTTCCAAAAGTTCGGTCTATGATGGCTTGACCACATACTATTGTGGTACCTTGTGGTCATGACAGGAGGAACATATGAAACAGAATCAGAGGACAAGAAGCAAAAAGGGGGCATGATGGGTCCACTGTCAAACTAGACTCCTGGACCTATCCAGTGACAGCTTCTTACAGTTTCTTCTGCATCTTAAAAGCTCCAGGACCCATGACTTAAGAAGGTTCCCACACCTGAGCAACCCTGTCTGGAGGGCAGGAACCAGATGCTGGATAGCTCAGAGACCCAGAATAAAACCAAACATGTCCAGAAAAGCAAAAAGGAATGAAATGATTCATAATGATATTCTGCTATACTTGTAGACCAGAGCCTGGCACAGTCGTCATCAGAAAAGCATCATCCAACAACTGATGAGAACAGATGCAGGAACCCACAGCCAACCATTAGGAGGAGCTCAGGGAACCCTCTGGAAGACAGAGAAGAAGGATTGTAGGAGCCCGAGGGGTCAAGGACACCATAAGAACATGACCCACAGAATCAAATAGCCAGGGTTCTTAAGGGCTCACACAGACTGAACTGACAGGGACCCTGTATGGGTCTGACCTAGGTCCGCTGAAGGTATGTTATCGCTGTGCTACTTGATGTTCTTGTGGAACCCCTAACAACTCCTTTTCATCCTACTAGGTTGCCTCACCCAGCCTTAATATGAGAGGAAGTGTCTAGTCTTATTCCAAAACTGTATGCCATGTTTGTTTGATTTCCCTGGGAGGCTGGCCTGTTCCTGAAGGGAAAAGGGGAAGGAGTGGATATGGGGGAGAGGGAAGGTAGGCATGAGGGACTGGGAGGAGAGAGGGTAGGGGAAACTGTTGTGAGGATATAGTATATGAACGAAAAAATTACAAAAAAAATAATTAGTTCCAAGAACCTCTAACAGTTGCACTCCCATCTGGTAACTAAGACACCAACCCATGAGACTGGGGAGGATACCTCATATTCAAAGCATAACAGTACTTCCCTTTTACTTTATAGCATTTGTTACCTGATGCTGTCATAACAAAATACCATGGGCTGGTTACTTGAAACAACAGAGAAGGATTTTCTCAAAGCCCCAGATTAAGGGATAAGAGGGCTAGTGGCTGGCAGAGCTCGTTTCCTGGCTTGCCAATGGCAATCCTCTCACTACCTCATTCGAAAGTTCATGAGATTATGCTCTGTCATAACTCATAGCAACACTAACCCCTCTATATCAGACCATTTCCCTCATGAGCTCACTTAACTTGAATATTTCTGTAAAGATTTTGTCTCCACATTCAGTCACACTGACGGTTGGAGCTCATGATTTCATATATTTAGTCAATAACACTTACGCTGTTGACCAGGCGTGATGATAGTTCTTATTGTAATTACTCTCATAGATGACTAAATGGCAACATTATGTATCACACAGATAGGAGGGGACAGGAACCACAATTCATTCTAGCATATTTCAAGGCATCATTATCTCTGTCTGTCAGAAGGTTCAAGACTGTGTCATTAGATAAAAAAGAGCAGTGTCCCTAGAAGAAGAATTCCTTTGTCCTGTCCTTTCATCATTTTATAACCTAGTTGTCACCAATTTTTCAATTCTCTCCATAGATGAGCTTTGTTTTGCTCATGCCTAACTTTAACCTTTTTTTCACAGACTCCAAACCACTCCCTTGCTAATTCTATTATTATTTCTAAGTGTACTTTGTTGCTCAGGAAATTATCTCTCAGGGAAATGTGATCAGAGGCACACTGTCTCCTAGCCTTTCTGAGGGCTGAGTCAGGCATTGAGGATACTGCAGTCAGAGCTATTCTGTTGCCTCCCAATGATTAAGTATCAGAAGGGTTCAAAATATTTTACCAGTGGTACTCAAGAGCACAAAATCAATTCCCAATGTATTATAAATGGGTTGCTATATTTCCATTAAGTTTATAGGCTATTTATTGCCCTTTCAGAAACATGAATATCTAATGATGTGTCCAGGTATCTCTAAATAATTCCCAATGCACTTAGCAGTGTGAGGCTTCACCTTGGGGTCAAAAAACAGATAGCATGGTCTTTGGAATCACCAGCCAAAAATGTTTGTTTTTATTTAATGTATCTGTCTTTCTGCCTGTCTGTGCAGGCATACACATGCCACAGAGTGCTATGAACACCTCTCAGGAGTCAGTTCTCTCCTGCCACCTTGTGGGATTAGAAGACCAGAGTCAAGTTGTCAGACCTTGCACAAAAGTCCCCTCCAGGTGTGCCATCTCACAGGCCCTGGAAGATTTTTTAATTCAGATTCCTTTACATTACCTTAAAAGCTATGAATAATTCAGATAGGTTAAATCAGTAGGAAACTACTATTTAGTGTGTTCCTTTCCCTCCTCCAACCATAAAGGAACAGATTACAGTTTGTATGAAAGCTACTACGCCCCCAACACTAAATAATGATTTCAGTGCAAATTTTCCACTGAAGCAGCTAGAGAGATTTTATGAGGATAAACATTTCCGATATTAAAAACCTTTGCCACCTAAATTATATCATTGGGTAAGATGGGTATCTCCACTGCAAGGAATTTTGTTAGGTCACTTGCTACTTCAAAATTATTTAAGGAAGTAAATAAAAATATCTAGGAATAGGAAAGGTCTGGGTTGGAAATCAATGATTCGAAATGACTGCTCTGAAACAATTGAGTTTGGTTTCCAGGAGAGACCTGTTATGGTTTGATTCTAAAAGCCCCAGAAATGCTCATGCATGGAAGTCCTGGGTCCCAGTGCAACTGCATTACAGTGGGGTTGGAAGGTAATCTATTCACACAGGCTCTAAATCATCAGTGGACTCATCCATTGATAGACTGATGATGTGATGGTCTACTTCAAAGGCAGAGATTTGTGAAGGCAAGGTTGTAATGACTTCACTAAACCAAAAATAAAAGGATGTTTATTGGGGAACAATTACACAGAAAAATACAAAGAACTGCAGGGGTGTTTCCCTTCCCTTCCTACCAGATTGGCTGACCCACCAGAAAGCCCCAGGGAAGAAAAACCATGCCTCAAGCTTACCTTTTGTCTTCCTGAAGCCACACCCAAGGGGGTATGATCACTGTTACAGGTTCACAGGCCAGCAGCCTACAAACTTGGGAGGTTAGAAGAAGTGGGTAAAAGGAGGTGGTTTCTGGAAGGGGGTATTCTATCCTCATCTCCTTCTACATTCTCTGTTTCCTAGCAACCCTGCCTCCTCCCAGAAGGATATTCTGCTTTGGTCATGTGCCCAAGCAGTGGAATCCATCAAGTGTAAACTGAAACCATAGAGACCATGAACTAAAATGAATCTTTCCTCCTTCAATTCTATTTTTCTTCAGTATCTGTCAAATGACAGAAATGTAACTAACGCAGGCTCATTCGCCATACCAGGTAGATGTTGGTAAATAATTTAAAAGTCAACTTCATTCCAGTCGTGTCCATAGAATATACTGCAATGAGAAATGCTCTATGTCTGAACCCTTTAATATCCACTGACCCTATGTGGTGATTGGACATCTGCCCTGTGGCTAGTGTGCCTGGTTGACTACATCCTAACATATATTAATTTAGCTAACTTAAAATGGAACAGTCCAGTGTCTACTATACTAATCTACACAGTTATATACCCCATGCATTTACTTTCTAGGGCTCTGTTAACCAAGGGCCATAAACTGTGTGCTTAAAGCAGCATATGTTTATAATCTTATGGTTCAAGAAGCTAGAAGTGCTGGCCTCAAATTGTAACCATTTCTACACTTTCTAAAGCCTGAAGGGGCCAGTTCTTCTCTGCTTTTGCTAGCGTCTGGTATTACCCAGCAGCCTTTGATATTCTTTGGTTTGGAGCTGTGCCACTCCAGTGTCTATGTCACATGGCTGTCTTCCCTTGCCTCTGTGTGTCTCCCTATGTCTGCATGTTTGCCTTCCTTCAGCCCTGAAACAGCAATGTGGCAAAATCCTAATCCTCAAATCAATAGCATTAGGAGATGAGTTAGGGGTAGCGAGCCTTCCTTGGCCCACTCCTGAAAAGAAAAAGCAGCTGTGTAAAAAACAAAAATTTAATTAGCACTGCAGTCCTAATGTTATCACACCAATTTATAAACTAATGGAGATCACAAAGAAACTATTGGCGATAGCAAATTAAACAGCTTGAAACAAAATTAGCTCTGGGCAATTTCAACTTTCCTCAAGAGGAAATAAGTAGATTTGTCACTGGTCATAGCAACTTCCAAAACCTGAGGCCGTTCCCTCCACTCCCCCCCACCCTATTCCCACCCCTTTCACCTCCCTCAAGCTGGAGGATAGCTTTCAAAGTATGTATTTTTAGCAAACAAGGTAGGACACCACTTCTAATTGCAGCTTGCAGCAAAATACTATGAGCAGGGCTAGGTTAAGGACACTCCTAGGTGGGTACAATGGCGCCAAGTAAAGATCTAAGTTTAATGGTCACAGTTCCCTAGTAAATTGTTAGTTTTCTGTCTGAAATGCTCTGGCTTCCAGTGCTTTACTTTCTGGTCTACATGGGCGTTCTGACAAAGATGGGTCCTGGCACATTTCCTGCTTCTACACACCAAACAAGTATGAAAAACTCATCTAGCCATAGCCTATGGAAATGCAAATAAGCAAGAAGGAAGGCTTTAGTAGTATAACTATCTTCTACTGAACGGACACTTACAGCTGTTTATAAACATTTTGTTTCTCTTACCTGTGATCTCAAAGATAAAAGACATACTTATTTAAATAAAAATACTATCATATGAAAATATGTCATTATATTACCTAATTGATAATAATATGTGCTTAGTATACATAACTCTTTTTTGTATTAGTTTTGGGTTCCTCTGATCACTTTGTATCAGTTGAATGCTTATCATTGTTCAGAGACAAGCACATTGTAAAATAATTTAATTAAAATTTCCAAGTCTTTCAATTTTGAAAGGTAATTGCTGTCTGATTTGGGATAACGCTCTTGTACACTGTAAAGACTTGTCACTGGTATTGGGTTAATAGCATGCTGATTGGCCAGTAACCTGGCAGGAAGTATAGGTGGGGCTACCAGACTAGGAGAATACTGGGAAGAAGGCAGAGAGTGAGACACCAGTCAGACACAGAATAAGGAAGATGAGAATGCCTCACTGAAAAAAGGTATCAAGCCACATGGCTAAACACAGGTAAGAAGTATGGGTTAATTTAAGTTGTAAGAGCTAGATAGTAAAGAGCCTGAGCAATAGGCCAACTAGCTTGTAATTAATATAAGCTCCTGAGCGTTTTTTTGGAACTGAACGGCTGTGGTGACCAGGTGGGACAGAAACTTCAGTCTATAGCTGTCTTCTTAGCTCTTCCTTCCTAATGTTCTGGCCTGGAGAAAAGAAGTCAAGTTGTGAGACAAGAATACATTTTCCAGCCTATGTGAGGCCAAGTTCTCCAGCCTATCTGAAGCCAGGCTCTCTAGTTGCAGTTCCTGCTGAGATCTGTGTTTTCTCCAGGAATGGGAGCTGAGAACATTCACTCCATACAAGCATGACCTTAAACACAAGATATGGTTATATATACCCTGTCACCTGACTGTGACATCAAGATCAGAAGAGACAAGCAAGTAGACTGATTGAAATATAGCTCTGGACAATGAAATGGTTCATTCAGTAAAGGTGCTTGCTGCTAAGACTGACCTGAGTTTAACCCACAGAGCCCACATGGTAGACTGGATTACTGCAGGTCTTCTGACTTTCACATGTATTCTGTGGCATGTTCACACTCTCTCCCTCTGTTCCACTCTCTGGGTCTGTCTGTATTTCTGTCTAACTCTCTCTTGCCTCCTTTATTTCAAATCAAAAAAGAAAGAAGCAAGAAAGAACAAGAGAGAGAAAGGCAGAGAGAGGGGGGAGGGAGGGAGAGAGAGGGAGGGAGAGGAGGGGGAAGGAAGGAAATAAAGAAAGAAATTAAAAATAGCTATAGAAAAGCTCTGAATTCAAATCTTGATTCTGCTATTTATTGATGTGATTTTTAGTACATTACTAAATTTCTCTGTGATCCCAGTGTCCTCTTTTGTAGACTAGAGACAAGAAGGGAACCTACCTCAAGAGGCCATGTGTAATTGGAAGATATAGGATCCCTTATGCAGATTGTCGGTTTCAAAAAAAAAGAATTTAAGAATGGGCAAAACGGGAAATGCAAGGATTGTTCTATTGGGGCCATAGCTAGAAAATGGCAGAGTGGGTTAGCTGAGATTCTCCACAGCTTCCAGGCTGAGAGAGATGCACAGAGAAGAAAGTATACTTTCTGACAAAGTGGGCAGGCTCAGCAGTGGAAAACTGTGAGTAGCTGCAGCCACTGGGATTTCAGAGAGGAGTGTGCCTTGAACTTGAGATGAGTGGCTGAGAAGTTTGGCCTATGCCAGGAGAAAGAAGACAGGCATGAAGGGAGGTATGTTTCTCAGTAAGAACTTAGGAAGCCAGCAGACAAAGTCAAGTCTTCCAGCACATGCTCTGAGGGAGAATTTGCAGGTATTTGTGTACAAATCTGATTAAAAGGATAGCTACATTTTGTTTGTTTGCATGTATTCTCCTATTCTGGTTTGTTTTTATTTTTCCTTATATTATTATTAGTGGTAATTATAGTGATGATGACAATGATGGTGATTTTAGATGTGTGTTTGTGTTCTAATGAGAGGAAGAAGGGATGTAAATTTGGATAGGTGGGGAAGTGGGGAGGATCTGGAAGAAGTTAAGGGGGAGCCATAGAATAAATTTTTCAATAAAAGGAAAACAAAGTAAAGAAGAACAATGACAGTTATCCCTTCCATTTAATTGTTTTGTTTTAAGCATAACATTTTTTCACCTTTCAGCTTACCGTCGTCCTTTTGAGGTTGTCAAACATAATTCCCTTAATGCAGTAGGTCCCTGGCATTGTCTGATGAACGGAAGTGCATGCTGCCTCTATCAAAAGGCAATTATCAGCTACTGATCCTGCCATGTAAACAGGGTATTATCAATTACCAACCATATTTTCATCTGAGGAAGTCAACATGTTAATATTTATATGTCCCAAAAGGTGGAGATACTTCCTATCCAAATCAAAAATGATTCTACAAAACATTGATCAAGTCATTTGTGCCAGAAGATACAAACATATATTCATAAGTCTCTAATGTGCCTGGGAAGCAAAGGGCTCCAAATGGCCCATTTCATTTTCTTTCTTCCTGCCTAGCATCCTTTCTCAATTATAAGACAACAAATGTGCCACATTTGGAAAGAGTGTTTTGGTCACAGCATGGACTCAACGCTAATGAGAAAGCATCTGTTCAGAGGACACACACAGGTGAGTAGAACCCTGCTTCACTATGGGAATACCAACTGTGGAGAATAAGGCCAGAATATATTTGTTAAACGGAAGAGGAAAAATGAGTAAGACAGAACTTTGAAAAATAGATGAGACCTGCTCCTCCTATGCAGATGCTCCCATAAGATGAACATTCCCAGCAGCCCTTTCTCTATTCTTGTTGAAAATAGAAGGCTATCGGCTTTCCCTCTTTCTCCAGGATCTTTTGAAGCGCAAGGTTTACTCTTTAGTGGAGCTTCGGGGACTGAGTAACTCATCTGTCCCTTTCACTGTGCCTGGTGTTTATGATCAAACAGAATTTGAGAAGACAGACTCTATCCTGTCAAACAGTAAACAAAGAAACTCTCATAATGGCCCAGTGTTCTCACATAGCCTCAAGCCTTTGCTGTCCTGGGATGCTCCCGAGCTTTAGAAGGCACTCAATCACTCTGAAAGTAGAAAAAGCAACAGTATAGAACAAGTCTGACAGGTGAATGTATCCATGCTTGTTGGAGACCTCTGTCCTCTGGTCACCACACAGCCCTTGCCCTCTTTAAGTATCAGCATCAGCAGCTCTGATTACCTAGGCATACAAGACTGGGCCTATCAGCAAATACACACGCACACACACACACACACACACAACACACACACACACAGAGGTTTATTACATGGTGTAGATGACCACAAGTTATTCATGTTCCTGCAAGTAACCCTGCACACACACTTCTGTAACCCTAAATAACCTCATAGTTTCACCAAGCTAGATTTAAATGAAATTTTCTCTTTGGTCTGTTGTTAGTGCCCTATCTGGAATGAGTAGGCATTTCCTCAAGTCCTTGAGGAAAAGTCATACAATAATGTCTTATAGACTCATTATAATGATATTAAAGTTTCATTTTAGATGTGTTAGCACAGCCCTTTAAATAGGTCACAAAATAATTCTAAAAGGGTCACTCTGTAGGGCTGTTCCATCTCTGTCTGGACTGTTCTACTATGCCACTGTAGGGGAGAGCAGCCATAGATAGTCATCAGGGACTGGGTGTGGTATGTTCCACTGACTGTATTTATAAAGCAAAAGTGTACCAAGAGCCATCATTTGCCAAACACTGGCTTAGTATAACATTTCTCAGACTTATGCCATGTCATAGTCACCTCCACGGTTTTTATGAAGTATATAACTGTGTATAATCACATTTATTATAAAAACTGAAAATTCACTTTATTGTAAGTGAATTAATCCTTAGAAAAAATTACCTCCTAAATGTGGGTGTCAGTGAGGAGGCCTAGGCAATTTATGGAGCCTTGGGTAGTAGATCAGTATTTATCCCTGGCATACAAATGGACTTTGGGTGCCCATCCCACAATGAAAGATGCTCTCTCAGCCTGGACTTTTATGGGAGGGCCTAGGCCCTGCCCTGGATGAAATGACAGACTATGGACACCCCCATGGAGGGCCACACCTTCCCTGGGGAAAGGAGTAGAGATTGAGGAAGGGATGATGGGAGGTTGGTGGGAGGGCATGGGAGGAGGAGAGGGAGAGGGAAAGGGAGCTAGGATTGACATGTGAAGCAAACTCGTTTCTAATTTAAATTTAAAAATTAAAATAGACACAAAAAATTAATAATTACTACTATGGAAAGAAAGCCAGTATTACTTGCAAAAATAAAAGGGTAGACATTGTCATAGAAGTCACAGAATACCTTCTGCAGGTTCTTGGTTTCACTGACAGAAGAAGTGAAAAATAAATGTAAAGGGAAATTAAGGACTGTGCCTGTGTGTGTGTGTGTGTGTTTGTGTGTGTGTGCACGTGCATGCATGTGTGTTTGTGTGTGTGTGTGTGTGTGTGTGTGTGTGTGTGTGTGTGTGTATGCTTAAAGAACAGCAATAAGGTAGACAAGCTAGAGATCTCAGCATCTACCCCTGTGAGGGAGATGAAGGGAAGAGAGAAAAAAATTGAACTTCATTTTTATTCTTTTTAAAATAATTACTTTTTATTTTGAACAGTGTATATAATGCATGTATCCCATTACCACATCACGGTGTCCTATTTCTATATCTCACACCCGTGCTCACTCTCTTCTTCCCAAGTAGTCTCCTCTTCATTACACCAAAAATATACACATGTGTAAGAGTACAAACGAAAGGGACACTTTGTAGGACAGGTTGAGCACACTAGGACAAAAGAATGAGGTTCCATGGCCTTTTCTTATTTGCAGAAAATTTCCTGTCTTCATCCTTTGGCTCCACCACCATGGGCCAACCAAAGAGGAAATGTTTAATCCTAATAGCACTTGGTTTGGCCTTGTAGTCCACTGAGAGCTGCTGCTGGTGGCCTAGAATTCAGGAGACAACCAGACCAGGAAGGCATGATAACTAAATAACCTTCCTGTTAGCCTTGGTTGAAAAAGGAAGAGCCAATTGAATTCTTGTGCTTAGCTTACATTTTCTTCTAGGATTTACATTTAGTTTATTAGTGTTTTGATATCTTCATATGTGAGAATCAGACTTCATGTCATATCCATCCCAGCTTTGTAGCCAGGAAAGAATAATTTCAGAGCATCTACAATTTTTTGTTTACTGTTAAGTCACACAAGTTTTGAGCCCAGGTCAGCAGCTCATCTTAAGGTCACAGTCAGCCACAAACATTCTGTGGGCTTTCTCTGTTCTGGAGAAATCCTTGCTGGTTTAACTGTAATCTAGCCAGGCATTTGAGAGTAAAATATAACCAACTTGAAGAGTTCCCATTACAATGTTTGAAATATGCATCCATCTAAATGTTTTGTTCTCTGATTTCCTGCTAGCAGGGGTATCACTGGCCACTGGTCAAGCTCTTTGTCTCAATCAGAGCTGGCCTGTTGTTATTCAGGTCTTAAACGGTGCCTGGGGAGGATATGGACCCTGAAGACACTTTCTTCCCACCAGCTATCCTGTCTTTTGAAAGATCAGTTGAGGAACCTACTGACAACCTGTCTCAAAAGAATGAACAAGAAAGAGTAGGGTGAGTTTGAGAGTTATTATTACAGCACTCACTGAGCATGTGCAGAGGCTTTGTGTTTAATCTTTATACTGAAAAAGCCTTCAAATTATTATAATTACTAAACATCTTCTAATAAAAATACTAATTGAAGTTTGGGGAAGGTTTAGTGCTGAAGGCAAAGTTCATCAGGCGAGCTTGGCAGTGTTGTTACCGGCTCACCCAACAATTTCCCCCACTGTAGACAAGCAGCTCCCTTTCCCACCCATCCACCCATCTCATTACCATCTTCATGGCACTCTTATACCTGCAGCCAGCTTGACATGACCGCTGTCTCTTCACCTAATTAACCCTAACTCATCCATTAAACCTTCCCCTGGTCAACTCAGTTATTCTTTTGTAGTTTTTAATAGACTAACAGACCAATCCACAGATGGGCTATTCATAAATGCCATTGTGTGTGGGAAGACAAATAGATGATTGTTTCCTGCCTTCTCTGCTGCTCTACCTTCCCCTTGACGTCAAGGACTGAGACACTCACACCGTTTCTATAGTAAGCTATAGTCTAGATGTAAGTGTCTCCCAAAAGCTGGTGGGGGTTGATGTTAGGATTGATGGAACTAGGGAAAGGATAGAGCTTCTCAGAAGATCTTCTAGTTGTTAGAGTCATTCCCTTGAAATAGTTATTGGAACCCTAACCACTTCCAGAGGCTTTCTTTCTATGTCCTTGTTGTAAAACTCTATCTACCCCCGCCAGCACTCTACTGAGCATACTTACCACAGATCAAAACCCAACCAGATCAACAGACCACAGACTGAAACTTTACAAACTGTCATCTAAAATAAACATTTCAGGGCTGGAGAGATTTCTCAGAACTGGCTGCTTTTGCAGAGGACCTGGGTTCAGTTCCCAGAACCAACAGGACAGCTTGTAGCGCTCTAGAACTCCAGTTCCAAAGGATCTAATGCTTTGTTCTGGCTCCTGTGGGAACATGTATACACAGATATGTAAGCAACATGCTTATGCTCATAAAATAAAAATAAGAAATATTTTTAAAACAATTGTTTTTGGTTCTTTGGGAACTTTACATCATGAACCCCAATCCCACTCATTTCCTGTTCCATCCTTATCCCCTCTTCATCCTTGCAATGCCCCCCAAAAGAAAATTTAAAAGTATAAAATTATTTGCTACATCATCTCTTCATCCATCTTAGTGGCACTGGAAGCTGCAGTATGTCACATAGTATGTGGCTTCACTTGCAATGAATTGTTGGGATGGTTCAAGGCCTCTGGTTTCTGGTACAGCATCAATACTACACCCTTACTAGGACCACTCTCAAATACTCTGCTATTACCCTAAGTCATGGCGATCCTGTGGCTATGGTTCCACAGGACCAGTCCCTTTGTGTGCTTCAGCAACTCCCAGATGGGGTAGATTTTGGGGTGAGCCAACTCAAAGCCCTGGATGTGTGCCTGGGTGGTACCTGAGTTGGTAAGTTCAAGCCTGCCTGGGACAGACTTCCTCAGTTGAGGGGTGGAGCCAGCTCTCCTGAGTGCAGGGCCAGTTCTCCTATGACCGTATGGTCAGCTCTTCAGCTGGAGTGGCCAGTGAGGGGCAGGGCGAGATCTCCCAGAACCAGCAAGGGTTAGGGCTGGCTCCGTGTGGCTCTCAGATTTCAACACAAATAGTTCACATGGCCCCTAGTGGTAAAATGGGCCATGAACATCAACACAGATCCCAGCTGAAGCAGGATCACAGACCCAGACATGACCCTTGGCAGCAACATGGCCCCAGATGTCACCATGGTTTTGGGTGGCAGCACAGGCCCCTCAGATCAGTGTGTCCCCCCAGAAGCAGTGTGACCTTTGGAAACCAGCATAAGCGGCAACCCAGACCCTGGGCATCAGTGTGAGCTTTGGTGGCAAAATGGGCCATGGATATCAACATTGACCTGGCTGCAGTAGGACCATGGATGCAGACATGCAGATGTCCCTGTTCAGGTGTCACCATAGCCCTGGGTGGCAGCACAGGCCAACCAGAGCAGTATGGCCCTGGAAGCAGTATGGTTTTTGGATACAAACATCGTCTCAGGTGGAGGCCCAGACCCTGGGCATTTGCTCGGTGATAACATGAGCCACAGATATCAACACAGACTCTGGCTGCTATAGATATGGTTACAGACACAGACATGGTCTTTGGCAGACCTGGATGTCACCATGGCCATGGGGAGAAATATTTTTAAAAATAACTATTTCATCTTAAATACTGATCATGTCAAGTATACAATGAGAACCTAACATAAGTAGCCACTAATATCTATTCATTATACTGAGTGGGTAAATGAAGTAACTGATTATATGTATAGAAACATGTAATATACATAGATAGGACATACAGAGATCCACACGTACAATTCTAGTTATATATTATTTTATCTTTAGTATCAGTTTCATTTCATCTCCCAGACTCTGTAAATTTACATTATAGTTAGTTCAAATGTAGTTCATCTTATGGAAAATGTTAATCATTTTGAATGAGCTTTGTGTTATTAAGATAGACGGAAGTGAGTGACTGTGCAGCCTCAGCTATCTTTATGTCTCCTAGAGAGTATCTGTGAGCATCAGGATCCTTTTCTGTCTCGTTCAGTGACTTTGCGTGGCATGACATCCAGTGAGAATACAAATTCAAAACCTGTTAGTAAATACATGACTCTTAAAATAATCATTTTACTTTGTACAACTGTGCTATGTGAATTTCAGGAAACTGTGATGAATTAAAGAATAAAATTTCTGTAACCAATGTGGGTCAAAATTCATTCTGCCACTAACTAATCTCCTACAATCTGGGTTTCTTTACTTATGATGCATGAAGCTACTTCACAGAGCTATTCAAAAGATTTTATTCAAATTGTAGCATAAAAATTCAGTCCAACCTCTTATCATGGTCAATATTACATAAATATGCATCATTTCCATTAGCATTACAAATATAATTTACATTTACATGGTCTTAATGAAGATAAAGAAAAATAATATTCACATTAGAAATACTTCAAAGAAAAGCTAGCTAGAAGGAAAGCATGATCTTGCATACACTCTCAACATAAAACAGGCCACCACTTCTTTTTTTTAATTTAATTTAGAAACAAGCTTGTTTTACATGTCAATCCCAGCTCCCTCCCCTGTCCTCCTCCGCTGTCCCCCACAAACCCCCTATCCCATCCTCTTTCTACTCCCCAGGAAGGGTAAGGCCTTCCATAGGGATCTTCAAAGTCTGTCATGTCATTTGGAGCAGGGCCTAGACCTATGTGTCTAGGCTGAGAGAGTATCCCTCTATGTGAGTGGGCTCCCAAAGTCCATTGGTGTAGTAGGGATAAATACTGATCCACTACCACAGGCTCTATAGATTTCCCAGACCTCCAAACTGACACCCACATTCAGGGGGTCTGGAACATTCCTATGCTGGTTTCCCAGCTATCAGTCTGGGGGTCCATGAGCTCCTCCTTGTTCAGGTCAGCTGTTTCTGCAGGCCATTATTTCTTTAATACAGCCTTCTGCATCCATGCAACACAAATCTATTAAAGAAATTAGAAAATAACTATTTAATAATAAACTTAAATTCATATTAAAGCAACATGTATATGGAAATAAACATAAAATCATTGATACAGGACAATATAAAAACAGTGGATGAAAAATAAATAAATGATGTTTTATTGCCATTCTAGCAAATATTGCTTCCATGAGAACTGTTGTGCCATTTTCAAATACAAACCTCTTCACTGCTTTCAAGTTTTTATTTAACTATCATTTTTCAGTGAGTTTGGCCCACTCTAAGTGCCACATCTATAATTGCACCTGCCAACAGCTGCCCCAAAAATACCTAGCTTCCCAGTACTTACTCAATTTTCCATAGTTCCTGTTCCATTCTACATTCTTTAGTTGCTTCCCTATTGTAATTCATTACTTATCTGCCCATTACAGTCTCCAAGAACAGAGAACTTTGTCTCTTCTCATGAAAATATTTCTACTGTCTAGACCAGTGCCTCCCTCATATTGGAAAATAAATGCACACATGCTGAATAAAACAGATTTAGGAATGGTGCATTTATAGTCCCTTAAAAGATTCTAACTATACCAAGACTGGAAAATTACAGTACTGTAACATTAACTGATCTGGTTAATTCCCTCATAGCATACCACTTTTAAATGTTCAAGAACTATATTATACATTCTAACTAATAAAATTCAGGTAAATTAAAATTTTTGAGTTTTTGGAGATCTCTCAACCATACATTCATATGTACACATATTTTTGTAGAAGCTTTTATAGTATTTTATTGATTCTTTGAGATTTTTCACTTACCTACATTGTATTTTGATCATATTCACCACCAACTCCACCCAGATCTATCCCCAACCCTTCAACTCCTCCCTTTTCATGATTTTGTTTTTAATCCACAGTGTTCAGTTAGTGCCACCCACATATTCATGGATGTGTGGTCATTCACTGGATCGTGGTCAGCCTATCAGGGGCTACACCCTCAAAGAAAATGAATTCCCTCTCTCCCAATCAGCTGTCAATATTTCCTTTACTAGAGGTAGGGTTATGAGCCCTTTACATGTGCAAGCTGCAATTTGACTAGCTTAATCCTGGGTAGGTCTTGTTCAGGCAAGCACAGCATGTGAGTTCAAGATGCGGTGGTCCTGTTACATACAGAAGACACTGATTTGCTCTGCTCCTTCCCAATCTCTGGCTCCTACAATCTTTCAGCCTCTTCTTCTAGGATGATCCCTGAGCCTTGGGGAAATGCACATCATTCTAAAGGAGGACACTAAACCCATGGCTTACTATTCAGAGAGACGTATGTATCAAACAAAAATAGGAGATTTTGAGGTTTTCAATTAAATGATTTTTTATTGTTATGAATTTTGTCCTTCTGTTGCATAATTTCTGTTACCAGTCATTTTGAAGGATATTTTAGTATTGATGAGAATTCTCAGCTTTGAACATGTTCAACCTGTATAAATGTGTTCTTATAAAGGTTCAGTAAACTTATCTATGAAAGTGAGAATGACAAATAAGTTATAACTAATGACAGAACTTTGCTTTATTTATTTGTCCAAACTTGAGGCTCAAATTCACTAAATACTATATAATACATATTTCATAATAAGTGTTTCAAGGATACATAAGAGGCTTGTCAAATGTTTCCCTGCACTAAGTATACATTATGATTCTATCTTTACCAGATATATAGTAATCTTACTTGGAAAATAAAAAGGAGAAACAATAGGTTATATATCTATGTTGTAATTCTTGTAATTGGGTTATTCATTTCTAAAATAAATCTATTTCTTAGTACTATTTTTGTCCTTTTGTCAATAATCTATTTTAGTATTAATGTAATTTATACTCTTTGTTTCTCAGAAAAAAATGAAATCATTCTTCTCTGTAGCAAGTCTTTCTCTGTAGTGCCAGCTCCCAAACAATGACATAGAGACATTACTACTTATGAAAGCTCAGCCTATAGCTTAAGCTTGACCCACTAGCCTTATAACACAAAAGAACCCATTTATATTAATCTACATTTTGCCTCATGGTTTTTTTTAACCTCTCTTCCATCTTGCATCTCCTGTTTCCTCTCCATGTCCTCTGGCACCTCTCCTATGCCTAGATTCATCTCCTCTTTTCTCTCTTCACCCAGAAGTCTCATCTAACCTCTTCCTGCCTAGATATTGACCACTCAGCTTTTTATTAAACCAATCAGAAGGTGGCTTGGCAAAGTCACATCTTCACTGTGTACAAGAAGATTATTCCACAACATTTTGATGATAGGGAATATCCTTCTTATGCTGTGAATATATGTTCCTCTTATTGGTTGCTGAATAAAGTTGGACAGACAGAATTTAGCTGGGTGGGAATTCCGAACAAAGAGTCAGGGAAAGGAAGAGAAAGGACAGATGTCATGTAGCTGCTAGGGAAGCAAGAGGCTGTGGCATCACTGGTAAGACAAGGCCAAATGAGGATACTCAGATTAATAGAAATGGGTTAATAATTAAGAGAGAGCTAGCCAGTAAGAATCCTAAGCCATTGGCTAAACAATTGTAACTTATATTAAGTCTCAGGGTGGTTATTTTATTAAGCAGCTGTGGGACCCAGTGAGTAGAGATAAAACTGGTCCAGTGGGATCAAGATGGATGGAGAAAATCTCCTTCAACATTTTCCCATTTTTGTCTAATAAAAAAAGGTTTGAACTCTAACACAGCACAATTATATATAATAAGAATAATTATCAGGTGTTGTCCAAATTCAAAAGGAAGGTTTAAACTCTAACATTGTAAAACTATATATAACACAAATTATCAGGTAAGAATTATATTCACAATGTTCAGTCCATTTGCATTTTGCAAATTCAGAGAAAATACTTCAGGATCTATCCTATCTTGGTGAGTTCAAAGTTTTGTTTTGTTTTGTTTTGTTTTACCTAATTTACTCTCTATCCTAACTTGTATTACCAACCCAAAACTATTTTTTAAACCTCAAAACACTTTCTTAGATAAACAATTTAAGCTTTTATGCCTTTCAGCCTTATATAATTTATACCTTTTTTGTGAGCTTTCTTTTTGAATTTTGTAACAAGGAAAACTGTAACTATAATTATCTGGTCTTTAACTCCATCAAAGACCCAAGAAGTATATAATATTACCTGAGTAAACAAGAAGTACAAAGCAAACAACTTTCAAAACTATAGAAATGACAGAATCAGCTGGCTGCCTGGGCAGGCACCTATGGTTCCTCTATAATGTTGGGGCATCCATCTTTGGCCAATGGGCTTAAAATATCTGACAGACTTTTCTGTGAAGCAGGAATTTTGAAGAACTGTCCTGCCTTGTCTTGGAAAAGTTTGGCACTTTTCTTCTTTTGTGTCCTGCTTGTCCAATTTGGACAACATCCTATCAGCAGTTGAGGCAAGGGCAGTTTCTCTGCCCAGTGGCTAACCTTACCATAAATGAAAGCAAACTCCATATGATGTCCATTGATGCCTGCCATCATCTTTTGAAGTAAATTGTTGCTGCCAGGAACATATGTGTTTCACTGTCATGAAAAGCCTTGTGTTATTAAAGCATCTTAAATGCCATATTCTATATGTCTCTGAAGTGTTTGAAGATCACTTGTCGAAAATATATCTTCATTTTACCTGGAAAACATACCTAGCATGACTATAAGTTTGATTGTTACAGATGACTAACTACTAACCTCTATTTCTTTATTATTCTGAATAGATTTCAATGATAACTTACAAGGCCTAGGAATTTACATGTCAAATGAGTTGCATAGGTACAATACCTTAAGCAAGAGTAGAAACATATGTATAGCATATTCTATAAAAAATAATCTTAAATTTGTATCAATATACATAAATACCTTAAACAATAGTAGAAACATATATACAGAGTAATAGAAATGACCTTACATTTGTACCAATATACAAAATTCATACCAATGTAAAATATTTAATACTAGTAGTTTTTTTAGTATAAAAGTAGACTCAACAATCTACCCTCTTATCCTGTCATTTCTATATCCCCCTTTTTCTTTTCATAACAACATCCCTGAATCTAATCCCCCTTACTTAGTTTCCTCCCTGACTATAACCAGTAAGAACTTGCAGTCACCGCCCCCCAAAGGAGAATAAACATCTATATTTCCCAAACAAAGAAAACCACCCATCCCACCTTTTTGGACTGTGAGCATCATGTTTTCTAGACTGTTTCCTATTGTTTGGGGGTAATGGTGTCTTTAGGGGACACTTAGCAAATTAAGATAATGATCAAGCCTTGGGAAATCTAGCTATACTATTTGTTGTTAGTCTCTGTGTGATGGGAAAGTGTAGGGCTTATCTGAAGTCCTAACTAAAGTAGTCTATGAGGCTGGACCATCTTAGCTAGTTGCTTTGAAATTATCCTGAGCAGTTTGTAGCCCAAAGCTGATCTTTGGGTGGTATTTGTCAGCTTAGTGGTGTTAACACAACCCAGGTGGAATCTTCATTGTAGGGCCCCATCATCCATTGGAGACTTCAAAGATAACTCTTAGGAATGGTCACAGTTCACTGGAGAAAACTTAAACATTTTAAATGTCATATGCAGCAAAACTCAGAGAGGTTGAACGGGTACACAAACTGAATTCCTAGCTACCTTGTTCATACTCAAACCAAAAATTATATACAGTCCTCAGGGAACTTTTTTATTATATAAGTTAGAAATCACCAACACACCAGGAATCTTTACACAAAGGGTCCTTCTTATTGGTGGTAGACATGAGACACCAGCAAAGAACAATAGCCAAGGTGGATGTCTCTGTTCCAGGAGTTTCCAAGTGGGAATAACCATAAATACCAAGTGAGAATTTGTTTTATTTCAATTTGGTGTTCTCACCATATTGGCCACTTCTTCAGTGACTGTCTGGGCATCCATCGGGGCAGGCTGGGTGCTTTGAACACTTCATAGGCACCAGAAGGAAGCTCCATTCTAGCTGAGCAGTGGTCACTGCTTTGGAAGAAGCTATGACTCCTGCTTTAAGACTCCTTTCTTTTGTTGTGACTATTTTAGACAGCATTTACCAGCTCACAGAGACTTCACTTCAAATGTGATGTAGATGACAAGCCTTGGAAATCTCTGCAGGACCTCACCTGCAATTGCTACAGATGGTCCTACCCACCTTAAAGTTATTATTATTGGGGGTTTTTAGGGGGCCTGGAGAATACTTAAAATGATTTAACAAAAAGCTTGATTCATAGAATGAAGGCTAGACACACACCCTGCTTCTGATTGGTGGAACTTGATCACATGTACAAACCTGCCCTGCCAACTCTTCTAACTGTATAGTCCCTGCTTTTACAAGACTTGTACTGAAGACTTCTCTCTTGTTTACAACCCTGACAAACAAACAAACAAACTCCCTCAACTGGTGCTTAAAATGCTTATTCGGGATCTATATCAAAGACAGAGTAGAGTAAGCTGCCTGCCCAGTAATCAGAGAAATCTTCAAGGTTTTCAGCCCCAAGCACCCTACAGCAACAGGCAGCTGAAGAGTAACCCTGAGGCAGTCATGGGCTCTGTAAGCTCTTGTGTCACTTAGCATCAATAAAGAAGCTGAAAAGTTAGAGCCAGAAACCTGGCATAGAGACTAGAGACTGTAAGAGATTGCAGAAATGCTGGTGAACCAGGTAGTGGCACCAAATGGAGACTCCAAAAAGAAAAGGATGAGAAGAGCCAAGACAATGGATAAGATTGCAAGGAACTGAACAGAATTGCTGACTGTGGTCACTAGAAGACTCCAGCACACCAGGGTAAGAGCTGAGAGTCTAGCAAAGCTTTGAGTTGTGATATTAACTGCTTGGTGAAAGATCACCAGCACTCAAATCCTAGAACCTCAAACTGGAACACTTAGAATCATAGGTCTCTGTCATTGAAAGCCTAGAATCCTGTTTCTCTTTCTCAAGGCATAGAGCTATAAGTCCACGGGTTTGAAGTCCCACTCCTACATTCCATGCCCAACACAGGTGCTTCTTGCCTATCATGATTTCCATCCAAATAGGGGAGAGGCACTCACAGTCACTGAGAAATGAATGAATAATAACTACTGTACTTCACAGATTCTAATAAATTTCTTATTTTAACATTATTATTTTGGAATGTATCTTATTTTTTTTTATTTTCCAGTTTAAATTTAGATAAGAAACGAGGTTGCTTCACAAGTCAGTTCCAGGTCCCTCTCCCATTCCCTCCCCTCCTCCCATGCCCTCCCCCCAACACCCCCCCGTTATCCCCTCATTCCCCCAGGGAGGGTGAGGCCCTCCATGGGGGTGTCCATAGTCTGTCATTTCATATAGGGCAGGGCCTAGACCCTTCCCCAAGAGTTCAGGGTGAGAGTGCACCTCACATTGTTCTATGGGAGTCCAAAGTCGGTGTGTATACTTGGGATGGGTACTGATCTGCTGCCCAAGGCTCAATAGATTCCCTAGGCCTCCTCACTGACACCCAAATTCAGGGGGTATTGATCAGTCCCATGCTGGATTCCCAGGCTGATGCCTGGGTTTCAAGAGTTAACCTTTGTCTAGTCAGCTGTTTCTTGAGTTCAGCTCAGTACTTAACCAAGGGAGTCTGCCTCTTCTTCGATCAGCCACTAAATGAAGTTTCTGTTTCCCAGACTCTCTGGCCATAGGATTGTAGGCTGGCACTCCCCAGATCTATGTCTAAAATCCATATATGAGAGAGTACATGCCATGTTTCTCTTTTTGTGACTGGGTTACCTCACTCAGGATGGTTTCTTCTAGTGTCATCCATTTGCCTGCGAATCTCATGATTCCATTATTTTTTTCTGCTAAATAGTACTCTATTGTGTAGATGTACCACATTTTCTCTATCCACTCTTCAGGTGAGGGACATCTAGGTTGCTTCCAAGTTCTGGCTATTACAAATAAAGCTGCTATGAACATAGTGGAACAGACATCTTTGTTGTATGAATGGGCATCTTTTGGATATATGCCTAAGAGTGGAGTTGCTGGGTCTTGTGGTAGGTTTATTCCCATTTTTCTGAGGAATCTCCACACTGATTTCCAAAGTGGCTGAACCAGTTGGCACTCCCACCAGCAATGGAGGAGTGTTCCCCTTTCACCACATCCTCTCCAGCATAAATTGTCATTGGTGTTTTTGATTTTAGCCATTCTGACAGGAGTCAGATGGTATCTCAGAGTTGTTTTGATTTGCATTTCCCTGATGGCTAAGGATGTTGAGCACTTTCTCAAGTGCCTCTCAGCCATTTTAGACTCCTCTATTGAAAACTCTCTATTTAGTTCTGCAGCCCACTTTTTAATTGGGTCCTTTGCTGTTTTGGAGACTTGCTTCTTGAGTTCTTTGTAAATTTTGGAGATCAACCCTCTGTCAGATGTGGGATTAGTGAATATTTTTTCCCATTCCGTGGGCTGCCTTTTTGTCTTGCTGACTGTGTCCTTTGCCTTACAGAAGCTTCTCAGTTTCAGTAGGTCCCATTTATTAATTGTTGATCTCACTGTCTGTGCTACTGGTGTTATGTTCAGGAAGCTGTCTCCTGTACCAATTCGTTCAAGGGTACCACCCACTTTCTCTTCTAAGAGGTTCAGTGTGGCTGGATTTATGTTGAGGTCTTTGATCCATTTGGACTTAAGTTTTGTGCATGGCGATAAACATGGATCGATCCGCATTCTTCTACATGCCAGTCTCCAATTATGCCAGCACCATTTGTTGAAGATGCTTTCTTTATTCCATTGTATATTTTTAGCTTCTTTGTCAAAGATCAGATGTTCGTACGTGTGTGGGTTAATACCCGGATTTTCAATTCGATTTCATTGGTCTACCTGTCTATTTTTGTGCCAATACCAAGCTGTTTTCAGGACTATAGCTCTATAATAGAGCTTGAGGTCAGGGATGGTGATGCCTCCGGACGTTGCCTTGTTGAACAGGGATGTTTTGGCTATCCTGGGTCTTTTGTTTTTCCATACAAAATTGATTATTGTTCTTTCAAGGTCTGTGAAGAATTGTGCTGGGATTTTAATGGGGATTGCATTGCATCTGTAGATTGCTTTTGGCAGGATTGCCATTTTACTACATTGATCCTACCTATCCAAGAGCATGGGAGATCTTTCCATTTTCTGAGGGCTTCTTTAATTTCTTTCTTTAAAGATTCAAAGTTCTTACGATACAGGTCTTTCACTTGTTTGGTTAGCTTTACCCCAAAGTATTTTATGTTGTTTGTGGCAATTGTAAAGGGTGATGTTTCTCTGATTTCTCTTTCAGCCCTTTTATCATCTGTATATAGTAGGGCTACTGATTTTCTTGAGTTGATCTTGTAGCCTGCCACTTTCCTGAAGGTGTTAATCAGCTGTAAGAGTTCCCTGGTAGAATTCTTTGGGTCATTGATGTAAACTATCATATCGTCTGCAAACAGTGAAAGTTTGACCTCTTCCTTCCCAATTTGTATCCCCTTGATCCACCTTTGTTGTCGTATGGCAACAGCTAGAACTTCAAGTGCCATGTTGAAAAGGTATGGAGAGAGCGGACATCCTTGTTTTGTTCCTGATTTTAGAGGAATTGAGTTGAGTTTCTGTCCATTTAGTTTGATGTTGGCTGTTGGTTTACTGTATATAGCTTTTATTATGTTTAAGTATGTACCTGTTATCCCAGATCTCTCCAAGACCTTTATCATGAAGGGGTGTTGGATTTTGTCAAAGGCTTTTTCTGCATCTAGTGAGATGATCATGTGATTTTTGTTTTTCAGCTTGTTTATATGGTGGATTACGTTGATGGATTTTCGTATGTTGAACCATCCCTGCATCCCTGGGATGAAACCTACTTGATCGTGGTGAATGATTGTTTTGATGTGTTCTTGGATCCGATTTGCCAGTATTTTATTGAGTATTTTTGCATCAATGTTCATGAGGGATATTGGTCTGAAGTTCTCTTTCTTAGTTGTATCTTTGTGTGGCTTGGGGATCAAGGTTATTGAAGCCTCATAGAAAGAGTTTGGCAAAGACCCTTCTGCTTCTATTGTGTGGAACACTTTGAGAAGAATTGGTATAAGCTGTTCTTTGAATTTTTGGTAGAATTCTGCACTGAGGCCATCTGGACCTGGACTTTTTTTGGTTGGGAGACTTTTGATGACAGCTTCTATTTCCATAGGGGTTATAGGTCTATTTAAATTGCTTATCTGTTCTTGATTTAGTTTTGGCAAATGATAGCTGTCCAGGAAGTCATCTATTTCCTTTAAATTTTCGAATTTTGTGGAGTACAGGTTTTCAAAGTGTGACATAATGATTCTCTGGATTTCCTCAGAGTCTGTTGTTATGTCCCCCTTTTCATTTCTGATTTTGTTAATTTGCATGTTCACTCTCTGCTGTTTGGTAAGTTTGGACAAAGGTTTGTCTATCTTGTTGATTTTCTCAAAGAACCAACTCTTCGTTGCATTGATTCTTTGTATTGTTTTCCTGGTTTCTACTTTATTGATTTCAGCCCTCAATTTGATTATTTCCTGGCGTCTACTCCTCCTGGGGGAGTTTGCTTCTTTGTGTTCTAGAGCTTTCAGCTGTGATGTTAATTCTCTGGTATAACTGTTCTCCTGTTTCTTCATGTGAGCACTTAGTGCTATGAACTTCCCCCATAGCACTGCTTTCAAAGTGTCCCATAGGTTTGGGTATGTTGTGTCTTCATTCTCATTGAATTCGAGGAAGTCTTTAATTTCTTTTTTTATTTCCTCTTTGACCCAGGGATGGTGCAGTTGAGCATTATTCAATTTCCATGAGTTTGTAGGTTTTCTGCGATTTGTGTTGTTGTTGAATTCTAATTTTAAGGCATGGTGGTCTGATAAGATGCATGGAGTTATGCCAATTTTTTTGTAGCTGCTGAGGTTTGATATGTTGCCAAGTATGTGGTCGATTTTTGAGAAGGTTCCATGTGGTGGTGAGAAGAAGGTATATTCTTTTTTATGTGGATGAAATGTTCTATAGATATCTGTTAATCCCAGTTGGGTCATTACTTCTATTAGACCTTTTGCTTCTTTGTTGAGTTTCTGTCTGGTATTCTTGTCTAGTGGTGAGAGTGGTGTGTTGAAATCTCCCACTATAACTGTGTGGGGCTTTAGATGAGATTTAAATTCTAATAATGTTTCTTTAACGAATGTGGATGCCTTTGTATTGGGGGCATAGATGTTCAGGAGAGACACTTCATCTTGGTGGGTTTCACCTGTGATGAGTATGTAATGACCTCCTTCATCTCTTTTGATTGATTTTATTTTAAAGTCTAGATTGTTAGATATTAGGATTGCTACCCCTGCTTTTTTCTTGGGTCCATTTGATTGAAAAATTTTTTCCCAACCTTTAATTCTCAGGTAATGTCTGTCTTTGAGGGTGAGGTGTGTTTCTTGTATGCAGCAGAAGGAAGGGTTCTGTCTTCGAATCCATTCTGCTAGTCTGTGTCTTTTTATGGGTGAGTTAAGGCCGTTAATATTGAGGGATATTAATGACCATTGATTGCTCATCCTTCTTCGATTTGCAATGGTTGTTGTTGGTGGAATTATGTGTGGAATTTCACCCCTTTGTTCTTTTGGCTGTTGGTAGAGAGGGATTCTCTAATGCTTATGTTTTTCTGGTTGTAGTTAGCTTCCTTGGGTTGGAGTTTTCCTTCCAAAATTTTCTGTAGGGCTGGGTTAGTGGACACATATTGCTTGAATCTAGTTTTGTCATGGAATATCTTGTTTTCTCCGTCTATAGTGATTGAGAGCTTTGCCAGGTATAGTAGTCTGGGCTGGCATCCATGGTCTCTTAGTGTAGGTAGAATATCTATCCAGGACCTTCTGGCTTTCAGAGTTTCCATGGAGAAATCAGGTGTAATTCTGATAGGTGTGCCTTTATATGTTACTTGACCTTTTTCCTTAGCTGCTCTTAATATTCTTTCTTTATTCTGTATGTTTGGGGTCTTGATTATTATGTGCCGAGGGGATTTTTTTGTGGTCCACTCTATTTGGTGTTCTGTAGGCTTCTTGTACCTTCATTGGCATGTCTTTCTTAAGGTTGGGAAAGTTTTCTTCTATGATTTTGTTGAATATGCCTTCTGCACCTTTGAGGTGGATTTCTTCTCCTTCTTCTATACCTATTATTCTTAGGTTTGGTCTTTTCATGGTGTCCCATATTTCCTGGATGTTTTGTGTTAAGGATTTGTTGGATTTAAGGTTTTCTTTGGTTGATAAATCCATTTCTCCTAGTGTATCTTCAACACTTGAGATTCTCTCTTCCATCTCTTCTATTCTGTTGGTAATGCTTGTATTGGTAGTGCCTGACTGTTTGTCCAGCTATTCTATTTTCTGCCTTTCTTCAGATTGTGTTTTTTTTAATGTCTCTATTTCAGTTTTCAACCCTTGCAGTGTTTGCATTGCTTCTTGCAATTTTCTGTTTATCTGTTTGTCCGTTTGTTGCCTTTTATAAATTTTTTGGTTTGTTCTTTCTTCCATTTCTTGCATTTTTTGGTTTGCTTTTTGTTCCATTTCTCGCATTTTGTGCTTTGTTTCTTCTTCCATTTCCTGCCTTTTTTGGTTTGTTTCTTCTTCCATTTTTTTCATTTTTTGCTTTGTTTTTTCTACCATTTCTTGCATTTTTTGCTTTGTTTCTTCTTCCATTTCCTGCCTTTTTTGGGTATGTTTCTTCTTCCAATTCTTGCATTTTTTGCTTTGTTTTTTCTTCCATTTCTTGCATTTTTTGCTTCATTTCTTTTTCCATTTCCTGCCTTTTTTGGTTTGTTTTTTTCTTCCAATTCTTGCATTTTTTTGGTTCGTTTTTTCTTCCATTTCTTGCATTTTTTGGTTTGTTTTCTCTTCCTTTTCTTTGAGGGATTTTCCAATATCCTCTTTTAGGGCCTCTATCATTTTCATGAAAGTGCTTTTAAGGTCGTTCTCTTCTGCTTCGTTCGCATTGGAATGTTGGGGTCTTGCTGGTGTGGAGTCTCTAGAATCTGGCGGTGTCATATTTGTTTTTCTGTTGCTGACTGTGTTTTTGTATTGTCTCCTCTCAGAGCAACAGAAAGAACCACCACTCTATATCACAAGAAAGATCAGTAGTGACTAGCATGCTGTGGTAACAAAAAAAAATGAGAAAAAGGAAATCTGTCAGCAATTATAGAGCATTCTAAACTCTTAGCTTAATGTGGTCCCAGCTACTCCCCTGGTCTCCCTGGCTCCTTTGGTTTCCTGGTCTCGTTGGTGGGAGAGAAGATCTGGAGTCTGGGGTGCTTGGCTCCCGCCGGGATTGGGAGCTCTGTGCAGTTCCCAGGCGATCTGCAGGCACTGCTGGAATGTATCTTATAATGGATGGGCTTTCATGGTTCAGCCAGGAACAGTTATTGCTGGTGGTCATTATGATGTTTAAAATGACAGTGCCTCTTAAATTGATGGTATATTAGATTTGGAGAAATATGGACTGATGCAATTTCTAAATTTCTTTCATTGTTTTCTACAATCACGTTTCTTTTGTCTTTAAGATTGTGGCAGCTAATGCAGGATTTGGTTACATGAAAGAGTCAGCTGAAGACATGTAAGCTACCTCTCCTCTCAGAGCAACAGAAAGAACCACCACTCTATATCACAAGAAAGATCAGTAGTGACTAGCATGCTGTGGTAACAAAAAAAAATGAGAAAAAGGAAATCTGTCAGCAATTATAGAGCATTCTAAACTCTTAGCTTAATGTGGTCCCAGGGCCATTTCAATGATATAATTTGAAAATTATTCTAAATGAATTAAAGTGGATGCAAGCTCTTATTTTCACATAACAGCCTTTATTTTCTTGCCTTGTTGAAACCTTCTTAGCAGAAGTTGAAACTGAAAATGAACTGAATGAAGAAAAGTCAGATCTTGACCCGTGTCTACACATGGAAGCAGCATGTACAGTGAAAGGTGTCACAGCCGTGTCAGGGCAAAAATCTGTCAACTTCTAGTGAGATCCAGCTAACAAAGGGATGTAGAGAGAGGATGAAGATGCAGAGGCATGGCTGCAGACCAAAGCTGCTTAGCAGTCCCTGCTTAGTGGATGACCTGAGGGCCACACATGGTGTGCAATATCCTTGACTCTAGAAAGTCAATGCTTTTAAAGTATTTACTTTATCTCAGTATTCTAAAACACTAAATTATCTTCCTGCTCCATTTCATAACTCCATTTCAATGGCAAGTCTGGGTTTTTGTTTTATTTTTATAGAAGTCCTGGTTTGCTTTCTCTTCTTTTTTTCAGCTAAAGTATATTTGACCTTGGGAAAGATGTCTGACCTCAAGCTTTTCCCTTTCACTCCCTGACAGTTACTCAAAGAGACAAAGCAAAACAAAAACCAATTTAAGTTGCTTTCTTAAGACCATGGCACAAATCCAAAATGATGATCAAATCTTGTGGTGATCTTGGTTTAATAACCATTAAAAGGAATCTAAGTAAATAAATCTGCATCAGCACAAGAAAACAGAGAAATCTGCAATCATAGGGCCTGAATAATCATATAAACAAAACTTATTTATGTGATAGAAAAAGACATTTTTCTCAGCTTTTTTCCTAAATATGCTGTCAGTCTAAATACAAAAAAATGAAATAATAAAGATGTTATCATCTCAATTATATCAATGGCATTTGTCGATGCAAAGGTTTTTATTCTTTTTAAGAAGACAAAAATACCCTATTATTGTTATAGGGACAAGCAGGGGGAGAACCATCAACCAGTTATACTGAAATTGACAACTTTGGTACTAAGGTAAGTATGACTTTCTGTGATCATGGCCCAGCATCAAAAAGCAGAACAAATAATGAAAAAAGGAAGAAATTATGGCCATGTATTCATCACAACAGATTGTTAAGAGAGAAGAGGAAGCTGCCAGACGCAGGAGAAATTTCTTGATGGACTCTTGGGTTGGACCAGCACTGTTCCAAGCATTCTTCAGTTTTCTGCTGTGTGCTCTATACATGTCTCCAGGTGACCATGGAGTGACTTGTTACATAAACCAGTACATACATGTTAGAACACAACCATTATTTAATACAAATCAGCTGTTACCCAAACAATGTGAGTAAAAACTCACAAACACAGAGGGGAGGAGACAGGCACACAACAGCACACAGTGTGTTTTTACACGAGCACACGTGGGAAAAACAGGAATACACATGTATTGAGATAAAAATAAATAATAATTAGCTTTTGTGAGAATGGGAATATATAGTAAATACAAGGATATTTAGTTATTCTTATTTATATGTGTGTGTGCCTGTGTGTGCGTGTGTGTGTGTATGTGTGTGTGTGTTGTGTATGAGTGTGTAACTGAGTGTAAGTGTGCTCATGCTGGAGTTTATGTGTGGAGGCCTGACCACCACTTTTAGGAGTTGGTTCTTTCCTTCCACTGGTAGATGTAGATTCTTGCTTTTGCTGTTATACACACTACAGACTAACTGGCCTTCCAAGTTGCCAGGCCATGGTCCTCTCTGCTTTGCATCTCACAGTGGGAATGCTGAGATTACATAGCACATCATCTATCTGGTTTATTGAGTAATATGTTCCAAGCTCAGGTCATGAGGCTAACACATCAAATGCTTCTAACTAGTGAGTGGTTTTACCAATCCCAAGAAACTGAATTTTAAATTGTACAAGTATAATATATGGATTTATGTGTCTTTGTGTTATGCCAACAAGACAATTATAAAGAGAATAAAAGATGTAACAATAATAATAGCTATAAAATTGATTGTCAACTAATAGTAATACAATCTAGGAGGTTCTCAACCTTCCCAATGCTTGGAACCTTTAATACAGCTGTCATGTTGTGGTGACCCCCAACCATAAAATTTTCATTGCTATTTCAAAACTGTAGTTTTCTACTGTTATGAATTGTAAAGTAAATGTATGTGTTCTCCAGTGCTCATTGGTGACCCCTGAGAAAGGGTCTTTCAACCCCTCAAGGGTAGATGATCCAAAAGTTGAGAACCGCTGATCTAGAAGAATCATTGATTTTTAGTTAAACTAATAACCTAACATGACTATACACATCTCTGTTTCAGAGATCATTTGTTAGTAAAGAAATCTTACTCCAGAAAAATGAACTTTTATTTTCAAGTAATGAAAAAATATCTATCAAGTGCCCTTTTAAGTGGGTGTAAATTGTATTGTATTTTCTTGGTTTTTTTTCATAAAATGAAATGTAGACACTCATTAAAAGTATCTTAGGGACAAAGAGGAAAGGCTGACAGTGTGCATTACAACAAAAACTCTATCATTGTGTGATATCTTGTTCCTTTTTGATGGGGGATGTTCTTCTGTATATATGTTTCTCTTGTTGGTTGATGGATACAACACTGATGGACAGTAGCCAAGTAGGAAGTATAGGAGGGGCTACAAGATGAAAAGAATACTGGTGAGGGGGATGAGAGAGTGAGCCGCTGAGGAGACACCATGTAAATACAAGTAAGATAGGATGTGCTGGGCATTCTCTGATAAGATAAGGTCATGTAGAAATATATAGATTAGTAGTTATGGGTTAATAATTTAAAAAGAGCTAGCCAACAAGAAGCCTGAGCCATCAACCAAACAGTTTATAGTAGTATGTGTCAGTGTGTTTATTTGAAGGGCAGGGGAACCAGGAAGGACAGAAACTTCGTCAACACCCTTTATTTCAATAACCCCTAAATTCCATTGCATATAATACCCACTGATTTTATTTTTAACTCAGCTAAACCTTGTAAACCTCCACTTTACTGATTTTCACCCCTTCTTCTCTCATCCTCCCCTTCTGTTCTTTCTACACTTACTTCATTTTTGTAAGGCTAAGCTCAGTCTCCTGCAATTCATTTTCTGTGTGTCAGTTTCTGTGTTTGACATAGATGGAAACAGAGGGGAGTATGCTTAAAGTAAGACATAGATATGAGAGGAAGACAGAAACGGCATCCGTTTGCTTTACACAGTGTTGAGCATCAGGAGCTTTTCAGGTAATATTGCTACTATTCTCTCCACATTTTATTTGTTGCTTGTTTGCTTTTTTGTGAGTATTTCTGTCTTACTCCACTGTTTTGACAAGCCTGCTACCCACAAGCTTAGGCTAGCTTCTAACTCATGGAAATCCTCCTACCTCATCATCCTAAGCCCTTGTTCTGTGAGCAAGTGCCATTGTACCTGGATGACCTTTATCCTGTAAATCATAAAGATATTGTACTCTTCAGTTTTACAATATAATATTTTCATATTCTTTTAGAATAAAGTTAATTTTTATGGTACTTTTTAGGCAGGCACATTTTAGGCTAAATGCTTCAAAATGAAATGCTCCTCAGTATTTACACGGGTTCAGACTGCGTTTATCATTTCCCATTGCCAACAGCATCCTCTCTCCATAGTCATATGTAAGGTGCACTAAGACCTCCCCCTGCCTCAGCCTCTTCTTTGAATTACTTCATGTAGTCTTGTAAAGCATCCACCACATAGAGAAAACATTGTTTCCTGTTACAGAACAATGGGTGATTTACAGTGTCACCTTTCAGAGACTTCAGGTAAGAGTGGTTTCTGTAAGTGACAAGTCGGTGCCCTTGAAACTGCAGTTCTAGTGGATTGGCAGAGTGAGAAGCAGACTTCTCTGTCCCCAGGCAGCATGGATCTCAATACCGACTGTAAGTGACACTGCAGAATCATTAGAATTAATGTAATCACAAGCTACTGGTGATACCAAACGGATCATCCTCCCAGATCTCAAACTTGGCATCGAGCATGTTGTCTTACTCAGTCAATCAGAATGGACCTGATGGAATCACAGCTGGCTCTCCAGGTGGCTGAACTGAGAAGCTGGCTCTAGCTGGCAGGTTCAGCGCACTGAAATCTTTCTGTGCTGCCTTTACTGTTGGGGCCACTCCCCTCTGTGCTTGGGTTTCCTTCCCTCCTTTTCATTAAACTTGCTTTAACAGCAGAAGCTACTCCTGGCAACTTTTACTGAGATGGGTTTTTTTCCTGGTTTCCAATATTAAAGCTTTTGGAATGCGCCGTATCATATATTTCTCTCTCACCATTATAAACATAGCAGCTGTGGCAGTTTGAATGTAATTGGCCCCCATAAGCTCATAGGAAGAAGCACTATTAGGAGGTGTGGCTTTGTTAAAGTAGGCATGGCCTTGTTGGATGAAGTGTGTCGTTGTGGGGTCAGGCTTTGAGGTTTCCTATGCTCAAAATACCTCCCAATGTCACAGTCCACTTCCTGTTGCCTTCTGATCAAAATGTAGCCAGCACCATGTTTGCCTGCCACCACGCTCTCCACCATAATCAACTGAACCTCTGAACTGTAAGGCACCACCTCAACTAAATGTCTTCCTTTGTAAGAGTTCACAAGAGTTGTAGTTACCCCCCATAGGCTCTTGCCCAGCTACAACACTCGGGAGAGCAGGTCCTGTACCTCACCTGTGCAGCACGATAGAGCCAACCCAGGGACAGGAAATGAATAGGATTGAGATGCATGCTTCAAAAGACAAAGAGGCAGAGGTGTGGGTGAGCTAGCCCCACTATTGTGAGCATACAAGAGCTATCTGCATTACTCACCTGTTCTGTAACAGCATGGGTGGGAAAGAGACGTCCCCTCGCCCCCAACCCATCAACGCCTGAAGCGGGTGGGAGAGCTGGTCCTGAAGTCCTAATAACGGGAAAGCTGTCCCTGTCCCTCATCTGCTGCAGCAATCAAGAGGGTGGCCCCAACACCATGCCTGGGCAACACAGTAGAGCTGGCCCTGAAGGTGTAGGTGCGGAAGAACCAACCCTGAGAACATGAAAGCAGAAGAACGGGCCCTGCCCCTTGCTCGTTGCTGCAAAGGGCCAACTTGCCACGACTATACAGGAGGGCTCACCCTGGTGGTGAGGACACTGGAGAGCTGGCAGGCTGACCAAGCCTGCAACTACCCAGGCCCAGAACCAAGGTTATAAGTTAGCCTACTTCAATATCCACACCACCTATGATCTGCTGGAACACATGCAGAAAACGGTCCTGCAGATCCAAAGCTGCAGGATTTCCACAACACAGGGCAACAGCCGGAAAAACCACGAGGAGTCCCATTGAGGGCCCAGCATTGATAACGTAGCAGAAACTAGAGCCTCAAAGCAGATCGATGACTCTCTGCAATGAACATTTGCAAGTAAAGACATATGAAAAAAGGGGTTACTATGTGACTCCCTCTGTCACACTACAGCTTCCATGATGAGATTATTTTCCTTTTTTTCTGTTTGATTTTATTGGGGGGGGGGTTAGCTGCAAGGACAGAGGGCTGATACCCAGGGACAGGAAATGAATAGGATTGAGATGCATGCTTCAAAAGACAAAGAATAAATAAAAAGAAAGTTTAAAAAAAGAGAGCCATGATCATAAAGTTTCTTTACATCAATAGGTACTCAAACTAAGACAGTAGCTCAGCTGTTTAACACTGTGGAAATTTGTAATGTCTCATATTTCCTAATGAATGTCTGAGTGTTTGTGTCCTGACCAAATTCCTATGCTGTGATCCCAACATTGAGGGTGCTGTTACTAATCTTTTTTAGAGATGCTTAGGTCTTGAGGGCAGAACTTCCATTAATGGTACTAGTGGTTTTACAAGGGAGGTCCCTGGACTTGTGGGGCATAAATTAGATGTTTCTGTGAGCAGAAAGATGCCCAAGACTGATTCTATTGTCATCTTGACCTTGGCCTCTCCATCCTCCAGAAACATGAGAAACTAATCTCTGCTGTTTAAAAGGCACCTAATTACAGTACTTGCATACAGTAGCCCAAAATAGAGTAGTCGATACTACTGTGTCCTATCTGAATTTGTAGAAACACAAAAGGAAAGAAAACAAAAGGTCTTTAGATAAAATTACATAATCCAACAAAGAATATAGTCCTTGTTGAAATGGATCCTTAATATAAAATGTGTTTTGGCATCAGTACCTCAAAAACCATCTGCATCCCCATGTGCACTGCACCTGTGTTCACAAGAGCCAAGATGTAAAGACAAATGTAATGACTGGTGACAAAAGAATAGGGAAAGAATAGGAAAAACAACTTGGAGGAACACAATCACTACGCTAGGCACAAGAAAGCTCACACACAAAGACAAGCAAGCCATGATCTCACTTATAAAGCTAAAGAACTGCAAACAGTAAATTAGTAAGTTAGGAATTTCCTGCTACAATAATTCTACCAATAAAAAATTAACTAGTAATTAACTATCATCCTAAAGTATTTCTTCTAGTAGTAGTTTTATAAGGGAGGTCTCTAGACTTGTGTGGAACTAAGTTATGCTGTGATTTACTTCATGTAAATGATGTCATGCTTCATGTTTTTATGGATGAAGGAGGTTGAGATGGTGGACACTTACCCACTCCCACAGCACTTAGTGTGCAGACCAGATTTCCAATTCACATTGCCTAATTCCTCAGTCTGTTTCACTTGGCTATGAAGAGAGAACAACTTTTAAAACTATAGAGCAAAATGGCCGCTTTTAATCTATTCCCAGTGTGATTTGTATGTCATCATTTGATGGACTTTTGAAGTTATCATAAACACAACTTAAAACGGATTACTGTGTAGTCAGGAAGTCTGTCGGCTACTAACTGGCTGCTTAATCTCAGGCGAGGTCAACTCCTTATAGGAAGATCATGACATCTTATTTGAAGAATAATTTCTTATTCTTTAATGTGTTTCCACATTTATTGTTCATTGTCTCCAGTTGTCCTCAAACAAATAACATGTATTGGAAGAGGATGTTAAAAAAAAAGACATTGTTACCATAAATGCTGTATCATTTTGGTAGAATCAGCAGGGTGATTTTATCTCTAAGTCTAAAAATTGATCTTTTTCTCCTATAAAACTAGCACACTTTAATTCATATGCAATGAAATGGATACAGTTCGCATGAGCAATGAATGAGTTTTGTTACATGTTTTCACAGTCGCTACCACCAAGAGACAAATAGCTCCAGGAGTAAATTCCTTTTCCTGGACACAGCCATTCTCACGTTTCTTGCCACAAGACTTGCATCTTCTAGATTTCATCTAAATTAGATTACACATTCTTTCCTCCTTTTGCCTGTGTGCCTGCCTCTGCGCAGTGTAACTGAAACTTACCCCTGTCATTACAAACTGATGAACATCTTCCACTGTTTATTCACTCATCAATTGATGCGCATTTGAGTTATTTACTTTGAAGACGTTAGGAATGGAGATGTTGCGAACATTTATAACTCTTTCTAAGGACATGTATTTTTGTGAGTTTTTACAAATTTTATTTTTAGTAAATACCTAGGCTTAGAAAGCCTAGATGTGTATCTCTATAAGGAAATGCCATGTGGTTTTTTGTTGTTGTTGTTGTTCTAAAGTGGAGGCTGCATTAAGTTCCTATAGCAATCTTTGAGAGACAAGTTTTAACTACTATTGGAGACTCTGAATCACAGTGAACATGTGGAGGTAGCATATTGTATTTTACATTTACATTTCATTATTTCTATTGAACCATCAGAAACATGGTGAACAGTAGAGATTAGAAGTGTTGGAACTTTCCAAAATCATGAACAAGTTGTTTAAATTCTCGGTGTGAAGCTCACTATTCTTAAACTGCAGCTAACAGCAGTTCAATATAGGATAATGAGTTAAATATAGAAAGAACAATGTCTGAGGCTTAGTAAATTGTAGGGAGAGATCTTAGGTACTGTAGCACTGACCATTTTGGCCATGGTCAGAGGTACGTAGAAGGTGTGTAGAAAAAAGAACTGAGAGGAAGAGGACTCGATCTCTTTTCAGGGTTCCGGTCTGGTCTCGGAGTGTGGCTGGGACTGGATTTCTCAGAGCGCCAATCTTCATCAATATTCATACCCAGTGTATGGTTCTATTCCTCCACAGTGAATGATTAATACAAGTTTGCTATTTTTGTTGTGATTATTTCAGCTATGAAGATTTTGAAATGTTTGTTATTAGGTCACATTGTAAATTTGAAGCTATAAGACCTGTTGCAAATATTGTAAAACACTGAGGAAATATTATAACAAAGAATAGGTTAAGTACATGTCAGTTTCTTCCATCCTTAGATGCCCTAATAGCAGGAAGCTAAGGGGATAGTTTAATCTAATTTCCATAAACATAAGGAAGAAATTCATTTAAGGGTCTATAGATCTTGCAACACCAGGGTTCAAGGTAAAGAAAACAACAGCAACAACAGAGAAGTGTATTGGAAACTTCAGGGTACATTTCCCAGGGCCACCAGGGAAAGGAGGATCAAGGGAGAAGAAACACGCTGGTGAGTGCAGGCAGGTACACCAGGAAAAACCTAAAGCCAGCTGAAGAGGCTTCATGGACAGCCCTAGGGATGATGACTGACTAGATTGCTGGGGTCTGGCATGTGTCAGTCCTACACTACAGGGGTCATCTATCCTGGACTGATGTCTTTGGGGCTGTGTTCGGAACCAGCCGAACAACCCCAGGTTGGACTCTGAGTGAGGGAGTGTGGATCAGGGAAGTCCTAGCTACAAAACAATGGTGTTAAGAACAAGAGGGAAACATCTTGTCATTTCAGGAGGGCTCACAGTCCATACTGGAGACACTGGTTTATTCAAGTATCCTCTTAAATAGCTTTCTAGAAACAGGTACTGCCAGAAGACATCTATTGTCATGTATATAGGGCTGACTAGGAAACACTTCCTTTAACCTTAGAGAGGGTCCTAGAATGCACATACACAAACTCTCAGACCACTCACAAAACAGTAACACTGTTCTCACTAGTCCTCAGGTGTGCCTCACTGGTCCCCAGGCAGGTCCCCATGATGGGTGTGGGGCCTAGGTCTATTGTTACACAAACTAGAAGTCATTCTCCACTGTGGCCAGGCCATTCTCAGGTAACCAGCCCTGATGTCTAAAAGACAATAGGAGATTGGAGCTCCTGGAATTGAGCTGAGGCCTGTATTGAAATATCATATTCGGCCCCCACACTAGATGAGTGGAAGCTAGATAGGACAGAAAGGATTAGAAGAGCAAGATCTGGACAACTACAAAAAATGCCATGAAAAAGATGCTGGAGAATTAAAGCAGGTGTGAGAAAATTGGAAAGTGAGAGCTTTTAAGGGCTGAAAATATAATCTTTCCAAAATACACCAGTGTGGCCAAATAAATCGTAAACTCCATCAGACCACCAAGAGAGGCAGCAAATATTTTTTGGTAGATAGAGAAAGTCTAAAAAATTGACAGAAGGATTCCAAGTCTTTGACAAATACAGTCTTGTAATTAAGCATTCTCACCCAGAAGACGTTGGAGTAATACACTTTGGCTCCATACACTTTGGTTCCTGCCTAATTATTCCTCTTCCACCATTATTTACAGAACTGTTACTATCTAATTCTGCACCCTCAGCTCATGACTTCTCAGCTTATCTATTTCTGCCTTCTATGGCACTGTTTCTCAGTGACCCTAAACAAGTCAAATACGTTTTCCCTATTTTTTAGTGGCAGAAAAACACATCCCACTTCACAGGGTGTTTGTGACACTCTGGACGTGTTTTTGAGAACTTGACTGATTCATGGAAGTACAAAGTTCTTGAGAGTGCGGCTTTGTTTTTACAGTGAACTCAGAGTAGCTCATATATCTAGGATGAAATGGATGGAAATAAAACTTGAGTGTGAGGAGCCATCGCTTCACATGACCCTGTAGGATGTGATAGTGGATACTGTCTTCAAGTGTAGATATAACATTGTGGGTATTCTGCTTTCTGCATTTACACATACAGAGACCAGTAGTTAATACACAGTACAGAATAGTAAGACTAGTCAAGGTCAAGAATTGAAGCTTGAAAAGTGGTTTCAGGCAAAGATTTCTCCTGCTATCTGGCTGAATTAAATCATTTGCTAATTTACGTGTGCACATATGTTTAAAGAAACAAAGCACATTTAGGTTCATGTGTAACTGAACAGTGAGAGATACCAAGAAAAGCCACGGTGACACTCAGAATTTCAGTCTCTGTGACTTTCAGCTTATATAAATTCAATATAATACTGTATTGCTTCTGAGCATTTCAAGCAGGGATTCAAAGTATCTTAATCATAGTCACCCCCATCCTCCCCTAACCTCTTCCAGGTCCACTACTTTCCCCTTGTCATTTTCATGTCTGTTTTTATTTTTTTGTTTCTTTATTTTGAACAATCTACTGAGTCCAATTTGTGTTGACTGTACACCCAAGGAGGTGGCGATCTAACAGAGGCTAAGAACAGACTTACCCTCCCACTAAATGCTGTCAACCATCAATAGTTCCTCAGCTAGGGGTGGGTTCTTATGAATCCTGTCAACATCCATGATAGTTTGTTGACTGGCTATGTCACATTCACACCTTACTTAAGCAACTGCAGTTGTTATGAGTTACTGAGTGCAGTTGCCCTGTCATGTCAGAAGACAGTTTCACGTTGATCCTACCAGACCCTACAGGCTTTTACAATCTTTATAGCCTTATGGTGGGATGTCCATTAAGCCTTGGAAGATGGGATGTGATCCCATGTATAGGTGAGCAGCCACAAACACTTGTTCCCTACACCCTGAACAGTTGTGAGTATTTTAGTTGCTGCCCTCCACTGCACAAAGACTCTTCTCTGCTCAGATCTGCAATTAGCACAGCTGCTTTAAGCAGAGGGACGATTCTGCCCACTGTGGCAGGCTGCACACGACACTGTTTCAGACTTGGAATTATAAAGGAGTCAGGGTGCTGGCAAGGGTGATGGTGACAACAGCACCACCCCACATCTTCTCAAGAGTAGCTAGCAGATGGGGAGCATATTCATGTCAGTAACCTCAAGAGCCTAATCTTTGGCTTCTGTTCCATTTTATCCTTTACCATGTTGACTCACAGAATGAACCTTAAGAATGATTTTCTGTGGCTTTGAGATGGACGGATAAGGTAAATTTGCAGAAAGTGATGGGAAGAAGAAAATTCTGAAGTATAAACAATAGTTTAACCAAGTTAGAGTCAGTCATTTCTAGCAGAACAGGCTCATCTGCTGATACACCTGATAAAATACCTCTGATGGAATGAAAAACAACACAGCACATTTTTTTATATCCAAGGCAAGCACTTTGCTTCCATGCCATGGGAACCTAACAAAAATCAGTCTCGACATTTTCCACTTCATGTTCCATCACCCTCCCTATACTCGATCACCTAAGCTAAGTCCCAGTGAAGTGAGAAGAGCCTTAGCTTCATTCAGTTTCATAGCACTCATTTCCATCATATTCCATGAGAAAGTATTTGCCTTTGGACCTAACAATGGTTCACTTATGCCGCCAATTCCATATTATAAATAAATAGGGTCCTACAGCTCTGGGCCAAGAGAAGTCAGTATCTGTCAATGAAGGTCCAGTGAGGACAAGTTTTCCTTGCACAGAGCCTGAGGTATGGGCATCTGAGAAGTAGCTTGTGGATGGAAGCCAATCAAAATGAGCTAACCAGCCCAAGAAGAATCAGTTGGAGGGTCTGGCCAAGAAGGAACCTGTACATAGAACTCACTGAATCCACCTGGATTGCCAGTCACTAGGGGAAATTTAAAACATTATAGGGCTGGCAATTGTATTTTTGATTGGTAGAATGCTTGCCATAAATGCAGAAAACCCTAAATTTGATCCCCAACCAAAGCATCAGATGTGGTGATGTATACCCATAATCCAACATGTGAGAGGTATCAGTAGATGAAGACTGGAGAATCAGAACTTCAAGGTCATCTACAGCTATATAGTGAGCTTTAGGTAAGACTGAGGATATCTGAGATCCTGTCTCAAAAAAAAGGTAAAAAAATAATGAAGAAAGGAATCTGATTTAATTCCTGACCCATTTGTCATTGTCTTTGTTATCCTGGTTATGCCACTTAACATTCCCCCAGCCTCAGTTTTATCGTCATGGAAACAGTTACAGCTTCTTCCTCAGGTATGGTGAAGCAAAGAATAGAACATTTAGTATAAATAGAGTCTCCTGAGAGTTCTACTAGTGGCATCTTAGTTAATATTTCTGTGGATATTTATCTTGAATAAAAGGGAGAGTGCACTATCTGGTTTTATGGAGTCTTCCACACACTTTTTAAGGCATTCAGACAACACAAGACAACTTCTGACCCCTTATCAGAAAGTAGGTTCTTAAGGTCAAAAAAGAAAATAAATGAAAATAAACTATCTGCAGTTGTATAGATAAATAGCAGCCTTTAAAATCAAACCTGATCATCATGCTCTATTGTGAAAGTTGAGCAATTCCAGTAACTTAGAGTTTCTTAGGCTTATTTACAATTCCCTCAGTGTGACATCTTAATTTTCAGTTTTATTTAGAATATGATGGCCATTAATATTGATTGTCAAGTTGACAGTGCCCAAAATCACCTAGGAAACAAGCCTGTGGGCATACTTATGGATTAGGTTAATTTAGATAAGAAGCTACACCTTAACTGTATATAGCATCGATACATGGGCTGGGGTCCTGGTATTTCTGTAAGGTAGTACAGTGGACTGAGCTCCAGAATCTATCACTCTTTGTTTCCTGGCTGTAGTTGCCATTCACTCAGCTACCTTAAGCTCCTGCAGCCAAGATTTCCCCATCATGCAGGCCTCTGTCCTCCAACTATGATCTAAAATAAAATCTTTCTTCTATAAGTTTTTTTGTTAGAGTATTTTATCACAACTATAGGAGGAATAACCAAAAAATATTGCTATCATAGGTAACTATGATAAACCTGACGACTTGGTTTGCCTTAGTTAGTGTTATCATTGCTGTGAAGAAACACCATGACCAAAAGAAAGGTGAAGAAGAAAAGATTCATTTGGCTTATTCTTCCACATCACAATCCATCATCTAAGGAAGTCGGGGCAGGGACCTGGAGGCAGGACCTGATGCAAAGGTCTTGGAGGGTACTCCTTACTGTCTTGCACCCATGGCTTGCTTACCCTGCTTTCTTATAGAACCCAGCCCAGGAATTTCTCCACCAACATCGGAATTACACTCCAGTCAGTCACCAATTAAGGAAATGCCCAATCAGCTTGCCTAAAATCATCCTGTCTTATGGAGGCATTTTCTCAACTGAGGCTCCCTCCTCTCTGATGACAAGTTTGTGTCAAGTTGATATAAAAACAAGGATATGGTTCTTAGAATTCTTCCTCAAAATTTGTCAGGGTATTTTAGCAGAGAAATGAACTCAATTATCCTTTCTCCCCTTCTCAACCTAATAAACTTCAGTCCTTGAAGCTGCAAGTCAAATATTATCATCAGAGTTTTTTTCCTACAGTCATCAAGAAATCGGCTCCCTCCTATCACTGGAGTCACACCATCCTTGTCAACTTCCTCCCTCACTGAAGTCACACTACCCTGTCAGCTTTCTCCCTCACAGGGATCACACTACTCTTGTGATCTCATTAGATTTTTAGGTCTTTCTGAATCTCCTAACCACTCCATAATAAAAGGGATGTTAACAGGATTCCTCAAATAAGCATGCCAGAATGCTCTGGGTACCATGTACATGACTATGTGTATTTTGGAAAGATGAAGGAAAAAAGAAGTGTGGAGATATCATTTTCTTGATTTCCCAAGTAATTTGGTTGTATAAATAATTTTTATGCCTACTAGGACGTGTACAGTCACCAAGTACTCATCACCAAGTGATGACATATGACAGAACAGTTCCCTACTGGGAGAGGTTAAAGGCTGTGTGGTGTGGCCTACGGGCTGGAAGATGGCTGCATTGGTAAGTTCTTGGCACGCAAACATGAGGACATGTGTCTAGAATGCCAGGATCCATATGAAAACTATGTGTGCCCACACAGTCCTTTAACCCCAATGCTGAGAAAGCAGATGGGATGATTCTTGGGGACTGAAGTTGGGAAGCCAATCTCCCCAAATCAGTGAGATCCATCCAAGATCAATGAAATACTCTGAAAAAGTGTAAGAGTGCAGAGTAACTGGAAAAACTGTCAATGTTGAATTCCGGCCTAAACATATACCTGCACAAACACACATTTGCACACATTCCATACTTCCACACAAGCATGAACACACATCTACAGCATGTAAGATAGCATGAGCATGTGCCCTCCTGTTACAGTGATGAACACCTGTCTTTATGTACTTCAAGATGAGCTTGAGCTAGAAAAATATCCAAGAAACTAATAGCAAAGAAATATAAGCATCCTTGGCTTTGCTTTCTGCCAAGAGTGACATGTACTTTTTATGTAACAATGTTTTTGCCAGTGGTAGGAGTCAAACTACTGGTGTATCAGTACACATTTTTCTTCCAAAACTATGGTAGTATTGAATGTTTTATTCTAAGAAAGGAAAGATGGGATTGAAAGAAGCAACTTTATCAAACTTTGGTTTCCTCTTACCCAATAACCTTGTTTTACAGTAGTGGTAAGGTGAAATCCAGAAAACCCATCAAAGTTATATTAGCAGATGAAATAGGTGACTCCAGGGTCCCTATGAACTGAATTAAACTTTTTCATTACAGGTATCTTCAAAATACTATTTTGAGACATTTGATGGAGACCTTGATCCCTTGAAAGGTGAGTTCCTAGCTGCCAAGATCTTCCTGGAGTTCCAAACCCATCCCCCTCTCCTAAGTAGAGGACTCTACAGATAAATCTCAGAGGGCACCTACAATGAATGCCTAGAAATGCATTATTGTGCATGATTTTTAACTGAAAGATAAACTAACTAAATTTTTTCTGGAGATGACTGGCTATCATTTCTGTTTCCTGAAATAAAGTGTCTTCAAGAACACATACTGATTACTGTTAAAGTAGCCCTGGAACCTGACATCACAGTCTTCATGTCCCTGTAGCTCTGTGATTAGCTCAAGTGCTTTCTGTTGTATGTCAAAATCAGGCCCAAGATGAAGCAAACTTTTTAATAGTTTTCCTTGTCTTCAGTTGCCAGTTTTCCCTTTAATATATAAAAACAAAAACAAATTAAAGTGTATGTAAGCCTAAGTGGCCGTTTGACACTTGAGCTCAATGGTCCAGCACTTAGAAAACTGATATTAGACATTTTTCAGATGTGGTTCTGAATCAGAAACTAAAAGAATAACAATGATTTTAGTCTTCATAGTAGTTTACAACATAGTCTCATGGGGGCAGTATTGTGTTAATAGTGGACAGTGGGGACTTGAGAGTCAAGATCAGCCTAAAGCAGATGCATCTCAATTGAGGGAGGAAAACATTTACTGAGAGATCAGAGATAAAGCACCTAGTATTCAATAAGAGACAGCTTAATTCTGAAAAATTATAGAGCAATGATTGGCAGTTTCACCCCTGCAGATTCCAGTGTTTCACAGGAGAAAAACTTCACTGCACTATTAATGGCTGAAGTTGAGTCTCACTACTTAGGAACTCAGTGTTCTATGGAATACTTATTTTTGATTGATCAATTCTCACAAATATTTATGTACTTCCTATGGCAAGATTTTTGCTTTTTGTTTGTTTGGTTGTGTTTAGCAATGAATCAGCATCTTTATTTTTATTGTTTTTCATATTTTATTGGCTCTTTGGAAGTTTTATGTACTTAAGTTTATCATATATACCTCCTCCCCAAAACTCTTCCCAAACCTTACCCTTCCCTACCCATGCGGTTTTGTGTCTCTTTGATTTTTCCATCAAAACAAACTCCTGCTGCCCAAATTTCTTTATTTGATGTGTGGCTTCCACTGGAGAATGGACAATTCACCCAGGGCTATGTTCTTTAAAAGAACTGATTCTTTTTCTCCAAGAAGCTATCCATTGCAATAGCTACTCAGTTAGGGGTGTGATGTCACACATCCTTCCCTTTATCATGCTAGGTCTTGGTCTGACTTGGGCTTTGTCTTTTACATGTTGTCACAGCTGCTGTGAGTTCATATGTGTAGATGTCCTCCTGAATCCAGAAGACACTGCTTCCATGTAGTCACCCATAACCTCTGTCTCTTAACCTTTCTGCGCTTCTTTCCCAATGGTCCCCAAGTTCCTATTGCTGCACCTAAATACCATGACCAAAAAGCAAGTTGAGGAGGAAAGGGTTTGTTTGGCTTACATGTTCACATTACTGTTCATCACAGAAGGAAGCCAGGACAGGAACTCAAACAGGGCAGGATCCTGAAGGCAGGAGCTAATGCAGAGGCCTTGGGCGGGTGGTGGTGGGAGCTGCTTACTGGGTTGCTTAACATCCCTTGCTCAGCCTAACTTTTTATAGAGCCCAGGACCACCAGTCCAGGGATGGCACCATAGGCCCTTCACCATTGATCACTAAAGAGATCTAATGGAGACATTTTTGTTTTCAATTGAGATTCCCTCCTTTCAGATAACTCTAGATTGTCAATTCAAGTTGATATAAAACTGTCTAGCACAGTTCCATTATTCTTTCCATCTTGCCTAGTTGTAGGTCTCTGGGTTAATCACATCTATCATTAATAAAACCTTTTCAGATGAAAGTTGAAAGATGGGTATAACAAGTCACTAGGAACCAGTTTAATGAGATGTTCTATTTAGCAGACTCATAGTAGGTTTTCTTCTAGAGTTTATGACCTATTATCCATAGGTCTTTTACTCAATAATTGTGTCAGATACATGTTTCCTCGTGAAGGGTAAGAGTTAAATCAGAAAGTGAGTGGTTACACATATTATGATCATGCCACTGTTGCACGAGTAGTCATTTTTTTCTTTTTGGGGGGTTCGAGACAGGGTTTCTCTGTGGCTTTGGAGGCCATCCTGAAACTAGCTCTTGTAGACCAGGCTGGTCTCAAACTCACAGAGATCCTCCTGCCTCTACCTCCCAAGTGCTGGGATTAAAGGCGTGCACTGCCACCGCCCAGCCAGTAGTCATATCTTACCAGAGCAGTCATTATTGTAGCTCCCAGGGTTCTCAGATGAGTAAGACTGACAGTTACTTTCCTTAGCCAATGACATACATAGCACCTTCCAGCACTATGAAAGCTAGTCAGTATGGGTGGGGAATACAGTGAACACTAGCTTGATTATTCATATTCTATGATTCAAGTATGTGATATCTTCAGGAATAGGGTTTATAATAAAGTTCTAGAGAACAACCAAGAATACTGGCAATAGCTTATAATGTTTGGTTGTCTGTGGGACCTCTCTGACTAACAACTATAAAAGCAGTAGCCTGTTCCTATCACTGAGCTTTTTGTTATCCTGTGGTGTCTAATAGGGGCATTGCTCCACGTTATAGGGTGACTCCATTTTAGTGTGTGTGTGTGTGTGTATGTATGTGTGTCAAAACGACTATTTAAGATATGTTTCAAATGTCATTTCAGCTATCAGATGACTAGTGGCTATAGAATTTAACAAAGTCCTGTTAGTGAGTGAACACCTGTTATTCACTACTGTGTTGGTATTAGTTATGTTTCTCTAGAGGGACAGAACTTATGGTATGAATATATGTCACTTTCTACATTATTATGGATTTACCCTATGCATCAGCAATTCCATTGCCTGGCCTACACTGTGCCAAGATTATAGATGCCCATGGTGCTAACAGCAAGATTTTGAAACAGAAAACATTTTCAAAGGGATTAAAACTGGGCTGGTTTAACCCTCAGAAACAGCTGACCTGACAAGGGTTAACTCTTGAGTCCCAGGCTGATATTTGGGAATCAAGACCCCCTGAATGGAGGTGTCAGTGAGGAGGCCTAAGTAATCTATTGAGCCTTGGGCAGTAGATCAGTACTCATGCCGAGTATACACATGGACTTTGGACTCCCATCCAACAATGTGAGATGCACCCTCACCCTGAACTCTTGGGGGAGGGTCTAGGCCCTGCCCTGGATGAAATGACAGACTATGGACACCCCCAAGGAGGGCCTCACCCTCCCTAGGGAAATGAGGAGATATTGGGGGGGTTGGTGGGAGGGCACAGGAGGAGGGGAAGGAAATGGAGAGGGACCTGGAAGTGACTTGTGAAGCAACCTTGTTTCTAATTTAAATTTAAATTTGAAGAATCCTAGTCAGGTGAGCTTGGGTCTGGGGGGGCACTCCCCATCCTCTGCCCAACACCCATCCCCTCGATCTTCCAGGGCTGCTCCTGGCATTTATAAGACCGGCCCACACAGGAAAGACATCAGCCCTTCTAGGCCCCAAACTCCTACGATCCCAGCTTCAGACCCCAAACTCCCACGATCCCAGCTTCAGCCCTTCCAGTCCCCAACCTCTGGCAGCCCCAGCTTCAGCTTAAGCTTCAGTGTCAGCACTCCCAGCTTCAGCTTCAGGAAGGAAGGAGACCAGTGGAGACAGAAAGACCCCACCAGCACCCACTGGAAGAAGAGATGGGAAGAAGACAGAATAAGAGCACACTCAGCAATAGAAAGACCAACATGACTCCACCAGAATCTAAGGAACCAACACCAGCAAGATCTGAAAAGCACTACATAGACGAAGCAGAGGAGACAGACCTTAAGAATTATTTTATGAAGATGATAGAGACTCTCAAAGAAGAAACGAGTAAATCCCTTAAAGAAATAGAAGAAAAAAAAACAAACAAAAAATCCATGAAATGGGGGAAAAATTCAAGAAATAAACAAATCTCTCAAAGAATCTAAAGAGTACCAAGAAAAAACAACCAAACAAATGAAGGAAACAACTCAAACAGTTGAAGGATTGATAGCTGAAATAGAAACAATAAAGAAAACACAGAACGAGGGGATGCTGGAAATGGAGAAACTGGGTAAACATTCAGGAACTACAGATGCAAGTACCACCAATGGAATACAAGAGATAAAAGAGAGAATCTCAGGTGTTGAAGACTCATTAGAGGATACACAGTCATCAACCAAAGAAAATCTCAAAACCAACAAATCCCTAACACAAAATATCCAGGAAATATGGGACGCCATGAAGAAGCCAAACCTGAGAATAATAAGTATAGAAGAAGGCAAAGAAATACAGATCAAAGGTACAGAAAACATATTCAACAAAATCATAGAAGAAAACTTCCCTAACCTAAAGAAGGATATGCCTATGAAAATACAAGAATCTTACAGAACACCAAATAGGCTGGACCAGAAGAAGAAGTCACCTCGCCATATAATAATCAAAACATAAAACCTACAGAATAAAGAGAAAATATTAAGAGCAGCTAAAGAAAAAGGCCAAATAACATATAAAGGCAGACCTATCGGAATTACACCTGACTTCTCAATGGAAACGATGAAAGCCAGAAGATCCTGGACAGATGTCCTACAAACTCTAATGGAAGAAGGATGCCAGCCCAGACTACTATATCCAGCAAAGTTTTCAATTACCATAGATGGAGAAAACAAAATATTCCATGACAAAGCCAGATTTAAACAATAAATATCCATGAATCCAGCTCTACAGAAAGTGCTAGAAGGAAAACCTAGATCCAAGGAAGAATACTACACTCATAAAGACACAGGCAATATATTATCCCACTTTACAAAACACCAAAAGAAAAAGGTAGGAAAAAACTACACAAAATAACTTCATTAACAATAAATCAAGCACAAACAAGAATCATCAATCAATGGTCATTGATATCCCTCAATGTCAACGGCCTCAACTTGAATATAAAAAGACACAGACTAGAAGAATGGATACAAAGACAGAACCCATCCTTCTGCTACAAACAAGAAACACATCTCAACATCAAAGACAGACGGTATGTCAGAGTAAAGGGTTGGGAAAAGATTTTCTAATCAAATGGACCCAAGAAACAAGTGGGTGTAACAATACTAATATCTAACAAACTAGACTTCAAATTAAAATCAATCAAAAGATTTGAAGAAGGAGATTTCATATTCATCAAAGGAAAAGTCCATCAAGATGAAGTCTCAATTTTAAACACCTATGCCCCAAATACAAAGGCACCTATATTTGTTAAAGAAACATTACTAAAGCTCAAATTGCACATATAATCTCACACACTAATAGTAGGAGACTTCAACACTCTGCTCTCACTGCTAGACAGGACCTCCAAACAGAAACTTAACAAAGAAACAAAAGAACTAATAGAAGTTAGAACCCAACTGAGAATAAATGACTGTGAGTACTTAGTCATATGGGATATTTATAGCAACCTTCCATCCACATGGCTCAGAGAACTCTATGGAAGTAGTTAGAAAGAGTATCAGAGATGAAGGAAGGGAAGAGTGTTGTGAAGCCTGCCTTTAGGATATGACATGGCTGTAGTTCTCATGAGATAATAGGTGTGAATAACTGCACAATAATTTCACATGATCAAGTCATTCCAGAATTCCAAGGGATTGGAGAAAGACTAAAAAGGTTTCTTCCCTAATTGAGGAACTTTTGGCAATTGATCACTGCAAGAGAAGAGAGTCATTTTTCTTTGGATGTATGCTTCACTGAATGGTCCCATTTCTACCTACATGCTGGCAGGACTGATTGGACTCAGCGAGGTATCTAAAGAAACAAGGAGTTCACAAAGTTTGGAGGGAGATATTTTGCAGGGAAATGAAGAGTATGGAAAATACATTGAATATATGTATTAAGTTGTTAAAGAATAAATCATTATTTTCAAAAAAAAGAAGTTATGACCCAACTGGGTTTGACATGCATCTATAGAACATTTCACACAACCACAAAGGAATATACCTTCTTCTTGCCACCACATGGAACCTTCTGTAAAATTGGCCACATAATAGGAAACATAGCAAATCTCCACAGATACAAAAAAGTGGAATAACCCCATGTATCTTATCAGACCACCATGCATTAATATTATAATTCAACAATAACACAAATTGCAGAAACCATACAAACTCATGGAAACAGAACGATGCACAATTGCACCATCCCTGGGTAAAGGAAGAAATAAAAAAAAGAAATTAAAGACTTCCTGAAATTCAATGAGAATGAAGACACAACATACACAAACTTATCGGACACTTTGAAAGCAGTGCTGAGAGGAAAGTTTATAGCACTAAGTGCCCACATGAAGAAACTGGAGAACAGTCATACTAGAGAATTAATAGCACAGCTAAATGTTCTAGAACAAAAAGAAGCAAACTCACCCAGGAGGAGCAGACGCTAGGAAATTATCAAATTGAGGGCTGAAATCAATCAAGTAGAAACCAGGGAAACATTGAGAAGAATCAATGAAACAAAGAGTTGGCTCTTTGAGAAAATCAACAAAATAGACAAACCTCTGTCCAAACTAACCAAAAGACAGAGAGAGAGAGCATGCTAATTAGCAAAATCAGAAATGAAAAAGGGGACATAACAACAGACTGTGAGGAAATCCAGAGAATCATCAGGGCATACTTTGAAAATCTGTACTCCACAAAATTTGAAAATTTAAAGGAAATGGACAATTTCTTGGATATATACAACTTGCCAAAACTAAATCAAGAGCAGATAAACAATATAAACAGATCTATAAAACTTAATGAACTAGAAGCAGTCATCAAAAGTCTCCCAAACAAAAAAAGCCTAGGCCCAGATGGCTTCAGTGCAGAATTCTACCAGAAATTCAAAGAAGAGCTAATACCAATACTCCTCAAAGTATTCCACAATAGAAGCAGGAAGCTCACTGCCGAACTCTTTTTATGAGGCTACAATTACCTTGATACCCAAACCCAACAAAGACACAACTAAGAAAGAGAATTATAGACCAATTTCCCTCTTGAACATCGATGAAAAAATACTCAATAAAATACTTGCAAACTGGATTCAAGAACACATCAGAAAAATCATCCACCATGATGAAGTAGGCTTCATCCCAGGAATGCAGGGATGGTTCAACCTTAGAAAATCTATCAATGTAATCCACCATATAAACAAACTGCGAAAGAAAAACCACATGGTCATCTCACTAGATGCTGAAAAAGCCTTTGACAAAATCCAGCACCCCTTCATGATAAAGGTCCTAGAGAGATCAGGGATAACAGGAACATACCTGAATATAAGAAAAGCAATATACAGTAAAACAACAGCTAACTTCAAACAAAATGGAGAGAAACTCAACGCAATTCCTTTAAAATCAGGAACAAGACAAGGCTGTCCACTCTCTCCATATCTCTTCAATATTGTACTTGAAGATCTAGATACAGCAATAAGACAACAAAAGGAGATCAGGGGGTTACAAATAGGAAAAGAAGTCAAGCTTTCATTATTTGCAGATGATATGATAGTCTATATAAGTGATCAAAAACTCTGCAAGGGAACTCCTAGAGCTGATAAACACCTTTAGCAAAGTGGCAGGATACAAAAAATCAGTGGCCCTGTTATATACAGATGATGAAGTGACTGAGAAGAAATCAGAGAAACCTCACCCTTTACAATAGCCATAAACAGCATCAAATATCTGGGGATAATGTGTTAACCAAGGAAGTGAAAGACTTGTATACCAAGAACTTTGAGTCTGTAAAGAAAGAAATCAAAGAGGATACCAGAAAATGGAAAGATCTCCCATGCTTTTGGATTGGTAGGATCAACATAATAAAAATGGCAATCTTACCAAAAGCAGTCTACAGATTCAATGCAATCCCTGTCAAAATTCTGGCACACTTCTTCTCAGACCTCGAAAGAATATTAATCAACTTTATATGGAAAAACAAAAGGCCCAGGATAGCCAAAACGACCCTAAACAATAAAGGAACTTCAGGAGGCATCACCCTACCTGACTTCAAGCTCTATTATAGAGTTATAGTCCTGAAAACAGTTTGGTATTGGCACAAAAATAGGCAGGTAGACCAATGGAACCAAATTGAAAACCCTGATTTTAACCCACACACCTATGAACACTTGATTTTTGACAAAGAAGCTAAAACTATACAATGGAAAAAAGAAAGCATCTTCAACAAATGGTGCTGGCATAACTGGGTACTGGTATGCAGAAGACTGCAGATAGATCCATGCTTATCGCCTTGTACAAAACTTAAGTTCAAATGGATCGACGATCTCAACATAAATCCAGCCACACTGAAACTTTTAGAAGAGAAAGTGGGAGATACTCTTCAACGAGTTGGTACTGGAGACCACTTCCTGAACATAACACCAGTGGCACAAGCACTGAGATCGACAATTAACAAATGGGACCTCCTGAAACTTAAAAGCTTCTGTAAGGCAAAGGACACAGTCAACAAGACAAAAAGGCAGTCCACAGAATGGGAAAAGATATTCATTAATCCCACATCTGAGAGAGGGCTGATCTCCAAAATTTACAAAGAACTCAAGAAGCAAGTCTCCAAAACACCAAAGGATCCAATTAAAAGGTGGGGTACAGAACTAAACAGAGAATTCTCAATAGAGACACTTAAGAAAGTGCTCAACATCCTTAGCCATCAGGGAAATGCAAATCAAAACAACTCTAAGATACCATATTACTCCTGTCAGAATGGCTAAAATCAAAAACACTGAAGACAATTTATGCTGGAGAGGATGTGGAGAGAGGGGAACACTCCTCCACTGCTGGTGGGAGTGCCAACTCATACAGCCACTTTGGAAATCAGTATGGAGATTCCTCAGGAAAACTGGAATCAACCTACCACAAGACCCAGGAATTCCACTCTTAGGCATATATCCAAAAGAGGCAAATTCATACAACAAGGGCACCTGCTCCACTATGTTCATAGCAGCATTATTTGTAATAGTCAGAACCTGGAAGCAGCCTAGATGCCCCTCAACTGAAGAGTGGATAGAGAAAATGTAGTACATTTACACAATGGAGTATTATTCAGCAGAAAAAAAGCAATGGAATCTTGAAGTTCGCAGGGAAATGGATAGCAGTGGAAGAAACCATCCTGAGTGAGGTAACCTAGTCGCTAAACGACAAACATGGTATTTACTCACTCATATATGGATTTTAGACATGGATCAGGATAGTGCCAGTCTGCACTTCCACTGAGAGAGAGTCTGGGAAACAGGAAAGAACCTAAAATATATGCATGGTACCCAAGAGAAGAGAAATAAGGCAAGATCCTCTGAACAGATGGGGAACACTTCAAGGAGTCGGGGGGAGTAGGAGCTGGGAAATAGAGAGGGGGAGAAGAGGAAGAGAGAGTATGTCATGAGGGAACAGGAAGGTTGAGTGAGGGGGCTAGTATAGGGGGAAGAGGGAATCATAGGTTAAAAGACAGATCAGGCACCATTGTGACCTCTAGTGTTCTAAAGGGATGATACCAATTGCCAAGCTAAGCAATAGTGGAGAGACCACCTGGAATGCCCATTCCTGATAATGAACTTGATGTCTATAACCACCCGGGAGCCTTCATCCAGTGACTTATGGAAGCAGAGGGAAACACCCACAGTTAAACACTGAACTGAATCCAAGGAACCCAGCAACAGTGCGAGAGGAGCGATGAGCAAATTGGCAAAGAATGGGCTGGCAAAACCAGCAGAGACAGCTGATCCGACCAGGGGAGAGCTCTTGGACCCCAGACCGACAGCTGGGAGGCCAGCATGGGACTGATCTAGACTCCCTGAGTTTGAGAGTCAGTGAGGAGGCCTGGGCAACTTATGGGGCCCTGAGCAGTGGATCAGTGTTTATCCCTGGAATACAAACAGACATCGTGTGTCCATAACACAAAGAGGGATGCTCTCTCAGCCTAGACTCTTAGGGTAGTGCCTGGACCCTACCCTGAGTGAAATGACAGACTCTAGATATCACCTATGTGGATGAATTGGCAGTAGGGGGGAGGATGGGAGGGATGGTGCGGTGGGAGGTACGGGAAGAGGGGAGGGAGAGGGAACTGGGATTGACATGTAAAACAAGCTATTTAAAATTAAAATAATAAAATAATTTTTAAAAATCAAATTTAAAAATAAATAATAAAAAAGAAAAAAAAAGAAATAGCTTTTCTGTCAGTAAGACCTTCCTATAAAAGTTACCATAATTGTGACTGGAGTATGATGTGGTCACTACATGGTATACTTAAACAGGCACTCAAAATACACAATGCACAGGAAGAGTGTTTTATAGAAAATTATGGACAACATACTTCCAGCTGTGGTAAATCTACACACATGCATTTACATCCATAATCCTGAAACAGCTTATGCTATAAAACTAACCAAAAGGATAGAATCCTCAGCTGGTCTTCAGCGCACACCAGAATCCTGAAGAAGTTGGCTCTAATGCCAGTGAGGAAATGGAGTTTCTAGAAAGAGCAATCAGGCAAAGAGAGCTAACTTCCTTCTTCGGTGTTCTCTAATAAACGTTGCCAACAGAAGGTGTGTCCAGATTAAAGATAGGTCTTACTACCTCAAAGGATCTACATTAAAGGGAGAATCTTCTCAGCTCAAAAGATCCAGATTAAAAGTAGACCTTCATAATTCAAATGATTTAATTTTTAAAAATTCTTCCAGGGGTACCAAGAAACTTGGGTTTTAGTTAATTGCTGATGTTGTCCAGTTGACAGCCAAGAGTAACCACCACAACTCCACCTCTTGCCAACTTGACACATAATGGTACCTTCTTTTGCTTTGCTTGATATTCAAATGAAAACAGTAACCAGGTCATAATTATACCTAATATGCTAGAGCTTTCCCTCATATAACCACAAATGCATTATAAATTTTAGAACAGGAGGCAATATTCCTTCAGGAATATTCTTTTTAGTATCTCAAACTTAAATATGATAGCCACTGACACCCTCTTTACTGGTTACATTACAGATAAAGACATTAAGGAAAGAAAACATAAATATCTACACAAATACATCTTTAACAAAATATGACAATAGCACTCGTGTCGATTATAATCCTCACTCCTGAAACTGGTCACATGGCCTTAGCTGATAACTACCTTCATCTACTACCCATTCTGTATTTCCTCAAACTTCAGTGAGCACCTCTACAAGTCTAGGTTCTTTTCCTGGAGGAGTGACCCATACCTTCATTCCTGGAGTATCTGTGTGTCCTTTGCCATTCCTCTTGGGTTAGGTTGTTTTGTTTCCCATTGACTTGAACCAAAGGCATATACTAAAGATCAGCTGAGACATCCAACCTGGTGGACTAAATAGTTACTGTATTCTTGGACCTTCTGTTGGTAGACAGTCATTATTGGACTATCTAGATCTGTTCCTCCAGAGAATCCTGACTAATCATAGCTTGGTACCAGAAGCAGTTCTGGAGCAACAGAAATACAAAAGTGAATTATTTAAATGTATGGAGTATGCTTTTCAATTTACCAACACCTATGGTTAAAGAAACCTCTAGAATTACTAAAACCTCTCCTAGAAGCTCAGAAAGTCCTGAAGACCTAAGGTGTAAACTATTTTCAAATTTAAGGAGGCGAGTGAATTTAACGATCTTGATTAAGCAGCTGTGAAAGGCGAAAGATTTGGTGACTGCGTATAAAAATTTTGATAATTTGTGAAAAACTAAGGAAAGTGATAATGTTGGTTGGTTGCTCCTAGTCTCTCTGGTAAATTGTCAAATAAAAAGAACAAGCTCCATGATAAAATTAACCAACATCTGGCATCTCAGAATACAGTGAAGGACAACACTGAACTCAGTGATAAAACTGACTGACTCCAGATGAACATAAATAATCTAAAGGTGTTTAAATGTGCCCTGGAGGATAACTTTCTCTCCAGCAGCTACAGAGATAAAGTTGTGGGAAATCAAATGAAGCTCTCGTTACAAGCTTGGCTGAATTACAGTGAAAATTCAAGCCCTAGACTTAGAGGGTGTTGGCAGTTGAAGTAAGGACATTAGTTGGTAAAGAATGAGATCCTAAGGTCTGGGATGATGGTGTGTGGAAGGGCCCTTTTGAAGCTGAGAACTTTGATCCCTCAGAATCTCAAGGGTTTATCTCACCTGAAGAAGTCTTTCCGCTTTTCTGCAGAAGATATGCCCCCACTCCCAACCCCTGAAAAATTGTCTTTCCCATCTTTGACTGAGGAAATCAGTCCTTTCAGGGTCTGCTAAGCCAGCAGTGACTACCTCTGAAGGAGGTAACTCACAAGACAGTGCTAACGTACCTCAGGGCTGCTAGACCTATAAAGCTGAGTAGGCTCCTAGAAGATACATAGAAAACATAGTCCATGAAGAGGCTCACTATGCTGCTAATGACCATAATGAGTTTGCTAATTCATTCAAGCAGCAGTCTGGAAATAACTGTGGGGATGGATTTTCAAGGATATGGGATAATGGCAGAAGGAACCCAAAACTCCATCAGGCTGAGTTTATTGATATGGACCCACTGTGAGGAAATTTATGTTTAATACGAAATCTCATAGAGTTTCTTTTACAATGTCAAGTTTGTTTAAATGGTTGACTAAAGCATTTGTCAAAAGATGGCTTACTGGAAAGGAGTTGGAGATGCCTGATAGCCTTTGGCTCAGTGTTTAGGAAGATATTTAAGGCTGGGGAAATTGCAATGCTAGAGTGAGTATGCTGTGTAAAACCTAATCCTCCACAAAAGGAAGGCCCAGAAGACATGCCATTCACTAATCTACAAGATGCAAAATGATGAGAGGGCACCAGTATATTTGAAGAGTTTTGTTGTAGCCTCTTTCCTTGTACCAGACACCTTAGGGTTGGAGATGCTGCTGCTCAGTTGGATGCACTAAATGCAGTAGGTTTATTGAGCCCCAGGTTTATTGAGCCTCAGGTGGGAGCACTGAATTACCAAAGGCAAGGTGATCATAGTTATCCTAATAAGCAGCATTGACAAGGCAATTGTTATGGTGGCATGACTTTTATGGATTTTCAGTGCTGTTAATCAATCATGGTATTTCCAGGCATGAAATAGATATGTCTACAGCATTTTTGTTTAATCTGTATAAGAAGAAAAACTCTCAAATTAAAGAGAATCTCAGCCTGTGAAACAATTTCCAGACTTGAGCTAATTTGCAGACTTAGATCCCTTGAATGAAGGGGTGGCTAAGTTTCCCTAAGGGAAGACCTTGATAAGATACATAAGAGTTTTACTGTTACCCTTTCCCCAGCCTCCAACAGAGGGATCTGCAGCCTTTTACAAGGGTAACTGTACACTGGGGGAAGGAAACTAAGAATTTCTGGGGTCTATTGGACCTGATTTCTAATTGATGCTGATTCCTGGAGATACCAAGAAACATTGTAACCAACCAGTTAAAGTAGGAGCTTATGGAGGCCAGGTGATTAATGGAGTTTTGGCTGAAGTCTGACTCACAGTAGGTTCAGTGCTTTCCCAAACTCATCCTGTGGTTATTTCCCTAAATCTGGAAATAACTTAGAAGTTGGCAGAATTCTCACATTGATTCCTTGACCTGTGGAGTGAGGGCTATTAAGGTTGGAAAGGCTAAATGGAAGCCTGTTGTGGAATATTATTTTAAGGTGCATTACATTTGTTTATGCTGTGGAACATTTGAATAATGATTTAAAGATGTGTTGCTATTGTCTATGTTGCATTTGTTTAACTCTATGAAGTTGTGTTCCTTTGTCTATATAAAACACCTGACGATCTAATAAAGAACTGAATGACCAATAGCAAAGCAGGAGAAAGAATAGGCAAGACTGGCAAGCAGAGAAAATAAATAGGAGGAGAAATCTCGGAAAAAGAAGGAGCAAAAGAACAAGGAAAGGAGAATGCTAGGGGCCAGCCGCCGAGGAACCCAGCTATTAGCCAGTCATGGAGTAAGAGTGAAAGTAAGACAAAGAAGTAAGAAAAGGTAAAAGCCCATAGGCAAAAGGTAGACAGGTTAATTTGAGTTAAGGAAAGCTGGCTAGAAATAAGTCAAGCTAAGGCCAGGTGTTTATAAGTAATAAGACACACTTATGTCAGCCTCTCACATTCACACCCAAAATTCACTTCCAAGGTCGTTCTTCTTTCTTTTCCTTTCTTCTTTGTGTCTTTCTTCCATTCATTCTTCCTCTCACTCTTCCTTCTTTTCTTCCTTTTGTTTCTTTATGGCATTTAGTACTTAACTCAAAACTTCATGTACACTAGCTAAGTCGTCTTCTACTGAGCTATATAACCCTAACCTTAGACTTACTTTTAAAAAATTATCCCTTTTCCTTTGTCTTAACTACAGCTCAGTAAATACCTAGCTCCTGCCAGGCGGTGGTGGCACACGCCTTTAATCCCAGCACTCGGGAGGCAGAGGCAGAGAAACCCTGTCTCATAAAAAACCAAAAAAAAATACCTAGCTCCTTTCTAAAAACACATTTTTTGTTGAAAATGTGATCCCTTTATAAAATGTTTTCTTTTTTATGAAATATTTTCATGGAATGCAGCCTTCATTTCCTTCCCTCAATTCCTAAACCCATTACAGCACTTTTAATCCCCATCTTCTTATGGAAAGAAAAACTGAATCCACTCAATGCTACTTGAATGTACATGGATGGAGGACCATATATTAGAGCACAGATAGCCTCTCCAGGGTCACATCCTTGAAGAAAACACTCTCTCTCCTCTCAAGGAGAATGTTTTTTGTGAACCTCAACTACTTAAAGGTAATCTGTACTCAAACAAACTAATAATAAATCAGTAGAAAGTCAGTTACTATTTTTTGCTTTGTCATTAATTTGGGGAATGTCTGTTCTTGCATCTCTACAATTTTACTTTTTATGTTTGTAGCATATTCTATGGACATTGTTTTTTATGACTCTACCAATGAAGATGAGCAGAAAATTCCTATCATTTTCTCTGTAAGTCAGATATTAACATGATACTTGATAAAAAGTACTTGACTGAAATGGAAATGCAATTTGCTTCTGCAAACATCATAAACAAAGTTATGTTATATGTTATATGTAAAATATTATCAGTGAGACTAATTTTCAGCTTGGCATATGTGTTAGCAGTTGTATAACTATGAAAGACCTTTCAAGGTAGATAAGTTTGTTTTGACATTCCATCCAGCAATATGTGAGAGAGTTTCCATGATCAACAAAACAAACCCATATCCTTGTGGATCTTTACTGAGTTATGTTTAAAGTCAACTGTTTTTAATGAATCATATCATTCAGTCTTTTCAAGACCATAAAAAATAAACCTTAACTGGATTTACCAAGTCCTAAGCTGAACTTGGAATTTGGAATTTGTTTTTCAAACCACTCAGTTATAAACTCTCTTTTCAATTTTTGCTGCCACCTTTCTAACTCCTGAACATTAGTTACTGTGACACCCATCTCACTAAGGTAGTATATATGTTGGGTCTGTTTCAAAACTTTATCAGATCATTTCTTTTCAATAACTAACTTTTGAAGACATAGCTTTGACAAAACCTTAACAGGACTGAAGGGTGAAGGATTCAATTTAAGGAAAAGCAAGCATTGCTCCTAGATCTTAAGGTTAAGAAAGGTGTCCAAGATCATCCCCAAGTTCAAAACCTTGTACTGAGTCCTCATGTTTTGTACTCAACAATTTTTCGGTGGGCTCATCCTAAGTCCCAGAGGTTGTTAGTCACACACCAGATACAGTTGCAATACAAGTCACCAAATAACTGTCCTAATTGGGTAGATATTGCAGGACTATAATGGGAATTAAAACAGACACATCATGTTGCCAGTGAGTGAAGAAAAAGGGTAGGCATAAAGACGTTGCAGTGTCTTCACTGTAAGGGGGTCAGCGTGGGTCACAAAGACTGCATCGTTTGACCATTTTCTGCTTTGCCTACTCTAACAAGCATGCACAGCTTCCCTCCTTCTGAAGTGTTTCCCTCTCGTACTAGCTTGCATCCACCCTTTTGAAAACTTTTACTCATTTCTTTCAGGATACTCTGCCCTCTTGGCTGCTTATTTGCATGCCAGAGTATTGTAAACATACTAGATCATTGAAAACACACCGTGTTGTCATTCGCAACATTCATTTATTTCGTTTTCAAACATACAACAAACTCACTAAAGGAAAGAAATATGCTGCTTTACAAGGATTTAGTGACACTGAATACCAATCCTGAAAGAAGTAAAACTCAATAAATGATTGATGAAGTAGGTTAATGTACAAATAGGTGCTTAGGGGAAAAAGGCCATTTAGGTGCACTAATTAAACTTGAGGAGAAGAAATGAAAAGTTAATAAGACTTTCAAAATATGAATTTCAAACATATATTAAGTCATATAAAAATAAGATTATCATTTTAAAGTTTACTTTTCCATAAATCCTAAATATATTTTTCAAGATAGAATAGCTAAAAAATATGACAGGTTAAAGCACTGCCATTTTAAAGTTGTAAATTTTCATTTTCTTTCAAGATTTTAACCAATGATAAATGACTAAAACATTACAAAATTTTAACCAACAGCAAATTACTAAAAACAAATTACTAAAAGACATTCATTTATAGAAACTTGATTTTATTTAATCTTCACTCTTCTCAGGCTGTTAACCCTGTAACTATGACAGCCTTGCACTCAGATTTTGATAGAAGAATATATTTTGTCTCTGAAATTCAAAGTAGAATCTTGATCATTTATATAGAATTGTTTCTGAAAGATGATGTCCAATTTTTGAGTGATGGAAAACCTATAGCAAATATTTCAAATGCTGTGAATAAAGAGATAGAACAAAGAGATACCCACTGACATCTCTCCTTGGCACACATGGACCTCCTGTGGCAGATGATACAATATCTGACTGACTGCTATTAGCAAAATAAGGGCGCTTCCAGTTCACAGGTAGAGCACTAGGTGTTGCAATTACAAAGGAATTAATGCAAGCCTCTTCAACAGCACACACACTGACCGTGCTCACACTTTCCAGGTCATCTCTCTCCTTGCAGTTCAAGTTGGAGTAGCAGCTGCAACGGAAGTTTTTGGAAAAGTACTGTAGGTCGTCAAGGGTGGGACTTCCGAGGATTACATATTTTCCACTTTTCAGAAATTGAATCTGAAAATTTTGGGGGCTCAAGTGAAGATAGTTATCTGAATTCCAGTCTTTCCTCGAACATATACCCTGATCTTGGCAAAGTGTTTGGCTACACATTTTGGCTGCAAGGGTGACGTTGATTAAGTAAGGATTCAGGGTGTTCTCCAAGTAATCATGTAAGTTCAGACAAGCTTTCTGTAAAAACGTAAGACAGAATATGTAGACATAAGTTCTATGTGACAATACACTGCATCAAGCAACGCTAAGAAAACAAAACAATAGACACACCACATGTAAGGAAGTACTCTTTTTCACTTTAACAAGCAATATTATTTAATCAATTATTTTCACAACATTGCTAAGTTTTGTGTGCCATTTCATGGCACTGAATAATTATTTAGTTGAGACTCAGTTTAGCCTTGAACTTCCACAATTATTATAGAATTAATCAAAAGTATAGAATGGTTCATCTTCTAGAATGCGGGCCTTCAATCTCTCTTGCCCTGGTAGTTGACATCATAGCCTCACAAATCACTTCCTGTGTGACTTGGGAATATCTCAGACTTGTAAGTCTTAGTTTTCTATTTGGATGACCCCAAGTCTAAGTAATAAATTTGATTATGCTTAAGTTTAATCACTTGAAAGATAAGGATGACTTTTAAAGCCTGATATTTGGACTATTCCAAAGACAAAAAGAAAGATACATTTATATAGGCTAAACATAGGGCCTGTGATTTCTTCACTTAACCATAATAAATCATAAAAATGATAGTAAGAATCATATTTGTCAGACAAGTTTAAACAGCATCAAAATAGTTCCCAAAGTGATGGCTCAAAACAAATGGGTTCAACTTGTTTAGTTCATAATAAATGTTACATAATTGTGTGTGCGTGACAGTCAGTTCTTTGGAAAATTTAGCAAATTTTGAGTATTGATCATCTTAACACTGGTATAAATGAAGACTGAAGATAAAAATTGATTAAGCCACTTAGAATTCTTTGCTGGATGCATAGAATTCCAGAAAAGAGTTCTGGTTCCTAATTCCTTGTTATCTCTTCTATGGGAATACCCTGATTAGAAGTTATGCACTGTGAATCAATAGTGACAGAAACATTGTGGAAGTAACCACTGCCTGATTGGATTTAAGGCCCACTTTGTGCGATGGAACCTATGGCTGACACTGTTCAAGTGGCCAAGACCTAGGAGGAACTCAAATACTATTGTTCTGCTAAAAGAAAACAGCGATAAAACAACTCCTAATGGTAGTCTGCTATACTCACTAGATCAGTTTCTCACTTCATTCTAATCAGAGTTTTCTCTTGCTTTAAGTGGTAACTAACACAGAAATCCACATTGGGACAATATGCAGAGAGTGAAAAACCTTGTAATACTCAGTCTTAAATTGGATATCTCTGTCAAATCCCTCACCACAGGGCTAAGGGGATTATGTGAAAGAGGAAGCAGAAAGATTGTAATAGCCAGGGAGATGAATGACACCAAAGAAACAGTGTCTTTCAGACACAATAGGACTAACACACATAGGAACTCACAGGAACTGTGGCAACATGCATAGAGCCTACACAGATCCAAAGAAGACAGAGTATGAGCAGTGAGATGGCGAACAGACAGGTGTTCCCATCCCCAACCAAGAAGCTTTCTCCAATTAACAACCACTCACAAAGAAAACTTAGTTTCTCCAAATGGACTTTGGACTCCCATCCAAAAATGAGAGATTCACTCTCACCCTGGACTCTTGGGGGAGTGTCTAGGCCCTGCCCTGGATGAAATGACAGACTATGGACACCCCCAAGGAGGGCCTCACCCTCCCTGGGGAAATGAGGGGATATTGGGGGAGGGGTTGGGGGGAGGGCACGGTAGGAGGGGAGGGAAACAGAGAGGGACCTGGAACTGACTTGTGAAGCAACCTTGTTTCTAATTTAAATTTAAATTTAAAAATAAATAATAAAAAATTTTAAAAAAGAAATAAATCGTTCTTCTATCTTCAAAAAAAAAAAGACAGAAAACTTAGTTTCTCCAAGGGGGTCTTACCACACTTTATGGCAGGCTCCATGCCCTGCTGGAGATGACACAAAATAAACTCAAAGGTATTAGGGAGACTTTGTTGTCCATATTGCTTTGTCTGGGCATTTTTTAAACCTTACTAGTCTTTTGCTTGGATATTACTATTTCCATTTTTAGTTATTATGGATTTGTTGTGTGTGTGTGCATGTGCATGTGCACACACACACACACAAACACATTTGAGTTTCTGTGCTCCTTAGTTTATTTTTGTTTTGCTTTATCCTTGTTTGTCTGTTTCATTTACCTGTTTGTTTTCTTAAGAGAAAAAGAAGGCATAGAGTTGGAAGGGTAAGGTCATAAGGAGAATATAGGAGGAGGTGAGGAAGAGAAAATCATGTTCAAATTTATTGTATGAAAATAGCTTTATTTTCAATAGAAAATTAAAATAGGAAGAAAAGATCAGGAGAGAAGGGGAAGAAGGAGAACGAGGATGGAGGAGAAGAGGAGAAGAAGAAGAAGTAGGAGGAAGAGGAGAAGAAGGAGGAGGAGAAAGAGAAGGAGGAGGAAAAAGAAAAGGAGGAGGAGGAGAAGAAGAAGAAGAAGAAGAAGAAGAAGAAGAAGAAGAAGAAGAAGAAGAAGAAGAAGAAGAAGAAGAAGAAGAAGAAGAAGAAGAAGAAGAAGAAGAAGAAGAAGAAGAAGAAGAAGAAGAAGAAGAAGAAGAAGAAGAAGAAGAAGAAGAAGAAGAAGAAGAAGAAGAAGAAGAAGAAGAAGAGGAAGAAGAAGAGGAAGAAGAAGAAGAAGAAGAAGAAGAAGAAGAAGAAGAAGAAGAAGAAGAAGAAGAAGAAGAAGAAGAAGAAGAAGAAGAAGAAGAAGAAGAAGAAGAAGAAGAAGAAGAAGAAGAAGAAGAAGAACCCTCCAGTGAACAGTTTTGGAACTGGGTGACTGGACTGTCCTGGTAGAAACAGTTTATCATCTCTTCCCCAATTTCAGCCCATCTCCTAAATGATTTAAGATACATATTCAAGGAAGGAATGCTATAGAGCCATAAAGGCCATTGAGGAAGGAATCTTCCCTCTAGCACTGGGCAAAGCCATGGCATTCTGATATACTCCAAAGAATCCATATTACATGCTATTCTTTCTCCCTTTAAAAGTTACTACAAGGCAGTCCCCATGCTCAGGAATAATTGGCCAACACAAATGAACGCCAAAGTTTGTGTGCATGTGTGTCTGTATGTCTGTGTCTGTGTGTTTTTGTGTGGTTTGGGTGACTGCTATTTGTTTAATTTTGTTTTGTTTTGGTATTCTTTGTATCTTACTGGTTTTAGTTTGTTAGTTTTGATATTTTTGCTTTATGTTTTATGGGAAGGAAAGAGAGGGAGGAGAAAAGGGAGAAGGAGAAATTAAGAAAAAGTATAAAGTTGGATGGGTAAGGAAGTGAGAAGGATCTGGGAGGAATTAGTGGAGGGAAAATTATCAGAATATATTATATGGTAGGACTTACATGCCTATATTAATTGCCAGTAACACTCCTAATATCAACTGTTTAAGTACTTTTTTCTTATTTAATGTTCCAAAATAAGTTTTCATTTATTTTTATTTAGTTTTCCCTTTAATTGAAAATATGCTTTTTTCAGAAAATATGTCTTGCTTTTCCCTTCCTCTACTCCTCCCAGTTTCTCTCCACTTCCCTTCCCAACTGATTCCACCCCCTTTCTGTCTCACATTAGAAAAGAACAGGCTTCTAAAAGATGATATTAAAATATAACAAAATAAATTACAATAAGCAAAACCAAAAAATAATTGCATTGGCATTGGAAGGAAGAAACCAACAGAAAAAAAAGAGCCCAAGAGAAAGCACAAGAGACCAGTTCATTTGCACACCTAGGAGTCCCATGAAAACACTAAACTGTAGATCATAATCTGTATGCAAATGACCCAGTGCAAACCCCACAGTCCCTGTGCACACTGCTTCCGTCTCTGTGAGTTCACATGAGCTTTGATCACATTGATTTAGATGGATTTCTTGGTGTCCTCCAGTTTCAAGTGTGCACAGACTCTGCCAGTTTTCCTTAACATTGTAGTCTCAGTGCCAAATATGTGAAAAGTAATACCAACTTCAAGTGATGTTGCAGATGCTTTCAGAAACAAATTTGGGCAAGAGGCAGACTAGTGGAATGAGTCTGATTTGAGGAACACCTTATATGTACTCTATTGATAGATTTAAACTGGCATTATAAATATGCCCACATTGGCCAACTTCAAGTTACCAGTCTGACAGCACTGAACACATTTGGAAACTGAGCATACCACAGTTACACAGTATAGATGTGTGATGGGGGTAGCTTCCATTCTAAGATGTATCCATCCATATATATTTAACAGCCAGGTCTACCCAACCTCACGCACAAAAGTGATCATGAACTAACAACTAGTTTATTTTGAGCATTAGTTATTATTTTTATTATAAAAATGTATTGGTATTTGTTTTATGTTGTTTTCCACATTATCTTTTTATTTATCATGCTACATCTTCCTATCATTTTGTATTTTAACAATGACAATGTTTAACAACTCACAGATTCCTGAAAAACAATCAGGTCTCATTAGGTAAGACTGGCAGAACTGGCTTCATCATATCATTGGATATGATAAAGTGAAATGGAGGGAAACTGTTGTCTTTATAATTCTTGTAGTACAGTTCTAGCAACTGCCAACAAACATAACTCTGCAATCACAAGTTCTCAGACAACAGAGAAAACATGACAGGTGATCCATGGGAATACAGATAAGAAATAATGAATAGCAAAGAGAAAATTAAACTGATCATGGATTGGGAAAACCTAGTAGAAATATATTGAAAGAGTTCACAAGAGATAATGTTAAGACAATGCCTTAAGTAGAAGACAGTGACATGAAGGTTGAAGGCTGTCTCTGAATGAATCATACTGAAGAACCTTGGTAGGCAAGGTAGAACATCAACCTTTGTCTGTTTTTCATTCACACACATAACAGTGAACTATGTTCCTTCAAATAGAAGAAACAAAATATTATTACAAGTCAGTAACTGAGAACTGTACCCACTTGCATAAGACAGGAAGTCACTTCCTGCCCCAAACAACCAAACACACAAGATGCTGTACTGAGACTGTACAGGCCAACCTTCTCTTGGGAGGTGATGCTCAGAATGCCTTCTTCCTACCCATGGAGAGGAGTGGGGATTGGTGGAGGGAGGATGTGGGGGTTGGTGGGAGGGCATGGGAGGAGGGGAGGGAGAGGGATCTGGGGTTGACATGTGAAGCAATCTTGTTTCTAATTTAAATTTAAAAATAATATTTTAAAAATGATAGAAATATCTTCATCTATTTTCTACTAATTCAACTTACCATACTTCGTACTAAACCAAGAGTTCCCCACATTACCATTCCAGAGGCACCCAGAGCAACTGTTTCACCAATTGTATTCACAAGGTCATCCTGGAAAAATGACAGGAAGAGTTATCCCATAAGAATGAAGTAAAAGTATTAAACATTTGACAGTAATAACAAAGCTAAACATGATGATCCAACAATTTACATATTTCTATACTCCTTATACATTCTTTACACAGCATTTTGTTAATGTTTTAAAATAGAGACTATCATTTCTTTAATTACTTCTGTTGGCAAAAGAACACATCCAATAAATAAAAAAGAGAAACACTTAAGGTATAAGTGTTCTTCATAGATACTGGTGTTTCATAGGGTTAATATCAGGATTCAGGTGCTGGGCTGGGGAGACAGATTGGTTGGTAAAGTTGATTCTATGCAAGGACCCAAGCTCTACCCCTAGGACCAATGCTTTAAAAAAAGGAATGGAGCATATAGGTGCAAGATTGCAAGCTTGCAAACCCAGTGTTGGGAGGTAGGAAGGCAGACCCCTGGGGGTTCACCAGCCAGGTAGACTAACCTAACAAACTGTAAGTCACAGCAAGAGGGTCAAGATAGACATTAGGAATGACAGCCAATGTGCATGAAACCTTACCCACACCAGAAATTTTACTTTTGAATTTAAAAGATTTAACGTGTCCTCATTTTGCCTCCATTACAGACAGCACTTTCTTGATGTATATAATCATAAATATTAAAGACCAAATTTCACCCTTTAAAAACATAAAATTACACCAGCATCATTTGTAAAAACTATCTCTTAGCTGCCTTGCCTTGCCTTACCTGATGCAGGAATTTATAAGTTAGATCAGCAAACACAATGCGAGAATATACAAAAATGGGAACTGGATTCTGAGGGTCCTTTGTTTTAGACACCCTAATGGCCTCTTGTACACGATTTCTGACATAGAGTGCTGCCTGTGGAGATGACTTCAAACGACTCCTCAAATAGACAGATGGGTAAAGGGCTGTGCTCTCCTTCCATATCCAGGACAGTTCATCATTTTTTTTCTTTTCTATATCAGGGCAATTTCCATTATAATCCGCATCATGAAACTGAGCGTTGTAACAATCAGGAAAAAGAAAAAAACCCCATAAGTGATTTGGCCGAAGTGATTTCCCCAATTTTAAGGTCTGTTCCATAAAACTTCTTGCTGCCTGTTCAAATTCTTTTCTGGCCTTCTTGGTGGCTTCTGTTAAATTAAGGTGTATGTTTTGTTTCTTGACTAATTCAATAGACTTATTCCTGTAGATATCCTTGGGTTTCCAGTTTCTTGACCAGGTGGGTCTCCAGTCTTCCCAGTCGATGACAGCCAAGCCCACATTGTCTATTGGCATATAATGCTGGATGTCGTTCCTAGATTTTGCCAAATGATTTTTTAGAGATCCCAACTGGGGTATCCCTCCATGAACACTTGTTTGTGAATCATCTATATAAGGGTAGAGGCCAAGTCGATCAGTATAAAATATTGTGATAGGCTGGCCAGTAGCGGTTTTTTTGGGGCTTCCTACTAAAGAGAACAAACTAAGATCTAGTGGCTCATTAAATTTTGTGAGACAAGATTCAGTTGGGGCATTCCAGACCCAAAGGAAAGGCACATTAGGAATAAGTGGAGGTGCTCTAAAATCTGCAGTCAAGCAACATGGAAGCAAAAGGAGGACTAATACTGTATGGGGTGCTCCATTAGACTCAAGGAAGCTCCCAGAAAAGGAGTGCTTCAAACAGAACACTCGCATTGCAGAGAATTAATTAAGATGCAAACACTTCTTTCTTCTTACACACTTTGGCCTCTACAATATTTGGTGCAAATGCTGAGAAAGATAGTGACATGAGGCCACTCTGAGGGATGAAAATTGGATGACTGCTTTATAAGAACTATTACTCTTCTTGCATCATGTTTCAGGAATGTTTTGTGACAAGTTGTATAATCTATAACTAAAACAAGGAAAAAAACAGTAAATACAAAATACATTACAACTGGACTTGAAGGTTGACTAAGTCCTCAACACTGATTACAGGCACTTCAGTTCAATTTCAGAGGATTAAATCTTCTACTGTGTTTAAATTAATAATGCTTTTTTCTCTTACATATGATACAAATTCTGTTATGGCTAAATTTTCAAACCTCACCAAATAGCATATTATTCCATAGATAACTACACATACCTATGTTTCCTTTTTCCTTTCTATAGGCATCAGATGCCTTAACAAAGACAGGTTAAAAGAAAATAAACTCTTAGAGTTGAAAGATCACTCTAGTCACTATATGCCAAAATTTGAAAACAATGTCTCAGGCAATTGAAAACTTTTACCTTTTCATGATTCATTTGTATGTGTGACTGTAGGAACAATATTAGGAACTAAATCCAAGGTCTTGCACATGAAGCAAATACTGTTACTACTGTAAGTTACATTCCCAGTCAGTGTTTGTTTGAACAAGATCTTATGAAGCTCGTGTAGCTGACCTGCATGGTTCTCAGCCTTTCAATCATTTAGCATTATGGCTGTGTGCCACCAATCTGGCTCATAATTCTTTTCATTTCTCCCACCTGTTATTGTTTTCTTAGCAACAATAAGGGAGAAAGCAAAAGGCAGCTCAAACAAATTCAAGAGCACCTCAGAACACTGCTCAACCGAAGCTTACGGCAATGTAACTCATGGTAAAAATTAACAAGCTACATTGTCTTATAAAAGGAAGTTACTCTGGCCTACCTTTAATAAAAACAAGCTATGGATTTTGGACATTAAGTAGTGTCTGGTAAGCAAAATTGCATTGTTATTCTGAGGTAAACTGAAGGATTATTAGTAAATTTGTCATATAATGAGCAAACCAATAACCAGAGATTAAATTGCATGGCTTAGTATTTACAAAAATTACTACTTCTAACACATTTTTAAAGATTTTACTTTTAGGAGGAAAATATGTTCTTTCTATACTCATGTTGCTAGTATACTTCTATGTAAGGGTAGAGTGATAATTATATCCTTCTTGATTGAAATACTGTCCTTATCATAGCACATTATTCACTCATTCTCATTGTTGAAAAACAACCTCAAAATAATGGCATAGTCAAAATAAAAGGAACTCTTAACCTTTGTTAATCTCATGTTTTCAAAACAATGACTTATACCCTTGCGTTAAGAACAGGTGAAGTCACCAAGAAGTTCCTTGTTTAAACTCCTACAGACCTCCATAGTGTAAGATGTAGAGAATTTTAATCTAAAGTAAAGGAGGACAAAATAATTCCTTTCAAATATCAAGTGTTAATATCAATGACTGAATAGTAGATGGGACAAGGAAACGGAATAAAAGTTTAGCTTTCCAGGAATAGCAGATGAGAGAGACACTAGGCCTTCGTCTTTCTGGGTCTGATTCACATCACCCAATATAATATTTTCTTGGTCCATCCATTCACTTTCTGAACATAACACCAGTAGCACAGACACTGACATCAACACTTAATAAATGGGATCTCCTGAAACTGAGAAGCTTCTGTAAGGCAAAGGACACTGTCAATTAGACAAAATGGCAGTGTACACACGGGAAAAGTTCTTCACCAACCCCACATCTGACAGAGGACTGATATCCAAAATATATAAAGAACTCAAGAAATGTCTGGTGGCACACACACCTTTAATCCCAGCACTTGGGAGGCAGAGGCAGGCTGATCTCTGTGTATTCAAGGCCAGCCTAGTTCTACAGAGTAAGTACCAGGTCAGGCTCCAAAGCACTACAGAGAAACCCTGTCTCAAAAAAAAAAATAAAAGAACTCAAGAATCTAGACACCAAAATACCAAATAATCCAATTTAAATATGGGGTACAGATTTAAACAGAGAATTCTCAACATTAAGAATCTTGAATGGCCAAGATACACTTAAAGAAGTGTTCAACATCCTTAGCTATCAGGGCAATGAAAATCAAAATGACCCTGAGATACCATCTTCCATCTGTCAGAATGGCCAAGATAAAAATGTCAATGACAGCTTATGTTGGAGAGGATGTGGAGTGAGGAAATGCAAACTAGTACAGCCACTTTGGAAATCAGTATGGTGATTACTCGGAAACTGGGAATCAGCCTACCTCGAGGTCCAGCGATATCACTCTTGGGGCCATACTCAAAGGATGCTTAACCATACCACAAGGACACTTGCTCACTTATAGTCATAGCAGCATTATTCATAATAATCAGAACTTGGAAACAACCTAGATACCCCTCAGTCAAAGAATGGATAAAGAAAATGTGGTGTATCTACACAATAAACTATTACTCAGCAGAAGAAATACAATGACATAATGAAATTGCAGGCAAATGGATGGAACTAGAAAAAAATCATCCTGAGATAACCAAAACCCAGAAAGACAATCACGGTATGTACTTATAAGTGGATATTAGATGTAAAACAAAGAGAAGAAACAAAGGATAACCAGTCTTCAATCCTCAGTTCCAGAGAAAATGGATAACAAGGAGGACCTTAAGAGGGACACAAGGCTCTCTGTGGGAAGAAGAAATAGAGGAAATGCCTTGGAAAACAGAGTGGGGGAGTAGAGGAAAGGGGTTGGGGAGATGGGAATGAGGGATCAGGATTATCTAGTTGGGTAGGGACAGAGGGCGAGAGTAATGAAAGAAAATCTTGATAGAGGGAGTCATTATGGAGTTAGGGAGAAACCTGGTGCCAGGGAAACTCCAAGGAACCCACAAGGATGATCCCAACTAAGACTCGTAGCAGTAATGGAGAGGATACCTGAACTGGCCTTCCCTATAATCAGATTGGTGACTACCTTAATTGTCATCATAGAGCCTTCATCCAGTAATTGATAGAAGCTGATGAAGAGATCCACAGCCAAGCACTGGGCCAAGCTCTGGGTGTCTAGCTGAAGAGAGGGAGGAGTGATTATCTGAGCAAGGGATGGGGGAGATCAAAATCATAAAGGGGAAAAACCACAAAGACAGCTGACCTGAACTTGTAGAAGCTCCAGAACTCTGGACTTACAGCTGGGGAGCTGGCGTGGAACTGACCCAGGCCCTCTGCATCTGAGTGACAGTTACATATCTTGGTCTTTTGTGGGTCCCTAGCAGTGGGACCAGAACCTGGCTCTTTGGAACCTATTCACATGTTAGGATGCCTTGTTCAGCCTTGATGCAGAGGGGAGGAGCTTGGTCCTGCCTCAACTTGATATGCCTTGGGAGGCCTTACCCCTTCTGAATGGAGACAGAGGAATGGATGGCAGGGCTGGGGGGGTAGAAGGGAGGTGGGAACAGGGAATGGGAGGTGAGGAGGGAGAAGAAACTGTGGTTGGTATGTAAAATAAATAAAACTGTTGAATACAAAACAATTTCACTTTTCTTTACAACTGAGTAGTATTCTGTTCTGTATACTAACCACAGTTTCATTATCCATTCGTGTGTTGAAAGACATTTAGGTTGTTTCCATTCCTACCTATTGTTAACAGAGTGGCTTGTAATATTGTTGAGCAAATGTCTGTGAAGTAGGATGCCAAATCCTTGTGTCATATGTCAAGAAGTGGTATAGCTGGGTCATATTGCAGATTTAGGTTTAGTTTTTTGAAGATTTTCCATTCTGGTATTCAGAGGGTATGAACCAAATTGCATGCCCACTAACACTGAATGAAAGTTCCTCTTTTTCCGCAGTCTTATAAGCATTTATTTTCTGCTGTTGGCTTTAGCTATTCTGACTTGGGTGAAATGAAATCTTAAATGTTTTCATTTGTATTTTTCTAGTTACTAAGTCATTCCAAAGACAAAAAATATGATATAGATGCAGCTCTTGCTTTCCTCTCAAGGCTTGGGGTGAGTCCCTAATGCACACTTAGGGCACAGGACTCAAATGATTGGAGCTGAATCTGACCTGAAAGACCCTTTTACACACTCTATCTTCCACGGTTCCAGAAAATATTATGCAAACTGTCAAGGGGAAAAGAAACATTTGATAGTCCTATCCAGCTGCACACTAACAAATCATCACAAGGACCAGCATGGCAAGATATGCATAAATGTGCAATAAGTGACATTCACATGTCAGTACCAGCCAACAGCTGTCAAATTGGATGTAAGATCCACTCAATAGGATGAAAATCATGCCTCCCCAAGGCTAGCGAGGTTACAAACCTTAGAAGAACCTACTATTGTCACTTTTCTAGACAAATGTAATTCCTTACTACATTCTTGATTTTATCATTATGCCCACAGATCAGGGGAGCTGCCATCCTTCAGCAAAGAAATCTCTCTTTACAGAAACCAAAGACTGTCATAGAAACCCACAACTGGACATACTGCAGAGATCAACAGATTGTGGACTGATCAACACCAACAGCTGTAATGTACATCTACATCAAAGCTCCTGTATCCCTCCTGCTCAAGGATCATCATGGGGGAGGGGCAAAAGGATAGCTAGAGCCATATATATGACTCTGGGGTACCAGGAAGTCTGGTGTAAAAAGTCTTTTCTTGAAATGTCTGCATAAACAAGAAAGAACAATTAAAATATCAACGGATATATTATTGTGGAAAGGAAAAAATTCACAGGGTCCCACTCTAAAACAAAGAACTACAGGCAACTAATAACTTCTGGGAGAAGGAGAATTACCCTCCCCCCAAGGATAAGTCCCCATATTGGTTATGCAATGCAAAGTGATCAACACACACATTCAAACAAGCAAACAAAAAACTGACTCAACAGATTGGGTTTATATATTTGTACACACATGCATACACATATGCATATGTTATATATGTGTGTATATGTATAATATATATATACTTAATATGTATATATTAAAGAAAAAGAGGGTATCAACTTCAAAGTAGGATTCGCGGGAGGAATTTGAGAAGGGTGAATGGAAGGGCCCAGAGGAAGGAAGGGGAACAATTACTTACAAGTATATATATATATATATATATATATATATATATATATAAAATAACAGAATTTCATTTTTTCTTTGGTCCCACTCCTAAGATCTTCCCTGTGTGTATTCAAATATTGTAAAACTATATGAAGTGTGAAATTTGTTAAGGGATAGGTCTCCTGTATTCTACCACAGTTCACTCCTAAGTGTCTTCTTGTTCATTCTGCAAACAGTTTTCTCAATACACATCACCTAGGTCCTCAAGCTCCAATAGGGGGACTCACCCTCTAAGTCCAGCCACCCTACCACTCCTTAGTGACTCTGTGATGGGAAATAAGTTAGTCTCATCATCTTCTCAAGTAGCGACAGGTTGATTGCATCCCTTTGCAAATAGTTTTCTTTCAAAATAATTTTAAAAGCACAAGAATGAAATACATTTAAAATCCTGATTAAACCCTTATTTTTGTTGTAAAGAAACTTTATTAATGGAATATATGTTTGCTTACTAAATGCTTTGAATCAGACACCACTTGTCTGAGAAATCTCAAAATTGATTTGCAGTAAAATTGTAAAGTCATATGCACACACCTCTCAATGTAGAGTTAACCACTATGTATTCAAAAATCTCTAAAATGAGAAACTATATAGAGTTTAAGTCACTGTGACACTTTAAAGCCACATTTCAGCTTGGTGGAATTTATACAAATATCAGAAGGAGTTATAGGGAAGCAACAGATAAATTGTCATAAATGCTTGTTAACTAAAGTAGAATATACAACTAAAAGTTGATGTACACAGGAGCATTTAAGTACATGGTTAAGGACTTAAATTTCAGATGTTTGAATGCCCATTTTTCTGACTGTCTTTAAATACTTCTGAGCTAATCTTGAATCAACTATCATATGGTTTGTCACATAAGAAATGAAAGTGAAATAAAATGTAAATTTAAAAATGAATCTTCCAGAACAGATTTGAATTAGTTATGTCTCTTCACTAAGGGAAGAAAAATTACTACAAAGTTTCTTACTCTTGTTCACTGTAATGCTGATCAGGACTTTTGTGTTATTTTCTGGGAAAAGAGTTGGTTGCTGCTTTTTGTTTCTTTTACTATGTATATTTTAAATGTACAAAATGATGTTATGAGGAGGTACAGGTTGTTGAGGTCAAAACAGGGAGTTGGGATGGAGAGGACCAACAAAAGAGACCAGATTTCTTGTATTGATTTCTGCTCTCTTCACAGCTTACGCTTTCTTTCATAATGAACACTTTGCTCTAGTACATCTTAATTAAAAGTATGGGAAACATGGACGTAATAAAGAAATGAGAACTGTCTCACTGCTGTGTCCAGAGCTTGGTGATGACGTTCTTCATCCATCAGCTTTATGGCACTAGGAACTGCATGAAGCCATAGTCACTTTACCATTAAAATTACAGATTTTTAAAGATAAATTGTTACTGTAAACATAAGCAGAGAGGCTTCAGAAATAATCGTTAAGTATCAATATACAGAAGATGATGTTTTTGGTGGCAAAAGAATCCAGGAGTTGGTAGGGCACAGAGCAGAACAGGAAGACTTGGGCCATTCTCTGTCTACTCCCTCATTCTCCATTGCTCCACATTTCCAAGAACTGTTGTGCAGGATAAAGGCACAGTCCCAGAACTGAACAAACAGCTGCCTGCCTGCAGGAGCATCACAATACCAAAGGCAGATTTTACTGTGTCTGGATTATATCCACAAATGCCAAATGATTCATTCTTTAAAATAAGTAAATAATAACTAAATACACAAACAAAATCCATTTGAAAGTAGACTCCAGTTTTACCATCCTTGTACACTAATGACATTGAGTACAAAGTATTCAATGTTCTTCAAAACAGAGATGGATGCCTACCTCCACTTATACAGGGATTTTAAACTAAGTTTCAGACAAACTTTTAAAAGGTAAGATTAAAAGAACCAGAAAGATGGCTCTTACCAATGACCTGAGTTCAGTTCTCAGCACTCATATTGGATGCTCACAACTACCTGTGACTTCGGGTTCATGGGATCTAACACTTCTGACCTCCATGGACACTCCCTACATGAATTTACACACACTCACACACACACAATTAAAACTAAATCTTTTAAAAAAAGATAAGCATGGAAATAGAAAAGGTGAAGTTTCTTATCTTAAATTGTGGAGATTTTCTAACGATGTTTTTCTTGAACCATATTTTATAAATAATTTGGCCAGAACTAGATTACACAGACTTAATTCAACAAGAAAATTTGGTATAATGTTCCATTTCTACTTTCTTTGCTTTTTAATTTCCCATTCCTTTTCCTCATCTTTACTGTCTTGTACCTTTGTCTTAGCTTTCAGGACGCTGCCCTAAACACGTTTGGAAAATCTGGAGAACATCAAAGTCCAAGAAGTTCTACTTCTACACCTATCAGGGATGATTACTTGGCAGAAGCACTACTCACACGATTGAGTTACAGGAAAAAAGACTCCGAACATACAGATACAGAACTTCATAATCGTCTTCCCCATTTTTCTCTATTTGATTATAACACAGAAAAAAAACAGGTGACTTACTACTGAAGCAAATGAGTTTTCATCTAGTGTCTTGTAGGTCAGAATTGCTTCCAGTCTATTGGGTATGTAGCATCTAACACTCTGGGTAAGGAAAAGGCAGCCCTTTGACCAAAGACAGAATGTTTTGCAATGTTTCTTTATGATGGGGTAGAAAGACCAGTATTTCTGTGTGTGACATGTGAGTCGATGTTTGTGTCTAGTGTCAGGGAAGACTAGCAAGAATGGTACATTTAAAAAAAAAGAATGCTATAAAAATTTTTTATTGGCGTTTGAAATGAGTTCTAGGGTCCAGTGGTAAAGGCAGCTCCCATTGGCTGTTTTTTCGATGACTAGGTATTTTAGGTTGCCGACAGATAAGTGTCTGCCTTACAGCACAGTAAACTTAAGACAGATCAGCATTCACTGATAATGTGGTTTATTTCAAAATATTAGAAACAATGTTTTCAAAATTTTAAGGAAAGTAGTGCTTGGTAGCCATAGGAAAACAATAGTACTCTGAACAGATGCCTCTTCCCTTGAGGTGGTGCTGTAGGTAGATATCAGTCACCAGAAACACCTCCTGAGAGTCCCAGCACAGAGGAACCTTGCCTATATATCATCAGCCTTCACAATAAATGCTAATTGTGCTCAAATTCTCATTTCCCAACTGGGAGATGCTTCAAAAAGACTCCGGGGGGAGGGGTTTTCTTGACTTCCGGTGTCCCTGAAATATTTTCTTTTACTTGTACCAAATCACTCATCTTTTTCTTATTTCAACCTCACACCAAAGCACTCTTGCTTGAAATCTAAATTATTCAGTCTGGATTAGTCCATTGGGGGCTTTTACAATAAGATGTTAGAGCTTGTGGACTGGGGAGGTGTTTCCACAGGTAAAGCATGGTCTATTCCCCTGAAGCATCTGATTCCAGTTCATAGCACCACCTGTGTTGGGTGACAGCCAGCAGTCCAAGGGATGCCACACCCTCTCTGGACTCCACAGGCACCTGTACAGATGTGGCAAGATGTGGCATACACATGCACAAGCACACACACACACACAAACACACACACACACACACACGCACACAAAAGCACGCTCGCACACACGCACTTGTGCACACATGCACCCAAATAAAACATAAATCTTTAGTATATACTTGGTAGGAAAAACAAGAGAATTTGATTTTGTATAATGGAATTCTGAAATCAAAATGAAAGTCACTCTCACATGATAGTAGGAATCAGCAAGAGCATGCTGTCGCCTGTCTTAGTGGTACTCAGCTCATTCATGAGAGCTCTGATTTCATATCATTATGTCCCAAATATCACCACATTTAAATATCTCCTTGAGGGTTAAGTTTCAGCAGGTACAAACATATATTCATGTATGTATGTATGTATGTATGTATGTATGTATGTATGTGATGTGTATTTGAGGGTAGGACATATGCTTTCATACCAAATCTTAAACATTAAATGGATTTCAACTTAAATAGGCAATATTATATTATTTAATGACAGTTGCTTTTGTCTTAGACATGAACTTGCTTCTTAGATGAAACAAATTCAGAAGATAATTTAAAGAATGCTTTATGCTAACCTGATCCTGTATTATAATAGCTCTCCCAGCTGTCATCATTTACCATCACTAATGATGGACTGTGATATAATTTTAGAATGCTTGTGTCATGAGATGGAAGTAGAAATGCTTACTGGTGATGCCAATATACAGGAAAGGAAAATATAGCATGAGCGCTAGTTAATATTTGTGGATCATAAAAACCAATGTATTAGGGTGTAACTCTTGAAAACTGTGAATATTGTGAATTCCTAAGCTAAGATACCAAAGTATATTTACCAGGAATCTGTATTTAGAGCAGTGGTCCTCAACCTTCCTAATGCTGCAACCCTTTAATATAGTTCCTCATGTTGTGGTACCCTCCAATCATAAGATTATTTTTGTTGCTACTTCCTAACTATAATTTTCTACTTTTAGGAATTGTAACATAAATATCTGATACGCTGAATATCTGATATACGACTCCAAGAAAGGTTGAGACCCCCATGTTGAGAACCACTGATTAAGAGGTTGCAGAGTTGTTAACCTTCTCTCCTTTCGTACAACACTGGATGCAGAGTTGTTAAGGATGACAGCAGAACACACATTCTCCATCCAAGACCGAGTCAGTGAGAAAGAGAGAAAAAGCATTATTTAAGGAAACCCTCCAGAGCTAAATCTCTTGGCTGACAGTTGAGCCCAGATCCACAGGACTACCCCTCCTTCAGATAGCAGTCTCAACCTACAGACGGTTTCTGCCTATGCTTTTAGACAACTGCTTGTACACCAAGCTTTCCACAGCCCTCTCCTTGGGTTAAGTTAACTTATTAAGAAGTTCTGAGAACTAAAGGAAGCAGGTTTAACAATGTGCATACAAGTGCTACAAGAGACAGGAATGGAGAGAACCACAGAGTGATGTGGGGAGTGAAGGATTCATAGCTTCCTGCTCTCTCTAGGTGAACCTCCATCCAGGACTTCACAGATGGAAACTCGGCAAGTCTATCCTTTCTGATTTCATTAGTGACGTCAACGCATTGGTGCGATAGAAGCACTGAGAAATACGTCAAAATGAGATCAGACAAGCAGAGTGTGTTCTGATGACTGAACCGGGAGTTCTGGGAAAGGTCTGTGCACACCTCCCGCATGTACAGTTCAAGGCAGGCAACCTCAGGGATAAGGAGTCTTCTGACCTCTTATCAGACAAAGGGAAGTCAGAGAATTTATGGACAATTCAAAGACAAAGTTCAGGGCTGTTAAAGTTTCTGTGCCATGCCTGGGAGAAGAGTCTCCTATCAGAGAGGAAATTATAAATCAGGACCTACATATGAGAAGCAGATTTATGTATTATAAAAATCTAGTTGCATGGTAATGTTGGAGTATTAAGTGCAAAATACACACTGTTACTGAAGAATGGATCAAATCACTTTGAAAGACAAAAATGTTATAGTTCAACGCACAGGTTTGAATTTTGAAAGTGGCCACGTTCTAATTAGTTGGCCATAGGCAAATTACTTCCTTCCACTCTAACTCGTTCTCTCAACAATCACAAGAAAACTCCTACCTGCTTGAAGAAGGCTTAAGTAAAGTCAGTAAATAGCTTAACTATCCATTAAATATTCTAGGTTAGGACCAATAGGATCAAAACTGAGATAAGATACACTTTAGAGCTTTTATTTATTTAACTGTAAGATATGGGTGATAAATAAATAGTACACAGGTTTCTCTGTGAGGCTGCTTCTAAATGGCTCACATAGAAAACAAGGGTGTACGTAACACTTCCGGAGGGTTTCAGAGCATACCACCCTCCACCGCAATGCTTGCCATTTAAAAGGGACTAAAGCTCCTAAATAGACTGAGCAAAAGCTGATGAGCAAAGAGCTTGTTCATCTCCCCCAAGAGATAATACTTACCATGTACTGAGGACCCTCCCCTGTACATGAAAGAGGAGAATATCCTATACCTGCAGACTGGGAACAGAAGCCAAAATGAATTTGTGCAATCAAACCTTTGGTATGCTCTTTATTGATAGCAAGTTTCCCCCACATATACCCTAGTCACTTCCCTGTAAGTTACTTCCTCTAGATGTTTCTGTGTCTTATTAGTTTGTCATAAAATTCGGTTTAAAATGGCTATAGTTTCTTCTTTGAATGTTTCCTGTGCACACGAAAGTCATTAAATAAACTTGCTTCGTTTTGCCCTTACTTGCACGTTAGTTCAATTTGATCAGCCCAGGTCACAGAACTTCAGAGAAGCTCACTGAAGTATGCACACTGGGAAACAAGAAAATTGCTCCAATTCACTATTCCATGCAAGATTTTGGGGGTCTGTCGTGCTAATAATCATATTTGGAACCTAGGGATGTTTAATTTTTTCTGATATTCTTATTAGAAATGGGAATGTACTGCTGGTGTTTCAAACTATTCCTTAACAATGTATTCGCCATCACAATGTATCCACCTGCACCTAGGAAAATGAAATCTCTTGAGAATAAAAGAGCCTGCAAAGTTGCTATTACATGCACCTGGAAACTGATCCCTTGTTTTCTTTCTCCACCAAGTTTGCAAACTTGCTTTTTTCCTGATTAATATTATTTACAGTCATGGAAATCTGGGGAAAAATAATATGTTCATCAAACAATCAGCAGATGGTTCACATCCTGGGCCAGAAATAATTCTTCTAGACTAGTTTGTTTCAATCATTTGTTTGTACTTATTTTCCACTGGATAAGGTACACATACAAGTAGTGAGAAAAAAAGAAAGTAAAATGCAATTAATTCTGCCCTAGCATTCATATTCTGAGAAAATCTATTTATTTCACTAAATGTAAATATTTTGGACTTTCAGGTGGAAAACATCCTGCTCTTACAAGGTCTCAGAGTGCCCTGACAATACTACACATGATCTTATAGAGCCATCTCCTGCTCTAAGTTATTTACACTGCTGTTATTCTCTGCATGTTCAGTGAGTGACCTGGATGTAACCCAAGTATTCATGCTGACACTATGACAGTGGCAAAGATATTAGCAACTGAGATTATTCCCCACCTTGACATTCCATTATAGTTGAATTTGACCAAGAAACTCATTTTTCCCATAAATAAGCTATTCAATCACAATAACTATTTTATATTCAAGATAATTTTATAATTGATAACATCCTTAACAATCAGGACAAAACAGACATAAATCTAAACATAAAAATTAAAACATACTTAGGGAAAAATTCCAGTCAAGAAATTTTACTTAACCAAAATGGGCCTGCCTTTAAAATAATAATTGTCCAGGCACAATGAGATGCTATGATTTGCAATATACAAGAACTAACTGGTCTATGTGGGGGACATATTGTAGGGGAACAAAGGATAGCCTCCACTGAACAACAATTCTTGTCATCGCTTTCAGTCAAGTGTTTATCAAGAAGCGTAGGAATGACTGTGCACCATTACCTTGCTTGGAAGGGCCTTATGAGGCTCTCCTCGCCACCTGCACTTCCATTATAATAACAGACACTCCTCCTACAGTCACGTGAACCATGGCCTAGCTAGACTCACCAACATTCCCAGAACAGCTGGAATACCATCTCCACAGGTGACCTCATAGAAAGGATTTCAGAGTCAGTTCAAGGTCCTAGAAGCAGATGACATCACAAAGTAGACAGATTTTCCCAAGACCACAAATCAAGAAACTTTACAGCCATCTCTCTCTCACTTCTTTTCATGCTTCTCTGAGAGAGACAATATTTTTCATACAAATCTTCCTCTCTCTTCCTCTCTCCTCAATCTATTCTGCTCACCCTCTGATCTTCTGGGCTGGGCTTTGTTTCAAACTTGTCTTTCCTACCAGCCTTACTGTTTTCCGAAGTGAGGCACAGTTTTTATAGTGCCTTACAACATATATCCAAACTTTTGTCATGGTAACTAATCAGTCTAATTGTTACTTATGCCAATATCTAACTACTATCAAAAATCTACATTACATTTGTCTCTGCCAATTTGTTCATCAGGTAGAGTCATGGTAGCCAGTGCATGAACGAAAGGATGGTATCTTTGACCAGAAAAGGACGCCTTGCTATCATTCCTGCAGGTGAGATCCTAATACCTAAGAAAAAACTCATGGAATGTTTCTTGTTTATGGTTTATTATGCCCCCAAATTGTTATCCTATAGACACACAACCAATCTACAAAGAGGAGTGTGAACAGTCACTGTGAGACAATGCTGACTACTGAGATTATATAACACAGTATCTTCTTTATACACGTGAACTGATGACACCAGCACTGCCCATCAGACAACTGAGATTCAACCATTGTTGGGCTGACATATTCACAAGGTCGGGAGATACATTTAACTGAATTTGAGGCCGTGTGCTTACGTTTGCTCTTTTCGGTGTATCTTCTCCCAGTGGACCTCTCCCTCTGCAGAGCTCTCACTGCTTGGACTCTGACCAGATTCTTTTCCCCACAGATACCCATTTCACTTTTACTTTATATAACTTACACTGAAATTTTAGAGAGAGAAAATGGATGGCTTCAGAACACTCCACCACAAAGCATGCCACTTAGGCATAGCAGGTATTTGAGCCAATGATGACAAAGAAACAGTAAACGCAGGAAGGACTCGTCAGCTTTCCAAGACATAACAAATCCTTCATATGTACAAAAACCATCACTGACTAGTCTGGACACTTGACAATTGGAGTGGACACTGAAATGGGTCAGGATAAGTAGGAGTAGCAATGTAACCTGTACCCTTTATTAATTCCCAACATATATTTTACTTTCTCAGAAGTTATTATGCCTTACAAGCTAAAACTCCCTTTTCCCTTTGTGTTATCAATTTTCACAGTTTCCTATTCCTTCCTTTTAAAATTTGAAAGCTCTTGGTACTAGTTGCTTCTTTGCTTCTGTTGGTCTTATCACATGAAGTCTTTCTTGTATCTTGAAAATTATTAAAGAAAATGTATGTTCTCTGGCAATCTGCCTTTGTTTTTTTCAATCAGATGCACAGATACACAAAACTTAAAAAGACAAGATTTGCTTGTTTTGCTTTTTGTTTGTTTTATTTTCCCTTATACTTGGTATATAAAAAACAAAAACAAAACACAAATGATTTTCTCCAGTGGAGTGTCATTGGGGTACATAAACCACATTTCAGGGCAGGCTTCATGCTCAGGAGTAGTTAGCCAACACAATGAAAACAAATTCAGTGGCTTGGTGTGTGTGTGTGTGTGTGTGTGTGTGTGTGTGTGTGTGTGTGTGTGTGTGTGAGTGTGTGTGCTGTGTGTGCACGTGAGCAGACACCATTATTTTTAACTCTTGTTTATTGTTCCTTTTTGTTTGTTTGGACTATTTTTGAAAATTCATAGAGATAACGTAAGGTTGAGAAGGAAGGGAAGTGGGGAGGATCTAGGAGTGGGAGAAGGGAAAATGTGATCAAAATACATTGTCTGAAAAAAATTAAAAAGAGAAAACAATAAGTATGTTTTTTCTATCATTAGTATTAATATTTTGGTTTCTTGCCCACTCTCTTTTTTTAAGGCAGTAGTAGCAGATATGAAAAGAAATATAAATCTCAAGCCCATTTAATGATCTGTGTATCCACTGACACTAAATCTCCCCCCAAAATGAAAAAGGGAATCTATGTAAACCATGGAGAAATTGTTCTGGTGGAAATGAAACACTGCAAGAATTCACTCTGCAACTGATCTGGTAATCTCTGCCTAAGTGATGATTCTCAGGAACCAAACTCTGTGATGCTGACAACAACCTGCACAAGGAAATCGTTATGGACCAGGTCTCTATCAACACATCACACTGATGCAGGCTCTTTATGGGCTGATTCCCTGGCTTAGCTTCTTTGGGAGAAAGTAAGAAAACACTCTATTCAATGTTAGACTTTAAGTTGCCTCCCTTTAATCCAATGAAATCATTTTCTCATCAGCAAAATGCAACTTCCCTGGAAAATATTACTCCGTTGAAATAGATTATTAGACTAAACTTTATATAAGTAAACATTTAAATGAAATAGTAGCAAATCATATGATTAATATAAAATCCAGATATTTTTCCAGTGTTAGGAGATTATATTTTAGTCTAGTCAAACAAGTTGATTGTGCTTCTATTTCACAAAAGGGGAAGAGTGGTTATCAAAAATCAAAGCAATGATAGTCTTTCTTTGGCTATTAGTGTGTATATTGCATCTATGAGACAAGCAGTCATCAATAAGCATTGGTACAGCATATCGTGAAAGTGCACATCAGAGGTAATAAAAAGGAAAGGGGAACTAAAACTTCAACCTCATAATGCCACTGCAAATATGCGTCAGTAGATTCTCTGCCTCTCTGTACTCCATAGAAATCTTCAGACATTTACCATTATGGATGAGAAGACCAGACTGCTGTATTTGTCTCATCACTAAGGACAAAGGAAAGTGAAAAAACTGCCAGTCATTTCACCTGAAAGAAAGAAACAGAAACTCATTTTCAGAGCACTGAGAGAATAAGAAATTGTCTACGTACTACACAGGGAAGTTCCAGCTACAAGAAAGTAAGATCTTTGTAGAATCTGGGAAACCAGATGCAAATATGCCTGTGAATGTTTCTAAAGCTGAGGGCTGTTATTGTTTCAGAGTGCTTGATGAATTTAAACCAAGAATAAGATTGGAGGTGGAGACTAGATCTTCCTAAACCCTAGTCTTTTGGTAGAAAAACAAACAAGCATAGCCAAGGTGTAAAATATGGGAAGATATTCCAGAGCAGAGACATTGATAACTCCAAAGATTTAAAAAGAAACTTCAAAAGGCACAGACTCCATTGTAAACATAATTACAAAGCCGTCAATGTCTTGGAAGTTGGATCTAATTTAATTAATGTTATGGCTGACAGAACAGATATCAATTGCATGTGACTTATTTGCTTTTAATTCTTAGCATGAAAGCACTGCATTTCCAAAAATAATACTAACTAAAGTGAAGTAAATACTACTAAAAGTCATATTTGCTGATAATCCACAGTTTTAAAAAAGTGAGATTTTTGTTATGATTTTAAATATTAAAATACAGCAATTTTTTCAATAACATTCCATTGACACATTATTAACAAGAGAGTAATTCTATCAAATATCTAAAAACTGACCATGTATATATGACTATGAAACCATTTAAGAATTTTCAACAAAACTAGGGTAAAATTGTCGTTGTCATATTTTCCAAGTAGGAAAATAAGCATTAGAAAAAGTTTCAGTGATTTGCTTCACAATACAACGAGGAAATCCAGGTCCAGCCACCTCCCCCTAAGTGATACACTGTTGTTACAGAGGTAAATTGGACTCCCATAGAACAATGTGAGGTGCACTCTCACCCTGAACTCTTGGGGAAGGGTCTAGGCCCTGCCCTATATGAAATGACAGACTATGGACACCCCCATGGAGGGCCTCACCCTCCCTGGGGAAATGAGGGGATAATGGGGAGGGGGTGGGGGGAGGGCACGGGAGGAGGGGAGGGAAAGGGAGAGGGACCTGGAACTGACTTGTGAAGCAACCTTGTTTCCTACCTAAATTTAAACTGGAAAATAAAATTTAAAAAAATGGCAAAAAAAATTGAAACCAACATAAGACACTTGAGACTGAATGTTTTGTATTGCACAGCATGTAGATGATGGAGACCTTTCTGCTGGTACAAGTAACCAAAAATTTGGAGTTAGAATCCAGTTGGCTTGGGCATGGGAATGAGGAGGAGAATAATTAAGTCCATATCTAGATATCTTCAAAGATATCAATTTAGGGCTGGGCATTGGTGGCCCACACCTTTTTTTTTTTTTTTTTTTGGTTTTATGAGACAGGGTTTCTCTGTTTTGGAGACTGTCGGTCCAGCCTGGCCTCGAACTCACAGAGATCCGCCTGCCTCTGCCTCCCAAATGCTGGGATTAAAGGCGTGGGCCACCAACGCCCGGCGGTGGCCCACACCTTTAATCCCAACACTCGGGAGGCAGAGGCAGGCAGATCTCTGTGAGTTCGAGGCCAGCGTGGTGTACAGAGCAAGTTCCAGGACAGCCTCCAAAACAATACAGAGAAACCCTGTCTCGAAAAACCAAAAAAAGAAACAAAGATACCAATTTAGAGTCCAGTCCCAGGTGTCCCACCGGCTTGGAAACTCCTTGCCTGGAGGGATATGGCAGTGAGCAACTGGGCTCAGCACCTAAGCAAGCTTGACATCCCGCCTTTCCCCAGCCCCTCGCTGAGGGGAGGGGATGCCTCGCAGGTAGCCAACTGTCTGCTCCTGGAACAAGCCTTCTCCCGCACCTGCCATGGAGCCGGCTGAAGGCGGCCCCTGGGCCCACAGCAGAGCGGTGCTCGCCGGCCTGGGGAGGCTACTGAGCTGCTCATGCTGGTAAGGGTGGATCACCCAGGGAGACGTTGGCAGGAACTCAAGGCAGGAAACTAGAAGCTGGAACTGCTGCAAAAACCTTAGACTATTGCCTGCTTTCTAACCAGAGCTCAGCTGGCTTACTTATCCAGCCTAGGCCCAACCGCCTAGGGATGCTGCTGCCCACAGTGGCCAGGGCTCTCCACATCAATTGTCAATCAACACAATTAGCCAATCTGATAAGGCAGGTTTTCCATTGACATTGCATTGACCCAATTAACTCTAGGTTGTATCTAATTGACAGATACAGTTAAAAAAAACAAACAAAAACAAACCAGCACAGCTGACTTCCTAAGGAAAGCTACTCATGTGACCTAGAATTCCCGTGTCTTTAGCTATCAAATGATGAACATAAATGAATTGGCTTTTAAAGCTGTCTCCAATGTACACATTTCGTAATTGGCAGTATTGTTTAATGCTTTTAATAAACATTTAACACATAAAAAAAAGATCAGTTTAGACTCCGATATAGTGCTCTTATCTTTGAACTTCCATGCAACAACAGGTTCTCATTAGCTACATGATAAAAGGACTGAGTACAACAATCCAGGTTCATTTTGTGTTTGAAGTCATCCACTAATAATCAGAAAAATAGAAGCTTACACACACACACACATCCACTCAAACTTTTCTTTCAGTGGGATTTAAGAATCAGAATAAGACCTTTGCACTGAGACCAATACTTTACCTAATCAAATTAACTTTCAATGCTGGGGAAATGGACCAAAGGGTAAAGTGAATGCTACATAAGCATGAGTTTGGACCCCCAGCACCAGCTTAAAAGTCATTTCATAGTGCACATGCTAACCCCAGAGCTGGGAGTTAAAGACAAGAGAATTCTGGAACCTAGTTAAAATGGAGTGTTCAGGGTTCAGAGGAATCCTGCCTTAAACAAAGAAGAAGTTGACTGGATGTCAATCTGTGGCCTACACACACACACACACACACACACACACACACACACACACACACACACACACACCTCCCTGTGTAGAAAGAATAATAAAAACCCAAAGACAGATATTGGGGTTCAAGTTGAAGATCAGAGAAGCAGAGAAGCCAAGCCAATAGCTCTTATTTCTACCCAGGTTGAAGCAATCCTGCCCTCAACATGACTGGAGACTAACTGCTCTAACGTGGCCGGAGACCAAAATGCCCCAGACTGATTATCTGTTCCTATCTTACATACCTCAACTGCTGGGATTAAAGGCATATGATCTCAAGTGCTTGAGTTCACCTTTGTGTGAGCCGTTTCTCTTTTAGATTGGATCAATTTCATGTTGCTCAGTGTGGCCTTGACCTAACAGAGATCCTTCTGTCTCTTAAATCCTGGGATTAAAGGTGTATACCACCACTGCCTGGCTCTATGGCTAGATACTATGGCTGCTGGGATTAAAGTTGTGTATCACCACTGCCTGACCTCTAAAGAATACATGAAGATGTATGAGTACCAAACATCAATGCATAGAAAAGTAAAATTTGTTAGATGTAAATTATAGGTGAGGAAAATTTACGAATATGAGCAAAATTAAAATATATGGTTGAGTGTGGAGTAAAAGTTTCTGTTATATTATAAAGTGTTCCAGCTCTCAGCCTATTCTCTAATCCTATGAGAAGCACAGTTCCTGAGAGGGCAGACATTTTCAAAGTAATTTTAATTGTGTTGCTTTTAATATGGACCCACTATAAACTATCGTCCATTTTGTACGTCAAAACTTCAGTCCTTCTATGCCTCCTAAATTTGAATGACTTGATTCTGTAGCATAGGGTAGTTACATAAGGAAAATTATAAAAATATCTGAATTATCCTAGGAACTTGAGAAATGGATAAATGGTTAAGAGCATTCACTGCTCTGTCAAAATATTAGAGTTCAGATCCTAGGACCCACATCAAACAACTCAGCAAGAAATTCCTGAAATATCCTAGAACTCTCTAAATGGAAAAACAGAGGTAGGTTTTGGCAGCACCTTTCTTGGACAGAGCTATATCATCAGACTGAATGGGGACTACAAAACTGACTATCTGTAGGGACTTGGGCCCCTCTAATCACTGACTGGGTAGTTTCAGTTTGCAAAGTATATAAAAATCCTAAATATTATGAACTCAGTTTTGACATACTTTTGAAGGAGACAAAACAATAGACAACATATACTCTTTGGAGTCATTTATTTAAGGATATGTCCAACACTTTTACTGGCCTGTAGAATCTGCAGTTTCATGTATTGAAGGGCTGAGGAAGTGGTTGGTTTTAAATGGACCTGGTAGCAGACATAACACAGACAGAGTGATGAGCATTATGAGTGAGGTAACTCACTGTCAGCTCCTGATTCAGACAAGTCAGGAGCAGAGTAGGAAACACAGACTGAGGCCATTAGTAGAGACCCACTTTTGTTGCAGTAGCGAATTCCTCTGCTAATGGGGGCCATGCATCTGTTTTTATTAGTTATTAAATCCTCTGTTGGTTCAGTTCCTGGAGGACTGTGGTAGATCTTCTATAGGTCTGCTGGAGGGGAGTAAGACACGGCTCGTGAATGAATGATTCAGCTGGAAGGCATAAGCAGCTCAATTGTTACGAGGGTGAAAATCAAGACACTGATAGGAACTTTCCAGTTGACCCAGGGCAGGAGGGGACCCTGCTCCAAATGATATGACAGACTTTGAAGATTCACCATGGAAGGCCTCACCCTCCCTGAGGAGCAGAAAGTGTTAGAGGGTTAGTGGGAGTCAGGGGAGGATGTGAGGGAGAGAGAACTGGGATTAACATGTGAAGCAAGCTTGTTTCTAAGTTAAATTTATAAAAATACCCTCACAACTAGAATGGGCCATGTAGAAGAAAGAATATCTAGGATTTAGATTAAGTAGAGGATTAGAACACACAAGAAATAATATGAAAAAGGTTTTTAAAGTACAGGAAAGGAACATGTAGGAATTGGGGGACACTACCAAGGGACAAGAACTTAATGTTACAGTCATAGATGGCGAGAAGAATCCCATGTTAAGAGCATAGACCATATCTTCAACAAGATCATAGAAGAAAACGTCCTCAAAGTAAAACAAATCTATATAGATACTAGACTCTCATTGAACACCAAATGAACAAAACCACAAAAGAAACCACCCTCTAGTATATTACAATTAAAACATTAAATATGAAGAACAAAGAAAGAGTATTGAAAGCTGAAAGAGAAAAAACACAAGTCACTTATAAAGGAAAACCCAAGACCTACACAAAGAACCAGAGGCAACTAAGGAATGCTGAGAGTGGCAGAAACGGTCTTCCCCACAGATGAGCCTCCTACCTGGCTAACCAAAACCAATTGGTACTAAAGCTATGTACACACAAGTAAATATAAACAAATAAAAATAAACCATCTTGTATTTATATATTTATCTGTTTACATATATGTGTAATAATAACAGTTAAATAAAAAGAGGCCTTCAATTGAAGAGGAAACAAGGAGGGCATGGGTAGAGTTGAAGGAAGAAAAAAGAAAGAAGAAAATTATGTAATTGTACTTCAATTTAATTAAACAAAATTAATAAGTAACTTTTGCTTCATCTTTCCCAGAAACCTCTGATGTCTTCAGTCTTTCTTCTCTATGCCAGAGCACTCTAGACTTATAATAGCGTTTAAAACACACTATGTTGTCATTTTCTTTTTTTTAATTGAAAATAGATTTTTCTCTCGTGCAGTTTTCTCTCCCTCCACTCCTCCCAGAAATCTCCTCTCCTCTCCCCCAGATCCACTCCTTCTCTGTTTCTTTCACATTCAAACAAACAACAAACTAGCATTTGGTAATACTGAATACCAAGCTTCAGAGAAATATATAGTCAGTGTGCTATTGAAGCAAATGGATTATCATGTGAATGATTGGATGAGATTGGTCATTTGGGAAAAACAAATTTAACTTGCCAATTAGGAATGAGTGATAGGATAACTAGCTTACTGTAAAAAAGTGGTTTCTGAAGACATAAGGACAAAAATAGGTAAGGTTGTCATTTGTAAAGTTTATCTTACTATAAAATAAAGATATACAAATTTTATTTAGAAAGATATAAACTTCATAGTTCTGTAACTGGTCTGACTAACACTTCAAACATACTTTCTTCATAATAAATTTTATCTCAATACTTACTTAATCATTTTTAAACTATGACAAACTACTAATAAAGGCATTCCTTTACAAGTAATTTGATTTTATTCAATATTCATTCTTCTGAGACAAAAACTAATATCTGAGTATGGTTACCTTGTTTGCTGCCAGTCTTCCTTAGAAGAATAGACACTTAGCCTCTAAATATCAAAATAGAATCTCAACTAGTAAAATAGAATTACTTTTGTAAAATAGGATCACATTTTGCTTTTCTGAGTTAACACAAGACTATAACAAATATTTCAAATGCCGGGAGCAGATATAACTAAGGGGCACCCACTGATACTTGCCCTAGGAAAGTCAGTGGCCCCTAGAGCAGATGACAGAGCATGTGAGTGACAGCTATGAAAAAGACAATGCTTTTTCCAGGTAGGAGATAGACTGCTGCATCAGGTTCTACATCAGCATTTATACAAATATTGTTGCGAGTGTACACATTAACATTTTCCACATTTTCAATATCAACTCTCTCTTTACAATTCGTGTTGGTATAACAGATGCATTTAAAATGCTCAGAAAAGTACTTCAGATCTCCAATTCTGGGGTTGCCAACTACTTCAAAAGCTTAATTTCTAAGTTCTTTGGATTCAACTGAATATAGTGATCTGAATTCTCATCTTTCCTTGTACAGATGCCTTGATGATCGCAAAGTGTTTGACTGCACATTTTGGCTGCTAGGGTGACGTTGATCATGTATGGATTCAGGGTATTCTTCATGTACTTATGGAGGGTTGGACAACCTGTCTGTAAAATAATAAAACAGTCAGTGTAGCAAGGCACACTTTCCTCTGTGAATAGATATATATTAAAGAAGCATAGAGCATCAGACTGAACAAGTGGTAGGAAATACTCTTTTTCACTCAAACAAGCAATGTGATTCCAACTGTATTTTAACATTTGTAAGTTTTGTAGGCCATTTAATTCCACTGAAAAATTGTTTAATTTTTTATCTTATCCTATACTTCATCTTTTCCAATAATTCATGAATTAATCAAGATTATGGTAATTTTACAACTGTTGGATATGGGCTTTTGAGGTTAACTTGCCCAAAAGTAGTATTGCCTACATTAATGACCATGTCTGCCAATCTATGCTATCTCAAATTTTGTAAATCTTAGTTTGCTATCTGGGTCACATAAGGAAAATTAGCTAAATTGGTTATGCTTCAGTTTCATCCCTTGTAAATTAGAGATGGTTTTTGAGTCTGCCTCATAGGCTTATTGGGAAAACAAATGATAAGATGTACATGGTATCTACCATTTCTTCAGTTAACACTCAATAAATCATAAATAATTTTAACAAGAATCACATTTGTCAGATGAGTTAAACATTCTTAAACACATGCAAAATTGATGTCTCAAAATAATAAAGTATGTTCAACTGTGTATGTTTTAACTAAATGTTATACAGTCAAAGGTGTGCATACTGACAGTTCTTTAACAATTGTGTAGACAAGAGAGATGAAGAGCAGAAGTAGTCCGTCTCAACATTACTGTGTTCTTAAATTTGGTCACTGACCATTAGAAAATACTATTGATCACGATATACCATGATCAACAACTCTACTGAATGAGCCAACTGTGGTAGCACATTGGCAGGAAATGCAAAGGCTCTTGGCAGCTCTGACTTGAGTTTGCTATTGTGTTGAGTCTCTATTTTTGGTTCAGTGATGGCCTGGAAAAGGTATCTGTGCTCCTGTCCCCAGAAGCTGGGACTATGTGAGCTTACAACGTAGGAGACTGTAGATATGGTTAGAAGCACATTTAAAGGGGAATCCGAGGAAGCATGAAAAGTGATTGATTAGAACACTGAGCAGAAATGACACATAACAAAGGAGGGGTGATGACGAAAGTAAAACTAATCGTAGATTTGGGAAAGTAACTGAAATATGTAGAGTCTATAAGGGACAATGTTAGGAAAACACCACAAAGTGGGAAATAGTGACATCAAAGTTGAAGTCTTTATGTCCTTGAATGAATCAATCATACTGCAGACTTTTGGGTGGAATGATAAAACAATAAACAGCTAAGATTAAAGTGACATTAAAAACAATTATGAAAACTAAAGAGTATCCTCCCAGCCTACTCACTGTAGATGCCTGGTTGTTTCCTCCTCAGAGGAAGAAGTTCTCAATTCCTTTATTTTTTTAAGAAGACAGTATACAGAAATCATAAACGTACCTATTACTGAGTTAATATCCTTGAGAAAGTATTTATAATTTTGGAAGAACAACAGCAAGTATTTGGGATAAAACTTTGCAAGATTATAATTTTAAGACAATTTTCCTCAACTCAAAAGATTTTACCAGGAGGTATATACCATTCCCTGACATGCATTTTCTGTTACTTACTTTCTACTGATGGTCACACTAAAGACAATAATATTGTGTGTGATGGGTTTTTAAAATGTAAGACTTTGAAAGAATCTAGCAAATGCAGTTGTTTAAACACTTTTATGTGATATATTGATGTTCTCTAAAAGACAAATGTTCTGCTCCTCAAAAGTCTCTTCTGGCCTGAGAATATAATATCTGTTCTCTGCGATAGCAGGACAGGACTCCTGAGCAATGAGCTTCTCTGAGAGTCTCTGTATTCATTGTTTGTATTACCACATCAATTACACAAAGAAAATCAGCCTCAGCTTAGCAATGTTAAACTCACATACATTGACACACATACATATATACACACAAATATATGTGCAAAAACTCTTTTACTCAAGAGATTTGTAAAAATGTAGACAATATTTAATATGGAGAATTAAATTACGGAGACCTGTTGTGTGACATTAAATATTATGTCAAAAAACTGAAATTGTAGTTCTGGTTTTGCTACTTACAAACCACGGAGCCTAGAGAAGAACTTCAGTTAATCTCACTGGAAGACAGGTACAACATTTTCTACTTCATAATTTAAAAATGCAGTATATTTTGATTTAGCTAATATCGAGCATTTACTTATTGCCAAGAGTAATGCTAATTTTATTAACATAAAGTCTTCAAAAGTATTAAAGTATAGAATTCTTTTTCTATTTCCCACCAACATGTTACCTTGACATGTTGTGCTATAGATATAGAATCCGATATTACAACTCCACTGGTCCCCAGAGCAACAGCTTCACCAATTGTATTCACAAGATCATCCTAACAAAGGTGATACAAAGAGTTAGCAGGAAGTAATCAGTGGAACTATTTACACAGGACAACTTCACCAAGCTAAGCATGCTGACCTAACAATAACACATTACATACTTCAACAGTCTTTAAATATTTCATTCAGGCATTTCTTTGCTATATAAGAATTTATCATTGTTTTAATGACTTCTGCTAGCAAAAAGACCCAGATCCCTGGAAGAAGAAGAAAAAAGAATAGTTAAAATATTGTCTACATTTTGCAGAGTTTTTTTCACAGTTGCTAACAGATCATATGATTATATTAAGCACTAAAAATTTAGTAATTTTGCCTCCTTTGGAGAACATAGAACTACTGATGGGTATATTCCTAAATAAAACATAAAGCCGAATTACACTTTTGAATAACTTACATTCCTGTTGACACTATTTCTGCACAGTAGCACATAGCTGTAATTCTTTGATTTACTCACAATAGAAAGGAAGTTCCATATCCGGTCAGAAAAAAAAAACAGGTGTATACAGAAAAACAGGAAGTGGATTATTTTCTGCACGCACTTTAGAAATCCTGATGCCTTCCAATACACGGTTGTGGTTGTAGAGTTTTGCATTTGGGGATAATTCCAATTCACTCTTCAGGTAAGTCAATGGGTAAAGGGCAGTGCTTTCTTTCCATAACCAGGTAAGATTATTGTTTCTGACTATTTCTATACTAGGACATTTTCCACTGTATCCTGGCCATGTATAGTTTTGATAATTATAACAATCGGGAAAAAAGAAAATATCCCCAGAAGTATTGGGGCCGAAGATTTTTCTCCAATTTTAATGTCTCTTCCATGAACTTTCTTCCTGCCTCTTCAAATTGCTCTCTGGCTTTTACAAGGACGTGTGCAGTGTCCATACCTGGATTTTGGGTCTGTACCAATTGAACAGACTTAGTCTTATAAATGTCCTTGGGTGTCCAGTTTCGATCCCAGGTGGGCCTCCACTCTTCCCAGTCAATGACAGCTAAGTCCAATTGGTCTACTGGAATATAATACTCGATGTCAGTCTTAGTTTTGTCCAAGTGCTCTTGAAAATTCACCTGCTGAGGTACTCCTCCAAATATTCTGTCTTTTTCTCATCTATATACGGATACTTTCCAAGTCGGTCAGAATAGAATATTGTGACAGCCTGCCCTGTGGCAGTTTTTCAGGGGCTTACTACTAAAGAGAAGAAACTCATATCCAACACGGAACTAATATTTCCAATACAAGCTTCAGCTGGGACATTCCAGGCCCAAAGGAAAGTCTCATTTGGCACAAGTGGTGCTGCCCTATAAGTCACAGTCAAGGAACAAGGAATCAGAAGGAAGATTATTAACACTGTCTGGTATATCCCCCCAGAATCCACAAAGCTCTTCCAAAAGACGTGCTTAAATCGTAGCGCTCTCATTGCAGAAAGTAATCACTGGGTAAACACTTATTTCTTCTTACACACTTAGGTTTGTTCAGTATTTGATGCAAAAGATAAGAACCACAGTGACATGAGGTCACTCTGACAGATGACAGTATGATGACTGCTTTATGTTGAAGACTATTCTTCTTGTGTCACATTTCAGGAATATTTTGCAGCAAGTTCAATCATCCAGAACTGAAAAAAAAAGACAAATATGGAATTCACTATAGCCACGAGGGCTTTGTCAACACCTCCATGTTCTATGCAGAGAACATCACTCAGCTTCAAAACATAGAATACCTACTATTGTGTTTAAAACAATAAGATTTTTTTCTATTCTATATAATACAAAATCTGCAAGTCTTCTAAAATCATCCCTGTTCATACACAGAACCGAATGTAAATATTTTCCCTTTTATTATGTATATAAAATATTGTATCTAGCAATGCTTTAACAAAAAACAGTTGAAAAAATAAATTCTTGTCTATTGGTCTTAAAATACCACTGTGTAATGCTCTATTAAATTTTGAAAATAACCTCTCACATAATTAAAATGTTTTTCAGATATGAAAGGAATTATCTTAACTTTGGAAATCATAAAGCCCTATGCATACACTTAGATTGAGGGACTATCTTTAAGTCAGTCATGAGAACATATACACACAACAAAAATGGATACAGGAAGTTTTACTTATGGGTATAGTATAATGATCAAAGGAAAAGAGGCTATAGACTTGAGAATGAGGGGAGACAAGAAAGTATTTAGGGGAGAGCATGTGTGAGAGACCTGAAGGAGAAAAGTTAAGGGGAAAGTTATGCAACCATTTTACTTAAAAACCTATAAAAATTGGAGATCATGTATTACTAACCTAATAATTCCAAAGAAATACTTACCAGCAGTTTTCATTTAGATAATGCAGAAGTGTTTGGGGACAGTACCAATAAGCAAAGTCTTTGTCAAAGACAGAGTCAATACAAAAAATGAAAGAAGAGAAACTTCTCTAGCAGAATTCAATCTGTAGAAGTTCAGAAACACCCATACATGTAAATGCCCATGCACACACTTATCACTTGTTTAGGTTCTCACACTTTCACATTCCATAATCTAGATATGATAGTTGGTAAATTTTAAAAAATTCGATACACTCTTGGATATCAGATATTTGTGGAAGATATCACCACAAAATAATGGTGGAACATCTATATTTACAATTAAACCACCCCTTAATATTACCCAACAGATTGCTATTTTATCATCAAAAGAGATCATCTGTGTTTTGTTGACAAAAATAGGACAGTGAAGCTTCCCCTTCACAGATGATTTAGTTAGGCTCTCCACATTGAGAATGCCTTCAGACTAATCCAATTAGCAAGAATACTTTAAAAAGAGCCTAAATAGCACGTCCATATCCCATTCATCATAGGTAAAATGGAGCTAATTGCAAGCATGATGATCCAAGACAGTCTACTCGTAGCACTTTCTCAAATTTAAGATCAGACCTGTCAGTGATACACCTGCCACAAATTGAATTTAATAGTTGTAATGGGCATTTCAATAACAACAACAATGTTAATAAATAACTGAAGTAGATTCATGTGGAATAAGTTCCTCTAAGCTTGATATCCATATGTGAATACATACCTTGCTTGTCTTTCTGTGATACAGTTACCTCACTCAGTATTTTTTCTTCCAGTTCCATCCATTTGTCTGCGAATATCAAAATTTCATTGTTTTTTCTGCTGAATAACACTCCATTGTGTAAATGTACCAGATTTTCTCCATCCATTCTTCAGTTGAGGGGCATCTAGATTGCTTCCAGGTTCTGGCTATTACAAACAATGCTGCTATGAACATAGTTGAACATATATCCTTGTTGTATGAATGTGCATTTGGGTATATGCCCAAGAGAGGAATTGCTGGATCTTTAGGTAAACTGGTTCCCATTTTCCCAAGAAACCATCATACTGATTTCCAAAGTGATTGTATAAGTTTGCACTCCCACCAGCAAAGGAGAAGTGTTTCTCTTTCTCCACCTGCTCTCCAGCTTAGACTATTATTGGTGATTTTGATTTTAGCCATTCTGGCTCATGTAAGATGGTATCTCAGAGTTGTGTTGAACACTTTCTTAAGTGTCTTTCAGTCATTTTAGATTCCTCTGTTGAAAATTCTCTATTTAGTTCTGCACCCTACTTTTTAATTGGATTGTTTGGTGTTTTGGTGACTAGGTTCTTGAGTTCATTTTATATTATAGAAGTCAACCCTCTGTCAAATTTGGGGCTGGTGAAGATCTTTTTCCTTTCTGTAGGCTTCCGTTTTGTCTTGACTAACTGTGTCCTTTGCCTTACAGAAGCTTCTCAGTTTCAGGAGGTCCCATTTATTAATTGTCGATCTCAATGTCTGTGCTACTGGAGTTATGTTCAGGAAGTGGTCTCCTGTACCAATTTGTTCAAGGGTACTTCCTACTTTCTCTTCTAAGAGGTTCAGTGTGGCTGGATTTATGTTGAGGTCTTTGATCCATTTGAACTTAAGTTTTGTGCATGGTGATAGATAAGGATCTATCCGCATTCTTCTACATGCCAGCATCCAGTGACACCAGCACCATTTGTTGAAGATGCTTCCTTTTTTACATTGTATAATTTTAGCTTCTTTGTCATAAATCAGGTGTTCATACATGTGTGGCTTAGATTCCATTGGTCTACCTGTCTACTTTTGTGCCAATACCAAGCTGTTTTCAGGACTATAGCTCTATAATAGAGCTTGAAGTCATGGATGGTGATGCCTCCAGAAGTTCCTTTATTGTACAGGGTTGTTTTGACTATCCTGGGTTTTTTGTTTCTCCATATAAAGTTGAGTACTGTTCTTTCAAGGTCTGTGAAGAATTGTGTTGGAATTTTGATGGGGGATTGCATTGAATCTGTAGATTGCTTTTGGTAAGTCTGCCATTTTTTACAATGTTGATCCTAACTATCCAAGAACATGGGAGATCTTTCCATTTTCTGGCATCTTCTTTCATTTCTTTCTTTAAAGACTCAAAGTTCTTACTATACAGGTCTTTCACTTGTTTTATTAGCATTACCCCAAGATATTTTATGTTGTTTGTGGCTATTATAAAGGGTGATGTTTCTCTTATTTCTTTTTCAGTGCATTTATTGTCTGTATATAGTAGGGCTACTGATTTTTTTGAGTTAATTATCTTTTGGTTTTTTGAGACAGGGAGCCTGTCCTGACCAGACTGGCCTCAGTGATTTAAGGATCTGTTATATCAGATGCTATAAAAGATGGATGAAGAGATATGTATGGTCAGATTGGGAGAAGCAGGAAAGAGTTTCACTGTCTTTCTGTCCAGGACTCCCCATTAATCAGAGGTCAGAGAACTCCTAAACTCTGTTCTTTCAGGTTTTTATAGTGACTTCATTGAACAGTCATGACTCAAGTATCAGCAAATATGTTAAAATGACATTATACAAGAGGGAAATGATCAAATGCCTATAAACTGAGCCTAGGAAGGGTAGGCAAGGATTGTCATTCTTCATGGCCTGTTTGTGTAACCTTCTGCCATATGTAGTGTGAAACAAGACACTTCTAGAAATGAGCATAGCCTTGTCATCTCTAATTAGATTAAAGAGAAATCAGAGAATTTATTACCAGTTCAAAAACAAAGAGCAAGAACAATTAGAAAACCTATGACTTCTAGCAGAAAGTAAGCATAAAGTGGAACCTAAAGATAAAAACCAAAATTTATGTCTTATCATGTCACAGTTAGGTACATATTTGTGTGTACACTGATGTATTCATTGGTGTGTGCTGAGTAAAAGTACAAAATACATATACAAAACACATATTTATACCATAGAATCAAACAGATTGGCCAGGCAGTAGTGGCACATGCCTTTAATCCCAGCACTATGAAGGCAGAGGCAGCCAGATCTATGTGAGTGCAAGGCTAGCCTGGTCTACAGAGTGAGTGTCAGGACAGGCTCCAAAGTTACACACAGAAACCCTGTCTCAAAGAAAGAGAGAGAGGGAGAGAGAGGGAGAGAGAGAGAGAGAGAGAGAGAGAGGGGGGGGAGAAGAAGAAGAAGAAGAAGAAGAAGGAGGAGGAGGAGGAGGAGGAAAGAAGGAAGGATGAAGGAAGGAAAGAAGAAAGAAAGAGAAAGGAAGGAAGGAAGGAAGAAAGACATCACTCTGATAATGCAAAAATTTTGGAACCTACTACATTTGAATTTAAATGCTAAAAGCTATTTTCTTATAAAGTGACCAAAGGCAAGTTACTTGTTTCCTTTAACTTAATCTTTCTGACAACAAAAAGAAAAACCATCATTGAAAGAAACCCATGATATAAATATCTGAACTACTGGACTATATAAACATTTTAGATAGGACCACCAAAACATACATGGTGGCTCAATCTCTATCAACTTACCCAAACTATTAACCTTCTCTATATTTTACACTTACTTCCTTATTTAATTATAAAATACAGCAACAGTTATGCATCTGGGGCTGACAAGATGTTCAGCATGTACTCCCAGAGGACTTGAGTTCAGTGTCCAGCAATTACATAGGAACAATCACAATGGTCCATAACTCCAACTCCATGGGATCCAACACCCTTCTAGCCTATATAGGTGCCCATAATTGTGCTTGTATATAGACCCAAAAGATATACACGCACATAATTTAAAAATAAAGATAAAATATTTAATTAAATATCTATTCATATGTTTATTGTTTCAGAATACACTACCCAAAATCACAATGAACTAAAGACTAATGAGCAAAAGCATATGAGGGGAAAACTCTCCGATATACCCCAGAGCAAAATATATATCACATAGAGGTTAAGCTCCCTATTCTAAGAACACATTTCATAACTGATGACTGGGAGTGGCTGTTTAAATCAGTACTGACAAACTCACTGCATAGCCCTTATTATCAACTAATTTCTTTATGTCTCTTGTTCATGTCCCCACACATTACTTCTGCTACAAGGTTTCATTTGTCTCATGTGTTTCCCAATAATTATTTTTTGCTTAAAAAGCCTACTAGGATCTTGGTCATGGACATTTCTTTGGAGCTTCATGAAAGTTTTCATGTACAGGATACTAATGTTTTAGCTTTGCTCCTATTTACCTATTTGCCAATTCAATTCATCATGATCTCCTGATACAGAACTCCAGATAACAACATCAGACTTATTCATTTGCTTTGGTTCTAGCAGAATGAGTTACCATTGCCTGAGTTACAAGGTTTACTTCACAGACTGCAGCTGACAGTTTGGAGACATGAGAACCAGCAGAATGCAAGATACTTTACGACTCTGCATGTCCACTTGCTGAAGAGGAAACTGTCCCTCTGGCTCTGCCTCATCTGCGCTTTTAGAGTCTGTTATGCTGATAACAGCATCTGGAAACCTATGGACTTTTTATCTCTTCTGATGCTTCAATCACAAATGGACATGTGATTGCTATGGTGTTTCAAATCATTCAAATTGATTCTGCCCTAGCATTCATATTCTGACCAAATTATTTCAACATCCACTATTATAACTACATTTCTGGAGCTAGCTACCACACCTGAGGGAATCCTCCAAGTATCACACAGCCCTGAAGGCACTCCACTTGATTGTGTAAACCTATCTTCTGCCCTTGGTAATTCCCACTCTTTGTTTGCTGTCTACATGTTTAGTGGACAGACTAAATAAAAAAGTCAAATAACTATGCTGATGTTACGACAGTGAAACAATTTTAGTGACTGACGTCATTCCTCCCATTAGTATTCTTTATGGGTTCAATTTGTTTAAAGTTCTCATTTTTGCCACAGATTAATCATTTGCTCCAAAAAGTCTGTGGTGCTCATATTAATTTTATATCATAATAATGTGAATAATCAGGACAAGTATAACAGAAAATATAAATTTTATGTTTTAAAACTCAAGAAATTATACTTAAAACTAAAATACCTTAATCCTTATAAAAATTATTGACTTCAATTATGAGGCATAAACACCACTGTGTTAGCTTTTAACTATATTGACAGTATCTGCAAGACTTTCATTCCTGCATTAAGAGGATTTTGCAGGAACTTCAGTGGATAGTTTGAAGCTGTGACTTAACAAGTGTGTGTGTGTGTATGTGTGTGTGTGTGTGTGTGTGTGTGTGTGTGTGTGTGTGTGTGTGTGACTAAATACTGAGCTGAACTCAAGGAACCCAGTGACAGAGACAGAGAACTGATTAACAAAGGGCTTAAGACTGGGCTGGTTTAACCCCCAGAAACAGCTGACCTGACAAGGGTTAGCTCTCGAATCCCAGACTGATGGCTGGGAATCCAGCATGGGACTGATCAAGAACCCCTGAATGTGGATGTCAATGAGGAGGCCTAGGGAATCTATTGGGCCTTGGGTAGCAGATCAGTATTTATCCCTAGTATAAAATGGACTTTGGGTGCCCATCCAACAATGAGAGATGCACTCTCACCCTGGACTCTTGGGGGAGGATCTAGGCCCTGCCCTGGGTGAAATGACTATGGACACCCCATGGAGGGCCTCACCCTCCTTGGGGAAATGAGGGGGTATTGGGAGGGTTTGTGAGAGGGTGTGGGAGGAGGGGAGGGGAAGGGAGAGGGACCTGGGATTGACATGTGAACCAACCTTGTTTCTAATTTAAATTTAAATTTAAAAAATAAAACAATAAAAATAAAGAAGTTTGTGTGTGCGCGCATGCATGTGTGTGTTAACTTCTTACTAGTATTCCCAGAGCATATAATGGTAGGGAAAACATAACCTTCGTTGAATGATTGTTCTTTTAATCACTTTCAACCAAGAGTCAAATGAATATCAAGAAGTTGATTTAAAAAAAAAAAAGCATGCACGGTTACCTTGCTGGAAAGAACCTTATTAACACCTGCCCACCATCTGCATCTCTTACATAACAAAAGAAACTCTTCTTAATTCATGTGAGCCATAGTTAGCCTAAATCTACTCCACCACTCCTAGAACAGGGCAACAGGAAGACCATACATACAAGTGACCTCATCGCTTGGATTTCAGAGCAAGTTCCAAGGTCCTAGAAGCAAGTGACATCACAAAGTAGATAGATTTCCCCAAAGATTACAAACCAAGATATTTTATTTCCACCTCTTTTGGCCCCATTCAGTCGTCCCATCCTTTAGGGAAGAAAATTCTTTGTAAATAAAAATTCTCCCTATTTCCACTTTTGTGAAAACCTTGACAGATAATTACCCATCTCAATCTATTTTGCTTTCCATGTGTTCTTCCACTATGGGTTCACTTTCAGACATGTGACTTTCTTTTTAACTTTGTTTTTTCCTAAGTCAAGCATGAAACTGGCAAAACTGAATCAGTGTCCAAAGTTCATATCCCATTAAGTTATCAATTTGATAGTAATTTCAGCTACTATGAAAACATATGAACTAGCTGTTAGCCCTATGAAGGTGGATATATAGTATACTTACTGAGTATACCAAAACATGTCAGAAGATGGCATATAGCAACATCCCTATAGAATTTTTCTCATGAAATCTCTTCATGCCTCAGAAAAACACTGTGAAAGTTCAAGGACTACTCCTTGATCAGGAACAGTTGGAACACAGTTTACTTTTTATTAAAGGTAGACATAATCATGACGCTAGATTTTTCTTAATTCAATAGTGGGACTAAAACCTTGTTATTGGTTTCATAGGGACTATGACAAGTTCTTGATAACAACTCTTAAGTACTTCTAACCTTGGTTGACCAAAGATCTGGACTGGACCAGACCAGAGAGATGGCTCAATTTTCCTGATTTTCTTCGGTTAATCTGTCACATGTAAGTTTAGTTTACAAAAAAAGTACTTTAAAATAGAACAGGGAAAAATATGGGTTTTTTTCTTTTTTTCTTTTTACATTTGATACAAAGAAAGCACTTAATAAATCAGAAACCACTTAATAAATCTACATTGTTCCTAACTGTTGTTACCAACAATGTTTTCCTTATTCCCATTCCTTTCTATATGTAAGACAGTAGCATTCATAAAAAACAAAGTTTCCTACAGACTCTTTTAAATTAAGCTATTTATGGTGAACCACAGAAAACACTTCAAGAAAATAATGCCACAGGAGAAGAGATCAGGTCGTGATGCTTACTCAGCCTGAGTGACAGTGCTCAGGAAACAAACTGTGTGATCCTGAGACGAATCTGCATGAAGAAATCTCCATGTACCAGGATTCTATCAGTTTGGCAGAATAACTCATGCTCTGGAAGGATTGTTTCCTTTTCCTACCTCTTAATATCATTGAGGAAGACCAGGCTAAGAAAGCACTGTGTTTGAGGTTAGAATTTAGCTGCCTTCTCTCAACCAAACTGAAATAAATTTCTAGCTGGTAAAATGCAACTTATATCAAAAGTTTGTATTCTTTTTAAAATAGATCATTGGAATAAGTTATGTTTTAATAAATAGCATTTAAAACACATAAGAGCAAAAAAGTACAGATGTAAAATCCATGTATTTTATAGCGTTTGGTCGTTATATATCTATCAAGTCAAGCAACCTGTGAAATGATTGCTATTTACTTTCAACTTTATAATGTCTAGAAAGATAAATGATTATGAGGGGATTTATTGTGTCCCAAAATGGTGCACTTCCTTCAGGACCAAAATGGGCATGCACGTTTTCTTTCCACCCTATCAGAATACTCATTGGTCTGCATATATGGCCACTGGGAAAGAGTCCTAGAACACTAATATATTAATTTCATTATTTTTCTTTTTTGTTATTCAAGACAGGACTTTTCTGTATATCCCTAGTCATCCTGGAATTCTCTCTACAGACCAGGCTGGCCTTAAACTCAGACAGATCATCCTCCTGCCTCTGCCTCCCGAGTGCTTGGATTAGATTAAAGGTATGTGCCAACACTGCCCAGCATAGCATTAATTTCTAATGTAGTTGGAACTTTCTAACTATGTCTATAAGGACATCTAATTACAAAAAGACATTTTTACTACGTAGGGCCGAAGTTATCACCCTTCTTAATACTGCAGTCCTTTAATTTGGTTCTTCATGTGGTGATCCCCCCCCAACCATATTTCATTGCTACTTCATAATGGTAATTTTGCTATCATTATGAATCATAATTTAAATATTTAATATTCTACCCAAAGGGTTGTGACCCACAGATTGAGAATCACTGACCTGAAGACACTGCTACTGTGAAATAGCTATTCCCTTTGTTACCTCATGCATAACTCACCACCTAATCCTTCAGCCTACACCTAACTGAAAAAGGGGTAGATTTATGTGACACCAGACTGATTTTGTCTGCCTATACACCTACTATAAGTCCTCTTCCTCAAAAATTTTGAACTCCAGAATCTTTCAGGGAAAATCTCATAGTGATTCTCCTGCCTCAACATTCTGAGGACTGGGATTACAAGTGGCAGCCTTTATACCCAACATCTCAAAGACAACATCTCAAAGACAGCATTTCAGTGTTAGTGGAGTCCCTATAGTGAAAGAGAGAGAGAGAGAGAGAGAGAGAGAGAGAGAGAGAGAGAGAGAGAGAGAGAGAACAATAAATGTGTCAGGATCTATGGTCTATGATGATTTATCTGTGTGGACTATCTACAACCAAAATTCCAAAATTTGTAATTATAGGTAGAATTATATAATTTTTGGTGCCTGAGAGCCCAACTGAGAAAAGAACCCAGACTAAGGATATTTGCTGGGAAGGAAAGAACAGTGAAATTTATAATAAGAACACCAAGGAAAATAGTGACCACAGTGCAGGTTCCATTCTATGAATGTTAAATCTTAGACAATACTTCCTTTCTGTCAGAAAATATCAAATATCAAATCTCTGAGAGAAAATTTTTGTTTGAGGACCCAGTCGCCAGGAATTATTGGGGCAACCATTGAAATCTAGCATTCGAGGAGTCCCAAAGTTTAAAGATTCATATATATCAAAATAACAATAACAACATGTAGAAGAGTAACTAAAACTTAGAGGTGAATTATAAGTTTGCAGGAAATTGGTGGAGAGAAAGGAGTAAAGTTGTCATTTAAATTATATAGCATTCCAGTCTCCAAGTCTCATATCACTTGAGAAAGATGGTTACTGAAGGGTTAGATATACTCAAAGTAATTTTTGGTTGCGTGTTTTCATTATTGCCCCCACTATAAGGTATGGTTGACTCTCTACAAGTCACATGACTCAGAAGTATTATAAGGCTCCCAAATTTGATTTGTTGCCTCTATAAGTGGGTGTTTGCATATTAGCAACGTTCTGTGCCTCCTGGAAATATCCTCGAACCTTCTGCTTGGGAGAAAAACAAAAATTTGTTTTGGCAACAATTCACCTGATTAAATCAATGCATTTAGTACAAGGTAAGTACCCTCATGACTTTCACTGGAGATCAGACAATTTCTGTGTGAAAAGTGCATGCATGCCTGAAGACCTAAGCTCAGTAGGCAAAGCACTTTCCATGCAATTGTGAGGACCTGGGTTCCAATCCCTGAATATGTGTAAAGCCAGGCATGATATCGTATATTGGAAATCCCAGTACTTCTGGGGTAAATCCAGGGTGGAGACAGGAGAATCTCAGAAATCTCTTAGGCAGTTAGGTTGGTATACACAGCAGCAAAGAAGAGTCCTTGTCTACAACACTGTGAAAAGCAGTCAATGACACTCTTGGTTGTTCCCTGATTTCTATACATAGGAACACAACACAACACAACACACACACACACACACACACACACACACACACACACACTATATTTAAAGCCAGCAGAGTAGTATGCTGTTGGTCACTGAAAGATTATTAACTCTTTCAATAATTATTATCATTTTGGAAGGAATAATCTCCACCAAGCCTTTAGATAACTATTTCCAAACAAATGACTTTGCAACCAGGCTTGTCTGGAACTCAAGTCAATCATCCTGACTACCTCATAGTACTGGATTATCGGCATGGCTAACCACATCTGCCCTGTCCAAGCAGTTTTGATTCCTGTTCCTTGCCCCAGCAAACTATACTTGACTATACTGTAAGAAAGTTGGAGAGCAAGGTAAGAATGGATGTGTGAATTTAGCTAATCTGTGGTTTTGTTTACTGTCCTATAACCTCATCTTATCCCGCATAAAATGTCTAGAGGTAGGCAGCCTCTAAAAGGGTCCATACATAATTGGCATATTGGAAACACTCAAATAGCCTTATCCCTTGTATTGCTCAACTGAAGCGGTAGAATTAATACATACATTTCAAATGGGATCTATTGAATTTGCTTACAGAGGCTGTGTAGTTCAACTATGGTTTGTATACTCTAGGGAAACTGAGAATCTTTAAAATTCAAGACCACAGAACTATGATCCTGTAGGTTCAAAGACGTTTCCCTTAAGTATTTTGGCATGTCCTCCTAAGGCATGTGCTCCTTCTTAAGCCATGATTTCCATCCAAATAATGCAAAAGATCCCAAAGCTATGTGGTACACTTGAACCATATAATTGTTTTCTCTTTTGAAGAATGATGGGTCACTTAACAAGAGAAATAATGACTACTATATTTCATAGACTTCAAGAAAAATTTGTTTTAATTGTTTTTTATATTATGTATCTTACAATGGATGTTTTTGTGGTTCAGTTGGGAGCATTTGTTGCTGGTATTCTTCATGGTGTTTAAAATGATGGTGCCCTTAAATTGATGACAATTAAATTCATAGAAATTTGGTTGGCATGAGTTGCAAATAAATGAGTTGCTTTATAGTCACAAACTTATCTTTAATCTTTAAGAAAATGGCAAATAAACATGTGTTTTGGTCAGAAGGAAGAATCATCTAAGAACATGTAAGTGTACCTATACCTCACCTCTGGACAGCAGGGAGAATTAAAACTTACTATTTTTCATGGAAGCTCCATAGTAACTAAGATGTTTTGGTGATAGATATTTAGACTAAAATGGCTATAAGTACAGGATTTCCTATACTCTCTGCTTAATGTGGTCACAACAGAAATTATATTTATTAAATTAGATTAGATTACAACAGATTATTATATTAGTACAATAATCTGGAAATTTTCTCAATGAGAAGGAAGATTTATTACTACACAATAGCATTTTATTTTTCCGCCATAAGGAAAGCTTCCTTTGGTAGGAGGTAAAGCCAGAAATCAACTGAATAAACAGAAAAGAGAAGGTGACCCAAGTATGCATATAGGAGCAGACTGAACTGGGAAACATAGATGTCATAGTTATTTACATCCAAAATTTGTTGGGGACACAGATGTCCTTGCACTCACATAGACACACTAAGAGAATCAGTAATGTTAATCATGGAAGGGTGGCTCCTCAATGGAGGAGATAAAATCAAATACCTGCATTCTTTCCAGAAAACTGAGAGGGGATGTTGTTAACTACCTGGTGACCTTTTTGGTGTCTGTGGATGCAGATGTCACCCACCTTTTGTTATATAAGCAGATCTCACCCAAATTTACCCAGAATGATTAATCCAGACTAGATCATTACCCATCCTTACAGATGTCACAAGTACTTTATGGTATGTGGACCTCTATGTTATCAGTCAGAGACTACACTAGATTCTAGATCTATTAGTTATAGAACCCATCCCCGTGGTCACATGTACTTTATAAAGGAGTCTCCACTTAGTCACACCTTAAACTTCGTTGTGTATCTGAAATAGAACTTATTGAATTAATTGTTGCCTGGAAAACTTTTTCCCAAATTACACTGTGTTTTAAATATGCTAACAATGAACCACCTGGTAATCCAGGTTGACGAATTCTGTTTGTACTGGGTTTTCATTCTCCTCTCTTCTTCATGTGATCTGATTCCCTGTCTAACATTTGCAGAGACTCCCTCAAATGGTGCCAAAAACTAGTACTTTGGAGAAGGTAAGAAAAGTTTTATATATATATATATATATATATATATATATATATATATTTACTTTTTTAATTTTAAATAGCTTGTTTTACATGTCAATCCCAGTTCCATCTCCCTCCCCTCCTCCCGCACTCCCCATCACCCCCATCCTCCCACCCTATTGCCAATTCCTTCCACATAGAGGATATCTAGAGTCTGTCATTTCACTCAGGGTAGGGTCCAGGCACTCCCCTAAGAGTCCAGGCTGAGAAAGCATCCCTCTTTGTTATGGACACACAATGTCTGTTTGTATTCCAGGGATAAACACTGGTCCATTGCTCTGGGCCCCATAGGTTGCCCAGGCCTTCTCACTGACACTCATATTCGGGGGTTCCAGATCAGTCCCATGCTGGCCTCCCTGCTATCGGTCTGGGCTCCAAGAGCTCTCCCCTGTTCAGACCAGCTGTCACTGCTTGTTTTGCCAGCCCATTCTTGCCAATTTACTCATCACTCCTCTCTCTCTGTCACTGGGTTCCTTGGGTTCAGTTCAGTGATTGTGGGTGTTTGCCTCTGCTTCCATCAGTCACTGGATGAAGGCTCCAGGATGGTTATAGACATCAAGTTCATTATCAGGAATGGGCATTCGAGGTGGTCTCTCCACTATTGCTTAGCTTGCCAATTGGTATCATCCCTTTAGATCACTAGAGGTCGTCTGGTGCCTGATCTGTCTTCTAACCTATGATTCCCTCTTCCCCCTATTCTACGCCCCCCACTCAACCTTCCTGTTCCCCCATGACCTACTCTCTCTTCCTCTTCTCCCCCTCTCTTCTTCCCAGCTCCCACTCCCCCGACCCCTCGCCATGTTCCCCATCCATTCAGAGGATCTTGCCTCATTCCTCTTCTCTTGGGTACTATGCATATCTTTTAGGTTCTTTCCTGTTTCCCAGACTCTCTATCAATGGAAGCGCAGACTGGCACTATTCTGATCCATGTCTATAATCCATATATGAGTGAGTACATACCATGTTTGTCTTTTTGTGACTGGGTTACCTCACTCAGGATGGTTTCTTCCAGTGCTATCCATTTACCTGCGAATTTCAAGATTTCATTGTTTTTTTCTGCTCAGTAATACTTCATTGTGTAAATGTACTACATTTTCTCAATCCACTCTTCAGTTGAGGGGCATCTAGGTTGCTTCCAGGTTCTGGCTATTACAAATAATGCTGCTATGAACATAGTGGAGCAGATGCCCTTGTTGAATGAATTTGCCTCATTTAGATATATACCTAAGAGTGGAATTGCTGGGTCTTGTGGTAGATTACTTCCCGTTTTCCTGAGGAATCTCCATACTGATTTCCAAAGTGGCTGTATGAGTTGGCACTCCCACCAGCAGTGGAGGAGTGTTCCCCTCTCTCCACATCCTCTCCAGCATAAATTGTCTTCAGTGTTTTTGGTTTTAGCCATTCTGACAGGAATAAGATGGTATCTCAGAGTTGTTTGATTTGCATTTCCCTGATGGCTAAGGATGTGGAGCACTTTCTTAAGTGTCTCTTGTCCATTTTAGCCTCCTCTATTGAGAATTCTCTATTTAGTTCTGTACCCCACCTTTTAATTGGATCCTTTGGTGTTTTGGAGACTTGCTTCTTGAGTTCTTTGTAAATTTTGGAGATTAGCCCTCTGTCAGATGTGGGGTTAGTGAATATCTTTTCCCATTCTGTGGACTGCCTTTTTGTCTTGTTGATAGTGTCCTTTGCCTTACAGAAGCTTTTTAGTTTCAGGAGGTCCCATTTGTTAATTGTCGATCTCAGTGTTCGTGCCACTGGTGTTGTTTAGGAAGTGGTCTCCTGTACCAACTTGTTGAAGAGTATCTCCCACTTTCTCTTCTAAAAGTTTCAGTGAGGATGGATTAATGTTGAGATCTTTGATCCATTTGGACTTAAGTTTTGTATAAGGCGATAAACATGGATCTATCTGCAGTCTTCTGCATACCAGTACCCAGTTATGCCAGCACCATTTGTTGAAGATGCTTTCTTTTTTCCATTGTATAGTTTTAGCTTCTTTGTCAAAAATCAAGTGTTCATAGGTGGGTGGTTAAAATCAGGGTTTTCAATTTGGTTCCATTGGTCTACCTGCCTATTTTTGTGCCAATAGCAAGCTGTTTTCAGGACTATAGCTCTATAATAGAGCTTGAAGTCAGGTATGTTGATGCCTCCTGAAGTTCGTTTATTGTATAGGGTTGTTTTGGATATCCTGGGCCTTTTGTTCTTCCATATAAAGTTGATTATTGTTCTTTCAAGTTCTGTGAAGAATTGTGATGGAATTTTGATAGGGATTGCGCTGAATCTGTAGACAGCTTTTGGCAAGATTGCCATTTTTATTATGTTGATCCTACCAATCCAAGAGCATGGGAGATCTTTCCATTTTCTGGTATCCTCTTTGATTTCTTTCTTTAAAAACTCAAAGTTCTTGATATACAAGTCTTTCACTTCCTTGGTTAACATTATCCCCAGATATTTGATGCTGTTTATGGCTATTGTAAAGGATGATGTTTCCCTGATTTCTTTCTCAGTCACTTCATCGTCTGTATATAATAGGGCCACTGACTTTTATTAGTTTACCTTGTATTCTGCCACATTGCTGAAGGTGTTTATCAGCTCTAGGAGTAACCTTGTGGAGTTTTTTGGGTCACTTATATAAACTATCATATCATCTGCAAATAGTGAAAGCTTAACTTCTTCTTTTCCTATTTGTATCCCCTTGATCTCCTTTTGTTGTCTTATTGCTGTAGCTAGAACTTCAAGTACAATATTGAAGAGATATGGAGAGCATGGACAGCCTTGTCTTGTTCCTGACTTTAGAGGAATTGCTTTGAGTTTCTCTCCATTTAGTTTCATGTTAGCTGTTGGTTTACTGTATATTGCTTTTATTATATTCAGGTATGTTCCTGTTATCTCTGATCTCTCTAGGACCTTTATCATGAAGGGGTGCTGGATTTTGTCAAAGGCTTTTTCAGCATCTAGTGAGACGATCATGTGGTTTTTCTTTTGCAGTTTGTTTATATGGTGGATTACATTGATAGATTTTCTAATGTTGAACCATCCCTGCATTCCTGGGATGAAGCCTACTTGATCATGGTGGATGATTTTTCTGATGTGTTCTTGAATCCGGTTTGCAAGTATTTTTTTGAGTATTTTTGCATCTCGATGTTCATGAGGGAAATTGGTCTATAGTTCTCTTTCTTAGTTGTGCCTTTGTGTGGCTTGGGTATCAAGGTAATTGTAGCCTAGTAAAAAGAGTTTGGCTAGACAGGACCTCCAGACAGAAACTTAACAAAGAAACAAAAGAACTAATAGAAGTTATGACCCAACTGGGTTTAACAGACATCTATAGAATATTCCACCCAAACACAAAGGGATATAAATTCTTTGTTAAGTTTCTGTCTGGAGGTCCTGTATAGTGGTGAGAGAGGAGTGTTGAAGTCTCCTACTATTAGTGTTTGAGATTTTATGTGCATTTTGAGCTTTATTAATGTTTCTTTCATGAATGTAGGTGCCTTTGTATTTGGGGCATAGATGTTTAAAATTGAGACTTCATCTTGATGGACTTTTCCTTTGATGAATATGAAGTGTCCTTCTTCATCTCTTTTGATTGATTTTAATTTGAAGTCTCGTTTGTTAGATATTAGGATTGCTACACCCACTTGTTTCTTAGGACCGTTTGATTGGAAGATCTTTTCCCAACCCTTTACTCTGAGATACCGTCTGTCTTTGATGTTGAGATGTGTTTCTTGTATGCAGCAGAAGGATGGGTTCTGTCTTCGTATCCATTCTGGTAGTCTGTGTCTTTTTATAGGCAAGTTGAGGCCGTTGACATTGAGGGATATTAATGACCATTGATTGATGATTCTTGTTTGTGTTTGATTTATTGTTAGTGAAGTTATTTTGTGTAGTTTCTCCTCCCTTTTTCTTTTGTTGTTTTGTAACGTGAGATTATATATTGCCTGTGCCTTTGTGAGTGTAGTTATCTTCCTTGGATCTAGGTTTTCCTTCTAGCACTTTCTGTAGAGCTGGATTCATGGATATTTATTGTTTAAATCTGGCTTTGTCATGGAATATTTTGTTTTCTCCATCTATGGTAATTGAAAGCTTTGCTGGATATAGTAGTCTGGGCTGGCATTCTTGTTCCCTTAGTGTTTGTAGGACATAAAAATATGGAACGCTTTGCGTGTCATCCTTGTGCAGGGGCCATGCTAATCTTCTCTGTATCCTTCCAATTTTAGTATATGTGCTGCCGAAGCGAGCACAATATATTTATTTTTTATTTAACTTTTTACACATGTTACTCTCAGTTCTCTTCCCTCTCCTCCTCCCCTGGCCCCCTATTCCTCCCAACCCCCATCCCACTCCATCTCCTCTGCTCCCCAGGGAGGGTAAGGCCTTCTATAAAGGATTTTCAGAGTCTGTCATATAATCCTGGGCAAGACCTAGGTCCTACCCCATGTGTCCATGCTGAGAGAGCATCCCTCCATGTGGAATGAGCTCCCAGAGTCCATTTGTATGCCAGGAATAAATACTGATTTTCTTTAAATAGAAATTAGGGGCTAAGGATTCTCGACCTTAAAGTGAGACAGTGGAACTAAATATGGGCTCTTCTCAGTCTTCTGAGACAAGGCATTTTATACAATTATTAATGTTTGTTAAGGTCTAAAGGATCAAAATATTCAAAACAACAGCTCTGTAACTTTGCACAAGTGACTGAATTTTAATCTCTGGTTCTCTAAACAAGGAACCATAGATGAAAGGGCACAAAAGTCCCTGTCAATTATTTTGCAATCTGGACAGAAGTTATATACTGCTTAGATTCACTACAGAGGGACCATAAAGAGGACTTTCCTCCAGAAAGAGTCTTAGAAGGTGTCTGCTGTTCCCACATTTGAGGAGACTAGCTTAGATAATGCTGCTGCTTCTTTCGAACACCCCAAATTTGTACCCATGTATAAAAAAATACTCAGTCTCATCAATCTGGTTAAAAAATTCTAGTGTATACTGCCTCGCTTTCAGAGACTACTTCTGAAACATGAGAAAAATAATGAACAGGAAAATAACTTGAATAAACCCCCCCATCATGCCAGCATTACAATGCCTGTGATTACCAGTTCTCAAGACCCAAATGTACAACAACATTGCCCTTTACTTTTGAGTTCTTAAAATTTTTCGGAAGATCTCTTGCTGACAATGGTTTACATGCTCCATTTACTGACATGATGTAGGAAACTTTGAACAGAGATATTGTCACTCCTTGAGACTACAAGCAAATATTCAAAGCTTCCTTAGCCCCAGGACAATACTTGATGTGGAAAGTAAAATATGGTGAATGTGATAAACAGACAGGGACAAACCATAACAATAATGCCCCTGTTAAATCAGGCAAGCTTGGGGGTGATGGGCAGTGGGACAACTTAGCAACTTTCTCGCAGAAATGAATAGCTCTGCCCAGTGCACCTTTGTGCACTAGGAGCCTGGAGACCTACTCCTGACCATGCAGAAAACTGTAGGTCCTCTGCTCGTTCTAAGACAGAAGGTGAATGAGCCTTCACCTGAGTTTTCTTGCTCAAATTAAGAAAGCAATGCAACAGAAAGAAAGCGTGGGACCCTCACCAGGATCAGAAAGTTCAATTTGATGTATTCATCGAAGAGTATGGACCTGTCATACTGCCCGTAAAACATGTTGGCTTTTCCAAATAGGTGGCATCTACTCAGAATATTGGCAACTCAACTCATGTTGCAGGAGTCACTGCAGCAGTAAAAAAAGAAATTTTTTTCAAAAGGACCTTTGTTGTGGGATATTTTAATTGCACTTTGATATTTATGAGAGTGTCAATAAAGTTATCTTGAATCAGAGGGCAGAGATAGCTACTGACTAAAATTAGAGGCTTTGGAGGACCACAGACATATAAAGAGACACAGGAAATAGTAGGGAGGGATTGTTGGCTCTTTTGGATGAAGAAAGGAGAGAGGAGCTGCTCTTTTACTGCTCTGATCATTCCTGTTCTTACGCCAATATCTGACTCCCAAGTTTTAATGATAAAAAAATAATTAGATGAATGCTTCATATCTTGTTTTGAATGTGGGAATGGAGGGCACTGAAAAAATGAAAGCAAAAATTCTTATAATCTAGCCCTTTGTCTTTGCCCATGATGTAAAAAACAAAACACACTGAGCTAAAGAATCTAGATCCAAATTTAACAAGGATGGTAAGCCTTTAAACTCCCAATGGGGCAGCTCTCAGCCCCAGATCAAAAGGCAAAATCAACCCAGGCAAAAAAAGAATAAACCAGGCTCAAGAACCATATCCAGTCATCCAGCAGGATCTAGTGTGATGGGGTTAAATTCCTTAGCTTTGTGGACAAGACCTTTCAGAGGGACAGACATCCTGTGCTGACCTTATCCGTAGAAAACTATTCCTTTAAAGACCTTCTAGCCGGGCGTTGGTGGCGCACGCCTTTAATCCCAGCACTTGGGAGGCAGAGGCAGGCGGATCTCTGTGAGTTCGAGACCAGCCTGGACTACCAAGTGAGTTCCAGGACAGCCTCCAAAAAAAAACCACAGAGAAATCCTGTCTCGAAAAAGCAAAAAAAAAAAAAAAAGGCCTTCTAGATACTGGGACAAATTGTTCAGTTATTTGGCCTCCACACTGCATACTGGCCAGTGTCTAGAAATACACCTTTACACGTTGTTAGAGGCCAACAAAATTCTTTAAAAGTACTAAAGTCTTATATTTTTGGTTGTGAGCCTAGCCTTTAATGGCTGAGACATCTCATCCAGCATGGGACTGATCAAGACCCCCTAATTGTGGTCAGGGGTCTGTCCTCATAATCTAATCACATAAAAGTTTATATAGTAACCCCACTCACAGGGATAGGATAACAGGAATTATGTGGGAACACAAACACTCAGATATTCTGTAGGACAATGAGACTTTAAAAAGGTCCAGTCTGTTAGATATCTGAACTACTAAATATTTTTATGGCTGGAGCAAGCTCATGAAAGCTTTAATATAGGAAACCAGGAAAAACCACCAAAGAGCGAAAGCTGCCACTGCCGTCAACTGCTCAGGATTAGTTTCAGTTAAAACAAGTTTAACAGACAAGAAGAAGGAAGAAAGCCCAGGCACATACTGGAATTTCCCTAATAGTAGAGATAGCATAGCAAGACTCCAGTGCATTGAAGTGACAACAGCCAGAGCCAGTTTCCCAACTCAGCAGCATGGGGAACCAGGTGTGGCTCCACCAGGTCAACTCTGATTGGCTCAGGAAGACAGCCTGGGCAATGCCAAGTTTGAGATCTGGGATCACAATCCCTTTGGCATCATTATGAACTTCTGATTAAGATGCCTCTATGGTTTTGAGGGTGGCTTGGGGATGGGAACTGGAGGAATTAGATAAGTTTGGAGAAATGGAGCAGAGAGTACTGGGAGAGATGGCTGGAATAGGTGGGCCTTTAGTGGGCTATATGGAAACTTACTGCAGTGAAAACTTTCTGGAACCTATAAGGTTGACTCTATCGAGGATTACTAGTAATGGAGGATATAGAGTTTGAGTCAGCCATCTTCTGTAACCAGGCTAGGATCCAGTGACAGGACTCCAACCCAGTCACAAAATCTATGCCCCATAACCTGATCTGCCTGCATGATATGCTGGGCAATGGTGGTTCAGAGCATACAGATATCTTTATGATCAAATGTATTATGGTTAGCCAAGTGGGGTGGCATGTGCAGCAGAGTGAGCACTCAGGAACTGGAATAGGGAGATTCCAGTAATGTTGAGGCCAGCCTTGGCTACTTAATAAATATCAGACTAGTCAGATTTATTACAATACCTGATTTCACAACACACACACATACATACACACACAGGGAGAGAGAGAGAGAGAGGGAGGGAGACAGACAGACAGACAGACAGACAGACAGACAGACAGACACATGCAGACAGGCAGACACACAGACACAAAGGAAAAAGATGTCTGAGCATCATTATCATTGTTCTTTGCTTCCTGAGTATGGTTGCCATGTATTCAGCTGTCTCATATGCCTTTCCCATCCTAGTGTACTTCTCTGTAACTGTAAGTCAAAGAAAACCCTTTGTTAAGACTTGGTCAGGTACTTTTTGATAGTAATGAGGAAAGTAACTACTGCACATAGTAACAAATGACTTCTGCAACATTTAATGTGTGTAGTTATGCTGGGTAAATAATTCAATCACAATTAAATGAATGTATCATCAAACCTGTAGCACTGTTGGACCATAATCAGTGATGATGATTTTTCCTATTACATATATTCACCCTTCTCACTGACAAAGTATAAATGTACAAAGTATACAGATCACACATCTACAGTCCAAAGCATTTTCACATTGAGGTAGTTTTGATGAGGATCTAACCTCTCATCAAAGTTAGTTACTATTTCACTCTATCTCCCTACATTTTTTACTGCTCTGCAAATGTGTTTATATAAAATTATAGTGTGTACTGTTTTGCGTCTGCATAATTTTTGCGAGCTTGCACTTACAATGTTTTGGTAATAGTTGGTTCATTTTAAATATTGTGTAATATTTAACATGTGTATGTTGACTTACATAACAAGCCACGCTCACTTCATTTAGAAACTAGTAGAGAACTGGTTGAAGAATACTTGTAGCAGTGCTAGTACAATCCATGTTCACCCAGAATTATCCCTGAGTCTGGAAGCTTGCTTTCCTCTCTTCTTGTGTGAAGAACAGATGCCCTCTTAATTCCTCCGTTCTTCCCTTTCTGTTCTTTTTTTGGTTTTAGCGGTTAAACAGGAGTTATATATCAGGTAAGTACACACTCTTATCCTATCTCAGAAGTTCGTAATTTCAACATTGATGAGATTTTCTCTTTTACTCTATAGTGTTGTGTGTTTTGTTCTACTTAAAAATCTTTGCTTGTACCGTAGTCATTCATGTCATCTAGATGGCCCCATACTTAGCTTCATCATTTTTGCTGTTTTACATCTCATGTTTAGGACTATGGTTTATCTCAAATATATTTTCCTCAGATGAAGAGGCAGGTTTGAGTATATAATTTAACTAGCATTATTTTTCTAGCAACATTACTACTCCAGTGTCTTCTTACTTTTCTAAACAATACCTCTTTTATTGACATACTGCTTTTAATTTAGTCTCTCTCTCTCTCTCTCTCTCTCTCTCTCTCTCTCTCTCTCTCTCTCTCTCTCTCTCTCTCTCTCTCTTTTATTTGATGGCGAAAATCAAGCAGCAGGCCTTGGGCTTGCTCACAAATGCTCCATTTTCAACTTGTACTCCCAAGTGCTTGCTGAAGGCTTGAATATAACACCACTAGGCAAATGCAGCAAAGGCTGAGGAAAGGGTCCACTTCCATCACGTATATGCCGTTTACTTACACAGCTATCTAGATACTGAAAATGAAAGATTTTCCCCATGTTTTTCCTGGTAATGTAGATTTATCTCATAAGATGCACTTAAATGGTTCTTAAACCAAAACCATTACAAGATACTGATTTTGGATTTCTGCCATGGTATTGGGAAAGCAACTTAAATTGCTACTTGCTTTTACTTGTATCTCTCTTTGAATAATTGTCAGGGAGTGAAAGGGAGAAGCTTGAGGTCAGACATTTTCCTAAGATCAAAATATATTTTTGCTGAAGGAAAATTTGGACTTCTATGAAAAAGAAAATAAAAACCCAGACCTATCATTCAAAATAGAATTAGGAAATGAAGCTGAAAAATGCTTAAGGTTCCTACATTATTGAAATAAATTCTTTAGAAAATTTTCACTTTCAAGGTACAAGGACATTGTTCCTTCTGTGTTGATGTTAGGCTACTCACTGAGCAGTAATGGAGCCAAAGAACATTGAATTTGGAGTCATGACTGCCTCCTTCTTTGTACTCTTCCACTAAACTGATTTGCAAATCTTCATTTTATCTCTTACATAGATAATTGGTTTAGAGCAGCAATTTACAGAGGTTTTGAGGGGGGACCCTGCAGGAGTCACACTTGGAATAAACCTCAAGAAGAAATGAGAGTTAATCCCGGTGTAGACTGACTTCATCAATTAGGATCAGATTTTGTGGAGTCTAACACTAGGTGGTTTGTTGTCAGTATATTTAAAACACAGTGAAAGGTTTTCAGGCAACAATCAGTCTGATTCCAGGTACACAATAAGGCTTAAGATGTGACTACATAAAGAGTCCTTTATAAAGTACATGTGACCATAGCGTTAGTTCTATAGCTAAAAGACCTAGAATCTAATGTCGTCTTTTATAGCATAGAGGTCAGCAGGTCATGAGGTACTTGTAGCATTTCCCATAAGGATGGGTAAAAATCTGGGGTGTGGGGGATTTGGGTGAGGTCTGCTTATATAACAAAAGGTGGGTGATGACTGCATCCACAGATAGCAAAAAGGTCACCAGGTAATTAACAGTATCTTTTCTTGGCTTTCTGGATGGAATGTGGGTATTTGATTTCTGTCTTCTCCATTGAGGAGACAATATTCATGGTCCACTTAGTGCTTGTCGGTGAGTATAAAGACCTCTCTACCCCTCAGCATGCCCTCCCTTCTAATTTTTAAAAGAGAAAATAGCCATTAATAGAGGGCAAGGTTGAATGCATCACCTCTATAGCTAGTCTAGCAAAATGTATGCAGGTATGAAAGAATTATGAGATGAGCTGACAGAGGGCTAAGGAAAGGGGAAAGTCATCCTGAATTCACCTATCTTTCAATTAATTTCAGCTTATACTGTAATTGAAACAAAACTGTGAACAATATCAAAGCATAACAGTTTTATGGAGAAAGAACTTGCTAGAAGGGCTTAGTTTTTATTACTTTTTGTACACAGTTTGAAGTCACAGATTCTCAAGCTGTACCAAAAAAAAATAGGTAAAAACTACAAAATAATCTAATTTTTATTGTTTGCCTTTTTGGTTAAACTCTTTTTAACTTCCAAGAGGACTTAAGAAACATGGAATTGTGTTTGTATTTTTTTAACCTCATCAATTTAAGACTTTAGTACTTTTTATTATTTACTTTTAAATTTAAATTTAAATTAGAAACAAGGTTGCTTCACAAGTCAGTTCCAGGCCCCCTCCCTTTCCCTCCCCCTCCTCCCGTGCCCTCCCCCCAATCCCCCCAATATCCCCTCATTTCCTCAGGGAGGGTAAGGCCCTCCATGGGGGTGTCCATAGTCTGTCATCATGCAGGGCAGGGCCTAGACCCTTCTCCAAGAGTTCAGGGTGATTACCTAGGCCTCCTCACTGACACCCACATTCAGGGAGTCTTGATCAGTACCATGCTGGATTCCCAGGCTGATGCCTGGGATTCAAGAGTTAACCTTTGTCAGGTCAGCTGTTTCTGGGGGTTAAACCAGCCCAGTCTTAATCCCTTTGGTCATCAGTCCTCCTTCTCTGTTACTGGCTTTCTTGAGTTCAGCTCAGTACTTAACCAAGGGAGTCTGCCTCTTCTTCGATCAGCCACTGAATGAAGTTTCTGTTTCCCAGACTCTCTGGCCATGGGATTGTAGGCTGGCACTCCCCAGATCTATGTCTAAAATCCATATATGAGAGAGGACATGCCATGCTTCTCTTTGTGTGACTGGGCTACCTCACTCAGGATGGTTTCTTCTAGTGGTATCCATTTGCCTGCGAATCTCAGGATTCCATTGTTTTTTCTGCTGAATAGTACTCCATTGTGTAAATGTACCACATTTTCTCTATCCACTGTTCAGTTGAGGGACATCTAGGTTGCTTCCAGGTTCTGGCTATTACAAATAATGCTGCTATGAACATAGTGGAACAGAAATCTTTGTTGTATGAATGGGCATCTTTGGATATATGCCTAAGAGTGGAGTTGCTGGGTCTTGTGGTAGGTTTATTCCCATTTTTCTGAGGAATCTCCATACTGATTTCCAAAGTGGATGAACCAGTTGGCACTCCCACCAGCAATGGAGGAGTGTCCCCCTTTCACCACATCCTCTCCAGCACAAATTGTCATTGGTGTTTTTGATTTTAGCCATTCTGACAGGAGTGAGATGGTATCTCAGAGTTGTTTTGATTTGCATTTCCCGGATGGCTAAGGATGTTGAGCACTTTCTCAAGTGCCTCTCAGCCATTTTAGACTCCTCTATTGAAAACTCTATATTTAGTTCTGCAGCCCACTTTTTAATTGGGTCCTTTGATGTTTTGGAGACTTGCTTCTTGAGTTCTTTGTAAATTTTGGAGATCAACCCTCTGTCAGATGTGGGATTAGTGAATATTTTTTTCCCATTCTGTGGACTGCCTTTTTGTCTTGCTGACTGTGTCCATGCCTTACAGAAGCTTCTCAGTTTCAGGAGGTCCCATTTATTAATTGTTGATCTCACTGTCTGTGCTACTGGTGTTATGTTCAGGAAGCTGTCTCCTGTACCAATTCGTTCAAGGGTACCACCCACTTTCTCTTCTAAGAGGTTCAGTGTGGCTGGATTTATGTTGAGGTCTTTGATCCATTTGGACTTAAGTTTTGTGCATGGCGATAAACATGGATCGATCCCCATTCTTCTACATGCCAGCCTCCAGTTATGCCAGTACCATTTGTTGAAGATGCTTTCTTTATTCCATTGTATATTTTTAGCTTCTTTGTCAACGATCAGATGTTCATACTTGTGAGGGTTCATATCTGGGTTTTCAATTCGATTCCATTGGTCTACCTGTCTATTTTTGTGCCAATACCAAGCTGTTTTCAGGACTATAGCTCTATAATAGAGCTTGAGGTCAGGGATGGTGATGCCTCCGGACGTTGCCTTGTTGAACAGGGTTGTTTTGGCTATCCTGGGTCTTTTGTTTTTCCATACAAAATTGATTATTGTTCTTTCAAGGTCTGTGAAGAATTGTGCTGGGATTTTAATGGGGATTGCATTGAATCTGTAGATTGCTTTTGGCAGGATTGCCATTTTTACTACATTGAACCTACCTATCCAAGAGCATGGGAGATCTTTCCATTTTCTGAGGGCTTCTTTAATTTCTTTCTTTAAAGATTCAAAGTTCTTGTGATACAGGTCTTTCACTTGTTTGGTTAGGTTACCCCAAGGTATTTTATGTTGTTTGTGGCAATTGTAAAGGGTGATGTTTCTCTGATTTCTTTTTCAGCCCTTTTATCATCTGTATATAGTAGGGCTAATGATTTTCTTGAGTTGATCTTGTAGCCTGCCACTTTGCTGAAGGTGTTAATCAGCTGTAAGAGTTCCCTGGTAGAGTTCTTTGGGTCATTGATGTAAACTATCATATCATCTGCAAACAGTGAAAGTTTGACCTCTTCCTTCCCAATTTGTATCCCCTTAATCCCCCTTTGTTGTCGAGTATGGCAATGGCTAGAACTTCAAGTACCATGTTGAAAAGGTATGGAGAGAGTGGACAGCCTTGTTTTGTTCCTGATTTTAGAGGAATTGCATTGAGTTTCTGTCCATTTAGTTTGATGTTGGCTGTTGGTTTACTGTATATAGCTTTTATTATGTTTAAGTATGTCCCTGTTATCCCAGATCTCTCCAAGACCTTTATCATGAAGGGGTGTTGGATTTTGTCAAAGGCTTTTTCAGCATCTAGTGAGATGATCATGTGATTTTTGTTTTTCAGCTTGTTTATATGGTGGATTACGTTGATGGATTTTCATATGTTGTGCCATCCCTGCATCCCTGGGATGAAACCTACTTGATCATGGTGAATGATTGTTATTGGACCCGATTTGCCAGTATTTTATTGAGTATTTTTGCATCAATGTTCATGAGGGATATTGGTCTGAAGTTCTCTTTCTTAGTTGTGTCTTTGTGTGCTTTGGGGATCAAGGTTATTGAAGCCTCATAGAAAGAGTTTGGCAAAGACCCTTCTGCTTCTATTGTGTGGAACACTTTGAGAAGAATTGGTATAAGCTGTTCTTTGAATTTCTGGTAGAATTCTGCACTGAGGCCATCTGGACCTGGACTTTTTTTGGTTGGGAGGCTTTTTATGACTGCTTCTATTTCCATTGGGGTTATAGGTCTATTTAAATTGCTTATCTGTTCTTGATTTAGTTTTGGCAAGTGATAGCTATCCAGGAAGTCATCCATTTCCTTTGAATTTTCAAATTTTGTGGAGTACAGGTTTTCAAAGTATGGCCTGATGATTCTCTGGATTTCCTCAGAGTCCGTTGTTATGTCCCCCTTTTCATTTCTGATTTTGTTAATTTGCATTTCACTTTCTGCTGTTTGGTAAGTTTGGACAAAGGTTTGTCTATCTTGTTGATTTTCTCAAAGAACCAACTCTTCGTTGCATTGATTCTTTGTATTGTTTTCCTAGTTTCTACTTTATTGATTTCAGCCCTCAATTTGATTATTTCCTGGCATCTACTCCTCCTGGGGGAGTTTGCTTCTTTGTGTTCTAGAGCTTTCAGCTGTGCTGTTAATTATCTAGTATAACTGTTCTCCAGTTTCTTCATGTGAGCACTTAGTGCTATGAACTTCCCCCATAGCACTGCTTTCAAAGTTTCCTTAGGTTTGGGTATGTTGTGTCTTCATTCTCATTGAATTCGAGGAAGGCTTTAATTTCTTTTTTATTTCTTCTTTGACCCAGGGATGATGCAGTTGAGCATTATTCAATTTCCATGAGTTTGTAGGTATTCTGCAATTTGTGGTGTTGTTGAATTCTAATTTTAAAGCATGGTGGTCTGATAAGATGCATGGAGTTATTCTAATTTTTTGTAGCTGCTGAAGTTTGATATGTTGCCAAGTATGTGGTCGATTTTTGAGAAGGTTCCATGAGGTGGTGAGAAGGAGGTATATTCTTTGCTATGTGGATGAAATGTTCTATAGATGTCTGTTAATCCCAGTTGGGTCATTACTTCTATTAGACCCTTTGCTTCTTTGTTGAGTTTCTGTCTGGTATTCTTGTCTAGTGGTAAGAGTGGTATGTTGAAATCTCCCACTATAACTGTGTGGGGCTTTAGATGTGATTTAAGTTCTAATGATGTTTCTTTTACGAATGTGGATGCCTTTGCATTTGGGGCATAGATGTTCAGGATAGACACTTCATCTTGGTGGGTTTCACCTGTGATGAGTATGTAATGACCTCCTTCATCTCTTTTGATTGATTTTATTTTAAAGTCTAGTTTGTTAGATATTAGGATTGCTTCCCCTGCTTGTTTCTTGAGTCCATTTGATTGAAATTTTTTTTCCAACCTTTAACTCTCAGGTAATGTCCTCTTTGAGGGTGAGGTATGTTTCTTTTATGCAGAAGAAGGATGGGTTCTGTCTTTGAATCCATTCTGCTAGCCTGTGTCTTTTTATAGATGAGTTAAGGCCATTAATGTTGAGGGATATTAATGAACATTGATTGCTCATCCTTCTTTGATTTGCAATGGTTGGTTGTGGTGGAATTATGTCTTCTGCCCCTTTGAGGTGGTTTTCTTCTTCTTCTATACCTATTATTCTTAGGTTTGGTCTTTTCATGGTGTCCCATATTTCCTGGATATTTTGTGTTAATGATTTGTTGGACTTAAGGTTTTCTTTGGTTGATGAATCCATTTTTCCTAGTGTATCTTCAACACTTGAGATTCTCTCTTCAATCTCTTCTATTCTGTTGGTAATGCTTGTATTGGTAGTGCCTGACTGTTTGCCCAGCTTTTCTATTTCCTACCTTTCTTCAGATTGTGTTTTTTTATTGTCTCTATTTCAGTTTTCAACCCTTGCAGTGTTTGCATTGCTTCTTGCAATTTTCAGTTTATCTTTTCGTCCATTTGTTGCCTTTTAAGAATTTTTTGGTTTGTTCTTTCTTCCGTTTCTTGCATTTTTTGGTTTACTTTTTGTTCCATTTCTTGCATTTTTGCTTTGTTTCTTCTTCTATTTCCTGCCTTTTTGGTTTGTTTCTTCTTCCATTTCTTTCATTTTTGCTTTGTTTCTTCTTCCAATTCTTGCATTTTTTGGTTTGTTTCTTCTTCCATTTCTTTCATTTTTTGCTTTGTTTCTTCTTCCAATTCTTGCATTTTTTCTTTGTTTTTTCTTCCATTTCTTGCATTTTTTGCTTCATTTCTTCTTCCATTTCCTGCCTCTTTTTTTGGTTGTTTTTTCTTCCAATTCTTGCATTTTTTGGTTTGTTTTTTCTTCCATTTTTTGTATTTTTGGTTTGTTTTTTCTTCCATTTCTTTGAGGGATTTTCCTATATCCTCTTTTAGGGCCTCTATCATTTTCATGAAAGTGGTTTTAAGGTCGTTCTCTTCTGCTTCGTTCGTATTGGAATGTTGGAGTCTTGCTGGTATGGAGTCTCTAGAATCTGGTGGTGTCATATTTGTTTTTCTGTTGCTGAGTGTGTTTTTGTATTGTCTCTTTCCCATCTCTTCTTCTAGTGGGTGCAGAAAGAGCCCCTTACTGGTCTGGTGGTTAGGGGACCAGAGTTCCCTTTTGGTGGGTGCTAGCAAGTCCAATAATCTGGTGGTTCTTCTATTCCTTGTCCTTGTTCTGGTCCCATGGGTGGAGAAGAAGAACAGGAATCTGGGGCACTTAGCCTTCTACCTTGTCCCATCTACAGGGCATTTTTACTAATGGATTATTATGAAGATGATTTCTTCCTAAGCTGTACTGTCTAATTGATAATAATAATAACAATAATAAGGTTATTTTAAATAGTTTTGATGATTAGAAATATAAACAAATAGTGTCACAGGTAGAACACCTGAGTTTCTATTGAGGAGCCACATAGACTGTGGCTTAGGTAAATGATTAAGAAAAGCAATTGAGTTCCAATAACCCAGCTAGCTTAAATTCTTTTAATGGTAGTGTTGGGAGATGTGTTCACAGCTTTCAGAGTGCATCATAGTCGAAAAAAAGCTTTGAAAATAAAGTTAGGCTAAGAAGTTTTTGTTAAATAGCTTTGAGGTGAAAAACCCAAGAAGACAATCTAAAGTTTTAGACAAACATGTAGTTGAATGAGGAACTCATTAAGGTCAGGGAACAAGAACAAATCAACCCAATCATCATTAGCTGATGTGCCTTTCTTGCTAAGATTATCATTAGTTGGTGTGCCTTTCTTGCTAGGATTGTTTGATGACCAACGTGATGACTAATTCCTTACACACAGTTCTGCCCTCAATCTCCTGCTATAAAAATCTATTAATGAATGAGTATGTACCATAAAGATTTAAAGTAGAGCTGCCTGTTTTTCATGTATAAAAGTTTAGGTTTGTGATTTCCTTAAGATTCCTTATAAGATTACCTTTCAAGATAAGTAATAAAGTGATTGATTTCTTTCCTTGTGACAGCAATACGCAGCCTGCCAACAAAAGAATTGACTGAGAAAAAAAAAGTACCCTCTGCTTGATCATATTCTGTTAATCTGTAACAAGTAACTTACATGTAAGTTTATGTGGATTTGGGGATGACTTTGTTTTAATCAAAGAGAAAGGAAAAACATGTTTTTACCTGTATTCATTATAATCATTCACTTGGAAAATAGAATGTAACCCACATTGTAGCTCCTATATTGCTTGAAAAACTTGGATGCGGCATGTAAGCTGTAGAAAACAAGTATGCAGCAGAAGAATACAGAAGAATAAAGAAGGAAAGCATTGAGAGTGTTTCTTTTCCCTAAGCCCCCTCATATATAAAAGTTACAGTATGCCCTGACTCTGTGGATTCCTTTCGAGCCCTGAGCTATGGGGGGGCTGGTCCCCTAAGCAGCCATACATTCCCTATCCTGCTTGGATGACCAGAAACCAGAGACTGGCTAGCCCAGAAACCTAGGGCAGAACCAAACACAACTGGTCTCTAAAATAAAAACAAATCAATAAAATTATTCCTAACAATATTCCGCTATATGACCTAACGTCATCAGAGAGGATTCTTCTGGCAACGGGTAGGAACAAATGCAGAGACCCATGGCCAGACATTATGCAGAGAGAGAAAGTCTAATTGGAGGTCTCCATCAGGTCCTTCCCCTCAGAGATAGTGGAACCTGATGGAAGAGAGGGAAGAAAGATTGTCGGAGTCAGAGGGGATGGAGGACACCAGGAGAATGCGACCCACTGAATCACATGTACTCACATAGACTGAAGTGACAAGCAGGGCGTGCAGGAGTCTGCACCAGGTCCATTACATATTTGTTAGAGCTATTAGCTTAGGACTCCAAGATGTAGGAGCAGGTGTATCTCTCACTTTTTTTGCCTGCTCCTGCAATTATTTTCTTCCTATTGGGTTGCCTTATCCAGTCTCAAAATGAAGGCTATCACCTTGCCTTATCAAAACTTCTTTTGTCCTGTTTGGCTGTTGTCTCTTAGATGTCTGTTCATTTCCAGAAAATAAACAGAAGGGTCTGTGAATCTGGGGGAGGGAAGAAGTAAGGGGGAGCTAGGAGGAATCGAGGGAGGAGAAACTGTGGGTGGGGTGTATTTTAGGAGAGAATCTATTTTCAATTTAAAAGAAGATTAAGAACAATTATTTGTTCTGCTTTTGCAACTCCGTCCTATTCCACATTCTGATAAACCAGTTGATATCTCCTGTCTATTCCCAGTCATCAAATACTTTCTTTTCAATAACTAAATTGATAAAGACGTAGATATGAAAATAGAATCGTAACAGCAGTGGAAGATACAGTTTCAAATCATATAAACTGGCCATGGCCATTCCCAAATTCAAAATCTTGTGCTAATCCCCTATTGGCTTTATTTACTCAGCATTTAGTGGGCTAATCTGAAGTCTCAGGTACTGTTTGTCACAATATAGATATACTTGTAATAAGTAGGTCACACCCCTGTCTTCGTGATGCTTATAATATAGGACAGTGGTGAAGAGTAAAAATAACCCTAAGAGAGATACACATGGTATCCTGAAGAAGGGCAATGGGACAGGATCTCCTGAGCTGATTGAGAGCATGGGGGAAGGGGAGACGGAGCTGGGAGAAAGAGAGGGAGAAAAGAGGAGTGGAGAGGAGGACATGGGGGACCAGGAAGGTTGAGTCAGGAGAAGAATAAAGGAGAGCAGGATGAGAGGTACTATAATAGAGGGCACCATTATAAGTTTGAGGAGAGATCTGGCACTAGGGAGATTTCCAGAGATCTACAACGATGACACCAACTGGCAATCTAACCAATACTGAAGAGGCTACCTTAAATGCCCTACCCTGATAATAAGATTGATGACTACCTTATATGCCATCCTAGAGCCTCCATCCAGTGGCTGATGGAAGCAGAGGCAGACACCCACAGCTAAGCACTGAGCTGAACTCCTCCAACCCAGTTGCAGAGAGGGAGGAGTGATGAGCAAACCAGTCAAGACCAGGCTGGTGAAACCCACAGAGACAGCTGACCTGAACAAGGGGAAGTTCATGGACCTCAGATTGATGGCTGAGAGACCAGCATGGGACTGATCCAGACCCTCTGAATGTGGGTGTCGGTGAGGAGGCCTCAGCAATCTATGTGGCCTCAGGTAGTAGATCACTGTTTATCCCTGGCATAGGAATGGACTTGAGGAGCCCATTCCACATGGAGAGATGCTCTCTCAGCTTGGACACATGAGGGAGGGCCTAGCACCTGCCCCAGATGATATGACAGACTTTTGGAGATCCCATATGGAGGGTCTCACATGCCCTGGGGAGTGGAGGAGATGGAGTGGGTGCTCGGGGGAGTTGGTGGGTGGTGGGTGAGTGGGAGGGTGAGGGAGCTAGGATTGACATGTGAAGCAAGCTTGTTTCTAATTTAAATTTTAAAAAGAGTAAAAATAGTATGTCATGTTGCTGTGTGTGAGTCAGGGGAAATGTAGGAAAGAAGTGGACTGTCTTCCATGTAAAGTCCCAAATTCTCAGTATGGCTCACAAAAGTTACATTATTTAGGCACTTGATTTTCACCATACTTAACAGTGCATTCCATGCCTCCTCTTTCTGAAGTTCTTGCTCTCTGATTCAGTAGCTGTTAACCTTCTAAAATAATCTGACATCACCTCCTTCAGGAATCTCAGACAACACCAAATTCTTATTTGCATATCAGAGGACTTTAAACTTGTCATAGCATGGAAAATGAGCTATGTTGTCTTTTCAACATTCATTTCATTCGTCTTCAAATACAAACTCACCGAGAGCAAGAATGCACTAACTCTTCTGGATTCAGTAATAGTGAGTACGGATACTGACTTGTACAAATATAAATAAATTACTGTTTAAGAAAGAAGTTGATTTTTTAAAAAAGGAGTTGATAAGACATGAGATGTCATTTTAGGTATCATGTCTGCAATCAGATGAATTGGGACTGCAGAATCTTACAAAGCCCAGTTGTCTCAGGAACACTTCTCCCTCACCATTATTGCAATCATTAACTGGAATGCAATGTTTGAAAGTCAATTCAGGTACCCTTAGCAGAACCACTGGAGACCTGAGGTGTGTGCATGGCGATTTCCGGATCGCAGCCCGACGGTATTCAGCCTACCAAAGACTGCCAGCTCCCAAGTCCCATTCTCCACCCATGAGACAGGTGAGGTAAGCATGGGTCTGTTTCCAGCCTGCTTTCAGATACCCTGAGCAGAACCACAGGAGACCTGAGGACTGCACAGAGAATCCCAGCCTGACAGATTCAGCTTGCCCAGAGACTACCAGCATCATAGTCCCTTTCTCCACCCATGGGCCTAAATAATCCTAGGCCTGGTTACAGCCCAATTTCCAGTGATCTATACACAACTAGATGAGAACAGGTACTGCACACTGTAGGCCACATCCCACCAGGAGCCAGCCCACCCAGAGACTGCCAGAGTCCAAGTCCAATTCTCCACCCATGAGACAGGCTAGGGTCTGGCCTGCCCAGAGATTGCCAAGGTCCTGATACTAGGACGGCCTCCATCCACACAACCCACTGGAAAGGAACCGTGGTCACACACCCACCAGGAGAGGAAGAGACTCCTTCTGCACCCACAGGAAGAAATGATGTGAAGGAGACAATAAAAAAACACACGCACCAACAGAAAAACCAATATGGCACCACCAGAAACTGGAGAATCTACACTAGCAAGAACTGGAAAGCCCATTGCAGATGAAGCAGATGAAAAAGACCTTAAAAACAACTTCATGAAAATGATAGACACCCTCAAAGAGAATATGAGAAAATCCCTTAAAGAAATGGAAGAAAAAACAAGCCAAAAAATGCAAGAAAAGAAGGAAAAAACAATCCAAAAAATGCAATAAATGGAAGAAAAGACAAACCAAAAAAAATCCAACAAATGCAAGAAAGAGAGGAAAAGACAAACCAAAACTTGCTAGAAACAATTCAAACAGAGCAAGAGTTGAAAGTTGAAATAGAGACAATAAAAAAAAAACACAGTCTGAAGGAATGTTGGAAATAGAAAATCTGGGCAAATGGTCAGGTACTACAGATAAAAGCATAACCAACAGAATACAAGAAATGGAAGAGAGAATCTCAGGTGCTGAAGATACACTAGGGGAAATAGATTCATTGACAAAAGAAAATCTTAAGTCCAACAAATCTCTAACACAAAATGACCAGGAAATATGGGACACTGTGAAAAGACCAATCCTCAGAATAATAAGTATAGAAGAAAGTGAAGAAAACAACCTCAAAGGGGCAGAAAACATACTCAACAAAATCATAGGAGAAAACTTTACCAACTTAAATAAAGACTTGCGCCAGGCGTTGGTGGCGCATGCCTTTAATCCCAGCATTCCGGAGGCAGAGGCAGGTGAAACTCTGTGAGTTAGAGACAAGCATGTTCTACCGAGCAAGTTCCAGGACAGGCTCCAAAACAATACAGAGAAACCCTGCCTCAAGCAGCAAAGGAAAAAGGCCAAGTAACATACAAAGGCAAACCCATCAGAATCACACCTGACTTCTCCATGGAAACTCTGAAAGCCAGAAGGTCCTGGATAGATATTCTACCAACACTAAGAGACCACAGATGCCAGCCCAGACTGCTATACCCAGAAAAGCTTTCAATCACTGTAGATGGAGAAAACAAGATATTCCATGACAAAACCAGATTTAAACAATACTTATCTGCTAACCCAGCCCTAAAGAAAGTTCCAGAAGGAAAACTCCAACCCAAGGGAGTTAACTACAACCAGAAAATCATAGGCAATAGATAATCCCACCTTACCAACAGTCAGAAGAAAAAAAGAGGTGGAAATCCACATATAATTCCACCGTCATCAGCCAATCCAAAACAAGAATGAGCAATCAATGGTCATTAATATCCTTCAATATTAATGGGATTAACTCGCCCATAAAAAGACACAGGCTAACAGAATGGATTGGAGGACAGAACCCATCCTTCTACTGCATACAAGAAACACACATTAGCCTCAAAGACAGACCTTACCTCAGCATTAAGGGTTGGGAAAAGATTTCCCAATCAAATGGACCCAAGAAACAAGCAGGGGTAGCAATCCTAATATCTAACAAATTAGATTTTAAAATAAAATCAATCAAAAAGATGAAGGAGGGCATTTCATACTCCTCACAGGAGAAATCCACCAAGAAGCAGTTTCAATTCTGAACATCTATGCCCCAAATACAAAGGCATCCAGGTGCGTAAAAGAAACATTACTAAAATTTAAATCACATATAAAGTACCACACACTTATAGTGGGAGATTTCAACACCCCACTCTCACCACTAGACAGGACTATCAGATAGAAACTTAACAAAGAAGCAAAGGAACTAATAGAAGCTATGACCCAGTTGGGTTTGATTGACATCTGTAGAACATTCCATCCAAATAAAAAAGAATATACCTTCTTCTCACCACCACATGGAACCTTCTAAAAAATCAACTACATACTTGACAACATATCAAACCTCAACACGCACAAAAACGTTGAATAACTCCATGCACCTTATCAGACCACGATGTGTTAAAATTAGAATTCAACAGCAACACAAATTAAAGGAACCCTACAAACTCATGGAAATTGAATAATGCACAATTGCAACATTCTTGGGTGAAAGAAGAAATAAAATAAGAAATCAAAGACTTCCTAGAATTCAATGAGAATGACGATACAACATACCCAAACTTACAGGACACTTTGAAAGCACTGCTATGAGGGAAGTTCATAGCACTAAGTGCCCATATGAAGAAACTGTAGAATAGTTACACTAGAAAACTAACAGCACAACTGAAAGCTCTAAAACACAAAGAAGCAAACTCATCCAGGAGGAGAAGACGCCAGGAAATAATCAAATTAACAGCTAAAATCAATAAAGCTGAAATGAGGAAAACAATACAGTAAATAAAGGTGACGAAGAGTTGGTTCTTTGAGAAATCAACAAAACAAACCTTTATCCAAACTTACTAAGCGACGGAGTATGAATATGCAAATTAGCAAAAATCAGAAATGAAAAGGGGGACATAACAACAGACACTGAGGAAATCCAGAGAATCGTCAGGTCATACTTTGAAAACCTTTACTCCACAAAATTTGAAAATCTAAAGGAAATAGATGATTTTCTGGATAGATTTCACTTGGCAAAATTAAATTAAGAACAAATAAGCAATTTAAATAGACCTATAACCAAGGAAATAGAAGCAGCCATCAAAGTCTCCCAAAAAAAAAAGCCAAGGGCCAGATGGCCTCAGTGCAGAATTCTACCAGAAATGCAAAGAATAGTTTATACCAATTCTTCTCAAAGTATTCCACTCAATAGAAGCAGAAGGGTCTTTGCCAAACTCTTTCTATAAGGCTTCAATAACCTTGATACCCAAGCCACACAAAGACACAACTAAGAAAGAGAACTTCAGACCAATTTCACTCATGAACACTGATGCAAAAATACTCAATAAAATACTGGCAAATTGAATCCAAGAACACATCAGAAAACTCATCCACCATGACCAAGTAGGCTTCATCCCAGGGATGCAGGGATGATTCAACATCTGAAAATCCATCAATGCAATCCACCATATAAACAAGCTGAGAAAAAAATCATGTGATCATCTCACTAGATGCTGAAAAAGCCTTTGACAAAATCCAACACCCCTTCATGGTAAAGGTCTTAGAGAGATCCTGGATAGCAGGAACTTACCCAAACATAATACAGTAAGCCAACAGCCAACATCAAACTAAATGGAGAGAAACTCAACGTGATTCCTCCAAAACCAGGAACAAAACAAGGCTGTCTACTCTCTCCATACCTCTTCGATATTGTACTTGAAGTTCTATCTAGAGCAATAACGACAACAAAGGGAGATCAAAGGGATATAAATTGGAAAGGAAGAGGTCAAATTTTCACTATTTGCAAATGATATGATAGTTTAAATAAGTGACCAAAAAACTCTACCAGGGAACTCCTGCAGCTGATAAATATCTTCAGCAAAGTGGCAGGATACAAGATCAATTCAAGAAAAATCAGTAGCTCTACTAAATACAGATGATAAAAGGGCTGAGAAATAAATCAGAGAAACATTGCCCTTTACAATAGCCACAAACAACATAAAATACCTTGGGGTAACCTAACCAAACAAGTGAAAGACCTGTATAGCAAGTGTCCAAAACACCCAATCAAAGAGTAGGGTACAGAACTAAATAGAGAATTCTCAGTAGAGGAGACTAAAATGGCTGACTTAAGACTAAATGACAACTACTTAAGAAAGTGCTCAACATCCCTAACCATCCAGGAAATGCAAATCAAAACAACTCTGAGATACCATATTACTCCTGTCAGAATGGCCAAAATCAAAAACGCCAATGACAGTATATGCTGTAGAGGATGTGGAGCAAGGGAAACACTCATTCACTGCTGGTGGGAGTGCCGATTCGTACAGCCACTTTGGAAATCAGTATGGTGATTCCTCAGAAAAATGGGAATCAGTCTACCACAAGACCCAGCAATTCCACTCTTAGGCATATACCCAAAAAGATGTACATTCATACAACAAGGATGTTTGTTCCACTATGTTCATAGCAGCATTATTTGTAGTAGCCAGAACTTAGAAACAATCTAGATGCCCCTCAACTGAAGAGTGGATAGAGAAAATGTGATATATTTACACAATGGAGTACTATTCAGCAGAAAAAGCAATGGAATCTTGAAATTTGCAGGCAAATGGATGGCACTAGAAGAAACCATCCTGAGTGAGGTAATTCAGTCACAAAAAGACAAACATGGCATGTACTCACTCATTTATGGATTTTAGACATGAATCAGGGGAGTGACAACATACAATCCCACTGCCAGAGAGTCTATGAAACAGAATCTTCATTCAGTGAAACTGATGAAAGCAGAGGCAGATACCCACAGCTAAACACTGAACTGAACTCCCGAAATCCATTGTCAGAAAGGGAGAACAGATGAGCAAAGGAGTTAAGACTGGGCTGATTTAACCCACAGAAACAGTTAACCTGAACAAGTGGGAGCACTTGGACCCCAATTTTATGGCTGTGTGCAAAGCATGGGACTCACCCAGACCCCCTGAATGTGGGTATCAGTGAGGAGGCCTAGGTAATCTATGGGGCCTTGGGTAGTATTTATCCCTGGCATACAAATAGACTTTCAGTGCCCATCCCACAATGAGGGATGCTCTCTCAGCCTGGACTCATGAAGGAGGGCCTAGACCCTACCCTGAATGACATGACAGACTCTGTAGATCCACCATGGAGGACCTCACTCTACCTGGGGATCAGAGTGGAGATTGGGTGGGGGGGATTGGGGAGCCTGGTGGGCAGGGATGGGGAGGAGGGCAGGAAGAGGCAGCTAGGATTGACATGTGAAACAAACTTGTTTTTAACTTAAATAAAAAGGAAAAAAAAGGAAGTCAATTCACTAATACCATCCCAGAAGTTCCGAGTGATAACACTCTATAAACACTCCATAAAACAGGTGAATAGTTGATGAAATAAGTCATTTCAGGTATGCAAATTAAACTTGACAATCAGGAATGAAAAGAAAATTAGAGTATTTTATAAAAGTGAGTTCTGAAAATGCACTCAATTATATACACAGTAGTATAGTTTTTAAAGTTGAGCTTTCTGCAAAATGGTTTTAAATTTTTTTCAACATAAAGTGGCTAAAATTCATAATTCTATAAATGGACGGACTAACACACTTGCATTCCATTTTAAACAGCAGAAGTTCTCATCTTAATATTTGCCTGATCATCTTTAAGCAATGACAGACTACTAAATAGACATCAATTTATTCTAATTTTGTTTTATTCAGTCTTCATTCTCTTTATGCCAAATCAATCAGTCTTTGGTAGAAGAATACTTTGCCTTTGAAACTCTAAAATAGAATCTTGATTATTAAAAATAGAATTACGTTTGCAAAATAGAATCCCATCTTACATTTTCAAATCACTGAGGCCTGTTTTTAAAAAAATACAACTAATGCTGTGGGTAGAAAGAACTAAGGAGCACCAACTAGTATTTTCTCCAGAAAAACAAAAATATCTTCTGTCATATGATGCAGTATTTGTGTGAGTGCTATCAGAAAGAGAAGGCTTTTGCCAGGTAGGAGATAGGATGCTGGGTTGGTGTCTATTTCGGCCTTTATACAAACATTGCCACCTGTGCACACGTTAACATCTCCTACATAATACATATCAGATGTCTCCTTACACTTTTTGTTCATAAAACAGCTGCATTGAAAATGTTCGTAAAAATACTGCAGGTCTCCAATTCGTGGGCGGCCATGGACTTCATACTTTCCATTTTTCATTAATTCGATATAAAAACTTCTTGGGTTCAAGTGAAGATATACATCTGAACTTTCATTTTTCTTTGAACACACACCTTTCTCCTCACAAAGTGCTTGGCTGCACATTTTGGCTGCTAGGGTGACATTGATTATGTATGGATTCAGGGTTGTCTTCAAGTAGTTATGTAGGATCGGGCAACCTGGCTGTAAAATAATAAGACAATGAGCATAACAAGGCACATCTTCCCATGTGAAAAGATAGACTATAAGGGAAAAACTCTTAGGAAGAAAGAAACATCAGACTAAACTAGTGGTAAGGAATACTCTTTTTAACAAGCAAATCTATTCCAACAGTTTTGTAATGTGTATACTTAACAGGTCAATGAAGAATTGTTTAGTTGAAGCTTAATTTACCCTAGCCTTCATCTTCCCTAATAATTCATAAATTCAAGAGAATGGGGTGTTATAGATGTTAGATGAAAAGTTTTGAGGCTAACTTGGTCAATAGGAGTACCACCTTAACTAAAGACCATGTCTGCCAACCTAAGATATCAAAAGCTTTCTAAATCCTAGTTTAAAATCTTGGTCACATCAAGAAAATTAGTTATCTTATTTATGCTTCTGTTTCATCAGTCTTAAATTAGGGATGATTTTGGAGCCTTGCTTCACAGACTTATTGTGACGATAAATGAATATATATGGGACCTATCATTTCTTCAGTTAACTCTGACTCTCAGTGAATCACAAAGAAATGGAACAAGAATTCCATTTGTCAGATGAAGACAGAGACAAGGGTTACGCAAAATTCAGACTAGAGAAATGAGGATAAATTTTATTTGTACACTACAAAAAGACCTAAACTGGCAATCTAAGAGATACTGTAGAATTATACCTACAATGGCAAACTTCACATTACTAATCAATAGAACGAACTTCAGAGTTGGGAACTGAGCACATGCGTGAGCATGTGAAGTGTTCTACCCATGCAGATAAAACAGATACACAGCCTGAGGCATTAAGATGCACATGAGGTATGTTGGGCATTAGTTATTTTGGGTTTTAACATAATTTATCTTAGTGCATCTTTCTTTTAATATTAATAATAACTGTATTTTACAACAGGCTCACAAATTTCCTGAACATTAGAAAAATCAAGTTTCATAATGTAGGACCGATAGAGCTGACTTCTTTACACCACTGGGCAGATAAATTGGAGTAATAGGAAATGGCATACTTGACACTTTTTTATGGAAAGTTGTGGCTACTGAAAAAGAAAATAACTGATTACCAGGACAATGGGATAGGAGCTGACTAGGGAAATGGCTTAGTCTGTGAAATGTTTTCTCTGAAAATGTAATTATCTGGATTTCATCACTGAATCTACCTCAAAAAGGCAGCCACAGTGTCTTTGCATCTAAGCCCCTTACTGGGGAGGCAGACACAAGAGAAACCTTAAATATTGTTGACCAGACAGTCTAGCTAAACTGCTGGATCCCAGTTCTGTGTAACTGCCTCTCTAGAGATAAAGTAAGGAACAATTAAGGAAGATAAGATCTTGCCTCTATTTACACACACACACACACACACACACACACACACACACACACAATGCTTGCATTTATCACTTTCTCAGAGAACCTGAAGAAACATAATAAGTGATCCATAATAATCCTGATCATGAGTGACACAAAATAAAAGAGGGGTGATGATAACCCTAAAAAATGATCATGAATTTTGGAGAAGCAGCAGAAATATATAGAAAAGGTCTATAGAGAACAATGTCAAGACAGTACCTAAAAGAGAAAATGGAGATACTGAAGTCTATCCCTGAATGAATCATACTGCAGATCTTTAGGAAAAATAGTAAAACAATGGACAGCTAAGATTAAAGTGGCACTAAAAACCAATGTGACAGCTAAAAAAATGCCCCCTATACTACTCTCTGTTGATGTTGATTGGTTTCTCCTTTGAAGAAGGGAGGGTTCTCAATTCTTTCATTTTTTTAAGGAGGTAGTATACAGAAATCATAAATGGACCCATCACTGAGAAAGGCATTTATAGTTTTGGAAGAACAGCAGCAAGAATTTAGAATATACCTTGGAATATTATAATTTTACAGTAATTTTCTGTGACTCAAAGATTTTACCAAGCAACATATACCCATTCCTGACTTGCATTTTCTGTTAATTACTTTCTATTTATCAAACTAAAAATAATAAAGTCACACAAAATGAGCCGGGGGTCAGTGTACCTTGAAATACATCTGTTTTAAATAAATTTAAAAGAAGGATTTTGTCCATGGCATATGCAGCTCCATGTTAACAATGTATACACACACACACACACACACACACACACACATACACACATACACACACACACACACCCTCTCTGTGTCTCTCTATTATTCAAGCATATTATGGAAATGGGGACAAATACTTGCTATGGGGAAATAACTAAACATGTCAAAAAACTGAAATGGTAGACAAGCTATGGAGCATAGAGAACTTTGGTTAATTCTACTTCAGAGTAAAAGATATAACACAACCTGATTCAGCAAATATTGAGCTCTCCTGCTTGCCAAGCACCATACTAATTTCCTTAACACGAAGTATTCAAAAACTTAAGGATAGAATTACTTTCTATTCCTACCCAGTCAACTTACCGCACGTTGTGCTAAACTCATAGCATCCCATATTATAATCCCAGCGGGACCCAGAGCAACAATCTCACCAATTGTATTCACAAGGTCCACCTGGCAAAGATGATACAGAGAGTTAGCAGGGAAGGATGAATGGAAGCTGTTACACAGGACATTACCAACAAACTAAGCATGCTGACACAACAATAACACTTAAAATAATTCTACATTCTTTAAATCTTTTACTATGGTTTTTCTTTACTATTTACTTATTCTGGAAATATCCACAAAACTAAAATAAAACAGTTAAAATATTGCCTATGTGTTATAATTCTCTGTGATTACTAACATGGTTACAATAAGCACTAAAAATGTAGCAATTTTATCTCTTTTGGAGAACATAGAACTAGTCCTGTGTATATGCTTACAGTTATATATGAAACTGAATTACATATCCTTTAAAAACAACATAAATTTCCAGTAAACATTGTGAACCATAGGTTAGAGATGTTATACACCATTTATTTACCTCCTTAAGGTATTCAGAAGTGCTATCAGTAAAAACAAGACGAATATAGACAAAAATTGGGACAGGATCTTTTTCTTTTCGAACTTTGGACACCCTGACAGATTCCACTACCCGGTATCGGACATAGAGTGCAGCTTGTCGATTCGATCCCAAGTCTTTCTTCAAATAGACAGACGGATAAAGGCCCGTGCTCTCTTTCCACATCCAGTTAAGATCATCATTTCTTTGCTTTTCCACAGGAGGGCATTTCCCATCATACTTTGGGTCTTGAAATTTATTGTTATAACAATCAGGAAACAGATAATAACCCCATAAGTGTTTTGGTCTAACCGATTTTCCCAGTTTTAATGTCTCTTCCATGAACTTCCTTCCTGCCGCTTCAAATTCCTCTTTGGCTTTCTTGGTGGCGTCTGTGATGCTAATTCCTGCATTATTTGTCTTGACCAAGTCAATAGACTTATTCCTGTAGATATCCTTGGGTCTCCAGTTTCTCAACCAGGTGGGCCTCCATTCTTCCCAGTCAATGATAGCTAAGCCTAATTTGTCTACTGGAATGTAATGCTCAATATCAGTCTTAGCTTTGGTCAGATGATCTTGCAAATTCCCTAACTGAGGAATTCCTCCATGATGGTCTACTTGTTTTGTATCTATGTGAGGATAGAAGCCAAGTCGATCAACATAAAATAGTGTAACAGGCTGCCCTGTGGCAGTTTTTCGGGGACTTCCAATTAAAGGGAAAAGGCTGAGATCTATTGAGTGACTAAAGTTTCCAATACAAGCTTCAGTTGGGACATTCCAGACCCAAATTAAACTCTCATTTGGCATAAGCGGCCCTGCCCTATAATCCTCAGTCAAGGAACATGGAATCAGAAGGAAGATTATTAACACTGTCTGGAATGCCCTCCTAGACTCAACAAAGCTCCCCCAAAAAACATGTTTAACTGGAAACCCTCCCATTGCAGAGAGTAATTACTGTGTAAACACTTATTTCTTCTTAAACACTTAGGTTTGTCCAATATTTGATGCAAAAGATGCGAAAGACAGTGACAGGAGGTGACCCTGATGTATGATGACTGCTTTATGTTGAAGATTATTCTTCTTGTGTCACATTTCAGGAATATTTTCCAGCAAGTTCAATTATCTAGAACTGAAAAAAAAAGACAAATATAGAATTCACTCTAGCCATGAGAGCCCTACCAAGTCCTCAATGTTTTATGCAGAGAATTTAACTCAGTTTCAAAAGATAGAATGCCTACTATTGTGTTTAAAGCAAGAAGATTTTTTTCTATTATGTTTGATAACAAATTCTGTAACAATCAGCATTTAGTTAATCTCCAAAAATCATTCCCGATGCCAGAAATAACTGGATGTAACTATTTTTCTTACTTAATTCCCAGACATATAGGATGCTATATCTGTTCTAATGTAAGAAAAGCATCTCAGGAGAGGAAGACACCATGAGACAGGGTACAAGCAGAGGGATTTTTTTATTAGAGAAAGGTATCATAAAAGGGGAAAAGAGGAAAGGGGATACAAGCCTCCAGGGACAGGGCAGCAGGTGAGAGGAAAGAGGGGAGAGACAGAAGAGGGGAACTGACAGAGGAGAGAAAAAAGAGAGCAGGACAGGAGGTGGGCATGGCCCTTTTAAAAGGGAACACAGTAAATATGCACATTTGGTGCTCTTAGTGGCTGCAGCTGAGGGCACAGACTGTCAGAACCCCAAGGACAGAGCAGTACAGATGCCTGAATACTAACAATATCTATGAACACTTTAGAAAAATACAAGTTGGATTATATAACTCTGTATGTATTGGTTGTGAAAAATCACTGTCGTGACTTGACAAATTTTGAAAACATATCAAAGAATTTGAAAATAATTTTCATTTTTGTAATTAAGTGTGTGTGTAAATGTGAGGATGGTATTGGGAACTGAACCTAACTAAGACTTTGAAAATGCTAGGCAAATATTGAAATGAGTTATATATCCAGTAATTCACCTGGTTAATTGTTTTTTGACTTATTTATTGGGTCATGGTACTGTTAAGTTTCCCTGGATAGCCTGGAACATATGATCCTTCTGCCTGAGCCTCACAAATGCCTGTGATTATTTGTGTATAACTATCTCTGCTTACAGCTTAATCTTTCTTCCTACTTCATTGGTACTTTTCCTATATTAATTGTATTTTTCAAGACTGTATGAAAAATACAGGAGCAGCCGGGCGGTGGTGGCGCACGCCTTTAATCCCAGCACTCGGGAGGCAGAGGCAGGCGGATCTCTATGAGTTCGAGGCCAGGCTGGACTGACAGCCTCCAAAACAATACAGAGAAACCCTGTCTCGTAAAAAAAATAAAATAAAAAAATAAAATAAAATAAAAAGAAAAATACAGGAGCAGTATGAAGGAAAGACAAAGTCACTTTCTTCCACAGGTAATAATTCAATATGTCTAAGATTGCCTTAGAACACTGCTGAATCAAATTTTACAGTGATAATTCCTTACTATTAAAATTAACAAACTATTCTATATAGACTGCCTCTAGTCTTGTTAAATAAACATGAGACAGGAATTCTGATCTTTAAATACTGTTTCAAAAGCAAGACTTTGTTGTCATTCTGACTGATGACAAACAGAAGTGTAACAGCATTGAAGTGGTCTGAGACAAGAACTAAGGAAGTTCTGCAGTAATGAGTGTACCTTAAGATTGCCAACAAGAGACTGATAATTTGCTGTTGTTTTGCCCTCAACAATTGTCATACGTCTCTTATGTCGATAGACAAATAGGACCGTGAAGAAACTTCTATAGGAGTGTTCCATCAGCCCCTGAACCTGAGAACACTTCTGGATAAATCTAACTAGAAAGTCATTAAGAGTGCAGCTTAAATATTATGAAGGCACAAAGAAGACTAATTACATACATGCTGATCTAGGAAAGTGATTGTCAGCCCTATGCCTAGCACTTCTTTTCAAGTCTGAGAGTTTCAACTATCAGTTAGCTACCTGCCACAAAGTTCAGTTTCATTGCTGTAATGGCCATGTGTAAAAAAAAAACAATAACTGAAGTTGATTGAAGTAAAGTAAGTATAAGCTAGAGGAGAATGGGGTAAAATGGGAAGCACCAGCATGGCAGGACAAATGATAAGAGTGTAATTACATGGGCACTCTTTTAGTTACCCTGGGTCAGGAAAACAAAGTAATCTGTTACTCTTGGCTCTCACACCACATCCAACACAGAAAATTTCTGTGACCTTAAAAAAGTGTGATGGGTCTCTTCACCTACAAACAATGAATTCTACAAAAGACCCCAACTAGGTATCCTCAAATCCAGTCTAACTCTGACCCTGTCTTCACAGAGATAGTGTTCAAGAGCTCACAGCTCAGTACAGAATTCCTCTTCCCCTCATCAGGGGGCAGTCATGAAGTACAGGTGATTTTGATCAACTGATTATACACTAACTTTCAAATGGCCCTCCTTGGATCCCTTTAACGTCCTTAAAGAGAGAACTCTGGGAAACAGGTTTAGTGGATTGTCATCATAGATGCTGCAAAGGACAAGAGTGGAGAGAGACACTGTGAGAGAAGAAGGAAAAAGCTGCATGCCTTGCCCAGGTGAAACTCTATCCAGGAATCTTCCCATGATCTGTGATCTGAGAACTCCCAGATTCTGTGCTTTTATGTTTACAGTGACATCATTGCACAGGCATGATGGAAGCATTGATCACTATGTAAAATGAGCTTAGGCAAGAAAGAAACGAGGTAATGGTGGTGTCAAGGCCTGCCATTGTCCTTCGTCTCTTTGTGGAATCCCTCCCATCATTCTTGGGACAACACCTTTGGAAAAGGAGTCTTATGTTTCTCTATCAAAGAAGGGAAATTCAGAGCATATACGACCCATTAAAAAGGAAAGTCCAAAAAAATAGTTTCTATGACCTGCCTGGATGAAGAAAAATATTCTTGTACTAGAGGAAAAAATATGAAGCAGGAACTAAGGATAGAAATCACAACTATGTATAACGATGTATAGTCACATATTTATTCGTTTATATACTGAGTACAGTGATATAAACCACCTTGGTAGACATATATCAAATTGTATGAAACAGTTTGATATGCAACATGTTTGGAACCTGAATATTTTGAATTTGAATCCTTAAAAAGGCCACTCTCAGGCTAGACAGATGGTCCAGAGGTTAAGAACACTGGCTATTCTTCCAGAGGTCCTGAGTTCAATTCCCAGCAACCACATTGTGGCTCACAGTCATCTGTAATGAGATGCTATACCCTCCCTCCTCTGGCCTGTAGGCAGACATGGAGACAGAACACTGTATACATAAAAAATAAATCTTTTTTTAGAAGGCCACCCTCTAATTAATTTTTCACAGAGAAGTTATTTATTGTCTTTGACTTAATCTCTTCAACAACCAGAAGATATTTCTTACCTGTCTAAGTATTCCTTAACTAATGTATGTAATATCTGTACTGCACTAAGCAACTGAGTTTGCTAGATAGTACCAACAGGCATACAGTCTGACTCAGTCTCAAAGTCCCATGACCTAGACGTATAACTTTGCCTCATTTTAGACATTTTTAACCTTACATCTTTAATTACAAAATATGGATTATAAAGAACATATATATAGGTCCTTTATGATATTATAAGAATGTATATAAAGCCCTTGGGATAATGACTGTGAAAAAATTCATAACACACCACCCTAAAACACATTAGTTGTGTTTCAAGTTAATGAGGATTAATCAAATACATAGGAGAGAAGGGCTTTCTGATCTATCCCAAAGAAAAATTGTCACTGTATAAAGTGGCAATACATCCCATAACTGGACACTGGGTGGCTGTTAAAATTACTCAGTGCTAAGAAACTTACTACATACCCCATATTGTCAACTGGTTTCTACATACGTCCCCACATATTACTTCCTCTAGAAGTTTTCACTGGCCTTGCTTATTCTACATAAATATGTTTTGCTTTGAAAGCTTATTGGTATCTTGGTTGTAGGTTTTTTTAAAGCAGTAGTTCTGAATCCCTTTAGCAAGCCTCCAAAACAATTTACATTATGGCTGATAACACTAGCAAACTTACAGTTACGAAATAGCAACAAAAACAATTTTATGGTTGGGAGTCACCAAAGGAAGGGGAACTGTATTAAAGGGTCACAGCATTAGGAAGGTTGAAAACTACTGCCCTAGGTTTTGTGGTGGTTCGAAAGAAAATGGCCCCAAAAAGGAGTGGCACTATTAGGAGGTGACATACTTGTTGGAGGAAGTATGTCACTATGGAGGGCAGCTTCAAGGTCTCTTAAGCTTTCCTCAGTGTGACAGTAAATCAACTTCCTGTTGCCTCTGAGTCAAGATGTAGGACTATCTTCTCTAGTACCACATCTGCCTGCATGATGCCATATTCCCCATCCTCCTGACAATGGACTGAATCTCTGAAACTGTAAGCAAGCCACCTCAAATAAATGCTTTCTTTATAAGAGTTGTTGTGGTCATGGTGTCTCTTCATAGCAATAGTAAACCCTAATTAAGACAGGTTTCATTATTTTTCCTATGATGCTTCCTATACATGTGAAGAAAATTACTGGATAATGTTGTTGCTTTGCTCTTATTTGCCTGTCATTTCAATCCATCATGATCCCTAAATATAGAACTTCAAGGACAAGATAAGATTTGTTTCTTTTGCTTTGGTTCTAGCAGAATGGGTTACCATTGCCTGAGATACAAGGCTTGCTCCACAGACTAGAGCGGACAGTTTGGAGACATGAGAACCAGCAAAGGGTAAGATGTTTTTATGACATCAACCTCTGAGGGCTTTGTAGAGTATGGACAATTAAAGCAAAGGTGTTCCTAGACCATGAACACTTGCTAAAGAGAAAACTGTCCCTCTGGATCTGATTCATCTGTGCTTTTGGAGTCTGTCATGCTGATAATTGTTTCTGGAAGCCTCTGGATTTTTCATCTTTTCTGGTGTTCCAATCATAAATGGACATGTAATTGCTATGGTGTTTCAAACCATGGTGGCCTAAGGTCTGAATGGCAATTGATTCTGCCCTAGCATTCACATTCTGACCAAATTATTTCAACATCCACTATTTTCAACATAACTATATTTCTAGAGGTAGCCACCATACCTAAGAAAATGCCCCAAGTCTCACACTACCTTGAAGACCCTACACTTGATTTTATAAACCTACCTTCTGCCTTTGGTAATTCCTGCTCTTTGTTTATTGTCTGCAGGTTTGGTCTACAGACTAAATGAAATTCAAATAACCATGCTAACATTATGACAATGAAATGGTTTTAGTAACTGAGATCATTCCTCACTGTGGCATTCTTTATGGGTTGAATTTGTCTAAAGGACTTGTTTTCAACACAGATTAACCACTTGCTTCAAAAGCATCTGTGCTACTCAATAATATCAACAATCAGAACAAGTATAACATAACATCTAAATATAAAGTAAGTTTAAATTAAAAGCTCAATCAACTAGTATTACATTGGTCCTTATAAAACTGTACTTCAATTATTAGGTATAAATAAAAAATTTCCAGGTTAACTTTAAGAGACCTTATAATTAGCAGTGCCTCTAAATCTTGAGTTCCTACATTAAATGGACTTAAAGTCACTTGAATGGATAATTTGGAGCTACCACTTACAACTTATAATAACTAATACAATAGGGGTATATCACAAGTGAGAGAAGTATACCTTCTATTGAGTGACAATTCTTTTCATCACTTTTCACACACACAAAAAAACAAGTGAATATCATTTGGGAAAAAAATCATGTACTGTTACCTTGCTGGAAGAACCTTAGAGGCACCTGTCCTCCATCTGCTTCCCCATCATAATTTTTAAAATTCTTAATTCATGTAAACCATGGCCATCCTAAACTACACCAGAACTCCTAGGACAGAGCAATGGAAAGACTGTCCCTAGGGATGACCTCATAGATGGGATTTCAGAGCTAATTCCAAGGTCCTAGAAGCAAATGACATCACAAAGTAGACAGATTCTCCCAATATCACAGATCAAGATACTTAGTATTTCTTCCCCTTTCCTCCTACTTACTATTCCCCCATTCTTTAGAACAAAAGTTTCCTATTCTCCTCCTTTCCTTGGAAAACTGGCTGATAACTATTTTTCCTCAATACATTCAGCTTTCACACATGTGCACAAAATTGCACAGCCCAAGATCCTGTCATATTAACTAGCCATTCTGATAGTGATTTCAGCATGTAGGTAACATGAGCAATTATGCAAATAGCTCTTATCCATTTTAATGTAAGTATTTAGTAGAATTACTGCTGAGAGGGTTGATTGAAACTGGGTAGCATTTGTGACCAAAGAGTAACTGCCCCTCCCCTTCCTCCTGATGAAATCCTCATGCCTAGTAAAACTCAAGTCTGTTCCTTGATCAAAAGATGACATGGAAGATCATGTTTCCTTTTTATTTAATATGAACTTGACATTTCTTAGCTCATAAAATAGGACAATATTGCAATTAAAACCCCATAGTTTATGTCACAGGCTGTATCTCAAATTCTTGATAAAGTTCTTTTAACATACATTTATTATAGGTTTTTTGCCAAATATGCTGGTACATCAGGTGACTCAACTCATATAACATGAAATAACATAGCTATTCCCTTGGCAAGGCTGCTCAATTCTAAAATATTTACATTAGAAGATCAAAACACTGGAGTTGGTAATAATAACTCATCTTACCTGTTTTCTTCTGTTAATCTATCTTCTGTCAATTCAGTTCCTAGACATGGAACCTAAAAAGAATATAGAGAAATACTTGTTTTTCTTCTATTATACCTGACACATAGAAAGTGCTCAATAAATCTGCTGTTTCTATTGTTAGTAATAGTGTCCCCTGTTCCCACCCTCTTCTATGTAAAAGATAGTACCATGAATGAAACATAAACATCCACCTCTGTATGACAAAGGGCACCATCATTCTGCCAAAGTAGCAGGATACAGAATGGGAAATGATCTTTACCAATTACACAGCTGATAGATGATCAGTGCTTCTCTCAGCCATCATCAGAGAAGCTTCTTCTCGTAGTAGATGGGAAGACCGACACCTAACCTCTTATGTAGAGAGTAAGTGGTAAGACTCAGTCCTAAACGGGACGTGTCCATCAAAAATCTTTCCCTTTAATGGTCAAGGACCTGTGAGCAAGAGGAAATAGAGACAGAGGGGAAGTATTACCTCAAGAAAACTGTCTTCTAGATACAAGACCGATGCACATATAAATTCACAAACACTGGCAGCATGCATAAGGCCCACACATGCTAAAGACAATCAGGGTCCAACTGCTAAGAAGGGAAAATTGGCTTCCACCCCTGAAAAGCTATCTCCAATTGGTACTCAAACAGGAAAACTTAGTTTTCTCCAATGGAATCTCACCATGTATATTAAACACTCTTCAGGGTAGGCCCCATGCCTAGCCGTAGACGACTAACACAAAACAAACTCAATAGTACTTTTGTAGACTTTTTTGTCTCAAGTTGATTTGCTTGGGTATTTTTTTATCTTTTGGTCTTTATATATTTTGGGTTCTATTTTAGTGGGGTTTGTGAGGTTTTTTTATTCTTTCCCTTTGTGTAAAAATGTGTACCTCTCCATTTTTGTTATTAGTTTGAGGGTTTTTTTGTTTGGGGGGTTCTCTTTCTCCTCTGTGTTTTAAAGACAGAAAAAGAAAGAAAGGATATGGATTTGGGTGTGTGAGAAAAACCTGAGAGGAACTGGGGAAGAGAAAAAAGTGTGACCAGAATATATTATGCAAATTTTTTCTATAAAATAAGTAAATAAATAAAAGTAAATAATAGTAAATGAGTAAAAGTAAAGCTTTCTCAGGAATGTTTTTAAAAGTTAACTTTCTTCATACTTGCATCATTAAGAATTTGTTTTCATGGAAGTGAACAACTCCAGGAAACTGATGCCAAATGAGAACAGATCTGATGAAGCTGAGGTTTAGTCATGATTCTCAGAATCAAACTTTGTGATCCTGAGTGGAAACTTGTGTGAGGACGGTCTTTGTGGATCCAGACTCTCTCAGTACATCAGGCTGGCTCAGCCTTGGTATGGATTGCACTCATTTAGCTGCTCAGCAGCTTTGGGAGGGAACATGTTAAGAAAGCACTCCGCTCAAAGCTGGGCTTTATGTTGCCTTCCCTCAGCCCAATTGAAATGGCCTTATGTTCTGTAAAATATAACTTACAGAAATTTTTCTATTTTTTTCCGTTTTTAATTTAAATTAGAAACAAGCTTTTTTTACATGTCAATCACAGTTCCCTCTCCCTCCCCTCCTCCTCTGCTCCACAGACCCCCTATCCCATCCCCTTTCTATTCCCCAGGGAGGGTGAGGCCTTCCATGAGGGTTCTTCAAAGTCTGTCATATAATTTGGAGCAGGGCCTAGACTCTCTACCATTTGTCTAGGCTTAAAGAGCATCTCTTTATGTGGAGTGGGTTCCCAAAGTCCATTTGTGTACTAGAGATAAATACTGATCCACTATCAGAGGCCCCATAGATTAACCAGACCTCCAAACTGACATCCACATTCAGGGGATCTAGAACAGTCCTATGCTGGTTTCCCAGCTATCAGTCTAGGGTTCTTGAGCTCCCTCTTATTCAAGTCAGCTGCTTCTGTGGATTTCTCCAGCCTGGTCTTGACCCTTTGCTCATTACTCCTCTCTGCAACTGGATTCCAGGAGTTCAGCTAAGTGTTTAGCTGTGGGTGTCTGCTTCTGATCCCATCAGCTGCTGGATGAAGGCTCATGTTTGTCTTTTTGTGACTGGTTTACCTCACTCAGGATGGTTTCTTCTAGTTGCATCCATTTGTCTGCAAATTTCAAGATTCCATTTTTTTTCCTCTGAGGAGTACTCCATTGTGTAAATGTACCACATTTTCCCCATCCATTCTTCTGTTGAGGGGCATCTAGGTTGCTTCCAGGTTCTGTTTATTACAAGTAATGCTGCTATGAATATGGTTGAACAGATGTCCTTGCATGAATGTGCATCTTTCGGGTATATGCCTAAGAGTTGAATTGCTGACTCTTGTGGTAGACTGATTCCCATTTTCCTGAGGAACCGCCATACTGATTTCCAAAGTGGCTGTAAATGTTTGCACTCCCACCAGCAGTGGAGGAGTGTTCCCCTTTCTCCACATCCTCTCTAGCATAAACTGTCTTTGATGTTTTTGATTTTGGCCATTCTATCAGGTATTCAGATGGTATCTCAGAGTTGTTTTGAAAAGTTGACCTGAAGACCTCACACCCATTATAGATAGGGTCCATCTTGAAACAGTGCAAAGCATTTGAAGAGAAACCACCTAACTTGAAAATGATGTCTAAGGGATTCTCTACTCTAAAATAACCACCTACGGAAGTATGCTCCCAGCATCAGTATCAGAGATCTGTGCAATTGCTATCATGGATGCTCGGCCACTTACCAAGCTGTCAGTGCAACTTGGTTTTACAAGCATGAAGTGGGCAGGAGTAAAGGGTTTGTGGAGGCTTGAATCAAAGGTTGCCAAAGGCCTCTAACATCAGGTAATGTATACCAGGAATGGAATCATTATAATGTTGACCTGAAATGCCACTATGTGTAGCTATGTAGAAGAAGTCAGTGTTAGAAAGGACATACTGGGATGTCAGAGTTACTAAGACCATGGGATGACCACAGAGGAAATATGCAAGCATTGGATTAAGTCATGCACAGAAAGGCTATATGTAAAGCAATGACCAGAACTAGAGAAATGGGTTGACTCAAGTCCTTTAGAGTCCAGATGATTCCATTATAAGCCCCAAGACAGAGTTATGAGATTTGGTGTTTTCCTACTATGTGTTGTTGTTTTGGTCTTGTTTTGGTCCAGTATTCCCTTGCTAATCACATTTCTCCATTGTAGAATGACAATACTTACTATGTGTTGTATGTTATAAGTATTTAACTTGCTTTCTGAAATAATTGGGCTCATGTTAAGAGATTGCTTGAGCCTCATAAGAGACTTTGAATTTAGACTTTTGAAGAGTATTCAAAACTATTAACTTTGCTACCAATAGAAGGAATCTTCAAAAGTTATGCTGCACATATTTAGCATTGGTAGATGACCAAGTGTTTATGAAGACAAGAGGAAAAAGGTTATGGATTAATAGTGTTAAGTTGAAAAAGGATAGATTTGTAGTGGCTAATATTTGCTGTATGACAGGTTCTAGAAACATCTAGGAGATAAACATCTGGTCATGTGTATGAGGTAGTTTCTATAATGGGTTAATGGTAATGGAAAGACCCACCCTGAAGGTGGGCAGAACCATTCAGTATATGTATAATGTGACCACAACCTCACAGAATTGTAAACCAGAAGATACCCTCTTAATCCTTAAATTGTTTCTTGTCAGGTATTAGACAAAAAAAAAAAAGAGGAAAATGACTAATACAGGCTGAATGTTCTTCTACTTCATAAAAGAAGGGGGAGGCCAGTTAACAAAAATCATAAAAACAATCATTAGCATTGCTCCTCGGCAGGAAAGTCAAACCAATATGCTTTGGCTATTGACATTTTTTTACATGTATGAGATGTAAGCTACCACCAATAATCATCACTGATGTTCTAGCACAAATCGTAAGTATACAGCAGATACTGTAAAAAGGGAAAGGAAAAATTCAATCTCACAATGCCATTCTAAGCAAGCTCTAAAATTCATACTTTCTCTGTCTCTCTGCTTTACTGCATAAAAACCTAATGACCCTGTTTCTTATGGGTGAGAAAGCTAGGCAAGGTTGCATTCCTCCTCAGCAGGAAGAAGGCAAAGCAGTATTCCCATGTGAGACATGTGAGACATGTGAGACAAAAGCAAAAAGAACTCAGCACTTCAACAACAGGTGAGAATCTGGCTGGGTAATGACAAAGGGGGAGTGTCCCTGAAACTCAGGAAGTGTGGAAGCAGCAAGGAAGCAACTTAGAGCAGATTAGAGAAGTTGATTAGGCCTGCAGTTGCTATCTTTAGGATGTTGGAAAAATTTGAAACAAGTATGAGGGCGCAATAAGAGATTCACATTGTCTAGTCCTTTGCTTCAAAGTAAGCACACCAAAGTAAAATGTATTTTTAAAAAAAAAGATATCAAGGCATTTTCAGAGAGTTTAATGAAAAAAAAAAGCAAACGACATCAAAGTCCTTAAAAGACACAAGTTTAATTGTAAACACAGTTACAGTGCAGCCAGTGTCCCAGAAGTTGCATCTAATTGGCGCTTTGTACTTAAAAAATAATTAAGAATGGCAGAAAACCCTTTGTGGTTATTCACATATGAATGGCTGATTATGTTATTTCAAATCTTAGCATACAAAAACTACATTAAATATCCAAGTGTATACCCTTACTATTTTGTCAAATTATGACCTTTCTTATAATGTTATATCATAGATAGGTATGGTCATTCCTTTATTACAATTTCTTTGAACTATTTGTTAACAAGGAAGTCGTTTTACTAAATCTCAAAACATGACAATTGACATCAGATTTTTAAATCATTTAAGGATTTTCAACAAAACATGGATAAAATTAATCATTTAAATTTTCCAAATAAGGAATTAAGTACTAAAAAAATTCAATTATTTGCCTATCAACCCCAAACTTTAAAATTCAGATATCAATGCAAATGCAAAACCAAATAACTCAATTTAAAAATGGGATATAGATCTAAACAGAGAATTCTCAGCAGAGGAATCTCAAATGGTCAAGAACAACTAAAGAAATGTTCAGCATCCTTAGCTCTCAGGGAAATGCAAACCAAAACAACACTAGGATTCCATCTTACACCTCTCAGAATGCCTAAGATCAAAACACAAGTGACAGCTCATGCTGGCAAGGAAGGAAGGGAACACTCACTCCTCTACTGCCGGTTGTAAACTTGTACAACCACTTTGGAAAACAATATGGCAGTTTTTCAGAAAATTGGGAGTCAATCAACTTCAATTGTATCACTCCTAGGCATATATACAAAGACACTCCACCATACCACAATAACATTTGCTCAACTACATTCATAGCAGCTTTATTTTTTTTCAAGATAGGGTTTCTCTGTGTAGTTTTGTTTTTTGTACATACTAATCCCAGTTTCCCCTCTCTCCCCTTCTCCTGCTCCACACCTTCCCCTCACCTACCCCTTTTGCTCCTCAGAGAGGGTAAGTTCTCCCATGGGGAGTCAACAAAGTCTGTTCCATCACCATGTTGAGGCAGGACCAAGACCCTCCTGGCTATGTCTAGGCTGAGCAACATATCTCTCCATAGGAAATGGGCTCCAAAAATCTAGTTCATGCATGAGAAGTAGATCCTGGTCCCGCTGCCCATAATCCCACAAGCTGCACAAGTCACCCCCTAGTCACCCCCTGTCACCTGCATGCAGGGGACATAGTTCAGTCCTATGTTGGTTACCCAGTTGTAAGTCCAGAGTCAGTAAGCACCCACAACTTGGCTCATCTGTTTCTGTGGTTTCCCCATTCTGGTCTAGACTGCTTTACTCATATTATTGTTCCTCCCTCTCTTTGACTGGACTCCAGGAGCTTGGCCCAGAGATTACTTGTAGATCTCTGCATCTGTGTCCATCAGTTACTGGATGAAGGTCCCATGATGACAATTTCAATAGTCATCAATCTGATTATAGGGCAAGACCAGTTCAGGAACTCTCCATTATTGCTTAGAGTTTTATCTGGGGTCATCCTTGTATGGACATTTCCCTAGTGCCAGGTTTTCTCCCTAATCCTGTAATGGTTCCCTCTATCAAGATAATTCTCTCTCTCTCTCTCTCTCTCTCTCTCTCTCTCTCTCTCTCTCTCTCTCTCTCTCTCAACTCAGCATCCCCTTCCCTCATGTTCACCTCCCCACTCCCCTTCCTTCCTCCATTCTCCCCTTCCACACTCCCCCCATGCTCACAATTTACTCAGATCTTCACTATTTCACCTTCCGAGGCAGATCCATGTATGTCTGTCTTAGAGTCCTCTTTGTCACCCAGCTTCTCTGGGGTTGTAGACTGTAGGCTGGGAATCCTATGCATAATATCCACCTACGAGTAAATACATACCATATTTGTCTTACTGGGTCTGGGTACCTCACTCAGGATGGTTTTTCCTAGTTCTGTCCATTTGCTTGCAAATTTCAAGATGTCATTGTTTCTTAAAACTGAGTAGTACTCCATTGTGTAAATTTACCACATTTTCTCTATCCACTCTTCAGTTGACAGGCATCTAGATTGCTTCCAGGTTCTGGCCATTACAAATAATGCTACTATGAACATGGTTGAGCAAATGTCATTGTGCTATGCGTGTACATCCTTTGGGTATATGCACAAAAGGGTTATTGCTGACCTTTGCTGTAAATTCATTCCCAATTTTCTTAGAAACTGCCATACTGATTTCCAAACGACTTTGCAAGTTTGCAATCACAACAGCAATGGAGGTGTGTTCCCCTTTACCCACATCCTCTCCAGCATAAGCTGTCATCAGTGTTTTTGATCTTAGCCATTCTGACAGGAGTAAGATGGTATCTTAGAGTTGTTTTGATTTGTAATTCCCTGATGGCTAAGGATGTTGAGTAATTCCTTAAATGTCTTTGAGCCTTTTGATTTTCTTCTGTTGAGAATTCTCTGTTTAGATCTGTAGCCCAGTTTTAATTGAATTATTTGGTATTTAGTGTCTAGTTTCTTGAGTTTTTTGTATATTTTAGAGTTCGGCACTATGTGAGATGTGGGGTTAGTTAAGATCTTTTCATTCTATAGGGAGCTGTTTTGTCTTAGTTCTTTGCTTTACAGAAGCTTCTCAGTTCCAGCAATTTATTAATTGCTGCTCTCAGTGTCTGTACTACCAGTGTTCTGTTTAGGAAGTGGTCTCCTATGCCTATTCATTCAAGGGTATATGCCCAAGATTGGAATTGTTGGATCTTGAGGTAGACTAACTCCCAGTTTTCTGAGAAACTGCCATTTGACTGTACAAGTTAGCATTCCCAACAGCAGTGGAGGAGTGTTCCCCTTCCTCCACATCCTGTCCAACATAAACTGTCCTTGGTGTTTTTGATTTTGGCCATTCTGATAGGTGTTGACATGGTATCTCAGAGTTGTTTTGATTTGCATTTCCCTGATGGCTAAGGATGTTGAGCAATTTCTTAAGTGTCTTTCAGCCATTTTAGATTCCTCTATTGATAATTCTTCATTTAGTTCCATACCCCACTTTTTAATTGGATTACTTAGTGTTTTGGTAACTAGGTTCTTGAGTTCTTTGTATATTTTGGAAATCAACCCTCCATTGGATGTGGGGTTGGGGAAGATCTTTTCCCATTTTGCAGGCTGCCTTTTTGTCTTGTTGACCAAGTCCTATGCCTTACAGAAGCTTCTCACTTTCCGGTTATTAATTGTCAATCTCAATGTCTGTTCTACTGATGTTGTGTTCAGGAAGTGGACTCCTGTACCAATTGGTTCAAGGGTACCTCCCACTTTCTTTTCTAAGAGGTTCAATGTGGATGGATTTATGTTGAGGTCTTTGATCCATTTGAACTTAAGTTTTGTGCATGGCGATAGACAAGGATCTATCCGCATTCTTCTACATGCCAGCATCCAGTTATGCCGGCACCATTTGTTGAAAATGCTTTCTTTTTTCCATTGTATAATTTTAGCTTCTTTGTCAAAAATCAGGTGATTGTAGGTGTGTGGACTAACATCAGGATTTTCAATTCGATTCCATTGGTCTACCTGTCTGTTTTTGTGCCAATACCAAGCGATTTCTATTACTATAGCTTTATAGTGGAGTTTGAGGTCAGGGATAGTGATGCATCTAGAAGCTTCTTTATTGTACAGGGTTGTTTTGGCTTCCCTGGATTTTTTGTTTCTCCACATAAAATTGAGGATTGCTCTTTCAAGGTCTGTGAAGAATTGTGCTGGAATTTTGATGGGGACTGAATTAAATCTGTAGATTGCTTTTGGAAAATTTTTCATTTTTACTCTATTGATCCAACCTATCCAAGAGCACAGTACATCTTTCTGTTTTCTGGTATCTTCTTTAATTTCATTATTTGTTTTTGGTTTGGCTTGGTTTGGTTTGGATTTTTGGTTTTTTGTTTTCCAGACAAGGCTTCTTTGTGTCTTTGGAAGCTGTCCTAGAACTCTCTTTGAAGCCCAGGCTGGCCTTGAACTCAGAGATCCGCCTGCCTCTGCCTCCCTGGTGCTGGGATTAAAGGTGTGTGCCACCACCTCCCAGCAACTTCCTTCCTTAAAGGTAATTGCAGCCCCATATAAAGTTTCACGCCAGGCATTGGTGGCAAACTTGGGAGGCAGAGGCAGGTGGATCTCTGTGAGTTCGAGGCCAGCCTGGTCTACAGAGTGAGTTCCAGGACAGTCTCCAAAACAATACAGAGAAACCCTGTCTTGAAAAAAAAGAGTTTTGCAATGACCCTTCTGCCTCTATTATATGAAACACTTTGAGGAGAATTGGTATTAGCTGTTCTTTGAATTTCTGGTAGAATTCTGCACTGAAACCATCTGGCCCTGGGCTTTTTTTTTTCTTTCTTTCTTTTTTGGTTGGAAGACTTTGATGCCAGCTTCTATTTCATTAAGGGCTATAGGTCTATTTAAATTGCTTATCTGTTCTTTGGTAAATTGTCCATTTCCTTTAAATTTTCCAACTTTGTGGAGTAAGGGTTTTTGAAATATGACCTGATGATTATTTGGATTTCCTCAGCATTTGTTGCTATATCCCAATTTTCATTTCTGATTTTGTTAATTTGGATATTCTCTCTGCCTTTTGGTTAGTTTGAATAACAGTTTCTTGGTTTTCTTGAAGAACCAACTCTTTGTCTCATTGATTCTTTGTATTGTTTTCTTTGTTTCTCTTTTATTGATTTCAGCCCTCAATTTGATTATTTCTAGCTGTGTACTCCTCCTGGGTGAGTTTGTTTCTTTTTCTTATAGTGCTTTCAGGTGTACTGTTATTTGATAGTATTGAAATTCTCCAGCTTCTTAATGTAGGCACTTAGTGCTATGAACTTTCCTCTTCGCACTGTTTTCATTGTGTCCCTTAAGTTTGAATATGCTGTGCTGTCATTTTCATTGAATTTTATGAATTCTTTAATATCATTCTTTATTTCTTCCTTGACCCAGTGGTGATTCAGTTGAGCATTGTGCAATTTCCATGAGTTTGTGGGCTTTCTGCAATTAGTTTTGTTGTTGAATTCTTATTTTAAACCATGGTGATCCAATAAGATACAGGAGGTTATTCCATTTTTTGTACCTGTTGAGGATTGATTTGTTATTGAGTATGTGGTCAACTTTATAGAAAGTTCCATGGAATCCTGAGAAGAAGGTATATTCTTTTGTGTTTGGGTGGAATGTTCTGTAAATATCTGCTAAGCCCATTTGAGTCATAACATCTGTTAGTTCCTATATTTCTCTGTTAAGTTTCTGTCTGATAGACCTATCTAGTGGTGAGACTGGAATGTTGAAGTCTCCCACTACTAGTGTGTGGGGCTTGAAGTGTGATTTAAGATTTAGTAATGTTTCTTTTACAAATGTGGGTGCCCTTGTACTTGGGGCATTGATGTTCAGAATTGAGACTTCATCTTGATGGATTTTTCCTGTGATGAATATGAGATATCCTTCTTCATCTCTTTAGATTATTTTAGTTTGAAGTCTATTTTGTTAGGTATTAGGATAGCTACACCAGATTGTTTCCTAGGTTCTTTTGATTAGAAAGTCTTTTCCCAATCCTTTAAGATAATGTCTATCTTTGAAGTTGAGGTGTGTTTTTTGTATTCAGCAGAAGGATGGATTCTGTTCCTTCATATCCATTCTGTTTCCATGTGTCTTTTTACAGGCAAATGAGTCCATTGACATTAAGGGATATTAATTACTAGTGATTTCTAGTTCCTGTCTCTTTTGTTTTGGGTGGTGGTGGTGACCCTGTGTGTGAGTTTCCTTTCTCTGAGATTTGCTGGTATGGGGTTATCTATGACTGTGTTTTTGAGGTTGGAGTTTTCTTTCTAGTACTTCTGTAGGACTGGTTTTGTGGATAGATGTTATTTAAATCTGGCTTTGTCACAGAATATCTTGTTTTCTCTGTCTATAGTGATTCAACGTTTTACTGGGTAAAGTAGTCTGGGCTGGCATCAGTGATCTCTTAGAGTCTGCATAACAACTGACCAAGACCTTCTGACTTTCATTGTTTCTATCAAGAAGTTGGATATAATTCTGATAGGCCTATCCTTATATGTTACTTTGAATTTTTCCTTTGCATTTCTTAATATTCATTCTTGATTCTGTATGTTTAGTGTTTTGGTTATTATGTGGTATGAAAACTTTTTCTTACTTTGATCCTGTCTGATGTTTTATAAACTTCTTGTGCTTTCATAGGCCTGCCCTTCTTTAGATTGGGAAAGTTGTCTTCTATGATTTTATGGAATATGTTTTCTGTGCCTTTGTGCTGAACTTCTTCTATCCCTATTATTCTTAAGTTCAGTCTTTTCATGGTGCCACAGATTTTCTGGATATTTTGTGTTAAGAATGTATTGGATTTAACATTTTCTTTAACCAATGAATCTATTTCCTCTATGATATATTCAACACCTGACATCCTCTTTTCCATCTCTTGTATCCCATTGTTTATGCTTGCATCTGTAGTTCTTGATCATTTACCCAGATTTTTCCTTTCCAGAATTCCCTCTCTTTGTGTTTTCTTTATTGCTTCTATTTCAGTTTATAAGTCTTGAATTGTTTCCTCCACAGGTTGATTGCTTTTTCTTGGTTTTCTTTAAACAATTTGTTGATTTCTTCCAATCTTTGTTTGTCTTTTCCTCCACTTATTTAAGGGAATTTTTCATTTCCTCTTTAAAAGGCCCCAATCATCTTCATGAAGTCATTGTTAAGGTCATTTTCTTCTTCATCATCTGTGTTGGGATGGTCGGGTCTTCTTGTTGTAGAACCACAAGTTTCTGGTGATATATTGCTTTTTGTGTTGCTGAGTGTATTCTTACAACTGTGTCTACCCATCTCTTCCTTTCATCAGTACAGGTGGAACCTGCGCCTCAGCCTATATCCTCTTCCTCCAATTGGTGCAGTTGGGGGGGGGCGAGGACTGTGACTGTGGCTCCATTGATCACTCCTCCAGGAGCAAGGGGGCCCAAGGCTTAGGTGATCAATCCTCCAGGTGCAGTCAGGGCCACAGCTCTGGTGACTGTTCCTCTATGTGCAGGTCATGGCTGAGGCTCTGGGGGTTGCTGATATGACTGGGTATCTCCCACCGAGAACAGCACTGGACACTGTGTGGGATTCAGGGACTCTTTCCCAGATGCCCTTCTTAAGATAGCTTCAGTTGCTATTCTTCTCCTGAGATGAAGCTTTAGGTTGCTTCCTGCTTCTTCAATTAATTTTACCACTCACAAAAAAGAAAAGAAAAAACCAAAGCAAAACCAAGAAAACAGCTCTAGTATCATCAAAGAATATTGGCCTAGACTTGATAACAGATTTTGACTATTTTACTTTGTGTCTTCCATGCAAATAAACTGTCTCTTTATTGATAAATATGTGTCTATACGCAAAACACAAATGCACTGGATCTAGCAAGGTCTGAAAATTATGTTTCCTATCAATGCACTCATGGGTCTCATTTCTTCAGCTGATAGCATTGGTTACATAATAGCAAAGACTTGGGATTGAGAATGTCTTATTTGTCACTTTAGTATCTATGAATTTAGAAAGCAAAGTTAATCATTGGAATTTTTCAGCAGTTCTTATTTATTCAAGTCAAAGGAGTCATTAAATCTTTAATTTTAAAAAAAGAAGCAGTTAGATCTGGAGCCACTATTGTCAATGGTTCAGGTCCTCTCAGCCACTGATACTGTCCCAGAAGTTTGTGCTCAACCACTGATGCTCTGCCAGCAGGCTGCACGTAGCTTCTGATGCTCTCCAGCAGACTTATTCTCAATAGTCAAAAGCTGGAAACAATCTAGATGTCCTCAACTGAAGAATGGATAAAGAAAATGTGATATATTTACACAATGGAGTATTACTCAGCTGTTAAAATAATAACATCATGAAATTTGCTGGCAAACGGCTGGAATGTACTAGGAAAGATCATCCTAAGTGAGCTAACCTAGACCCAGAAAGACAACCATGGTGTGTACTCACTAATAAGTGTATATTAGCCATAAAGGATAACCATGCTACAATCCACAGGCTCAAAGAAGCTAAATAACACAGAGGACTCAGGGGAGGACACGTTACTCTCACTTTGAAGGGGAAATGGAATAGATATCACAGGTGGGTTGAGGAGGGGTCTGAATGGGGGAATAGGGATGGGAACAGGTGGAATCAGGTGCTGGGAAGATAGAGGGAGAGAGTGTTGGGAGAGACAACTAGAATCAGGGAGCAGGGCATTTCTGAGACACGCTAGAAACCTAGTACAATGGAAACTCACAGTAATCTATAAGCGTGACTGTAGCTAAGACTCCTATCAAAGAGGGATACTGAGCTTGAATCAGCCATCTCCTGTAACCCAGGAAAGACTTCCAGTGAAGAGATTGGAACACTGACCCAGTCATGTAACCTTTGATCTATAATTTGTCCTGTTTACAAAATGTGCTGTGGTAAAGGTGGCACAAAAATTGTGGGAGTCACTAACCAATGACTGGTCCAACTTGAGACTCATACCATAACAGGGAGTTCACCCCTGAGAGCCAGGACCCAGAAGCAGGATAGCCCAGAGACCTGGGATAGAATAAAACAGAACTTTAAAAAAATAAAGTCAGTGAAATGATTCCTAATAGTATTCTGTTACACTCAGACTGGTACCTAACACAACTGTCATCAGAGAAACCTCACCCAGAAACTGATGGAAACAAATGCAGCAAAACATTTGGTTGGGCAGAACCTGGGGAACCCTGTAGAAGAAGGGAAGAAATGATTATAGGAGCTAGTGGGTTCAGGCACACCACAAAAAGTCACAGAACCACCAAGTGGTGGTGGCCTTCACCTTTAATCCCAACACTCAGGAGGAAGAGGCAGGTGGATCTCTGTGAGTTCAAGGCCAGCCTGGTCTACAACAGCTAGTTCCAGAATAGTTAAGTCTACACAGAGAAACCCTGTCTTGAAAAACAAAAACAAACAAAAAAAGACCCACAGAACCAACTCACCTGGGCTCATAGGGGCCCACAGAAACTGAAGCAACAATAAGAGAGCCTACATGGGACTGCCCTAGGTCCTCTGCACATAAGTGGCAGTTGTGTAACTAGGTGTTCTTGTGGGACTTCTAACAGTGAGAGCAGGAGCTATTTCTGACTCTGTTGTCTGCTTTGTGAATCTCTAGGTTACCTCTTCCAGCCTTAACAAAAGAGGATGTGCCTAGTCCTACTGCAACTTGATTTACCATGGCTGGCTGATATCCATGGGTGGCCTGCCCTTTTCTGAAGAGGAACAGGGGAAGAGGAATGGATTTGGGGGAGATATGCAGGAATGCTGGGAGGAGAGGAGGGAAGGGAAACTTTGCTTGGGAAGTAAACAAAGTAATGCAACAAAAGACATTTTATACTGACTAGTTTCTCTCACACAGTGTATGGTTGTGGAAAACATTTTGTTAGGGTGATTAACCATCATATTTTGCTCGTAGAGTCAGCATTAAATGGGGGTTAAGGAAACTAACAATGGTAGTCTAGATGAGAAATGTGCATCTAGTCAGACTCCTGTATAATGTTTTCCCTTTAAAACATGTGATTGTTTTGAATTTCGGTAACCTCAACAAAGTTACTGACTCAGTTCTTAATTTTCCTTTCTCCATATTGTGATCATGAACCTCTGTCGCACCTGCTGTGCGGCCTGCATCCGAGAATGTAGCCAGGTGGTCGGGATAGATGACACAGAGACCGGTCGGTTGCTTTAAGAAAACTTTATCTTCCCAAGTCAGCTTAGGAGGAGACCCCAGTCCGCTTAGCAGAGCTCTCAGAAGTCCCTGGCGAAATCTCTGGAGAAGTCTCTCCAAGAAAAAAGAGCTTCCCTTTTTAAGGACTTTTGCCATCCATTTACATACCATTCTTTCCACTTCTCACCCTCCTGGCTGGTGGTTTAATCTCCGGCCCCAGAATCTGGGGAGACACCACAGGAAAACAGGAAGAGGCATCTAGCCATAGGAGGTGTGAAAGGCATGGTATTTCAGTGAGCAAGCCCTTATCTCAGCCCTATGAAGAGCTTTAAAGCACTGAATTGTTTTCAGTAAACATTACACAGATGCCTGCTCCCAGGCCGAAGGGGAAGTGGGTTTCTGCTCAAGGTCTGGTGTCCCCACAAACCTCCAAGAGTCTAGAGGTCTCAGTACAAGTAAAGTATATTTTATGCTTCAACTCATCAACTTGTGATGGGTAAAGAGAAGAGCTGAATTCATACTTGCTAATGTTTTATCTCAATGGGACTGAAGAACCAGAATGAGCCTTTAAATTCAGATGAACACATGACCGAACTTCTGGATAACTTTCATTCATTTTGGAAGGATTTTCATTTGTGTTCTGATCACTGTGGCTCATAGTGATTCATTGAATATTGCACTTCCTGTATAACTTTCTTAGATAAATTCAATGAAAACTTAGAATGGCCAAGACATCTGTATGATGCAAAACTCATAAGGGTACAGGACAAAAGCCATTAGCTTAAGACTGACCTCATTAAATAATCATGAACTTTTGAAAGTTTCTCTTACACTGTCTCCCCAATTTTGACAAATATTAATATTGTATATTCTAATGGCTCATAAAGTAGGCACAATGGTTATTCACAGTCTACAGATGACTCCCTACTTCTTTTTACCTTAGAGCAAGCAAATCCATCTCATCCTTTAGCTCCAAACATCATGACTCTTCCGGTAATGAATCCCTAAAAGACTTAGGTCAGTGATTCAGGTGAGGAAGCTAAACCAGTAAGAGTCAAGCCAGGTAGGTTCTCACATGATCTTCTCTATCTTAAAGGTGGACTTGAACCAGGCATGGTGGTACAAACCTATAATCCCAGTACATGGGAAGTTGTCGAAGGTGGGTGGCTACAAGGTAAAGGCTAGTCCTGTTTAGATAGTGATTTCCAAGACAGATAGGGCCACAGGATGTGACTCTCTAAAAATTCCAAACAAATCCCATCTTGAATGTTATATGAGCTGTTTCCGGTTAGCTTCAGGTTTTAGAACAAAGTTTAAAACTCTGAGGGAGAGGAATCCAGAAAGCACCAAGGGACAAAATGTGAAGGGATGGAGATGGAGAGACTAGAACCAGGGAACTGAACCAAAATATTTGACTAAAACCAGGCCGTGCCTAAGAAAACTCCATGTCTGATATCCTCAGTGTCTGTAATCCATTGCAACTCTGATGGCCACTGAGACTCATCAGAATACATTTACAGAGGGAGTAGAGACCGCTCTCCCTCTCAAGTTTCCCCTTTCCGTATTCCTACTACATTAAGGAATGATGGGGGGGAAATGACTCCTTTTAGCTGCTAGTACCTTGAATGCTTTATGTTCTCACATAGAAATGACACTGTGGATTTTCCATAAATCCTTGACACCCAAACCCTATGTTCTGGTCTCCCTAGGTTCTTGCTGATCCATGGCTTCTCAACTTCTGTCTGCTTCCTTCTGAGGCCTGGATTTTCAAGATCACAAAATTCTCTTTTTTGATTCGTAAGTTTCCAACTAGCCAAAGAATTCAGATCAGGGACTCTGAAAAGGGGTGAGCAATTAAGACAATAACATAAACCCCTGGGAAGGATAGCTCCCACTGTGCATTCCCCTTCCTGAGCACTGAGGCTTAGACAGACCTTCCTTCCTCCTGATAAACATCATCCAGACCACTGTCCAATGCAAATCTTTCTATTGTAGAACAATGTACCATCATAGAAGTGTGCCTAGTGGGAAGACCACTAAACTTTATGAATATTGAAGGGCCCAGGTACACCAAAATTTAAAAGCAAGGAGACCTGAAAAATAATCATCAGTTCATAGACGAATACAATTTCTCAGAGATGAAGTCTTGATATAAGAAAATTTGCATCTGAGACATCAGAATGTGAACTGTGTTTGGGTAAATAAAAAATAAAATTGTCAATTAAGTTACATGGTACTCCAGTCTGCAGACCTATTTCAAGAGTGTCCTGAAAAAGAGAGTTATTTAGGGTGTAGGTTTTGTCATAGCAAAGCCTGATTGTCTAGTTTTTATTATTGTCCTTCTTTAAGCTTTGGTTCACTCTATTGGTGTCAAATGAATCACAGTCATCATAAGGTTCCCATATATGATTAGCTGAATTAGATAACACAGTAGTGTCATATAAACAAGATGGCAGTGATCCCTTCTGTAGTGGAAAAAGAGAGGCTGACCTTGGCAACAACCTACATAGATTGAACAATATATTCAGTACTGGGCAGGGACCGTGAAGTTGACCAGCCAGCCATGGGACCTAAGTCTATCACAAACCCTTGGTCATTTAGCTTAAGTATTCAAAGTACATGAGAAACCTTGAATATCATGCATGTATTTCCATCATGGTTTTGAGGAAGACCGAAAAGCCAAAAGACAAATATCTTCTAGACTGTTTCATAAAATGTATATTCAACACTTAAGCTGGTGTGTTAAAATTGCAATTTCATTTATTATTTTGGGTGGATCAGGTGATTAGTTTCCAGGAGACTGGGCACAGCACAGGCAAAACAGTGAGCATTATGAGCAGGTATTCTCTTACTGTCGACTTATGCAGCAGATAGGTCAGAAGTGGGTTGAGAAGCACCAGAATGACAGCAGACAGAGGCCATGAATGTAGGCCACTTAGGTTGTCACAGAAGATGCCTGGGACAGAGTCACTTCTCTACAGCCTAAAGAGGTCTCTTAAGTCCTCTGTAGGTTCATAATCCCTAGAAGACAGGATCTCCTGGAAAGTGAATCCTCTTCTTCTGGCTCCCAAGGAGAGGAGTAGGCTTGAGTTGCAAATGATGAATCCAGTTGGAGATTTCAGACACGTTAATGGCTGTGAGGGTGGAAAGCAAGACAGTGAAGGAACTTGCCTTATGGAGATAAATTGTGATCTAGTGGACCTGAGTCAGGAATATGGCCATGAGTTTGAGGCCAACTTGGGCTACAAAATGAATTCCAGTCCAGATTTGACTATACTGTGAAACCCTGTCTCAAAGGAAGGAAGGAAGGAAGGAAGGAAGGAAGGAAGGAAGAAAGAAAGAAAGGAAGGAAGAGAGGGAGGGAGGGAAGAAGGAAGGAAGGAAGGAAGAAAGAAAGAAAGAAAGAAAGGAAGGAAGGAAGGAAGGAAGGAAGGAAGGAAGGAAGGAAGGGTGAATTCTAAAAAAGAAATAAAAAGGAAAGGAAAAGATATGGCTGCTCCTAGGTATGGTGAAAGAGAAAGTTTACTGTAGATAAAAAGAAGAGCATAGGTAGAGGCAGAGACAAGGACATCTGAGAGAGTCCAGAGTGGACATGACCAGGTTGAGCTGGGCCATGTTGTGAGAAGTGAGAAAGGGGAGCCAGGTGTAAAGACCAGGAGGCCAAAGACACAAATGGAGTCGTTATAAAATTGTCTGCATTATACAGGGATGGGATTCTGGGGGAAGGGCAGCCCAGGCCCTGAGCTGAATTTTTCAGAGGATAGGGAGTGGGGTATTGGAGCCATATCCTGTAGCAGGTAGTAACTGGGGATTCTGAGAGAACCTGGCAGCCAGGCCAGGGTCTGCTGCCATAGGCCTGTTAAATAGGCACCTCGGCCATTTGTCCTGAGTATGAAACTTAACAAAAAAGAGAAAAAGTACGTATGCTTAAGTGGTATACTTCTGGCCTGTGGGAAATTATGGTATCTTTTGGCAATTCTTGGCATTTTGGGAGGGAATAATTCCTACCAATACAGTTAAAAGTTGTAAAAACAAAAGGACTCTAAAAAACCGTGGACAGAGCTCCTGCTATGGTGGCATATACCCATATTCTGAATAGTTAGGAGGTGGAGGCAGAAGAATCAAAAGTTCACAACTATTCTCTGTTACATAGTGAGTTCAAGACCAGACTGGAATACAAGATACCCTTTCTCAAAAAACCAAACAAGCAAACAAACAAACAAACAAACAAAATAGAACTCCTCACCTCCAGAAAAGAAAGGAAAGGAAAAGAAAAGAAAAGAAAAGAAAGGAAAAGAAAAAAACCAACAAACAAAACAAAACTCATATTTCTTTCAGACATCACTTGAGGTCCAAGCTCCAGTCCTCATACCAGTTAGGCAAGTGAATTACCCAGTAAAGCCACCTCCCAAATCTTGCTAACTTTTCTTAAGGACAAAGGAGTGTTAAGAGCTCCAGAATATGTAGGTTAAACAAAAGTAAGGCTTTTATCTTGTTCTACATGAGTACTTTTTCTTGTTTTCTTATTTGATTTCTTGGTGTAGGAAGCAGTTAAGCACTATTTTCACTCAAAATGTCCTTAGAAACTGAAACCACAAAATAAGCTAACATTCTGATTTTTAAATGTGGGAAGCAAAAAATCCAGGTCTGTGGGTCCTTTTGCTCCATTCTTTTTAATTATATATGAATCTGGGTTGGCTTTTTAGAGTAATATAATTAATATATTATTAGATATAAAAGTGTCAGCTATCATATATACGTTTACTTTGGAAAAATGAGCAAGTTGTTACTGATATCAGGCCAGTAGATAGAGTTTTATATTTTTAAAAACCGCATCATGTTGACCAAATTGTCTATTATATAAATGGAAAAAGTAAGTACTCAGTGACGGACATAATACAGGTAGCCAGTTTCCCTGGTCTTTATACACAGTGCTATACTTAGTGCCAAGTTTACAGATCATTTTGAGGGTTAATTAATGATGTAGTCAGTAATAACTTAAATTGACTTTCCCAGAAAAAAAAAGAAATGTCAATTTGAAAAAAAAAAAAAAGATAGCTTTTTAATGGAAGTTCCCAGCAGAGTTATCCCCATGATGACAAATTTAGGGTCATCTTCACTGAACTGTCTGTCATACATACTATGTAAACACACATATACATACTTTCACATAACCTGAACACAGAAATGAACTAGTTCTATTAGTGTGTGTGAATGAAACCTTGGGCACAACATTGGGTTCTAAACTATCTAGACATAAGCAGCCCATCACACAGATAATTGACATGAAAGCTGCCTTTGTTCTCTTTCATACTTTTCGTCTCCAAGGGAAGAAGAAAACTAGAACCTTTTCTACTGTCATACAAGTTAAAATAGATGCTGGGTGGTGGTGGCGCAAGCCTTTAATCCCACCACTCGGGAGGCAGAGGCAGGCAGATCTCTGTGAGTTCCAGGCTGGGCTGAACTGACAGCCTCCAAAACAATACAGAGAAACCCTGTCTCATAAAACCAAAAACAAACAAACAACCAAAAAACAAGTTAAAATAGTCCTGAGACCTGTAGGCCACATAAACAGAAACAAAGAAACTCTCAGCTTTCATTTTCTCTTCCAGAGAAAGTAAGTTCCCAGGGACCAGAAAGCCTTTGCAAAACCTCCAGTGTCTCCCTTTAGTCTAAAGAGCCTAATGAAAACCAAGTCATAATGGTCAGAAGAATGGCCTCACTTCATTCCCTTACCTTAACTCGCCCAATAAAATACAACACAAGACAGAGAGCAAACAAAGAACCATAGTTTCAAAAGAGAGAAAAAGAAAACAGAGAAGTCAGTAGATTTTTAGCAATCTAAAAATCTTTCCCAGAATTCCAACTCCGGTCTCATTGCATTCTGAGTTTAGAAGTAACGTGATTAGGACATCAGGGTCAAATAGAAACAGCAGTGAGAGTATAACTTTGTGACTTTCATCCACTCCCTTCTTCTCTCCCAATCTCTACCCTCTATGCATGATGAGCCCAGACAGTTTGCTACCACACCTGCTTTCCACCATGATGTTCTGCCTCATCACAGAAGACACCAGGAACAACAGAGTGAAGCAATTATGGACACAAATCTCTGAAACAGTGATGCAAAATAAATCCTTACTTACACTGTTTTTCAGATACTTTGTGGAAGCTATGGAAAATGATTCAAGCATAAAAGAATACATGTTGTGACCAAGTGTTGAGTAGCAGTTTCCTCTGAGACTGGCACATGCTAGCCTGCAGCAAAGTTCCTTAAGACAGAAATTAAACAACTCAAAATAGCCTCAGAAAGTTCCTAGAACTGACCAGATTCAATAGGTTACTCCCTTCTCAGAATAAACAGTAAAGACTGCTAGGAATCACTCTTAGCGGAGTTAAGCTGAAAAAAAAGACTGTCAGACAAGCCAAACTGCGGATGGATGAATGGATGGATAGATGGATGGATGGATGCAGAGACTAGACAAGCAATCATGATAAAAAGCAAAAAACAATTACTGGTTGCTTGGAAGAGGCTTAGGCAGAAGGAATCTAGACTTTAGGAGAGAGAAAAGGGAGGAAAGACAAAGAGGGGGAAAGAAAGGAAGATGCCCAGGGCCAGTCAGCCAGGCAGCTGCCATCCAGTTAGACATGGATTAGGACACACAGAATGAAAGAAAGGTAAAAAGCCCTGAGGCAAAATGTAGAAACAGGTTAATTTAGGCTATAAGAACTAGTAGGACAAGCATAAGATAAGGCCAAGAATTCATAACTAATATTAGGTCTCCATGTTAGGGTTTGGGAGCTGGTTGGTGGACCAAAAGAAAGCCTGCTATACATTCTCTAACCTGTTAAGCTCCTTGTGGGCTGTGCAGTGTGTTCATGTTTCCTCGCTTTTGTGAACTGTCATCCATACTAAGGTGGGCTTTGATGATACAGCTGTGTTTGAGTCATTCATTTCTGCTCCTGTAGGTAACCCCTTACCAATATTACCGTAAGTAGCCCCAATAAAACTTATTGGTTCACCAAACTGGACTTTGATGGTATCTGTTCTGTGGTCTGTCATGTGTTCCCTGTCTAGGATGAGATGTATTTCCTCTCCCTAGGAAAAGTCTGTGACACAGCACTTGAGCTACAGGGAGACATTGTCTCAAAACAGCCAATCAACCACCAACCAATCAATAAACTTACCACCCAACCAACAAACCAGCCTGATGGTGCTCCATAACTCTTGTAAACTTTCTTCATTCTTTTTCACTATTTTATCTTTTTACCAGTCTCCTGCTTCAGCCTCCTTTGTGCTAGGATTACAGATTCATGGTTCAAATTTTCTAATAACAGAAATTTGGGAAAAGAGATGCATGAGACTAAAAACTGATTTATTTAAACAAAATATAATAACTTTACTAATCTGAGAATGGATGTTTACATTCAGGTTTAGAAAATTCAAGAGTCTCCAATAAAAAAATATAACCTACAGAAGGGTTAAACAATAATCAAACTATCAGTAACTAAAAATAATGTGGCTGTTTTCTCCTGTAATTCTATCAGAAATAAAGGCCACTTATATATTTGTATATATTAAATAATTAAACCCAGTGGTATCAGCAGTACAAAGCAAAGACTACGCTAAGACTATAATGATTGTGTAGTTCCATCTCTACAATAAATATTAAAATGCAAAACTGTGGGTTAAGGAGTAAGTAAAATTGTCAGTGTATACATATGACACAATTGAGTAAATTCTCACACACAAAAAAAACACAGAAAGTAGAAAGGTGGTAAGTGGGGAAGAGGTGTATAAAATGAATGTTATCACCAATTTGAAGGTAGTTGTTAGAAATGTAATCCTCATGAAAACTACAAAGGAGTCATTCTTTATTAAAAGCACAAAACAAAACTAGAAATGATTCAAATCTACCAAGAGAGAAAACCACCAAACCACATGGGGAGATAGCAGGAAAGAGTAAAAGAAGCAAAGTAACTGCAAAACAACCAGTAAACAGTGTCAACATGGCAAAACAGTCGGTCCTTACTTGTCAAAAATTACATTGACTATAGGTAGATTAAACTCTTTAATAAAATCATATGGATATGTTAGTTTGATTTCTATTGCCATGATAAAGACTGTGATCAAAAGCAATTTGGGAAGGAAGGGGTTAATTTGCCTATATTTCCATGTTTACAGTCCATCATTGAGGGAATTCAAGTCGGGAATCAAGGCAGAAAACTAAAAGAGGAGGAATACTGCTTATCAGCTTTTTCTCTATGGCTCACTTAGCTTGCTTTCTTATATAATTGGGAACCACCTAACCAGGCATAACACCACCCACAGTAACTTGGGTCACCTCCCACAGTAAGTTGGGTCCTCCCATATCAATCATTAACCAAGGAAATACCCCCACTTACTTGCCAGGGGCAAATCTAATGGAGACAAATCCTCAATTATGTTTCAACTTCCCAGATGTCAGTAGTTTCTGTCAAGTTAACAACAACAACAAAAAAAATCTAACCAGTATATATAGAGAATGACTGAAACTCTCCCTAAAAGTTGTTGGTCATGAAAATACCAAAATACTCCAAAATAATATAAACTATTAACATTTCCCTTGGTTACCCACCAAAACTACATGGTAAGACTCAGTTGCTGAAGACGCTGCACAATTTGGCTGCAGGACAAAGAGAAATCACTCTCAAAGTGGGTTATAAATAGTTCTATTTTTGATACTTTGCAGACATGTCTATACTTGTTTCCACAGAAGCTGCACCATTATTTATTGCAATCCCATGAGTAGAGGCTCCAATTTCTCCACATCTTTGCCAGTGATTGTATTCTGGAAGAACCATAAATTTAATAGTAAATTTTTCTTGATAGTCTCTATTCTTCAGAGAAACATAACTAGTAGGCCACTCATTCATGCATATATACATAGACTCACACATATTTGTAGGGTTAAGGTGGGAGCAGAAGGAAACTCAAACTCACTTATAATGGATTGATTTCATTGCAGAGACTGAAACACCCCACGTTAGTAAGCAAACTAAAGACGCAGGAGAACTGATGGTATGGTTCTGCTATGGGTCCAAATCTGAAGGCAAGAGTGCATCAGTGTTGCAGATGTAAGACAGAGATGGACTCTCCCTTCCTCTATATTTTAGACTTTCACACATGGTCCTTTTCAGACCTTTCATATGTGTAAAGAGGCCCATCTACATTACTCTAAGCAATATACTTTAATCTACTCATTGAAATGTCATACTCATGTGGAAATATTTTCAAAATACAATCACAATGTGCAACCAAATATCTGGGCACTGTCTTGATCAGGATGTTACAACAAGGTAATCATGACACTACACAGCTTAGTGATAAGTCCTGATGACAACCTACAAGCTTTTACATTCTTGCCTCAGGAAACAAAATACCTTAAGTCAGACTCTTAGAAAGTTACACTAGAGGCAAGCAAAAAATGTTCTTGGGGTCTCAAAGAGAATTAAATGTCCAGTTTAACTATTAATTTTGGTGACATTCAAATCTGTTCAAGTTCTTGGTGCCAGCAAAGACAAAGGCAGCTATATCATTATGTAGTTAATTCTCTGGCACATAAACCATATAATGCTAATATCTACCAATATCAAAATAGTTTATTAATTATCAAATATTTATCATACACATTTATAATTTTTATACTATAGCAGAGCTATTCAAGACTTAGAATAATTTTTAATATTCAGGAATTAATGAAACTATACATTACTTTATATATTGTATACATTGTTTCACAGGTGCTTCCCTGGCTCTTTTCATTGATAGAATTATGCTCCAGTGAGATAAGTTTTTAGGCACTAATTTCCCAGCTAGTTAACAAAGCCTGATAAAACTCAATTTGGGAAGGATTATTCTTGGTTGATGTTCCCCACTTTAACTAAACGATGTAAAATATTTTGGTGAACTTCCTTTCTGGACCTTAGCAGCCACTGATTATCAATGCTTCCACCCACTAAACCACAAACATGAAGAGTGACTATAAAATTGGTGACTTCAAAAGAGATTTTTGCTTTAATAGTGTTGTGGAATAGGTTTTTTTGTACACTGTGAATATGTGTCTTTATCAAGGCACCTTCTGATTAGTTTAATAAAAAGCTAAGGGCCGTTAGCAATGCAGAAGGGCAGAAGGTATTGGTGAGAGCCAGACAGAGAGAATTCTGGAGAGAAGAACGGTGGAGTCACCAGCAGATAAGAGGAAACAGACATGCAAGGAAAGAGGTAAAAGCCACAAGTCACAAGTCACATGGTGACAGGAAGATGAATAGAAATGGGTTGATTTAAGTTATAAGGGCTAATTAGAAACAAGCCCAAGCTATTGGCTGAGGTGTCATCATTAATAAAAAATCTCCATGCATTTATTTGGGAGCAGGTTGGAAAAACATAAATATCTGCCTACAAATGGTACCCAATATCCAGCCACATGCATCCGCATAAGAACTGAGAAAACTTTTTAAAATGTTGTCAACACACAAATGAAGCCAAATGTGACTTCCCAATCTCATGTCTCTCAAGCTGGCTGCCGTGTAGAGACACATCTCCTGGCTGCTGCCTGCATGCCATGTGATATGTTTAAAGTTTTGCAGATGTAGACAGAAAAGATTACAGATATGAAGTAAAACAGGTTCAGATGGAAAAAAACCTTTAAACAGGTTACAGTGTGTAGGCTTAAGAAAAAAAAAGAACAGAAAAGGTATATAGTCAGTCACAAAAATAAATAGTTTAAAAATAATAAAGTCTTTAAATAAAGAATAAAGTAATAAAAGAATAAGCCATATAGAGATGGAAAATATGCAAGGAGTTTGGATCATGTATGTTATTTGCTGTTTTAGAATTTTTTTTGATTACTGATGACTATAAGGTGTTGTGTTGGCTTTGAATATTTTGAATGCCAATGAGTAAACAACAGCTTCTTGGAGACATTGGACTATAGATACTGCTAAACTAAACCAACCTATGGATTTAAAAATGCTTTACTTCAAAATGGAAATCAAAAATATGTTGCACTGGGGGAGAAGTTATGCTTTTGTTTCTACTGGAAAGGAATAGCTGTGGATTCATTCCAGATTAAGAGAAATCAGATTGACTGGGGAAGACATTTTAGGATTTTGGCTAGAGACATGAGGAGGAACTCAACAAAGACTACAGAACATGTGACATATAAACACATGTAAGCTGACCCCTTGACACGGAAACACCTCTGAGAGCTAGACCACCTTGCTTCTTAGGTCCATTTAATTGGAAAGTCTTTTCCCATCCCTGTACTCTCAAGTGGCCTAAAAACATCTAAGGAAGTGCTCAACATCCTTAATCATCAGGGAAATGCAAACCAAAATGACTAAGATAACATCTTACACCTGTCAGAATGCCTAAGATCAAAAGTACTGAGGACGGCTTATGTTGGACAAGATGTGGAGTCAGGGAAACACTCCTCCACTGCTAGTGGGAGTGCAAACTTTTACAGTCATTTTGAAAATCAGTATGGAAGTTTCTAAGAAAACTGGGAATCAATCTACCTCAAGACTCAGTGATAACACTCTTGGGCATGTATCCAAAGGATGTTCAATCATACCACAAGGACATTTTCTCAGCAATGTTCATAGCAACATTATTCATAATAGCTAGAATCTGAAAACAACCTAGATGTCCCTCAACTGAAGAACAGATAAGGAAACTGTGGTACATTTACACAATGGAGTACTACTAAATGGTAAAAAACAAAAATGTTTACCTCATGAAATTCTCAGACAAATGGACAGAACTAGAAAAAAAAACATCCTGAGTGAGGCATCCCAGACTCAGAAAGACAAACATGGTATGTATTCACTTGTAAATGGATATTAGATGTAAAGCAAAGGATAACCTGACTACAATCCACAGCTCCAGAGAAGCTGGGTAACAAGGATAACCCTAAGAGGGACACATGGATCACTCTAGGAAGGGAATTGAGATGATATCTAAAAGGCAAACTGGGGGTAGAGGGGGTGGTAAATGGGAGGGGAGAGGGATGAGAACAGGAGAGAACAAGGTGGCCTAGGTGAGGAGGGATGCTGTGGAAGAGCAATAAAGGAGATATCTTAACAGAGAGAGCCACTATGGGCTTAGGGAGAAACTGGCACTAGGGTAACTCCCAAGAATCCACAAGGAGGACCCCAGCTCAGACTCCTAGCAATAGTAGAGAGGATACCTTAATTGGCCTACCCCTGTAATCAGATCGATGAATACCCCAACCATCGTCATAGAGTCTTCATCCAGTAACTGATGGAACCAGATGTAGAGATCCACAACCAAGAACAAGGCTAAGCTCCAGGAATCCAATTGAAGAGAGGGAGGGTGGAACATATGAGCAAGGGGGGTCAAGATCATGATGGAAAAATCTACAGAGACAACTAAACTCATGAACTCTAGACCTACAACTGTGGGGACTACAGGGAACCGAACTAGACCCTCCATAGGTGGAAGACAGTTGTAAATCTTGGGCTATCTGAGGGGCTCCTGGCGACAGGACCACAATACAAACCCGGTACATGAACCAGCTTCTTGGAGTCCATTCCCTGTGTTGGGATGCCATGCTCTGTCTTATCGAATGGGAGAGGGGCCTGGTCCTGCCCCAACCTATTGTTCCAGACTATGTCGACTCTTCATGGGATCCCTTAGCTGTGAGGAGGAGTGGACTGGGGGTAGGCTAGGAGGGAAGTTAGGGGGTGGGAGGGAGAGCTGTAGTTGGAATGTAAAATGAAATCAAAAAAATTTAAAAGGGGAAAAATTTCCTGTTTCTCAATAAAGTTTGTCAGATAATCTAGGCCTGTAGGCCAAAGTTGGATGCCCCAACCTCACAGATGAACCTTGGGAGACTGTCCAGTTAACCAACTGTTTCTGTAATTTCTTTTAGTGTTGGAAGTTACTTACTCTGCACTTCCTGTTTATTAAGATAATATTATATCCTTCTGGGATTTTCGATGGAGTTAAAGACTAGATAGTCATAGTCACATTTTTCCTTACTTATGATAGATGGTAAATTAGATACAGAACTTTGGACTCACCAAGACAGAATAAATAATAGAGTATTTTCTCCAAAATAGCCAAATACAAATGAACTGAACATTGTAAATGTAATTATTACCTGATAATTGTTATTATCATATATAGTTTTGCTGTACTAAAGTTAACTTCTTTCCTTTTTATTTAGACAAAAAGGGAGAAATGTTGTGAGATAATCTTTTTGTACATTGTGAAGATGTACCTTTGCCAATGTACCTTTTTAAATCCTGTTTGGCTTTTTTATTTTTTTATTTTATTACTTTAATTTTAAATATCTAGCTTCACATGTCAATCTCAGTTCCCTCTCCCTCCCTTCCTCCCACCCTATCCCCACTTCCTTCCATATAGGGGATATCCAGAGTCTGTCATTTCGCTCAGGGCAGGATCCAGGCACTCCCCTAAGAGTCCAGGCTGGGAGATCATCCCTCTCTGTGTTATGAACTCACGAAGCTCATTTGTATGCCAGGGATAAATACTGATCTACTGACCAGGGCCCCATAGGTTGCCCAGGCCTCCTTACTGACTCTCATACTCGGGAGTCTGGATCAGTCACAGCTGTCAGTCTGGGGTCCAAGAGCTCCCCCTTGTTGAGATCAGCTGTCTCTGCTGGTTTTGCCAGCCCATTCTTTGCCCATTTGCTCCTCTCTCTGTCACTGGGTTCCATGGGTTCAGTTCAGTGTTTAGCTGCATGTGTTTGCTATCAGACATCCCAGATTCACATTGTCCAACCTTAGATTTGGGAATTGTTGTTTCTCTAAGATGCCCCAAATGTAAAACATTGCTAGTAGATCAATCAGTTGACCTAATCGTTCTTTTTCAAATAAGTTAAAAATAGCAATTTCAGGTACATTATGAAAGAATAGTAATGTAAGTTACATTACCATAAAAGTTGGCAAATGATAATAAGTGAATAAATAAATGTCAATATGTCTTAGTATTTTCTGTTGAGATTGGATGAAAAAGTAGCTCATTCGAGCTTTAAGAGAAAAGCTTCAAGGCTTCAGCACTTATCTGTCTTAAGTAGGTCTTGTCACCATTCTGCATTATATATACTATAAAAATTAATTATCTTATAGTCACAAGGATTCAAGTAGTCAATGAATAGCTACTAAGGGTGCTAAAAGTCACCCAATATATTTCATTTCTCTGTCTGCCACATCGCAGCTCCCCACAATCTTGTTAAGTTCTAATTAGTCAGTGAGCCTTGTAGGAATCTTTGACACAGGTGCAACTTCTTCTGGACATTTCAGTTCACTGATACATAAAGTTCCAGACTAGCCTACCTTAGAACCTAACTCACAATAAAGTGTTAAATCATTTGCTTAGTTTACCTCCAACCCCTCTCCTGGAAGAGAAAAAAAAAGATTTTTAAATAATACACCTGAAAATTGTAAAATGATTATGAAAACCACTCACATCATTAATTGAACACATAGCTCATAAAATATGTATATATTGGTTAGGAACTACCATGGAGGTGCTGGGAACTGAACTCAGGGCCTCAGCAAGGGCAACAAGGGCTCTTAACTTCTAAGACATGTCTTCAGCCCCAAAACTGTCATTTTAGAAATAAACTTAAAAAAAGAAAGAAATCTCTCTATTGAAGCCTGTGGTTGTGTTTTTGCTAGTCCAATAAAAATTTTTAAAAATGTATATATTGTGATTACAACAATATAAAAGTCGCTTTGCAAGAAATATTAGGAAAGACTACAATAGAAGTTACCAGTGTGCAGTACAGTGCTTATTGGTGATTTCTTTGGTTTTTCTTTTAATTTTGTAAATGTTCTATGATGCTACTCACATCATCTTTCATATAAAAGATTAATTTTTAAATAGTTGATTATGTAATCATACCTCTCATTCACAGCTAATGTGAATTTTGTTTATTTGTTTGTATCGGACATTTCAGAATTAAACTTTCACAATGCAATCACCTCTGACAAGCAGGGATCCTGAGTTGAACTGTTTGTTTTGGTTTTTTGAGACTGGGTTTCCCTGTGTAGCCCTAGCTGTTCTGGTACTAGATCTATAAGATCATACTGGCCTCAAACTCACAGAGATCCTCCTGCCTCTGCCCCCATCCCCAGGAGTGGGATTAAAGACATGCACCACCACTACCCAGCTATGGACTGAAATGAGTTAAGAGAGAAGGCATCAACTTTCCTTCTTTATCTATGTCTTTTTTGAGTTACTCTTCCTATTAAATTATCATTATGGTAAGAAAGTCTATCCCCTGAGAGTGTCTCCCAAGACCACACCACTGCACAAGTGATTATAAGTGATCTCTGCCTACAGAAGGAGGTAGCTTGACTATTTTATCTTTACCTTTTCTGTTCTTCTGGTGATCATGAGATTATCCTAGACAGTTATGTGCACTAAGAACCCAGGAGTGCAAAGTAGGTTGCTGTATTTAATCCCAGAATAATTTGCAGAGGTAAAAATTGTATGACCAAACTTCAGATGATAACGGAGAATATAAAGAAGTTGCTAAGATTTATAGCACCACACAGGTAGCAAAAACAATTCAAATCAAGTTTAAAGTGATTCTAAATCCAAAATTCTTATGGGGAGCAAGGGAAGACAGAAATAGCTAATATTTCTTGTAGACTTTCTTTTCAACAGCAAATCCTAAGGCTCATTTGTTAAATCTCTTTCACTAAAAACAATTTCATTTCATTTCCAAAAGTCACCAGCTGTATTTTATCAGCATGACTCCAGGTTTTGAATCTCCCACACTCTCAGCCTGGAGATCTTATTACGGTATGAAGACTGGTAGGGTCTGTGAAGGAATAAGTTGATGGTTGAGAGAGACATTTGTGATGAGTTGGGAGCAGCTCCCTGGATTCTCCTAAGTAGACACACTGGTCTTCTGTGAGTTCAGCAGGGAAGCAAACACAGTGAAACTGGTTGGCACTGCCCTCTGTGAGTTTAGCAGGGAAATGGGTACAGGTGTAGCTGGGGCTGGCACAAAAACCCTGCATTTTATCCTCTCTGATGACCTACTTGACCAGGTCATGACTGAGTGACCCCATCTGTTGAGCCACATGACTACTTAGTAGTCTATCCTTAAATAAATTGCTACCTCGAAAATGTCCGTGAAATCAATAAGCTTAATATTCATTTGCCTCAATATGTGGATACAATTAGAAAAAGAATAAAATTTGATTTAAATACAATTTAAGTATTCAAGTAAGAAAATAATGTGCATTACTTTGCTCTCTTGGATCTGGTTTCTAACCAAAGTGTAGCAAATAAAGTAATAGGTTCCTATTTATGTTGTGACGCATATGTTGACTTACAATACCTCTCAGAGGAGCTCATGAGAGAAAGAATTGTGAGATCCATCTGTTCCCTAACACTCTACTTAAGAGGACACAATTCCCTTTAAACTCAATTATGTCACAACTGAACGCTTTGGTAACCTGCTAGAACTAGCAGACACAGTGTTATTACTGAGCTAGAGAAAAGGGAAATCCCGGAGCAGCCATCGGCTTCTTTCATTTTTCTACAATCAGCCCCTTCATATCCCTGGTAACAGTGGCATAGAAAATTCTCTGCCATCACAGCCAGGTCTGCCTCTGATGCTTTTCCCTTCACTATGAATGCTCCATCCTCAGAGGCCTCTATGTGGTAACTTGCAGGGTTCAAATGGAGGTAATGAGGCGCTTTCCATGTCTTCCGTATGCACCGTCCATTATTCTTGCAAAGGTGCTGGCTGCACACCTCAGCTGCTGTGGAAACATTGATTATGTAGTTCCCAAAATCAGAATTCACGAAGCGGTTCACCTTTATACAGTTCTCCTGAAAAGGCATAAAAAATCGACTGGATCAGAGATTTTAGACCTAGAAGGCAGTTCTTTAGACTGGGCTAACACTGGATGGCTTTGTCCTAGTGGGTAAACTCTTGGACTCTGCTATAACCCAAAGGTCTCAGATCAGAAATGAGAAATGCCCTAGAGGCAGTCAGTGTTGTAATAAGGCAAAGCAACTCAACCAACAAGGTGGCCTGAGTCAACACGGAGGTCCTTGCCTTTCTTCAATTCATGCATCATTTTCTTTTCCTTCTAGGTAATTAGTAGTGTGAGAAAGAAAGGAACAAACACAAAACAGAATCAACACCAGAGCCACTGTGATGGCCTGACTCTCGGGGACCTGTTGTTCTTTATAGTTGTGTTAGAAAACCTGAGCTGTCAACTTCAGGTTTATTGTAGACCCTCCCACCTGCAGCATTCTGGACTTCTTGGTTAAGTATACTTAAACATAACCTGTTGTGGCTTCTACATTCCTAAACACAACTAGACACAGGAATGCTGGTAACAAAAGGTCCTTTGTGTGTGTGTTCTGGCATGTGTTCTACACAGATGTTACCCGATGTGTACTATTTGCTGATGAAACCCTTCCTCATGAGCCACGAGTCAGCAGCTGAACTCTCTGAATATGCTCACAGATGTGTCTGGTGGCTATTCTTCACTGTCAACCTGACTACATCTGGAATTAACTGAAACTCAAATGACTGGGCACACATCTGTGAGGGATTTTTTTCTTATTTAAATCATTTGAATTGGAAGAACCACTTCTAAACTGGATCTTTTTCAGTGGGAAGATCCACCTTTAATCTGGACCACACCTTCTGATTACAGCCTATGTAATAGATGTGGAAGAAGGAAGTTAGCTCTCTCTTTGCCCGCTTACTCTAACTCTCACTAGCAATTCCATTCCTTCACTGGTATTAGAGCCTACTTCTTCAGGATTCTGACATATTTCTGAAGACCAGCTGAGACATCCAACCTCGTAGACTAAACAACTACTGAATTCTTGAAGCTTCTGTTGGTAGACAGCCATTATTTGACTAACTGGAGCACAACCTGTAAGACATTCTAATAAATCTCCTTTTATATATGTATATGTAAATACATATGTATTCATTCTATAAGTTGTTCTTCTAGAGTCTAGAGGACCCTCACTAATACAGTGAACATAGTTACAAATATTTTCATGAACAGTGTCTCAATAGTAACAAATTGAGCCGGTAAAGTTCTAAAACTAAAATTAACATAGACTTCTCTTTTCAATTTAACCCAAAATTTTGAAGCTACAATCTTCACAACCCTGGCTTAAATGTGTTATTGTAATGCTTTTGATAAATAAAACAAAGAACAACTGGACCTAAATAAGAGATTAGTATGGTTTAAGGAAGCCAGAAGATTTCTTGAAGTAAATGCTATTTCAGATGGGAGAAATTGGAAAAGATATTTTAATCTTGTTTTAAAGACTATTGGTTTCCCTAGTGGCTTATCTATAGGAAAAAAATACTTTCAATAAGATTAAAAAGTTAGCATCTTTTTCTACTTCTCCAGACGGGATACAGCATAGGATACAGTGTTTCATGCAGTGGTTCAATGCAAGGGACCCAACCTCAAAAATCTGTGGTGGTTAATAATGGTTTCACTACTAACTAGCCTGACTAGCTATTGGCCTGATTGCTTCTCCTCCTGTCTCCTTGTCTATGAATGAGAAGACTAGTCATTAGCTGACATGACCAGTAAGTGAACGGATCCAAAACAAACACATAGAAAACCTTATTCTCTCAGCACGTGATAAATGTCAAACAAATATTGGGGTTATGAGTACTGTCTTTTTAAAGTTAATGTTTTTAGGCCTGTCTAAGTACTAAGCACTGGTTTTGACTTTTATCCTAAATCTGGCTTGCTATGGGAATACTGAGAACCCTGATTAGAGTGATCTCTACAGGGAAGCAGAACAATATATCCTGGAGGCACTGACTTACCTCAGATGAAGTTAAATTCATGTCTCCCCAAACAACAATACCTGCAGCTCCCAATGCAGCACTTTCTCCTATGGTACTAATTAGATCTTGCTAGATGGAACACAAGGAAGTTAATTAGTCATTGGAAGATAAATCAACTCAACAGGAAGATTTCAGACTCCCTAGATTATCACCCTCTGCTTTCTTAGAATGACATAAATAGACTGACAGAATCACATACTCTGATCATATACTACATTGTGTGTGTGTGTGTGTGTGTGTGTGAGTGAGTGAGTGTGTGTGTAAATTCATGTAGGGAGTGTCCATGGAGGTCAGAAGTGTTAGATCCCAAAGACATAAGTAAGAAAAACTCAGACCACTAACTTTGAAACAACCTGGATACTAGCAAGAAGATAGTTGCACAGTGTGATCAGAAGGAAGTCTTCAAGATCCTTCTTAGGATTTAGGTGGCATTATCAAAGGAGGAATGGGACATAGCATTTCCATCTTGTATATATAACACTGATATACATTCACTCAATATGGGACCTACAGATTTGTGTGATGATAGCCATACCTTCTAAGGTTATATTAGTTTCTTTTAAATATCTTGCTCCTTTAGTGTCATTATGAGAGGGGGTTTATTGGAACAGATTAAAGACATAGCAAGTCTTCAAGTATATCTTGACCAAAAAATGTTTTCGTCATATTAGTTCACTGTCATCTGGCAGAATTGAATCACAGACCGCTACGGTCTTGGGACCAGAAAAGTAAAGACACTAAGGAAATCATTGAGAAGATGCCTTTTGGAGTATACAGGGACCACCTAAGAGATGGAACCTCATAGATGGTATCACATGAACACAGAAGTAAAGGAACAAAACAGTTGTAGCAAAATGAGCTTCTGGCCTCTTCTTTTGCCTATGATTATCAGGTTCAAATCAATGTTTCAGAAGGTAATAAGTACTTTGGTTGCAAAACAAAGAGGAAGAAGAAGAAGAAGAAGAAGAAGAAGAAGAAGAAGAAGAAGAAGAAGAAGAAGAAGAAGAAGAAGAAGAAGAAGAAGAAGAAGAAGAAGAAAACTTCCTCCACCTACTAGCTTTCATAGTGCCAAGATGGCATGCAGGCAACGGGGGAAGAAAAGAATCAGTGGTCTTACCCATCACAGTACTAAGTAACACTGCTACAATACTGACCACCCTGGCAAGTTGTGCCCACTGGTACAGTAATGACACATCTGCTAGAGGGACAATCAACTACTTTGTCCTTGAATGTGTAGCCCACTCAACAAGAGGGAATTCAGGTCTAGTAATGTAAACCTGGTCAAACGCCTGTGACTGGGAAGATCATAGGCCCTAGACTGATACCTAGCACAGCAGTTTTGTCAAGCTGCCTTTAATCACTTGTATTTATTATATCCATAAACATGTGCTATCCTTAACTTTGGTCACAGAAGCTCATCTTTTGCAGTAAGCAGTGATTCAAACAAACATAAAGTGCTGAGAATAAGAGTCTATGAGTGCTCAGTCCTAACTGGGACATTATGCCAACCCTCTACCATTCTAAGATTCAGGTAACATCAAGGTACTGGGGACAGAAAGAATGCAAGGGCTGGTAGGTGAGAAAAAAATGTGCTGAAATACTCCCTCCTCTGCAAGGCATATCATTGCATTCATGGACTTACAGCATCTATGGTTTCCTGCATAAAAATTATTACTAGTTAAAATTCTAGTTTGTTTGGGGGTGGGGAGCTCATGTGGTTCCACTCCTACCTTAGGAGCTATTGGCAGATGGTGGTTACTAGATAGACAAGGAATCATTTTTCTTTGAAAGTGGAGCCACTAGTAAGTTGCTCATGCTCCCGTGGATGGCCTCATACCCATGTACAAACAGGTAGCACTAACAGGTCTAAGTGTGTTATTCTGAAGAAGAGGACTTGAAATGGGAAGGATATGTATGGAGGGGACAACTGTGGAGAGCTGAGGGGCAGAGTGCAAGTCGGATATAATCAAAGTGCATTGTATATATGTCAGGGGCAGGGTAGAAGCGTAGGATAGGATACCTAGAGGATTCTTTCTCCATGCTTGCTCTTTGGTCCCTGGTGTGTACCAGAATTTATGTTAGAAAGTAGTCTACTAATGGGAGACATAATGGAATAGCGGTCATTAAAGAACTTCCTTTGTATGTCCCCAGAGAGACTAATTACTTACAGCAAAGCATTCAGATCTCCGGTCACAGAACATCTTTCATTGTTTTTCATAGAGCATAGCATCACATTGTGTCTACATTGAGTTTACATGTTGATGGTGCAGGCCATCCTCCCGGTGAAATGAGACGTTACTGCCTCTGTATTATTTCAGAAAGCTATGACTGCTGCCTGGGATTCTTGGGTAGTCCATGGTTGTTAGGTGCCAGGCTTTGATACTTGTTTTAAAATGACACCTATACTTCTAACGTGATCCAAATTTTCACACCCCTTTTCTCATTTGATTTTTATCATGCTTCCGTTAGGCCAGTGGAGTAGGTGATAGTGTTCCCCACCCTCTGTTGTTGTATTAAGAACTGAGACACTGGGTTCTGGGGAGGGTAAGAGATTTGCTACCTGTCCTAACTGTATGCACGCATGCATGCATTCCAAACTGCAAACATATTGGCGAAAGAAATGGAAGCCCCTCATAATCGTTCTGCATTTAGAAGAAATGAATATCACATTTTTAAAATTGTGAGTAGATATTTTTATAGTAGATCGAGTGCAGTGGTGTGTGTGTACCAGCACACTAAGCTGCCTTTCCAGATGAACATTGTGCCTTTAAATTTTAGGTTTTAATTTTCAAAAGCAAATTAATCATCACTGAAGAAAGTATTGCTATTAAGCTAAATATGCAAATATATTGGAAGTTAAAACATACTTTCTGATATATACATACATATATTATGTTTTAACTTTCAATGCCACAGTCATAATTATTCTGTTAAAATTTAGATAATTTCCCCAAACTCCCCAGAAATGATCTCTTGCCATTCTTGATTCAGCATTCACAGCTCCTTTTTGTGTGTAGTGTATGTCTCAGCCCCGGGTGAAGACTTTCACCTTCTGGATAGTGATGAAGGCCCAGCATTTTCCATACCTCCCACGGGTACACTGCTTCTTCTTCGAATGAGCATGCTCGGTACAACCCAAGCCCGAGAGTGGCCTGAGAGTTTCCTGAGCATCCATCTGAGGATGTCAAGCACTCAGAAAAGCTTTTGTCTTTCAGCATAGTCTGCTCAACTGGAACTTGCAATTGAGGAGTGAAAGAAAATGCCTAAATGCTGTTGCATCATAAATAGGATGACTGAAACAGGTTTCAAGTCTTCTTGATGCAAAAAAATTTTTTTGCATTAGTACCCAAATCCACTCTTTTCCTGGAAGTTTCTGGTTAAACGACTGGAGCAACAAAGGAAGAGAAAACCAGGCTGGAAGCTGGCCAAGTTTAAAGGTTGCTCTCCTCAGACAGGTGAGATCTCTGTCAACATATGTAACTTGAGAGCAAATAATCAGGTACAAAGATAGTACTCTCAGAGCTTTAACCTGGGTTGCAAAGCTACCCATGGTCAACATTGAATTTATAAGCCCACACCACTCTACCAGCTAATGGAAATTAGCAGTCATCAGAGAGGCAACTATCTCTAAGATGGCTCAGGCTACAGGTTTACATACTTTTAGTCAATTTATTATTGTTTCGCATTTTTAAAGTTGTTTTAAATCAACCATGATTTTAAACCATTACAGGCATGTGTACAGCTTTAGTAAAAGCAAGTACTATGCATTTAAAAGAAAGCACATTCTCCTTTCTTTATATTTGGAATGGTGAAGCCAGAAGCAGGAATGTCTTTCATTCTGCTTTCAGCATGTACCCTCTAATATCTTAACGTGCTAACCACAAACTGTTTCTATAATTTCCCACAGCAGTCAGTCATAAGGAATTCAGTAGCTACTAGCCTCATACATTAGCTCTTTCCCACCTTGCTGTGTCCCTTAAAAAACGACGTTAACAAACAAGATAACGAAATTTAGTTTCCATAAAGAAAGAGTCTAAGCAGACCAGTTACTCTAGGAAGAATAAGAAGCCATCTTTCACCCCGGCGTTGGTGGCGCATGCCTTTAATCCCGGCACTCGGGAGGCAGAGGCAGGCGGATCTCTGTGAGTTCGAGGCCAGCCTGGTCTACAGAGCGAGTTCCAGGACAGCCTCCAAAACAATACAGAGAAGCCCTGTCTCGAAAAAAAAAAAAGAAGCCATCTTTCCGCTAACCAGGTGTTCTTCAAATATTAACATCAGCAATGCATCAAAATCCTCAACCACGGGCCAAGGCGAGTCTTACCTTAGAGAGAAAGAGTAAAGGTTCCTCTCTGTAGCCCAGCCGTGTGTAGATGAATACAGGCAGGGCATAATCACGTGATGTCATGGTGGAGGTCCTCAGCGATTCATACACCCTAAACTGTGAGAAGTGCAAAGTGTGTTCGCTGTCTTTAAAGGACTTCCTGATACTGACGGCAGGGTACAGAGCAGTACTGCTGTTCCAGAGCCAAGAGAGCTCGTCGTTCCTCAGAACTTCCTCTTTGGGGCATGACCCAGTATAGTTTGTGGGATCAAAATTGTAATTGTGGCAATCAGGATATAAATAATAACCCCAAAGGCCTTTGGATCGGCTCCTGATTCCCAATTTGATAGTTTCCTCCATGAAAGCTTTTGCACTTTCCTCAAAAGTTGCTTTGGCTAGATATTCAATATCCGCAGCGGATATGTTCTTTTTCGTATCAGAAATGAGTGTTCTTGACTTTTGTCTGTAGATATCCTTTGAGTCCCAGTTCCGGGCCCACTGTGGGCGCCAATATTCCCAGTCTATAACAGCAAGTCCGCTGAAGTTTTTGCCAGGGATGTAAAAATTAATATCCTGGGCAGCCTTTTCGAGATGTGCTTGCAAGCTTGCATTTTGGGGAAGACCCCCATTGATGGGGACCCCTTCTGACGTATACCATGGGTAATATCCCAACTTGTTGACATAAAATATAGTAACATTTTGCTCCCCATCTTTGAGCCGAGGGCTTCCAATCATCTGAAAGATTTTCAAACTCAGTGTTAAATTGTATTTTATCAAACACAGATCTGTTGGAGCATTCCAAGCAGCTATAAAAGGTTTCCTTTGGTAAAAGGGAAGTCTGGCAGGTTTTAAAGATGAGATGGACTTCAGGATAAAAAATATGAGCAGCCCTGATGTCAGATGCATGGCTGAACAACACATAGTCTTAATTGTCCTTCGGATAACAGTTTCATGATAAGGTAGAAACCTACACTACGTCTTCTTCAACGTAATCCAAAAGGCCTGTGGAAAGATTTAATTTTCCATTAGTGATTACTTCCAGGAGAAAGGATGCTGTTATTGTGTAGTTATATTTTCAAAGCACATGTATTTTAAAGTCATAATGACTTCTATAAATGAAATTATATGTGAAATCAAGTGTCGTGATCAGATTTCTATCCAGGGATAAGCAGAAAGATTCAAGAAGTGCAAGGACTGCAAACCCTATATGTCCAAAATAAAATATAAATAAGATGTGTGATACAGGAATGGGCTCCCAAAGCCCATTCCCTATGGAGGACGGCGGAAGGCCTACGTCCTGCCCCAAATGTTGTGACAGACTTTGATGATTCCCCCGTGGGAGGCCTCACCCTCCCTGAAGAGTGGATGTGGGGGGTGGGATGGGGGATGGTGAGGGAATGGGATTGGTAAGTAAAATAAGATTGTTTTTAATTTACATAAAAATAATCTAAAAAGATGTGTGATACACGTTGAAAAACAGATGTGAAATAATATTTATAACCACTTTGGAAAGCTTGCCAGTCTCTGGCTCTACACTCAGATGCTTTAATTGTTTTATTGTAACAATCATGGAGCAGTCTGTAATTACATCCCCATACTGAAATGAAGTGCCCTGACTGATGTCACATTGCGTGAAAGATAAGGCTACACAAACAAACACCAGACAAAATACGCGGTAAGTTGGTGCAGTGATTAACGTGGCTGTGAGGGATGGAAGGGAGCTAAGATCGGTGGTCGGGACGCTGCATGGTGCTGCACTTGGGCTGACTTGAGATGGCTACAGACAAAGAATTGCCGCATTCCTTTGTAGTTAAAAGAATTACCTTTAGATAACCACAGCAAAGACCTTCATGGTGTAAAGCATTCCTCTGTACCAGTGAAATGGAGATGCCTTGTGCTTAAATATAGCGCCATGATATTAAGACATGTCGTAGATATTTGCTGGGTAAGGGTCCAGGAATCAGATCCCTTTCCACTTCCTCTGTGGTGAACTCTGCACCGCGTGTCTTGGTAAATGTGGAGTCCCTGCTTCACTACTAAATAAGCTCCAAAGTCCAAATGCTTCCCCAGATTTGATGTTGATTTGGACCTTGATAAGACCACTTAGATGCATCCTAGTCTAGCCTTTGAATTGAGATCTTGGAATTCAAAGAGTCTAAGAGGTAACGTTGATAGTGGTGATAAAATCCCATCATCCAGGAGATGGCTCAGTAGGTAAAGTACTTGTGATAGATGTGTGAGAGCCTGAGTTTGGATCCCCAGCACCCCTACAAAAGCATGTGTAGTGGAAACTCATCTGTAATCCCAGCATTGGGGGAATGTAAACAGGTGGATCCTAGGAGGTCACTAGCCAGTACCCTAGCTGAATTAATGAGTTTAAGGTTCAGAAAAAGACCTGTCTTAAAAACTAAGGCAGAGAGGGATAAATAAAGACATTGGCCATTGACCTCTGGTCTTCACACGTTCACATGCAGGCAAGTGCACCTGCATACACTTACACACACACACACACACACACACACACACACACACACACACACACACACACACACACTTCGTTGTCCAGAACCAGAAATAACTGGGCATAGGGGCCATCTAATGTTCGTGTTTCTGCTGTTTGGTGCCAACTTTATTCTTGCGATGCAGAACTTTTCTGTTTGCATATGGTAGGTTTTATTTGAAAGCAGAGACTGTAATAGAGGCTCTTTCTGTGGAACCTCTGACTTCGGAGAAGCACCTGAAATACAAATCTTTGTATGCGATTACCATTTTAACCACCAGGGGTCACCAACCGAACCTCATAGTATTTCTCAGGCCTAGCCTGATAAAGACAACAAAACTTCCAAGTAATTTATCAGACCATTAAAAGACATTTAAGAAGTCCTAAGTAAACTGACACATTCATATGCCACTTTTTAAAATTAAATATTTTTGGTCATTGGATCAATATCTACTCCTCCACAGCCGGAAGATGAATAAATTTACTCTTCCTACTAACGTACAACTGACCTTTGGTCAGGCTTCATCAGGTCCCCTTTCCCTTCCCATCTGTGCAACTACAGCCCCTGCTTCTGAGTCCTACTTTATCTGGACCAAAGCACAGATCACTGCCTGAGTACCACACCTAATCCTAAGCATCCCATAGCAACCTGTCTTTGCTTTCTGGTCTCTTACTCCTCCTCCTCCTCCTCCTCCTCCTCCTCCTCCTCCTCCTCCTCCTCCTCCTCCTCCTCCTCTCATTCTCTTCTCCTGAAGGTCTAATCCTTTAAGCACATCTCTAATTGGTGGAATTGAAGAAATGACAACATATTGCCAGTATGGATGAGTGAGGAGTTTAACTGCGGCTCATCCCCTAAGGTTGGTTATCTGTTTCTCTCTACTTAGGAGTCGGGTTTATTTGGGAACAAATAGGAGAACCATCTGTGAAGACATTTTGCAGGGCTCTAAAGAAAAAGGAAGTAGGTTTCTTCTCAGATATTTTTGCTTCATAGAAGAAAGAGACACCCAAGAAGGTTTCTTTACTACTAAACAGATTTGGCTTTACAGTTCTGATCTTGCCCACTGAAAGATGAACATAGCAAAGGTGACAGAAAGGTGTGATGTATTTCTAGGAACACCCACCCCCTCACCCCACCCCACCCCACCCTCAGCCAGGATCCTACCTCTGATTCACTTTTCCAGATAATGAAGAAGATGAGTAGATGTCCCTTGGGTGGAGACAGATAACCCACATACAGTCTGGGGTCTGTGATGAAACCACTCTCCTCTGTTCCTTCCACCAGAACAGTTGTGATAATTTCTATTTAAAATCTAAAACGAATAACCCATTACTCAGAAGCACTGAGGCCATGGAGTGTAACATTAGATGTGGGCAATTTCGCAGGGCAGCAAAGTTAGGCAAGTTCATTGTCAAGGCACAATAAAAAATGAGAAAGTGTAAGGCCCCTTTTAAATCTTGTTCAAGCATTGGGGATGGGGTGTGCAACACACAAATACCAAACACGCCTGTCGGGGAGGAACGAATGACTACGAGAATGGTTCTGTTTGTGTGGTTTTCGGTTTGCTTGTTTGTTGGCAGTCCCAGGGATGAAACCCAGGCTCCTGTATGTAACCACTCTTCTTTACCCACCCTCCTACTCCTCCTGCCTTCTGATAACCTCCAACCCAGGGGGTACCCTACCCCCATTCCTAGACTCACTTTCAAGCCACCCAAACAAAGCCAAAGTCCTACAGGTGGCTCCCTGACATCCTTTTGCCCAGGGCTCCTGCAGGTATGAGCACTCTGTCCCTTGTATAAACAATAAGCCCCCTCAATTAAGTACAAATGTGGCCTGGTTGTCTTCAAAGATCTGGCACCTACGTCAATGCACAGGTACTTAGCATTCATTCCAGAAATATTTCAGTAAGAAAAACTGAACATATCCGTAAGCACCAGGGTGACTAAAAAGAAGTTCCTGTGATGACCTGCCAGGGACTTGTTTCAAAGAGTAATGAGTAACAACCTTCTGGTGTTTTTAAAAAAGCACCACATTAAGAAACAAACAAACAACAACAAAAAAAACCCAGCCGGGCAGTGGTGGCGCACACCTTTGATCCCAGCACTTGGGAGGCAGAGGCAGGCGGATCTCTGTGAGTTCGAGGCTGGGCTGGGCCAACAGCCTCCAAAACAATACAGAGAAACCCTGTCTCATTAAAAAAAAAAAACCCTGAATATTTTGTTCTTTTCTTCTTATGAGAAACAAACCCAGAGCATGGAAAACAGCACTCTCTCCCTGAGCTACAATCCTAACTCTTGTTTATTTTTTCTTGGCTGGGTTTAGATGTTGCTTTATTTTTTGTTTGGAAGACTAGATCTTTCTCTGTGCACAGGCTGGCCTTGGCCCTGTGAACGTCCTGCAATCACCTCCCAAGTGCTGGCGTAATGTTATATCTTAATCTTGACTTACAGCGCCGAATGTTTCTCTTTTCATTCATGAAGCAAGGATGGTGCTCAGTAAGATTAGAGCAGTTACCTTGGCAACATGTAAAAGCATACACTATCGACTCCACGTTAATGTATTACAGAAGAAATCTAACTCCCTGATTTATAATCCTTTCTTTCCTTTTCATGATATTGGGATTTTGTTTTTAAATATCTTTTTAAGATGTCAGGTGAAATACATCAAGGTTTACAGAGCTATCATAGAGTTAGTTCCTAGTCTCTTGGGAATCCAATAAATGTGATTTTACTTCCAAATTATCAAAGAAAGTTCAGCTCACTGTGACGGTTTATTGGGCATTATAAAATACATAAATACTTATCAAATGAAAGGCGGAGTAGAGCTGGTGATCTCAAAGCTGCCGCCACAATTCTGCAGTAGTAACTACTAGCCTGCTCTCCAGTTGCAGTTTATGGAGCAACAGTCCATCGGAGCCATCCTTTTTCCTGAAGAATTCCTTCTCTTTTAAATGTCAGTGTTCAAGAAAGATAGATGGATGGATAGATAGATAATACTATACATACATATATATATACATACATGATAGATATGTAGATATAGGTTTCTCAATGGGCTTTTCCCCTTGGTTTTTAAATTAAAACTTTACCACCAGTTATGATTCAATCCATTTTATCACTGTGCTCCTTGAAGACTCATAGTTTATAAGTTTGTCCTGAACTTATTGTCAATCTATTTTACATAGTAATTACAGAACACAGTTATATATACCTTCTTTGGAACAAACTTTAAAACTATTGTGCTATCTGAGTTCGATAAGACTGCTTCCTTTCTATTCTTCTCAAAAATAAACTTGACTTTGTAAACATATAAAAGTGACTTGTTGTTTCCCCTGAGTGCAATCCTTCCCTAGCAAAGGGAGGATAGATACTCAAAAAGGCTCAGAAAATTCACAAGAAACTCATAAGATGCATAAGGCCCCTCCCCAGGCTCTATAATTGGCCAACAGCTGCTGGGGAGGAGACCTTTCCTCCAAGGTCTCTGTAATTGTAACACATGTAAGTTGCAGGAGGAACTGGTTATACAGCTTTTGTGCCGAATCACTCATCAAGTGGAGACTTAAACTCCATTGTGAGGATTTCCTGTGTCATCCATGACTAGAGTGGGGAGAGAAGCTTTTTAGTGACAGGAAGCTGCCCATAAGTCATCACATTCCAGAAAGTAATCCCTTACCTATGTTCTCATAAGCAACCCTAATAAACTCATTGATTAGTCAAAGCTAGATTTGGGTGGGAAGCTGTCTTTGGTCTATTGGTGTTCTCTATTTGGAGTCATTGCTATGAATTTCCTCAGGAAAAGTCTATTAACACTAGTAAACAGAAATTTCACTATTTCTTTCTGTGTTAGAAGTCACATTTCTTTATGAAATAAAACCATTTTATGGTTTTCAGAAACACAATCTAAGAGAGAATATAATTCTGTTTTGTATGAAAGTATATGCTTAGTCTTTGACCAAAAAAAAGTGCAATTTTCTGTTAGTTCTTGAAATTTCTTGCAGCGAAGACCAACAGCTTTCTTGGGAAGGCACATAAAGTCTTAGGACCACATTTTGAATAAAATGTTCCCTCTGTCAGCCTGTTTTTAACTAAATCCCTTAAAATAACATTAAGTTGATTTAAATCTTCAGCTTTCCAGTTAAAGTGTTTAAGCACAAAGATAATCTAATGATGTATGAAAGATTATTCAAGTCTTTGAGCATCTACAATTATATTTTAAAATATTCACCTTCTACATAGTATAGCCCAAGTTATCACTAGGAAACCTGGAATGTTTGAAAAGGTAGCTAGAGAGAAACTGAGGCAGGACTTGATCTCGGGATTCAAGTTTGAAAAAAAAAATTTAGCCACATAGTTTTATCTGCATTGTCCAGCTTCTGAAGTCAACATGCAAGGTTGAACTGGGTGACTAAGCCACCTTGTCCTGTTGTTAAGTGTGGCTTGACTATGAATTCTGCCTTAGTGCCGACAGACATGACTTAAGAACTAGGAATTGCCTGTCTAATGATGTTCATCTCTGATTAAACATACTTTAGCAAGGTAAAACTAAAAGAGAGAGAGCAAAGTGAAAAGGGATTTGCCCCATCTTGATTCCAGTGAAGGAACAGCACAGTCCATGGGAAACAGGCACAAACTACAAACGCACAACTCTTCTACTTACAAATGCTTTGTTCATCATACCATTGCTTGTAAATACCAAGGTTGAAAATAGCATCAAAAAAAAAAAAAAGCCGGGCGTTGGTGGCGCACGCCTTTAATCCCAGCACTCGGGAGGCAGAGGCAGGCGGATCTCTGTGAGTTCGAGACCAGCCTGGACTACCAAGTGAGTTCCAGGACAGCCTCCAAAGCCACAGAGAAACCCTGTCTCGAAAAACCAAAAAAAAAAAAAAAAAAAAAAAAAAAAGCATCCATCATCAAAAGGAAGGCTATTAAAGCCAGGTCTTTTCCTTCTACACAAGCAGGTACTTCGATCTGTAACAAAGAATATGTCTGCCTCTACAGAATACTATGAACATTACACAGCTGCTAAAATATTACTTTAAATATACTTTCAAACCTATTGGTACATAGTTTTCAAATTAAAAGAAACAAGAAATTAATATTATTTCCATTTTTCTTGGAGTAGATATATATTATAGACACATACATATACACTTACTTAAATATGTATAATTTGTGTACCCAAGAAATATCTCTGGAGAAGTTCTCTGAAAATGGCTGTATCACTTGTCTCCAGAGAGTACAGTGTAGCCCAGTGAAATTAGTGGACAAGATGAGGTGAGGTTTATGCGGAGGTATGTTGCGACCTTATTTACATTGTTTTAGTTGTTTTTAAGAACCCTTTATTTAACAAAAACAGCCCATAAACTTTGTGTTTTGAAAATACAGTATACAAACTAATTCTGATCACAAGGCTATAATAGGCAGAGCTCCTGAACAAGGTCATACTTCAGGTTGGATTTTATTAGTTAATTATTAATGATCTTTTACAAAATGTTAGCTTTTTTTCCAACCTGACCCAACCCCCCCCCCAAAAAAAAAGAAAAAGGAAGCCATTTTCAAGAAATAAGAAAGACTTCTTTTTTTTTTTTTTTTTTGGTTTTACAAGACAGGGTTTGTCTGTGTTGTTTTGGAGGCTATCGGTCCAGCCTAGCCTCGAACTCACAGAGATCCGCCTATCTCTGCCTCCCGAGTGCTGGGATTAAAGGCGTGCGCCACCACCACCCGGCGAAAGACTTTCGTTGGAGGAAAATACTTTGAGATTAAAAGCTCTGTTTGGCCATAAAACTATTAGCAGCTAAATATATATATATATATATATATATATGTAAAGAAAGGCCAGCAGTAGGTTAATGGTTAGTAAGTATTCAGCAAAGACCACTGATGACAGTGTTGAATAAAATAAGTAAGACTTGTATGTACCATATAATACAGTGCATATCAGGGTATTATTTATTACAACAAGTAAAATAGCCTCCTCTCATTGTAAATATGTCAAAACGCTTGTTTTGTGGCTTCATATTAGTTTTGGTGATTCATCCTATAATTTTAAATAAATCAGAAATTTAGGTTATCATCTTGGCAACTTCAGATCATTTTTATTGATTTTTTAACATCATTTCAATTCCTATACATATTTGAGACAGGGTCTGGAACTCACTATGTAGACCAAGCTGGTCTGGAACCCAACAGAGATCCACTTGCCTCTGCTTCCCAAGTGCTGAGATTAAAGGCGAACACCTCCACTGCCCAACTCTGCTACATTTCATCCAATTACCCCTTCAAACGAAGCTTCTCTTCTGACCTTCTTTGTCAGAAAAAGAATGTTAGCAACATTCTTTTCCTATCTATCCTCACACTTTCCTCTCATTAATCCTGTCTTGGATATAAGTGTTGTCTTTGAATTCTCTCCACTATCCATTTCATTTTGATAACACAAAATGAAAACTTTATCAGACCTATTTGCAGAACCCAGCATTCTGAAGTTCATTACTATCATCAAGACATTAGACAAAAAAAATTATCATCTTACAATTTAACTTCTTTTTTTTTGTCACTGTTTTAACCTTTCTTGGAATGTCACAATTCTGTTTCTTTGTAACAGTTATAATTAAAAATATCGATACCATCCATATGTCAAGACAGGGTACTGATAACCTATTTTCTTCCTCTGAATTCAACTCTGAAGTCTTTTTGGGTTTTCGAGACAGGGTTTCTCTGTATTGTTTTGGAGGCTGTCCTGGAACTCACTTTGTAGACCAGGCTGGCCTCGAACTCACAGAGATCGGCCTGCCTCTGCCCCCCAAGTACTGGGATTAAAGGTGTGCACCACCAATGTCCGGCTGAAATCTGAAGTCTTAAAGATTGCATTTCTGGACTGAAATTTAAACTCTGATTCTATGAAATGAATATGTGGTGGTCCTGCCTATTCTGTGCCTCCCGGAAATCTTGTGCCTCACTCTCTAGTTGACGTTTTCTCAGGGACAGCTTTTTTTATCCTACACAATCATCTCACTGATGGAGACAGATTGTGGGCTTCTTACAGCTATGTTCTGACCTCCCATGTTTAATTGAATCATGCCTGACCTTGCAATGCCCTTTGACCTGAAATATCTCTGTCAGCCTTCAGTACAGTTGACTCTAAATTACCAAGTTCCTTAAAACTACATAATCTGAGAAGTTTTGGCAGCTAAATGAAGAGCCAGTGAAATAATGTTTGCATGTATTTTTCTTCATGTTTAAAGTTTAGATCTTCAGTGATTAGTTACATAGCTTTTCATCTCTTCTAAGGCCCAGGGATTACACTTACAACATCCTTTCTGGATTAATGAGAAACCCTGATGTTGCAATCAAATGTGCCAAGTTGTAGCAGCAAACATTTCATCCTTTCTTATAACCAGGTTAATTAAACTCTGACAAAATAACTAATCATTAACTAAGTATCAGTTTGTGAATACCTTGAAAGACCATTAGATAACCTGATCTCCACTTTGGGTGGCACTGACACACAGAAACTATTTAGCATTTGTACATTATTAGTAAAGAAAGTGGGTTTCTGTATTAGTTACAGAAACATAAGCTAGTCCTAAATGCAAAGGATATACCCTTTCAAACAAATGAGTTTTCTTTTTTTATGAGAATTTTGTTTCCCAAGGTTGGTAACTGCATTCAGGGTAGTGACAACCCTTGCAACTTGGAACCACGTAAATTTAAATTATTATTTCCCCTTGTAATGTGAGAGAATCATCTAGCAGAGTAAAGAAATTGAGAAAGGTACAATCATAAATTCTGGGTTGCACTAAGATTAGAGTAAGTGTTTTTGAAATACCTATGCAAAGGCAAAAGGAATTCCAGCCTGGAACAGCAGCCAGCTCTTGACACTTCCAACATATTATACCAACAAAACATTGCTTCTTTTGATGTTGTTGTTGTTGTTGCTCTCAAACATGCATAAACGGTAACATGAGATCATTCTTTTAACTCTACCGTAGCATTAGACCTTAAGTTTCTAATACTTAAAGTGCTTTTTTTCTGTGAAAGGGATAGCCAGAGATTGTTCTCATTAGAAATGCACAGCATTTAAATTATTACATGTAAAAAAAAAAGAATATGCTAAACTGAGGGGACAAGACCTCAGCAAGCAAGCAATTGTAGATGAAGGCGGAAATATGACTAGAACTTTAGAACCGAATTTGTTAAAGTGCTTCCCAAGAAAGAATCAGATCCCCAAGATTATGGCTAAGAAAATATTACATATTATGAGTCTCAAAAAAGTGTTGGAGGATGAGTCTTGAGCCTCTACACAAAAGAAGCAAAGTGTATAGTTCTGTCATAAAACTGGATCATAGATAGCTTTTTTCTAGGCCTACTTTGAGGCACACCTTTTAAGACACCGCAAGTTAAATGTTAGGTCATGATACACACTACAAAACCTTGCTTTTCAGAGAAACTACTAACATAAAAGAGAAGTAAACAAACCTTGACAACACATAAAAGCGAGAATGTTTTCAAATATAAATATATAATGGATAAAATTACTAAATTTAATTGACAAATATCAGTGACAAATACATTTTTTAAGAGACTACATTCCCTAGAGCAGCTCATATTTTAGAAGGCACTTCATTTAAACGATAAAGTTAGGCTACAAAAGACACTGGGCTGTTCAAGTAAATGAAGATTAGTATTCTTCTATCTGCTGTAAGAAGACATTTCAAAAGAACGATCTTGAAATTTTTTCAGACAGAACACAAAGTATAGTTTACCTTCGCTTTTGTTTGCCTGCTGGTCCTTTATTCACCTGGTGCGAAACAGAGGCTGAGTGGCAAGGATGTCCCACTGGCCCGGAAGCCTGTCATTACAGGGCTGACTCAGTCCTCCAAGCTAAACAGGAGGCTTGCCTTAAATCTCTTTATAATCAAAGCCAGCCTCCCTTAAAACTATCTCGGTATAAATGACCATTGCTTTCTCAAAATATCCAATTTGGATTCTCTAACTTAAGGAGTTAAGGAGGAGGGAAGAAAACGGATTGGGATTTCAGCAGGAAACAGTGAAGAAGACTAGATAGGTGAGATTAGATTTCCAGATTGAAGGATAAAAGGGAGTTGGTGGCTTTGTGTACTGTGTGTTATTTTAACAAACAGACCCTAATGTGCTGGCCTTAACAACAGAATAAATTGGCTCTTAATGGGACATTAAGTATCATCCTGAGAAAGTCGTGAATTAGTTAGAACTAGTGATTCAGGATGGTAAGCCACTCAAATAACGATGTGAGTTGAGCATGTCTTTATTTAATGTGTCATTTTCTGCATGTGTCATTAGACAAAATAAATATAACGCTGAAAACAGATGAACTCATATAAGGAAATGTGAAAAATAAAACAACAAACAAGACCGTGGTAAAACAGTACTATAAAGGCCTCAGTTGTTTCTTTCCTCAAAAAAGATTTCCATGATTGAAAACAGAAAACCAAGGAAGTGGATGGAGGGCAGTTATTGGAGTGATCAGTTGGAACTTTGTTTACTAATCTCAGGAACAGTCAAACTATACTCTCATTCCCAAAAGATGTGCAGTAGAGTCTCGTAGGCCAGACAACTGACCTCAGAGTATTTAAACAGCTGTCCCTACATAGGACTGCACTTGTATATTGGCCCAAATACAAAAGCATAGTTTAAGTGCAGAAAGGTGGTCTCCATTATGAACACAGAAAGTAGGAGAGATTGTTCAGCTCTTAGGGAATTACACTCTTCTCCCAGGATAATTTCCTCCTTCCTTTGATAATTATGGGAGTTCCTACCAACCAGCATGTTTTCCACTCAGGCACACCAGAAGGAATGCTACCCGTCTGCATGCCCCAGCTCCTATGGCAGAGTCCTGCTCCCATGCAATCCAAGAATCCTGTTGAGTAAATAACGCAAGCACAAGAGTAAAGTTACTATGATAGATTTTTCAACCATTCAAGTCCTTCACCGGTCTGATGACCGAGGACTAACAGACACACAATACTGACCAACAGTGTGAAAGAAGAAATTAAGGAAGGGAGCAACTCGTACTAGAGAATGGGCACAGAGAGATGAAATATGTAACAGCCGCAACATTCAAAAAATCAGAATAAAGTGTCAAGTGTATACTCAGGAGGCAGAAGGATCCTGAGTTCAAAGCCAGCCTGTACAGCATAAGAAGACCCTGTATCAGAAAGCAGTCAAGAAGTAACAAAAATCTTATATTTTAGAGAGATTTAAGGTGCCATTAAGTCGAGTACCAAAACTACTGTGAGAAAGAAGGGATGACATTCATCCTCCCAAAGAGTTCTTCGAAATAATCGAGTAACTAAATTGGTATTATAGAGAAAAGGCTAAAAAAAAATATATATATATATATATAGTACAAAGCAAAAGTTTCATAAAAGCTTAGAACACCGGAGAAAAAAGCAACACAGGGCAGATACAGAAGAATTGGGACTCAATTCAATAGAAATGTCATAAGTGAGCAGAGAAAATAAGAGACCAGGAATCACTTGAAAAACAATAAAATTCTCCTAGGCCAAAGACAGGAGTCTGTATTTGATAAGAACTTCAAAAGACATGATAAAGAACACCTTTCGTATAAAAATAACACACCACAAATTTGCTAAGAGCCAAAGGGTGTGATTATAATGATTTGTTTGTAAGATGAAGATGCACATTCTTTCTGATTGGAAAGAATGAGTGGTAAAGAATAGTGATGGAGAAAATTAAGGGCTAATTGAAAGGTTTGTGCACTGAAAAAAAAAGGGTAAAGGTCTAAATAAAAGTGGGTTTTTTTGTTTTTTGTTTTCAACAAATAGAATGGTACCCTCAGTGATAGACTGCTACTATTCAGGTGACTTGGGTTAAGATGATCCTCCTGCAGGCTTCTAACAAAATCGTTATCCTCTTATGAGATGTTTCCTTTATTGGAGTCATTTGTGGTACTTCATCAGTATCATTCTAACAGAGGATCCCTTTTTTCATTTCTCATATAATTATGTCTTAAATAGATATGAAAAACATGTAGGTGTATTTGTCTTGAGTCAAACACACAATAATTTCTCATTTTCAGTAGGTGGATGATTAAGTCCATAGTCTGGGAGTACAAATGTATGCAAACAAAGGAAGAGACAACAAGGCCTGAAAATAACCTGCATTTGACTTCAAATTTACAAACTACCATCTGAAGACTCTACCATTAGAAATACGATCACTGTGGTTAGTGAGATTGCTCAGCATTGAAGAACTTTCACTGCTCTTGAAGACGGCCTGGGTAGAGTTGCCAGCACCCTCATGACACCTCACAAATGTCTGTAACTCCAGTTCCAAGGAATCTGAAACCCTCTCTGGCCTCTGCAGGCAATGCATACACATGGTGCATATACATATACAAATACATACATACATACATACATGCAAGCAGAAAGTCATACACATAAAATCAACATCTTTTAAAAAATAAAATGTGGCATTGTTTTTATTTTATAATACTAGTAAAATAAAATTTGATAATGTTCTTATTTAGAAAATGTTAAATGACTGTGATTACTAGCATTTCTTCTGCCAATTTATCATGTTTTCCCTTTTCTTCTACATATGTCAAACCTTTGTATGCCCTAGTTATTCCAGAGGCATTTTAAACAGTAGATTCTACTTCTGCTGTTTTCATTGGTGACTGAACAAAATTTGGCACGTCTCTATTATTCTTGGGGGGTTTTGTTTTGCTTTGTTTGTTTGTTTGTTTGTTGTTTCTTTTTTTTCGAGATAGGGTTTCCCTGTGGCTTTGGAAGCTGTCCTGGGACTAACTCTTGTAGGCCAGGCTGGTCTCCAACTCACAGAGATCCACCTGCCTCTGCCTCCCAAGTGCTAGGATTAAAGTTGTGTGCCACCATCGCCCAGCCTCTATTATTCTTTATGTATTTTAGTTCCTTCATCTTGTGGCAATACTTAATATTTGTCTTTCCTGTTTTATTGGAATGAGTTCTGTGTCTGAACCTTGATATAATAGTTGTTAAATAGTTTTTCTCCAGTGTTCAACATCCCTAGCCATCAGGAAACTGAAAAATCAAAACAACTCTGAGATACTATCTTACTCCTGTCAGAATGGCTAAAATCAAAAACATCAATGACAGTTTATGCTGGAAAGGATGTGGAGAAAGGCGAACACTCCTCCACTGCTGGTGGGAGTGCCAACTCGTACAGCCACTTTGGACTTTAGTATGAAGATTCCTCAGGAAAATGGGAATCAGTCTACCACAAGACCCAGCAATTCCATTCTTCGGCATATACTCAAAAGATGCACATTCACACAACAAGACATCTGCTCCAATATGTTCATAGCAGTATTATTTGTAATAGCCAGAACCTGGAAGCAACCTAGATGCCCCTCAACTGAAGAGTGGATAGAGAAAATGTGGTACATTTACACAATGGAGTACTACTCAGCGGGGGAAAAAAAAACACTGGAATCTTGAAATTTGCAGGCAAATTGATGGCACTAGAAGAAACCATCCTGAGTGAGGTAACCTAGTCACAAAAAGACAAACATGGTATGTACTCACACATATATGGAATTTAGAAACAGAAATTTCATCCAGTGACTGATGGAAGTGGTGGCAGATACCCACAGCTAAACACTGAACTAAACTCCTGGAAACGGAGGGAGGACTGATGAGCAAAGGAGTCAAGACTAGGCTGGTTTAACCCACAGAAACAGTTGACCTGAGCAAGGGGGAGCTCTTGGACCCCAGATTGATGGCTGGGAGGCCAGCTTGGGACTGATCCAGACCCCTGAATGTGGGGAGACCTGTGCAATCTATGGGGTCATGGGTAGTAGATCAATATTTATCCCTGGTGTACAAATAGACTTTAGGTGCCCATTCCACAATGAGGGATGCTCTCTCAGCCTGAACTCTTGGGGGAGGGCCTAGGCCCTGGCCTGAATGAAATGACAGACTCTGGAGATCCCCCCATGGAAAGCCTCACCCTCCCTGGGGATCAGAGTGGGGATTGGGTGGGGGGTTGGAGGCCTGGTGGGGAAGCAGGGAAGGAAGGGAGAAAGGGAGCTGGGATGGACATGTAAAGCAAGATTGTTTCTAATTTAAATAAAAAAATAAACTTAATTATAATTTTCTACCAATTTATAAAAAAAAAAGCTTTTCTTCACTGGAAGAATAATTTCTTCCTGTGTGATATAGTGGCCAGTTGAATACTTATGAAAAACATTGCATGCTAATGCCTAGGGATTTAATTCCTATAAACATAGATTTTTGTGCTGCAAGAAACCAACAGGACAGGAGATCTGATACATACCTTTCAATCTTGCTTTCTATATTTCATTGCTTCTTTACCTTTTACTTTTTCCCAGCATACATGATGAAATAACTAATTAGTGAACCAATTAATATTAACATGAGAATCTGAATGTGAGCTTTTTAAAATTCTACCTGTGTGCAAAGATACAGTCTCCCTAATAGTGCACTACCTCTCCTAGCCTTAGAGAGTAAATAATATTTAAGGTACCACACTCTCTGTTGAGTCTTCATGAAATAAAATTATTTGTATTACAACTTAGTTATGTCAAGTCACCTGCATGAGATTTTCAAATCTCACTGAAAATTGACAAACTGCTTAAGTATAGTATATTTCAATAAACCAAGAAGTAGCAAACGAAGGAAAGTCCCATATACATTTTATTGTGAAGGAAGCTAGCAGGGTTCATCTTTTGATATTGATGAGGCAAATGAATACCCATGGTACTGTGGGTAAAGTGAGTCCCCATTACACACATTTAAAGAGTTTGTTCATCTGCATAGGTTAGTATCCTGGGCTGGTGGTGCTGGTGGTTGTTTGTTTTGTATTGCTCATTATTTCAAAGTTCACAATCCCTGGGATACAAAGAGTTGTTTCCTCTGGGTTTGCTTTTCCTTATTTCAAGAACACTCTTCCCAGACACATTCTTTTGGATTTTCCCTCTTGTAGTTTTATTTTCCTTTTTTTGAGACAAACCCCCACTATGATATCTTGACTGGCTGTTAATTCACTATACAAGCCAAGCTGGCCTTTAAGTTATATTCTACCTCTGCCTTCCAGGTGCTCTGGTTACAGGAGGAAACCATTATGTCTGGATCCCCGATAGTGTTGACCTGTTTCTTCTGCTGGCTTGTCTTCATGACTACCTTATATACAATTCCCAGTGCTCTCTAATCCTTCCTAATTCCTTAAACCTGTTTTCTCTTTATTCTATGAAGTACTACCACCATCATATAAGTGTGTCTATTTACTGCTTATTTATCCTTAATTAAATTTCTAAGCTCCATGAGAACAGGTCTATTCCTGTTGTCCAACACAAAATGAACATCCAACAAACAATTTGCATAGAATTTAAAACTGAAAATTGTTTACAAAAGAGTTGAAATAAAAGAAAAATAACATTTTCTTCTCTTTAGTATTTTAAGAAAAATTGACATTGTAATAGGGAATAAGAAAAAAATTCGTCAGAATCACACATAAATTCATGCCAAGCAAAACTACTAAATTAAATGCAGTTACAGGAGCCTTATTCTTCCGACTCAAGATATTTGGAAAGTGAGATCTACAGGACTCTCCGTACCAGCCATAGTAACAGTGACAGACAAATCCATTCTTCATATTCATTATTGTCTTCAGCTTACTGCTTGCAGAAGTGACAAATTTGAAACCCTTGTTTATGACATAATTCTTGTGGCTATCTTCAGGCATATGCAGATAAAAGGAGGATTCAGCTGTCTTTCGAACACATCGACCATGACTGTTACATAGACTTTGACTGCAGAGCTTTGCTGCAGATGTTACATTGAAAGCATAGGGGCCCAATAGCCCTTGAATAGTTTCTTGCACAGATAAGCAGGTCTCCTGTAGGAAAAAAAATAAGAGATGCTTAAAAGATTGGCGTCCAGAAATAGACTAGCACATACACAATCAACTGATCTTTCACAAGGATATCAAGAACACATAACACAGAAAAGACAAACTTGTTAAAAAAATAGTGTTGGGAAGAATTGTCCAAACAAACTTGAACCACTAGCTATACAGCACAGGAAACTTCACAGAAAGTGGTTTAAACTTGAACATAAAAAGCCAGTAATTGCTTGGGGAAGGGTCTAGGCCCTGCCCTATATGAAATGACAGACTATGGACACCCCCATGGAGGGCCTCACCCTCCCTGGGGGAATGAGGGGATAACAGGGGGGGATTGGGGGTAGGGCATGGGAGGAGGGGAGGGAAAGGGAGAGGGACCTGGAACTGACTTGTGAAGCAACCTTGTTTCTTATCTAAATTTAAACTGGAAAATAAAATTTAAAAAAAAAGTAAAGTAAAAAAAACCCAGTAATTGATAAAACCTTCGCAGAAAACTGGTGGTTTTTCTCCTGCTTCCTGTCAATTGTGACAATTCTCTTTCATGAAACCAAAAGCATGGGTGACAGAAGAAGAGATAAATAAGTGAAACTGTCAGTCTAAACACTTCTGCACACATAGGAAAAAAAAGAAAAAAATAGTCAACAGAATGAAAGGCATCCTACAGAGTAGTGGAAAATATATGCAAAACTCCTATTCCCTACAGTAGCTAGCAACATATCCAAAATCTAAATTACCCAAAATAGTACATACAATAACTGAAGGAAAAAAGAAAAAGAAAAAATACACAAAGTAACCAGGTTTGGTGGTAGAGGCCTATAACCTCAGCTACTTGGAAGACTGAAGCAAGAGAATCACAGATCTGTGGCTTGAGTGATCTACAGAGTTGAGTTCAAGGCCATCCTAGGCAACTTAATACGCTCCTGTAAAACAATGTAAAATAAAATGAGAGCTAGGAATACAGCTCACTGGTACAGCCGTTGCCAAGCCTCCTGTGTGAGGCTATAAGTTCAATCCCTAACCTAGACAATATGGATAAATAAAAAGACTCATTCATGGTAGCATACATCTTTAATCCCAACACTCAATATGAAGGCAGGGCAGGTGGATCTCTGTGAGTTCAATGCCAGACTAATTTATATAGAAAGTTCTAGGCTAGCTATATTGTGAGATTTTTGTCTCAAAAAAAGAACAGTTGACTAACTCACCTTGCCATTTGTACAAATAAAATAGAAAGGACTTGAATACACATTTTTCATTCCCAGAAAAGTGCAAATCAAAGCTACAATGAAACATTATGCATAGTTGTAAGGTTGGCTAATATTGAAACATATGCAGAGATCACATGTGTTGATGACACTGGAACACTTTCAACCTATTGGTTCAAAATGTAAAAAGATACCTATGGAATCCAGTATGGAAGTTTTTCCAAACATTAAAAATAGTTATCATATGATACACACACACACACACACACACACACACACACATGCACATGCACATGCACAAGTATATGGACATAGATACAAAAGAGTTTGACACTATCTGGAAGTGAAATTCACACTTCTGTACTCAATACAGGGCTGTTCTTTGTAGTCAGGAACTGTAAGTAATCCAGTGTCCATCAAGAAATGAATGGGTAAATGAACATGTGATATATACAATGGAAAATAATTCAATCTTAAAAAGTAAAATGAAACTCATTTAGGACACTGCTAGTGAATCCTGAAAGACATTATCCTAATTAAAATAAGAAATGAAAGAGGAAAAAATACCATGTGAGTCCATTTATACATGAATTACCTAATACATGAATTACTCAATACATTAAAAGGTGCATGCATGCTAGACAAATTCATATCCTTAATTAACAATTATGCATCATGCACTTCCAAATTTGTTGTAAAATAAATTCCATGCTAAATATTCTAACTACAAAATTTTTAAAATATCAATCAACTATTGTATACATACAATTTGCCTTCTATGTGTATTTTGTATTATAAGCCACCATCAAATAAAAAATGAGTACAGAGAATCCATTCTTCATAACAAAATTATTTTCAGATTTTCCTAATAACTTGTGTCAGGTATATATAATAGCAATTTTTTACTAAAAGTTCCTGCATTGTGGCTTTAATTATAGTACAATTTTTGAATGAAGACGATAAGACTGAAAGCAGTTACTTAACATGTCACAAATTATCCCCTTAGAATATAATAATCAGCTTCTTACTTAGGGTGCCCAATTGGAGATTGCTGTTAGCCACAGTTGGGTATAGAACTGGGTGATCAGAGTTGATCCCTACAGCCTTGGAACTTTGTTAAGGCCGAGGAAGCAAATAATCAGCAGTTAACTGGTGTGAGAAAGCATTCTTGTTATAAATCACTACCTAGAATGAATGCTAACAGGAAAATTACTACTGACCTTTGAATCAGTATACTCGTATCCTCCCCACAATATTAACCCTGCTGCCCCCAGGGCAGCACTTTCTCCGATCGTATGCACTAAGTCCTCCTACAAAAGAGAAGGACCGAGAGAAATTTCTGTCAAGTCATGTTAGCCATTGGTTAAGATATATTTTTGTTTATAAAGAAACCAGTTATGAAAGAACTGGAAAGGGTAATTTGGGCATTTTAGGTTATCTAATAATAGCTCAGTGCTCCAGGAAATACTCTAAAAAATGAAGCTATAAAAGCCCTGGTCTAGAGTTCTGTAAAATGCTGTTTCAGGTAGACACATCCACAAGTAATGACAACACAGTGAACTAATATCCATATTTGTAGCTCCCACACAGTATCTGTAGATTAAAGGACCATGGCACAGTCTGAGAAGGCTTGCTTGAACAGATAACATTTTAGATAGGTCTCTGAGAATGAGAATGTTTTCATCAGACGTAGTAGAGAGAGGAGAGTCCATTTCCTGTTCAAAGGGAAAAACAAAAGACAGAGGCTCATTCAATTAAGAATGCAGCAATCTAGAGAGCTGCTTCCTTTGATAAAGCACACATGATTTGGAAGAAAGGAAAAGCAGATGAGTCCCTGTGTATAAACAGAACCATGTGCAAAGATACTGCTGTTCCCAAAAGCCATTGTGTGTTGCACAAAAAACTCAGTGGCAGGTATTGGACACTTCATTATGTGTTGTCAGGAAGCCCCCAGAGGCCTTGCAACATGGGCTCTTCCCTTTCCTCTTAGTTGCCCAACAACTTGATGGCACCTTAGTGATGAGCACACCACATGTCTTGGTTGTAAGATACAGAGAAATAAAGCCGAGATGGAATTAGAAGTTTCCTCCTAACTAGGTAGAGTTTCTAGTACCAGAAGGTGCTATGTGGGCTGCTAGGAGAGAAAGGGTGTTAGTGGTCTCAGCCAGCTGTGCTACAAGACCAACCTACCAGAAAAGAGGTGCCCACTATTTTCATGGGGAAAACCTACTGATTTGTCTGATTGGATTTGAAGCCTGCTCCACAGGAGAGAATCCTTGCATGTTATCATAAACCTGGTCAAAAGCCAGCATCTCCCTAATTAGAATTAAGACCTGCTCAACAGGGGGAAGACCATGCCTGGTACTAGAAAAAAAGGTAACTTCTCAGTGATGGTGAAGATAAGGTTAGTGGGAAAGGATTCTACAACTACTAATTTACTAAACCAGCATAATCTCTAGCAGCAGTCACTGAACACTTGTCTTTGTACTCGTATGTAAGTGTTGTCTCTGCCCCTCACCAAGGAAACCTCTTTTCTCAACAGAGACCTTTACAGCAACCACACCCAACCAAAATGCAGTTATGGAGCCCAGTCCTAACGAATGCATCCGCAGAACATCCTTGCACCTAAGGCTCAAGGGACATAATGGAGGAGAGAGGAGAAAGGTTTTAAGAACCAGAGGATCAAGGAGTTTACTGTGAGACTGCATCTCCTACCAATACCAGAAGCTATACCCATAAAGCCTCAAGAACCTGACTGCATGAATGCAGATTGAACAAGGATGACATCAATAAACATGGTAGACAATGAGGCCTCAACCCTAAACAAATAACTACCGGCAACCGAGGAAAGCTAGGAAAGGGAGAGCTGACCTCCTCCAGGGAAGAGCATGCCAACTGGTTGTCAAGCGCCAAACACCAACCCTGAAAACATATATACATGTTGCATTAAGCAAACTCAACAGGTTATATTTAGGAGTCCAACCATATATGCGCATACAAAAGAAAGGAATTGGAAGTGAATTTGAAGGATAGTAGAGAGGGGTATATATATAGATCTATAGGAGCTTTTAGAGGGAGAAAAGTGAAAGAAAAATGTTGTAATCAATTTATAATCTCAAAACTGAAAATTTAAAAACCTATGATGAGGGAAGTCAGGCTGTATGATGGAACTGAATACTGCTGTTTACCCACATTTATGCCAAACTGCCTTCTAATCATTTATGCTTATGCTCATAGACTAATGTAAGGTGTTGTCTTCCCGCCAGCCTGGTCCCTGAACTGTGTCAGTCCCAAACAACACACAAGACACTATGTTAATTATGACGCTGTTGGCCGTTTGCTTGGTTTCTTATCGGCTAGGTCTAACTTGATTATTAACCCATAATTACTCATATATATTGTACAAGAACTTATCCTTGCTAAGATGCACTCCTGCCATGTCCGGTCCTCCAGGCAGTCACGTGACGACCAGCTTCTTCACTACATTTCCCAAAATTCTCCTAGATTCCTAGTCATACTATGCCCCTTTCCCTACTGCTGATAGTACAGGATAGTTTACACCTGTTAATTATTTTAGGGTTGGGATTGGAAGGAGGTGTTCAGACTTGGGCATCCCTTTCAGATAAGTTTAGGATTTAGATGGGATAGATATGTTTAGTTTAGGATATAAGCAGATTATAACTTGCTGATCACCTTCTATGTATATGTTTGAGTTTTGTATCAAGTTTAAATCTTTTCTTTAGACTAAAAGGGGAATTGTAGGGGTGAGCCCACAATATTGTCCACACCCAAAGGAGCGTGGACAGGGGATGGGCACAGGTGAGATATTTAAGGAAAGTAAAAGGAAAACCTCTCTCTCTTGGAAGCCTGCCACGCTTCTGATCTCCCAGCTTGTATGTAAGTTCTTTCTCCTGTTAATAAAAATATTTGTTTCCACATTACATTGGTTCGCTTACAGACAGATGTTTCTCTCAGCCTCCACAAAGAAGCTTTTCTTTTCAGTGAAATGCTTCATGAATGCAGATTCATGGCTATTCAAGGTGCTGAGAAGTAGCAGTTGAGCACTCAGCCCTCAATGTAACAGTTATCCCACCCCCCTCTATGGTTCTGGATGGAAATGTGGGTGAAGGCTGCAAAAGTCTGCCTTCAAAGCACGACACAGCCATTTCAAACAAGATGTCAAAGCAGCTGCAGTTGTCTTCACTGGACCTGTCAACAGTGGATCCTGCATTGCAGGAGCTTGTGGGTTCCTACCCTCATTGCCATTCTATTGGCTACTGGAAGATGCTAGGAGAATCTGTCCTTGTCTTCAGTTGTATACCCAGTGGTGAGTCCACCAGGGGCCAGTGGATACTTCCAAACACACCATCACATAGACAGCTGTTGGGGAAGTCCTTTGTCAATAAAGCACTGTTGAGCCAATAGGAATCTAGATAGGTGGGACTAGGAGTCCAGGAGGATTCTGGGAAGGAGAAACACAAGAGAGTCAACATGTAACGCCATGGGGTAGGAAGCCCGGAACTATTCTCCGGTAAGAAACATACTTAGATTAACAATTATGGAGTAATTACTTAAGTCAGAGCTAGCCAGGAAGAAACAAGCAAGGCCAACAGCTTCATAATTAATATAGCCTCCTGTGTGTTTATTTGGGACTGATGTGGCTCTGGAATCAGGCTGGCGGGAAAACTTCTCACAAGGAAAAGCTTCTCTTTACAGACAGCTCTTGTTAAAATCAAGACCACAAAGCAAAATAACAAGACATGAATGAGGGAGAGTTGTAGGAGGGGAAGGTCACTGAGAGGGAGGAAATATCAGAGGGTAGGGAATGAGCATAGTCAAAATGGATTGTGTAATTATTAAAGTTTCAGAGAATAAATGTTATCAATAAAACAAAGTCTTACACACAAGTACTTATTTCTGGAAAAGATACAAATTTTTTGCAGCCATGTAAAGAAAGTATAGGATTGGGATGTCAAGATATTAGGGATCAAAGATAATAGCAAGAGAAGATGGAAATTGTTTTAAGAAAAATTATAAAGGCCCAGCAAATGCAATGCAATTTTAGTCCAAAACAGAAGAGGAAACCTATTAAATATCCATTTCTGATTCAGATATATAATTCTTAATTACCTGTTGGATAATAGAAAGTCGCTCAAGTCACTCTCAAGTTGAGTGGCTAGGAGGATTAGATATTGAGGAGGAGGAGGAGGTTATGTTCAGGGTTCTGAATCAAAAGCAAAGAAATAAGAAGCAGAATGAGAAGTAAGGGAGGATGAACAACGAAGGAAATTGTCTACATTTTTCCTCCCCCAGGTTATATTTGAGATTCTTTGAAAGACTGGAGCACTCAAAGACGGGATGGTCAAATCTCCACACCACAACCAAGTTCCAATCGCATGAATTGAGTATCTTATTTGAGAGTCTTAGGACCAGTAGTATTTCAAATTTCTGACTTTTTCAGATTTTAGACTAGCTGAATATACAGAATAAAACTTTGCACTATGAAATCCAAGTCTAAACACAAAATTCAAGTTGCATACAAAATGCATAAAAATCATCTTATACAGTGACTGTTTTTAATGTGTCTACATTTTCATTGTGACCAGCCTCCTGAGGTTAGGTGTAGAATGTTCCTCTTGTTGCAGCAGGTCAGTGTGAAAAGTTTCATATTTTGAGGATTTCCACATAAGTCTGTTTCTGCCAGTCTTCGTGATCTGTACTTTTTCTAAGTAATACAAGCGAGACACTCATTCTTCTAGTGCACCAACAGTACCGCATTCCTTTAACACAAGTCAAGTCTCTACTGCACCAACAGTACCGCATTCCTTAAACACAAGTCAAGTCTTTTGCTGAGACACATTTGAAAGAACAAACAAAAACCAGTTGCTTAGAAACAAACTTGATTTGAAAAGTTACGTTTCTTGGACAACAGGTGAAAATAATCCATAGTATTGATTGATTTGCAATTCATACCCATCAATAGGAAAGCATTAAAAACTTATTTATATGCCGGGCATTGGTGGCGCATGCCTTTAATCCCAGCACTCGGGAGGCAGAGGCAGATGGATCTCTGTGAGTTCAAGGACAACCTCCAAAACAATACAAAGAAACCCTGTCTCGAAAAACCAAAAAAAGAAAAAAGAAAAAAAGAAAACTTATTAATAATAGTTTTTCGGACATTGTATAAGTAGAGTGTGTGGTTTATAGGTTTACGAAGTAGAATTCAGAGGGGATAGCCTGTGGTTTGCATTTAAAGACTAAGAGTAAGAGCTGGAGAAATGTTTCAGCACTTTAGAACACATAGAGCCCTTGCAGAGGAACTCAGTTTGATTCCCAGCACTTATGTCAGGCAGTTCACAACTGCCTGTAACCCCAGCTCTACACATCCCAAGATTCTCTTCTGAGACCTTTGAGTACCTTCACTTATGTGCACATACCTCACATATACAAAAAACCTCAAGTTTTTAAAATCAGAAGGGTAGAAAAAAGTTGGACTCTGATAAAGATGTACATGTTCTCAATTCACCATTTACTAGTAGTTTCTTGCATTATTAGTTTACTGTTAGTATTAATGACAGTATTCCTGTCCCTTTGTAAGCATTGAATAAATAATTTAGAATAAGTATAACCTAGTCTTTTTTTTAATTAGTTCTTTGAAATTTTCATACCATTTTGAGCAATGTGTTTTAATCAAATTCACTCCGGTCTCCCAACTACTACCAGATCCACCCATCTTCCCTTCCCATTCAACTTTGCATCCTCCTTTTTGTTTTAAACTCTCAAAGTCCAATATGTGCTGCCTATATACTCTTAGATGTGTGACCATCGACTGGGTCATGGTTAACCTACCCAGGTGTTATAGTCCTAAAGAAAATTGACTTTCCCTCTCCCAGCAGCTACCACTTGTCAACAGCTCCTCATCTGATGGTGAGACTTTGTGCACACCTCCTCTCTCAAAGGTGGAATTTTGTTTGACTTAAGATTATGCAGATCTGGTACATGTTGTCACAGTCACTCTGGGTCATTAAGTGCAACAACTCTGGCTCTTACTGTCTTCCTGCAACCTCTTCTGTCATGATCCCTCAGCCTTAGGAGAAGTGAATATAATATAGCCTGAATATTCTACAGGGTTTTTTAAAATTATTCTCTGTACTTTGGTGTTGATCACCATCTCCTGCAAAAAGAAGCTTGCCTGCTAAGACTTGAGAGACACACTAATCAGTTGTTAGGAGTCAGTTTTTATTACTATGTCCATTTAGCAGAATAGTGGTAGTCGTTTGCTATGGCCTGTTACCTTAGGTTCTTGAGCCCAGTATTAGTGCCAGGAATAGGTTTCATCTTGTGAAATAGGCCTTAAATTCAATCAGAAAGTAGTTGGTTACCTATGACTTTGGTGCTATTACTACATAAATGAACTTGTTTGCCAGGCTGGTAGTTACTGCAGCTCAAGTAGTCTTTTTGTCAAAAGAATTTTGAAAAATGAAAAAGGTAAGAGATCTGCTAGTTGAATAGTTTGGTGAAGACCTGCAAGGGCAAGGCCTTAAAGTTTTCAGAGAAGCAGCTTTTAAAATAGGATTCATCGTTATTCTGTGTGTGTGTGTGTGTGTGTGTGTGTGTGTGTGTGTGTAGATACACATGTGCCACAGTGCATGTGTGGATATCTAAAGGATAATTTGCACTGGTTCTTTCCTTCCATTATGGGTTTTAGAGATCAAACTCAGGTTGTCAGTTCTTCAAGGCAAGAATTTTTTCTTGCTAAACCTCCCATCATGGGCCCAGATCGGCTTTTGAAATACTTAGTCTATGTATTTAAATACCCCTAAGTGGTCTAAGGAAGTGTGTTCTGATAGTCTTTACCTCTGTATTGGTCACTGTAATAACAGAGTCATTGGCACTCAGATAGGGGTAGTCATTTTCTCATTCATCCATTTGCTTAATAGTTGTGTCCATACAGTAATGTCCTAAGAGAAAATCTAACTAATGTTTGAGCACTTTCAGAGTCTGCAAACTGATTGTTTCCCATACAATTCTACCACATATTTCTATGTTTCATACTTGGTGTTAGAACTGAAGATATCCTTGCCCTGCCTTCATTTCCTGTGGCTGTGATCGAACACCCCAACAAAAACAGCTCATGAAAGAAAATGTTTATTTTAGTTCACGATTTGAGGTCACAGTTCATCATTTACAGGAAGTCAAGGCAGCAAGGGCTTCAAAGCAGCAGTTGCATCCAGTCAGAAACAGAGTGGATGCCTGCATGCTTCCTATTTCTCAGCTCACTTTCTCCTCTTTTATACAATCCAGGGGTGGAATCCAGAAAGCTCTGCAACCCACGTTTTGTCTTCATCTTCCCACCTCAACTAGCAGATTCAAGACCTTTCCCCCACAGACATGCCTACAGGGCAACCCAGGCTGAACAATTCAACATTAAGAGTCTCTTCCCAGTTGATTCTAAATTGTGTCAAGTTGACAATTACAACTAATTATTAAAATACCCCTTTTGTATAAACCACTCCATCCATCAGCACTGACTACTAGGCCATATTGTGGAGTCTTATGAAATATTCAACAGAACCCATGCCATCTATTCAGTAAACCTAATACACTGAACAGCAAAATATTGCATAATGAAAAGTCCAACTGGTTCATACCTTGATCACAAGTCTCCATTTTATGTATTTCCAATCTGAAAAAAATGACCCAGAACCCAGAAATTCTTCTGAGTTCTGAATGAGTTTCTTTTCTTTTTTTTTTTTTTTTTTTTTGGTTTTTACGAGACAGGGTTTCTCTGTATTGTTTTGGAGGCTATCGGTCCAGCCCAGCCTCGAACTCACAGAGATCCGTCTACCTCTGCCTCCCGAGTGCTGGGATTAAAGGCGTGCGCCACCACCGCCCGGCCAGAGTTTCTTATCTTCTAAAATTCTAGATGCATGTCTACCAGTTGTTTGGGATTTCAGAGTTGGGTTGTCTCCTTTAATACTAGAATAACATTTTTTTGGTTTTTCGATAGAATTACATTTTAATGAGAAATAAATAACACCCTAAAGATTTCTTTCTAGACTTTACATATATTCTACTAACCTGCTTTTATGTGACTATTTTTTCTTACCTCTGACAGAGCTTCAGTACTCTGCAAATAAAATGGTCTGGAAAAAACAAAAACTGGCAAAGCATAGTCCTTTCTAGACATTTCAGCAACTCTCAGGGCTTCTCTCACTCGAAAATGAACAAATTTCAGTGCATTTAAGTTCGATTTTAATATTTTACTCAAATATATTGAAGAATAAAGTGCTGTGCTTTTTTCCCACAGCCATAAGAGTTGATCATTGTGGAAAATCTCATCATCTGGGCAACGACCTGTGTAGAACTCTGGATTTATCCGGTAATCATAATTGTAGCAGTCTGGGTAGAGATAAAAGCCCCATAAACGTTTTGGTCTCATTTCTAAAGCTAACGTGAGAGTAATGTTCATAAAACTCCTTCCAGCATTTTCAAATTCCTGTTGCGCAACTGTTCTCACTTTTGCTTCTGACCACTCAGGATGGTGGTGTCGAGTGAAAGCTAACGATTGATTTTTATATATTTCCCTGCTGCCCCAATTCCTGTCCCACTGGGGTTTCCAGCCTTCCCAGTCAATCACAGCAAGTCCTTCTGCTCTCCACCAAGTGACAGCATCTGCAATGTCACTGGCGCTTTTCTTCAGGTGCTCAGAGAGGTTCCCTTTCTGAGGTATTCCGCCGTAGAAGGATTTTCCATCTTCAGAGAAGTAAGGATAATATCCGAGTTCATCCGGATAAAATATGGCAATCGTGGTTCCACTCTTGGTTTCTAAAGGATTTGGAATGATGTCAAATGCTTGAAGATTCATACTTACATCGAAATGATCCTTACAGAAGAAGGTAGGAGCAGCCCAGAAAATGTTGAAAGGTTGGTCCTTGATCACGGGAGGCATTGCTGGTTTGATTGCTGCCTGGGTGACCAGAACAAAGAGCATCAGCTCACCAAGCTGTGCCCCCCACGGACTAGGCATGGATTGTTGTCTTCAGCATGATGAAAGTGCACTAAAAGCAAGAACAAATATTTGCATGAATGATTCAAATGCCTGGCTAGTTTTATAGCATATATTAAATAAATTAATTATTTTCAAAGATTTATGAGGTTTCCTAACACACATGTTCATGGTGTCATCTACAAGGAAGGAAAAACGAGACTTCTGTTCTCTCCTTTAAATATTGAAAGACAGAAATTTAATAATAAGTACTAGAAATTTCATACAAATTCTCATCTACATAAACTCTGTACTCATCTATGTAAGCTTGATATTTGTTCTGAATTTAATTTCCTATAATTCTGTGAACATGACCCAAACCATCATACACCAGTAAACGTATTGTGTGAGGTAGACTAGAAAAGAGCATCTCAAGGAACTGTCACATTGTCCTATTAATTATTAGAAACGGGACTCTAAGAACGTGTCCACTTGGATATTAACAAATATTGGCACTTCAGTAAATATTGTGTGGGACAAAAAATAAATAATGAACTGTAGTACCCTATATGGAATTTGAAGTGCAACTGACCTCAAGAGTTTCTTTGTTTCCAAATCACAGAAGCGTTTCCACCAGAATAGAATAATATGGCACAGACACTTTAGGTGCCAATTATCTGCTGTTAATTGTAGAGTTGACCAATACCATTTCTTAGGTACATAAATAAACCTTTAAAAACTATTATTTCCTTAAGACCATCATTCTCCTATGAAAAATGAGGCCATATTCTCAGTAGCTAAACCTCAGGTAAAACGTGGCCTTTTAGTCACACAGTCAGTTAAGACAAAAACTGCCAAAGAATCTTGCCAGAACATAAGGACTACTAGGTCATGCATTCCAACCAATCAGATCTTATCCTGAAAGCAATATGGCTGAAGTTGTATAGCAAAGTTAGTTTGTCATGTCATGTACATTTTTTAAAATAAGGTGTGTTGGTTAGTTTGGGCTGTCAGCTTGACACAATCTAGAATCTCGTGGTAAAAGTCTCTGTTGGGAAATTAAGTAAATGAAAGTCAGCTAGTGGATGTGTCTATGAGGTTTTTTTCCTTGGTGTATCTGTGTGTGTAAGGGGACCCAAACCATTGTGGGCTGCAGCATTTCATAGTGAGAGAGAGCGAGAGAGAGAGGAAGAGAGAGAGAGACAGAGACAGAGACAGAGACAGAGAGAAAGAGGACCCAAACTATTGTGGGTTGTGCCATTTCATAGAGAGAGAGAGAGAGAGAGAGAGAGAGAGACAGAGACAGAGACAGAGACAAAGAGAGACAGAGAGAAAGAGGACCCAAACTATTGTGGGTTGTGCCATTTCATAGAGAGAGAGAGAGAGAGAGAGAGAGACAGAGACAGAGACAGAGACAAAGAGAGAGACAGAGAGAAAGAGGACCCAAACTATTGTGGGTTGTGCCATTTCATAGAGAGAGAGAGAGAGAGAGAGAGAGAGAGAGACAGAGACAGAGACAGAGACAAAGAGAGAGACAGAGAGAAAGAGGACCCAAACTATTGTGGGTTGTGCCATTTCATGGGCTGGACCCTGACCTATCCATGAGTAAAGAAAACTAGCTGAGCATAAAAAAGCCAATGTGTTTCTCTATGCTCTTAACTGTGGATATGATGTGACTAGCTGTTGAATTCTTGATATGACTTCCCTGAAATTATGGACTGTACCCTAGAATTGTCAGGCAAATAAATTCTTACCGATGTTGCATTTGGTCAAGATATCTCTGCAACAGCAACATAAATTAAACTAGTGCATAAATGTATCATAGTTTTCTTTGAAGTAGTTATATTTTGTCTGTTTTTAATAGTGTTACATAACTAAGTAATATCTCTTATAGTCTTTATTTAATCTACTGAATGCAGGAAAAGACACCAGGCAAAATCATATGTAAATTCTGACTACATAGCACCAAAAGTTTGTAAAGATACCTGGAAAAAAATCAAAGACTTTCTAGAATATTCTGTATTTTACTGAGATCATTGACTTCATGTGGACTTTGTTTGTTTGGTTTTTTGTTTGTTTTTTGTTTTTCAGGGCAGGGTTGCTCTACGTAGCTTTGGAGCCTGTCCTGGCACTTGCCCTGTAGACCAGGCTGGCCTCGAACTCACAGAGATCCACTTGCCTCTGCCTCCCCAGTGCTGGGATTAAAGGCACGAGCCAACACCGCCCAGCTCATGTGGACTGTGTACTGTGGTACCAGATGAAACTGTAAGTCACCAAAAATGGCTCCTTACCCATCACTCTTTTCCACCTATGGGATCTTAACGTGAGCCAGTCCACCCTGTAAAAGGAGGGGGTGCATCGCTGAGTTCATCTTTGTTCACTCTGCGCAAGTAGAGTGCTTCACTTTACTAATATACTATCTGCGTGTAATGGGCAAACGTGTCTAATAAGCTGTGACAACCTTGAAAATAAACATGTTGATTGTCACAGTGTATAAAGCACTTTAGAGAAAAAGCAACAAAAATATTTAAAAAATGTGCCTTCTTAACATCCATATTCAAGGTTCTTTTCTGGGAGATTTTAATATTGTTTTCTATGTATATAAAGTAGTATAGGCTCTATCTTTGTCAATGACCTTGAGATAATTTATTATTTTCGCATTCTTCTGTTCCACCAGCACACATTTTCTAACAAGCTTCAAGAAAATATACATATATATGTATATTTTGTATATATATGTGTGTGTGTACATATGTATATATAGTGAATTTCACAAGGGTTTTTAATGTAATAAAATCTTTCCAGTTATTTTCCCATTTTTGTTATTCAAAGTTGTTTTTTTCCCATTTATAACACATTCATGCACTTGAATTTAGTGGAATTTTATATGGTTTAAACAGTGTACTGTGTCGAAGAATGCTCTGACAAAACCAATATAACCCTACATATTACAAAAAAGTTACAGATTGTTAGGAGTAAAATACAAAATTATAAAACACAGAGAAAAATACTTATCAATTTAGGCATGGAAACGCCTCTCTATGTACAGTATCAAAGACACAACTCATGAGAGAAATCATCATCGATAAACAGTGTCATTCAAATGGTTTTAAGCTGATCATAAAGAGTAGAAGAAGATGGTGAAGAGCGGGCAGCTCAGTAATTTACATTTTATGATACGTGCCTGAGCGTCCTGACTGCCTCTGTATCTGTGTTCTGTGTGCGTTTGTGCCCTTGGAGGTCAGCAGAGAGTTTCAGATCCCCTGGGGCTGCTGTTACAGATCTACAGGTCACTGAGCCCAAAATCAAATGCAGAACCTTTGGCAGGGCTGCCAATACTTTAAACCCTTGATTAATTCTCCACCACCCACCACCCCGCCTCAAGCAAATTGTCTGTCTTATAAGCATGATAGCCTGACTTTAATTCCCCAAGCCTGAGTTCAAACCCTCCCACAAAAAAGGGGGGAGGGGGCTCGGTTAAGTGGCATACTCTTGTAATTCCAGCCCAAAAGAGGCAAAGACAAACAGATCCCTGAGCTCCCTAGAGAGCCTTGCCTACTTGTTCTAGGCCAATAAGACATCCTGATTAAAAAACAAAAAACAAAAACAAAAACAAAAAAGTGGAAGGCGCTTGAGGAACAACATGAGGCTGAGACGTTCCGCTCATCCACAGACGTGCACGCACATGTACAGCATACACTCCAGTGGAGATGAGCCAATAGCAACCTGGAAAGTCAGAGTGTTTATTCTGTACAACACGAATGAGTCGGAGGTGGGTTAGTCTCAGGTTGTACTCATCCCTGAAGAGGAAGTTAATAGTTTCTAAATACACTAGTTTCCGCTAAGGCTAGTTACTGGCAAGCTTCTGTACCCAGACCAGGAGAAGGCTTCGCCATTCTTCTGAGCCTGACCCAGGGAAGACTTTGCCATTTCTACTGACACGGCTGTACTCACATCAACAACACAAATTCACGAAGGACTTCATCTGCTCCCCACACAAAGTAACTATTTTTCCCTTTTTAGCAATAAGTCCTGTGAAGGTCTTCCTGGAAGATATTTTTATATGCCATAAAATTACAATAAATTACAAAATCGCATTAAAATTTGCAACTTTAAACTAATAATGTTTGTGTCTATATGAATGAACCCCTTTTAGTGCATTCCCAGCAAAGACAAACTTTTCTCTTGAGGAGGGTTTTGTTTGCAGAGAACTTGGATCTCAGCTGAAGACATTAAGCAGTGACAGAATATTTTGTCTGAAATCTTTTTATGATTTTGATTTCTATGAAAGCAGAGATGGAAACGGGGATGGAAAGTTCATAGAAAGGAAAAACGAAACAAGAAATCGGTAAGAAGCAGGATGGACTGTTGTATTTAAGGTTACCCATATCTACAATTTTTGATATACTAAAAAGTCAAATCAATTCAAGTTTAGTTAAATCTGCAAACTAAAAGAAAAGAAGTAACAGATTCTGGGATGGTACATTTTTCTGACTTTTTTTTTTTAGTTTGACTTCCTACTTCAAAACCACAATCTACATTTGACAGATGAAATAACATTATAGTAGTAAGATCCTACTGATCCCTTTTCCTTTGGAGATGTGAAAATTAGAAAGAGAAAAATAAAACTGTCATTTTTAGACAATATTTCTTATACAGAAAAACTCAAAGTAATCTGAATTATATGCAACAATAGGCTAATTCAACAGGGAGCTGCACATGAAATTAATGTAGAAAAGTCAGATGTATTGATAGTCACTAGCATGATTAGAAAGAAAACACAGATGAACAAAATATTCAAAACTTGTTCAAGATCCCTATACATGACAACCTTGCCTGTATTAATTTTACAGTGTTTCTATTTTTCAGAATAGCTGGGGAAGGAGATTTAAAAAGGGATTTTATAGTATCCTACTTACCTGCCTCCATCCCCACTGACTGAACTGAGGATATATCTTATGAATAAACTGTGAAATTGCTGTGCATAAGAATAAAACATTTGAAGTCCCTCAAAAGAATTTACTGAGAAAGAGAACATAAAGTTCACTTGTAGCCCAGATTTATAGACGGAAACACTTAGATTCAACACAATTCAAAAAGCATTTGTTGGCAGCGTTTGCCTCATTCGAAACACAGTGTTTAACATTGAAACTATACAGACAACATTATCATGTTGAGCTTCAAGGTCTGTCATGTGGGAATATACATGTATGCACATTGAATGTATACGTCTGTATATATAACAGCAACAGTAAGGCAGAGAAATATGTGCCCTATGTAAAATACCTGAAAGGATGGTAAATTCTGGTTCTTTTCTTTAAAAACCTATCTGATAAATACAAAATTAGGTACATGAAGAAATATTGGCTCATGCCTTTAATCCCAGCACTTGGAAGGCAGATGTGGGCAGATCCCTGTGAGTTCCAGGCAAGCCTGGTCTACACAGTGAGTTCCAGCTACATAGAGAAACGTCTCAGAAAAAAAAAGAAAAGAAATATGAAAACAAAATTAGTAGTAATAGCATTCTGATCCTTATGCAAATATATTTTATGTGCATCTTTATAGGCATTTCTCTACACTTCTCTCTAATCTATGGACATTTGGTGAGCCATAGTTGAAGCTCTGATGGGGTCCAGATGGCCCTGACCTAGATGTGTCCTGGTGATGGTGGAAAACTGTAAGCACAAGATAAAACCTCGGAAGAATATCTTCCCAGGCAAAACAAGGCAACATAGGCAGGAAGTGTGGTAGGAAGAACTCAGATAAGCGGATAAAAAAATGCTGTTTGCAGAAATGTGTGGAATGAAGAACTCAGAAAAAGGTTCAAAAGATACTGTGTTTTCAAATTCTACTTGCAATGCTATCTCTAGTAACTGACAAAACAATATCTAAGCAGCTGTGAGAAAAACAAAAACTGCTTATTCTTTTTTTTTTTCGTATGACAGTACCATTTATGAACATCCAGTACATTCAGAGTGATGCCCCATGGTTGACAAGGGTATGTGTGTTATTTTTTTTATTACAGTCTAGTTATTTTTTTATTTTTTTTTAATTTTATTTTCCAGTTTAAATTTGGATAAGAAACAAGGTTGCATCACAAGTCAGTTCCAGGTCCCTCTCCCATTCCCTCCCGTCCTCCCGAGCCCTCCCCCCCCATTATCCCCTCATTTCCCCAGGGAGGGTGAGGCCCTCCATGGGGGTGTCCATAGTCTGTCATTTCATATAGGGCAGGGCCTAGACCCTTCCCCAAGAGTTCGGGTGAGAGTGCACCTCACATTGTTCTATAGGAGTCCAAAGTCCGTGTGTATACTTGGGATGGGTACTGATCTGCTGCCCAAGGCTCAATAGATTCCCTAGGCCTCCTCACTGACACCCAGATTCAGGGGGTCTTGATCAGTCCCATGCTGGCTTCCCAGGCTGATGCCTGGGATTCAAGAGTTAACCTTTGTCTGGTCAGCTGTTTCTGGGGGTTAAACCAGCCCAGTCTTAATCCCTTTGATCATCAGTCCTCCCTCTCTGTTACTGGCTTTCTTGAGTTCAGCTCAGTACTTAACCAAGGGAGTCTGCCTCTTCTTTGATCAGCCACTAAATAAAGTTTCTGTTTCCCAGACTCTCTGGCCATAGGATTGAAGGCTGGCACTCCCCAGATCTATGTCTAAAATCCATATATGAGAGAGTACATGCCATGTTTCTCTTTTTGTGACTGGGTTACCTCACTCAGGATGGTTTCTTCTAGTGTCATCCATTTGCCTGCGAATCTCATGATTCCATTATTTTTTTCTGCTGAATAGTACTCCATTGTGTAAATGTACCACATTTTCTCTATCCACTCTTCAGTTGAGGGACATCTAGGTTGCTTCCAAGTTCTGGCAATTACAAATAAAGCTGCTATGAACATAGTGGAACAGACATCTTTGTTGTATGAATGGGCATCTTTTGGATATATGCCTAAGAGTGGAGTTGCTGGGTCTTGTGGTAGGTTTATTCCCATTTTTCTGAGGAATCTCCATACTGATTTCCAAAGTGGCTGAACCAGTTGGCACTCCCACCAGCAATGGAGGAGTGTCCCCCTTTCACCACATCCTCTCCAGCATAAATTGTCATTGGTGTTTTTGATTTTAGCCATTCTGACAGGAGTCAGATGGTATCTCAGAGTTGTTTTGATTTGCATTTCCCGGATGGCTAAGGATGTTGAGCACTTTCTCAAGTGCCTCTCAGCCATGTTAGACTCCTCTATTGAAAACTCTCTATTTAGTTCTGCAGCCCACTTTTTAATAGGGTCCTTTGGTATTTTGGAGACTTGCTTCTTGAGTTCTTTGTAAATTTTGGAGATCAACCCTCTGTCAGATGTGGGATTAGTGAATATTTTTTCCCATTCTGTGGGCTGCCTTTTTGTCTTGCTGACTGTGTCCTTTGCTTTACAGAAGCTTCTCAGTTTCATTAGGTCCCATTTATTAATTGTTGATCTCACTGTGTGTGCTACTGGAGTTATATTCAGGAAGCTGTCTCCTGTACCAATTCGTTCAAGGGTACCACCCACTTTCTCTTCTAAGAGGTTCAGTGTGGCTGGATTTATGTTGAGGTCTTTGATCCATTTGGACTTAAGTTTTGTGCATGGCGATAAACATGGATCGATCTGCATTCTTCTACATGCCAGTCTCCAATTATGCCAGCACCATTTGTTGAAGATGCTTTCTTTATTCCATTGTATATTTTTAGCTTCTTTGTCAAAGATCAGATGTATGTACGTGTGTGGGTTAATATCCGGGTTTTCAATTCGATTCCATTGGTCTACCTGTCTATTTTTGTGCCAATACCAAGCTGTTTTCAGGACTATAGCTCTATAATAGAGCTTGAGGTCAGCGATGGTGATGCCTCCGGATGTTGCCTTGTTCAACAGGGTTGTTTTGGCTATCCTGGGTCTTTTGTTTTTCCATACAAAATTGATTATTGTTCTTTCAAGGTCTGTGAAGAATTGTGCTGGGATTTTAATGGGGATTGCATTGAATCTGTAGATTGCTTTTGGCAGGATTGCCATTTTTACTACATTGATCCTACCTATCCAAGAGCATGGGTCATGTTTCCATTTTCTGAGGGCTTCTTTAATTTCTTTCTTTAAAGATTCAAAGTTCTTATGATACAGGTCTTTCACTTGTTTGGTTAGCGTTACCCCAAGGTATTTTATGTTGTTTGTGGCAATTGTAAAGGGTGATGTTTCTCTGATTTCTCTTTCAGCCCTTTTATCATCTGTATATAGTAGGGCTACTGATTTTCTTGAGTTGATCTTGTAGCCTGCCACTTTGCTGAAGGTGTTAATCAGCTGTAAGAGTTCCCTGGTAGAGTTCTTTGGGTCATTGATGTAAACTATCATATCGTCTGCAAACAGTGAAAGTTTGACCTCTTCCTTCCCTATTTGTATCCCCTTGATCCCCCTTTGTTGTCGTATGGCAATAGCTAGAACTTCAAGTACCATGTTGAAAAGGTATGGAGAGAGTGGACAGCCTTGTTTTGTTCCTGATTTTAGAGGAATTGCGTTGAGTTTCTGTCCATTTAGTTTGATGTTGGCTGTTGGTTTACTGTATATAGCTTTTATTATGTTTAAGTATGTCCCTGTTATCCCAGATCTCTCCAAGACCTTTATCATGAAGGGGTGTTGGATTTTGTCAAAGGCTTTTTCAGCATCTAGTGAGATGATCATGTGATTTTTGTTTTTCAGCTTGTTTATATGGTGGATTACGTTGATGGATTTTCGTATGTTGAACCATCCCTGCATCCCTGGGATGAAACCTACTTGATCGTGGTGAATGATTGTTTTGATGTGTTCTTGGATCCGATTTGCTAGTATTTTATTGAGTATTTTTGCATCAATGTTCATGAGGGATATTGGTCTGAAGTTCTCTTTCTTAGTTGTATCTTTGTATGGCTTGGGGATCAAGGTTATTGAAGCCTCATAGAAAGAGTTTGGCAAAGACCCTTCTGCTTCTATTGTGTGGAACACTTTGAGAAGAATTGGTATAAGCTGTTCTTTGAATTTCTGGTAGAATTCTGCAGTGAGGCCATCTGGACCTGGGCTTTTTTTGGTTGGGAGACTTTTGATGACAGCTTCTATTTCCATAGGGGTTATAGGTCTATTTAAATTGCTTATCTGTTCTTGATTTAATTTTGGCAATTGATAGCTGTCCAGGAAGTCATCCATTTCCTTTAAATTTTCGAATTTTGTGGAGTACAGGTTTTCAAGTATGACCTAATGATTCTCTGGATTTCCTCAGAGTCTGTTGTTATGTCCCCCTTTTCATTTCTAATTTTGTTAATTTGCGTGTTCACTCTCTGCTGTTTGGTAAGTTTGGACAAAGGTTTGTCTATCTTGTTGATTTTCTCAAAGAACCAACTCTTCATTGCATTGATTCTTTGTATTGTTTTCCTGGTTTCTACTTTATTGATTTCAGCCCTCAATTTGATTATTTCCTGGCATCTACTCCTCCTGGGGGAGTGTGCTTCTTTGTGTTCTAGAGCTTTCAGCTGTGATGTTAATTCTCTGGTATAACTGTTCTCCTGTTTCTTCATGTGAGCACTTAGCGCTATGACCTTCCCCCGTAGCACTGCTTTCAAAGTGTCCCATAGGTTTGGGTATGTTGTGTCTTCATTCTCATTGAATTCGAGGAAGTCTTTAATTTCTTTTTTATTTCCTCTTTGACCCAGGGATGGTGCAGTTGAGCATTATTCAATTTCCATGAGTTTGTAGGTTTTCTGCAATTTGTGTTGTTGTTGAATTCTAATTTTAAAGCATGGTGGTCTGATAAGATGCATGGAGTTATTCCAATTTTTTTGTAGCTGCTGAGGTTTGATATGTTGCCAAGTATGTGGTCGATTTTTGAGAAGGTTCCATGTGGTGGTGAGAAGAAGGTATATTCTTTTTTATGTGGATGAAATGTTCTATAGATGTCTGTTAATCCCAGTTGGGTCATTACTTCTATTAGACCTTTTGCTTCTTTGTTGAGTTTCTGTTTGGTATTCCTGTCTAGTGGTGAGAGTGGTGTGTTGAAATCTCCCACTATAACTGTGTGGGGCTTTAGATGAGATTTAAGTTCTAATAATGTTTCTTTAATGAATGTGGATGCCTTTGTATTTGGGGCATAGATGTTCAGGATAGACACTTATTCTTAAAGTGAACCAGAGTCTTGTGTCTCAGTCTACTATGACTCTCCTTTCCAGATCCCTGTTATACTCATAGCTGTGCTGGTGGCAGCATCTGTTAGATGAGGATGTAGTCTCCAGCAATGTAGACATCTGGAACTGAGAATACCCCATTTCACAGCTACCTGGAGAAGATTAGAGGGTATGTATTTAGTATTTAGAGCAGGTTAGGAGTCACACTAAGAAGTCTTGATCAAACTCTAACAGTTGGTTATAAAGTAAGAATAAAAGGCAGCATTTGAAAATAAGTTCGAAAAGCCACGACCAGATGAAAAGCTCTCCTCTCTCTTCCTTAGGATCCTTAATGTAAAACTTGAAGAGGCAACTGAGTCAAAAGGTTTCACTTGCATGTTTTCGGTCTCTGAGCACTGGAGCTTGAAATCCAGATACCAACATTTTCCTGAATGATGGATACATCAGAAAACATACATGTATAACCATACTCATCACACACATCTTTACAAAGACAATGTTACCCTAGATGTGCAATTTGCTACTGTTTGTATTCACAGTGAGTAGGTAATAGCATATATTTTGCGTGGTTGAAGAAGAATTTGAACTGAGGATAACTCTACATGTCATCTGGAGTAAAATCAGTTCCACGGGAGGTCATGTAAGTTCAAAATGTTACACCATCAAGTGTGGTTTCAAGGATCTGGATTAGCTTCAAGCTGAAAGTTTTAAATTCTGCTTAAAATAGAGCAGAATTTCCAACAGGCTAAAGATTGCAAAGGTACCTCAGACAGGGAGAATGATATGGAAAGCTACAGAAGACACAAAAGAAGAGAGGCAAAGAGTATGCAGATGAAAACAGACACTGATTGGGGGGCTTTATGTAGAGAGAGAGAGATGTACAACAGGAGGCCAGGAATTGTTCTGAAATAGAACTGAAAGTCCTCTGAGCTGAATTGATAGTTGACACAAAAGAGGGAAACATCTACAGAGAAGAGATGAGGCCAGAAGGTGAGAGTGTGAGGTTCACCTAGTTTGTTTTGAAAAAGGAAAAGAAAAAAAAGAAACCAATTATTTTTTAAAATAATTGTAAGCAGAGTGCTGTATGCCCAAAGATAAAGGACATGTGTCTAAGGAAGTTGTTTTAGTCTAAATATAAAGGGAATTCCACAGGTTCATATGACTGTGAAGTTCTGGAAACTTCAAGAGGTGAGGCCTAGCTGCAGGAAGTAGAACTCAGGGGGATGGGTTGCTGGGAGTGTTGTGTTTATGGCTCCTTTTTTTCTCCATTTCTTCTTCCTCTTTGCTATGAAGTAAAGCCTCTGATCACAGCTCTGACAGGATGTTCTGCTCATGTACATGGAGCCAAGAAACCTAGGGCTGGAAATTCCTTGAGCCTCCTTCCCTGAAGTTGTTCTGTCAGCTTTGCTCACAGGGATACAAAATCTAACACAGAAGAGAACCACAAGAACATTGTGTGATTCAGCCCAGCAAAGGCTTCACTTTCCCTCACATTCAATCTCTAGGGCTTCTCCATTCTCCCTACAGATCCCTTAGCTAGAGCAGAGAAAGGAGTCCTTTCTCATAAAGGGATGCTTCTGTGAGGAGACTTTTCAACTTTGGAGTACTATGTGGAATTCATCCTTGAAGGGCTGAAACAATACTGTGGTGCTAGATTTAAATCTGTAGTAACTAATAAGTTGTATGGAGCTTCATGTCATTCACTCCAGAAATACCAGGCAGATCAGTCATGTCCAATTTAAGACAGACTGTAATCCTGACTAATACAGCATGTGCTTACTTCATTATCTAGAAAGATTCATCTTATTAGGCATGTTGCTGTGCCTTCCACAATTATTTATTAAGATCTCTTAGTTTTCAGCAACTGTGACTATGTATTTGTTGATATTTGGTAGTGCTTTTGATAGCTTTGGTTTCTTCCTTTAAAATGAAGGAGGAGAGATGAGCAATGGAGTCAAGACCAAGCTGGGGAAATCCACAGAAACAGCTGACCTGAGCAAATGGGAGCTCATGGACCCAAGCCAAACAGCTGTGGAGCCAGCATAGAAACGAACCAGGCTCCCTGAACATGGGTGACAGTTAGGAGTCCTGGGCAGTCTATGGGGCTTCTTGCGGTGGAACCAGTATGTATTCCTAGTGCACGAATGGACTTTGGGAGTCCATTCCTCCATGAAGGGATACTCACTCAGCCTAGATAAAAGGTGAGGAGGGCGACTTAGGCCTTGCCTCAAATGATGTGACAGACTTTGATGATCCCCCATGGAAGACCTCATTCTCCCTGGGGAGTGGATGGGGGATGGGATGGGAGGCTCAGTGGTGAGCAAGGGAGGATGGGAGGGAGCGGGAACTGGGATTGATATGTAAAATAAATTGTTTCTAATTTAAATTAAAAAAAGAAGACAAGGAAAAAAAACAAAGCTTGAATGGTGTTATAGATCAGCACAGTGTTGGATGTGGTTTGAATGTGAGATGCCCCCTACACATGTGTAACACTTGATGACCAGCTACTGGTGTTATTTAGGAGGCTGTGGATCCTTCCAGAGTTGGAGCCTAGCTGGATGAAGCAGGCCTTGGTTTAGCAATGATTCTTCTTCCAACTGGAGCACTCTGCTTCTGGGTGTGAGTCAAGTAACAAGCTGCTGCTACTGCCATCCACAGACAGAGCTCCACCCAAAATGCCTTGCTAACCCTGATGGACTTGTGCCCTCTCAAACCATAAGCTGAACTAAATCTTTCCTCCTGTAAGTAGTTTCTGCCAGGTGTTCTTCCAAAATGATGAGAAATGTAACTACGACAATGTTCAGAACTAATACACATCTTCCAGCTACACCGTTTGCTAGGGGGGTCTACAAAAGAAGAAAAAGGTACAAATTTGTGTTTGTGATTTTCCTTAGATTTTTATTTTACCTTAATGAATTTAGCTCAAAACTTACAAAATAAAGTAGGTAGAAACTTGATTGCATTTAATAAAATCATAGTTAATGTATGGAAAAAGGCAAGCATTCAATTTAAATTACCTTTATTAAGCAGAAGAGTCTCCAGAATTCTTTCATATATAAAAGAGAAAATAAAGTGCTCATTTTAAAAGATCATTCTAGAGAACATTGTTAAAAGATTCATAGTAATAGAGGAGGAAATGGTGATGAAATAACATATTTAAATGTAGTTTTCTGAAAGCCAATATGGACACATAAAGTTGGTGTTGGAAAGCAAAACTATCTTTTTATATAGTATCAACTTTTACTACAAGTGTCTGGGGAAGTCTTCAGAAATTTCAAGAATTACACCTGTTACTTTGACAATGGTTACATTTAAGGATTTTATGCGCAGTTTCTTCTGTCAAACTCATTGATCAGCTAAGTTCTTTCTCCTTCCATGGAAAGCCAAAAACAAACAGACAACAAAAAAACCACACAAAAAGTTTTCTGTCATAATTTTCTAGATATTTCTTTCTCCCTAACAACCAAAAACTTGGGGAGGGATGCTGAAGCATAATTACATATTCTTCTGTTTCCTCCCTCTAGTTGCTTTCATGCCTGCTCTGCCTCCCCTCAAATCGATGGCCTCTTTTTCATTCATTATTGCTGTTACATATAAATAGACACACAACTACATAAATGATAAGATCATGACAAGACATGCATTAATGTTTTTGTTTTGTCTTGCTTGTTGTTTTATTTTTGTTTGGGTTTTTGTTGTTGTTGCTTTGAGGCAGGGTCTCTCTATGTAACACAGGCTATCCTAGAACTCACTATGTAGATCAGGTTGGCCTTGAACTCAGAGAGACACACTTGCCTCTCCCTCCCAAGTTCCGGAATTAAAGGCATTGCCGCCACACCTAGCAGTATTAGTAATTCTTAATGCCACCATCACTAGCACTTAATTACGCTTAACTTTAGATAATAGTGGTTTAAAGTGTTTAAATACAGTTAAGTAAATTTCTTCAGGTATTTTGTTTTAAAAAAAGAAATGAATGATAAATATTAAAAGTATCTAAATTAATCATACTATTTGCCAAAGAGTAACAAGGAATTACCTGGCAGTTAAAAGAAGATGCATGTGGGGGGAGGGCACAGGAGGAGGGGAGGGAAATGGAGAGGGACCTGGAACTGACTTGTCAAGCAACCTTGTTTCTAATTTAAATTTAAAAATAAATAAAAAATAATAATTTATTTGTGAAATTCAAGTTACCAAATCATACATGCATCTTACAGGTATACAGGATCTGGTAATGTCATTGTTCTCTAAAACATTTTGTCTGAGGAAATAATCCAACACACACACATACACACACACACACACACACACACACACACACACAAAAGAAGATGCATGATACCTTGTCTCCAAGGGATTCACATACAGTAGATGAAAGTCACAAAAGGCACTGCTGTGTGGTACATTTTATACCAAAACAGGATTGAGATTTCAAGGAAGTATTTTACTAGCAGGACTTGTTGAACAGGCAGATTAGGAACTGACTTTATTCTATGAAGTTATAATAGATGGCTTACTTATTTGGATTGGTGAGTACTAGAAGAAAAGATATATTTTTATTTGATAATGAATTTTTGTACCAAAAGAATGTATTCAAGTTTCCTGCGGCAGCATCAGGTAAACAGGCCGGCTTCTGGGCCTGTGTTCCAGTGCCTGGGGATCCCCTGGGAACAGCACAGAGTTTCCAATCCTGACGGGAGCCAAGCACCCCAGACTCCAGGTCTTCTCTCTCACCAACGAGACCAGGAAACCAGAGGAGCCAGGGAGACCAGGGGAGTAGCTTTTCCAGATCAGGTACAACAGGACCCAGCATAGGGTCCAGGGGACCACGTAGGAGGCTAAGCGCCCCAGATTCCTGTTCTTCTTCTCCACCAACAGGACCAGAATGAGGACAAGGAATAGAAGAACCACAAGATTATTGGACTTGCTAGCACCCACGAAAAGGGAACTCTGGTCCCCAGACCAGTAAGGGGCTGTTTATGCACCCACTAGAAGAAGAGATGGGAAAGAAACAATACAAAAACACACTCAGCAACAGAAAAACAAATATGACACCGCCAGATTCTAGAGACTCCACACCAGCAAGACTGCAACATTCAAATGCGAACGAAGCAGAAGACAACAACTTTAAAACCACTTTCATGAAAATGATAGAGGCCCTAAAAGAGGATATAGGAAAATCCCTCAAAGAAATGGAAAAAAACAAACCGAAAAATGCAAGAAATGGAAGAAAAAACAAACCAAAAAATGCAAGAATTGGAAGAAAAAATCAAACCAAAAAAGGCAGGAAATGGAAGAAGAAACGAAGCAAAAAAGGCAGGAAATGGAAGAAAAAACAAAGCAAAAAATGCAAAAATTGGAAGAAGAAACATACCAAAAAGGCAGGAAATGGAAGAAGAAACACAGCAAAAAATGCAAGAAATGATAGAAAAAACACAGCAAAAAATGAAAGAAATGGAAGAAGAAACAAACCAAAAAAGGTAGGAAATGGAAGAAGAAACAGAGCAAAAAATGCAAGAAACAGAACAAAAAAGCAAACCAAAAAATGCAAGAAATGGAAGAAAGAACAAACCAAAAAATTCATAAAAGGCAACAAATGGACGAAAAGATAAACCGAAAATTGCAGGAAGCAATGCAAACACTGCAAGGGTTGAAAACTGAAATAGAGACAATAAAAAAAACACAATCTGAAGAAAGGCAGAAAATAGAAAAGCTGGGCAAACAGTCAGGTACTACCAATACAAGCATTACCAACAGAATAGAAGAGATGGAAGAGAGAATCTCAAGTGTTGAAGATACACTAGGAGAAATGGATTCATCAACCAAAGAAAACCTTAAGTCCAACAAATCCTTAACATAAAACATCCAGGAAATATGGGACACCATGAAAAGGCCAAACCTAAGAATAATAGGTATAGAAGAAGGAGAAGAAATCCACCTCAAAGGGGCAGAAGACATATTCAACAAAATCATAGAAGAAAACTTTCCCAACCTTAAGAAAGACATGCCAATGAAGGTACAAGAAGCCTACAGAACACCAAATAGAGTGGACCACAAAAAAAATCCCCTCGGCACATAATAATCAAGACCCCAAACATACAGAATAAAGAAAGAATATTAAGAGCAGCTAAGGAAAAAGGTCAAGTAACATATAAAGGCACACCTATCAGAATTACACCTGACTTCTCCATGGAAACTCTGAAAGCCAGAAGGTCCCGGATAGATATTCTACCTACACTAAGAAACCATGGATGCCAGCCCAGACTACTATACACGGCAAAGCTCTCAAATACTGTAGACGGAGAAAACAAGATATTCCATGACAAAACTAGATTCAAGCAATATGTGTCCACTAACCCAGCCCTACAGAAAATTTTGGAAGGAAAACTCCAACCCAAAGAAGCTAACTACAACCAGAAAAACATAGGCATTAGAGAATCCCTCTCTACCAACAGCCAAAAGAACAAAAGGTGAAATTCCCCACATAATTCCACCAACAACAACCACTGCAAATCGAAGAAGGATGAGCAATCAATGGTCATTAATATCCCTCAATATTAATGGCCTTAACTCACCCATAAAAAGACACAGACTAGCAGAATGGATTTGAAGACAGAACTCTTCCTTCTGCTGCATACAAGAAACACACCTCACCCTCAAAGACAGACATTACCTGAGAGTTAAAGGTTGGGAAAAAATTGTTCAATCAAATGGACCCAAGAAACAAGCAAGGGTAGCAATCCTAATATCTAACAAACTAGACTTTAAAATAATATCAATCGAAAGAGATGAAGGAGGTCATTACAGACTCATCACAGGTGAAACCCACCAAGATGAAGTGTCTATCCTGAACATCTATGCCCCAAATACAAAGGCATCCACATTCGTAAAAGAAACATTATTAGAACTTAAATATCATCTAAAGCCCCCACACAGTTATAGTGGTAGATTTCAACACACCACTCTCACCACTAGACAGGAATACCAGACAGAAACTCAACAAAGAAGCAAAGGGTCTAATAGAAGTAATGACCCAACTGGGATTAACAGATATCTATAGAACATTTCATCCACATAAAAAAGAATATACCTTCTTCTCAGCACCACATGGAACCTTCTCAAAAATCGACCACATACTTGGCAACATATCAAACCTCAGCAGCTACAAAAAAATTGGAATAACTCCATTCATCTTATCAGACCACCATGCTTTAAAATTAGAATTCAACAACAACACAAATTGCAGAAAACCTACAAACTCATGGAAATTGAATAATGCTCAACTGCACCATCCCTGGGTCAAAGAGGAAATAAAAAAAGAAATTAAAGACTTCCTCGAATTCAATGAGAATGAAGACACAACATACCCAAACCTATGGGACACTTTGAAAGCAGTGCTACGGGGGAAGTTCATAGCACTAAGTGCCCACATGAAGAAACTGGAGAACAGTTACACTAGAGAATTAACAGCACAGCTGAAAGCTCTAGAACACAAAGAAGCAAACTCCCCCAGGAGGAGTAGACGCCAGGAAATAATCAAATTGAGGGCTGAAATCAATAAAGTAGAAACTAGGAAAACAATACAAAGAATCAATGTTGGTTCCTTGAGAAAATCAAGATAGACAAACCTTTGTCCAAACTTACCAAACAGCAGAGAATGAACATGTAAATTAACAAAATCAGAAATGAAAGGGGGACATAACAACAGACTCTGAGGAAATCCAGAGAGTCATTAAGTCATACTTTGAAAACCTGTACTCCACAAAATTCGAAAATTTAAAGGAAATGGACGACTTCCTAGATAGCTATCACTTGCCAAAACTAAATCAAGAACAGATAAGCAATTTAAATAGACCTATAACCCCTATGGAAATAGAAGCTGTCATCAAAAGTCTCCCAACCAAAAAAAGTCCAGGTCCAGATGGCCTCAGTGCAGAATTCTACCAGAAATTCAAAGAACAACTTATACCAATTCTTCTCAAAGTGTTCCACAAAATAGAAGCAGAAGGGTCTTTGCCAAACTCTTTCTATGAGGCTTCAATAACCTTGATCCCCAAGCCACACAAAGATACAACTAAGAAAGAGAATTTCAGACCAATATCCCTCATGAACATTGATGCAAAAATACTCAATAAAATACTGGCAAATCAGATCCAAGAACACATCAAAACAATCATTCATCACGATCAAGTAGGTTTCATCCCAGGGATGCAAAATTGGTTCAACATACGAAAATCCATCAACGTAATCCACCATATAAACAAGCTGAAAAACAAAAATCACATGATCATCTCACTAGATGCTGAAAAAGCCTTTGACAAAATCCTACATCCTTTCATGATAAAGGTCTTGGAGAGATCTGGGATAACAGGGACATACTTAAACATAATAAAAGCTATATACAGTAAACCAACAACCAACATCAAACTAAATGGACAGAAACTCAATGCAATTCCTCTAAAACAAGGCTGTCCACTCTCTGCATACCTTTTCAACATGGTATTTGAAGTTCTAGCTATTGCCATACGACAACAAAGGGGGATCAAGAGGATACCAATTGGGAAGGAAGAGGTCAAACTTTCACTGTTTGCAGATGATATGATAGTTTACATCAATGACCCAAAGAACTCTACCAGGGAACTCTTACAGCTGATTAACACCTTCAGCAAAGTGGCAGGCTACAAGATCAACTCAAGAAAATCAGTAGCACTACTATATACAGATGACAAAAAGGCTGAAAAAGAAATCAGAGAAACATCACCCTTTACAATTGCCACAAACAACATAAAATACCTTGGGGGTAATGCTAACCAAACAAGAGAAAGACCTGTATCACAAGAACTTTGAATCTTTAAAGAAAGAAATTAAAGAAGCCCTCAGAAAATGGAAAGATCTCCCATGCTCTTGGATAGGTAGGATCAATGTAGTAAAAATGGCAATCCTGCCAAAAGTAATCTACAGATTCAATGCAACCCCATTAAAATCCCAGCACAATTCTTCACAGACCTTGAAAGAACAATAATCAATTTTGTATGGAAAAACAAAAGACCCAGGATAGCCAAAACAACCCTGTTGAACAAGGCAACATCCGGAGGCATCACCATCGCTGACCTCAAGCTCTATTATAGAGCTATAGTCCTGAAAACAGCTTGGTATTGGCACAAAAATAGACAGGTAGACCAATGGAATCGAATTGAAAACCCGGATATTAACCCACACACGTACATACATCTGATCTTTGACAAAGAAGCTAAAAATATACAATGGAATAAAGAAAGCATCTTCAACAAATGGTGCTGGCATAACTGGAGGCTGGCATGTAGAAGAATGCAGATCGATCCATGTTTATCGCCATGCACAAAACTTAAGTCCAAATGGATCAAAGACCTCAACATAAATCCAGCCACACTGAACCTCTTAGAAGAGAAAGTGGGTGGTACCCTTGAACGAATTGGTACAGGAGACAGCTTCCTGAACATAACACCACTAGCACAAACAGTGAGATCAACATTTAATAAATGGGACCTCCTGAAACTTAGAAGCTTCTGTAAGGCAAAGGACACAGTCAGCAAGACAAAAAGGCAGCCCACAGAATGGGAAAAAATATTTACTAATCCCACATTTGACAGAGGGTTGATCTCCAAAATTTACAAAGAACTCAAGAAGCAAGTCTCCAAAACATCAAAGGACCCAATTAAAATGTGGGCTGCAGAACTAAATAGAGAGTTTTCAATAGAGGAGTCTAAAATGGCTGAGAGGCACTTGAGAAAGTGCTCAACATCCTTAGCCATCCGGGAAATGCAAATCAAAACAACTCTGAGATACCATCTGACTCCTGTCAGAATGGCTAAAATCAAAAACACCAAGGACAATTTATGCTGGAGAGGATGTGGTGAAAGGGGGACACTCCTCCATTGCTGGTGGGAGTGCCAACTGGTTCAGCCACTTTGGAAATCAGTATGGAGATTCCTCAGAAAAATGGGAATAAACCTACCACAAGACCCAGCAACTCCACTCTTAGGCATATATCCAAAAGATGCCCATTATTACAACAAGGATGTCTGTTCCACTATGTTCATAGCAGCATTATTTGTAATAGCCAGAACTTGGCAGCAACCTAGATGTCCCTCAACTGAAGAGTGGATAGAGAAAATGTGGTACATTTACACAATGGAGTACTATTCAGCAGAAAAAAACAATGGAATCCTGAGATTCGCAGGCAAATGGATGACACTAGAAGAAACCATCCTGAGTGAGGTAACCCAGTCACAAAAAGAGAAACATGGCATGTACTCTCTCATATATGGATTTTAGACATAGATCTGGGGAGTGCCAGCCTACAATCCCATGGCCAGAGAGTCTGAGAAACAGAAACTTCATTCAGTGGTTGATCAAAGAAGAGGCAGACTCCCTAGGTTAAGTACTGAGCTGAACTCAAGAAAGCCAGTAACAGAGAGGGAGGACTGATGACCAAAGGGATTAAGACTGGGCTGGTTTAACCCCCAGAAACAGCTGACCTGACAAAGGTTAACTCTTGAATCCCAGGCATCAGCCTGGGAATCCAGCATGGGATTGATCAAGACCCCCTGAATGTGAGTGTCAGTGAGGAGGCCTAGGTAATCTATTGAGCCTTGGGCAGCAGATCAGTACCCATCCCGAGTATACACACGGACTTTGGACTCCCATCCAACAATGTGAGGTGCACTCTCACCCTGAACTCTTGGGGAAGGGTCTAGGCCCTGCCCTATATGAAATGACAGACTATGGACCCCCCCATGGAAGGCCTCACCCTCCCTGGGGAAATGAGGGGATAATGGGGTGGGGGTTGGGGGAAGGGCATGGGAGGAGGGGAGGGAAAGGGAGAGGGACCTGGAACTGACTTGTGAAGCAACCTTGCTTCTTATCTAAATTTAAACTGAAAAATAAATAAATAAATAAAAGAATGTATTCAAAAAAGAAGTTAATAGTGACGTTGAAGAGAAAGCTGGTTAAAAAAGCAAGACATTCTTTTGCAGAAAATTATGTCTTAAAACAAAATGTATAGTGCTAAGTTGAACAAATGAAAAACTATTAACTAAATGTTTAACGTTATAAATGGTTTTCAAAGTGTTGCAGTTTTTTTGTTTTTTGTTTTTGTTTTTGTTTTTGTTTTGGTACCAAAATTCTTTTTTTTTCAATTTTTTTTTATTTTAAATAGCTTGTTTTACATGTCAATCCCAGTTCCCTCTCCCTCCCCTCCTCAGGCACTACTCTTCCCCCCCACCCTCCCACCCTATTGCCAAATCCTTCCCCATAGGGGATATCTAGAGTCTGTCATTTTACTCTGGGTAGGGTCCAGGCACTCCCCTAAGAGTCCAGGCTGAGAGAGCATCCCTCTTTGTGCTATAGGCACACGAAGACTGTTTGTATACCAGGGATAGACACTGATCCACAGCTCAGGGCCCCATAGGTTGCCCAGGCCTTCTCGCTGACACTCACATTTGGGGGGTCCAGATCAGTCCCATACTGGCCTCCTCACTGTCAGTCTGGGATCCAAGAGCTCTCCCCTGTTCAGATCAGCTGTCTCTGCTGGTTTTGCCAGCCCATTCTTTGCCAATTTGCTCATCACTCCTCTCTCTCTGTCACTGGGTTCCTTGGGTTCAGTTCAGTGATTAATTGTGTGTTTGCCTCTGCTTCCATCAGTCACAGGATGAAGGCTCCCGGATGGTTATAGACATCAAGTTCATTATCAGGAATGGGCATTAGAGGTGGTCTCTCCACCATTGCTTAGCTTGCCAATTGGTGTTATCCCTTTAGATCACTCGAGGTCACTCTGGTGCCTGATCTGTCTTCGATCCTATGATTCCCTCTTCCCCCTATTCTACCCCCACCCCCTCAACTTCCTTTTCCCCCATGACCAACTCTCTTCCTTTTCACCCCCAAAGGTACCAAAATTCTTTATTTGAAGAAATGGTACAAATTAAAGAACTTAAGCAGATGTTTTGGTGGACTTCTTGAAAAGGTAAGGGCAGCCCGACATGCGTGCACTGCCTGAGTGACCAGTGACGTCACTGGTGGCTTTGGGGAGGACATCTTAGCTCTCACTGTGTCCCAGGGTGTGCTTGTCAAAGAGATAGTCTGCCATGCCAGTTTCAGGGGCCCCCATCTTGCGTAAGTTGGTCACGTGGTCACCCAGTTCTCTGATGGATTTCACCTGCTCATTCAGGTAATGGGTCTCAATGAAGTCACACAACTGAGGATCATTCTTGTCAGTGGCCAGTTTGTGCAGTTCCAGTAGTGTCTGATCCGCACTCTTTTCCAAATGCAGTGCACACTCCATTGCGTTCAGCCGGCTCTCCCAGTCATCACGGTCTGGTTTCTTGGTACCCTGCATGAAGATCCGGCAGCCTCGTTGGCTCTGCAGCTTCATCAGTTTCTCCGCATGCTCCCTCTCCTCATGGGAATGATGGAAAAAGTATTTGGCAAAGTTCCTCGGGGTCATGTCATCCCGGTCGAAGTAGCAAGACAGATAGGAGGCGTACAGTTCCAGGTTGATCTGGGGGTTGATGGCAGCCTTCGAGTCTTGGTGGTAGTTTTGGCGCACTTGCGAGGGGGACCCGGGGTGGTCCTGGCAGCGGCAGGCGCGGTGGCGACTCTGGAGCGGTGGAGCAATGAGGTTGCAAAGGGTTCTGTGCCAGAGTGGCCGGCTGGGGTCGGAGGGGTCGAGCGCCAGGTTCTGTTCAAGCACTGTTGAAGCAGGAAACCGTGGCAACTCTGGTTGAGAACTCCCAGTATTGCATTTTTTTTTGTTTTCCCTTTTTATTTTTAAAACAATCTTACTTTACATGTCAACCCCATTTCCCTCTTCCTCCTTCCATCCTTCCTCTCCGCCCACTCTCTCCCTACCCCACCCTCCTTCCACTCCTCAGAGAGGGTGAGGCCTCCCATGGGAGATCACCAAAGTCTGCCACATCCCTTGAGGCAGGACCAAGACCCCCCCCCTTATCTAGACTGAGCAAGTTATCCCTCCATAGGGAATGGTCTCCAAAAAGCCAATTCATACACTATGGATAAATACTTGTTCTGCTGTGTTCTGCTGCCAGCAGCCCCACAAACTGCCCAAGTCTCCCAACTGTCATCTGCATTTAGAGGGCCTACTTGGACTTTATGCAGATTCCCCAGTCTGGAGTCAGTGAGCTCACACTAGCTCGGGTCAGCTGTTTTTGTGGGTTTCACCATCACGATCTTGACCGCTTGCTCATATTATCGCTCGTCGTTCTCTACGACAGGACTCCAGGAGTTCTGCCCATTGCTTAGCTATGAATCTCTACATCTGCTTCCATCCATTACTGGGTAAGGGGTTGGAGAGATGACTCAGCAGTTAAGAGCACTGACTATTCTACCAGAGGTCCTGAGTTCAATTCCCAGCAGTCACATGGTGGCTCACAACCATCTGTAATGGGATCTGGTGCCTTCTTGTGACCTGCTGGCATACATGCAGACAGGACACTGTATACATAAAAAGTAAATAAATCTTTTAAAAAGGAATACAGCATTTTTAAAAAAGATCTGTAAAGAGAGTCCTACTACACCCCCATGGAGGGCCTCACCCTCCCTGGGGGAATGAGGGGATAACGGGGAGGGGGGTTTGGGGGGAGGGCACGGGAGGAGGGGAGGGAATGGGAGAGGGACCTGGAACTGACTTGTGAAGCAACCTTGTTTCTTATCTAAATTTAAACTGGAAAATAAAAATAAAAAAAGAGAGTCCTACTAACAAAAGAATGGAGTTGAAAATATTGGCTGTAAGGGGTCTATGAAAATAATTTTTCATTTATTTAAAAGAAAATTAAAGGTAAATGCAGGGGAATATAATGTCTCTATAAAGCTGTAAGAAAAATAGAAAGCAGAATTTTCTATCAGATTAGTCACTGTGAAAAATGTTATACTGGAGACAGAGACTAAGCGGGATAGTCAAGAATGCTTTCCTACGGTGATATCTGGATTGAGATCTGCAGATTGAAAAGGAAGCAGCATTGTGATGATTAGACTGAGGAAGAAAATTCCCAGTGTGCTAAAATGTCTGAGAAGTATCCAGAAGTCCTGTGTGGTTTCAAATGTGGGAGGGCAGAAGCACATTGCATTAGGGAAGCAGTTTTTAATAAATGCTTTGAATGATGGGCATAGAGACACATATACTAAACGCCTATTTGGTAAGAGAGCTGGCAGAATTTCCTGATGCATCTGACACGAAGTTAAAAGAAAGAAGAGACTCAGACAGTGGAAAATGGCTAAATTGTGAGGGCATCTATGAAAATGAAGGAGAGGGAGGAAAGAAGTTAAGGTTGTGGGTAATCAGGTGCCCTTCATTCACTATATTAAATTTCTCATACCTTTCAAAGACCTCAGATACAGTGTCAGGTATTCTGGAAACTCTAAGTTAATTTTTATCTCAACATTTACGAAGCTCTCACAGACATGTAACAGGATTATAAATATTAGAATTCATGTATATGCTTATATATACGCAGAAAATGTAATATCCTTGTTTTATATAAAACGACTCTAGCTTTCAGCTTGAATCTCCTAAATATGAATAGGAGAAAAGCAAAAACTAAAGTCAGATCTGGTGACACCAGCCAGTAACCCTCAGGAGGCAAAGGCAGGAAGATCAGAATTGAAGGTCATCTTGGACTATATGAGAAATCAGGGAAAAGCAACTAAATTCCTATTCTGATTAAATTTATTCTAATGTAGCATTTGACAAATATAGTGTTCATTTCTATATAATTAAAATGTTCAGTCTCTCCTCTTTTCTTTTGTACCCTATCCCCTTTTTTTGAAACACTTTTTTATTATATATTTAAATTAGAAATAAGCTTGCTTCCCATGTCAGTCCCAGATCCCTCTCCCTCCCCTCCACTCCCACTTCTCCCCAAAAGCCCCCCCAGCCTCCCATCCAATCCCCATTCCATTCCCCAGGGAGGGTAAGGTCCTCCATGGGGGATCTCTAGAGTCTGTCATTTCGTTCCAGGAAGGGCCCACTTTTTAATTGGATCCTTTGGCACTTTAGAAACTTGTTTCTTGAGTTCCTTGTAGATTTTGGAGATCAGCCCTCTGTCACATGTGGGGTTGGTGAATATCTTTTCCCATTATGTGAACTGCCTTTTTGTCTTGCTGACTGTGTCCTTTGCCTTATAGAAGCTTCTCAGTTTCAGGAGGTCCCATGTATTAATTGTCAATCTCAGTGTCTGTGCTACTGGTACTACGTTCAGGAAGCAGTCTCCTGTATGGAGTCATTCAAGGGTACCCCCATTTTGTCTTCTAAGAGGTTCAGTGTGGCTGGATTTATGTTGAGGTCTTTAATGCATTTGGATTTCAGTTTTGTGCCTGGCGATGGACATGGATCTATCTGCTGTCTTCTACATGCCAGCCTCCAGCTATGCCAGCAGCATTTGTTGAAGATGCCTTCTTTTTTCCATTGTATAATTTTAGCTTCTTTGTCAAAAACCAAGTATTCATACATGTGGGTTAATATCAGGGTTTTCAATTCGATTCTACTGGTCTACCTGTCTACTTTTGTGCCAATGCCAAGCTGTTTTCAGGACTATAGCTCTATAATAGAGCTTGAAGTCAGGGATGGTGATGCCTCCGGACGTTGCCTTGTTGAACAGGGTTGTATTGGCTAGCCTGGGACTTTTGTTTTTCCATATAAAGTTGAGAATTGTTCTTTCAAGTTCTGTGAAGAATTGTGCTTGGATTTCAATGGGGATTGCATTCAATCTTTTGACTACTTTTGGCAAGATTGCCATTTTTACTACATTGATCCTACCTATCCAAGACCATGGGAGATGTTTCCATTTTCTGAGGGCTTCTTTAATTTATTTCTTTAAAGACTCAAAGTTCTTGCAACACAGGTCTTTCACTTGTTTGGTTAGCATTACCCCAAAGTATTTTATGTTGTTTGTGGCAATTGTAAAGGGTGATGTTTCTCTGATTTCTTTCTCTGCCCTTTTATCATCAGTATATAGGAGGACTACTGATTTTCTTCAGTTAATCTTGTATCTTGCCACTTTGCTGAAGGTATTTATCAGCTGTAGGAGTTTGCTAATAGAGTTTTTTGGATCACTTATGTAAAGTATCATATCATCTGCAAATAGTGAAAGTTTGACTTCTTCCCTTCCAATTTGTATCCCCTTTATCTCCTTTCGTTGTCTTATTGCTCTGGATAGAACCAAATACAATACTGAAGAGATATGGAGAGAGTGGACAGCCTTGTCTTGTACCTGATTTTAGAGGCATTGCATTGAGTTTCTCTCCATTTAGTTTTATGTTGTCTGTTGGCTTGTTGTATATAGCTTTTGTTATGTCTAGGTATGTTCCTGTTATCCCTGATCTCTCCAAGACCTTTATGCCACTCATGAAGGGGTGTTAGATTTTTGTCAAAGGCTTTTTCAGCATCTAGTGAGATGACCATGTGATTGTTGTTTCTCAACTTGTTTATATTGTGGATTACTTCAATGAATTTTCTTATGTTGAATCATCCATGCATCCCTGGGATGAAACCTACTTGATCAGGGTGGATGATTTTTCTGATGTGTTCTTGGATCTGATTTGCCAGTATTTTACTGAGTATTACTACATCAATGGTCATGAGTGAAATTGATCTGAAGTTCTCTTTCTTAGTTGTGTCTTTGTGAGGCTTGGGTATCATTGTTATTGAAGCCTCATAAAAAAGAGTTTGGCAAAGGCCCTTCTGCTTCTATTGCATGGAATACTTTAAGGAGAATTGCCATAAGCTAATCTTTGAATTTCTTGTAGAATTCTGCACTGAAGCCATCTGGACCTGGGCTTTTTTTGGTTGGGATAATTTTGATGACTGCTTCTATTTCCATAGGGGCTATAGGTCTATTTAAATTGCTTATCTGTTCTTGATTTAATTTTGTCAGGTGATATCTATCCAGAAAAATGTCAATTTCCTTTAAATTTTTGAATTTTGTGGAGTACTAGTTTTCAAAGTATGACCTGATGATTCTCTGGATTTCCTCAGTGTCCATTGTTATGTCCCCCTTTTCATTTCTGATTTTGTTAATTTGCATGTTCACATTCTACCGTTTGGTGAGTTTGGATAAAGGTTTGTCTATCTTGTTGATTTTCTCAAAGAACCAACTCTTCGTTACATTGATTCTTTGTATTGTTTTCCTAGTTTCTACTTTATTGAGTTCAGTCCTCAACTTGATTATTTCCTGGCATCTATTCCTCTAGGGTGAGTTTGCTTCTTTTTGTTCTAGGGCTTTCAGCTGTGCTGTTAATTCTCTAGTGTAACTATTCTCCAGTTTCTTCAGGTGAGCACTTAGTGCTATGAACTTTCCTCTTAGTACTGCTTTCAAAGTGTCCCATAAGTTTGAGTCTTCATTCTCATTGAATTCTAGGAAGTCTTTAATTGCTTTTTTTATCTCTTCTTTGACCCAGGAGTGGTGCAATTGCACATTATTCAATTTCCATGAGTTTATAGGGTTTCTGCAATTTGTGTTGTTTTTGAATTCTAACTTTAAAGCATGGTGGTGTGATAAGATACATGGAATTATTCCAATTATTTGTACCTGTTAAGGTTTGCTATGTTGCCAAGTATGTGATCAATTTTTGAGAAGGTTCCATGTGGCACTGAGAAGAAGGTATATTCCTTTTTTATTTGGATGGAATGCGCTATAGAAGTCTGTCAAATCCAATTGGGTCATAACTTCTATTAGTTCCTTTGTTTCTTTGTTACGTTTCTTTCTGGTAGTCCTGTCTACTGGTAAGAGTGTGGTGTTGAAATCTCCCACTATACGTGTGTGAGGTTTTATTTGTGGTTTGAGTTTTATTAATGTTTCTTTTACGAATGTGGATGTCTGTGTGTTTGGGGCATAGATGTTCAGAATCTAGACTTCTTCTTGGTGGATTTCTCCTGTATTGAATATGAAATGACCTCCTTCATCTCTTTGATTGATTTCAGTTTAAAGTCTAGTTTGTTAGATGTTGGCATTACTACCCCTGCTTGTTTCTTGGGCCCATTTGATTGGAAAATCTTTTCCCAATCCTTAACTCTGAGGTAACATCTGTCTTCAAAGCTGAGGTGTGTTTCTTGTATGCACCAGAAGGATGGATTTTGTCTTCGAATCTATTCTGTTAGCCTATGCCTTTTTGTGGGTGAGTTAAGACCATTAATATTGAGGAATATTAATGACCTTTGATTTCTCATTCTTGTTTGTTTTGGAATGGTTGTTGGTGGTGGGATTATATGTGGTTTTCCACCTCTTTTCTCTTTTGGCTGTTGGTAAAGTGGGATTATCTATTGCCTATGTTTTTCTGGTTGTAGTTAACTTCTGTGAATTGGAGTTTTGTTTCCAGAACTTTCTGTAGAGCTAGGTTAGTTGATATGTATTGTTTAAGTTTGGTTTTGTCATGGAATTTCTTGTTTTCTCCATCTATATTGATTGAAAGATTTGCTGGGTATAGTAGTCTGGGCTGGCATCCATGGTCTCTTAGTGTTGATAGAATATCTATCCAGGACCTTCTGGCTTTCAGAGTTTCCATGGAGATGTCAGGTGTAATTCTGATAGGTTTGCCTTTATATGTTATTTGACCTTTTTCCTTAGCTGCTCTAAGTATTCTTTCTTTATTCTGAATGATTAGGGTCTTGATTATTATATGGGGAGGGGACTTTTTGTGATCCACTCTATTTGCTGTTCTGTAAGCTTCTTGTACCTTCATTGGTATGTCTTTCTTTAGGTTGGGAAAGTTTTCTTCTATGATTTTGTTGAATATGTTTTCTGCTCCTTTGAGATGTGTTTCATCACCTTCTTCTATGCCTATTATTCTTAGTTTTGGTCTCTTCACAGTGTCCCATATTTCCTGGATATTTTGTGTTAGGGATTTGTTGGACTTAAGATTTTCTTTGGTTGAATGTCTTCAAGAAAAAGAGCAATCCCTCACTCATAAGAAACTGGAAGAAGATATGTATACAAGAGGGAACAAATAACATGAAACTTTCAATGTTCAGCTTTGCAAACAGTCTTGGAGAGCCAGAACAATTCACCCTAAGCCACCCAGGTAACTGGCAATAAAATTGGACATATAACCTGGGCACCCTGACTGTCAAGTTGTTCTTTTCCATGGAAATAATGCAATAAACCATTTTAAGCAAGTTTTAAAAAAAGAGATTTTCTTTGATTGATGAATCTATTTTTCCTAGTGTGTCTTCAATGCCTGAAATTCTCTCTTCCATCTCTTGTATTCTGTTAGTTATGCTTGCATCTGTAGTACCTGACTGTTTCCTTAGTTTTTCTATTTCTAGCATTCCTTCAGACTGTGTTTTTTAATAATCTCTATGTCAGCTTTCAACCCTTGCACTGTTTGAATTGTTTCTTGTAATTTTTGCTTTGTGTTTTCCTCCCTTTCTTGCATTTGTTGATTTTTGGGGGGGTTTTCTTCCATTTCTTTAAGGGATTTTCTCATATCCTCTTTGGGGGCCTCTATCATTTTCATGAAGGTGTTTTTAAGGTCATTCCCTTCTGTTTCATCTGCACTGGGGTGTTCAGGTCTTGCTGGTGTAGAATCTCTAGACTCTGATGGTATCATATTTGTTTTTCTGTTACTGAGTGTGTTCTTATATTGTCTCTTTCCCATCACTTATGCCAGTGGGTGTAGAAAGAGCCTCTTCCTCTCCTGGTGGGTAGGTGACCGGGGTTCCCTTTTGGTGGGTGCAAGCAAATCCAATACTCTCTGTCCTCTGCCCTCTGCCCTGAGTGGGGACTGGAGCAATCCGGCTCTCTCTGCAGGCTCCTGGTCGCTTTGTTGTCCAGGGCAAGTCCCCAGGCCAGGAGATCTGAGAGAGGGCAAGCTGGAGGAATTCAGGTCTAAGATGGGGACCTAGAGCTCACCTCTGCCCTCTGGCCTGAGTGTGGGTGGAAGTGGGCCAGCTCTCTCTGTAGGCTTCTGGTCGCTTGGTCATCCCTGGGGCAAGTCGACCTGGTTGGGGTCCCCTGGCCAGAAGATCCGAGAGAGGGCAAGCAGGAGGAATTCCCCCAAATTGCCTGGTCTTGTGCATGGAAGAAGACCATGAATCTGGGGTGCATATACTCCTGTCAAGAGGGGACCCTCAGTGGCAGTCCCAAGGCACTGGAACGCAGGCCCAGAATCAGGCCCTGAATTGCCTAGTCCTGTGGGTGAAGAAGACCAGGAATCTGGCATGCATGCATGGATTCTAGGAGGGGAGGCTTAATGGGGGTCCCCAGGCACTGGAACTCGGGCCCAGCATGGCCTATCTTAAATAAAATGTGTTGGTTTGTTCATTGGCATTGCTGCTATTGTTCTGGGGTTTGATTTGGAGTTTATTGGCTTTTCAGACAGGACCTCATTGACCTCCTGATCTTGACTCCACCTTCTAAGTGCTGACTAAATAAACCTTTTATCTTTATCACATTACACATCTCAAACTCTTTTGTCATACAGAAAATTGAACTCGGGCCTCCCACATGTTCCACACACCACCAAAGAGCTACACCTCCAGTCCAATGGAAGATGTCATTGATGTAATGTAGAGTAGGTGGATGGACCTTGTGCAACCTCTCAATAAGATGAAACAATCAAAGGTTTTGAAAGTAATGCTCTTAGCCTCTTCGTGTTATCCTACAATATTCTTTGCCCATCTCAAATTATTAGTTTTACTTCACATTAAAATTTAAGTTTAGCATACCCTAGATTGTGCTTTCCAACCTCAGCCATGTTCTCTCTTGATCCTTTGCATTCTGGGTCCATTGCTATCACCTGTTGGTACGGATAACTACCCAAGGTTTGGCTGTGTCTCCCATGTGGCACATATCTCCTCTAAACTATCACTAGGAATCTCACTCTGCTGTGGTGAATTCCTCCAGCAAGCTCTCCTGGTTGATGTCTAACAACTTGTAGGTCAATCTAAATCCCTTAGGAGAAAACCTGCTTGGAAAGCTATATTGCCAGGTTTTCTTTCCCCCGTGCATGTTTGACTAAGTAACTCTGCCCCAGCCAGTATATTACACCAGGAGGTTTGCCTTCTCCCTCCATCTCAAACATTGAGTGAGAGAGTGTGAGATTCTCTCTCCACTCTCCATGCTCTTAATTAGTTAAAGGATGTCCATGTCCAGGTGGGACCAAAAGCTCTAAGAGGGCAAATTGCATAGAAACACATCTGCTTCCCAGTCTTTTCTCCTTCCTGTAATTCCTCTGAGGTCTAAAACACTTGAGAAATTTGCATGAGTATCACATAACCTGCATCTGGAAAAGACACCTTTATCTGCACTAGTGTATCATGGGCCAGGACATGCCCTTTCATACCCGTGTAATTATAAGAGGAGCAGCAAGGCAAAAGAGTAAACACAATGTTTGATCTTTATCTGTCACAGAACCAGGAACATGACTCATACACCCAGACACCTGCTGCCTCCTAATTTCAGCTCTCTCTTGCACGGGTGCTTTTAAGTCTTCAGGTTTCTCTTGCACGGTTGCTTTTAAGTTCAAAATAAATATTATTATCTTTGGATAAAAGTAGCTCTACCATTAGTGGTTGCAAAAGAATACTGAAATCTTATTATAAATCTTTATGGATTTGAGATCACTATGAGTATATATCTTTAATAAAGAATTTTTATAGTATGAGAAAATGCCTAGCCTTTCACTCATTAGGAATAAAGTAAAAAAATTACTACAAAGGTGAAGTTTAAAAAAAAAAAACCTAAGAATGACTGAAGCTAAGCTTTTCTTTGTGCTGCTACTGGGTGGCCAACTTCCATTGACGGGTGTCCAATTATAAAATCCCTACTGTACCATAGAGTCTTGGAAAACAGAATCCTGCAACTTTAAATAGTATTAGCAGAAGGTAATTAAAACTCGCTGTAAATGTCCTTTCAAATGTGTCACTGTCTTTGTGAAATGTAAGGAGACAGCACCATCTGCTGGTATAATTTTAGACATTTGTTAAGATGGATATTATCATCGGTGAAATTATTTTTTTCCAAATAAAAACTTTCAGAGAGCTTTGGATTTGAAACTGGAGAGACAAAATCCTCTTTTCAAGAAATGGGATAAATAGAAGGTTCAGGACTTTTTGAGGTGTCACTTCTGAAGGATAACTACTCAAATGAAAGCCAGGTTAATTAAAACAGGCTCTGACAATGGTGTGGTGTTTATTTATATAAATCGCAAATGATTTGCAGCAAACAACCAATGTCCTGATTTGAAGGGAAAAATAAGTTTACATTTAGACCAAAGTCCTTAGGTCTTTGTGAATCCCCGATTGGTTGAGGAATTATTAGAAAGTGGCCAGCAGGGGGCCTGAGGAATTATTAGAAAGAGGCCAGCAGGGGGCCCTTCACACCTGAAGATATTTTGCTGTTGGTTTTTGTCTTCCATTTTTTGTTTGTTTTTGTTTTGTTTTGACTTGCTTTGCCAGTAACAGAAATGAGTGTCTGCATGTTTTGACAAAGACAATAAGAATAAAGTCTCAGAACGCCATTCCTTCAGCGCACATTTTTTGAAACTTTAAAGTTGTTTTGAGAAAATAATCTTGAAATTTTATTTGTTGAGAAAGTTTACTTAGAGCAGATAGATACGTTAGTTACTTGACTGTCAGTCACCCACCCCATCCCTCAGGTGCCCTCCCTCCTTCTCTAAGCAACCATTCCTCAGTTTTCTGTCTATGCAGACTGTATGATGTACTCAAACTTTGTATGAGTAGAAATCCATTTGTATGGACGAAATCACACATAATGGGGGTCATCTGTGACTAATAGTTTTAGTTTAATATGTTTTCAGGAACATACATATTATTATGACTGCAAGTTCATTAATTTCTGTGATTAATTTCTGCTTACTTAAATGGGGACTGTCCTCAAATTTGTGATCTGTTTCAGACTACCCTATACTGGGGTTAGTAAAGTTTAACCTCATCATCTATAATTCCAAGAACTGAGTTTTCACTAGTTAAGCAAGTGTGAACTTGAAATTTTGATATTTAAGACTTTATCGTATCTGTAAAATATTCCATGGCAAGTAAAACTGAAGGCAAGATGAATTGTATATTATTAAAATCCATAAGTAGTTTATAGGAGAAACACAAAGTACTTTACCCAAATGCACAATGATAATAAAATACAGACCCGATAATTAAAATTTTTATTCTCTTCCTGATAATGGTGATAAAAGGCACATAAACTGGGCAATTGATGTATGCTGTGACCTTTACTTGGGCAGTGGTGTGATTTATGCAAAAATTTTTCAGCTTTGTTTTTCCTATTATGCTTTTACCAGTTAAAGAATAAAGCCAAAGCTCCATGGTCCATATCCGCAGAGGAAGGGTTGGAAGGACTCATTTCTAATCCATCACCCAATTAAAAACTAAACAGGATTATATACAAAAAGAATAAAAAGCCAGGCGTTGGTGGTGCACGCCTTTAATCCCAGCCCTCGGGAGGCAGAGGCAGGTGGATCTCTGTGAGTTCGAGGCCAGCCTGGTCTTCAGAGAAAGTTCCAGGACAGCCTCCAAAACAATACAGAGAAACCCTGTCTCGAAAAACCAAAAACAAAAAGAATAAAAAATAGAAGTTTGGGGATAAGTGGTCAAACTGTGGAGTTGATTGCATGGTTGGGAATATAAGGAGAATATGAATTTGTTATATAGCTATCGCTTTGTAATTTAAGCATTCAATCCATAAGACTCGAGAAGTAAGCAAAGCTTCAGGGTTCAGGAAGAAAGCAATTCACAAGTCTTGAGAAGTTCCTAAAATTTGCCTGATTCACAGACTCTCTCCTCAAGGTTTTCATGAGCAGCACAGACTGCTGAAGAGTAAGAGGCTCCAGTCTGCTAAATTGTCTGCAAGTCATAGAGGGAACTCTAGGAATGCAAGGTTCATGAATAGTGGTCTAGCTTGTGTGAGCTCTAGGTGGTGTGTCATCTATGTGAGTAACTCCTTATCCACTCTGTAAGTAACCCCACTAAGATCATTAACTTGCACATAGTTTCTTTGGTCTACCATCAGTTGCCTATCTAGGGTGAGTAGACATTTGTTTACATCTCTCCAGGAAACTCAGATCACATAACAGAGTTTCTTCAGGTACTTAAACAGTATTTTAGGACCATTAAATTCTAGTATGGGAAAGAATGTATGAATGAGGATGAGAATTGGCAACTGGCCATTAATGGCTCTGTCCTGAGAATCACATATAAAATAATTTTGACTAATTATTCTGCAGAAAAAGATATTTTGAGTGGAAATTGTGGTGACCTGCACATGGAAGCCATCTCCAGTATCTAAAGTAGAAGCAGAGTTCAAGCATTAATGAGCAGTTAAAAAAAATAAGCCACCACCCATATTTATAAAAGACGTGTACCAAGTACCAGAGAAAGCGAAGGGAAACATATGTGGGCCAACATCTGTACTCTGTCCCATCTTCCTAAGACAGTATAAGCCTACAGAATTCATAAACTTCAAAGAAGATAGTCGGACTTACCGTTGAGACTGATGCATTGGAATTTGAGATGGCTTCCTTTAGAAAATGAAGACACATGAACTCCTTGCATCTTGAATGCCAAGGTAACTCAGCCATACCACACATTACCAACATTCTATTATCCTTTTTTCAGAAAAAGAAATTAGCCCTTAAAGTTGAGCTAGTCATTTTTTTTTAATTTTATTTTCCAGTTTAAATTTAGATAAGAATCAAGGTTGCTTCACAAGTTAATTCCAGGTCCCTCTCCCATTCCCTCCCTTCCTCCCGTGCCCTCCCCTCCCCCCCCCCCCGTTATCCTCTCATTTCTCCAGGGAGGGTGAGGCCCTCCATGGGGGTGTCCATAGTGTGTCATTTCATATAGGGCAGGGCCTAGACCCTTTCCCAAGAGTTCTGGGTGAGAGTGCACCTCACATTGTTCTATTGGAGTCCAAAGTCCGTGTGTATAATTGGGATGGGTACTGATCTGCTGCCCAAGGCTCAATAGATTCCCTAGGCCTCTTCACTGACACCCAGATTCAGGGGGTCTTGATCAGTCCCATGCTGGCTTCCCAGGCTAATGCCTGGGATTCAAGAGTTAACCTTTGTCTGGTCAGCTGTTTCTGGGGGTTAAACCAGCCCAGTCTTAATCCCTTTGATCATCAGTCGTCCCTCTCTGTTACTGGCTTTCTTGAGTTCAGCTCAGTACTTAACCAAGGGAGTCTGCCCCTTCTTCGATCAGCCACTAAATAAAGTTTCTGTTTCCCAGACTCTCTGGCCATAGGATTGTAGGCTGGCACTCCCCAGATCTATGTCTAAAATCCATATATGAGAGAGTACATGCCATGTTTCTCTTTTTGTGACTGGGTTACCTCACTCAGGATGGTTTCTTCTAGTGTCATCCATTTGCCTGCGAATCTCATGATTCCATTATTTTTTTCTGCTGAATAGTACTCCATTGTGTAGATGTACCACATTTTCTCTATCCACTCTTCAGGTGAGGGACATCTAGGTTGCTTCCACGTTCTGGCAATTACAAATAAAGCTGCTATGAACATAGTGGAACAGACCTCTTTGTTGTATGAATGGGCATCTTTTGGATATATGCCTAAGAGTGGAGTTGCTGGGTCTTGTGGTAGGTTTATTCCCATTTTTCTGAGGAATCTCCACACTGATTTCCAAAGCGGCTGAACCAGTTGGCACTCCCACCAGCAATGGAGGACTGTCCCCCTTTCACCACATCCTCTCCAGCATAAATTGTCATTGGTGTTTTTGATTTTAGCCATTCTGACAGGGGTGAGATGGTATCTGAGAGTTGTTTTGATTTGCATTTCCCGGATGGCTAAGGATGTTGAGCACTTTCTCAAGTGCCTCTCAGCCATTTTAGACTCCTCTATTGAAAACTCTCTATTTAGTTCTGCAGCCCACTTTTTAATAGGGTCCTTTGGTGTTTTGGAGACTTGCTTCTTGAGTTCTTTGTAAATTTTGGAGATCAACCCTCTGTCAGATGTGGGATTAGTGAATATTTTTTCCCATTCTGTGGGCTGCCTTTTTGTCTTGCTGACTGTGTCCTTTGCCTTACAGAAGCTTCTCAGTTTCAGTAGGTCCCATTTATTAATTGTTGATCTTACTGCCTGTGCTACTGGTGTTATGTTCAGGAAGCTGTCTCCTGTACCAATTCGTTCAAGGGTACTACCCACTTTCTCTTCTAAGAGGTTCAGTGTGGCTGGATTTATGTTGAGGTCTTTGATCCATTTGGACTTAAGTTTTGTGCATGGCGATAAACATGGATCGATCTGCATTCTTCTACATGCCAGTCTCCAATTATGCCAGCACCATTTGTTGAAGATGCTTTCTTTATTCCATTGTATATTTTTAGCTTCTTTGTCAAAGATCAGATGTTCGTACGTGTGTGGGTTAATACCCGGGTTTTCAATTCGATTCCATTGGTCTACCTGTCTATTTTTGTGCCAATACCAAGCTGTTTTCAGGAATATAGCTCTATAATAGAGCTTGAGGTCAGGGATGGTGATGCCTCCGGACGTTGCCTTGTTGAACAGGGTTGTTTTGGCTATCCTGGGTCTTTTGTTTTTCCATACAAAATTGATTATTGTTCTTTCAAGGTCTGTGAAGAACTGTGCTGGGATTTTAATGGGGATTGCATTGAATCTGTAGATTGCTTTTGGCAGGATTGCCATTTTTACTACATTGATCCTACCTATCCAAGAGCATGGGAGATCTTTCCATTTTCTGAGGGCTTCTTTAATTTCTTTCTTTAAAGATTCAAAGTTCTTGCAATACAGGTCTTTCACTTGTTTGGTTAGCGTTACCCCAAGGTATTTTATGTTGTTTGTGGCAATTGTAAAGGGTGATGTTTCTCTGATTTCTCTTTCAGCCCTTTTATCATCTGTATATAGTAGGGCTACTGATTTTCTTGAGTTGATCTTGTAGCCTGCCACTTTGCTGAAGGTGTTAATCAGCTGTAAGAGTTCCCTGGTAGAGTTCTTTGGGTCATTGATGTAAACTATCATATCGTCTGCAAACAGTGAAAGTTTGACCTCTTCCTTCCCTATTTGTATCCCCTTGATCCCCCTTTGTTGTCGTATGGCAATAGCTAGGACTTCAAGTACCATGTTGAAAAGGTATGGAGAGAGTGGACAGCCTTGTTTTGTTCCTGATTTTAGAGGAATTGCGTTGAGTTTCTGTCCATTTAGTTTGATGTTGGCTGTTGGTTTACTGTATATAGCTTTTATTATGTTTAAGTATGTCCCTGTTATCCCAGAACTCTCCAAGACCTTTATCATGAAGGGGTGTTGGATTTTGTCAAAGGCTTTTTCAGCATCTAGTGAGATGATCATGTGATTTTTGTTTTTCAGCTTGTTTATATGGTGGATTACGTTGATGGATTTTCGTATGTTGAACCATCCCTGCATTCCTGGGATGAAACCTACTTGATCGTGGTGAATGATTGTTTTGATGTGTTCTTGGATCTGATTTGCCAGTATTTTATTGAGCATTTTTGCATCAATGTTCATGAGGGATATTGGTCTGAAGTTCTCTTTCTTAGTTGTATCTTTGTGTGGCTTGGGGATCAAGGTTATTGAAGCCTCATAGAAAGAGTTTGGCAAAGACCCTTCTGCTTCTATTGTGTGGAACACTTTGAGAAGAATTGGTATAAGCTGTTCTTTGAATTTCTGGTAGAATTCTGCAGTGAGGCCATCTGGACCTGGGCTTTTTTTGGTTGGGAGACTTTTGATGACAGCTTCTATTTCCATAGGGGTTATAGGTCTATTTAAATTGCTTATCTGTTCTTGATTTAGTTTTGGCAATTGATAGCTGTCCAGGAAGTCATCCATTTCCTTTACATTTTCGAATTTTGTGGAGTACAGGTTTTCAAAGTATGACCTAATGATTCTCTGGATTTCCTCAGAGTCTGTTGTTATGTCCCCCTTTTCATTTCTAATTTTGTTAATTTGCGTGTTCACTCTCTGCTGTTTGGTAAGTTTGGACAAAGGTTTGTCTATCTTGTTGATTTTCTCAAAGAACCAACTCTTCGTTGCGTTGATTCTTTGTATTGTTTTCCTGGTTTCTACTTTATTGATTTCAGCCCTCAATTTGATTATTTCCTGGCGTCTACTCCTCCTGGGGAGTGTGCTTCTTTGTGTTCTAGAGCTTTCAGCTGTGATGTTAATTCTCTGGTATAACTGTTCTCCTGTTTCTTCATGTGAGCATTTAGCGCTATGAACTTCCCCGTAGCACTGCTTTCAAAGTGTCCCATAGGTTTGGGTATGTTGTGTCTTCATTCTCATTGAATTTGAGGAAGTCTTTAATTTCTTTTTTTATTTCCTCTTTGACCCAGGGATGGTGCAGTTGAGCATTATTCAATTTCCATGAGTTTGTAGGTTTTCTGCAATTTGTGTTGTTGTTGAATTCTAATTTTAAAGCATGGTGGTCTGATAAGATGCATGGAGTTATTCCAATTTTTTTGTAGCTGCTGAGGTTTGATATGTTGCCAAGTATGTGGTCGATTTTTGAGAAGGTTCCATGTGGTGGTGAGAAGAAGGTATATTCTTTTTTATGTGGATGAAATGTTCTATAGATATCTGTTAATCCCAGTTGGGTCATTACTTCTATTAGCCCTTTTGCTTCTTTGTTGAGTTTCTGTTTGGTATTCCTGTCTAGTGGTGAGAGTGGTGTGTTGAAATCTCCCACTATAACTGTGTGGGGCTTTAGATGAGATTTAAGTTCTAATAATGTTTTTTTAACTAATGTGGATGCCTTTGTATTTGGGGCATAGATGTTCAGGATAGACACTTCCTCTTGGTGGGTTTCACCTGTGATGAGTATGTAATGACCTCCTTCATCTCTTTTGATTGATTTTATTTTAAAGTCTAGTTTGTTAGATATTAGGATTGCTACCCCGGCTTGTTTCTTGGGTCCATTCGATTGAAAAATTTTTTCCCAACCTTTAATTCTCAGGTAATGTCTGTCTTTAAGGGTGAGGTGTGTTTCCTGTATGCAGCAGAAGGAAGGGTTCTGTCCTCGAATCCAATCTGCTAGTCTGTGTCTTTTTATGGGTGAGTTAAGGCCATTAATATTGAGGGATATTAATGACCATTGATTGCTCATCCTTCTTCGATTTGCGATGGTTGTTGTTGGTGGAATTATGTGTGGAATTTCACCCCTTTGTTCTTTTGGCTGTTGGTAGAGAGGGATTCTCTAATGCCTATGTTTTTCTGGTTGTAGTTAGCTTCTTTGGGTTGGAGTTTTCTTCCAAAATTTTCTGTAGGGCTGGGTTAGTGGACACATATTGCTTGAATCTAGTTTTGTCATGGAATATCTTGTTTTCTCCGTCTATAGTGATTGAGAGCTTTGCCGGGTATAGTAGTCTGGGCTGGCATCCGTGGTCTCTTAGTGTAGGTAGAATATCTATCCGGGACCTTCTGGCTTTCAGCGTTTCCATGGAGAAATCAGGTGTAATTCTGATAGGTCTGCCTTTATATGTTACTTGACCTTTTTCCTTAGCTGCTCTTAATATTCTTTCTTTATTCTGTATGTTTGGGGTCTTGATTATTATGTGGCAAGGGGATTTTTTTTGTGGTCCACTCTATTTGGTGTTCTGTAGGCTTCTTGTACCTTCATTGGCATGTCTTTCTTAAGGTTGGGAAAGTTTTCTTCTATGATTTTGTTGAATATGTCTTCTGCCCCTTTGAGCTGGATTTCTTCTCCTTCTTCTATACCTATTATTCTTAGGTTTGGTCTTTTCATGGTGTTCCATATTTCCTGGATGTTTTGTGTTAAGGATTTGTTGGATTTAAGGTTTTCTTTGGTTGATGAATCCATTTCTCCTAGCGTATCTTCAACACTTGAGATTCTCTCTTCCATCTCTTCTATTCTGTTGGTAATGCTTGTATTGGTAGTGCCTGTCTGTTTGTCCAGCTTTTCTATTTTCTGCCTTTCTTCAGATTGTGTTTTTTTTAATGACTCTATTTCAGTTTTCAACCCTTGCAGTGTTTGCATTGCTTCTTGCAATTTTCTGTTTATCTGTTCGTCCGTTTGTTGCCTTTTATGAATTTTTTGGTTTGTTCTTTCTTCCATTTCTTGCATTTTTTGGTTTGTTTTTTGTTCCATTTCTCGCATTTTGTGCTTTGTTTCTTCTTCCATTTCCTGCCTTTTTTGGTTTGTTTCTTCCTCCATTTTTTTCATTTTTTGCTTTGTTTTTTCTACCATTTCTTGCATTTTTTGCTTTGTTTCTTCTTCCATTTCCTGCCTTTTTTGGTATGATTCTTCTTCCAATTCTTGCATTTTTTGCTTTGTTTTTTCTTCCATTTCTTGCATTTTTTGCTTCATTTGTTCTTCCATTTTCTGCCTTTTTTGGTTTGTTTTTTCTTCCAATTCTTGCATTTTTTGGTTTGTTTTTTCTTCCATTTCTTTGAGGGATTTTCCAATATCCTCTTTTAGGGGCTCTATCATTTTCATGAAAGTGCTTTTAAGGTCGTTCTCTTCTGCTTCGTCCGCATTGGAATGTTGGGGTCTTGCTGGTGTGGAGTCCCTAGAATCTGGCGGTGTCATATTTGTTTTTCTGTTGCTGACTGTGTTTTTGTATTGTCTCTTTCCCATCTCTTCTTCTAGTGGGCACAGAAAGAGCCCCTTACTGGTCTGGGGACCAGCGTTCCCTTTTGGTGGGTGCTAGCAAGTCCAATAATCTGGTGGTTCTTCTATTCCTTGTCCGAATGCTGGTCCCGTGGATGGAGAAGAACAGGAATCTGGGGCGCTTATCCTCTTACCTGGTCCCCTAGACCCTATGCTGGGTCCTGTTGTACTTGATCCAGAACAGCTACTCCCCTGGTCTCCCTGGGTCCTCTGGTTTCCTGGTCTCGTTGGTGGGAGAGAAGACCTGGGGTCTGGGTGCTTGGCTCCTGCCGGGATTGGGAGCTCTGTGCAGTTCCCAGGGGATCTGCAGGCACTGGAGCACAGGCCGGGAAGCCGGCCTGTTTACCTGATGCTGCTGGAAGAACCGCCCTGAGCTAGTCATTTATGCTCACACGAGTCATAGCCGTTCTAAATATGAACAATTTAGGACTTTCTGAGTTGTCAACATCATGAAAAACAACACAGTTCAGCCATGCGCCTTAAAAACGAATTCAAAATCAGGTGGTGGTGAAGGCCCACACCACATCACAGCGCTCGGGAGGCAGACGCAGACAAAGTTACAAGAAGGGATTAAATACAATAAAGCTGAAGGGATTTAGGGTTTAAGAGGGAAGCTACAGCAGAAAGATTGCTAGGTGGCCTGTCAGAAGACGCTAGTCTTGATTCTGTTGTCACCTGAACCCCTCCTAGCTCCATAACTTTCAAGACTCCTGATTTCCCTGTGCTTCAAACTACTCACTTAAATACTGCTGACAGTCATAAGTTCCTTTCCTTAACATTGTGTACCGAGAAGTGCTTGGGAAGCATGATGAATTGCCTAACTAAATAAAACAAGACTATTTCCTCCTCCGCTCAGGGGCCCTGTCTTCATGAATTATGACACTCATACATGTATTTATGTGTATACATACATATATAGCATTATGTATATGGTTCTGATTACCTAGAGAACTCTAATTACAACAGCTGTCCTCAAAAAGAAATTTAGATTAATAAGAAAATATAGAAAGCTACCAAAGAGACTTCAGTATTTATTCTCTATCCATTTTTGTTTGTTGATTTGTGAATATTTTAAAAACAGAAAATAATAGAGTGTATGTTTGGTGATGACAGCTTCCATTATGCCAATGAAAATTGCACATCTAATGCACCTATGTAGGCAATACGATGCTGTTTACCATCATTGAGGGTAGTTAATTTTCATGTCATAGTCTGTTAGTTGGTTGACAATGTTCCTTAAATCACAATACCTCCCCTCCTAGTCACCCTTTTGTCCAAACATGCTACAGTCCATTCTCTAAGGCACAGTTCAATGGTCTTTCAAGACTAAAATGTCCAGTTACTCTATCTGGATATAGTCCCTTCCTTTTCTGGACTCTGTTCCTGTAATAGTATTCATCACTTCTTGTCTCAAATTTCAGTTGTAGTTGTTTGTGTGTTTGTGCTAGTCCCTCTCATAGAAATAGCAATCCCCCGGAGGGTAGTATTTACTAATAAATCGTAGTTTTTACTATAACCCACTACAGCTCATTGTTGAAGCTGTCTAGATAAATATGTGCTGAGTTAATAAACTCTGGTGGTTCATATAAGTTCCTAAGTTATAGTTGGGTTTTTAAGTTGGTGCTATACCCTATACATAATTTCTATCAATGTGACTGTCATCTTTATATATGATGGTGTGTCAGGGAATATCCAGTAGGTCCTGATATGGTGAAATCAGTAACACAAGACTTTATCTAAAACCTGAGCTTTGCTACTGGAATAAAATGGTATTTTAAATGAAGGAATTATATGAGTAAAGCTAGGGGTTTTTTGTTTGTGTGTGTGTTTGTTCTTGCTACAGGTTTTGAAATGTGTACCGGTGACTCCACACTAATCAGGGGACTTCCTGGTTCTCACACAAAATGTTCTTGACATTAATCAGTGATATAAACTTATGCTGAAAATGTAACAAAATCAGAATATGGGAGATCTGTGTACCCACCAAATATTTAATTTCGATGATATTTCTGAGCCCTGAATGAACAGTGTGTACTTTTCATCTAAATTCAGAGCACTTCTCAATATGTGACACAAAAAGATAGAACATTTTCTCAGGGTGGAAAGCAGAATTCAGCCCTATTTTAGACCTCTGAATTTTAAAGTTGCAATTTAACGTTTGCCTTGTACATCTGGGGGAAGATACATGAAAATATTACAGGTGGAGAACAGATGTGTCCTTGAGCCCAGTCCAACTAATTACACATTTTAAGTAACCTAAAAATTCTTATGATAAGCTTATTAGAGAAGACAAGAATATTAACTCACTGTGCATTCAGTTCTTTGAGTCATTATGTACTGGTAAGTGACATGTAGCATGTTAAGCGTGAGGACTTATTCAGGAAGAAATACACCTCCTAACTTGAGATCATCTGTTGGGATAGGACACACATGCCAATCCAAATACTAAATCATCATTCTTGCCCAGTTGCTATTTTGGTTTTCCCTGCTGTTCAGTCCCTTTTCCTGACTTTTATGTGAAAAGATACAACTCATTGTTTTTCTGACAACTACTCTTTGGTTCCTACAAACACAAAGTTGTTGTTGAGCCTGTGTGAAGATGATATATATCCTCCTCTAGGGGTAGAAAGAAGTCACTGTTTGTAACTGAATCAGGTAGGGTCTGACTTGTCCTAGAGGGGATTTCCTGGAATTGTTAGGGGTGAGTCCTGTTCCCACTCAATGTTAAGAGGCTGGAGGCCAGGAGATAGCAGAGAAGAGGAAGAGAGAAGGTCAACCAAAGCATGTATGAAAGGGCCATAAGGAAACTTAATACTGTGTAAACCAATTAGAAACAAAAAGAAAAGTGATCCAACTACTGCAAAATGATGGAAAGAACTGTGTTAGTTACTCAATCCCAAGTCTGTTGGCATTCTGATCCCAGAAGGCCAGCAGGACTGAGCTAAGTGTACAGGAAGAAAGAAACCAAGGTCCATCTGGGTTACGTGTGCCTGGGCAGTTGGTATGGTAATTGAGCAACCAGGGGGAAAAAACTCAAAAACCCTTCCTTCATGATGATATAGAATGGGCTGTGTTCTGTTAATTAATTTTAAGGAGATAAACCAAGGAATTCAGAGCAAGATATTTTAATATTTTAAAATAAAAGGAAAATGCTTTTTATTTCACTACTACCTAATGCACTAAAATATATAACCTTTATACTTAGACTAGATGTCGATGTGTAAAAACAGATATACTTGTAATAAATGCCAAAGTAAAGGAGATATTGTGTGCTAGAGTGTCTCACAAGAAAAAGTAGCCATCACATTTCCATAGTAAGGTATATTTTTAGTCATGTTAATATTACCTAATTGAAACATGACTTAAAAACTAATAGTTTTATAATTTGTTTTATTGAACTAGGAGGAAGAGGCAGTATCAAGAAGGGGCTGAAGTATTTTTAATTGTGTGAGAAGCATCGTGAACACAGTAAGGACTGCATGTGTGGAGGTGGACATTGACGAAAGCAATCATAATGAGTGAGAGACCCTGGACATGGTTGGTAAGCACGATCTGGCATCTATTTAACCAAAGTAGTTGCTGAGCATTTAGAAGATATGAAATCACAAGAAAAATTTTAGGCGTTGAGAATGTAGCTAACTCAGTTGGTAGAATACTTGACCATACCACATCCACCAGGCATATTGAATCATGTCTGTAACCCATCACTCGGCAATGAGAGGCAAAAGATCAGGAGTTCAAAGTAATTCTTGACTAATAGAGATTTCTAGGCCAACATAGACTACAGACACTATCTAATACCAAATAAAATGTTAGTAATTAATGTTTCCTTACTGCCTGACTCTTCTTGATCAAGGCATAGGCAGTTTTTTGGGGGGGAGAGGCCTGGGGGAGACCAGGGTTGAGCAGGAGCACTTAAAATCATATTCTAAAAATTAAATTTTAATCTCTGGTATACTTTCCTTGCCCCAACGTATGATTTCACACCCATATGCCTGTAGGCAGCATGAACTTGACTCAATAGATTTTTTTTAAAGGATATAAAATTGGAAGTGAGAAATGTTGGGGTTGGCAAGGGAAGTTAATAGGGAGAAAAGAAGTATGGGTGAATGGTATCTAGATACATTATATCTATGTGTGGAAACAAGAGAAAAAATTAAAAATTAATTCAAAAAATTTTAAAGATGAGTCATGTCTCTACTAAGGACTATTGTGGGCCAGCATTTTGGATCGTGGTGGGATTTGGACTATTTTACAACTACTTTTATACAGAAGCTCAGAAAAGGTAGGTGATTCTTGCAAGAACAGCTTTGGGTGTTTCGTTTGTTTTTCTGCACAAGAATTTGACTCTTTTGGTAGCAATGAACAGAAAGTTTTCACTTTCTGGGGGAGCAGGTCCGACACCACATAACTGGCAACATCTTTTCAGTAATCTGTTATGCAGCACTTCTGCAGGCCAGCATCCAGCACTCCGTGCCCACACTTTCTCCAGCTCCGAGCTTACGAACCTATAAGAAGCACAGGAGAAGCAGAGGTATGTTTGGGAAAGAAATGAGAAGTCTTCTTATATTGCTTCAGTAAGATATTTTAGTATACAGTGTCTTGCACTCTTCAGGCTGTTATGACATCTTCGACCCCATTTTAAAGATGGAGACGCTGAGACTGAGGAGTCTATCCTGCTCAAGACAGGTTAGTGATCAAATACTAAATAAGTAGAAACTTGAGAGTCAATCATCTGAAGTATAACTTACACATACCCACTATGCCATAGAATAGACACTGTGACCATCTAATCCCAGTGTTTTGTTTTGTTTGATGTATCCCTAGAAAACAACACAGTTAATATTTAAGAGATGATTATGCCACAACTATCTAAGCAAATGATAGATTTGGACTAGGGAGAATCACGTTTCCTTCCCTGAACCCAGGAAGTCTGGTATAACTAACAGCCTTCTAGTTGCTGATGGAGGTGATCTCAGCTCAGTATCTGACTTTATTCTAAGATAACAGTGATGGCCACTTAGACCAGCCTTGTCACTGCCAGGGAGTCCCACTTCCTGTAAGGTTCCTTGTTTTCCACAGAGTTGGCAACTATCAAGAAAGCTGGTTCTTCACAGATCTACAAGAATAACACCAACTGGCATTAAAGCTACCTTAAATGCCCTCCCATGATAATGAGAATGGTGACTACCTTATATGCCATCCTAGAACTCTCATCCAGTGCCTGATGGAGGCAGAGGCAGACACCCACAGCTGTGAGCCGAATTGAACTCCTGGAACCCAGTTGCAAAGAGGAGTGATGACCAAAGGAATCAAGATCAGGCTGGTGAAACCCACAGAGGCAGCTGACCTAAACAAGGGGGAACACATGGACCCCAGACTGATGACTGAGGGGCCAGCATGGGACTAATCCAGACACCCTCTCACCGAACCCGGGTGACAGAGAGGAGGCCTTGGCAGTCTGTGGGACCTGGGAGAGTGGAGCAGTGTTTATTCCTGGCATACAGAGGGACTCTGGGAATCCATACCACGTGGAGGGATGCTCTCTCAGCCTGGACACATGAGGAAGAACCTAGGCCCTTCCCAGGATGATGTGACAAACTCTGAAAATCCCTCATGGAAGCCCTTGCCCTCCCTGGGGAGCGGAGGGGGGATGGAGAGGCGGTGAGGGGTTGGGAGGATTGGGTGGTAGAGGAGGAGGGGAGGGAGAGGGAACTAAGAGTAACATGTGTAAAAAGTTAAATTTAAAAAATATGAAAAAAAAGAAAGCTGGCAAGGGCAAATCAAAGCTCATTGCAGGTAAGGTAAGCATATTCATTTTAGCAAAATACACCCAACAAATCCTTTCGGGATAATCATCAGTAAATGGAGTTTCTGGAACTCTTCTGTGGTTTTTTGGAGGTTTTTGTTTTGTTTTGTTTTTCTTTTTTTGGTTTGTTTGTTTCTCTTGCCACAAAATAATTCCCCAGTGATCAGTTTTGGATACTGGCAGCCTTTTGTTGGTGGTGGTGGTGGCTTCCTTTTTCTGACCCCTCTCATTCCCTTCTTTTGCAAAATAGAAATATTCCAAAATAATCCTTCCCAGGACTCTGTGAGCAGCTATAAAACCTCAATTCTGGTTTCCCCTGAGCAACACTCCTGTGAGGTCACAGTGAGGCTTGGGACACATTTTCTAGTTGAGTAGGGCAGCTGCCCAGCCTGTAAAAAAAATGTTTGGTTCAAGATAGGCTCTACAGCAAGGGTTTCAAACCTGTCTGTGATGGTACCACCAGCTGCACTGGAACCCTGACTGCCTGCTAGCTTAGGCCAGTTTGGACTAGTGCGTCTGACAGCTTATTTTCGTGAATAGTAATTTTCATAAATAATAAAAGTGAAATTAATTTTTAAAAGATAAACTAGATAAAGTCTTAAAATACCAGAAAATGTCTTATTATACTGATGAAAAACTAAAGGATATTCAAAGTGCAGAATCAAACTTTCACCCAGAAAAATATCTGTGTTGCTAGTATATACACACACACACACAAACACACACGCGCACACATACACACTCCACAGTGGCTGTGTACTTACTGGAGGAAGTTCTTGCTGAAATAGTTTATGAGACACCTTCTCCTTTTATTGCCAGGGTGTGTCCCAAAGCGATTGCGCATAGCGATGAGTCAGCACTTTATTCTCAGGTGCAGGTTAGCACCTAAGAGGTTTCTCTTTGAGCTCTCAAAGGTTTCGATGGCCCTGTGTGCCGTATCACAATGTGCTGACCTGTCTCTTACAGTCCGAGTAGTTAAATGCCGGTTTTAGTCTCCTTAAATAAAAAAGAGTCTTTATACTTAAGCCAACTGTGTCTTTAAATGTTTGTTTCCCTGTCTGCTTAACCTAACCTGTCCCCAGCAGCGCAGAACATGCCTTACACACAATTATCTGGGATTGCTGGTTTATATAGTGTTCTTTGTGAAAATGCACACACCCCAGTTGGCTGGCATTTTAATCTCCTTCAAAGCTTCACTCACCTAACATCTCCTTAGAGAAACATCTATACAGTGATCCTGACGACGCTTGAGCAATCTCTATGCTTTGTTTTTTTGTACTTCAGAAAGTAAAATGTTATTTGTTTGTTTGTTTGTTTTGTTCTGTGTCTCATGTTTGTGTGACCTCAAGAGGCAGGGTTTTATTTCTTTGTCTCTGCCTCCTTGGACAGAACTTTGATGGTCTCCTTCGCCTGAAAGGCCTCTGTTATGGTCTGGATTTGGATTATTGCTGAAGGCTCATGTGTTTAAAGCGAGGTCAGTTCCAAAATGACTAGATCATGAGAGTGCTGACTTCATCAATGAATTAGTCCATTGATAGCTGACTGGGCTACCGTAGGGAGTTAGGGCCTAGGTGAAGAAGTAGATACTGAGGTATTCCTTTGTGGGGCATAAACTGTCCAAAGCTGCCCCCCCTTGCTACCCATCATTAGGTAAACCCGCTTTCCCCCATCTACGATGTATTCTTTTCCTTGTTCCCCAAATAATGGATCCAGGTGACTACAGCCTGAGACCATAGTAACTTTGAGGCAAGCTTTACTTCCCTGAAGGCCACTCACCGCGGGTATTTAGTAGTCACGTGATGAAAACTGACACAGACTCTTCACCATGTTGCTGGGTCTTAGGCGGAACCAGGACCGTACCTTCAGCTTATGGGTGTGCTCTACACGTTAGTATCTTGTGTGTGAGCTCATTCCCAGCCACTTTCAGGTACAGGTGCTGGCAAATCTTAGCCCTGTGGTGTCCTCTGACTAAAAGGGCTCCCTCCTAGGCATGTTACCTTCACAGGCCTTAGGGTATTAACCTTACCCTTTTACTTATCTAAGCTGGCTTGCTTGACTTTCCAGAAGCCAAGATTTATTTCTCCAGCGTGGAACCCAGAAGAAGACAGTCAAAGACTTGCACAGGTTTGGTCCACGGCTGACCAGTTTCCAAAGCTGCTGATTGATAGAAGTTGACACTGGTAATTGCTTTAGCCTCACTGGGATTCAAACAGATCCTTTCTTTTACACCACTGAGAGGTCCCTGAAGGCAAGCCTCTTCTGATGCCTGTGTCCTTATGCCTGAGGGTACAGCTGGGAAAGGCTTCTGTGCCCTCATGGCATGTGCCTGATCAGTCTGTTCTACTAGTCTGTACTCTCCCACTCGGTAGTCTGACAAGATGGAGAATTCCAAACATGAAAACAATCAGTCAAAAAAAAAAAAAGGAAAAAGACATTACACAGAGTAGTCAAACCAATCCATTTATTAACTCAAAAGCTGAGAATAAAAGTCATCTTTACTTATTCATCTGCTTATTTTACATTATTTGTTGTATCCCTCAGCTTGGCAGATTGTCTTAGTTAGGGTTTCTACTGCTGTGAAGAAACACCATGATCGAGGCAGCTCATATAAAGGAAATGATCTAATTGAGGCTTGCTTACAGGTTCAGAGGTTTAGTCCATTTTCATCATGTCAAGAAGCATGGCAGCATGCAGGCATTCACGCTGCTGGAAAGGGAGTTCTACAACCAGATCACCAGTCATCAGAAAAGAGAGTGACACCGGGCCTGACTTGGGCTTCTGAAACCTCAAAGCCCACCCTTAGTGACAGACTTAGCCCACACCTACTCTAACAGGGCCACACTTCCTAATAGTGCCATACCCTGCAGGTCTGTGAGGCCCGTTTTCATTCAAACCACCACATATAAGAAGCAAAATTTGAATTTTTCCTGAAATTAAAGTGAATCTGAATTTCAGAGATAAACTCAGAGTTTATGATCATGAATTAAGCAGGTAGCTGTTTATTTCATTGCTGCAACCTACAAAACATGAGAGGCTAATTACAGAAAGTGCGTACAAGTATCTCCTATTCCCACACTAAAAATCCATTAGCCAAAGAACGTTAAAAAAAAACCTCTGAGTAGTCTGCACTGCTTTAAGTGTGTTATGTGGGATGCTAACATATATTACATGTGGAGAGGAATTACACCATGAAATAAGTTTAGGAGACATAGAATTAAACTAAGTTAAATACACCTAACACTTCTTTGATGCTGAAACATAGGCATTTCTAGGATGTGATGGAAGATGTGCTGTTTCCCAATATTATTTGACAGTGTCTTTTCGTTGAGGAGCTTCTTGTGAAGGTTGTTCATGTAAGTTATTGCCCATACTAGCACAGTTTTAGGAGAGAGGGAAAGCTGTTATGAACTACGCCAGAGCAACTGTTTCAGGCTGTGACTGTACTAGGGAAACCAGGATATGAGATAACCCCACTCTTGAGGGATTTGTTTACTTTGGAATACACTGAGAAAAGCTATACTAAAGTAGTCATTACAAAATTTGTGCTAATTCATGTCCAATATTTGTATTTGTGCTGATAACATCAGCAAAGGGAGGGTCATAAAGCCATCAAAGATAATGATGTGCTTTAAAAAAAAAAAAAAGCAAACAAAACTCAAGTGTCCTCAACATTTCTGCTGCTCTTTTCCTGAAACTGTTTAACCTGAATGATAAAATTATGTGGCCTGAGAAAAGAGCACACAGTGGAAATCCTCATTTAGCAGTTAATATGACAGTTAAAGAACACTGTCTTCTTGCCTGGAAGACATCCTACTCAGAACATGGAGACAGCAATATCAATAATGGCTTCTTTTGCTTACTTTTTAAGGATGGGCCACATGGTAAATGATTCCAACCATAGGATGGTAACAGTTCTTGGGTTGTGATGCCAAAGTGCAGGAAGCTCCATCACAAGATTATCAATTAATGTAACCCAAGTTCAGGGGAAGCAGGGTCCCTAGAAACTCAGTGAGAGCCATGATTCCACAGTATACATTCAATAGACTTCTTTAAATAATGAGAGTTAATTTTAACAATAGCTAATTTAGCATCTGTGGTGTTATTATTTCAATTTCAAACAACAACAAAAATATTAATGAGCTATAAAACAGGAATCTTGAGCTATAAAACAGGAATCTAAGGTTTCAAAAAATAAACAGTTGTCCTGGGCAAACAGCAAGACTACGAAGTTGGTAAGAACAAGAATGGTGTAGCTGGGGTCTTTGCTTGAGATGCTCGCTTCAAATCCTCTGTGTGAATAATTTTTGGCAGCTTATTTGTTGAACAAAAGCAACTGATTGCATCAGTGTAACAATACAGTAAATGGTGTAATGATCTTCCATAAAACTTGTCACAAATGAGCTAAATCAATAGGTGGCCTCATCAGGTTTGTGTTTAATTTGCAAACTTCTATAAGATGTTCCCAAAGGCCAAATCAATAGATAATGGGCATTCATGCTTTCAAAAAGTCAGTCAAGATAAATGAGTTTAGACTCTTTAGAAGGTGATTGCATAAAATGTAAAACTCTGTAAGGCTTTAGATAATTACAACACCTCATGCAATTAAGATTGGCATCACTAAAACACACTTTCTTAGAAAATGTCAAAATGATGTGTAAAGCATATTAATTTAAAGTTTTAATTTTAAAAAAGGATTGTCTCCTTGGCCCACGGTGTTAAAAATGTTTAGTGACAAAACTAAACAGCCAGACAGTGGTGGCGCACGCCTTTAATGCCAGCACTCAGGAAGCAGAGGCAAGCAGATCTCTGTGAGTTTGATGACAGCCTGGTCTACACAACTAGTTCCAGGACAAGCTCCAAAGCTACACAGAGAAACCCTGTCTTGAAAACCCCACTCTCCCGCACTTCCCCCACCAAAAAAAAAAAAAAAAAAAAAAAAAGAAACTAAAGAAAAAAATTTGCTTAAAAACTGCTCAAATATACTCAAAACAAGGATCATTCTCAACCAGTCATGTAACTTCAAAATTAAAAGGAAAATGTCATTTCACTGCTTACTCCTATTGGTTCTACCGTTTTGCTTTAAAGAAAATTTACATTCTCTAATAGTTTTGTTGTTTTTTTTTATTTATTTTTTGTTTGTTTTTCAAGACAGGGTTTCTCTGTATTGTTTTGGAGGCTGTGGGTCCAGCCTGGCCTCGAACTCACAGAGATCCACCTGCCTCTGCCTCCCGAGTGCTGGGATTAAAGGCATGTGCCACCACCGCCCGGCTTTTTTTAATGTTTTAGTTATTTACTATGCATGTAGTCTTCTGCCTGCATGCCAGCGGAGGGCACCAGATCTCATTCAAGGTGGTTGTGAGCCACCATGTGGTTGCCAGGAATTGAACTCAGGACCTCTGGAAGAACAGTCAGTGCTCTTAACTGCTGAGCCACCTCTCCAGGCCCTATTTTTGTTGTTTTTAAAGATAAAAATAACCCATGGTATTATGGAGTGTTCTCCAGAGAAGACTTTATTAGTCTGCTGGTGACTACACAGAGTGTTCAGAATCTTAGGGTAGAACTAAGCCTTTCTCAAGTGAGCTTTTAAGCACAAAAAGCATCTCTTCTAGGTTGCCATGCTTCTGATAACAAGAACAGTTAGCCAGAATTGGAACTATAGAAGCCCAAAAGCAAGGTCAGTACCTTCAGAGACTTTCCCTTAAGTACGGACTTTGATGGAGTAGGTCATGGTTGCCAAGGCAGGTGGTATTGTCTGTGTGCTGAATTTTATGGCATGAATGGTATTTTCATCACGGAGTCATGTGGTAAGGTCTGGGGCCCTGTTACAAAGGAAATCTCAAACCAAAAAAAAAAAAAAAAGAAAGAAAGAAGAAAAGATGCTCTTGTAATTGGCTTAATTAGTGAATCTCAGTCTCAATTCTTCCTCATTGACACTGTTCCAAGATATTTCTAGGTTGTAAAAATACCAGCGTTGAGGGGTGGGGTCTGGGGGAAGAAGAGGGAGGGGAACTGCAGTCAGAATGTAAAATTAATTAATAATGAACTAATATAAGTTTTTAAAATCTTAAAGAAAATGTCAGCATTGCATTTGACCTTTAAAAAATCGTTTTCAAATGGTTCCTTTTGAAATCCTGGATCTGAAACTCAGGAACTTATGCATGGTAGCAAGTACTCTACCACAGAGTTAACATCCACAGCCCATGACACCTTATTTATTAAGAAGCTAATTGGATATGCATCTTTTGGGTATATGCCTAAGAGTGGAATTGCTGAGTCTTGTGTTAGACTGATTCCCATTTTCCTGAGGAATCTCCACACTGGTTTCCAAAGTGGCTGTACAAGTCTGCACTCCCACCAGCAGTGGAGGAGTGTTCCCCTGTCTCCACATCCTCCCCAGCACAAACTGTCATTTGTGTTTTTGATTTTAGCCATTCTGACAGGAGTCAGATGGTAGCTCAGAGTTATTTTGATTTGTATTTTCATGATGGCTAAGGATCTTGAGCACTTTCTTAAGTGTCTGTCAGCCATTTTAGAGTTCTCTATTGAGAATTGTCTATTTAGTTCTGTACTCCACTTTTTAACAGGATCTTTTGGTGTTTTGGAGACTTGCTTCTTGAGTTCTTTGTAAATTTTGAAAATCAGCTGCCTGTCAGATGCGGGGTCTGTGCCACTATGTTCATAGCAGCATTGTTTGTAATAACCAGAACCTGGAAGCAACCTAGATGCCCCTCAGCTGAAGAGTGGATAGAGAAAATGTGGTACATTTACACAATGGAATACTACTCAACAGAAAAAAAAAACAATGGAATTTTTAAATTTGCAAGCAAATGGATGGCACTAGAAGAAACCATCCTGAGTGAGGTAACCCAGTCACAAAAAGACAAACATGGTATATATTCACTCATATATGGATTTTAGACACGGAGCAGGGGAGTGCCAGCCTACAATCTCACTGTCAGAGAGTCTGGGAAACAGGGAGGACCCTAAGAGAGATATGCATGGTACCCCAGAGAAGGGGAATGAGAACATATCTCCTGAGTGGATTGGGAGCGTGGGGGTGGGGAGAGCTGGGAAAAAGAAAGGGGGAGAAGAGGAGGGAGGAGGAGTACTTGGGGGAGCAGGAAGATTGAGTCAGGGGAAGAATAGAGGAGAGTAGGATAAGAGACACCATAATAGAGGGAGGTATTATGGGTTTGAGGAGAGACCTGGCACTAGTGAGATTCCTAGAGATCTACAAGGATGACACCAACTGGCAAACTAAGTCATAGTGGAGAGGCTAACTTAAATGCCCTTCCCTGATAATCAGATTGACGGCTACCTTATATGCCATCCTAGAGCCTTCATCCAGTGACTGATGGAAGCAGAGGCAGACACCCACAGCTAAACACTGAACTAAACTCCTGGAAACTAGTTGCAGAGAGGGAGGAGTGATGAGCAAAGGTTTCAAGATGGGGCTAGTGAAACCCACAGAGGCAGCTGACCTGAACAAGGGGGGAGCTCACGGACCCCAGACTGATGGCTGAGAGGTCAGCATGGGACTGACCCAGACCCCCTTCATTTGGATGTCAGTGAGGAGACCTTGTCCATCTATGGAGCCTTGGGTAGGATCAGCATTTATCCCTGGCATAAAAAGGATTTGGGGAGCTCTCTCTGCCAGGATACATAGGGGAGGTCCTAGGCCCTTACCTGGATGAAATGACAGACTCTGGAGATCCCCCACGGAGGGCCTCACCCTCCCTGGGGATTGGGTGGGGGGCCGGGAGGATGGAGGGGTGGGGGAGGAGGGGAGGGAGAGGGAGTTAGGATTAACATGTGAAGCAAGCTTGTTTCTAATTTAAATTTTAAAAAAAAGGTAAAAAATAAAGCTCATTGGGTTGGGTTTATGTAGTTTATACTTATGTTTATTCACAAATTAATACTAAGAATTGTTTCAATTTTTATTTCATTTTGAAATAATAATTTAACCTTTCACAAATTGAGTACAAATTTTCCATGGTCTCACTATCTTGTGGATACAATGAGTTTTTGATAATAGTAATTGCTAAAATTTAGTAAGCTCCTTCATATTTCATCAGAAATATATTTTATGGGATTTTCTATTACAAAATTCCCCTGTACCACGGTTACACTTTGAGAGTTTCCTGTGGATCTTTTTTTGTGATTAAAACCAATCCTTTTGCCAACCATGATTGAAAAGTCCCTTGAAGGTATACATCATCAATGACAAAAGTTATATCTCCTGGATATTCTAAGGATCAAAAATGGTACCACGTTTCTCAGCGATCTGTGCCATCACTGTTATGGGAATTGATCTAAACTGCATTAAAAAGTCCCATTCCCAAACCTCTCTGTCATCCTGATTCTTCCCAAAATACCTCTCCTAGGGGCTCTGATTTAATAAAGGATCAGGGAAGAGCTAACGTATCGTCTACCATTGCAATTATTTCTAAATTTCAGGATCCCATGGACTCAACCTCTTCAGAGGCATGCCCTGTCACTTTTCAAAAGAGACCCAGAACGCATACACACAAAGGGCTCTGGATCCTACTAGAGAGAAATTTGCTCATCCATGTTCATTGCCATTGTATTCACAATAGCTACAGGAGAGAATCGGCCTACATAGCCACCAACTGATGAATAGTTACTGAAAACATGATACATATACGTAATGGAATTCTACTTAGCAATAAAGAAAAAATGAAACTGAAATTTTCATGAAGATGGATGGATTGATTTAAAAAAAAAAAACCTTACACTGAGTAAGTTAATACAGACACGGAAAAACAAATGCCACTTGTCCTTTCATATGAGGGTCTGAGGGTCCTAGCTTCATACTTTTAATTTTATGTGTCAAGTCAGAGTGCTTGTGGAAGCCAAGAGAGTAGAAAGGGGTAATAGAAAAGTGGGGATTGCCAGTATGGGGGTGGGAAGCTTACGGGAACAGCAGTTGGGGATGGGAGACAAGGTGGCTGGAGCAAGGTAAACCAAGATGAAGCAGGCGTTGAAAGGCTGCGTGGAACCCACTATCATGTAACCAAAGTTAATAGTATAATAGAAAAAAATATTTCAAGGGACATATCCTGCAAGGCTGGAAGAAACTGTTCCAAGAAGCTGGGGTTATTGAACAAAAATCCCAGTGCCAAGAGTGGACCACCTTCCTATAGTTGTTGGTCAGGAAAGTCCCAACACCACGACAACCTTTTGCCACTTCTCTTTGTTTTCCCATCAGAACTGAATAGGACCTTCCTGCTAAAAATACCTTGGTTGCCCAATGGAGAGAAATCAACCTGAACTGAGCAAGAAGCTCCTATTGGCTGGCTTTCACAGTCCCAGAAATTACCAAGCAGGCTGCTGCAGAAGAAAAAGCATCCATGGTCTTACCCAGCTGTGAATCCTGTGATCTTTAAGACCAACCTTCCAGATAAGATGTATGCCAGTGGCACTCCTGCTTGGACAAATTGCTAACTTCTCTCTGATCTGAGACCGGCTGGCAGAAGGGAAGCCATCTGTGTTACGAAAACCTGGTCTAAATCCCATAGCAGGGGAGATCTTAGGTGGATCTGAATACTGTTGCTTAGCTCAACTGACTGCCTTCTAAGTCAAACTGCCTTCTGAATGTTTTATGGTTATACCAACATAATGCTTCTGCTTTCTGCCTTAAATCAAGGAAGCCTTTCTTTCCATGGAATTGTAGTGAAGTCAGAGGCTCGTGGCTGTCCAAGTGTGCTGAGAATACGTGACATTTATCCTACTCCCTCTAAGGTTCAAGCAACACAGTAGAAGAAGCACAAGAAAGAATGATTGACCCAGATGATGGGGAGGAAGGATGCGAAACGGCATCTTTTGTGCATCACAAAGCCAGCAGCTGCAGATGCCTGCACTGGATCTGAGCAAGGAGAGGTGCTCAGGGGTCGCAACCCTCACTGCTGAACTATTTCCACGGATAGATGCATGGAGAGAAGGAAGTATTATCTTCAACAGTGTGCCCACTGGTGGCCTCACCCGTCTCCAGTGGATAGTTCCAGTCCAATAGTCACTTAGATGTCCCTGGGTAACGTGGATGGGTTGCAAAGGGACTGACAGGAAGGAGGAGGATTGATTGGGATGGGGGGGTGTAAAAGCAGGGAAGTACCCAGAATGCATTACGTGCGTGTTTGAAATTGTCAACACACTAACTAAATAGACTAAGTAGGGAAATATACTAAAGTTAAGATAACAAAGAATGCAGAGACACATGGAACTATACCTTACTTTGCTTAGCAATTTCCTTGAAACTTACAAACACTAAGAAGTTCTAAACTGACACCTATGAAAATTTTTATGGACTAATAACTACTGGATATGCCTGGGGAAAATGCTTCCAATTCAACTTCTTTCATTTTTCCAAACAGATGTGGCAGCCTGGCCAGACTTGAGTTGTATTCAGTCTGATTCCACACAGCTGCAGATTTCCCAACTCCTGTTCTACCAGGCTTACCATGATACTAATTGGTCACAAAGTTTGCTAATTTAGAGATGGATCTGGAAAAAAAAACGTTTCTTAAGGTAAGGGGTTCTCTTGGTTTCTCATTCAATGGAGAGAAGGGGGGGAACCAGCCACAGAACAAAATCCAGAGATTTGACTAATGGAAGCCAAATCTCGGCCTTTCCCACAGATTGGTCGCACTCAGCATTTTCCAGACAGTACAGAAAGAGCCTGGAGTGTTTTGTACTGCTGTGGATATGGATTATGAATAAAAACAAAGCCACTGGTTACTTTGTATACTTACTTCTGAAATATGGTGAGAACATTGTCTTCCTGGAACCCAGTGACAGAGATGGAGGAGTGATGAGCAAAGGGGTCAAGATCATTGCTGGTGAAACCCACAAAGACAGCTGCCCAGACAAGGGGGGAGCTCTTGAACCCCAGACTGTTGGCTGAGAGGCCAACAGAGGACTGATCCAGACTCCATGAATGTAGTGTCAGAAATCTCTGGGGCCTTGGGTAGTTGATCAGTGTTTACCATGGCATACGAATGAACTGTGGGAGACCATTCCACATGGAGGGATGCTCTCTCAGCCTGGACAGATGGGGAAGGGCCTACCTAGTTCCTGCCTTGGATGAAATGACAGACTCTGGAGATCCTCCTAAGGAGGGCCTCACCCTCCCTGGGGAATGATGTGGGGATTGGGATGGGGACTGGGTGGGGGGCTGGTGGAGGGACAAGGGAGGAGGGATGGGAAAGGGAGCTGGGATTGACATGTGAAGCATGCATGTTTATAATTTAAATAAAAACATATATTGAGGGGGAAAAAGAACATGGTCTTTGTGGCATTTTTAAAAGATGCATAAGAGCTTCATTTTTATTTATGTATTGTGTGCTTTGTGACAGGGATTCTGGTTAGTCAATCTGAACTCATTATGTGACTGAAGATAACCTTGAACTCCGGGTCTCGCCGCCTCTCTCTCCCAGGTACTGTGATTACAGGTATGCAGCCCCACACCCAGCTTTATGCCAGTGCTTTCTTAAATCAGTTGATGAATTGTCCTCTCATTCTGACATCACCTCATTCGTGTGCTTACTTAGCATCTACGGTGAACCAAGAAGGAAGCTAGATGCCAGAGATTCAGGCTCCCGCAGAGACGTAGGAACCAATAAGAGGCGCCCTTTCAAACCTGCTCTCAAGTTGCTTATGGAGGCACCAATAAGAGGCGTCCTTTCAAACTCGTCCGCTGTAGAAGTGCAAAAGCTTCCTGGAAGCAAGGACACCTAAGGCAAGGTATTAGATGTGGATTAAAGTCAGCTAGGCAAAAGCAATGCTGAGGTGAAGAGTCAGAGGAAGATGCAGAAGGAAAAGAAACCTTGTTCAAAGAACTAAAGAGTTTGTGGGAGGAAGGAGACAGGTGACGTGTGTATGAGACAGATCGGAAAAGCCTTGAGGAATGCCAATGAACTGGGCTTCGTCATGAAGGGGATGGAAGGTACTCAAGTATCCGTGACACAGTGTGCCTGGCATCTCAGAGACTTCCTCTGACTGCCGAACTGAGTGTGATTCAGAGCAACAGGAAAGGTCCATTAATCAACAGCTGCATTGTGTCAACACAAAAGTCAGGCACCTGATCTAGGTTGTGATGAGGAAAGCCTCACTAGGAAGAGGCCTCACGTGAGTAGGACGTAGTTACTGAGGTCCAGCAAAGGGAGCACTTGAACACAAAGTAAGAGCTTCAAGGACTGCGTTTGTGAGGAAGGGGGCTGTTCACCCTCCATTTAGCACTGCCTAGCGGACCCGCACGCACAAATGGTCTGAAGCAAATGTTTTCTAGATGGATGGATGGATGGATGGATGGATGGATGGATGGATGGATGGATGGATGGATGAATATGGATTTATTTCCTGAATGATTGGTCACTTTCATTTAAGCGTGATTGTGTAATGGCGTTAGCTCAAAAGCCTCTTGCTTCTACCCAATTTGTGGGCTGAATTACTTGAACCCACTGAACTCTAGTATCCATTCTGAATTGGTCATTAGTCACCTTGTCATGATTTATGTTCCTGGTGAGCAGGATTGCTACACTTCATTACATCCTGCTGGCCTCACTCCCTGTGCCTTGCCTACATTCTTCCCTCACCCAAAAACCCCTGACTCACTCTGTTGCCTCTCTTCCTAGACTAGCTAGCCTTGATGCCACACCTGCTAAAAAGCCTTGTGTGGGTTGCTTTGCTTCGTTTAGTTTCATATAGGCCAGGCTGTTATTGAACTCACTCTGCAGCCAAGATTGATTTCTTTGTTTGTTTAAATATACCTCTAGGACTGCAAGTGCCAGTCCATAAACTGTTGACAAATATTTCTCTTGCCCGTGGGAAAATGAGATCAGAGAGGATAATATATTAGGGTTTTTAATAAGTAAATAGTTATGTATTGCAGAATTATACTTCTTTATTAAAAAAAGAAAAAACTTTAGGAGATTCTTCCTGCCAGCCTGGTCCCAGAGCCACATCAGTCCCAAATGAACATGCAGAATGCTATATTAATTATGAAGCTGTTGGATGTTTTCTATGGTTTCTTGTTGGCTAGCTCTGACTTAATTAATTACTAAGCCATAACTGCTCATCTGAGTATTTCCATGTTGTCTTCTCTTACCAGAGAAAGGGTCCGACCTCTTACTCCTCTGGCGTCCTACATGGTGACTGACTGACTGTGCCTCCATTTCCCAGAGTCCTCCACCTCTCCTAATCCCACCTATCCTACTGACCAACAGTGCTTTATTCATCAACCAATAAGACAAACATATATACAGAAGGATTTACCCCATCAGAAAAATACTGAGGCCAGCCTGGTCTACAAAGCTACACAGAGAAACCCTGTCTTGAAAAATCAAAGAAAAATACTTGTTCTTAGACTTTGGTGATATGCACTTTAATCCCAGAATTCAGGAGACAGAGGCAAGCGGATCTCTGTGAATTTGAGACCAGCCTGGTCTACAGAGCGATTTCTAGGACAGTTAGGACTACACAGAAAAACCCTGTCTCAAAACAAACAAACAAACAAAATTTGTTATGTGATTAAGTTGTTTTTAAGACAGTCTCACTCTGTAGCCGTGTGTGGATTCCCCTGCATCGGCCTCCCAACACTGCATACACTATTTAGCAAAGCCCTGTCTCTTTAATAACTGTGTTGTTTAAAAAATAGAAGCATACAACTCTACATACCAAGTTTTGCCTTCTAATGTAAGTATTTGAGTTTGCTTTCAGACATCTTTCCTATGTGCATTTAGGGCAGCTGTTCTTAAAATGAGCTTCTTTGCAAAAGGACGATTAGAAACTGTAGTGCAGTCAGATGTCTACACCACAGAATGCCTTGTGCTAGATGATCAACTGCAGTGGGCACTACCATCCATCACCCAGCTCTTCTTTCCAGGACTTGTTGTCCCAGATGACTGAAGGACCACTGGCAAACAGCTCTCAGTTGTCAACTCCTTCGGGATTCCTCTGGTTGCAGATAGCCAATCTGGTCAAGGCTGTGCCCCTCTTAGCTGCTGGCATTAATGAATACTGCCATCTTGAGAATGCACTGAAGGACCATTACCTCTCCAGAGAGTTCCCTGATGGACCAAAACTACTGTTGGATCTATTTCATTACTCAAGACTAACTTTGGCCTCCTTTTGCTTTATACCCCTCATAATGCCTTCCACAGTATAGACGTTATGGCCAGTCTTCTATGATGGCCTAATCATGAAACTCCACCTCAGAATTGACCCTCTATGGAATACAACCTGCTGTGTTAACTTTTGGACATGCAAAACCATGTTTCTAATCATTATATGCTCCTAGGCCATTACATCATATTTTGAATATAGTGAGCCAGGTTAACAAAGGAATATACTCTTACTTGAACCCATAGTTCTCATTAAGGGAAAAAATAGGCTAAACAAACATAGGTTTAAAACTTCATTGTGTGTCCTCATTGTGACTGTGTCACAGCAATTCTACTGTAACATTGTTTGATTGCTATGTTGCATTTATACACTGACATATAATTTAAAATGTCAAAATGGTGTGGCATATACTTAGAAAGGCTTGTGAGTCTCAAAAAAACCTCTAGTGTATAAATAGAAAACTCTCAGAAAAATTGGAAGTCTTATACAAGTCTTAGAATAGAAATGAGGGTACCTTTGTTTGCTTGGTATCATAACCACAAGAAGCCTTTTAGACCACTACCTCCAGAGAACTACCACTGGAATAAATCAGTTTCTCCTTTGGTGTTAGACTAATGTCTCCTTGTAAAACTCAAATTTCATGGAAAAGTGTCTGCTTGGCCGACTTGGGTTGCAAGCCCACCTGTTTAAAGTTAGACATACCCCTATATAAGCATTTCTCACCCAGACTACAGACAATAGAGAGTGCAGCTCCTCAAATGGCAGTTGAAGTGTTCCTAGTAAGATTAGGGCTGTGCAGGTGCACAATGATGAATCTGCTGGCCTTACACGAATTTGTCAGGTGACATGAACAAAATGTACCCAAAACTCTTAACATCCCAAGACACTTGCTTCCAGGATATTTGAGGCAGTCTTATAGCAGCTAGTCATTGCCCAGGAGAGGTAGCCAAATGTCTACATAGTGTCACATATACAGCAGTGTGAAAGTGTTCATAAGACAGGTTTTTATCAGATGAGAAAACGAAAAGACAGAAAGCAGAAATATTTAAATTTTATGAACTAAACCTATGAAAAAACACGAGGGCACTTGCTTAAATTATTAAGCTCAACCCTGTTGGCTTTGATAATGATAATTTTAATCATAAACCTAACATTTATTTCTGCTGCAATGACATAATATTTGTATCACATAATTCTACGTGGACTAGATGGCTGCCTGACGTGTAATTACTTCCGCTAACTTGCTTACTAAACGTATTTATGCTTGGTGTTGGGATGCCATACAAAATATACAATATCCAATTAATGCTTAATTCCAGATCAATAGAAAGTGATTTTTTAGTATAAACTCTCCCCAAAATACTAAAGACCATGCTGTTGTCTATCTGAAATTCACATTAGGTGTCCTGCTTTCTTCTTCTCAATCTGACATCTCTATATTACGATATGCACATAACACATTTTATCATATAGCATTCATTTTCCCTATTGCTGGTAACCACAGTCTGCTTTCCTTTTATAAAAAGCACCTACTACTTTAGAAATGTATGTAGTGTGGGAGAACTAACCAAGCTCCCAGGATGTGTGACCTAAGTTTTATCTATGAGAACGTTGCAAGTGAGATGCTACAGTGACTAGGTCAATAACCATCATGTTACTGACAAGGAAAGCCTGAGTTCAGACGCTTGCACGACAAGTAAAAAAGGGGAGTATTTTTCTTTGTCGCTCCAAGATTTTGTGTGTGTGTGTGTGTGTGTGTGTGTGTGTGTATGTGTGTGTGTGTGTGTGTGTGTGTACATGTGTGTGGGTACCCACTGAAGCCAGAAGATGGCATTGGATCTAATGCTGGAGCTACTGGATGATGTAGCTGCAGGACATTGGCACCGGGAACTGAATTTAGGTCCTATGTAAGAGCAGCAAGTACTCTTAACCACTGAGCCATCTCTCCACCCTTGGAGGACGGTTTTTCTTAATGTTTATGTTTGTCATCTTGTTCCTTCGTTTTTCATGAAATAAATGAATAACTGTAAATCCTGGAGCTAGTTGGAATTAGCACATGGGTAGATCTTACTTATGAATCCAAGTTACATAGAAAAGTACTGACAGTCAGGTATGAGAACCAATAGACTAGGTTTGCCTTTTTTTTATTTTTAAGCTACATTAGCTGTACTTAGATTTCCACCAGCTACAGTCATGAGTCTCCTCAGCAAAGATATTGTGAGAGGTTAAAAATACATAGAATGATGTTATTAAAGAAAAAAATGGGTGGGGGTGGGGCCTAAGGATATAGCTCAATGGTGTAAGTACTTGCCCAACATGCACAAAGTCCTAGTTTCAATACACACCACACGAAAACAGCCACAACAAAAGGAAATCAGAAACAAATCCAGAAGAACAATGAAAACCAATCCTGAAGGCTAACATAATTACTGTTTTAACACATGCATTGATAATATGTGAAATGCAATTAAAGTACACATAACTTTTTAAGGTTGGTGATTTTAAATTACTGCAATAAAAATTTTCAATATATCTAGCATACCAGGCCCAAGACTTTTTCAAAAATATTTGTTAGTATAAAAATGGTTTTATTATACAACAAACTGCTCTTTGTAGTATATGGGGACAGGTCAAACATTGTGAAGGCATTATAAAAGCGACCAAAGTGCTTCATGTCATTGCACATCAGATTTTGCTGCTACTGTTCTGGCACACAGTAATGGGGTAGGCAACAGGGGAGAGATACAATGATTTATAACTATTAACAGAAAAAAATCTCAGTGCTTCTGGAAAGCCCACTCACTTTTCACAGCTAAATTTCAAAATGAGCATCATATTTTGCACTTTTACAGAGAGACTGCTAACTTATATTACTCTAGAATATCCTCTACAATAGCATTATAAAAAGATAAAAATAACTTGTATAAAGGTGAATTTCTTATTTTTTTCTTACAGCACTCATCCATTAAAATACAGAATGTTAAAACTAGACTTTAGTGCATTTGGTCCTATAAGAGATGTAAGTTAATGTGGTATAACTATTTAGCCTTCCTGGGATGTCATTCAATGAAAAAAAGAAAAAAGAAAAAAAAACTTTGGCTACCTAGGGAATCCAGTGGAGAGCACTTCAATTGAAAACTTTTGTAAAGGCTTCATCTCTTACTGGGTTTAGAAAAATAGAAAAGGGGGTGTAATTAGGGGTTTTGCTGTTTATGGTGGTCTTGGAACACTAGTATTCTATATTGGTAATCAAGGACAGACACACGTGCTTTCCAAATCAAGAGAACAAACGACAACTATTACTGAAGATAAGAAAAGGGCTTTTTTATCCGCTCAAAGAGTTCTGTACCAAGTCCCGTCAGGAGTCTTTCCTACTAGGTATAATACGAACATAATGTCCTTTAGAGCAGAACATAAATTGTTAGAAAGCTGTGTGCAGTAGATCTTTTCAACGAGGAACTATAGGAACCATGGGAAAGGGGGAAAATAACATCTAGTTGTTACAAAAGAATAAGTTACATATGATGGAACCACAGCAAGAGGCAGGGAAGGGAGCGACCAGCAATTGGCCTTGTACAAAATGTCTTGGGAGGGAAATTAAAATAGCTTAAGAAAGAAAAGCAGCAAAGAAAACCTTAGGAACATGAAAGAGTAACAGGATGTGTTAGAGTGAACACATCTAGAAAATACATGTCCTCGGAATAGTGTTTGCCTTGCGCAGGAAGCAGAAAGAGCATTGTTTGATGCTTTTAAGTATAAAGTGGATTCATAGTCTTGACTTAAATAAATGTGATCACTCAGGAGGCAGAGGCAGGTGGATCTCTGTGAGTTCAAGGCCAGGCTGGACCGACAGCCTCCAAAATAATACAGAGAAACCCTGTCTCGTAAAACCAAAAGAAAAAAAAATGTGATCATCAGGGGGAAGGCCTGCACTGTTGAGGTGGTGAAATGGTTGGAGAAATGTTGACTGCAGAAAAGCGGATTACAAAAGCACTTGCTCTGTGATTCCAAGCTTCCGATAAATGAAATATCTAAAAACATATTTTCTTTTACTACAAGCATTTGCTTTTGATTGTTTTAATTTTAAATGGACAAGTCATTTTATTACCAGACATTATTTCTAAGAAACTTTTGGAAACCGAGAAGGTAATTAAAGAGTAGATATTAGAAAAACAGACCATAAGCCCCTTTCTCGCTCCATTTCCTGTCAAATCAACATATATTTGGTGCTGTGAAAAGCAATGAATTTTCTCTGTATGTATGATTTCATTTTAAATCCTTGACTTACAAAAACCTTTAATATATACATGCACATTGTCAATTTTTCTCCTTACATATACTGACATGGCTCCCTCTTTCCTACCTGCCTCAACTTACTTAGAAAATAAAATACACAAACAAATCAGCTCTTAGTTGCCATCTTTCATTTGAAATCCATACAGTAATGATTAATTTCTTTCATTAATCTACAAATTAAAATCAACATTTTCTAGAAATCGATTTATTTTTCCAAGGAAAAGTGGCAACTTTAAAAAAAGGAAATATACTTTTAAGCTGGGCGTTGGTGGTGCTTGCCTTTAATCCCAGCACTCAAGAGGCAGAGGCAGGCGAATCTCTGTGAGTTCGAGACCAGCCTGGTCTACAAGAGCTAGTTCCAGGACAGTCTCTAAAGCCACAGAGAAACCCTGTCTCAAAAAAACAAAAAAAAATGAAATATACTTTTAATGAAGAACAATATGTTCAAAATATGCATATTCTAAGCATTTAATATACTTTTGAGTGAGTAGTGCATTGATCAAATTATTTCAATATGGTATGTTCTTTCTGGGCAATGTGGCTATATTATTAAGACAGATATTATTATATCTGTCTTTAAGTGCCAGTCTCACTTTCAAAAGAAAGTTTATAAGATTTCCATATATCAGGAGAGTCAATGAAAAGAAGCAAAGGTTAAAGAGGAAAGAGGTAGCTGACAAAAGATTCACTGAAGGAAGGAGAATCATGAAGTCCCTTGTGTGACTTCAGGGGACAACTTTGACATGTACAGCCCAACGTATGAGAACGGAAATCTCAGTCATGATTTAAGCGTTTAGCACTGGGAGATCCAAGATTATTTATCACAAAAGGAAACAAGGTGCTACAGGGAATGTGGGGTAGTTCTTAGACCTCTGGGAATCTCTCTCTCTCACACACACACACACTCTTCTCTTCTTTAGCATATTTCTCTGACTATTACTCAAAATTCATACTGAGAATCTGCTCTAGGCAGAACAGTGTCATCTTTATGAAAAACACCTATACAGTAGATATGCTTACAAGCATAGATGGAAAGTGCAAGATGAATTGGGGGCAGTATATAGAGATCAAAAACAGGGATTCTAGTTAAGTTTCAGCAGTGTTTGATTTGGGGTATAAGAATAAATGAAAAGAAGTATTGACAAAAAAGAGAATAAGTAAGTTTGACATGATTTGGTAACTGGTAATTAAAGACAGGGATGGTGTGAGGACGGAGTGATTTTAAAGCTTCTAATTGTATGACTTTATGGTGTTTGGTATTCAATAAGACACAACATACAGGAAAGGAAAGATCTGGGATAAAGTGTATTTTTATGTGATGACATTGAGGGACTTGGCAGTTTGTGGCTGCTACTCCTCAGGAGAGATATCTGGAGAGAGATTTGGAAATCAAGCCATTAATAAGGTTACTGATAAGGGTAGGTTCTGCTGTCAATAGGTCCAGACTTGAATCAGCTCTCTTGCTAACACTGTGGAATTTATTGGAACATGTTACTAATAAAGCCTGCAGAAGGCCATGGAAGGATAAATTCAGTGAGAGTGTACCTAAGTAATTCAATGTAGAGCCAGGCATATAGAGCGTGTTCAGCAGTAATTGCTTATATTGCTCTCTCAAGTAGAATTAACAAACTGACCTCTTACATTCAAAGTCAAACAAAAAAGCAAGATGATAGGATTCCATGGTTATCAATATTTAAGATGTAAAGCCACAGAGAAGACAAAGTGTGTGAGCAGTGAACATTTGATTATCGGAGACAGACATCATATTGATGGTGGATAGCTTGCAAAGAGTCAACTATTATATTTATCAGTACCACATAACTGAAGTCTCAAATACTTTCAATGATCTTGTAGTCATCATTAGTGCTCTTAATTAATAGAATACATACTGGTGGTGGAAATAAGATTACATGGCTTGATTAAAGAAAAAAGGAAAACGGACAAGGGTATAGATTACTCTTCAGAAATTGTCTATACTCAGGAAAATACAGGTTAATAACTAGTCAGGCAGTTCATTTATTTAAGTTCCTTAGTTATTCTAAGTAAACAGTTTTATTTTAATGTGAGAGGTATTTGAATACACTTATACATTTATAAGAAAGATTCAGTGGTTTTTTTAAATGATAGAAAATACAAGAGGGAAGTCTGAAGCTTTGGGTGGAGCAAGATACAGAGAAATCTGGAGCGCAGCAAAGCAGAAGGTTTGACGAAACGTCGTGTACGTCTTAGTGAGCCTGGAGAAGGCAGACCAGCTGGGTGCTCAAGTTTCTCTTATTCACTTGAAGAATTACAAGGGATCTCAAAGTATTATGGTGCTCTATCCTGCCTGAGAACTAATTGTATTAGTCGGGTTGTCTACAAGAACAGAACTTGCAGAATAATATATATTATTATCTCTATACAGCATATATAGAAAAAGGGGGAGTGAGGGAAGGAGAAAAGAAGGGTGAATTTATTAGAATGGCTTACAGGCGGTGATCTATCCAACAAGCTGTCTACCAACAGAAAGTCTAAGAACAGAGTTGTTCAGTCCTTAAAGCTAGATGTCTCAACTCGTCTTCAGTATATGCTGGAATCCTGAAGAAGTGGGATCTAATGCCAGTGAAAGAATGGACTAGCCAGTAAGAACAAGCAGGCAAAGAGAGCTAACTTCCTTCTTCATGTCCTTATAAAGGTGCCAACAGAAGGTGTGGCCCAGATTAAAGGTGGATCTTACAACCTCATAAGATCTGCATTAAAGGTGTGTCTTCCCACCTCAAAAGATACAGACTTCAATCCCACTTCATAAGATTTAATTTAAAAAAATCCTTCACAGGTGTTCCAGCCACTTGGGTTTATTTAATTGCAAATGTAGTAAGTTGACAACCAAGAGTAGCTATTATGTAACTATAAATCAGTTCACCACCGGAAATAAACAGCAATAATGGTATATGCAGTTAACTTAAAAACAGCGGAAACTGACCCAAGCTAACTAAAGCAAAGGGGCATTTATCAGAAAGTTACAGTAAGACTCGGGTCAGTTCATTTTAGTGCAAAGGTCAGCTCTCCTAGAGCACCTATCATCTTGGCATTATCTTAGTCCATTGCTAAAATAACATCATGCCGAAATGACCTGCAAAGCAGGAACTGGTAAATATATTGGGTTCTTGATGAGATAACGTATTTCCTAGGGAATATAATATAAATAGCAACAGACACAGGACTCAGGTATCTTGTAAACATCTCTAGAGGCTAGTGTTCTGAGGTGCATAAAATACATGCAGATCTTTGGACAGATATGACAATAGGTTCAGTTATGATTCAACCTGTTTATCCAGTGATCACAAAACTGGGTATTCAGGAGTGGAGGCGAAAGCAGAATAAGGCCATATATTTAAAGTGGTGTGTCAACAGTCCCTTAAGATATGGTAAGTCTATGGTGCTTGGGCAGTAGTAGGGGCTTGTCCTAAAACAGGAAATTGTGAAAGGGTAACATTCTTCTCACGTGTGTCAGATATTATAATGTGTATCTGTATCCATCCCATCATTGCATAAGAACTGGGTCAACATGTCAAGTTGAATCTGGAGCCATGCTAGCTGTTCTCCTCAACCTAACATCAGTGCAAAATCATTTCACTATGGGTGTGTCTCTGGAAAATGATCAGCATTAAACACCTGTCCTCACTATCTTAGAGGAAAAGGGAAATGTGAAAGGGGGAGTGCAATTCAGCTGCAATAAAATCCTTTGTGACATCTATTTATATGTGCGTGTATGTGTGTGGGTGTGTATGTCCCACTAACTACAAGTGGAGGTCAAAGGACAACTTGCAAGAGTGGATTCTCTCCTTCTTCTGGGTGGGTCCCAGGGGTGGAACTCAAGTTGCCAGTCTTGGTGGAAAGTGCCTTTATCCACTGAGCCATCTTGCTGGCCCATAATTTAATTTTTAAATTGTTTGTGAAAACATTATCTTGGTAAGGATCCTTTTACTTTTATATGACAGGAAAGCCTCTGGGGGCAACTGAAACAAAGGAGGGAGGATTTATGTAGGCTGTGTAGTATTTACACAGTATTTCTCGTGATCAGGAGCAGAAAGTGAAAGTCGGTCTTCTGAAGAGCTGGGACCTTTAACTGTATAGCTTTGGGTGGCTCTTACTTGAATCTCATTCCCTCTCTGCCTCTTCCTGTAAATTTATTCCATTGTACTTTCTAGGCTAAAATTATTTCCTCATTCATTCTAGTTCCCAGAAAACAGTCATAGCATATTCCCCAAGTTTTCATATCCCAACCTACTGCAATTAGTACTTGGCAACATAACATATACAGTACATGTGATTCACAGATCTAAGGAGACAATTGTGATTCCCCAGGTAGGATTAGACATATACCCCCTTTTAGTATTCTGTGGCTAGAGGGTGAAACAACAAAATATAAAGGTGGCTACTGCTGTCTGGGATAGTGGACATGAAGCTTACAGAAGAGTAAACTTCACTAGGAACATCACATATGGAATCTTGTTATCAGCACATGATTTAAAAAGCTAGTAATGAATAGAAACATTGAAGAGCGATAAGGAAATGAATCAGGAGACAGGACACATGCTACTCTCACCGAACGATATCTAGGTCCTAGGAACGCAGAAGGCCAAAATGCGGCCTTCCACTGTTATTTTAGCAATCATTACTGCATCTGTCCTTTGCTCTTTCCTGCTGAAGCCGTTTCTCACCTTCCTCTGTTGTGATGTGGATTGTAGAGGATCTGATCCCTACACAGCACAGTTCCCAGCTTGGAAGTAAGGTGCACCCCAGCTGGCTGAAGCCCCTGAGAGGCTCCAGCAGGATACTGAGAGCCAGACCAAGAAAGAAGCCAGGAAACTTTTCTCTCTTCTGCCTGAATGCACCTCCTCCTGCATGAGTCCACTGAATAGACCCCTAAACATCTATGTTCTACTCAGCAACTCCAGGTCTTCCTCCAGCTTCGATGCTGCAGTGACTTTTTCCTCTTGCTGATCTCTGAGTTTCTTCATGGTCTCCATGTGGCTTCATTCCTCTCACCTATGAAAACAAAGGTCTGGATTAAATTAATTCTTTTATATTACATGAAATATCCCGTGACTTATCAATTGCAATCCAATAAATATGTCCTACTTTTCTTTTGTCATAGCCAAGTTTCTCTGATGCTACTATAACGAGGGTTTTGGGGACAACAAACAGCTTGCCCTCTGGAAAGTCACTCCAAAGCTAGGTTAGGCTATTTGCCCCCAATATGCCAATTTAAAATGACACAAAATGGTGAAACACAGAAAGGTGAGATTTATTCAAAGCAGCCACTTTGGGAAGAAAAAAATCCAAGAGGCACTTTAAGTTTGAAAAGAGAAATAATTGGGAGGCTGCAATATATGATTGAGCAGTCCTGGCCAAGGTGTAGTCTGGCTGATCTTGTCTCAATTCTGGCCCACCTGTGCTTCTCAGTATCATACCTTGAGGGCATCCGTCTGGTTCCTTAAATATGGCCCCTTCTGCTCCAGAGTATAACCTCACCTTTGTAGACAATTGCTCTCATTTAAGAGGTGGTGTGTTCTACAAAGTTGTGTTTGGGGAACCCATAGTGACCCAAAAGGAAAGTTTAAGGACAACAACATATCTCTGTGTTTGCAGTGCAAGGGAATAGAGAGACACAAAATAAACACACCCTTGCCAGTGTTGCACTGTTAGCCCGAGTAAGGAGTCCATGCTCTTTTAGCAAAAGCAGCTTTTACGTTTCCTTTTCCAAATCTTAGATGTTAGAAAGCTAGAGCTGAAGGCAAGAATGTAAACCCCTACGGAACAGAAGCCTCCAGTGCTGCAGGAACTTCATAAAAGACTATGTTTTATTCATCACTGGCAGCAAGTGATGCCAAGTGCCAGTAATTATCGAGCTGAGAAAAACTGTGATTTGATTTATCAAAAGGACAATGTCTACTCAAATATTCTTTTCCCTTAAGCACCTGTGTGTATCGCCATCCTTGCTCTGCGGAGCAGCACTTGACACCCTTCTCAGCATCTTAGGCTTCTGATGTCACTATGCCATTCAAAGCTTTTGTGGGAATTAGCAACACGGAGCTAATTGCCCGAGTCCACACCTTGACTGGCAGAGTAAAGCAAATTTACAACCCTGTAAGTTTTTAAAACTATAATTTGATACATTTTGGATGCAAATAAAGAAAAGATTTAGAAGCCAACCTTTCAAAGAAACTACAGTGCCAGGTCGAGCACCTTGTCTGCTTCATCACCTACTTGGCCAAAGCTCTGAGGGCTTCCTGCTTATGGCCCGGCTGTCACAGGCTTGTCTAATGGGAACCACCACCCAAGCTGCTCCTCCCCCCCCCCATGACCTTCTTGCCTCAAGATAATTCTGCTGAGCGATTCATGCCAGAGCTACGAGAATTCAGCCAAGACTACGTCATTTGTGTTGCTTTTCCCTTCATTATCCACCTTCTTCCATTTCTTTCCCATGCTTCCTGAAGAATATTTACTTTAGAACCACGTGCGCTTGGAAGATCTGTCCTCCAGTCTGCCTCTGAGGGCAGCGGTGGGGTGGCACCCTTGGGGTCGCCTAAGAACATTGGAAAACACAGATATTTACATTACGAACCATAACAGTAGCAAAATTACAGTTAAGAAGTAGCAACAAAAATAATTTTATAGTTGGGGGTCACAACATGAGGAAGGAAGACTGGGAAACACGGCCTTAAGGGCTCTGGTCTAAGTGTTAAATGTAATTCCTTTTTAAATCCTAGCAAAGAACAAAGAGAAAGGAAGTATCAACAAATAAGTTATGCTTGGTAATTTAGGTTCAAGATTCAGAGGTCTAACCCTAATATTTCAAATTTGTGACTATCAGAAGGTGGACTGCAGATAGAGTGGAAAGGGAGTTTTCCTCTTTGTTTCTTTCTTTTTTGGAGATGGGTTTTCAAACTTGTTCTGCTCTCTGTAGGATCTTCAGGTTGATGTGTTTATACATTCAGAGTACAAATGCATATGGGTGAATGGTGCGACATCTTTTATGTGGGAGACTCTTAGACTTTGGTTGCTGAATGCCAGCCTGTTACTATTTTATTACAACTTTATGTCCTGCAAGAATCTTGTGAGATGAGTTTATCTCCACAGTACAAAGAAGTTTAGTAATGTGACCGACGACAGAGCCAATCTTCAACTCCAGGTCTGACTATCCTGTCTGCAATTGTTACTTTATATTATGCTGCCTTTTAACCAAAATGTTAGAGATATGTAATCAACAGCTGTTGCTATGCAACAGACCAAAGATACCCACATATGCCTATCCACTTTTCTGTCTTTTCCATTTTTAGGCACAGGTAAATGAGGAGTTTGGACTGCATAATTGCTAAGGTCCCTGCCCACTCTAATGCATTGTTTCTAAATAAAGATAGAGCCAAATGAGTCCTGAACAAGAATAAGGAAACCACCCTAACATGGTCACTGACTCCGACTAAATCATATTAATGGTCAACATGTTTTATATAGTAAAACATTTTTTAAAAACAATGAATAACGTTAAATTCTAGACATAATGAACTGACTCATTCTCACTGGTTTAGTAATTATCAGATGTTATACATGTAATACACATGTGAGGAGGAATACAAAATGTCATCCTGAAGACACAACTGGACAGCAGGTATTGTCTGTGTTTGCTACTCTATCTTACTGCTTTTTCTGCTAAAAAGACCTCCTCCACAGTCGTTCAGCATCTTGGGGATCCATCTGCTCACAATTAAATTAACTAGCTGTTGGGTCCCTTTTGAGCATTCTTCCTTTCCCTTGGGAACTTCTGACTTAAGAAACTGTACATTCCTAATGTTGAGATTTAAATATCAGGCTCTCTTGTAGTTAGGGCACAGGTCTGTACAAAACCTGTACAAAACTCAATATGCATGACACACACTAGACCAAAAATTTCATGAAATATTAGTCACCAAATATCCATTCATTTCTTCTCTGAAGTAATTGAACAGGGAGCATTTAAATTTGGTATACTGTAATTCTTACTACCCCATGTAACAGTAGAGTCAGGCATATTCATTTTATACAGTCAAAAATGTATTTGTAATTGTGTTACATCTCAGAGGAGAAAAATCAGGCAGGAGCCAAAGAATACCACAAAGTCACACTGCACAAGCCGCACACAAGAAATTTTTTGGGAAAGACATGGGAGGGTGGCTCCCTCTGCTCAAGAGAGAAGCCAAAAAGTACTGAGCCAGAGATAGCCTTTATATATGGTTCCTTAAGGGCAGCGTTTACCAGGGTAGCCTGGGATTCGTGGGATTTTGTGGCCTGATCCTGGGCTTTTTACTCTGTAGATGGCTCTTGGCCACCAGCTAGGGGATGGGTCCGGTCCTTAAGGTCTTAAGTGTTCTGTGGGCAAAGCCTGGAAGTTGGAGGTCCTCGGGGGTGAGTCCTGGCAGTAATAATGAAAAATGTAATATTATTTACATTCTCACGAATTGCATTTACCTGTTATGTTTCATTGTTGGTTATTTTCTAAATCCAAAAACCATAGGGTTGACCATAGATTTTTGAGCTGAAAATGACTCTAGTGATCACTAATTCATTCGTTTCACAAATTATCACACAGAATCATACAGTGGTTCAGGCACATTACTTTAAGGTTGCAGGGATTTTTGAACAATGAATTCCTGCTTACTCTAGAAGCTGTTTTGTCAGATGTGAATAAAGATATTTGGCTGTAAATTCTATCCCGTCTAAGTCTTAAGCCCAACATGAATCCCAGTGAGTGATTCATCATGAAGACCCACCCCCACAGAAGTAATGAGACTCAGACACAGTCAGTGCATAGCTACATTCTTTACAAGCTTGGGGAAGGGTGGTAAACTCAAGCCCTTGGGGTGTCTTCTTGCAGGACACCATCAAAATCTCTAAGAGCCTTTTTGAGCATAGATAAGTAAGTCCTGTTTGAGAGTTGCTTATTCAGGACCAGTTTGCACATGTGAATTTGAGTTTCTTGCAAGTTTTCAGGTAATGCTAATGGTGCTAGGACAATCTTATTCCGAAGCTACCTATCTACTTCTTCCCAGGCCCTGGTGTTTATTTTCCTTTTAAATTTACTCATTTCTAATTGGGATTCTCATTTCCAGCTCCTAATATTAATGGTAGTTTGAAGTATTTTGAGACCAAATAAGACAACGGTTGAGACTTCACTGGAACAATGAAATTTAGGTGTACATTCTGGCTGCAAAAAAAGGATGAAATGGGAAGTCTGAAATTTGACCACCAAGGATCCCAGATAGAAAAGAGAAAAAGAAAATTCAGGGGAGAGAACCGTCTAAAATTTTTTTTAGTTCTAAATAATGTGTGGTTTTAGATAAAAGGATCTATGTAATGCCTAGCAAAATAAATGCAGATGTCCATTATGGGTTCATTATCAAATTTCAAAATTCCACGGCAATGCTAAAAACCTTAGTAGGTAACAGTACAACAAAAATGTGAATTGTGACTATATGACACACTTCCTCCAGTGAGGTGTCACCTACTCTAACAAGGCCATACCTCCCAATTCTTCTCCAGTAGTGCCACTCCCTGATGACTAAGCGTTCAAATATATGAGCCAATAGGGGACATTCTTATTCAAACTACTACACCTTGTAACAACAATTATGCCTCTACAGACACCAGAAGTTAACAAATAAAAAGTGCCAGGAAATCAGTTACTTCTTTTAGAATTGTTGGCCAGTGTGATCCCTTAGACACCCAAATATTACAAGCTACTTCCATTGCTCTTCATTACCCTCCAGAACTTGACCTTCAGCCTACTGTCGAAGACACCCCACGTTTGAATCATAGAACATGTAGAAATCAAGTTGGTACTAACCTGATTCATTACTACTGGCTAGCTTTCATGGTACTGTGCATGCTACTACAAAAGAAAAATAATCATCAAGCATACCCAGGTTTGAATCTTGTGAGCTATGATAATGACTGTCCTGGCAAGACCTTTCTATTAGATAGTGTAATAGTGGCACCAACTAATGGGAGTAACCAACCACTTAGTGACTGGATTTGAAGCCCATTCATTAAGATGAATCCCATACCTGGGACCTTCCCCGGTCCAAGAGTCTATGACTACATAGGTGAAAGGCACTAGGGGTGAATTGACTATTACTATTTTGCTAAATGGGGAGATAATTAAACTCCTAATGACATATCTTTGTGCTCTTAGATACTTTTATCTCTCAACCCTCAACTGAGAAACTTCTATTTGCAGGGGATAGTGATTAACACAGAGACCTACCACTTGTCAAAGTGTAGGAAATAAGAAACTACAGAATGTTCAACTCTCATCCATTTACTCTTCCCAATGCTAAATTTCCATTGTAGTAGAAAGGGTGGGAAGAGTCTAAAAGTAGATAACTATAAGGAAACAGTATGTCCTAGACAGCAGGACATCTGCACATATGAACTCACAGTCAATTGAGACAGCATGCATGAAAGCCAGCATAGAGATTAATGTTAGGCATGAGATCCCATCCCTCACCATTGAGATTGTTTGTAGTTGGAGTTTTCTTGTCCAGCCAGGTCTGGCCACTTCAGTCCCAAATGAACACACAGAGATGCTATATTAATTATTACACTGTTGGCTGATGGCTAGGGCTTCTTATTGGCTAGCTGTGTCTTAATTATTAACTCATTTCTATAAATCTATGTATTTCTACGTGGTCTTGGCTTACCGGAGAATGCCCAGATCTGTTACTCCTTTGGCAGCTACATGACGTCTCCCTGGGGTCTCTGACTACCTTTCCCAGAATTCTCCTTGTCTCCTAGTGCCACCTGTCTTCCTGCTTCTATTGGCCAAACAGTGTTTTATTCATCAACCAATTAGAGAAACATATGTACAGAGAACATCAATTTTTAACTGCTGGGAGAATTTCCTTTAAGAGTATAGCCCCTGGTAGCTGACTATGCACCAGTAGAAAACCACATATCCAAGAATATTTGGGCAGCAAAATTTGGTCTTGGTGGGTTTAAAAATAATATTTTGAAAAAGGGCACAAAGTTGAGTGGGGAAGGGAGGGGAGGTAGATCTGGAAAGAGTTGGAAGAGAGGGTGTGCATCAATCAAAACTCATTGTATGAAAGTCTCAAAGGAATAACATTTTTAAAAATAAAAGTTATATGCCAGAGATAATATCCTTTACCTAAAGCTATCCATCAGTGAAGCTATGAAGACATTCAGCATCTTCAAGTTATCTAAGAACCCATTTGCTAACTCAATTACAAATTGACCTTGAGCACATTATAATAAGGAACTAATGTCTCCCCTCTCTCATTTGGAATAATTAAAGTAATAGCTATTGAATATTCATTAAAGTTAAAGACCAGCAGCTGGAACAGAAGTAAGCAGCATCGTGGGAGCTATAGCATGCTTAGCACTTCAAATCACTTCATGAGTAACAGTATGTTTTAGGTGTCTGGGGACTAGTCCATATAGTTGCAACAGCTACCACAGGTAATTCACTAAAGTTGAGTAAGACTCCAATTTCCCACTAAAATCAATGACGAATGTGAATGAGTTGCAGATCATCCATCAATTCTTTAAATGGAATCCACAAAGTGATTTGTACTTAAAATGAATTTGAACAGTAGGAAAAAATAGTTTGGCAGCTTTATTTTTAATAACAAAACATTCCACATTTAACTGGAGAAAATATGTACTAGATCAAATATGCTCAAGTATTCCAACTTACACAATGCTTAGACAAAAATGTTCACAGGAATTCTACATCAATGTGGACATTTTGCACCCATGCCACTTGGAGGCTGCAGTGAAATAAGCCATATTCATCTTCTCTGCAGCATCCAGACCTGCTGTTTTGTCTCTATAAGTCAGTTCTCCCGCAGCTAGGCAACATGTCAGAAACAGCAATTATGGCTACAATGGCTGAATGCCAATAGATCCCTGTGTGCTGCTATTACCCCATTCTCCCACAGAGAAGGGTGTCAGTACATTTTAAATTATTAACATTCACCAGGGCAGTAGTGTGTTTCGGAGGACTTGTAAGAGTACATGCACACTGACATCTGTAAAGAGGAAAAAGGAATAACTGAAGACCAGGATAAGAAAAATGTGCCAAGTGTAGTTATAGTAACATGGGAGACATCTGAAAATATGCCCCCACTTCCATAAATATGTTACTCCAAGGTGCTCTGACAAAATGAAGGGTTCACCTTAGAGGATCATAGCCAAGCAAGACAGCAGAAAATAAAGCACTAGGAGAGATTTTAGGTTAGGGATGGAAAGCCACATGAAAGAAGTAAATGCAAGAATTACTTTTTATATTTATTCTATTTCTACACATTTTAATACAGCAGATGTATTTTATATTAAGATAAAACAACCCTACTCTTTTTAGCCTAGCTAATAAACTTCAAAACATGCAGTTGAAGGAGAAGCAAATGCTTATTTCCTGGATCAAATCCAGTATCTGAAACTGGGCAAAAGGAATTTGAGATAAGAAAATGGCTTGCCAAAGAAAACAACGAAAGCTGTCATGTGCCCTGCTAGAGAAGTTATGCTATCAAGCATAAGTCAGGACTTGCTGGGCTTTTGGAAACAAATATTGCTAATACTTCTTGATTTCAAGATGAATGTGGAAAAGAGCACAGTTTGTGTACTGTACAGAGGAACTTTGATAATACATTATTCACATGTTCAAATGAGTAAGGAAGTCTCATTTCCAATGAAATGTTCACACTTAAATTTTCATGCTTTAAGACTATCAAGGTAAGGCAGGCAGTTGTAGCACATGCCTTTGGTCCCAGCACTCAGGGAACAGAGGCAGGAGGATCTCTGTGAGTTCGAGACCAGTCTGGTCTACAAGAGCTAGTTCCAGGACAGCCTCCAAAGCTCTTGAAAAACAAAACAAAACAAAACAAAAGACTATCAAGGTATTGGGGAAAGTCCTGAGGGAAAAAATAAAGAGGTGGAAATAAGAACTGAAGGTATAACTTTGTGGACAAAGGGATGGGGAGTGGTCTTCTGTGTATATGTTTGTCTTATTGGTTGATGAATAAGGCACTGTTGGCCAACAGGGAAGCAAGATAGGTGGGACTCAGAGAGGTAAAGGATTCTGGGAAACAGAGGCACAGGCAGTCATCATGTAGGATGCCAGAGGAGTAAGAGATCCAGACCCTTTCTCCGGTAAGAGAAGACCACATGGAAATACTCATATTAGTAATTATGGGTTAATAATTAAGTCAGAGCTATCCAACAAGAAACCACAGCAAACGGCCAACAGCTTCATAATTAAAATAGCATTCTGCATGTTCATTTGGGACTGATGCGGCTCTGGGACCAGGCTGGCGGGAAGAATGCTCGTTACAACAAAGTACTATATTGAAAATTTTGTGGAAGACACAAATAACTTGGGATTGAGGAAAAAGCACATGACCATCATAACTTTTAGCCTTCAAGTATAAAGAAAGCAGACGGCAGTGAATGAAAGCTGTACTTAGGTAAGACGTAAACATTTCTTGAGAAGGAAAAAAAGCAGACAATACAAACAAGAAACACAGGCTAGTAAAAGTGTGTGAAATGATCAGAACTCAATAGGTCTCTCATGTTCTAAGGCGCAGACCTATTGCCATTCACTCACCACACCACAGCTTTTCTTGTTTGTTTGTTTCCACAATTTTCTCTCACATCTGTTTTCAAAGCAGTTCACTGGTATTGTTAGTTCAAAACTGTTCTTTCTAATTTTGTGTACAATTTTAGATGAAAATAGAATAAACCTCACTTTCACCCTTCCCTTCCTCCAGCCCCTCCCAGTCATCTTCCCTCCAACCCCTCCCATACCACACTCTTACAGACACTCTCAAAATATTTTGTAATTGCTTCTTCTGGTGTGTTCCTTTCTTTGTCAGTGAAGAGGATCGAATCCAGGACCTTGCACACATTAAGCAGGCATTCTCTGGGCTAGGTTCCTAGTTTCTTGAATTTTACTAATTAATAGGCCTGTCTAGAATTATAGTATTAACCATTTTGGTATTTTAGCATAATGGGATAAAACAACCTATTTGGAAAAATATGTAGCCTGAAGAGAGATTATAGTCCAAACTTACTGACACAAATTTGAGAATTGTGAAAAGCCATAAATAAGAGGGTTTGAAGGATCAGAGTTTTAGAAACAACAAATACAAAAATATATTCTTCAATTCTTTCTCCTTTACACCAGTGTTTCCCAACCTTCCTAATGCTGCAACTCTTTCATAGTTTCTCATGGTGTGGTGACCCCCAACCACAAAATGATTTCAATGGTACTTCATAACTCTAATTTTGCTACTGTCACGAATCATAATGTAAATATCTGATGCCTCTACGGGCCAGGACCCTCAGGTTGAGAACCACTGCTCTTCTCAAAGGACCATCTAGCAGATTATAAGCAATGATGGTAAATGGTTGGCAGGATTGGAGTAACCACTGTGTATCAGGTTATCTTACTTTACAGTTTTAAAGTAGGTGTAACCATCCAAACTTCCACTATATTACCTTTATGAAAGAGCAATTTCATTTTACAGATGAGGAACCTGAGACAGAAAAGGTCTAACAGGAACTTTAACCTTGAACCAACTACAGCCTCTGTTTTTGGATACTAAAATTCACGTGTTTGAAAATGTCAGGGCTGAATCATTTCCCAAGAATTTCTGATGACTTCAGTTGCTGCTGTGCTTTGAGTTAATAAGAGGTGTATTTTTAATAAAACATAAACTGACATTTCCCACGTTAGTTCTGTGATTCAAAGTGGTTTGCACCTCTACAAGCGACTTTTCATAGTCTAATTATTTTAAAGTCTTTGCTATTTTTTTAGATTAATTTTCCCCTTAAAATTATTATTTGTTTAATTTGAAATATCTACATATTATGTGAGTACTCCTAAGAGTATATGATATCATCTTTTTTTGTAGACTTGTTCCTGGTCACCTAATTTCACTATGGGCATTATAGGCAGCCTTAAAACTTTCATATTTTTATTACTTCATTGGTAATGGTTTACCAATGCATTGAGAGTTATCACAGATTTACCAGAGTTTGTCATAAAATTTTAATATGCAAGTGTTTAATTGAAATTGAATAATTCACAAACATTGTTAGTACAAGTTACGTGATAAATTGTATCCTTAACGGTGAAATGCACATTTTATATCATTCAATGAAATGATTTATCATTTCTAGACTCCAAGTTTTTTAATAGTTTTTTTTGTTTTTCATTCAACCATATCATTTTATATTAAGCTTTGATATTCTGAAACACAGTTAACGAAGAATTCTCAGTATTTACTTGTGCTGGGAATGTAGATCAGTTGTCTGAGGGCACACCAGGCCTAGGTCCCAGCATCTACAAAACAGAAATTAACTCGTAAGGATAAAAGAGGTAAGGCATATCCCTATACATTCCCAAATGCGCATATTTATGCTGAATAAAAAGACAAGATCTTTGGAATTCGAGACTGAGGACGATGGAGAGGGTTAGTTTCCAATTCCAAGACAAGAAAAAAAAAAAAAAAACTAAGTGGCATTCAGGGCTCGTCGGAAAATTCGAGTGTAAACGCTACACACACTTATCCCACGAGATCCGCCAGGCAGGTGGTGGACGCCTTTTGTAAGGGGGTCCGTTTTTGACATCTATGAAGAGGCCTTCCCTGATCCTGGCTCCTCCACGCCCCCAGGGGCAGCCTGTACTGAGTTCGAGAACCGGAGGCACCTGATCGGGGTTCTAACCGAAACCACGCTGCTGGCCAACCTTTGCAGCTAATCCAGACCTGCCAGGCGGCCTAACAGTCCCATCTCAGTTAATGCCAAACCCTGAACCCCGGGCCCGGACGCCCACAAAGGTGTGCGGGGCGGTAACGAGGCGTCCAGTCCGGGGGAGGTAACGCAGGACTCTCCAGCGCCGCCTCGGTCCGAGTCGCGCACGCGCGAGGCGGCTCCCGGGAGACTCCGGACCCCATCCCGGCTAAGCGCTGGCGGGCGTCGCGGCTCCCGGATGGGGGCGGGGCTTGCGCGGCCACGCCCCGGCGCGCAGCAAGCGAGAGGGCGGGGGTGTCCGGCCGCGCCGCGCTTCCGGCGCGCTCCCCACCTTCCCCCCCGCGTCCCGCGTCCCGTGGTCTCGCCCGCCCCCGCTGCCATGTTGGATTGTGCGGCAGCCGCCGCCGCCGCCGCCGGAGGACAGGAGGAGTAGCGAGTTTAGCGCCGCCCGCCCGCCGGAGCGCCAGGACGACGACCATCCGGCCCGAGCCGAGCCGGGCGGGGGCCGGGAGCTTCCCCGTGGACACGCAGTCCGAGGGCGCCCGCCGTCAGCTCCTTCCCTCGGCCTCCGCGCGCCGGAGGAGCGGCGGGATGCTGCGCCCGTGACTGCCGGCCCGCGCGCGCCCCTGTCACCCCGAGTGGGGACCGAGTGCTCGGCCACCTCCCGAGGAGACCGCCCTGGACGCTCCACCCGACCGGCGACACCATGAGCTCGGGCCAGCAGCCTCCGCGGAGAGTCACCAATGTGGGCTCCCTGCTGCTCACCCCGCAGGAGAACGAGTCGCTCTTCTCCTTCCTCGGCAAGAAATGTGTGGTCAGTAGCCGGGACCCTTGTCGACACCCACAACGTCCCCTCGGCGGGTTCGGGCTGGGGGGGACGACGACTGGAGAGTAGGAGGGAGAAGGGGGGCGGGCGCGGCTGGGGTCCCGCTGCGGGCCAGGCCTCCAGCCTCCCGGGCCCTGGTGCTGCCCTCGCCCTGCTAGCCCGGGTGCAGGCCGGCCCGGCCCGGCCGGGAGCCGCCTCCCTGAGCTGTTGGAGAACAAGGGAGTGTCACCTCCTCCGCTGGCCTGCCCGGTAGTCCAAGTCGGGGTCCGCGCCCTTGCTGCAGGTTCAAACTTTACTCTAGACCACAAGGGGATTTTTTTCTTGGTGCATCAGTAGCTTCATCTCAGCACAGGATCCCAGCACTGGCCCTTGCTTTACTTCCTACTTCTGGATCTGGGCTACTCTTCCTTAACAATGCTTTAGGAGTGAATAGATGGGGGGTGGGGGAAGAAGCGCATCGGATTTTCGATCCCCCTTTAGGATTCCGTGAGAAGATGGAGTGGAGTGCAGGTTCATGGTCACCGTTATCAGAGCAAGGGGCAGGGAACGCGTCTGCACCCCACTGCAACGAAACGGGGTTTATTTCCCCCAGCGTTTGCGCCTAGGCCTAGCTTCTGCACTCCGCCCCACTGTTTTTCTGTTTTATTTTGTGTTTTTTTTTTTCTTCCTTGCATTGGTAAGAGAGTGCTGCTCTCTCCGCAGCCATGCGTAGAGACGCCGCAGTTTCTAGTAGTTCTTGGCCGTTGCAGTCAAAAGTGATTCTGAGTTTGGTCCTGTGGGGTCAATCCCAACCCCAGATGGCGGCTTGGGAGCGAGCAGTTCTGTGGGAAGAGGGGGGAAATGCGTGTTGTTGACGGAAGCATTCATTATGGGCTTGTGGGGCTGGAAGGTTCTCCCTGGTGAAGGCCTTATCTTGATCTTACTGAGTTGACTCGAGTTGAAAGGGGGATTGTTGAGATACTGACCAGTCCCTTGCTAGCACCCCCCCCCAGTGTGTGCTCCTGGAGCCCAAAAACACCCAGAGAAGTTTCAGCTGAATAGGACCATTTTATATTTTTCCTTAGCAATGGTAGATATGTCAAACCAGACTACACCTGCTTAAGAAGTTAAGAGTAGACGGTTTCTGGAAAGTTACCAGCTTAATTGTTAACTTTATGAACTTACTCTTTATACCTACTTTTGGACGCTAAATCATCCCATTGGACTTAAGATGTATTTCTTGTTCTAAAATTTAGACTTAAAAGAACACCAAGTCTACAACCAGAAGTAGTAAACAGTTTGAAAGAAAGAAAGAGGGGGAGTCAACTTTAAAAATGAAGGAAGTCCTTCTTGGTATATAGTATTTTAAACAAAAGAGAAAGTGGAGCCCTTGGCCCCAAGTCACACAGTAATTTAGGAATGTAACTGGAACTGTATGTCTTGTCCCTTTGTACTTTCCACTACAGCGTGTTGTTTCGTGAGGACTCTCTGCCCCTTAATAATTTGGTTATCAAAGTGGTCTTAAGGGAGTAACACTTCATTTTTGCATAAAACCAGTATCATTAAAATGTGAGTTTCTTAAAGCAACGTTAATTTTTTAATTTTTTTGAGTTTGGGAAAATCTCCAGCTTTTTTTTCTTAAACATGTACTGCCTGTGCAGGGAAAAGGCCGGCTTTGCTGGTTTTATTATATTTAGTATACAATCTACCAGAAGTGATTGCTGCGTTCACATACCAAGCCCATGAATTTCAGGCATGGAGGGCATTGCCTGTATGTGCTAGTGGACTCATTGCTCAGAGCTTACCTGTAGTGTTTACCCAGGGCTTCAAGGGAACGGCAGGCAGGCAGGCAGACGGGGGAGTGTGTTTTGATAGACAGAGATAGCATGGCTCACTGTAAGCAAGCATAAGTGGGTTGCTGAATTGGTTGCAAGTAGTCAGTGCTCAATTTCTTTACGTCATATATTATTAATCAACTTTACCTTTTGAATTGCAGTAATTTAAAACCACATTGTTGTTGCCTTCTCTTATAAGATGAAATTGTGAAAATTAAAATTTGGAGACTTTGGTTTAATAGAGAGCAATGTAAAAATCAGTGTTTTGAAATAATTTTTATAGACCTAGACTCTTTTTTTTTTCTTTAAAACAACAGTGAAATGCATTGTCTCATAAATCAAGCAGTAAAAGTTACAGGTCAGATCAAATGTAGTAAACAGATGCATTCAGAGCTCAGTCTATGAAGTCAAGGCATGAAACTAGTTATTTGGTGCCAGATTTTAAGCAAGTTCTTCATTCCTTGTTTCATCAAGTAAACATGTATTGAGTAATTGAATGTTGAGGTCAGAAATCAAGATTGATGCTTGCCCTTGGGGAATTTAGTGTCTGATGAAGGAAATAACAAATAAACTGATGAACAAGTCAGTACTTAAGAGTAAATATGCAAGAGGTGCTGTCACAGCAGGACTCTTCTAGCTTTGTAGTCAGGAAATGTGGATAAACCCCTCAACTCTCCTGCCCTGTGTTTGCTTTTCCTACCTGTTAGAGCGCGGTCTCATGGAGTGGTGTGCTGGTTAGGAGTATACATAAATATCTGAAAACCTGCTACAAAAGGAGAGTAGATAAATAAAAGCTTTGTAGAATCGGCAATACCTTAGTAACAGGTACTAACTAGGTTGATAAAGGAAGTGCTTGGAAAATGGGAGGGTTTCATTTAAAGTTAACTGTAATATGTGAATGTTATAACTTAACATTGGGTTAATAGTTCTAATGGTGTCATTATCTGGGTATTGTCTCGAACTTAACAGAGCAAGATTTACTTACCTTTTTGACAAGGTTTCTGTGTGCTTTGGCAGCCCTGTTCGGAACTTGCTCTGTAGACCAGGTTGGTCTTGAACTCACAGAGACCTCCTGAGTACTGGGGTTAAAGGTGGTATTTGCCACTGTGCCCAGCAAGATTCACTTACATTATTGTGAACCTGGCAAAGTGATAGGTCTTGCCATGTGGAGTGTAATATGTGTCGTCCAAAATAAGTGGGGAGTAGGGAAATAAACCCTGTAGCTGGTTCTGGTCTACCTTCTTTGTTCTGAATGGGTTGACGCTGGTGTGGATTGGCCATTTTCTTCCTGCCATATTTTGGTTTTTTGTTTTGATTTAGTTCTGTTTTGCATTGCTTTCACTGTTAGTGATTCTTAGAAATTTTTTATTAATTAGTGTTTACATTCATTCCCTTTACTTCCTCGGCCCTTGTTTTTATTACTCATCTCCATTAGTTAAATTGTGTTTCCTCGATTTGTATGCAGTTCTGAGAGATGGACCTAACACCTTGGTATTTTGCTATAATTTTCACATCTATCACAGGTGAGTGAGTACTTCTTGGTTGAATAATTATAATTGCTCATTTGATTCAGACTAAGGAAGCTAGTCAGCATCTCTTACTGCTTGATTAAGTTGACAAAACTTTATATTCTTGGCAGATGTTATCTGGAGCTCAATCTTTCTTTATTAAGCAAAATGGTTTCATTCCCCTGCTAAGGTAATATAGGTAGTAGGATTGACTGTCTAACAGTCATTTTGTTTGTTTTAAGTCACAACTTGTACGTAGTAGTTCTCAAATAGATATAGATGGACATATATACTTAAAAGATACCTTCTTGAAAATTGAATTAAGGCAGTAGCAATAGAGTGACACTGGGAAATGTCTTTCACCTTGAGCAGTGAGGAGAGAAAACACTGAAATTCACTGGGTTTGTAATACAACCATGAAAAATGCCTTCCTCTAGTGAGCACCAAAGTATGATGCAGTGTGGACGGCGTGAGCAGAGGAGATGGGAAAACTTAGCCTACGTTGTAGATCTGGTCGTTTTTAGCCCTTAGAGTGGGCACATTTCTCAGCTCAAGTGTCTAGATCTCTAAAAGGGTCTTACTAAAGGGTTTCAAGAATTCCATAGTTAGGTAAATCATGGGAGAATGGCCACCACCTATGAAAAACTTGAAGAATTTGTAGAATCATATGAAGAATGTTGTTCTTGATAGTATTCAGTGTTGGTTTACATTTCCCTTTGATGACAAGGAGGTTTTGATTTGTTTAAAGTTTAGTTGATGGTGAAGTCTATAATAGCTTTTGGACACAGCTCTCTGAAGAGCCTCTCTACCGTTTCCTCATAAGCCCATCCCTGCCCACTGATTCTGCCACCGTTTGGCCAGTGGGGGTGTTTTATTATAAAATACATCATTACAGAGGTTATTCTTTATTTAGTGTAATAATGCTACTTAATGGTTAATACCAACTCATCCAATCTGACAATAAAATGAAGTCTACTGGAATAATAAACTAGCTTGGCTGGGATCTTCATTATCACCCATGTAAGAATCTGTTGACTGAAGTCCTGAAGAGAAGAATTCCACCTGTAGGGCTGTTGAGCAGTTTCTGTCATGAAACCAGCATTGTAGCCTTCAGAAACAGAATGTATGTATGTATGTATTGAGAAAAGGTCTTTGTCTAGCCTCAAACTTGCAATGTTGGTGTGGTTGGACTTTAATTCCTGATCTTTTGCCTCCAGCTCCAGAGTTATGGGATTGCTGATAAATGTATTCACACCCTAATGTTTGGGGCATAAAGCATGATTTATTTATTTCCTTTATAAAAAGTAGGCATAAAGCATGATTTATTTATTTCCTTTATAAAAAGTAGGAAGAGTAAGATTCAAATGAAACATTTTGACAGTATCTCATTTTATTTCTGTCCATATTCCACAGATTTTAAATAAATGATTTTAATGGAAGCATTTTATTAGCCTTTTCAGTTTTAAGTAGAAAATAATTTTAAAAAGCAGATAGTTAGGCTTTGTTATATGTTATTTTGTAGGTCTAGAAGTCACAGCTTTTCCCCCACATATGGTAACCTAGTATTAAGAATGCAATTCATTTTTATTATAAAGATTTTGGAGGCAACATAACTCAACACATTGATATTTACCTTTATAAAGAGGGCACTGCTATTTGTAAATGTAATTCTTACCGACTTACTAATAACCTAAAATACTCATTCTTTAACTGTTAACTAGTTACTAATTAGTAGCTGTTGGGCATCTTCAACTATATTCATAAATGCACATGAGAAAACCTCATGTTTATTGACTGTGTCACTGCCAATCCTCGTAGAAGTAGTATATGAGTCCATCATTTTAATGGTAATAAATGATAGTGAATAAATAAATAACTCCAATCTCACTTTTTAGTTGTGTGTTGCAAGTTTGTGACACAATGGTAGCTTGCCTAGCATATGGCAGGTTGTAAATTCGTAGAATGGTCAAAAATAGTCAGGAAAACTCCCTTTAGAACGTAGGGTCAAGTGAAAGTTATGTAGTAAGTTTATATTTTGATTATCAAAACAGTTAATTCAGTATCCTATACCCTAGGATTTCTTTATAGTAGTAATTCATTAAGACTTATTTTTAATTTGTCATTGAAGATTTACTAAAGGAATCATCTGTAAACGAAATGCTTATTGAAGATTTGCTACTTTGAAACAAAGGGGAAATTAAAAAAAAGTTTAGGAATACATAATAATGTATTGGGATTATCACAAAGCTGTATGCTTAGTAACAGTTTAAAAGTCTTTTTACTTACAGAGTTAGAGTTTTATATTAGGTTTAAAGAAGGTAGAAGTATTTACAGGCAAAGTACTTACCAAACCCGTAATTCCAAATTAAAAATAAATCTTTTCCATGGTATTGATTGTTGACGTATAGACGGTTTCAAGGTGACTGAGGACAGCTGTCTATTCTGTTTGACTTGGCCAACATTGGAGAAGGATGGCATTTTACTATTCAGGTTGCTGGGACAAAATGCCTGACAAAAGCAACCTGAGGAACAGAAAGCTGGCCTTGGCTAGCAGTGTGAGGTTCTGGCCCATTCTAGGAGTGTGCAGCAGTCCGAGCAGGCTTATGGCCGCAGACCAGGAAGGTAGTGGGCTTGAGGATGGGTGCACATGCTGTTTCTTGGCTTGCTTTCTCCTTGTGTCATGTTTATTCAGTTGGGAACCACAGCCCCTTGGATGCAGCTGAGCAATTAGCATGGTTCTTCCCTATCCTGTTAAGCCTATCTGGAAACGCCCTCACAGGTATACCCAGAATAGAATGTCTCTCCTAAATCATTCCAAATCCAGTGAAGATTAGCAATCATAAGTCCTTTTCCATAATAGTTGAAGGACAAGAGATGCTTAATTTACCAAAAAAGCAATATTTTATATAACTTACATTTCTTATGTTAGTGGTATATTTCCTTGTCCATTTATACCTAATGCGTTCTTTTTATCTTGCATTTAATGCCATATTACCAGATGATAGGAAGTTACATGTAATTTGTTAGTCTATACTGATAATGCTAGAGGTGCTATGACAAAATACCAGAAACCAGATAGTCTTTAGAACAGTTTATACTCTCATTGTTCTGGACCTAGAAATGTAAAGCCAAAGTACTAGCAGGATTTGTTCCTTTGTGGGAAACTGAGAATGACTCTATTTCATACCTCTCTTTTTAGCTTATAGCAGTTCGGCAATGTTTAAGGTTCCTTGACTCCAGTCTCTGCTTGTACAGATAACATGGCATGGTGTGCTCACTCTGTTTTCACCATTTATAAGACATTAGGGCCACATTTTAACTTGTTATATCTCAAAGATCCCGTTCCAAGTAGGATTGCTTTCACAGGTATGAGGGTTAGGGTTTCAAGGGAGCTTTCTGGGGGGTACGATTCAACTTAATACCAGTATGTGTTTTGACTTTCAAAAGAAAGGTTCAGTAATGTGATAAACTTTCAAATGTGTCCTTTCCAGTATTTCTGTAGAATAAGTTGTAAAGACGAAAACTAGGACACAAGCATCAAAAGTACCATGTGGGTAGATAAGTGCCTAACTGCCCTCCAAACAGTTGTTACAAATTACATTTTCATCAGGACGGGTATTTAAAAAATGTCTTACTGGTGAAAGAGCCTCATTGTTGTATTTGTAGTTTCTGTGAAGTTGAACAGCTTCATATCTATTGAGCATACATACTGTTCTTGGGCCACTTGTTTTTCTTTTAGTGATTTGGAAGAACTGTTTATAAGTACTGGATAATAGTTCATATCATAGTATTTTGGAAACTTGTTTATCCTTTGTTAAAATTATCTTTATGTCTGTGGTAATATATAAATCTTAAATTTTCCTATGGGTGTTGGCCTGTTAACCCCCCCCATCTGTTTCAAAAGGTTTGTTTTCATTTGGTTTAAGGTTTGGAATCGAGGGACACCTGGACACTTACAGAGTTGTTCAGTGGCAGAAGAGGCTCAGGCATCAGCGGACTGCTACAGAGTTGAGGAGCCTCTGGTAGGCCTCCAGGACTTCTGCTAATACTTGAGGGTGTGCTTCTCAAACTTCCCCAGGGACAGCTAGGGCCAGGACAACCCTGCTTAATAAGCCTCATCTCCTCATCTGGAAGCGGCTTTTGTGGAAGCCACAAAGATGAGAGATCCTTAGGGCAGAACCCAGGGCGAGAAGATCTAGAAAGTCCTGGTTTGGGTTGTTATTCCCCAGGGCCACCTCCATAGACTCTGGTTTTACCCCACTCCATCTTCAGAAAGCTTCTGTGCCTCCTGAACAGCCCAGCTGTGGAACTGGTTTTGCATCTTGTATAGACAATCTTGGAGCCATCTTTCCTTCTCAGGAGTTTAGGGAGAAGGGAGCTGTCCATCTAGAACTGCATGCCTGAAAGAAATAGTTGCCCAAAGAGAAGCAGCTGTAGGGTTCCTGAGGATTCAAAATAACCAGGCAGATTGCTGTGCCCTCCAGTTCTGATCATGGGTGATCAGCAGTGTGGGAGATATCACAAATAGATGTGGCGGCTGTTTCTGGGGCTGTCAAGATGCGGCTGGAGAGATTGGAAGGCACTTGGAAGTGTAGAAGGAAGGAGTCCCCAGGTCTGCTCTGTGGAAACACTGTTGAAACAAGACACAGATCTAGGACTTTGGGGTGAGCTATTTTGTTTTGTCAAGTTTATAAATTAGTTAATTAAATATATTTACTAATTTATACTTTTACCTGTTTGAAAATAGTACTTTGAGTGTCCAGGTGTACTTAAAGCTAGTTTTACATTCTCTTCTGCTTCTTCCGTTTGCCTGCTGCTTGTCTGGTGCAGTTTCCGTGTGTAGCTTTACGGTGTGATGATGCAGCTGAATTAGAGGTTGTTATTACCTCAATGTTTCCTATTACTTTATTTTGTCTGTACTTAATACCCAGTAAAACTATGCTCTTTCTACCCATTACCACAAAATAGTTGTTTTGATTTATAATAGCATTGGATTTAAGGTTACTTAGAAGGAATTGCTACACTGAGGCTTCCTGTTGGTTTCATTTTTTTTTTTTTTGTTGCTTTGACAAAAAACATTCTTAGGGAAAGGGAATGTATTTTAGCTCACAGTTTAGATTACAGCCCATCATAGCAGGGAAGTCAAATCAGCAATTATTTAAAGTAGCTAGTCACATTAGATCCATAGTCAAGAGCAGAGAGAAATCAGTGCATACTAACTGTTCAGCTTGCTTTCTCTACTGTATCTAATTCAGGACCCAAACTCAGAGAATGAATGGCGCCACCTACTTTGAGACCGTCTTCTCATACCAATACCAACTAACATAATTAAGATTGTTGCAATAGCCGGGCGTTGGTGGCACACGCCTTTAATCCCAGCACTCGGGAGGCAGAGGCAGGCGGATCTCTGTGAGTTCGAGGCCAGCCTGGTCTACAAAGTGAGTTCCAAGACAGCCTCCAAAGCCACAGAGAAACCCTGTCTCGAAAAAACAAAAAAAACAAAACAAAACAAAAAAGATTGTTGCAATAGACATGCCCACAGACCAAACCAATCTAGATAATTTCTCATCTAGACTCTCTTCTCAACTGATTGTAGATTGTGCCAAGTTGATAATTAAAAAGTACAAGAATATTGCTCACATATGCTTGTTTAAATAGTATTTAACCATGTATGCATGTATGTATGTATGCATGTATGCATGCTCCCACTGCACTGCCAGGGTTAATAGGACTCTTCCTGGTTCTCCCTAGTACGATTAGGTTCCACATTAAGCTCTTCTCAGTGGCTGAGTCCCATTCTCTTCTGTGCATACTTACATAGGTATATGTATACCTGCATTTTATCTAATGATTTTATGAAGAACAGCTGTATCTATCTTGGTTTTTTTTTATTATGGGGTCTTAGATGGATGAAAAGTAGGCTAGAGTTACGTCTAACTTGTACTGTGGCCATCAGCAGATAGCCTGTCTTGAATGCACTCTATGTCCCCTCACGTACTCTTTCCTAGATTGTTTAAAAAGGACTCTTCAGCATCATGTCTTTCACCCAGTGATTCTGGGGAAAGATTTATTAAGATTATCTTTTAAAATAATAAGCTTTTAGTTCCATTGATTTCTACAGTGTTGTTTTCTATTAATTTCCCTATGCTTAATTTGCATTTCCCAGGTTTTCATTATTAAACTGATTTGTGTTTATTAAGCTGATATATGTTTATTTTTAAAAGGTGAGTATGGGGCTGGAGAGCTGGTTTGTCAGTTAAGAGTACTTGCTGATCTTGCAGGAGACCTCAGTCCAATTCCTAGCACCCATATGGCAGCTCATAACTGCCTGTAATATCAGTTTTAGGGGTCCAGTGCCCTCTTCTGGCCTCCCTGAACTTCTGCAAGCACATGGTACACATACATGCATTCAGGCAAATACGTATAAGATAAAATAAGTATTTTTTAGTAGGAGTTTTTTTCTAAGTGCTGTTGATGTGGGGTTTTGCACACCGGGTACTCATGCTGTAGTGCATCAAATTGACCAGTAGTACTCAGGTCTGCTTTACCCTCGCTAATTTTCTATCTACTAGTCTCTGACTAATTGGGAATAAGGCTGCTTCATGTAATTTTGCCTCAAATATTTTAAAACTTTATTAGATGTATAAATACTAACAATTGTTGTCTTGGTGAATTGGCTCTTTTGTCATTGTGAAGTGACCTCTTTTGTGCCTCATAATATTTTTCTCTAAAATCAGCCTTGTCTGAAATTAATATCACCACTGTAGCTTTCTTTAGCATGGAGTTACAGTCTTTTTGCATTCTCCTGCCCTTAGTCTCGGAGTCTTGCAGGCATGCTAAGAGTTACCCTTAATATCTGTGGAAAAGTGGTTTGTTCCATACATAATACAGGATACATTCTACTGAGTGCTTTTCAGATTTTTCTGTTAATAATTGTATTTTTAAAGGACCTAATAATGGTCTATTTTTGTATGGTTTGCTTGATGTTTTTGTGCTGGGTGATTGTTGTTTGTTTCTTGGGTATATAGGCTTAGATTGGTTTGTCAACTGTGGAAATTTTTCGGGTTTTGTTTTTAAATGCCACCCTACCCTGATGGACTTAATTTACACACATCATGAACTGCTTAAAGGTTGTCCTGTATATTACTGCTGTTCTATTTCAGACATTAGTGTTTTTATATATGGAAGCTTAATTTGGTTCTTATTCCATGTTTCTATAACACGTCTAATCTCGTTTAGCTTTAATATATGGAATGCAGTGTGACATTCTTTACTGATTGTATCCTAAGGCCAATTTTTCTCAACTAGCTCTTGTCTGGGTTTTTTTGTTTGTTTGTTTGTTTGTTTCTTTTCCTTTTGGGGGCAGGGGGACACAGGGTAGCTTGGGAGGCTGTCCTGACTAGCTCTTCTAGACCAGGCTGGTTTTGAACTCACAGAGATCTGCTGACCTCTGCCTCCCACGTGCTGGGATTAAAGGTGTGCGCCACCACTGTGTGGCAACGAGCTCTTGTCTTAACTGTGGAGCTATGTTCTTGCTCTTTTTTTTTTTTTTTTTTTTTGGTATGCTTGGGAACATTCAATTAATCCCAACTATCCAACTATTCTAAAGTTTAATTAGCCTTAAATTTTTGATAGTTTTTTTTAGTTACACATTCACATACACTGTGCACATGTGAGTATCTGTATGTATGGGGGCCAGAGGTCACTTTGAGTCTTTCTCAGTCACTTTTTACCTTGTTTTTACAAGGTCTTTGCCTGAACCAGAGACTCATCATTTCGGGTAGACTGACAAGACAGTGAGCTCTGGGGGATCAGCTTGTCTCCTTGCCCATACTAATGGGGTTGAAGACAGTGTTGCTACCCTGGGTTTTTATGTGACTACTGCATACAAGCTATCCAAGTTCTGCTTCCCATAACGCTGGAGTGCCTCATGGGCAGTGGGGATCCCTTAAAGGGTTTTTCTATCACCCCCATAAAATTTGCTGCTGTCTTAGTTTCTGTTTGCTGTTAAGAGACACCGTGGCCAAAACAACTTATAAAAGAAAACATTTCATTTAGGGTCTGGCTTACAGTCTCAGAGGATGAGTCCATTCCCAACATGATGGAGAGCTTGGCAGCAGGCAGGCATGGTGCTGGGGCAGTAGTAAGTTGAAAACAGAAAGAGGGAGACTGAGACTCTCACATTGATCTTTGAAACCTCAAAGCCCCACCCCCCACCCCAGTAACATACCTCCAACAAGGCCATACCTAGTCCTTCCCAAAACAGTTCCACCAGCTGGGGTTCAAGCATTGAAATACATGAGCTTATGGGGGCCATTCTCATTCAGATTACCCCAGCTGCCGTTATACTTCTCACTTAAAAGCTGTAATCAAAAGCTGTACTCACTGAATGTTTCTTTTACTAATCAAATTATTATCTTTTGTTGCATCAATTAAAAATGAGAAAAATAACATGTTCCACTTTCCATTTAGCATCCTTTGTACACATTTGGATTTCTGTCTGTCTTGGTTCCTTTTCTTTTTTAAAAATGAGTCATTATTGGAAATATTTTACAAATAAAAAATAGTATGTAGCTATATTAATGTGGCTACTTAAACAAGCTCTTGCCCAGACCCAAAATCTATACATCTCAATGTTAGTTCCTTTTTCTATATCTGTGATCATAAGTGATTTATGTAAGAAAACTCACCCCATTCAGGGTATAGCCTGTCATTGGAGGGGAAGTGTGATGGCTGCAGGGATGGTCACGTTGCATCTCAATCAGGCAGCAGCACTCTGAATGCTACTGCTCATCTTTCTTTCTCCTCACAGGCATGCCTAGAGACATGGTTCTTTGTGTAGGGGGATGGAAAGGGCCATGGTGGTGTGCTGCAGTGGATGTGAAGGTCAGAGGGTGATATAAGGGAGTCGGTTTGTTCTTTCTACCATATGAGTCCCAGGGATGGAAGGAATTCAGGCCCTCAGATCGGCAGCAGGTGCCTTTAACCCACTGAGCCAATTAGGTAGCCATTTGTGAAGATTCTAAGTCCCAGAAAATTGACACTCAAAATTAATGATCGCAGTGGTCCTATTACTAATTTTCCTCCTCCTCGGAAGACCTTTTAACATCACTGGTGCAAATTCCCTTAATTTGTGTTTGAAGGACAGTTTGCTGCATACAGAATTCTAGGATAAGTAAGGTCTTCCCTAACATAAGGGCTTCTGTTATTCTTACTGTCTGATGTCTGAAGGCCGTTCATGGTAATCCTTGGCCCGAATGAGACAACATTCTTCACTGTGACCTCTTAAAACTATTTGAAGCATGCATATTTAAGGGACTCTTAACTTTTGAACCTATGCAATAATCATTATAGCTTCCTATTTTTTTTTGAGAAAGATACAAGGAACTTTGTGCAGCTTTTTTATTTCTTTGATTAATTGTATTCTGACTATAATTTCATTTGTGGCCCAAAGCTATGCTCATAATCCATGCCCAGCCAGTGGCTGTTGAATTGTGCTGTCAGGACCCACTGTTGGAATATGTGGAGATCAGAATTAGTTTTGTGCATGTACTTATACATCACCAGAGGACTCATGTTAGCATTGCATTTTAAATTGACTTTTGGTATTGTTCCATAAGCTCTCTCAGCCCAACCTGTTCGTTTCTAAAAACAAGCTTCTTCACAGAGTGCTAGGAAACAGCTTAAAGTGTTCCAGAATGTTACGTAATACACAGCTGTGAGGTTTTGGAAAGGCTCTGATAGCAGCGCAGTGACTTGTTTTAAAAATTAATTCTTCTCATTAAAAACAGTGCTTTGTATTAAAGATTTACTGTTGTGATGACCATGTGGTGCCCGGTAGCCACTAAGCAAGTGGCTGTTAGACACTTGCAAAGTGATGAACTCAAACTGAGTGTTGAGTAAGATGAAATGTGCTCTGGACTTCAAGACTGAGGACAGAAAGAATGCATCATGCTCTATCATTACACTTGATAAATGCTAACATTTTAGGAATTTTGATTTTATTTAAATAAAGTTTGCTAAAGCTCATTTCACTTACTCTATTTACATAGTGACTACTTAAACATTTGCAATATGTTATTATACCATTTCTTCTGAGCAGTGCATACTTAGGTAAGTCACAGAATAAAGTCAAGATCAAAGTATTAATAACCTATGAACTCTACTGCAAAAATAGTATTTATATTTTTGTGCAAATCCTCTTAGTAGATTTTGTTACATATCGAAAATATGTAACTACCCACACATGCATTTTCAGATGACACACCCTAGGGGTACACTCTTCCATTCTTTCATGGACATTGTTTCAAGTCAGTGAGCATGTCACTAACAAAGGTCTTAATTAAACATTAAGTCTATACATTCAAACACAGTGTTGTATTATAGGGAGGTATGATGTGTGTTGGGTGGGGGTGGGGGAGTAGTGAAAGCTGTTTTTGAACCTGTTACCCTCCTGCCTCAGCCTTTCAAGTTATTGGATTGCTGGCATGTAGCACTGTAACCAGTGACAGACTTCAGTTATTTTACAATGATAATTTCCAAGAAATAGGCCTACCTAGTTAGAGGAAAAGAACTTTTAAAATTTGACTTTTCATTGCCAAATTGTACTACATGATAGATTATGCCTCTTATAATGACATCCTGGTGTGTCCTCTGTGGTTGTTGGTAGTTCCTAAGTCCCATGTAATAGCAAGCAAATATAAGGACCAATATTTTTATTTTATTTTGTTGAAATGTTCTTGGTTATAAAGCATTTTACTAAATGCTGGAAATACTTTTCCTGAGCATTCTTAGAGATAACTAATTTTAAAATGAAAATGAACAAATTAGGTGAATATGGCAATATACTTTCAATCAAGTGAGGAATTACGTTTCTTTCCTAAAAAGGAAATAAAAATCGATTAATATTTATTGTAAGAAGGAACTCCTCTTTAAATTAGTTACTTTGAAGTAGGATGTATCAAACAAAGAAGTGGTCAGTTTTCTGTGATTTGCTGTTACCCTTTCATATTAATACACTGATCATTTTAAAGGGGTAGATATACAAGATGGCTGTGGTGGTGCACACCTTTAATTCTAGCACTCAGCAGACAGAGGCTGGCAGATCTCTGAGTTCGAGACCACCTTGATTTAATAGCAAGTTCCAGGATAGCCAGAGCTGCATAGAAAGACCTTGTCTTCAAAGAACAAAAAAAAAAAAAAGATGAAGAAGGGTCAGGGAAGATGACTCGGCATAAGGACTGGAGTGCAGTTGGATCCCCACTGTAGTGTTTGGTTGTTTTGTTTTGTTTTTGTTTTCTCTTTGTGGGCCCACCACCCAGCTACCAAATAAATCCATGGAGACTTATTCTTACTTATGAATGTCTGGCCTTAGCTTGGCTTGTTTCTAGCCAGCTTTTGTAACTTAAATTATCCTGTTTCTCTTTAACTGCATTTTGCCTCTGGGCTTTTTACCTTTCTTTATTCTATATATCTTTCTTTCCTTTTTACTCTGTAGTTGGCTGTGTGGCTGGCCTGGGGGTCCTCTTCCTTTTCTAGCTCCTCACTCCCTTTCCTAGATTTCTCCTTGTGTTTATTCTCTCTGCCTAACATCCCTGCCCATTTCTCCTACCTGGCTATTGATGGTTCAGCTCCTTATTAGACCGGTCAGGTATTTTAGGCAGGCAAAGTAACATAGCTTTACAGAGTTAAACAAATGTAGCATAAAAGAATGCAACACATCTTTGTAATGCATAAACGAATGTAATACATCTTAAACTAATATTCCACAACACCCATTACTCACATAAAATCTGGGCTGGCCTTTCAGTAATCCCATTTCCTAAGCGGGTGGAGGTGTGTGTAGTGGGCGGGTTGTGTATGATTAGAAGGGAGGGATGGAAACAGCAGAAACTTGTTCCCCAAGGCAAACTGACAGCTAGAGTAGTTGAACTGTCAGTAAGCTCAGGGTTCAGTGGGAGACCCTACCTCCTTAAATACACTGGAAAAAGCTTGAAGAGGGTACCCAATGTCAAGTGTGCATGCATGTGCAAATAAGCACACTACACAAACATTGCAAATTTTTATTTCAAAGTATACTTTAAAGTAGATATGCAGATGCTAAATATAAAGTTTGACAAGTAATGTATAGCCACTACCTTTAAAATAAGCTTATGAGTATCTCATGCTTCAAAAAGTGTTTCTATCTAGTTGTTTTCTTTTACTGTCATTATCACTTTGTTTGGCTGCTTAGACCTTTTTCATTCAGCATATTTTGATACTCACCTATGTTAATGACTGAGTTTTCATTTTTGCTCAGTAATATTTCATTGAAGAATCTACTGATATGTTTATTCTCATATTTAAATTATTTATGATTTTGAGTTGGGTTGCCTGTGGTTTTTTTAACTGTTAAAGAAGAGGCTGACATAATTGTTACACTCTCTGGTGTGTGCACATCCTTTGTTTCCAATGAATGCCTGGAAGAATTGCATTGTCAATGGATTGATGTGAATTTATCTTTAAAGAACTCCTGCCAGTTTTGACTTTTCAGTGACTTGGAGCTAGTTTCTCTTAACATTTGATGTGAGCTGTGGTTTGGTTGCTGGTAGTGAATGTGGAATGGCCTCAAGTGACTCTTATTGGACTCCCTTGAGGACTACCGATGCTGAACACTGTCATATGTCTATTGGCCATTTGGACATTTTGCTTTTTATTGGTTGGCTTTTCTGCTGCTTGTAATGCCTTATGGCCATTCTTTGTGTATTTGAACATATGGCAGCACTTAGGAATGTGCACTTCTGGTATCTTACTTGGGTTGTCCCAGTGATGTCTTTTAGTTGGCCTGGGCATCTATGGGGCCTCTGGCAGTGGAATCAGTGCACAAATGGACTTTGGGAGGCCATTCCCTATGGAGGGATACTCTCTCAGCCTGGATACACCAGGGAGGGCCTAGACCCTGCCCCAAAGGATGTGACAGACTTTGAAGACTCCCCCATGGGAGGTTGGGAGGGAGAGGGAACTGGGATTGGTATAAGATTGTTTTTAATTTAAATGAAACAAAATTCCTCTGCCAAAAAAATATATTTGGGATTCTGTAGAGAAGAAAGTCATTTCAAAAAAGTAGTTCCTATTATTATTATTATTATTATTATTATTATTATTATTGAAATACCCCCAAATTAAATTAAAAGCAATGCTTCCTAAATGTAAACAGGACATAAATCTCACGTTCTGTACCTGGGTATATAGAGTATGTGTCCTCAGTGGCAGTGCACTTGCCTAACAGGCTTGAGACCCTAGGTTCACCCAGCACCATAGGAAGAAAATAAAAATGACATGTTTTTCATTTAATTCCTTTACTTTCTACCTTTTTTTGGTTTTTCGAGACAGGGTTTCACTGTGACTTTGGAGGCTGTCCTGGAACTAGCTCTTGTAGACCAGGCTGGTCTCGAACTCACAGAGATCCACCTGCCTTTGCCTTCCAAGTGCTGGGAGTAAAGGAGTACACTACCAACGCCCGGCTCCTTTACTTTCTTTAAACACATTTTTATTAAATATAATACTTGTTTTGTTTTTTATCGTGAACCTGTATATTAATAGATATCAGGCAGGAGGAAATCATGAAGCAGAATAAATTGGAAGTAGAGTGTCTCTGGAAGGGCTGTTATAATGCCTCTGGCAGAAGGAAGTATAAATTTCAGGTCTCGTTGGTAAGTGATAACAGCTTGGGGAAAACTGAAATTATCTCCTAATCCCCTTCTATAAAGTAGGACAGTAGACACTTGCTGTATTGGGGTAGAACAGTGCTCAGCATTGTGGACTCCACTGTGAGGCAATTTGAATGTCAGATCCACTCCCTTTTGTTGGTAATTCTATGACAACAAGCAAATTACTAAACATCTGTTTTAATTTCCTCTTGTATGAAGTTTGCTCTTTCTAGGGCTGCTAGTTAAATACAAAATACAAGTAAAGATAAGCACATAGTCAGGGAATGTAAAGGCATTTTGTTCTCATTGGTTTCTTTCACGAGTTCAGAAGTAAAAAAATGTGTGTACTTTAGGAAGTCTTTAAGAAGTGTAGTGTTGGGTAAGGTTTTTCATTATTTTTAAACAAATAGTGAAACTGACTTTGACTGGCTTAATCAGAAAGGAATTTATTGGTCACCAGAAGATCTCACGGAATCCAAAACAAAGCAACAGTAAATCTTCAGCAACACCAGAAAGCTGGGATGCTCTGAACAAAAAACAGTAGGGATCAGTGGAACCTTCCTCAGCTCCCTACGTCACTTCCCAAAATGCATCACTGCAAGAATCAGTTCCTGGGAGGAGAACTGAGTAGACTGGAAAGAAAGAAAGGAAGGAAGGAAGGAAGGAAGGAAGGAAGGAAGGAAGGAAGGAAGAGAAAGAAGGAAAGAAAGAAAGAAAGAAAGAAAGAAAGAAAGAAAGAAAGAAAGAGGTGGAGAAAGCAAGACCTTGCCTTATTCAGTGCCTTTAGTGATTCCTTTAATGTTTGTTCTCAGATTAACCATACATACTTCTCTATTTCCTCCCACTCTGACTCTTTATATTGCAGTCCAACAAATTAAACATGGTTGTGTACATACAGTACATAGGTGTATGTCTGTGATGTTTTTAAGGTCTTCGATAATAGACAGTTACAGAACATAGAATGGCAAATACAGAATTGGAATACAAAGCCAGTCAGTTATAACTGTGCTGGTTAACCACGTTTAAGAGTTGAAAAGACTGGCCTTCATTTTAGATAGACCTTCTTCCCCTGTAGAAGACAAAGCTTGCTTGCGACTGGACGTCCTATGGCTATATAGCATGGTATTAAGGAACCCTCACTTTGAATTTCTAAGGATGCATCTTAAAAGCTACTTAAAATTTTCCTAGATTGCAGTCTGTCAGAAAGATGGTCTTTTCCAAGACTAATACCATAATGTGACTTGAACATGTCATTAAGTTCCAGAAAGCTAAAACAGCCACCTGATTTAAAAGCAAAAATAGCTATGTAAAATGTAACAAAGTTTCTTTCATATTAGTCAGCATTTCCCATCTGTCCCTCTTTAAACACCTGTACACAAAAGAGCTAGGTAGATGGCACCTAGAACTAGGTGTTTCACCTTTATGCTTACTTTGGACAAAAACAAGTGACTTATTTTCTTTCACCTATACATTGGTTAGCATACTCTTGCCCCTTATTTCACATCTTTCTTTCTTCACATAGCCGCCCTTATCATTATTTAAGAAGCACTCCCTCCCTCCCTTGTCACTGTATAATATTCTGTTGTATGGCTAAACTGGTATGTTTAACGGACTGGGCAAATATTTTTCTTTGCGATAGAGGAAAATTTATATTATGTCTATAATATTGGATAATTTTAAGGTTTAAATACTTAAATTGGTGTAAGGTTTTTAAATCCATAATGATTTTGCTAAAAATCTTTCCAAAATGGGTTACCCTCTATTTACGCTTACTTAAGTAGACAATATACTTCATTGAATTCATTTTAATACTTATATGATAAGACTACATTGTCTATGTAAACATTGGATACTATCCATTTTATGCAACATTTACTTGGTCCAAAGTCCTTTTTTACTGTAGGATACAACTATCTTATCATGGTATTTTTTGAGTCCATTCTCTTTTGACCATGATGACTTGCCTTTTAGGGGTCTTGGTGGCTAGTTGCAACCCTTTTTATATATGCTGTATGTTATTTTGCTTCTATAACATATCTCATCCCTCAGAAAACTCAATTTTAGTGTTTTGTAGTTTTGCTGCTGTCCTATAAAACAAGTATTGTTGGAGCATGATTGCCTGTATTTTCTGAAGTCTACACATGCTGTGAGGTGATTGTGCCTTGTTAGCAGAAATCACTAGTGTCTGTGTCCCCAGTATGAAAACCCTGGCTGGATGTTGCAGTGATCATCATTTTTCCCCAAATGAAATTAGTTTTCTGAGTATGTTTATTTCTCTATGATAACTTTTTATCTCATCTATTTCTTGATATTTCCTATCCACTAAAAATTTAGCCTAACCTTAACCCTGATGGAGGAAGTCCCTCTGTGTATATATTTGTCCTATTGGTTGATAAATAAAGCGCTGTTGGCCAATAGGGAAGCAATATAGGTGGGACTAGGAGAGGTAGAGGAGTCTGGGAAAAGGAGTCACAGTCAGTCACCATGTAGGACACAAGAGAAGTAAGAGGTCTGGACCCTTTCTCCGGTAAGAGAAAGAAGGCCATGTGGAAATACTCAGATTAGCAGTTATGGGTTAATAATTAAGTCAGAGCTAGCCGATAAACCATAGCAAACAGCCAACAGCTTCATAATTAATATAGTGTCTCGTGTGTTATTTGGGGACTGAGACAGCAGCGGGACCCAGGCAGCTGGCTGGAAAGAGTACACATTGGGCCTTACCCTTCCTAGTCCCCTGAAAAGGTTCAATAAAAGAGTACTCCCTCCACTCCGATTGTGTTCTCCTCCCTCCCTCCTTTTCTTTGAGTATGCTGCAAAAAAGTAGGGGCAAAGGCATCCTCTGAGAGAGGATGGTAGGAACTGTCCTCTTTGGTTAGGAGAGCCCACCAGGCTACTCCTGAATACAGTCTCTGCCATGCAAACGAGGGCAGTCACAATGGGTGGACATTTGTTTAGGGGCAGAGTCTGGGTAATTGTGTGATAACAGGTCATGGCTATATCTTCAGCTGCTCAGAGTTGGTATTAATGAAGCCTGTTTTGTGTTTAGGGACTCTTTCTGGACAAACACAGACTGGAAACTTCCTGGTGAGGGCTTGTTCTGTTTTGCCCATATGTAGCTGCTGTGCTCTCCCTCCAACAGAGTATTCGGCACAATTTAAGGAAGCTGATAGGAGGTGTTTTCTTCATGATCTTCTTGGAACTGAGCAGGGCCATCGCTATCTATCATTTGTTAACTCTGCCAATGGCAGAGATTAGTAGAATGCCGCCTTAGCTGGCCCAGGAAACTTAAGGGATCTAAGAATTCCCATGGCAGAACTTAACAGATTTGTCAAAGCATCATCTGGAGATGGAAATGTTGAACCTTGTATGATGTCCACCCTGGATGAGCAAAATTATGTCTCAGGAGTGCTGGCCAGAAGAAAAAGAGAAACTACATAGTGCTCTAGCCTATGTGTCAGAGTCTAGAAACTGTGCTGAGAGTAGTAGAAGATTAAGAAAGACAGACACCTTTCTGGGTGTTGTAGGAGATGAAGAAAACTACAAGTAACACAAAGCTGGGTTCTGGTAGGCCATGCATTTGGATGGAGATGTACTAGCTGCTTGAATACTCAGTATGTTTACATCAATAAGGAAGCAGGTTAGGTAATCTTAGTGGGGGGTTTCTCTAGGTGAAATAGCCTCAGGGGAACATGATCATGTAGTTGTCTGGACCAGCAAGCTGTGGCTCCATCACATGCTGATTTTAACTAAAGGGCAACTCTTTGTCAACATCTATACTAGGACCAGGTAATGTCTTGCCATTCCTATATGAGGCATTGACATCCTTGACATGACAATGCTCATGTCATGAATGCTCACTCATACTGGAGTACACTCACTCCACACACTGTAGGGTGTTGTCCTTGTTAGTTTTGTTAATTTGATATAGCCTAGAGTCATCTGAGAGAATTGCTTAGATCAGACTGACCTGTGAGCCTTTCTTGATTGTTACTGCGGGCAGTTAACATCCCAAGACAGGTAGTCTTGGGCTGTATAAGAAAACTGGCATGAGCTTATAAGCAAGCCTGCAAGCAGTGTTCCTCTGTGGTTTCTGCTCATAGTCCTGCTGGAGATTCTGCCCTGGCTTCTCAGAGATGTGGTCTGTGACCTTTTGTAAGCCAAATAAAGCTTTTTCATAAGTTGCTTTTGGTCTTGGTGTTTGTCACAACAATAGGAATGAAACCAGAACAGGTGTAGAAAAGTGTCTGCACGGTGGGAATAGAGATTGACCCTTCTGTATAGGTTAAGAGCAGAGAGCCACTCTGTTTCAGGCTTTCAGATCCCACCAGAGAAGTGCCTTGGCCACAGATCCTGGACTGCTGATAGTTGGTTTTTGTTTTCTGTGATAAAACACCATGACCAGAAACACCTTGAAGAGGAAGTTTATTTTGGCCTTTGATTTCAGATGGATGAGTCCCTCGTGGCAGGCATGGTGGCTGGAACAGGAGCCGAGAGAGAGCTCACATCCTTAGCTGCAGGTGTGAAGCAGAGAGCAAACTACAAGTAGGACAGTGCCCTATACTCTCAAAGCCCGTCAACCGTGCTATACTTCCTCTAGCAAGACCACACCACCTATACCTGCCTGCCCAAACAGAGGCACCAAATGGGGGGACAAGGACTCAAATGCCCAAGCCTATGGAGGACATTCCTTGTTTAAACCACCAGACCAAGAAGGGAGGAGTGCTACTGAAAGGCCTGCTGAAGAGACTTGGTCCCAGGCTACAGGAATTATCTGTGTAACAGAGAAGCTTAGAATATAGCAGTTACTCTGGCCCCCAGCCTTAGTGTTGGTGGGTTGTCACCTCAAATATCTCCAGGTAGAGAAGACAGTTCCTAGAGAAGACCAAATCACTCACCTTTTTATGTGGTGGCAGGCTTGTACAGGAGCAGGTGGCCCTAGGCTTGAGTCAGGAGAAATGTAAGAGAGTTAAGGTAGTCAAGCCTTGAGTGCTTTGCTCATTAGACCAGAGTAAAGAAAGACAGCTTTTACTTCAATAGAGGAAGTGGCAGCCATGGGCTGTAGCAGAACTTTCTGGTGTCTTGGAGCTGATTAAATTGTCTTGTTAGACAGGCTTATATTGGTTGCCTTCATAGTAGGAAAAGTACTAATGCTGTTTGTTCTTAATATTTCTTTAACCTTTGTATAATTGCATGCTGTGTACCTGTAGGGCCCCCATCTTCCAGGAGATGACAGTCTGGTAATAAGACTTAAGCAAACAGATTGTATAATAAAGTTGATGCTAGGCATTGTGGGACCACAGAGAACAAACCTCTCCCAGGCTAAATGAGGGTGTGCGTTTCACATTTGGGAGCACATATCTTGAGAGGAAGGATCAGAACATGAGGGAGGACCTTAATGACCCCAATACAATTTCTTGCATCCTAAGTTCTGTGAGAGTGGGGCTGCAACATTATTTTTATGATTGGAAGCTAATTGTTTTCCCTTATCATCTTGCACATACTATATACTTACCAGACACATGGACATTCATTTTAGTAAGGACCACCAGATTGGTAGCGGATTCATACATGACTCATTTGTCCCCTGCACAATAAGCAGCATGCTGTAAAGAGAAGGGGGCTGCTTTACAGTAGTTTTGCCATTAGCCAACTACTTCTGTCACAGAGCAGATGCTCTATAGAATTGGAAACAAGAATAAAGGATATAATGTCTGTGGGTAGGGATTGCCAGGGAAACAGCTAACAACTCAATAATAAGTGTTTTCTAACTTAACTGCTAAATAGCAAAGTACTCTTACTGTTGAAACAGAAAGGTATTTTCTCTTGAGTATTGAACCTCAGATACAAGTCAAGCATTCAAGCAACTGCTGTGTAATCACTAAAAACATCTTACACAAGTAGGGAAGAATCAATCCCTTCCTACAGACACCCGTCCGTGGCTCCTGCCTGTCCTGCCTGTCCTTGTCAAGTTGATTTTGAAATTGCTAGCTGCTGTTTTTCTAAGTGGGTGAGGCCACTCAGTGCCAAGAGTCATTTCATTAAGTGTGCTTTGGAAAATGGAATATAGTAATTCAGCTTTTTCTTTAGATACACAATTCTATTTTTCTGGTTGCATCATGTTTGTCTTATGCCAACGTAGGTTTTGTATCTTGAAGTTTATACAATTTGGAGGGAGTACTTCAAGAAAAGGTATTAAAGTTAAAAATAAGGTAGGCATTTATTTAGCATAAGAAACAATTAGAACAAATAAAAAACAAATTCAAAATTCAGGGGGGAAACCTGTTAATATATCACTGTTCTTATTAAATGGAAATGGACTTAGATGCTTGGCAAAATTTATGATGAAATGATACCAGGTTGACTCTGGAATTCTGCAATAAGCAAACCCTTCCAGCAGCCACACTGCCTGCCTTTCCATTTTGTTGTCCCACACTGTTCCCGCAGGGAATGCATGGAAAAAGTAGTAGTAGTTACACGTTGTAAGCCTTTTTCCTTCCATGTTACCAGGATTTAAATCCTAGCTGGTAATGCTGACCATTGGTGAATGAATTGGAGACCCACCTTCATTCCCTGAAGCTTCCAATCCAAATTGAGCATTTCCATAATCCACCAAACTTCAGGACGAGACAGGAAAGAGGAGGCAGAATAGGAAAAAGATGAAAAACTTGATTTAGACAGATCCACTTAAGCTATAGGAAAGAAGCAAGAGAAGAGCACCCGCATCTGTACCAATGGTCTTTAGCAGTGTCCTCACCCACTGCAGATAGGTCCTGGAGTCTGATGGGTACAGTACCCTCTCAACTGTGTCTACAGATGACTAGCCCTCTAGTGGGAAACTCAGGACCATTTGTAGTTACAGTGACCGTCATTGTGAGTTCAGATAATTCTAAAAATCTGTGCAAGATGATTTGTAGTTTATAAATTTGCATTTTAGGCACCTCCTGAGACTTGAGTAAGGGTTGTAACTTTTGAGTGACCTTGATCCACTCAGCATACTCCTGTCAGTGTGACTTTGTAAAGTGTTTGGGCTTCTTTGTTGCTGGTTATCTGTTGTTTTTGTTTTGTTTTGTTTTACTTTGAGACAGGGTTTCTTTGCGTAGGCTGTTGGAACTCACTCAGTACACCAGGGTGGCCTTGAACTTAAAGAGATCCGCCTGCCTCTGCCTTCCAAGTGCTGGAATTAAAGGTATCTGCCGCCACCACCGCCTGGCTTATAAAGTGCTTTTTAAAGATGTGTTCTCCCCACAAATCTTTCTGATAATGATAGTATGACCAAAACTGTTTCTGATTCACTGCCAGTTTAAAGTACATGTCTGTTATAACTAAAATAGAAAAAAAAACCTGTAACTTCGTCACAGGTAGGTTCTTTAGTGTAAGCAGTCTTAACAGTGTCTGTCACCCATTGTACAAACAAGCCATCTTACTACTTTATGTCTTGAAGTAGTACAGTCCACAAGAAGTCCCACAGAAGAGCACCAATCACATATGCAATCAGCACGAGTTTTTATTAAAATTCCAACATGTTGGGGTGGCAAATGACAATGAGGAGAGAAGCCACTCCTGTAAAGCACGATAGGGGAATTCCAGGGAGGGGAGGTTAGGCTGGGGGCTGATGGGTGGTGGGTTTAAACCAAAGTTTACCGGTTGCTGTAGGATTGATTGGTGTCTCAGCGGTTAGGGACTTTTAAGCTGCAGGGAGGGAGAAGCTATCTTTAATTCTCTTTACCTTGTTCAAGGCTGTGGGGTGTCCTCTGATTGGTTGCCGCTGGGTTGCGGCTTTCCCAAGAACTTCTTGCTCAGTTCTGGCCAGTTCCAGTAAAGTGAAACTAAGGCCTGGTCTCTGGGAAGGTACTAGCAGGGCTTGCCATGGCCCTTGTCTGGCTCCCCGGCCCTCTCAGGAACAACATAGATCCATTTCTCACCATTTGGCAAATAAGCTCATGATTGGTGGCATCTAGACTTTGACCTCAGGTTTTTAGCGCAACCCTGCCTTTGAGAAAAACAGATCACACTGTACACTTTCCAAACTTGGGTTATTTGCTGATGTACTTTTGGTCAAAGCAGATGATATGGACAATTGCAGAGTGATCGAGAAGGAAACCGGTGGGAGCTTGACTAGTGAGGCACCAGGGGCCATTACAAGAACACTGTTATCTCCAGTTAAGATTACCAAACTGGGGAAAATGAACACAGTTCTACAAGAATGTAACAAAGTAAAACATGAAACAGTGTTCCAAAACAAAAGCAAGATTACCAAACTGTATATGGTTGGTTATCAGTCAGAACCATGGAGTTAAACTGAGTTTGATGTTATTTTAATAGTAAGTCTTTAGTTTTTCCCTTTGATGTTCACTTCACTACCCACCCCCACAAGGTGCCCCAAAATGCCATAGTCCTTCCCTGCTTTGTTCCCCTGATCCATCTGTTTTCATCTTTGGGGTAAAGTATTACTTTAGGAATCCTTCCTGTGGTATTAAGGTTTTTGTCTTTAGGTGATTGAATGGTTGGTGATCTCTTTGCCCATTGTGTCTGGTCCCAGGTTACTGACTGTTTCCATATGGCTGCATTTTCTTCATTTGGGATTCTACTTGTTACTTTTGCTGGTGTTGTCCCGCTCCTCTTCTTCCCACCATAGCTTCAGTTTACTTTTGTTCGGTTTTATGTTTTAAGTTTCCAGATTCTGTTTTGAGATTGGTGTTGAGCAAAAGTAATAGTTATTTTAAAACTTCTTTATTGAAATCACTTCAAAATTATAAAAGTTCAACCAAATATTTTATATGTTTTACTTTTCTGCTTTCTATACTTCATAGAGTAAAACTTCATTCCTAGCAATGATGGAGGTGTCAAGCAGAATTTCAGTATCAGAATAAATCATGCAATTTTTAAATTTAAATTAGAAACAGTCCAGGCGTTGGTGGTGCACACCTTTAATCCCAGCACTCAGGAGGCAGAGGCAGGTGGATCTCTGTGAGTTTGAGACCAGCCTGGTCTACAAGAGCTAATTCCAGGACAGCCTCCAAAGCCACAAAGAAACCCTGTCTCGAAACCCACCCCCAAAGGAAAGAAAAATTAGAAACAATCTTATTTTACATATCAATCCCAGTTCTCTCTCCCTTCCATCCTCCCCTGCCCCCCCACCAACGCCCCATCCCATCCACCTTCTGCTCCCCAGAGAGGGTGAGGTCTCCCATGGGGGATCTTCAAAGTCTGTCACATCATTTGGGACAGGGCCTAGGCCCTCCCCCATAAAACATGCAATTGTTAATTAAATATTTGTTTGGGAACAGAGTATGGCTAGACTGTAAGTACAGATTTGCAAATACAGTATTTCAGGTGCTGTGGGACATTACAATATTTTACGGAGTAAGAAACCAGTACAGAAAGTTAGTCTATCTTAGAGTGAGATCAGTGATGTAACAAGTAGTAGCTACACAAGAAAGTTAAGAGACAGAAGGAAGAGCCTGCAGGCAGTGAATGCAGCCTGTAAAGCCAGCCTTGGGGTATGACAGTGTTGCTGAAGGGCAGTGAGAGGTGAATCACCTCCCTTCCCTGGGTATACCTCCCCTCTCGTTGCCTCTGACACTGAGATTCTGAGTGGGCAGCATTGTTGAGTTAGTCAGTGCTGATTAGTCTGGGTGCACAAGGTCTGATGGTTCTGTCTTGGTCACCATCATTGTAGTACACTTGTCTCCTGCTTAACAGGTTCATGGCCTTTATTGGACTATTAAGAAATGGATTTCTGTTCCAAAGCACTCGTCCCTAGGATGTTTTTCATTAATATCTTCTTGATTGTGAAAGACAAGAGCAATACAGTTGATTAAGTTCAATTACTTTAAAGGAATGGTAGGAATGTTTGTACAAATTTAATTAAGCCACTGTCAATCTAATTTAAGGAATACTTAGTAGTTTATCTTATTGTCTGAAATTTTTGTGTTAATGTTTTATGTCCAAGCTGTTTTTACATATACTGTAGTCATTGTGAATTAATCCAGAAAGACATTATAAAATGCTATAATATGTCCTTTTCAACCTTTGACAGTTTAAAGTAGAAAATGGTGTGGATAAATTTATACTTATAGCAAATTTTTAAAAATATTTCTGAAAATTGCTTATTGTTGGGTTTTCCTTAGTTTTGTATAGTGTGAAACTATGTGTGGAGAATTATAGCATAGTTAAGTCTTCATTGCATAAGCAATTTTGTCAGTATTTAAACTTTTGTTATTTTTTTGTGTTTGCATACACATTCAGATGATGTTCTGTAGTGTTAGTATTGATGCTTCAGTAAAGAGTTCTGACAGTAGATTTCTGCCTCAGTTACTGGTTATTTCTTGTCCCACCAGGTCCTGCTGCCCTTCTCAGTCCCAAATAAACACACAAAGACTTATATTAATTATAAAACTATTGGTCAATGGCTAGGGCTTCTTATTGGCTAGCTCTGTCTTAATTCTTAACCAATAACTACTAATCTATGTTATGTATTTCTACATGGCCTTATATTACTGGAGAATGCCTCTCTTGTCCTATCCTCCTGGTCTCCACATGGCTTCTCTCATGTCTTCCCTCTGTCTACCTTTCCCAGAATTCTCCTCCTCTCCTGTTCCCACCTATCTTCCTGCCTCTATTGGCCAAACAGTGTTGTGAATCGTAATGTAAAGTATCTGATATGCAGGACATTATATGCAATCACCAAAGGGGCTGTGACCTGTGGCTGAGAGCTGCTGACGTAGCGGCAGGCAGCCTCCGGAGTTGTCAACCTGTCCATTGGGCCAGTGTCAGCTCCTCAATATCATCATTAAACCAGTGTCCCAGAGCACATACTCTTCATGTCCCTATAATATTTCTTGTGGAAAATTTCCCAGTTCTCTGCATGAAGTTTAGGTGAAAAAAATTTTTTATTAAAAATATAGCATTGAAGCCGGGCGTTGGTGGCGCACACCTTTAATCCCAGCACTCGGGAGGCAGAGGCAGAGGCAGGCGGATCTCTGTGAGTTCGAGACCAGCCTGGACAACTAAGTGAGTTCCAGGACAGCCTCCAAAGCCACAGAGAAACCCTGTCTCGAAAAACCAAAAAAAAAAAAAAAAAAAAACAGCATTGAACACTGTAACCCAGAATGTCTTTATGAACTTTTGGTCCCTAGTAGTATGCTGATCTCACATTCCTGGTTTTGACATAATTAAAGGTTTATTTATATAAAAGTTCGAAGGAATTCTTTTGCCAGAAGGCATTCCCCAGCTATAATTAGATGATACCAAAATGCCACACCTCCAAATCTTAATATAGTCTGTCTGCTAAGCTTATACAGTGCCCATATTGACTGTAAACATCTTAATTACTTAATCAGATCCTGATTTTGATGATTTAGATTGCATATGTTTACAATCACATGACTCGTGACAGCGGAAGGGGACTGGTTGGAAAGAAGAGGGTCATTGGGAGTAGGGAGGGCTAGGAGGGACTATCGGAGGCAAATATACAAATACATTATGTGCCTGGGTGAAACCCATTATTGTGCATAATATTGCCAATTAAAACTGAAACAATGACTCAGGAAGTAATTTACTTTTATATTTACATTGAGAAATAATTGATTTGGTAGCTAATTCCTTAAATTTTGATTTAGGAATGAGATTAGTGGTCTTGAAACTATAATTGTTATTTTCAGAGTTGTTAATGCTATCTTTTTGTGAGTGCCACTTTAAGAGAAATAGATTAAATAGCTGTCTTCAAAAAAATTTATTCAGATTAAGTGGGAGTTTGCAATAGTTCCTAATTGCAGGAAAGGTGGCAGCAGGTGCCCTGGAATACCTGTCAGCCCAGGATGTCCCTTGCAAGTGTTGCAGTTAACTCCTTCTGTCACCTAAGAGCGCCACTGTGTCCTGTTCATGGGAGATCCAGACAGCGGTCAGTCAGATTGATTTTTGTACCCTTAGAATACTTTTCAATCTCTGTACTACCTTTGCAAGTGACTTTTTACCATTTTTAAAAGAGGAGTTATCATCTGTCTTGATAGGCTTATTAGTAGTAATATCAAATTTTGCTTTCGGGTTTGATTTAATTCCTTTGCTATAAAGGGGCAACTGTTTTATGGAAGTCAGCTTTCCCCGATAGGATTGTTCCACTGTTTAAATGTCCGTATCCTCAAAATGCGGTATGATTAAAGAGATGTGAAAATATAGAATCTAAAGTCACACATTTCAGCTTTCTCACTTAGCAGTTTATCAGACTCCTTATTTATCCTTAGTGTTTTGTTTCTTGAGTGTAACGTTTAGTTAGAATAGCAGTAATGATTACATGGGGTTAGTATTTTTAAATGCATATTGCCAGAAATAGTTTAACAATCAATAAATGTTACTTTTCAGTAATTATTGGTATGGGTATTATATTAGTTATAACTTCAAAACGAAGTAACTAAGATAATGAAAAGTTCCTTGTCTCTGTTTCTGGAAGCAGTTGAGTGGTCCTGGCTTCGTGCTTTGGGAGGTTGCAGCCGTCATCGGCAGGGACTGAGTCTAGCTGTTTTGAAAGTAATGGTTGTGCATTGTTGGTATTTTGCAGACTATGTCTTCTGCAGTGGTGCAGTTATATGCAGCCGATAGAAACTGTATGTGGTCAAAGAAGTGCAGCGGCGTTGCTTGTCTTGTTAAGGACAATCCTCAGAGGTCTTATTTTTTAAGAATATTTGACATTAAGGTAAGTTTGGTTTTCATTTCATTTTAACTTGTAGGTGCTTATCTGCCTTGATTATAATTTAGTTTAGATATTCTGATTGTCTTGTGTATGTTTAAATTGATAACTAAAAGAGTGACATTTATTGTAGATACTGAAGAATATTGGAACCAAGTGGGAACCCAGATATGGATATTGTGACCTTGTTCCTATGGCTTTGTTTTCTGTCCTTTAGTTATCTGTTGTCATGAATGGTCTTAAAAGTGAAAAACAAATCCTGAAGTAAACAATTCATTAGTTTTACATAACTTATTACAGACCTTTACTGTAGTTGGTCTGTTTTATTACAGTTTTTACCATACTTCAAGTATAATTAAACATTATTGTAAGTATGTTTTAAACAGGGAAAGCTATGCATAGGTTTCAGACATGAGTGGAATGTCTTAGAATGTGTCCCTCCACTGATAGAGTAGACTGCAGTAGTTCCCTGAAAGTAGCTTTATATTTCTTACCAACACTAAGAACTGTTTCAAAACAGGACTATATAACTACATTAAGAAAAAGAAATGTCCACTGTAGTGGTCATAATATATTTATAGCAGATTTTTCATGTTTTTTTCTTTTCCTTTTATTTTTTAACAAATTGTACTTAAGTCATCAGGGAACTTCCAAAATATTTCATCTTCATTCTTCAGAAGTAGGCCACCATGTCATATCTTAAATCCTAGTTCCCTCATGTATGCCTTATGGGCCTCAGTGAAATGTCCACAGTGTTTTTTTCAGTGATGCATGCATTGCCTGCCTTCCTCAGCAGCTTCTTCTCCTTATGCTCAGGTTGGGCAGTGATGTATATACATGGGTAAATTTCCTAAGTGCTGGCCAACCCTAGCTGTCGATTTTTCATATTTTAAATTCGTAATATAGGTGGAGTCTTGGGTTTCAGAATTGGGCAATGATTGCATTTTTCTTACTACTGAATTCTGATTAAAGATAGCTATTGCTTAGTACTTTGGCATGAAGAATAAATACGTTTCTTATGCTGTGGCTGTAGATATTGCAGTGTTATGTGGATCTCTTGTCCATTATTTGAATTTATTATTGAGCAACGCAGAGAAAATGTCTGCATCTGTAAATTGAGAAAAGATACTGCTGTAGTGTTTGATAAAACATAGCCTAAAACTTGGCTAATGGAGCACCACATTTGCTCATCATGATGTTGGTAATCCAGTGAGTCTAGTTATACTTGGCTAAGTGGTGTACTTGAATGAAACTGCCTTATATACAGGTTTCCTAAGTTGTATGATACTGTATTGAATATGTTATGTGTATATACATATATGTGTCCCTAAAGGTTCCTTTAGTGAGTTATCTACTTTTAGTCCTAGAAGTATTTTTTTGTAAATTTTAACTTTTCCTGTTTTTCTAGGATGGGAAATTATTGTGGGAACAAGAGCTATACAATAACTTTGTGTATAATAGTCCTAGAGGATATTTTCATACCTTTGCTGGAGATGTAAGTCCTATTTTCTTTTCATCTTGATAATTATTCTACTGGATGCCATCTTAGTTACTTTTCTGTTGCTGTGAAGAGACGCCATGACCAAGGCAACTTACAGAGGAAAGAGTTTATTTGGAGCTTATAGTTTCAGAGGTTGAGTCCATGGTCATCCTGTGATGACCACGGTGATGATCACAGGAACAGCAGGCGGGTGTGGCTCTGGAGCAGTATCTGAGATCTTGCATCTGACCCACAAGCAAGAGGCAGAAAGAGCTAGCTGAGAATAGTACAAATCTTGTGAAACCTCAAAGCCCACCCCTAGTATCACAGCCTCTCCAACTAGACCACACTTCCTTAATCCTTCCCAAACAGTTCTACTGACTGGGGACCAAACATTTAAACCTGTGACCTTATGGGGACATTTTTATTTAGACCACCACAGTTGCCCATTTTCAATCTGCGTTACTTACAATGCTCTGTTGAAATCAAGCTTAATAAGTTTTTTTTCTGAAGATGAAGTATTCAGTTGTTTAAGTTTCTGCCATGTAAAAATTTTTTTCTAATAGTCTCACTTTACCTTCTCTGGGCTTTTTTACTTAAAAGTTATTTAAATCATAGGCGAGCATTTGTGACGCACGCCTTTAATCCCAGCACTCAGGAGGCACAGGCAGGCGGATCTCTGTGAGTTCAAGACCAGCCTGGTCTACAAGAGCTAGTTTCAGGACAGGCTCCAAAGCCACAGAAAAATCCTGTCTCAAAAAACAAAACAAACAAACAAAATAAAGAAAAGAAAAGAAAAAAGTTACTTAAATCATAAAGTGATTTTTCATTTTAATTGTCAGAAAGCAAAACTTTCCTCTTTCAAGTGTGCTTCTTTGGGTTGCTATTATGCCATTATCATTACTGCATAAAGCTTAATTTATATACTTTTGTTTGTTATTTTTGATGGAAATACTTCAGACTTGTCAAGTTGCTCTTAATTTTGCCAATGAAGAAGAAGCAAAAAAGTTCCGGAAAGCAGTTACAGACTTGTTGGGCCGACGACAACGGAAATCTGGTAAACACCTTGCTTTTCCTTTTCCTTTTTGTACATGAAATGAGCCAGTAAACTGGTTACCAAGCAAATGTGAATCACTGGCTGTTACGTATAAACTGTAGAACTCTGGCTCCATTCGTCCGCATGCATACAAGCTGTGGCTGTGGCTAGTTTTGTCACATCACAGCTGCAGTGTTGTAATGTAGTCATCAAAGCCTGAGATGTGTACTGTCTAACCCTCTCCGCAGCAGAGCTCTGTGATACCTTCCTCAAAAGAAATATCTTTGCTCCAGTAACCTTTTTTTTTTGCTGATAAAATTCCATGTTTATTGATTCTGAAACTTGCATTATTAGTGCCATTTTTATAGCAAATTTAAGTGCTTTTATGCTTTGTAAACAAATACTTTCAAGAAGCTTAAGAATAAGCAGAATGGCAGACTAAATCTGCAAATGTTGCTTTGTCTTTCAGTGTTCAATGCTGTACACTGTACAGTCTTAAGGAGCTTAATTTAATGCATAAGACAACTCTTAACATAGCCATATACATAGTTAGTATATGTACATAGTGATTCAGTAGAAGTTTAAGTTAATTAGCATAGAGCTATTGTTTGGCAGGTGTCCCCAGCCTTGCTGGAGTGAAATAAAGGCTGAATAGGAAAGATGAGCCTTCCTATAACCATCCTGTAAAGTGTCAGTCTTAGGGACACACTTTAACTGTCTACATATCACCTCAAGAGTAAAAATTTATGTGTCGTATGTTATCAAGGTTTTACTTTTGTTAAGTATATATGTGTCTTTTTTGATAATATTTTATGGGTCTCATAAATTTTCTGATTTTTTTTTTACAGAAAAAAGACGAGATGCTCCGAATGGTAAGTTTTTGATAATTATTGACAAAAAAGTTTTCAAATTACAGTTTAATTATTATAGAAACATGTACCATGGGTCAATGCTTAATAATTGTGATCTAATGCTGTAGTTTAATTCTTATTTTCAATTGTGGAATGATATGCAAACCTTAAAAATTTACTGTTCCTAATTTGGTTTCTAACATAAAATGAAAGTTTAGTGTAAAGGTGGGTACTATTCTATTCTGTACTCCCAAGTTAGTTGTTTAGAAAGTCCATGTGCTTACTTCTTTCCTAAAGGAATTCCATTTGATTTTGTGTTGGGTTCTTTTCGAGATAACACTTCCTTTATAATATTTAATATTTATCATGTGTTACATGACACACTTTCTTAAGTGAAGACTTACATGTGTACCAACTATTATGCACATAACCCTCTAGAGTTTGGTAATGAACTCTTAAATGTGATAAATAATTATTGTTCTTTCTTCTTCCTCCTCGTCCTCCGTGTTCTTTTTTCTGGGAAGAGGCTCTGTTACTTTGTCACATTCAAATTGCTCCAAGAACCTCAATTAGAAGTGGGGATTTAGCTTCTGATTTTTAAATGCATTCCAAATCCTCCCTTTAGAACTCAGAAAGATTATTCAGGAAAATTTGCACAATACAAAGTTCTTAATATAGGATGACCATTGGTAATTATTGAGGTTTGTACCCTTCACACAGATAGATTGCCTTTTAATTTTGTCTCTTTTGTTTGTTTCGTTTTTTGAGATAGGGTTTCTCTGTGTAGCTTCGGCACCTGTCCTGGAACTAGCTCATGTAGACCAGGCTGGTCTCGAACTCACAGAGATCCACTAGCCTCTGCCTCCTGAATGCTGGGAGTAAAGGTGTGCACCACCACCACCTGGATTAATTTTGTCTTAAAATCTATTTTCCAGGTACAAAACATGAACCAAAGATAGATGTATTAAATTTCATTATTTAACCCTTAAAATTGTTAATAGGTAATTGTTGAGAACTAGTTGTGAAGGCCTTCTAGGTGTAGCATCTAATTTTTGAGAAAATAACTTGAAATATTAAATAATAGATATATGAATTATATGCTTAAAACTTTGGAAACATTTATTTCAATATGCACAACATGTATTTATGAACAGACACCTAATTTCTATGAATTGATACAGTTTTAATATTCCCACTGAGTTGCTCACAATTGTCTTGTCTTTCTTGAATTGCTCTTGGGTTTTTTTTGTTGTTTTGTTTGGTTAACTGGTTTGAGTTGTTGGTAGGTTGGGTGGTTTTTTTTTGGTTTTGAGACAAGAGTTTGATTTTCTGGAACTCATTTTGTAGACCAGGCTGTCCTCGAACTCACAAGGTCCTCCTGTTTCTGCCTCCCATTGCTGGGAATAAGGTTGCTCTTCGTAATCCCTAGTTTTATACTCTTAGGTTTTTGGTGTAATAGTCCTAACTTGTTTTCATTAAATAAATAGGGAAGCTGGTTGTTTTTTTTTTTAATAGTATTATTAAAGGGCAAAATTACACATCCAGTATTAACAATATATTCATACTTTTCAATTTATAAAAATATGTAAGTGTAGCTACATATCATATATATATATAGTAGTGAGGAGAGATGGGATATATTATGAGAGTTTACATTTGACTTTTCGGTCCAGCCAGTCTTGCTCCACCACTGTGTGGAGAGTAGTAATTTTAATCAGCTACAGCTGTACTGTATTTTGATGCGTCACCACTAGGTGGCAGTGGACACCTTAACCATGGTTTGCTGTCTGCTGCACACTCTCAGGTCCTCATGTGTCAGACCTTTTCACGTTGTAACTATTAAAAAGATCTTTATGTAGAAGTTACATACATTTCCAAAAGGAAATTTGCTCATCTTCCTCAGTAGGCCTCTGTGTCACTGTTTTCTCAGATATCTTACCTTAGTGGATAGTTCTTTCATTCTAATTAAAAGGAAACTTGAGTTCCCTTAGATTTGAATTTGAAATTAAGATTAAAATAAAAATCAAGTATCTGTTGTTCGTAAGAATACTTAAAAGTCCATTCTTGTGGCAGCTGTCCTGAATCAGGAAGGGGTGGTTTGTGTCTTCCCGTCCTCTTCACTTGTTGCTTTGGTTTTTCTGTTTGTTTGTTGTTACTGTTCATGTAGAACAGTCTGGTCTCAAACTCAAGATGGAGCCAGGTTTGGCTTTCATGGCTTCCTGGTCATTCTTAAGCCTTCTTCAGAAATACATGAGTCACTTTTCCTAATGTGATTTAATCAGGCTTTCAGATAACTTTAGTAATTCCAGTACAATGGAGAGTTTCAACTTAATTGAAGAATTACAATCAAATTGACATTAAGTGATCACTTGTTGAGTATCAGCCTATATTTCAGCAGTTCTCAGTCTGTGGGTCAAGACGCCTTTGAGAAACCTCTGTCTCCAAAGATACTTATATTCATAACTAGCAAAATTGCAGTTAAGAAGTAGCAACGAAAATAATTTTATGGTTCGTGGTCACTACAACATGAGGAACTGTATTAAAGGGTCACAGCATTAGGGAGATTGAGAACCACTGCTATAATTTATTAAAGTTTATTGGTTTTTGAGGCAGGATTTCTTTGTAGCTTTAGAGACTGGTCTGGAACTCACTCAGTACACCAGGCTGGCCTCGAACTCACCGAGATCCACCGGTTTCTGCTTCCCAAGTGATGGGACCACTGCCTGGCTTAGGATTTCTATTTGATGTTTATAATTCTGTTGAGGATTCCCAAGACAACTTCTGTGGTTAGGGACTCACTAGGAGAACTCATGAGACTGAATATGTAGTTGTTTTTATTGAAAACATCCAGCGTAGTAAAGAGACAGAAGCCAAGTAAGCACAGAAGGCTACAAGGGATGAGCTCTATAGACCTCCTTCTGGAACCAGTAGTGAATTACGGAAGTATGTGCAGTGTGGTCTAAAGGAAAGGCTCATTAGAAGAGCTCGTTGGAGATTCAGTGCTTAGTGTTTTCACACAGCCTATAACCATGATTCCAGACCTTCCTACATGAAGAAAGCAATATTAAGTGTAATTGTTGGCACAAAGTTGGGGCACAGTGAGTCTGAGTCCACCTTTTCAGGGAATGGTGAAAGTTTATGTCCCCACTAGGCAGCTAAGATGTTTTAGTTACTACATTTCTGTTGCTGTGATAAAACTCCATGACCCAGGCAACTTATAAAAGGTTTTTGATTTGGGCCTCATAACTGCAGAGGGAGGGTCCAGCACGATCATGGTGGGGAACATGGCAGCGAGTAAGCCAGCATTGGCACTGCAGCAGTAGCTGAGAGCTTATGTCTTGATCCGAAAGCAAGAGGCAAAGAGAGAACTAACTGAGAATGGCATGGGCTTTTGAAAGCCCAGCCTTCCTCCAGTGACACACCTCCTCCAACAAGACCACGCCTACTCCCAAATAGTTCCACCAACTGGAGACTTAAGTATTCAAACATAAGTCTGGGGCCCATTTTCATTCAAACCAACATGCATATCTCAAGCTTTGATTCTTATGTATAAATAGTGGTGATATTTTGATACTTTTTGAAAATTGTTAATGAAATGATGGCAAAGGAACTTGGTCTGAGAGGAGATTTTGTTGAAGAATGTGTTTTAAAAATGGGGTGTTGAAAGAACACGTATTGACTTTAAGTTCAGGAATGCATAATAATTTTTAAATTCAATTGGTGTTGCACTGAGACCTCCATATCTTTGATTGTGTGAAAGTTATGGGATATGTCATTTAGTGTTGCTCCTAAAGAGATTCCTGACCGGTATCTGGAGGTCCCAAGGTACTTTTACCATTAGATCTTTGCAGGAGGTCTGAGTGTTAGAATTTCTTTCACTGTATGTATTTGAGCTTTGTATTTCTCATAGCCAATTTACATATGTACTAATGGGAAAATATTAGCAGACTTAAATCTGGCAGTTTGCAGGGAAGGTGGTAGCAGGATATTTTAAATAATCTTTTTCTTACTGATAAATAAAGTTGAAACAAGACAGGATTAATGATGTCATTACTTTCTTTGTAAGTGTTGTTTTGTGTTATATATATCAGAATTACAGTAAAAAAAAAAGAAAAAGCCTTAGGGAATCAGGTTAATTAAATTTTATAGACATCAATGTTCTTCATGATATTTAATGTCGAGATATAAATAAGCAAGCATAAGTTAAAAAATAAAATACAGAAAATTAAAAATTATGATTGTATAAAATTATTTTCTTAAATTGTATTCCTTCCAGCCCTTGAATCCCAGACAGATGGCTGAGAGGCCATCAGGGGACTGATCCAGACTCCATGAATGTAGTGTCAGTGGGGAGGCCTCAGAAATCTCGGGGGCCTTGGGTAGTAGATCAGTGCTTACCATGGCGTACAGATGATCTTTGGGAGACCATTCCAAATATAGGGATGCTCTCTCTCAGCCTGGACACATGGGGAAGGGCCTAGGTCCTGCCCTGGATAAAATGACAGACTCTGGAGATCTCCCCCCAAGGAGGGCCTCGCCCTCCCTGGGGAAGGATGTGGGGACTGGGTGGGGGGGGCTGGAGGGCTGGTGGACAAGGGAGGAGGGGTGGGAGAAGGAGCTGGGATTGACATGTGAAACACTCATGTTTCTAATTTAAATGAGAACATATATTGAGGGGAAAAAAAGATGAAAAAAAATTGTATTCCTTTCATACCAGTTTGGCTTTCTTTGTAGGTCCCAATCTACCCATGGCTACAGTTGACATAAAAAATCCAGAAATCACAACAAATAGGTTTTATGGCTCACAAGTCAACAATATTTCCCACACCAAAGAGAAGAAGAAAGGGAAGGCTAAAAAGAAGAGATTGACCAAGGCAGATATTGGAACACCAAGCAATTTCCAGTAAGACTCTTCCTTTGTCCTCTCGTCACTTAAAAACACCAGCTCTTGCTCTGTTATAGCCTAGGCTGCCTTGGCTTTAGGATCCTCAGCCTCAGCTTCCGTAGCAGTGCCTGGGATTACAGGTGTGCACTGCTACTACACCCAGCTTTATCTTGATTCTTTTTCTGTGTTCTGTGCTGCTCCTGTTCTTTAACCTGTTGGAACATTTTGGTTTGGGGGAGCTCTGTGTAATATTCGCTTGTCTGTTGCTGTGGTAGAATATCCCAACAAAAAGCAAGTTAGAGGAGAAAGTGCTTGCTTCTGCAGGGGGGGTACGCCGTCATGGTGGAGAAGGCGTGGCTACAGGGGTGTAAGGGATGCAGAGGAAGTGGGCCAGTCTGTCACCAGTGACTTGCTTCTCTAGCATGCCTCCCTCACAAAGGTTCTACAGCCTTTCAAAGTGTTCAAATACATGAGCCCTTGTGGGGAGGGGGACACTCCATATTTAAACTATAACAGGAAGAATGGGTATATTCACTGGGGTGTTTGTTTGTTTGGTTGGTTGGCTGGCTGGTTTTGATTTGAACAAAGGGAATGAGTTGATTTATTAGGGAAAGGTGAGAGAGAGCCCCAAAGGAGCAGGCAGGCTTCCAGGGAAGAATACACACATTCATCTCTTTGTGAAACTTAGAAATGTTGCTGTAGTATTGATGTTGTTTGCTTCTCAAGACAGTACAGATTTCGTGTTTTTTTATGCATTGTTTTGCAAGCCCTTGTATGCTTTTACTTTCCTAATCTTTTTCTATTTTCTACCTTAGGCACATTGGACATGTTGGCTGGGATCCAAATACGGGGTTTGATGTTAGTATCTTTTTGAGCTATATAAAACTACATAGAAACGCTATGGCTTATTCTTGGATTTTTATTTACAGTTTTAAAACTTAGTATGTATTAGAATTTGAAAATGCTATGTTTGTGTGTGCTGCTGAGGTTTGAATCCATAGCATTATTCTGTCATAGTTGCTAAGTCCCTTAAAACAAAATTTTGTATTCCTTGTGCTAAATAATTTTGTTTTGAATGCATAGTGAAAAATGTTATTTTTTAAAGTAATAATTTCAGGAAAGTCTGTCAAATTACTGAAAACTAGTATAACAAAATTGTTAGTATCCAGTTATAGAATTATCCAGTTTGTTTCTAAACTGGGGTTATTCTTTTCCCTGTTGTCACACACTTGATTAGCACTGTGACAGCACAAAGAGGTCCTTGCCCTCAGATCTTCAAACTAATCGGTAATTCAAGATTAAAGCCAAATCTTATTTAGGGCAGGTTGGAATAGATGAGCACAAGATCTAGTCTTGAGTAGATTAATAAAAATAGGAATAGAATGCCCTCTTTTAAGGCATGGAAAAGATAAGATAAAACAGAAAACCTCTCTTGTTCTTTTCATAAAAGAAAATGTTGTGTTAGCGTTTAAGTTACATAACCATTTTAAAAGTCTATGAATTTAGCTTCAGAAAGACACAGGTAAATTGTAAGTTTTACTAACTTTGTGTTTTGGAGCAGAATTGCCTGCTTAGAAGTTGTTTTATCTGTTGTAGCTCAATAATTTGGATCCAGAATTGAAGAATCTTTTTGATATGTGTGGGATTTCTGAGGCCCAACTTAAAGACAGAGAAACATCAAAAGTTATTTATGACTTTATCGAAAAGACAGGAGGTGTAGAAGCTGTTAAAAATGAACTCCGAAGGCAAGGTAACTTTTAGTCTACTTTGGCACCTGGCTGTCTTTTTCCTTTAGAGTTTTGTAAGATTAACCTTATGGTGGACAACTACACATCCTTCTGTGAGTAGAATGTTTAAATTTATGGATGACAAATTTGGTCCAGCACCACTATATTATTCATTTATTTGGTGTAACTAAAGCTTTGAGCTAGATGTGATAAGATGACCTTTAATCCCAACACTCTGTAGGCAGAGCAGTCAGATTTCTGTGAATTTGAGACCAGCCTGGTCTATGGAGTTCAAGGGCTACATAGTTAGACCCTGTCCTTAAAACAAATGGACGAAAACTTGACATGATTGTTGGTATAAAAAGTCACCTTGTAATCTGTAATAAAACATTTTCAGAATATAAACTTATATAAAAACTTTCTATTTTAAAATATAAATCTTTTTTTTTCTCTGTTTAGTCCAGAATATAATACTTTCTCTTGGTTCCTGTGATCATAGTTTCCAACCTTGCGATGGTTGGAACTTTGTGTTTTGCTTGCTTCCCAGCACTTATGACAGGCAGGTGCGTAGATGCTTTTGTGCTCATGGTCACCTTTTCAGCACCGTCTCAATTGGAACCAAGCTTCTCCTGTTCTTTGTGCTCACACCAGTGTAGCTGAGCTGAAGCTCCAGTTACATGGTCTTGAACTGATTGTCATTTGAAAGTGGGTATTTAACTTACCTTTGCCTGCGTTTTCACTGCTGAAACTCAGTTGGTCTTTGATTGAATGTGTTCTTCCCAGTGTTCTAGTCAGTGAGGTCTCGGAGTCTTCAGAGCCAACTATGGAAGCAAACAGCTTATATAGCTCATATTGCTGCTGTATAACACAGCTAGTTCAATAGAAACTAGCATTGTGCTAGTTTATCTTCCTAGCAGACACTACACTTCAAATGTGGTGGATTTTAAAGCATTCTATGAATACCGTGTCATTTTAAGTGTGTATGATCATGAAGACTGCTCTTCCTAGCAGACACTACACTTCAAATGTGGTGGATTTTAAAGCATTCTATGAATACCGTGTCATTTTAAGTGTGTATGATCATGAAGACTGCTCTCTACCACACCCGCTGGTGCTCAGGGCTGCTCAGCTCAGCAGTATTGGCTGCATTGCTCTCCTGTGTCCTTCATGTCAAAAGAAAAGTGATCATACTAACTAGACTGAGTTTTCTTAAACTTTATTACATCTATTTTCAAGACAGACAAGGCCTTTCCTTAATTGTTATCCTAAAACAAAAAGTCACAGGATTTCAAAATCATATTGGCACCAAAATATCAAGATATTAAGATTTTTATATTTCAAGGACCTAACTTTTTCAGTGTGGAACCTATTATGCATCAAATGATGGTTTTATGTAAGATTTTTCTTTTTAAGATTTCATTTGTATTTGATTTGCAATTAGAAACTGAAATATGGTGGAGATGGGGTGGTGGTGTGTATAAGCTTCATCAGTCAGCTGTGAGCTGTTTGGCATGGATTAGGAACTGAGCTGAGGTCCTCTGAAGCAGTTCATACTCTTAGCCAATGAGCCATCTCTCCAACCCAGATAGTTTCTTTTTTTTTAAAGATCAAAAACATAAATTTTCTGTTCAGTTTTTTCTAACTAACTGATTTTTTTCTAGAAAGATCACATACATAAATTAATATTCAAAAGTATGGAAAACACAGAAATGGAGAAGTCAATGAAATTTGTCTTAACCTACTTATTAATTCTTTTGTCATTTTATAAAATTGTGGAAAAAGATTTATAAAGACAAATTTGTGATTTCCATATCTGTGTGTGTAGCTATTGAAGTCCATTAACTCACAACAATCTGTCCTTTAGGCCCACCACAGTGGAGTGGTATGTATGTGGAACAGAGTTTGAACCACTGCTCTGAGTTTTGCATGATTTGCTGTGTTGATTTTTGAAGTAGCTAGAGTTTGTATGTTCTGCCTTTAAAAACTTACTTTTGAGAATTAAGATTCATTTGTAATAAAAAGAAATATATTTCTGTGAGTCGGAGCTTAAATATTGCCTATAATTTTGATTAATTTATTGAAGTTCTCTGTATTTACTAGGAAATACCTCTTACCCACAGCTTTCATCTTGTTTTCACTGATACTGATTGATTATGCTTGGCTTTATGCCTTGTTTATCTCTAACTTGTGTAAGATATGTTTACATTGAGTAGGGTAAAGGAGGAGGGAGTATTATTAGTGAGCACAGTGTCATATGTCCACTTACGGACTTAACAGTATTTCCATAAATTTAATTATATCTAATATAATTGAATTAGATAACATTTGTCTGTTAAATTTTCAGGAGAGATCATGATTATCAGTTCCTAAATGTTTTAGGAATTCTGTAATACTATATGTTTTTAGTATTTTTGCATATAATTCCTATGGTTATAATTATATATAAGAAATGCAATTATCTATTGGTATTCTTAATGTTGATATTGATTTGAAATTATAATTTTCAAATACTTTAGCCTTTTTATGTACCATGAACACAAGGGTTTTTTGGTTTTGTTTTTTCTGTACGATTCAATATTCCTATAGATTAACCAAGGGTACTTATTTTTGGTTGTGAGCCTAGCCTTTAACAGCTGACCTATCTCACCAGCTCCCAAGGGTACTTATTTTATAATATAAAAGTATCTTCTTTTATAACTTTATCTTTCATGTTTTCCTCTGGTACTTTTTTTAAAAATTGACAAATAACAACTGACGTTTTCCTTGTGGTGTTTGTGATAACTCTTAAAAGTCCTCCTCACTGGTGGCTACTTGACTGGCATCTTGGAGCATTGGACTGTCCAAACAGTGTGTCTGTCATCTGTCTTTACCTTTCTGTGCTAATTCTCCCACATTTGTCCCTGTGATGTAGTGTGCTCTTTGTGTTAGCTAGAATACAGATGATAAAAGCGAAGGATTGGTAAGAGATTATTTCTTTAAGGAAATGCAGTGGAGTTTGTTGTCACTTAAGACAGCAGAAGGTCTAGGGCTCCGTAAGCAAGCACCAGCTTCTCATCCAGGGGACTTAGGTTCAATTCCCAGCACCCACATGGCAGCTTACAGCTGGAAATCCAATTCCAGGGGTCCAACAATTTTCTGGATTCCACGGGCACTTGTGGTGTATGGCATACATGTAGGCAGAACACATACATGAAACAAAATACTTTTTTTTTAAACAAAAGAAAATAGAAATGCCAAAAGTGGGAGTGGAGAGATGGCTCAGTGGTTAAGAGCACTAACTGTTCTTCCAGAGATCCTGAGTTCAATTCCCGGCAACCACATGGTGGCTCACAACCACCTTGAATGAGATCTGGTGCCCTCTGCTGGCATGCAGGCAGAAGACTGTATACACAATAAATAAATAAAAATATTTAAAAAAAAAAAGAAAGAAATGCCAATAGTATAAGTTCTTTTCCTTTTGTGCCATTGTAATAAGGCATAATAAGGCCGATATGTGTAACAGTGGGTTGAATAATGTTACTAAGTACCATGTAAATTTCAGTAGCTAAGTATATAGCTTCTATGAGTTCTAAGATTGCTGTGTACCCCTAAAAATCAGTTTCTGTGATCAGTCTTTAAACAAATGGGTAGTGATACAGTGCTTAATGTAACATGGATTTGTATATGTCATTAGTGAAACGATGTCTCCAGAAATACAAGATTTAATCCTTAAAGGGTTGACTCACAGTCCTCAGTATATTCTTATATTCTTTCGGACTTGTTTTCCTTATGTAGCAAATGTGTTTAATTCTAAAGAGAAGGTACTTGTTATTACTATCAAAGTGTAGGATAATGCTTACAAGCAAAGTGTTTAGTTACAGTGTTACATAAACCATAAAAATGTATATTTTCTTGTGTATGTGTCTGTGTACTCATGCATGCCTGTGTGCATATGTGGGTACCTACGGAGTCCAGAGTCGGAATCTCTGGAGCTGGAGTTCCAAGCATTTGTGGGCTGACTGATATGGGTCCTGGGGACTCAGTATCCTCTGTAAAAGCAAGCATAGCTTATAATTGCTGAGCTGTCTCGCCAACCATGTATTTTTCTTATAGCTTCAGAGCTGACACTGACTACTCATAACTAGATTCTGTTGCTTGTTGACATCAGGAAGGTGATCTTTAAATATTTGTTTCCAAATAAAACTGTAAGATGTCACCTATACTCAGATGGTGATGGAAGTCTTTGTTCTGCCCTGTCCTTCATTCAGCCTTTTAGTCCCAAATAAACACACAGAGGGTTGTATTGAACTGTTTGGCCAATGGCCTAGTCTTCTTAGTAGCTGTCTGTCTTAATTGTTAACCCATTTCTATTAATCTGTGTATCTCTACATGGTCTTGGCTTGCTGGAGATTGCCTGGGCATCCTACCTCCCTGATGGCTACATGGCCTCTTACTCGACTCTGCCTTCGTCTGTAGCCCCGCTTAGCTTCCTGCCTGGCTACATCCTGCCTGTCCATTGGCCGAAACAGCTTTATTCACCAATCAATAAGAAACAATATTTAGAGCATACAGAAGGATATTCCCCATCACTCAGATATTTATAAAATTTATTACAAAATTTTGCTGGTTTTGCTCTTTGGTTTATACTGTGTTTATGCGTGCTAAAGTAAATTGCTTTATTAATATGTTTATGCTCTTATTTTTTCTCTGTTCTTATTTCAGCACCACCACCTCCTCCACCCTCAAGGGGGAGGACCTCCTCCTCCTCCTCCCCCTCCTCATAGCTCAGGCCCTCCTCCCCCGCCTGCCCGGGGAAGGGGGGCTCCCCCCACCACCACCTTCAAGAGCACCCACAGCTGCACCGCCGCCTCCGCCTCCCTCCAGGCCTGGTGCTGCTGTCCCTCCCCCGCCTCCGAACAGGATGCACCCTCCTCCGCCGCCAGCGCTGCCCTCTTCGGCACCTTCCGGCCCACCCCCACCTCCGCCTCTGTCTATGACGGGGTCCACAGCACCACCACCTCCTCCACCCCCTCCGCCTCCACCGGGGCCACCCCCTCCCTCTAGCCTGCCTTCTGATGGTGACCATCAAGTTCCCACTCCTTCAGGAAACAAAGCAGCTCTTTTGGATCAAATTAGAGAGGGCGCTCAGCTTAAAAAGGTGGAGCAGAACAGTCGGCCCACATCCTGCTCAGGAAGGGATGCGCTTTTAGACCAGATACGGCAGGGCATTCAACTGAAGTCTGTAAGTAATGGGTGCTTTTCATTTCGACTATTTTAGCACTGTGTGCTTTTACCAGACCCCGTTATAAAGTGTCTGTCTTTGAGGCTTATATTTTTAAGATGTTGGTTATGTACGATGAAATGCACACATTTTGTATGTGTCCATTCTAGCTGTGTAGACCATACTTAGTGTCAAGCTGTGACGCATCTGTCACCATAGAAAGTTATCTTGTACTCCCCGCCAACAGTCAGTGATGTGTTTGCTATGTGATACTTATGCGTATTTTAGACATCACATAGGCAGAGTCTTACAATGTGTATAATCCATTGTTCTAGACTTTGCATAAAAGATTCCTTAAAGAAACTACTTAATAAACTGAAGGGAATTAAAAATAGCCCACTTGAAAGCAGTCTTGGTAAGTTCAAACAAGTAAGTTTATAAAAATGAAAGCATATTCTTCAACACTAAAATTTTGTATTTGGAAATTAAAAATCAGACTCTACAGAAAGTGAAAGAGGTTCCAGTACTAGAATTCACAACAGTGGTGGTATGTAGGTTTGGATTCTGTCGTTCTTCATCTTCTAAGTGTTAAGAAAACTCATCGTAATTGCAGATGAGCTCTTAACCTTGTTGTGTGTGGGGCTAAAGGTCAGAGCTCAGGTCCTAATGCTTCTGTGGCAAATCCCTCGGCCCTCTGAGGCAAAGCCCCACGCGGATTCTTTGCCAAGGATTTCTAACTGAGTTACGATACTTTCCTTCTCCAAGGTGTCTGATGGCCAAGAGTCCACACCGCCAGCACCTGCTCCCACCTCAGGGATTGTGGGTGCGCTGATGGAAGTGATGCAGAAAAGGAGCAAAGCCATTCATTCCTCAGGTGCTGACGAGGTCTGGGGGCTGGAAGTGTGTTTACAGAATCCGTGAAGCTTTTCTTTGTTACATTTTTGTCTGGTAGTTGTGCAGCTCATTGGTATTGCAGTTTTAAAACGCAATGCTTAAGAGAAAGATGCCATGCAACAGAGCTTGGGTGAAGGGGTTTTTATGAATGGGAAAGGGGAGGGGAGACTGGCCTCTGGGGACAGGAGCACCAAAAGAAAGACGAGCGAGGGAGGGAGCGAGGAAGAAGAAGGATGGGGGGTGGGCAGGGCCAGGCTCTTTTAAAAGGGAACATAGTAAATGTGCTGGTGCTCTTAGTGGCTGCAGCTGAGACAATGACTGGTCTTCCTACTATTATTTGTTTTTGTTTTTGTGGTTTTTTTTTTTTTTTTTTTGGTTTTTACGAGACAGGGTTTCTCTGTATTGTTTTGGAGGCTTTCCGTCCAGCCCGGCCTCGAACTCACAGAGATCCACCTGCCTCTGCCTCCCGAGTGCTGGGATTAAAAGCGTGAGCCATCACCGCCCGACTCTTCCTACAATTTGATAGATACCAGGACACCACAGCCATACAGAACCTAGAAGAAAAAAACTTTGTAAAAAGTGATGATTTCATTTTCTGTCCTGGAAAACACTATAGAATCGTTGGCAAGCAGCCTCTAGATAAGGCATTGAGATTACTCAATACCGTTTCTGTGATATTCTAGTAATAAGAACTATAGTGACAAAGACAGTGTTGTGCTTGGTTTTTTACTCCCTGAGGGGCCTGCCACCTAGCTCCCAAATAATTATACTGACACTAATCCCTTCTTATGAATGCCCAACCTTAGCTTGGCTTATTTCCAGTCAGCTTTTCTGAAATTGTCCAGTCTACCTTTTCCCTCTTGACTTTCACCTTTCTCTGTGTCCATATATTTTTTCTTCCTATTCTGTGTCTGGCTGGGTGGCTGGGCCCTGGCGTCTTCCTCCCTTCTCCTTTTCTTCTCTCTCCCTTCCTCCCTGCCTCCCCTCTCTCTCCTCCTCCCTATTTATTCTTTCTGCATGGCAGCCCCACCTGTCTCTCTTTCCTGCCTACCTATTGGCCGTTCAGCTTTTCGTTAGACCAATCAGGTGTTTTAGATAGGCATAGTAACAGCTCACAGAGTTAAACACAAAATAAAAGAATGCAACACATCTTTGCATCATTAAACAGAAGTTCCACAGCCTAAACAAATGTAACCCATCTTCAACTAATATTCCACAACATAGTGTGTTGCTGGTACAAAAATAGACACGCAGACCAATAGGACAAAATGGAGCAATTCAGAGATAAGCACAGTAGTGAACAAAAAACATTCACTGGAAAAAGGACAGCCTACTAAATAAAGATACTGGCAAATGGCTATCCACTTGGCAGAAGAATGCAGTTAAACTATTCACCCTGCACAAAAATCAGCTCAAACTAGATCAAAATACCTTAGTTTAAAACATGGAATTCTGGAGAGAGGGGATTAGATTTCTTTCACTTTTCTCTACCTTCTGTTACTTTTCAAATCCAGATACTGGTGCTGAAATAGTTTCTTATAGGAACTTTGTCTTATAAGGGAGCAGAAGATATTCTGTTTTTATTTATCCCACATTTATAGTGTCACATACTCGTTACTTTCTGGCTCTTTATCATCTTAAACATAAGTATTTAACACCATCTTTCTTTACACACTTGGCCTTGGTAGGTTTTTGTGAGGTGTGGATATCATGGAAAATTGATAGAATGTGAATGTTCACTAGTAGAATTAGATGACATCAAAACCTGAATTCACTCAGAGAATAATGACTGAACAACTCTACACAGCACTCCTGCTGTTTAGGATCCTATGATAGGTAACAGACCAAGACTTAGCTTTTGTGGAGTCCGTATTCTAGTATGATACGTTAAATTCACAGGCAGTCTAAGAAATTGAGGAAAGGGAAATGAAACAGATAGTTCTCGATTCTGGAGAAGGGTCACACAGGATAGTCAGGAAAAGCCTCTTTCAAGAGTGATTGCTGAGCGGGTTGTAAGTGATGAGATGACCAGAAACAGGAAAGAGCTACTTCAAATGCTCTGACATGAAGGGACAGTTGGTTGAGGGTGAGGACAGTAAGGGAGATGATTGTACTAGGGACAGTGAGAGGCGGGGCAGGGCAGGTGGAAGATTAGAAGAGGGCAGAAGGGCTGGATAAGTCAGGTGTGATGTTCCAGAGCAGGTTCAGAGTAAATCCAGGCAGCAGTGGCCAGCCACAGGAGGCCTTTGAAGGAAGAACGTGGCATTGTAAACTTAGAGTTTTAATTTTCCCTCCATCTTCTCTGAGGTGAACCTGCTGGAGAACAGCTGTAACTAAGGCAAAACCTGACAGTACGTATAGACCGTGGTGGAAAGGAAGGTATTTGATGGAAGGAGAGGAAAAGCAATTAAAGCCACATGCCTGCTAACCTAAGAGAAGATGATGTCATTAAGATGAAGAAAAGTAGATTGTGGGAAGAGGAAAAAACTAAAGTTCCAGGGTTACAGATTTATGTAAAGTGTGTAAAAGTAATTGTGAATCCAAACTCTCGAAAAGCTAACCCAGGTTGCATTTGACACATTCAAACATGCAGGGACCAAGGGGCTAAAATCCAAGTCTTGGATCTCCTGTTCTCATCTTTGATCCCATTCGTGTCTGTAGATTGATTTTAAGCCATCTTAGTAACTAGATTTCAGAACTTAAATGTTTGTTTCAGGAGTTATTTAGAGAAGTCACTGTAAAGTTAATGTCATCTTATTCATGTATGTTTAACTCTTGGTTTTGGGTTTTAGATGAAGATGAAGATGATGATGATGAAGAAGATTTTGAGGATGATGATGAGTGGGAAGACTGATCTATATATTATATATATATTTTTAAGGTGAAATACTAAACACTTTCTGTCTATGGATCTGTAAAATTATCATGTAAATGTTCTACCAATTTGCTGTATATTTTTGTTGCCTTTTGCTTTTTTTTTTAAATTAATCTGTGCAATACCTCATTTAATCTGTAAAGGTTTGTTATAATCCTATACAAAGCTACTCCCTGTTACTGTGTGCAAGTTTACAGCAGGATGCTCACGTGATTTGTGAATATTTTCATTCCATCAACAAGGGAGTTTAATTATGTGTGAGACTGACACAAACCTTAATGTAATTTAGTTAGAATGCCAGAAGGAGAACACTATTTTCATACCCTACTTTTTCTGTACCTAAATTTTCTTAATAAAATTTAGCATAGCACTACATTCTTTTTCAAGTTATGTAAACTTTAGTTTCTTTAGCCCCTTCATTTGGAAGATGATGCCACATATGAATGTTGAAGCTGATACATTGCACAGTTCTCTAGACATCACTACACTGATGGAGTTTTTCAAATTCTAGCAATAGGTTCTGCTTAAAATCACTACAAATACTAATGAAGAGAAATGGTAGCAGCACACCTCTTCTGTAATATTGCTTGCCGTTGGTAAGCAGTGGCATCTGCAGGCAGGAACCCTGTTGAACCCTCACATATCTGTACTTGACCAAGCTAGCTTTTATGTTGTGGCAAATGTGACAGGCTCTTTTCAGCAAAGAATTAAATACTTTTGATATCACTCCCCGAAATATTTTCAGTTAACATTTAAGGAGGTTGTTTTGTACCTCATAAACAATTGTAGTCATGCTCATATTTGACTCAAAGTGATGTCAAAGCAATGATAAAATGGTGTGAAGTTATCTTTGTATTTTGCAGATTGTATGCATTGTTGTATTCAGAAATATGAATTGTAAGTGTCAGATTTTTTGGCAAAAGTATGCACAAATGATAAACCTCACATATACTGTATGTTTTTACGTTGATGGTTTCTCCAAGGTTTTTTCAAAAAATCTGATGAAAAGTTACGTTTTTCTTAAAAGATTGATGGTACCAATGGGAAATTTCTTAGAATACATAACTAATTGGATAGATATAAAAAAATAAAACTTTACAGCCTGCACACTTGTTATGCATACTAGATGGTATGTTAAAATTAGGTTTTCCTTGCCTCATTACAGTACACTAATCTGCCTAAAGGTGGCCATTTCATATTTACAGTGATAATTATCTTACCTACATACTTTAATTAAATTTTAGGTAGACGATTATCTGATTTAAATAGTCATATTTTTCTCATATTGAGTTGTATGCAGAATGTAGCTTCAAATGTATTCATTATAGTCACAATATCCAACTAAAAAAATTATGCTATCTAGAAGTATACCGACCAAAATCTAGTATTGACATGATCTTGACAGGCTGGACCTGCAAGATATGGTTTGAATTTTAACAGTTTATCACATAATCTTTAGTGATCATGCATCTAGTTATTGTCAGGAATAATTTAAAAGGGTTAGTTGCTGAAAGCAGTTAAGTGGTACAGTAAGACGATTAAGTTATTCAAAGAATGTTACCTTCCTTGCAAGAGTAATTACAGCACATTGGAAAGATCCTCAATTTTGTGTTTCTTGTAAGAAAACAAAAACAAAACAACAAAACACAGTGCTCTCTGCTGCTAAGAACCTTTTTCTGCTTACTGTCATTTTCACGTGGCTTGAGCTCTGTGAGGCTGGTGTGTGTGAGGCTGAACAGCTACAACCCATAAAACTGGGAGTTCATGCAAATAGCAAATTATTTGTAAATAAATAACATCGGGCTTTTATATTCTTTTTCTTGTTGAAATAAAAAAATTAAATTCCTTAACATGTCTTTTGAGATAATGCCAATTCTGATGTCCCTGACCTTTTGCCAAGAAGTTTGGGATTTGTTTCCAATTAATTTGGTATTTGACCAGGAGCTTGCCTAGAGACTCTCAATTCTTTGAATTGCATATACATGGGGGCTTATGTTATTTGCCAAAGATAATTGGGTTCACTCTTCCATACAGAAGTGGCATTTTGTTTTTGTTTTGATTTTGATTTTTGTGCAAAGTCTAAATTATAGGAGCTGTGGAATTCAGTACAGGCATGAAGACTAAATCCACTCTACCGAGTAAGGTACGCTTGTACATCTCAGTCCTCCACCACCATCTTGCACTATGGGTGGCACTACACCTGTACATCATCTGGAAGCCTCGCAGATCTATCCAGCTATGTGATTGTCTGATAGCCTTTGCATTTAACAAACTAGCATGAGGCCTTTTATATCTAAATGCTATGTGATAGACAAGTAGCCACATATTGTATTATGAAATTCATAAAGATTTTTCAATCATTCAATTCCATTTATCAACTGAAATTTTGTTTAGTATGTGAATTTTTTTTTGAAATGTATAGTGAATAGGATGTTGCACTGGTGGCAATTCATCATGGAGCATAATAAAATTAATTTGACCCAAATAGCGTAAAATAGTGTGCCTTATTTGTTTATTAAGACTTTAGAACAGACATTTTTAATTGTTGAGTCTAGCCAAGAGTGCACAGCAGTGCCACTGCCGGGTAATGGTTGAAGTTTCCAGCACCGCATGCCCTGAGAGGTAGAACACACCATGATGTAGTAAACATGGTGCGTAAAAGAACTCCTCAGCCTGTTCCAGGAATCCTGACAGCTGCTCAGCACTTACTGTGAAGGCCTGCATGGTACAGCGCTTCTAAACGGTATTTATAGTGCAAGGTCAGCGTTGAGGACTCTTTGAGACCAAAAATGTTCAAGTTTTCCAGCCTGGAATGATACTGTATGTAGTTTATTGGGAGTTTAGTAAATACCAAATAATAGTTCATGTGGAACATAGTCTTTAATAAACATTATTAGAGGTGATGTTCATTTCAACCAGAAGCTTAGTTTTTGGTAAGTGGCATGTTTTGTTCCACTGACCTTGGCCCAAGTAGGAGCCTGAAAATGGAGCTATGCTTGGAACCCAGAGTGTTGGATGCTACAAAACACCCTTAAAAAGCTTTGTTCTATGAAAGTGTTTCTGTTGTACAGATAGGAACACTTAAGAATATATAAAACTATTAGAAGAATTATTTCAAGGCAGTGTACCGTAGAATTAACCTGCCTGTGTATTTATCTAGATGAAGATCCTGAAGTGACTGCTTTAGAAATGGGGTTCCTGAAGGGCAAGTGTATTGAAAAGGAAGGGTTGTGCAATAGGAACCCTCTGCAGAAGGGTTGAGAAACTTTACATTCCTGAAACACATCTCCCTCTACAGCACAGTTTCCTCTCATCGCTTCTTTAATCTGAAATGGCTGAGGATTGGAGAGATAAGAGCACTGGCTCTTCCAGAGGCCCCGGGTTCAATTCCCAGCATCCACATGGAGGTTCACAACTGTCTGTAACTCCAGTTCTAAGGCATCTGACAAACTCTTGCCTCCTTGGGCCCCAGGCACACGTGGTGCACGGACATACATGCAGCAAAACACCATGCATGTAAGACTACATAGAAATATTTTTTTTTTTTTTTGGTTTTTCGAGATAGGGTTTCTCTGTGGCTTTGGAGGCTGTCCTGGAACTCGCTTGGTAGTCCAGGCTGGTTTCGAACTCACAGAGATCCGCCTACCTCTGCCTCCCGAGTGCTGGGATTAAAGGCGTGCGCCACCAACACCTGGCTAGAAATAATTTTTTAAGAAATTTAAATTTGGGAAGCCACTAGAGAAAGATTTGGTAAGCAGCTTGTTATGGATGATGGGGCACATACTCTTCGATTTGTGTAGGTGTATGGCTACAAATTTCACCTTCCTCACCAACTAACTTGATAGAAGCCACCAGCACCTGTGCCTGTCTCTACCCCCAAAAAACTGAAGGAATCAGCTTTTTCCTGGAACATGTGGTAGTGTTTTGGCTCACTAATGATGGTCACCCTACATTGCCAAGAAGGTATTTATGGCTTGAAATGAGGTTGAGCTTTGGGTTGTACATGCTTTGTACAAATTCTTTGTAGACATTAGTAGACATTGTTTTACTTGGACATAAGTATTCTGTGAACTCTTATAATAAGCTTAACCTAAAAGAAAAATAGTTTTCAAGTGCAAATATCTGAATAATTTAAGTCAACAGAGGCACTGTCAGACTGGGAGTTCTTCCAGGGACCACATGGACATTTAAACACAATGGCCTAGTTTTCCTGAGGAAAGGAACATTCTGATTTGATTGCATGTTCTTCATGTTTCCTAGAAAAGAATTATTCATGCCCCTCTACCAACTACCATATCCTACCAACCCAACTCCATATTCACACACACCGTTTTGTAAAATCTGTTGAGTCCAGTTTGTGGTGGTCAACAACTCTTGGGCATGGGACCAGCCCTCGTCCTGGCTAGTTCTTATGTCCACTTGACACAGACTAGATAGTCATTTGCCAAGTGGGAACCTCAATTAAGAAAATACACCCACCAGATTGGTTTGTGGGAAAGACTATCGGATATTTTCTTGATTGACGATTGCTGTGAGTGGGCATCCCACAGAAGACAGTGTCACTCCTGGGTGGGTGGTTCAGGGTGCTATAAGAAAACAGGCTGAGCACACCATGGAAAGCAAGTATGTCCTGCCTCCAGGTTCCTGCCTTGAGTTTCTGCTCTGACTTCCAGCTGTGATGGACTGTAATCTGTGAGGTGAATACAAGTTCCTTCTGGTCACGGTGTTTTCACAGCAATAGAAACCCTAACTAAACAACTGGGATGATCAGTGCACCAGATGCCATTACATTGAAAACCAGCTTTCCCTCTTCCAGCAGCAATGAAATGCCAGCAGCTCCTTGGGGCAGGACTTTTGTAGGTCTTGTACATGCTATCACAATCCCTGAGTTCATATGTGTATTTGTCCTGTTGTGCCTGGAAAATGGTTTTTCTTAAAGTCATCTACCACCTCTCTGTCCCCTCTGCATAGATCCCTGAGCCTTGTGGGGTAGGGTTAGACATACCATTTAGGAGTACGTATGCTACATCATTCTCTACATGTTATCCACTTAAGAGGTTTTCTATTAGTTGCCATCTGTTGCAAAAAGAAGCTTGTCTGGTGAGTATTGAACAATGTGTGATCTATGTCTATGCGGTGGGATAATGGTAAATAGTCCCCTGGGGCCCATAACCCTATCTAACAGGTTCTTGGCCTCATTGACAGAATACACGTATGGATTCAGACTCATGAAGCAGGCCTTAAATGAGTTCAGAAAGTGGTTACTTATTCCCATATGCCACTATTGCATCAGTGAGCATATTTTGACATGTTGATCATTTTTGTAACTCACAGCGCTTATAGTTCCATGAGACTGATAATTCCTTTTCTCTGCTGCCTGCATAGCACATTCCAGCACTATAAACACTATAGTCAGTAGGGATGACACTTTGAGCTAGTTGAGTACCAAGTTGATTTCTCCATTCTCGATGATCCAAGTACATGGTGTCCTCAGCAATAGGATCTTACCATCAACTTTTGGAGGGTTTCCAACACCATTGGCAGTAGCGTGTCATGTTTAGAGGTTTATGGGACCCCATTAGCCAACAACTAAAAAGGAGATAACTCACTAGTAGGAGGCATTTGGTTGGGGGCAGAATATGGTTTCTACTTAGGATACTGTCTCCCACTTCATAACCTCCATTTAAATTACTTTCACATATGTATATATTTTAGGAAGGTTCTCCAGCAGTAGGTTTCCATATGGCTTTCTAAAAAGTCCTTTAGTGGTAAGTCATCCCCATATTTCCTCCTCGTTACCCTTGTACTCCATACCTCATCTTCTTATTCCATTTCCCCCTTTCTCCCCTTATTACATGGTGAACTAGTGAATAAAGTAAGAAATAGAGACATGAAGAAGCATTTTTTTATATTATGTTCCTGTCTTTATAAGTTCCCAGGTGTTTTCTAAACCAAAGACAAATGTACTTGAACACACATATTAGTATCTTAATGTCCTATAGTAAAGCAAGTTATTAAAAATGATCCTGTTACTATAATTGAAAGTAAACACCAGAATAAATTCTCTCATATAGTCACCTTTATAATAGTGGTTCTTATCCTTCGTAATAGATAATCAAATTCATTTGACCATATGTAATGCTAATCCCACTGAGGGTCTTTTGTTGTTTTTTGAGACTGGGTCTCTCTACATAGCCCTGACTGTCCCTGTAACTGGATATATAGACTAGGTTGCCTTTGAACTCACAGAGATCTGCCTCTACCTCCCAAATCCTGGGATTAAAGACAAGCACCCCCATGTCCAACCTATGAGACACATTTTTCTTCAATTGCTTCTGGCTCTTTTACAGGTTTTAGTAACAGCAAATTGCAGGTTTGGAGGTGTGCTCGTGATCAGTTAAGACAGAGCGACAAAAAGATACTCATTAGTGAAGTTAGATGATTGACACTAAATATTAGACATACATTGACATTAGTATAATGTTAACAGATAATTCTTGGTGTAAGTTGTTCTCTTATCATCCTTGAGGCGGCATATCCTGTTTTCAGCCATAGTAAATGAGACTTGGAGAAGTTAAGTAGTGTGTTCAAAGTTAAATAGCTAGTCAGTGCAAAGCTGGGTCTTGACTGCCTTGGGACCTTGGCACAGATAGATGATACTAGCTATCAGTAATGATCTAGCTAAGAAACTAAAATGTTTCTTCAGTACCTTTAGATGTAGAAGCTTTGGGGTTTTCATGCTTCTGCAGATAGAAAGACCTGGGTTAAATGCCATCATACTGTTTCCAAAACAACAAAATGCAGCAGAAAGAAAAATGTACTATAACCATGCAACTAAACCAACAGTCTCTAATGGCAAACAAAAGCAAGTTCTAAGATATGGATGGCCCATATTAGACTGAATAGAATGTTTACCGTTTTTTCTTGTTGTTTTTTTTCCCCCTTGGAGACAGGATTTCTCTGTGTAGCCTTGGCTGTCCTGGAACTCTCTGTAGACTAGGCTAAACTCAAACTCACAGAGATCTGCCTGCCTTTGCCTCGTGCGTGAGTGCTGAGATTAAAATGTGCCACCACCATCCACTGATTGTTTAAATTTTGAATTCTGTTTTCAATATTTTATCTTTGATTTGATCATCTCTGACCCCTATTCTCTCATCCATTGAAATTAAAACATTTTCCATGTGAAATATCAGAATAGGTAACTGTTATGCTTGAGTAATCCCAAATGCCTAATAATTGATTATGTAAGAATCACACAAGAATTTATTTAGAATTTTCTTGTGAATTTAAAGTAAACCCTGACCCTGGTTTGATTTATTTGGGAGTTTGTAGGACTCTTTGTTTTGCTTTTGGGGGGAGGGGTTGTATTTTTTTTAAAACAGTTTTTACTAGGGACATAGGGACACCCTCTGTAGGAAAATGACTTTATTCCATCCCACGTTCTGACAGCTTAAGTTTGCAGTCAAGTCTTCTTGTCAGCATCCAGAGAAGAAATGTTGATAGTGCCTGGATTCTCCTTTTCTGCTCCTTTTCTGCTGACTTCTGGTCTCCTGTAGCCTGTCTCAACTAAAAGTGTGTTGAAAAAGCAGATGTAGAAGGCTAAAACAACTTCTAGGAAGACATTCCCAAATAGGTATAAACAAATGTGTTTTTCCTTGACTTTTCTCTTTCAATGTAATTTACTTTCTAGCTCTTCATCTAGGTCAAGGACAATTTTGGACTACTAGTTGAATCTTCTGATCTTGTTAATTTTTATTGTATTTATATTATCATTATTATTGTTACTATTTTTGCTTTTTTATCTTGGGTAATGACACTTCAAACCCTATCTTGAATGAGGGTTATTCTTTGATAAATTTATAGAAGACAGCTTGTAAAATTGTAGCCTAAAGTGACTGCTTATGTTACAGTGAGATTTCATTCAGGAAGAGAAATTTAGTAATCATGCCAGCAACAGCTTACTCTGATGAGAGTGGTTTGGAATGCTTTTCATTTGGGTGCCAAATTTTTAAATTTTAAATATATGACTCCAAAATTGTATGTTGCTAACAAACACTTAGCCTGGGGTAATCACCCTTCAGCTAATTACAGTGTTTCAATTGGGAACAAAGTTACTTCTAAAAATCAGTGCGGAAGAGCCAGTGTCAAAAGCCTCAGCCCTAGGTGCAAATGTATTTAATGACCTCAGAACTTAAGGCTGTAAAGCCTATGGTCAAATACCTCAGGATGGCTTCCTCTGAGATCAAGATTATCATTTTCCAGTTGAAAGTGCCTGCCCCTCCCGGCTGTACTAGGGGACCTATGCAGCTGTGTCCTGACAGTGCTCTGCACCACACGTGGAAGCAGGGTGCTGTCACTCAGAAGGGGCTGACCGCCAGTGCAGAGAAGTGCAGGGAGCCCACTCTCCGACAGCACTCTCTTGAAAACTTAACGGGTCAATAGGCTTTTACCGTGTTTGGGACCAACCCTACATCCTCATACTTCAGCCGTGAGCCTTTTCAACCAGCGTAACAGCTTTCATTTGTGAATTGAACACAACTAGCCTGCTTTCGGGTCACGGATGATGGATGATGTGCCAAGACTTGGCTGTGCACCTCCTCCTGTACCATTGTAACCTCCACTGAGGAGGAACTGAGCTGCTGTTCCAAGGAGCTCAAAGCTCTTTGCTCTCGAACAACCCAGACAGGGATGCATATGGCTCTGGACCGCATGCCTGTTTGTGAGTATCTTCCTAGAAACAAACTGGGACTTGCTGCTTCAGTTGGAATGGCTGGCCAGCAAGCCTCCAGGGTCTCCCTGTCTCTGCCTGTCAGTGCCGGGATGACCACACCAGGCTCTCTATGCAGGCTGAGTTCCAAACCACAGAGAGGGAGGACTGATGAGCATAGGCATCAAGACTGGGCTTGTTTAACCCACAGAAACAGCTGACCTAAGCAAGCGGGAGCTCTTGAACCCCAGACTGATGGCTGTAAATCCAGCATGGGACTGATTCAGACCCCCTAAATGGATATCAGTGCGGAGGCCTAGGCAATCTATGGGGCCTTGGGTAGTAGATCAGTATTTATCCCTGGCACACAAATGGACTTTGGGTGCCCATCCCACAATGACAGATGCTCTCTCAGCCTGGGCTCTTGGGGGAGGGTCTAGGCCCTGCCCTGGATGAAATGACAGACTATGGACACCCCCCCATGGAGGGCCTCACCCTCCCTGGGGGAAAGAGTGAGGATTGGGGGAGCGGGGAATGGAGAGGTTGGTGGGAGGGCATGGGAGGAGGGGAGGGAGAGGGAGCTGGGATTGACATGTGAAACAACCTTGTTTTTAATTTAAATTTTAAAAAACATTAAAAAAAGGAAAAGAAAATGTGAAGCACTTAAAAAAAATAAGAGCCTAATAACATCTGTACTTAAAAATCCAAATTGTCATCCTGTCTGAGAAGCTCTCCTTCTGTCCCTGTCTGTTTTAGGTAAAGGGTCTGTAGTAAAATGTGGCTCACCAACAAAAGTCATCCGGTGACTGTTTTTTAACAACTTGTCAATTAAAGGAGGGCTTGACCCTCCTGAAACACCTGATGTCCTTGCCATTTCCACAGCTTTGATGTAGAGGGTGTTTCTGACTCAGTGATATCCCAGTGCAGAGCAGAGTAGCTCATGCTTGGAACCATTGGGTACACCATGTGTGAGGAGTGTTGTAAGCACCTCACAACACTGGATACAGGTGTCAGTTCCTTGGCTCCTAAGTCCGGTGTTTGGAAGAATGTTTGGATAAGCACTTGGAAGATATTTATGGATGTCAAGTGCATGGATGTCGGTGCCATGGTTGGAAGTTTCAGAGCAATCCTTAGCCTTTATCATGTTCATGTTATGTGGTGATTAATGGAAATGAAAGTCTGCTTTATGACCCTCATAGAAGGAAGAGATGTTAACTTTCTGACCGACACACACACACACACACACACACACACACAGGCACGCACTCGCGTTCACACACACACCCCTAAAGGGCTTATTCACAATAGGAAGTCGTGGTTAGGAAATCTTCACAAGAACATACTGATTTACTCCAGCCTTTGAATCATCTCAGTGTAGGGTTCCTACTGCCTCCTCTCACTCCTTGGTACTAAGTATCTCAGGGCAGGAGGCAAGGCAAGATCTTGCTGACAGAGTTACTAAACACCTGCGGCCGTGGAGCACTGCCGGAAAACAGTGCAAGGCTTGGTGATTTTGGCCCCAGTGCAAATCAGGATGAGGTGTATTTTCAGAGACCCACGTGCACCTATAAATCACCACCTCAACACTTCGTCTTGGGCAGTCTTTCCCTCGAGGAGCTGAATGCTTCTTATAGAAGATGAGCTAATTAGTTTTGACACCAGCGTTGTGAGTTTTCAGCCTGTTGAATGGTGAATGGTTGAATGCCACAATGCCCTGCCTATTTGCAGCACTGGCCCCTGACAGAACATGTTCCACAAGTACTTCCCGTTAACTAATGTGCTCACTGGGTACCTATCTACGCCATACTTGTCTTTATTCTGAACTTGGTAATACACTTTTGTGAGCTGTGAGGGTCCATATCTGTACATTCCACTTTTATGGTATGCCTGATAAGTCATTCTGTGTTCTGCTCAGGTTCACAGAGATCCAGCAAGGCAGGGTTTTGAAGTGCAAAGCAGTAACTTGTCACTTAGTCCCTTGCTTCTGGGGAGAAGACTTAGCCCCACAAGCCCCACAAGCTAAGCATCTCCTGGTAACACAGATGCTATTAGCTGTTCCCTCCTCCTTTAGGAAGTCCTTGTGTGGCCTTACTCATGATGGGGTTTATCAGGGCCCATTCCTCCTCTCTCCCTTCCCTCTCCTTACCTTAGGTATACCAGAGCCTGTCTCTGCAAGCAAAGGTCAGGAAAAAGGAAGGTCTGGCTTGCTATTCTGAATTCACATGTACAGGAACATAAACATACACACATCTTTAACCCTAATTAAAGCATGATTTTGCACACTAGTGGAAAGGGTGAAAATAGTGTAGATACCACCCCAGCAAACAGCAGTTTACACTGAGTGTAGGAGTAAGGGATATCAGAGGACTAGCATCTGGGTAAGAGTAGAACACAACTGCCTAGGCTTTGCAGTTAGTGATTCCCAGCTTCATATTAACCTCTGCTCCTCCATTTCTCACTTAGCAAATGGAGACAGCGCCTCTTTAATGCTGTGAAATAGACACCACCTGGGTTCCGAAAGTGACCCTCATCTACTGCCTCTAATGTGAACCTCAGGCACTGACTAAACCTACAGCCTCTGGAACCTTTGATTCCACTTATTCTTACTGAGAGATGGGATGAGCAGAAGGAATAATCCTGAGAATTACTACAGGTCTTTCGGTGCAAAGCTTGATGGTCTTCGTTAGAGAGAACTGAAAGGTCTGCCCATGAAGCAGGTGCCCATGGTACCTGCAGGCCATGAGGGATGGCACAAATCCCAGTTAATGCAAAGGATCTGGAGGATGGAGGGAAGGAGATCTGCAGAGCACGTTCCTCTTATTTGAATTCTGATGCCTCTTGGGTGACGGGAAGAGATGGGATCAAAGTTTGAATTATGAACAAACATGCCTATGTCCCCAAGTGCACTTTTGTGGATGCTGACATCACTCAAATTTGCCTAAGAAAAGAAAGGAGGGAAAAGGAGAGAGAGAGACATAGGGAGAAAAGAGACAGAGGAAAGAAGGGAGATGTAGGGATGGGGACAGGGAAGGGAGAAAACAAAGTCGAGGAGGGAGAGCAAGGGGAGGGTAAGACAAAGCGGGGGTTTGTGGAGCCAGAGATGTCGAGGACCGAGGAGAGAGCATCCTAGCCAGGGTAACTGCATATTTACCTTTCATCATTCCCCGAGCACTCATCTCCTTCCTAACATCCCACCCTATCCTTTCCAGAAATTGTTGATTAGAGGTGCTATTAGACTTAGGAAAACACAGGGACCCATGCTGCCTTCTGGTTTGCATATCAATGAATCCAGGGAAATGGCCACACAGGAATCTTTCCCCAAACTTGCCTCGCACTTCCCAAAGAGCCTCTTTAATTTTATCTTCTGGAAAGAGATTTGGTCAGAATTTCTTGGGCATGAAGAAAGAAAGCAAATGGTAAGGGCATGAGCCCTTTTGGTGTGAGTACGTAATGATTTTAATATTTAGCAATATTACATACATAGCCAGCAGATGTATTAACTCACAGAAAAATATTAGTTTTGCTTTAAAAAAAAGAAAAAAGAACTTTAATCTAAGATTATTGGGATTACAAAAATAATAGCACATTTCTTTAAGTGATTTGAGCTCAGTCACAAAGACACCAGAGATGCAAAGAGATCTTCTAAGGCTTCTGCCCATATGAATCTTATGACATTTAAAAAAAAGTTTATTTTCATATTTACAGAAGGAACACGCTGATTGCTTGTTAAAATTCCCTTTGGAATTCCATAGTGACACTATCTTTGAAGTTGGGGAGTATTCATTTTGGAAACAGTTTACAGTGCACCTCAGGTCACACACTAAACAGTTCCGGGTCCTCTTCTACAGAGCGGTCTATCTCAGAGCATCGGGAACCTCCACCTAGAGAAACAGGGTGAAACAACAAGCGAGTTAAAGCGAACCATCATCATTGCTGCCACCTATAGGGTTTACCTTTAGCAGTGTTCCCTAAGCGGAATTTGAATATAGATTATGATCAAAGTATGACATCCATACTTACAACCTTGGTGGTGAATCACTTGCGGTTTTGTGGGTAAAAAAAAATCTGACAAGTGAAGAATCGTTTTTAGAATGCAGATAATACTTAGTTTTTGAATCGGGGAACTTTGGATTTTTTCTGTGTTGGAGTGTCATAAAATGATGAGCCTGGCTGAGATAATAAGTTGACAGGAATGGAAATGTGCTCATTCTCTCACACAGTATACCAGCCCCGAATGCTGACACTTGGCATGCTTGCGCTCATATGCACAAATAATTGAAACATTAGTAAGAATTTGGACAGGTGGCTTTGATAGCATCCATCCATGGAGGCTGATTCATTGAATCAGTTTCACCTTAAGGGCTGATCTGGGGTCACTTACCCTCCGTAGCTGTCTTATGCTGCTCCCCCGAATGGCTTCCATGAGGTTCTCATGAGCTGATCTCTGTGGTGTAGACGGCCGGGAGCTGTCTTCCATTTTCTTCTCTTGCACTGACCTCAGAGAATTCTTTATTTCCTTTAGGATATTGTTTGGCTGTTTCTTAACCTTTTTCCCTTTTTTCTTTCGCTGACTATTTTGCAGGGCCCGCTGGGCACTTTCCTGTTGTTTAATGACTTCCGCGATGTTTCTGGTGATGAGCTTTTTCTCTGGGAGGGGAGGGGGAGGCGGAGGAGGAGGAGGAGGCAGCATGTGGGGAGGGAGAGGAGGTGGGGGTGGAGGAGGGGGAGGAGCTACAGGAGATGGAGGCCTGCTTCTCCCAGTGTGGACTTTCTTGGAGACTTTGGGAGATGACCAGGGAGACTGCCTTGGAGATGCATATGGAGAAGAGCCTGGTGTCCCCCTTTGCCAGACCTTGGTCCTAAGAGTAGGTCCTCCCTCATAACCCTCTTGCTGTTTTTGCTCCTGCATGCGCTTTTGCCTCTGTTTATCCATATTCCTTGTTAGAATGCTCGTCATACTCATTCTTGGTCCTGGGAGCTCAAAATGGTACCCCAGCCTGAGCAGCGTCGTGTTCTCCTTGAGCAGCTTGACAATCTCCATCTCCACCTGGGAGCCCATGATGTGCCTCTGGTTGTGGAAGCGCAGCTCCGTCAGCACGGTGTTGTGCTGCAGGGCTCTCATGATGGCCAGGATCCCCTTGCCCGTGATGAAGTTGGACTCCACGTTGACACTGGTGATGTGCTCGTTGACCTTGAGCATTTCTGCAATGGCGATGGCTGCAGCGTCATCCGCATGCGTGTTGGCCAGACTAAATGTCTTCACTACTGTGTTGTCCCTGAGAGCTTCTGCGAAGCGGGATAAGGTCTGCGTGGTGATGTTCTCGATGTTGTTCAGATTGACCTCTGTTGTGTCAGGGTCATTGTTCTTAATCTTTTCCAGGGCGTCCTCAATAACGGTGGGGTTTCCACAAGGGTGAATGGCAGCTGGCGACTCTGTGTTTCTCTGTGTTCCTCCACTGCTGCCATTGGTTAAATTTATATTTTCTATTTGACTTTTAAATGTCTTTGGCTTAGAGTTATCTGAGTTAATGCTATTGCAGTTTACAGTGCCATTAATATGCTTTGGGGCTTCAGCTGTAGTTTCCTCTTCCTCACTGTCCTCGTCTTCCTCATCCTCCTCATCCTCCTCTTCCTCTTGAGACTCCTCCTCCTCTTCTGTGCACACCTCCTCAGAGACTTCACTGTTGCTCTCTGTGAAGATCAGGTCTTCCTCACTCTCTTCCTTGTCTTCTTCTGCAACCTAAGAAGCGCATTGACACCATTGAGGTTTTCACCGGAAGCGCATTTATCACTTTACAAAAGTGACGTAAGTGCCGCAAAGATCTGTTGTGAACAGGATTAGCAAGCCCTTGCTTCTGACCTCTCTAGTTCAAGTGGCCAAGGTCAACATTTTGTTGCATAACCACTAAGTCTACAAGGACAGCAGGCATTTATTGAATAAAATATGTGACCATTTTTCTAGTTTGAACACATAAGTCAGATCTTCAGCTTATGAAAGTGCTGTGTAAATGTTTCAACATTTTTGGCCTAGCAAGATATCTCAAAAGATACAGGTACTCTCAGCATAAGCCCAGTGGCTCCTTTGACCTCTACATGTGCCACCATAAATAAAATAAGAAAACTTGGGTGTACTGAATTCATGACTAATTTTGTTCCAGTTTTGCGAATCTAAACTTCCCTCTGGAATCAGTACACTGTTCTTTCCTATTTCTTTACACCAAGCAAGTACAACAAAAATAAACAACACAGTAATGAATTCACTATCCTTAATGCTCAAAATTTTTACCAGATCTGTTGGCACACACCTGTTATCCTGGCTAATGGGAAGTTTGAAGCAAGCGGGTAGTGAGTTCAAGGTCAGCCTAGGCAACTTAGTGAGACGATGTCTCAAAGAGAGGGGGCCAGGGCTTGGAACAGAGCCAGGCAACAGAATGTTTATTCCCCAAATGTTCAGTCAATTGCAGAAGTGATGAAGCCAAGTGCCCTCTGTCCTGCTTGTCCCCCTGTAGAGAAGCACATGTGGTTTGTTGCGGCTCAAGCATTTGTCTGTCGTGTGATGGTACCCAGCATGAGAGTGTGGAAAGTCCACACTCCCGGAGAGCCGCTGACCAGGGCAGGTCAAAACCTGCTCTCTGGAAAAACAACAAACAAGCCATGGTAAAGCATGACAGCCTGCAGAGGACTAGCCTCCCTAGATCCAAACCAGCGGCGTGCAGTAGCAGAGAGCGGGCCCTAGCCCAGCCTAGCGCTTTAAACGTCTGTAGCATGCGTCAATTGTAAAAGGCTTTCGGGTAAACAAGATTTGATTCTAGCCTAGTCACCTCTGTTCACTAGTCCCTGTGCACCGACCCCAAGACACTGCTTTCTCTTCTTCATGTTTTCTTTTATTAGAAAAAGTCTTGGAAATGTCGGAAGTGTCTTCTTTTCCCTTACTGTTTTGTGAGTCCTTCTCCTTATCTCTTTTGAAGCCCCATGGCTCTTGCCCCCCCCCCCCATCCTGCTCTTTCCTCTACACCGGGTGTTGCTGTCTGCGGCATGTGGATGGTGCTTTGGAAAACACTCTGTTGGTCTCCAGGTTTGTCTGCCCAGTTGTTGTCACAAGATAGCTTCCAGTTAGCTACACTTGTTTGGAGTGGCAGGCACCAAGGGATGGCCTGGGAAAGGTCAGCCTCTCCTGGAATGACCTGTCCAGTCTCAATTTACTTGATGTATTAGGAGAAGGGAGAGGGTGTCTGTCTGTCTGTCTGTCTGTCTGTCTACTTGTCTATCAAAGGGTTGGAGGGACAGGAGACATAACTCAATCATACAAAACACCCTATAGATGCATCAGTTGGACAGATTTCTAACACGCCCCCCACACCCCAAGTCCCTTTGCTTTGTGTAAATTCTTGTAAGTGGATTCCCCATCAGCTGTCTAAGGGTGTGTACTGTACCCTTGTGTTTTCTGGCTTTTCTTCAAAATCCGGAGTATGCTGCCTTCCGTACGACCGTGAACTCTCATCACCCTCAGTACTCAGATAGGGCTCTCTCTACAAGAGCTGTTCCCCTTCAAAACACAGCTGAAAACCATGTCAATTCTCCAGCAACGTGAGCTGTTATGTAATATGCTGATGCCTCTTCTCAGAGGCCTTCTCTAACACTTCCTGACGTCACCCCCGACATGCTTTCCTTGACACTTCTCCCAATAAGCTACATCTCCCACTTTAACTGCTCGCTCGCCATTTTCTCCACGGACTGTTTAAAATGGGCATAGGCCTCACCTAGCACAGAGCTTAGCATGTTATAGAGGCTCAGTAAACACTTGTTTACTGCATAGTTGTTCGAAGTTGATGTTGTTTAACAGTACTCATAGGATTATACTTGGAAGAAAATACTGATAAGGTCAGGTATAGTTAGGGGGCACCAAGTGTCCTGGCTCTTTGCCAGAGCCTGAGAGGTTTACCGGGACACAGGACATTTCTAATGCAGTCCAGGGCAACCTGAGATTGTTGCTCACCCCAGGAAGGGAGCATGTGGGAGAAAAACAGCAGCAAGGGGGAAGGGAGAGGAAGGATGGCCCCCAGGACCATCCCTGCTTCTTTATGAATCAGTTCTACACTGGAGGGGAGTGGGCAACGGTTTCCTACAACTGCTGCTTTGGAGTTAGGTCTGATCCTTTGGGGAATGGAGTGGAAGGGTGGACGTTGAGGAAGAGGTGGGAGATGAGGTGGGAGGGGACAGAGAAGATGGGATGCAAATGTTGATGAACATGGTGAGTAAACAGAGCAACAAGGAGACAGCCAACCTCTTCCGATCATCTCCACAACACCGTCACATCTGTAAGCAGGCAAGAGGCTCTCGGCCTGGTTCTCCCTACAAAGAGCTGGTTGACAAATCACTGAACCTTTCTGGGTCTCCAGAAAATGGGTGATCCTCATAGTCCTAATCACCATATGGAGTTGTTGGACCACAGCTACTTAGGCCTACCCTGATAGTTTCCCAGCTGCAGATCGTTTTGAAGTACCAGGCCATGTTCCTCCTGCTGGACAGGCATCTACACGCTCGTAAAACTGCCTTCATGCCAGTGTCTCTAGTTTCAATTCCAACTTGACTGACAAGCTGTTACCCTCACATAGGGACCTTAACTTTTCCTGGTCCCGGCTCTCAAGTGAAGAAATGTAAGACGAGATGAGCTAATGTGAGAAAAGTCATTGGCAACTGTGCCTTAGACCCAGAAGCTCAAGTGGGGAGAACTGAACTGCAGCTTTTCCAGAGTGCCTAGAGCTGATGTAGTACACATGTGTGTCAGCCTATATGGACAGATAAAAGGCTGCCACTCACTGGGTGCTACACAGAGTCTTCCTAACCCTTCGTAAAGCCAGGAGCCTCACCACCCATATCCCTTCTAGACCCCAGTTCCTTCTCATGGAACCTCTTTGTGCAGTCGTCACTGAGACAAGCACCTGCTCCCCCATCTCCTCGGCTGCTTGGAAGTTTTCCCTGCAGTATGACTGGACTTACTCGCTCTGTCAGCCGGCTTCTGCTCAGCACCCTTGTGACTACAGAGACAGCTGGCTGGGACTGTGAAATGGGAGAAAAGTTAACCAGCCGAGAAAGGAATCAAAGTTGGTAAAGAAGACAGCCTCTCTAATTGGTCCGATAAGCCACTGGCAGGATCAACAAAACCTTTGGCAGCCTGAGGTGGGTGTCAACAGCAGCTGACAACGGGCTTTGCCCTTTGGTTCCCTCTGCTGTCATAACATTATGACATTAAAATGCCTTTGTCCTGTTATTGTCATAGGTGCCTCTATGTCCTGGTGTCTTAGAGACAGTTGCACTCGCATTTTAAAGAAAATTCTTTAACAAGCATAATAAGATGTCATTCCATTTCATCAGACTGTTGACCCTCGTTTCCATTCCAAACAAAAACCAAGAACAAATAAGGAAACCAATCAAAGCAAATCCAACTTTTAAGTGATGGTTGGGGAAGAACCAACTAGCACAAATCTTGACTCGTCCTAGACTCTCCCTCCGCATCTTCCCATGGTTTCTCACTACTGTAACCATCACAGCCTCAGAAGATCCTGGCTTGGTCCCAGTGGCGCTTCCTTCAATGACTAACTCAGGCAAAGCTCACACATATCTTGCTGCAAAGGTGGTACACACAGCTATCACTGAGATCACCACAGTCCCCAGATGAGTACTGTGGAGGGCTGGCCACCATGAGCCCACTTACTTCAATTCTAAGTGATTTGAGTGGAGCACACAGGCTTGGAAATGGTCGTTCTATAAAGTCAGGGTTTCTTTCCTACAATAACATTCTACTGCTATAACGACTTTCCCAGACATTAGTCTTTTTAGCTTCTTTACAGTGATGCCTCACTGGGAAATTCAAAATGACTCTTTCCTGGGCAGCACACATGGGCTTCCTAGACCTGAGTTCTTGAACATAAGCATGTTTCCTAGTCTCAAAATCCCCATCAAGATTCTCAGAGATGAATCTGTACATGCAAGCTTGACCTGCATCCTTAGTGGGTTTCATCTAGAATGTTATTTAGCCTGCGTTTTTCTTTGGGGGAAAACTCAAGAACTTGTTGAAATCTCAGTGAGAAGAGCGGAATCTTGATTGACAAAAGAAACAAAAAATTGAGGTCTGTTATTGGACAAATGGAAAGAGAATCCTGAAGGAATGATTGTCTGTACAAATTAACAACTTAAGGACAAAATGGGAGGAGGAGAGAGGACTCTTGACTCTTATTCCCACATTCTTCCCAGAGCCTTGAACTTGGGCACTGGAAATATAAAATGTTTACCGCTACCTTTACTGCTGTCAAAGTATCAGGAAATAAAAGTACTTAACTGAAAGAAAATTGTTCCAGAAACATGCTATGCGACATCAGTGCCTTAGAGTGTTTGATGACTCATTGAAACTAACACTCTGGCTGTGAAGCATTTTCCTTTCCAGGTTCCCATTTTTAGTCAATAAAACCACTCTCACCAAGACCATTTTGGCCTGGAAGGTATTTCAGTAATGGGTACAGCTGGGCTATGAGAAAGTTTAAGTGATGAAGAATGAGAAGCTACAGAAAAAAGGGGTGTCTGGCTTTAGAGGAGGATGAGGATAATGGGCACAGCCAGGGCAGTCTTCAGAGCCTACCTTTCCACATTCCCCAAGCCGTTCCTTCTCCAAAAGTTTTTGGGACTCCTTTTCCCAATAAGCCATCAGCGCCTCTCTGCTGAAGTTCCCTGTGGGGGTTTTCTCCGTCAAACTCTTTTGCCTTAACCCCACAGGAAGGTTTCGGTCAGGTTCAATGTCTTCCAGCTCCCTCTCGAGCTCCTTAAGCTCCTCAGCTGAGAGGGAGGCCAGAAGTTCATCCTCATCGATGGATTCATATTTACTAAGTCCCCTTCTGTAGCCAAAAGTAGACATGGTCCCGGCCTCGTCAGACTCCCCAAGAACTTGAAGAACCAGGCATTCAAGGCAAGCAGGGGCTGACAGGGAGGCAAGTGTCAGGCTGGTCGGCAGCTGGTGTGAGGAGTGGCCTCAGGAGCCTTTTAAGAGTGGTGATGCAGGGTTGTGACAATGTGGGGAGGGTGAAAGCATGGGCTGTTTTAAGCATCAGACGTCAGCTAGACATTTGAACACAAAGAATGTCACATCAGTGGTGGATGGAGGTCTCAGAACCAGCAGGGATTATTCGCAGAGTGGCCAGAGCCATATTTAGCTGAGCCTGATAGCTGGTGAGGACAGGCGGAGTGTTTCAGATAGGAGGTCACATGGTTCTCCTTACTCTTTGCTCAAACAACGGAGGGTAAACTCTGTTTTGAAACTGTCTCGCCACAGACACTACAGCCATGAACCAACTCTTTCATTATGAACTGAGGTTGGAGAAACAACCCCATGACGTCCTATGGGTTGTTAGTCTAGTTCTTCTAGAATCATATCTTGGGTGGTGTGATGGGGACAGAGCTACGATAATACAGGGTTCTGTAATTTATTGTGCTTTGCAGTTTACAAAGCCCTGTCATGCAATTGCCTAGGTGCATGTACTTTAGGCCAACAGTTACAGATTTTGGCAATTTGAGACTGAGAGATTAAGTGAAACCCTTGAAGGTTGACAGCTGGAAGGGCAGAAGGAGTCTTCTCCCCTTCACCAAATGGCTGCCTTCTTCTCCTTCCTGTGTGTGAGCAGAAACTGGATTGTGCCAGTTGATTAAAGTCTGACACTGTGGCAGCCCAATGCTAAACACCCTGTAGATTTTATATCATTTATTTCCACAACTGTTTGAAGAATGTTATCATTGTCCGTGTCTGACAAGCATAGACCCCTGAGAGCTTGAGTAACTAGCTTAGGAAAACAAAGCTAAGAAGTAGAAAAGTCTAGAATTTCAACCCAGATAGTATCTGGGCTGAAAATTAGAAAGACATTAATTTTTAATTATGCCTGTGTATTCATTCTTGGGGTGTTATACTATCTATGGAGTTTGTAGAATTTCATACTAATTTCAGGATACAGATCTATAACTTTGGTAATATGTGTGCATAGAGATATACATATACCAACATAATATGCGCAGCATATAATATCTATGCATTCAGCTGAGCTTCTGGTGAGTATCTGGGCTATCTCTAGGCTTGGGCTGCCCATTACACTTACCTGAAAGTCTCTGAATACTCATATGGTTTTTATTTCTCCGTAGTAGAAACATTAGGTTGTATGGTAAATGCAATTGCAGTGAAGTTGCAAAACCAATTTCTAAAATGGCTCACCCATGAATTCCCAACGGAGGGAAAGAGCGCCAGTTTCCCTACATCACCTGTTACTGCTTGTTTTCCTGGTCACAGCCATTTTAGAGAGGACAAAATGGTGGTTTTCAGTTTCCCAGTTACTAATGACGTTGAGTGTAGTTTCACGTGCTTATTGCCCTTGGTAAATATTCAAATTTTGTGCCTATTTCTAAATTCAGTTGTTTTTTTTTTTACTAAGTTGTGAGTTGTTTATATATTTGAGAAACAAGCATTTAATGAGACAAATGATTTGTATATATTTCCTCTCATTCTTTGATTTGCCTTTTAGTGTTATTAGAAGAGTGATTTTTAAAATTAGGTTCACCTTATCATTTTTAGTCTATTAGTTGTTTCTTGGTGGTTACAGTTAAAACACCATTTCCTAATCCCAGGGTGCAAAGATTTACTCCTGTGTTTTGCTCAACAGTTCAGATTTGCTTTTTAGGTTTAGGCTTATGACCCATTTTGACCAAATTTTTTTTATGCAGAAGGTAAAATATTATATATATAATATATATGAGAGAGAGAGACGATAGAGAGAGATAGTTACTCATCTCAGCACTATTTGTCATGAAGACTCTCTTGTCCGGTAATTGTTTGGCACATCTGTGGGAAAGTAACTGAGCATTGATGTAAGGGTAGATGTCTGGGCGGTTCTGTCTGTTGATGTGTGTGTGTCTCTGCCAGTGCTCCATGGTTAAACTTTCTGTAGCTCTGTAGAACAGTTGAAGTCAGAGTTGAGTTCTTAGCTCCACTCTTCTGCATGATGATTCAGTTAAATATGTTTCAACTCTTAGTGTTCTGCCTTCAGAATCAAATGATACATTCCAGAAATGATATTCAGAGAGAGAATAATGAAACTATAAATGATTAACTTTTTAAAATTACTTTTCTATTTAAAGATACAGACTATTTGTTCCTGTTTCTGAAGTTCAATGTGGTCGTGATTCCTTAACATGATAAGTGATGGTTAGGTCAGATAAGTATTATTTTGAACTAGTAGCATGCATACATATATTTTTGAGGAATGCATGACGCTTTTTAAATGAAAAGATTGATTTAAGTTTTGAAAGTGCCATCAAGTTATGATAGGTATATAAATCTGGTGAATAAATTGAGTTATTCAGCTTAACAATGACATCTTACATGAAAATAATAATGTGTATAAATTATAGCATAAACTCCTTATTAATGACACATTAGACACATGGCACATTGGTCAATGTGAATATTTGGGAGTAAGTAATTATGTAATATTAGGAGAACTGTGTTTTACTCCTTTCCTTTATGTTTTTGATGTATTTAACTCATGTTTGTCTTGAAATTTACTGAATACACACATGTTAGATTTCAATTGATCTACTTGGATTAGAGCAATAAATGAAACCAACTGAGTCCTTTTCTTCGTAGAGAGCAACATGAACATATTGGCAATGGAACACAACAAAAAGAAGGGCTACAGGGAAGATCAGACAGGGTAAGGGAAGCAAGAAGTTTTGGGGAAGGCAATGCTTCATTTCAGAAGATTTCTATAGTCTGATGGCATTTGAACTCAGAGCTGAAAAGGGACTGTATGCACACATATTATAACATATATGGTATGACCATGAAAAAATTGCACAGATAGTCTTAGAATAAAGGACCTTTGAAATACTCAGTCCTCTGTACTATCTATCTGTGTTGTATTCGAACGTTATCAATCAAAATATTCCTTGACAAATGGCTCGGGTCTGTAGAAAGTTCCTCTATATATTGTACTGAAAATGCTTAGAAAACCATCCCATATGCTTTTAGTTTCCTCATTCGAATGACCCAGAATAAATATAGCCTTCCATGAGTTTCTTCTGTCAAGTCTTGAGTGGCCCATAAGCGTCTCTGAAAGTGACTCCAAAGAGTCAGAATTAAAATATCATACCACTTGGCACCATCACTGACAAAAACTTGCCTCTTCAGAGCAACGGCCACTTCAAACACCTTGGTATATTTACTGTCAGTCAGTCTGACTGTAACAATCACAACTCGTCCCCCACAGACTTCGTGATATCTACTCAGAAGTAGTTTCCACAAACTCTAAATCCGTTTGTTAAAATTCTGCCATGTGACTAGACACTGTCATTCAGCCTTGCTTCAACTAACCTATGATGGACAAATTTTTTCGGAAGTTTTTTACATCAAGAAAAACAGTCCAGTTGGACATGTGTTCTAAGAGCCGGCATTTTATATTTTGGAATTTTCACTTGGTGTTTTTGTTCATTGTATGTAGAAACAATGATAGTATAAGATAACAAAGAGTTTTCAAAATTAGTATGTCTTGTTTTAAAAAAAATCACTGCCTTGGTGGGAATTTTTTGTTGTTCTTAATTCACTGATTCACTAAGACATATAATCTCATGATAGTGTCAATTCCTTGTTAAGGGAAAACTGAGTTTTCTCTTTCAACCTCTTGGGTTTTGTTTTGTTTTGTTTTTTCCCTTCTAAGCTTCTTCCTGAAAATGTCTCCTGTGGTTGCTTGTCCACACAGTCACTCTCTCCTTGCTGTGAGACACTACTGTGCTGAAAGCTAGGACTGCAGGCAGGAAAAGAGAAACCAATTCAGTTTCTGCCCTCAGGTAGTTGAGACTCTGGAATAGAATAGGCAGCTGGCAGCAGCCTTGCCGAGCAGCCAAGCCAGGCGCCAGGGGAAGAGCCAGAGCCCAGCACAGAGCAAGATGCAGACCAAGACAGAGAAGGCACAGGGATGGGAAGGGGTCCCAGGCAGAGAGAGCAGCCGCTGAGTAGGGGCCCAGGAGAGAGAGAACAAGAGTGAACACTGTTTAACAGCGGGGGGAGTAGAGACTAGGCAGAAACTTCCCTGATTCCACAATTTGCTTAGGGAGGTAACCACCCAACCACATTCTCTAACAACTGTCAGCACTGTGCCCTACTCGTGCTGAGAGCACACAAATGTTGAATGTTTTATATGAAGAGTTGTGTAGGTCATGCTACAGAGGTCTTTATTATCATCTAGCTATGCGTGCTTATCTCTGCCATTACCCTACATAGCTGCCATGTGGCCAGAAAGTCTGTTGTACACCCCGTAGGGATTCCAGAAGATGGGGAATGGAGGTTCAGTATGACCAGAAGTCAGTAGTACCAGTCTTTCCAGAAGGTTGATATTTCACTTATTGTTTTGTCTCTTTACTTTTTGCGTTTCATCTGATATATTACGTGGGATGGAGTTATTGCAAGAGCATTTAGTGCTCTTAAGCACTAAGCCATCTCTCTAGCCCCCCGCGATGAGATTTTTATACATGTACATAGTATGCTTCCGTCACATTCTTGCTTCCCCTGACCACTCCCCCCTTCCTCGTTCATTTTATGCTAATTTTTCCTTTTAGTGTGGATTCTTCATATAAAGATAGCAACAGTGTTCTCTTAAGCAACCATGTGCATAGAACCATCTCGGCCTAACATTACATAGAGGAAAACCCCACTTGTTAAAGTATTTTGGTGATGGCTTCTGTACTATTGGCGACTGCTATTTAGCGGTGTTACCAGACAGTATTATTGTTTTTTTGTCTTTTTACTTTAGGCTCAAATTTCAGGGGGTACTTGGTAACTTCAGAAATTGTTCATATTTCAAAACAATTTCTGCTACAGGCATTCCTATCTGCAACTGCAAGACAGCTCAAGATATTATGTGAATTTAATTTTAAATTATATTTAACATTCATGTTATATGGCATACAATTATCTATTTACTAATTAAAACCTATTTCTATGCGCCCTGTGCTTTATGGTACATTAGATACCATCACTACGAGATTTAATATACGATATTTAATTTCAGTATGTATAAGGTAGCCCAAAAGTCCAAGGTGGGCACCAATGTGTCACCTTACTCAGCTAAAATCTTTGAGCTGAGTGACGTTCCGCGAAAACATCCAGATAGTGTCCCAGTATCTCAAACTACTAAAGATCAGCCTCTTGCTTTCTCTTTCTGCGGCTTCACCCCAAAGGCGGCTCACACACCCTCAGACACCACTCGCTGGGGCCTCGGTGGGTATTTTTCAGCGGCTTCTCTCACAGTGCAGTAGTGTGTAGGCATAGGTCTGGGCTCCTCTGCTCTAACCGCCTCCGGATTCCTGCTTTATGTCGGGCTGTTCCCCGTTGCCTCAACGTGAGTCTATGCTGCTTTCATTTTCTGGGCTGGAGACAGCGATGGACTGAAGTCCTTCTTATGCTTTGCCTATTGCCCCACCCTGACCACCATCTTCCGCAGCAAAGCCAGGGTAACCTTTTAAGAGCACAAATGTCACCAGGTCATTCCCCTAAAACCCCTAAGTACCTTCCATTGTTCTTCAGACTGAACCTTCAGCGAGTTCTGCTCACCTTTCGTGCTTCTCGTAAATGACCTTCCAGAGTCCACACTTGAGCCGTGCTGGCATGACCGTGAACCTCTCTGAGCTGCTCCGTCCTTTGCCCATTGCACTTGCTTGGTTCTGCCTGTAAAGCCTTTGTTTGCCTCTTGAGCTGCTCTGGGCCCACAGGCGCTGAGGCCCCAGGCCACGTGGAGCTCTAGGTTCCCACAAAGGTGGTTCACAGACCGTGACATTTGGGGTTGCTTGTTTTAAACAGGTCTTCACGGGAGAACGCGTTTCCCAAGGCAGGAGACTTGCCAACTTCACTTGCTTTCTCCAAGGCCTAGCACAGTTGTTAAGCGTTCAGGAAGTATCTCAAAAACAAAGCTGCAGGACAGGAGTGAGTTAGTCATGAAAGTGAAAATGCAGTTTTTGAAACTGACAGAAATCATGGCAATTACTGGATCTGAAGTGATTCAAAAGTTTTTGTTTTATTCTGAGACTTGTTTTGGTTTGTATGTTTGTTTGGTTTTGTTTTTGGAGACGAGGTTTCTCTGTGTAGCTTTGGAGGCTGTCCTGTAACTTGCTCTGTAGACGTGGCTGGCCTCGAACTCACAGAGATCAACCTGCCTCTGGCTCCTGAGTGCTGGGGTCAAAGGCGTGTACCGCTGCAGCCTAGCTGATTATTCTGTGACCAAACTCAAGGCTTCTTGCAAACATTGTAACACTTTGTAATGGTGTAGCTCCCACTGGGCAGCTCCAAGTCTTTTTGTTTACCAGAACAGCTTTCAGAGAAAGCCTTCCTATTTGTAACAGAATGACCAACACCTTTAATTTTCTTTGCTCTGGGACACCCAAACACTTCCAGCGGCCAAGGTCCACACTTTTTTAGTCGCTGTTCCTTCGTGGTGTGTGATTCATAGCTAAGAACCAGCCCATCTGATCCGCCTAGTAAGTGGTACAACCTCAGGGTGATATGTTTATTCATTTTATGAATGCCTTATTAACATATTTATTTACTTATTTATTTATAGTGAATCTGTGAATTGGACCCAGAACCCTGTTTATGACAAAGAATTACTCTACCACCAGGTACATCCCCAGCCATATTTTCTTTTGAGACAGGATCTCACCGAGTTTCCTAGATTGGCAGTGAACTCACTCGCAGCTTCAATGGACTTTGAACTTGTAAGCCTCAAGCATCTGGGAGTTCAGGCAACTGCCACTATGTCGGACTTACTTTTTGTTTTGTTTTAATTGTCCCTAAATTGCCTTGGAGACACAGAAATCATCTTATATTGTCATTAGTAAACACGGGGAAATGGAAAATTCTTCAATTTCACAAGTGTCAAGGATTTTTGCCTGCTTTATAATAATTACTAAATTTTACCTAACCTCTCCCTGTCTAGATGCAAAGTTGCCTCCTGAAATCAGTCTACCATGTTTCCCACTTACACAGAAGGGCCGGTGGTTTCCACATTTCTTCCAGATGGTTTGTAACAAGGCTGAAGGGTGTAGTAGTTCCTAAGGAAGTTAAGTTTCCGAGTTTGCTCAGGCTGTTCCCAGGGGAGAAGGTCAGGGAACGGCCAGGCTCTGGACAGAGGGCAAACACATGTCCCAGGGATCAGATGAGAACTAACGATTCCCTTATCAAGGCTGCCCTCTCAGGCTTGGCAGACAAGCAAATCTCCGAGCTATGCCAACCTGTGGCAGAGAGTGTGAGTCAAATTTAAAATTATTAGGGCTATTTATAAAAGTGTCTCACAAGTGTATATCATTTATAGTTTACAAAATGGTTTTTATAGCCAGTGTGTCAGGCAGGATAACATAATATGATCTTCTTCTGTTAATGTTTATTCTAACACCATGTGTGAGATAACAAACACTTGATGGATAAATGTGATTTATTCCATTTTACAAAAGATAAAACGGGTCTGAGAATTAAAAATATCTTTACGTTCGTGCAGCTAACAAGCAATAGATATGATTGTGTTCTCTAACTCCAAGCTGCCTTGCACACTGGTGTTACTATCTGGCATTTTAAAATGTATCAAAAGAAAAGGCAGACACAAAGAAAGACTGAACTTGGGAATGGAGCCTCTATGGTTGGTCACATAGTCTGTGTTTATCTGACTAAAACATATATAAATAATTGTAGTGTATGCAAATGCAAAGATGAACTAACAGCATCTAAACCGTGAAGCTAAAAATACAATTTTGAGGAAAAAGAAAAAAATCTAAAATTGAGACAGAAATAAGTGAGCCCCTTGAGTCAAACCTGTCATCACATACAACAGTCCATGCATGTGAAATTCCACTTAGGAGACAGGCAGATCGTGTATTCATCATCTGAAGTTCTAGTGACCAAGTTTTGCTTGTGGTGGAGGAGAAGCTCTTTCATTGATTCCCCGGCAACCCGAGTTAGAAGGCAGTCTTGGGGGGAAGATGTGCTCTCTTGTGATGCTAAGAACAAAGTGTGGCGGATGGATTTGTCCACACCACGGATGCTGTCCTTCGGCAGCCTTCTCAGCTTCAGGACAGCCTCTGCTTAGGAGCCAGTCCAGCTGGGAAACAGCAGCTGAAGTCCTTGGCTCCTGCTGTGGAGGGGGTGGGAGGGTCCGGGGCCCCGCACACAGCACAGGAATGTGGAGGATGCTGTGCTCCACAGACTCTGGGTCTCTTTCATTGGCAGTTCCGTCAGGAAAACCCAAAGCACTGCTCTTCCAGACTGAGGACTCTAACAGACCTTTCCTTCCAAAGCTCTCCTGACTTCCTGTGATCCAGTCTTCGCTGGTTCTCCCCAGACACTTGTTCCTGTAATCCCCATCGTCCTTTGTTTCCTACCTGGAGCTGTTTTTCAGGGTTATTATATGAGTCTTTGCCGAGTCACACCCTTCACAGGATAGGAAATCCTCACTTTTAGCTCTTCAATTTATACATGTTTGGATGTTAGGGTGTGGTGGTGGTGGTGGTGGTGGTGGTGGTGGTGGTGGTGTGTGTGTGTGTGTGTGTGTGTGTGTGTGTGTGTAAATGCCCGTTTAGAACAAGTATGAAAATACCAGAGGCTGACAAAGCCATCTTTGTTGATTTGGGGTTGGGGACAAATGGGATTGGTGAAAACAACAGGCGCATACATGCTGCCCTTGAGGGCTCTCATCTTCTACTCTTAGTGATCAGCACACACAAACAAAAAAAAAGTTAAATCATGTGCTATGAGCACAAGGAGCAAGCACTTTCCTCCAAGCCACAAGATGCCACTGTTTATGTGAGCACTGGACGGGCTATAACCACTGTGCTTCCCTGTCAGAGATGTGCGCCCCCTGGCCTTTTTTTTTATAGTGACTTTTTAGGTTGCAATGTATGTACTCTAAGGCTCACCCATTGTAAGTTTAAAGTTCAATGGCTTAAAAACAAAAAGCAAGTTAACCAAGTTAACTCTTCCTAATACACAGACAATTACATGTTTTCTGTGTGTATTACCAAAGTTTGAATATTTTAAATAACTGTAACTACACAGTTTGTGGTCACCTGGCTTCTTCATTTCACCTACTTGGGGGTATGTTGACTGAAGATTTTTTTGTCACCACTTTGCATATAATCTGCTAAAGGACATTGAGCCGTTGCTGTTTGGAGCTCTTCTAGTGGATAGGCTCCTGATTTCTTGATGAACTAAGGAGATTTGCATTCAGAGCTGAGGCTCTAAGGTACAGTCTTACTTCTGTTTTTCACAACCTTAACTAATTATAAGATCTGTTTCCTCGTATGGGGTGAGGTAATTAGCCCGCGTCCTGCTCTGCTTTTAGAGCAGTGACAATAATCAAGCGAGAGGTACACATGACGTGCTTTGTGAACTATGAGCCACAGGACAGGTGAAGGGTGTTGAACAGAGATGGTCTTTCAGTATATGCTAGAATGGGTTGGGTATTTCTCCAGGTTCCTTTCTCATTTGCAGAACAAATAATGATGCGATTGAGGTGCTGGAAAATCTATGATCTTCGATGGCCTTCAAGTTCTCACTCTTAGCAAAGGCTATTTTTAAATGTTTTGAAACCCTTCACTTTCTAAGAATTTGTTATTTTTCAAATTATTTTTATTAGGACTTTAGAGACAGCACAACCTTGCATGGGCTAGCCTGGAATTGGTAGGTAAGCCAAGCTTGTCTCTGACTCATGACCCTCCTCACAAGTACAAGGACTACAGGTAAATGCTACCCCTCCTGCTCTAAACTTTCTGTTGTCTGTCAAGTAAGAGGATTGTTTCCCTTTGAACAGATATCTGATGATCATAAATTATTCAATTCAGCATAAGTGATATTCAGGTTTTACTAGGAGATCCTTCAACCTGCCGTCCCCCACTAGTCTCTTAAGTACCTCCAATCAGGGACCAGAATGAAGGTTGAAGGGGGTCTACTGAGTCAAAGCTATGCCTAAGCTAATGTTAGCCTCCTCCTATCAAAGGTAGTTAGGTTTGCTGCATTGAATGCAGCTCAGACATTCAGGAACATAGATTGCCAACCCTTGGATCCCATGTCTACTCACTTAATTTTCAGAGTATAACAAATACTGTGCTTGAAACAAGAACATGGAATTGACCTCAAACAGAAAGAACCGGACACTGGCATCTCCCACTCACTCAACTCAAAGATAAATGTCCCAATTAATGTCCCCACACTTTCAAATTTAAATAGTATATGTGACTTCTAGAACACATCAGTTTGAATCTCCTGAGGAAATCCCAGCAGGGACAGCTTACAAGGTAAAAGCAATGGCTGTCTTGTTCCTGGAATCTGAAGTGCAGAATGTGTGTTCCTGTTCAGGCCGTATGATGGAATTGCTTGTCGGTCCAATGTTAGAACTCAGGCAGGCACTCCCAGTGCCCCGATTCAAATTACTAGACTGTCTGCTGATGAAAACAGCAAATCCCCAGACATCCTCAGCAATCCCTACGGTTATATAACATGGGCTGTTGAGGTCAAATGAGTCTGTTCTTCCTCTTCCTACACATGTCTTCCCCCAAGAAGCCCCTTCCTTTCCTTGGCAATACTAGATGACTAGGGCTTCGTGAAACCAAAGATGATGTGAGGTTTTTATGTGCTGGGTTCAAAAGTTCTGTGCTAAACTTTCATCCTGTGGAACCTGTCAAAATATTTAGAGATGGCAGTGAGATACCACATATGGCTCTAACATAGGTTTGAATATTCTCAGATGTCATTATGACAGTCTGTAGTCCTGTTCCTTAGGATGAACATTTTCACTTCTACTGCTTCAGTCCTAATTCTGTTACTCTGTAATAATGGCAATGGAAAGCAGGTTTCTCATGTACTTATTTTATGTATGTATAATGATGATATGCTTATATCTTGTTCAAAATCAAGAAGCTAATAATATACAAAGCATGATTCAATCTGGTTCAGTGTCTGTCTTAATGATCAGATATATTTGCATGCTTCATATAAGAGTGCTAAAGCAGTACATATTGCTTAAGCTTGTTAGTTGGCAAATTTACATATATATATATTATCTAGAACATGCTGTTTTAAAATATGTATATATTGTAGAATGGTTAAATTGAGCCAATTATCATATGTAGTATCTCACATACTTACCTTTCTCTATAATGAGAATACCTAAAACCTAAACCACCCTTTTCTTTCTCTTTTTGGGGAGGAACTGGGGGAGTAGTTTGTTCTGGTTTATAGTGTGAGAGAGAATATTTGACCATGTTGGGAAGGTTGGCTGAGTGGCAACATAGCAGCAGGAGTACACAGGAACTGGTTACATTGGGCCAGCAGCCAGGTGGGAAAATGGACCTGATTATGAAGTCCCAAGGTTACCCATATTTCCTCCAACTCAGCCTCACCTCCTAAAAGTTCTTCTACCTTCAAAACAGCGACCCCTGCTGTTCAAATGTGCGTTTGAACATACGAGTGCTCAAGGACATGAGCCTGTGAGGTACATCTTACGTTCGAATCACAGCATTCTCTTCCTGCCTCTCATTGGCTATGGCGATCTCATCGTACAAAATGTATTTAGTCCAACTTTGCCTTATAGTTCTAATACTGTTTGAAAGTCCAAGGCCTCTTCTAAGACTCAAGGTGATCTCTTAACTATGAACCACGTTAAAAAAAAACACAAAACATGTCACATATATCTCTTAAACAATGGCACAGAGTAAACGTTCTCATTCCAAAAGGGAGGAAAGAGACGTAACAAGACAAGATCCCACCAAAGGAAGGCGAGGGCTAGGCATTGCAGCTCCTGGTCCAGGTCGTGTCCTTCCCCTACAACTAGTTTGCTTGCATCCTACAGGGATCGGCACTTTCAGCTTTCCTCTGCTGATAGCCAAATGTTTGGCATCTCCGGTATCCTAGAGACTCCATAGTAGCTTAAGTTACATATCTACAGCTTCACACCAGTCTACGCAAGGGATCTTGTAGAGAATCCAAACTTGCTACATATTGTCTGGTCTCAGAAGTAAGATTACATGCTCCCCTCACTCTTGAGTCTTGCATATTTGTAAATACAGCGCTACATCAAGGTTTGGTACCATCTCCAGACATATGTGAGCCTCTTAGGTCATAGCTACCGTGGTTAAAATCTGTAACATTTGCATTTACTGAACTGCCCTTAACTTAGGTCCACATATCTTTCCTTGTCAAACGTCACATTTTTTTTCTTTCCGCTCTATTTGCTCACTATAATTTGACTAAAAGGAGTGAGTACAAACTATGCCACTGCCTGGATATTGTGCTGTTTTAAAATTTCTTCTCTGTGGCCTTGAACTCACAGAGATCCACCTGCCCCTGCCTCCTGAGTGCTGGGATTAAAGGCGTGCGCCACCAATGCTCGGCTGCTTTGTTTATCTTTTATGGACATTCCAGATTTCAGGCTGCCATTATTATCTACACTCTTGAGAACTCTTTAACATGTTTAGCCTGTATTTCCCAACTTTCTCACTTCTCCTATAATCCAGTTCAGAAAGTCTCAGCTTTAGCGAACCAATGACTCGACTACTTGGGACCACTTTTTTGTATTGGCTGTTTTCTAGTTGGTGTGACTAAATACTGGACAAGAAGAAACGTGAGGGATGCAGCTTATTTGGCTCATGCTTGAAGAGATACACCCCATCGAGAAGAAGGGATGGTGGCAGGTTGCTTCCTGGCAGATGAGCCTGTGGCTGGGATTCTTCTACACCCCGTGAGAGTGGAGGAGGTGTGGCAGTGGAAGACTTCATGAGGATGAGTGTGCAGGTGGGACAACTCTTCTCCTGCCTTGGCAGAACAAGAAGCAGAACTCTTTTGGTAGGTGTTTTGTTTTGCTTTGTTTTGTTTTGTTTTTGAGACAAGGTTTTTCTGCAGTTTTGGAGGCTGTCCTGGCACTAGGATCAGGTTGGCTTCAAACTCACAGAGATCTGTCTGCCTCTGCCTCCCTAGCACTGGGATTAAAGGTGTGCCCCGCCACTGCCTGGCCTCTTTTGGTAGTTTTTACTTTGTGATGGCTAATCTTCACTGTCCGCTTCTCTGGATTTAAAATCACATAGAAGACACACCCTGGACATATCTGTGAGGGCATTTCTAGAGAGGATTAATGTAGGAGGGAAGATCCACCCTAAAGCTTGTGGCATTACCCCAGGGGATAGAGATCTAAACTCAATGAACAAGCTGAAGATTGCTAGATGGTTACCAACCAACTCTTCATTCAGATGTGAGAAGACAGCCTCATGCTTTTATGGCTATGTCTCCTCTGTCACAATGCACGGGACCCTTTCAAACCATGAGTCAAAATAAACCCTTCATTCCATATATTGCCTACTTTCAAATATTCCATTGTAGAAAGGAGAAAAGTAATTTATGTTGCATTATTATTGATAGTCACCATGTAGTATAACAAGCATTTAAAAATATTCATGTCTAATGGATATTTGCTATCATTTGACTGAAATATCCCCAATGCCCTCTCATATATAACAATTTCTGATAACTACTGCTTTCTGCTTCTGTTTTACGTTTTCAGGTTCTGCCTGTAATCGAGGTCATGTGACTTTCTATGCCTGGTTTATTGCACCTAAGGTAAGGGCTGCTTAATACAAAGTGCATATTCTTGTAGTACATACATGTACTGGTTAGTTTTGGTAAACTTGGCATCAACTAGAGTCATTTTGGAAAAGGAACTCTCAGTTGAGAAAATGTCTCCATAAGATTAGCCTATTGGCTGGGAGGCAGAGGCAGGCGGATCTCTGTGAGTTCGAGGCTGGGCTGGACTGACAGCATCCAAAACAATACAGAGAAACCCTGTCTTGTAAAAACAAAACAAAACAAACAAACAAACAAACAAACAAAAAGATTAGCCTATATGCAAGTCCATCAGTCATTTTGTGATTATAGATTAATCTGGATTATAGATCAATTCTGGGTGGTGCCACCCCTGGGTAAGTGGTCCTGTATGACACAGAATGCAGGCTGAGCAATCTATGGAGAGCAAGCCAGTAAAGGGCACTCTTCCATGGTTCTGCATCAGTTACTGTCTGACTTCCCTGGATGATGGGCCACAAGCTAGAAGAAAATAAACCATTTCCCCCTGAAGTTGCTTTTGGTCATTGTGTTTTTCTTTTTCTTTTTCCTTTTATTTATATTTTGTTTTCTCTGTGGCTTTGGAGGCTGTCCTGGAACTCCAGGCTGGTCTTGAACTCACAGATATCCGCCTGCCTCTGCCTCCCAAGTGCTGGGATTAAAGGTGTGCACTACCACCACTCAGCTAGTCATGGTGTTTTATCACAGCCGTTAGACATTAACTAAGGCAATATGGCATTGCAGCAGTATGATATTTAGATTGTATATTTGTACGTAATTGTTACATTAAGTGCACATGTATCATACACAGATACTGTAGTGTGTATATGTATATACACATGTGTAATGTTAATTTTAAATGAATAAGTTGAAACAGATATAATTTTTAATATATCCTAAATAATTTATGATTTGGGAAGTAGGTGCATGCTGAAGAATAATGGGACTTAAAACCCAAATTTGTATAGGAATATCTAGCAAAGGATACTATTAAAAAGATTAAATATTTTCTCTGTCATGACTCTCTTGTATTTTTCATGCTGTCTGATGCATATATTGATTTTTTAAAAGCCTGCATTGAATGGTGTGTTGCATATTTAAATAATTGTTTCCACATCTTCTGCATTGTCTTTCTTTTGTCTGGAAATATGCCATGTAATCAGGTAAAATGATTAAACCGAATTCTTCAAGAAGAACAAGGTTTCAGTGTGACTATTGAACTTGTTTAACCAGAAATGCAAGTATGATTTGACTGCAGCCTACAGAAAAATTAACCCACAACTCATTTGGCTGAGAGATCGTTTCCACTCTTTTCCACCCATGATCTCTGAATGAGACTAAACAAGAGCTACAGTGACTAAAACAGCCACAAGCCCCTTGGCAGCATGGGGAACTGGCATCCACACCTGTCTTGTCAGTGCACAGTCGGGACATTGGCACCGCTGTAGACTACTTGGCTTCTTAGCCTGACTGTGGGGAGCAGCTGCTGCCCTCTTCCATATAAAGTGACACGGGAGGGTATACACAGTCCTAGTCAGATAGGAATTCATTCCTCTTTCCATCTAGCTCTCTAAAACACAAATACACTGTTGGAAAGGTCCAAACTATAGTGAGTTTCAGACACAGTGTCATTTTTAACTCTTAAAATAAATTTTGTCCCTTCAAAAAGTCAAGACAATAACCTTTAGAACCTTTAACATGTGTGTCTAGTTCATATCTTTATATCCAAATAGTTTTTGTGCTTATTTACCCCAAACACATTTACTATCTGAAATACCAAACAGCAGACTTACAACTCCAGCTCTATTTGCCATTTATTTAGAACAGTATTTATAAGAAGAATCAATTTTAAGCACAATGAAGAAACAAAAGAATTATGAAATCTTGTACACGAAACATCACAGTTCAAAGTAAACACATTATGATATAATTTATATTAAAAATACTCAAGGAAATAAAATACATTAGAACCATAAGCCCTAATTATACAGGTTTCTTTCCAAGCTTATTTTTCAAAGATAACTGAAAGCAAATGCAATTCAGGAAATTTACAAGCTACTGGGATGTTAGTACCAAGAGAATATTCACTCTTATGATAAAATAAATGTAAAAAAATACTCTATTAAAATGTAAGACTAATCAATTTAAATAATTGTATTACTAAGTTTATATTCCAAGTCAGAAATCCAAACCCATCATTTCACCATGAAGTCACTGACTGTTTTTGTCTAGTTTGTATAGAACACTCATATTCTCAGCAATGTGCTTGTCTCTGAGCACACACTGGGAAGTAAAGCAGACAGGATCCTGCCCTCATGGAGCTTCCAGTCTAGCGTGGCATAGATTACTGCAGTACACTAGGAGCAGTTCTGGGCAGTGGCCTCCAGGCCAGAGGAAGCACCAGCTGAGCCGAGACCTGCAGTGTTGGGGTCAGTTAATCAGTGGGAGAGGGGCAAAAGGAAGAAAAAAAAGAGAGCTTCAGGTAGAGGGTGATGGAGACTTAAAGGTCCTGAGCTTGGATGGGAACCACTGAGTTGTGGAGCAGAGTGAAGTTTTGTTTGTCAGTGCGGAGATGAGAACAGTATGGTCAGTCTTTTCAAAGCTAATGCCAATCCATCTTAACAGCTGAGCTGACCACCATCTTGTTTTCTAGCATTCTAAGAAATAACCCCCTTTAAAAATGAAATGGTGATGGGGGGGTTGGGGGGAGGGCACGGGAGGAGGGGAGGGAAAGGGAGAGGGACCTGGAACTGACTTGTGAAGCAACCTTGTTTCTGATCTAAATTTAAACTGAAAAAGAAAAAAAAAAAGAAAAAAAAATGAAATGGTGAAGACGGGCGTTGGTGGCACACGCCTTTAATCCCAGCACTCTCGAGGCAGAGGCAGGAGGATCTCTGTGAGTTCGAGGCCAGGCTGGTCTACAAGAGCTAGTTCCAGGACAGCCTCCAAAGCCACAGAAAAACCCTGTCTCTAAAAAACAAACAACAAAAAAATTAAATGGTGATAATAGATGGCATACTTAAAGAAAAAAGAGGGCCATATTTTCTATTAATAAAACAAAACTCTGGTCTTATAAAACCTGGGAATCAATACAGAAGGCAAATAACAATGATACTTCTAGGAGTGGGGTGGGGAGATGCAGACAGGCTAAAGAGGAATGAGATAGTTAAGCATGGAGGTCATGGAAGAACTCAGCATTCATATCCCACAATAATGGGAGCGATTTTCTGTAAGGGAATGAGCTATGTTTAAGTCTCTGAAAGATCATTCCGGAATGCTCTGTGCGGTAGACCCCATGAAAGACAAAGGCAGGCCGGCCAGATAAGCAGCACTGAACTGTCTCAGGAAAAGGAAGATTACAGTCACACGTAGGGTGGCGCTTATGGGACTGAATAGGAAATGGTGGCTTTGGGAGGGAAACTCAAAGGCATTTGGTGAGTTGGCATGCTGGGTGAGATAATGGGTGGTGGTGATCAAGGCGGACACCAGGTCTTTCCCATTTGGAAACCGAATTGATTGCGCTAATACTGAAGTGCTGAATGTGAAGAGAGGAGGGTTTCATGAAGGGAGGATTTGAGCACACATTGGATTGAAGGTATCTTTGCGTTGAGATGTCTGTGAGGGCTGAGGCTGTGAATGTTACAGTCCCCGGCAATATGGTCCCAACCACGCAAGTGAATGGTGTTTCTCCGAGAACACAACATGACCAAAAAGGGCGGAGGACATGTCACTGGAGGACTGGAGGGCTGAGAGGGAAAACAGCCAGACACCCGTATGACGAAAACCAAGGAAAGGGAGTTAGATGCTGCAAGCAAGAGTCAACAGGAAGAGGGAGTGAAAGTCGGTTTTCACATTTAGCAACCAGGAATTTGTTAGGGACTGAGGAGTAGAGGGCTGTGGGAAGCCAGGCTGCAGGTGACTCTGCAAGTATGCAGGTGCTTTTCTGGAACAGTGGCTCTAACAATAAAACTGGGCAGCAGCTGGCAGATACATGTAGGGCTTTGAGAAAGTGGTTATTTGCTGTTTAGCCTAGATCCTCAGTCACTGACATTCAGTTGATAGGGAGAATTTGAAGACTTGTAATAACTGAAGACCATCAATAGAAATTCAAATACAGGGTATTGCTTATCTTAGGAACCTAAAAGTCTTTAGAAGTGTCCTTGCTCTTCCCATAGGGACGAGACACCACTACAGAATTCTCAGTGGATTTAGATACACTTAAGAATATAAAAGATTCCAATGACTTCTCTAGGGAAATCACATTTTAAAATACTTTAAGAATCACATTTTAAAATATCATTTTAACTTTAACTGTTGTCCGTAGAGATCATATTCTTTAAATAATAAGTATCTTCGAATTGCTGCTGGGAGAGGGAGTTTCTCCATGGAGGCTGGCTGGGAGAGTCGCTGGAGTCCCATAAGTCTGCGGATTTTTAACCGGCACAGATGCCTTAGTGAGCAGGGATTCTCTTAAAGAAATGGGAAAACAAGCAGGAAATTCAGAAGTTAATTGAAGATACAGATTGTTTCAGAGTGACACGAGGACTGTCTTTTGGAAAATACACACGTCAGTAGTTGATGGTTTTGACCTCAATTTGCATTTCAATTAAGTACTCTAGCCCTCTCAGATTTGGGCTCTAAGAGGTCTAGAGTTGCATCTGCATTTGTGCCAGGAGCCAAGCCTGGCTCCCAATGGATGTCCAGCTACAGTTTGTTAACAGACAGATTTTGATTTTAAAAACCAAATGGTCACATATTTCTCCTGTTTTTATAACTAAACATTATACAGATGTATTTCTTTACTTTCTCTGGTTTCTTTTAGTCTTTCTGATGAATATCAGTAAAACATCGTTAGACAGTTTCATAAATCATTCACAAATCAATCAGAGGCTTGTTTCCAGTGTCTGCTACATACCGGACACTAACATTTACGTATCGGCTGATATGTAAAAATATTAGAATTAAACACTGATGTTTTATACTGACAAAAAGAACCACTGAGGAGGCAGCATTACAAGTATACAAGTAAATGTTGGCCCTGGACCCAGTCAGCTGAGATTAAGATTCCGCCTATGTTATTTTGTGTGACCTTGCACAAGAGGCATAACCCCGTATCATTATTATTCTCACTTATGTAAGGTGGACAACAATAGTACCTCCTTCACAGGATTGCCTGAGGCTAAATAGGTTATATAAATAATTAGAAAAATCCTTGATACACTGGACCATAACATTCAGTAAATGTTTTGGGAGAGGAGAGACAGCTCAGTAGGTAATATATTTGCCGTGCAAGCATAGAGACTTGAGTGGTATCCCTGGGACCAATGGAAAAATTCAGACATGGTAGTGCATGCTTGTAATCCCAATGCTAGGAAGGCAATAACAGGTAGATCCTTGAAGCTCACTGGCCAGCCAGCCTACCTAGTCAGAAAGGGTCGGGGGAATGGCATATGTCGCTCAGACTTCTGGCCTACATATGCACGTATATATTCATGTGCATTTTGTATGGGTATACACACAAACACAACAAAAAGAAATGTTAGGAGTTATTCACTTCAGTGATGAAAGTGATTACATTTTTGTTATATTTGATTATTAAATTTCAAAATACATTCTTGGTGGCATATGCCTGTAATCTCAGCATTTGGTGGCCAAGGCAGGAATGTTACAGGTTTGATATATATATATATATATATATATATATATATATATATATAGAGAGAGAGAGAGAGAGAGAGAGAGAGAGAGGAGAGTTTCAAACTAGAGTGGGATGCATAGCAAACCCCACCTAAAAAATAGATTTGTACATTTTCTAAAAACTTGAGGAAAAATATTATCATCAAAATAGGGACCCTCCCACATTTTAATAAAATAGCAATTTCATTTTGCTCCTTAACAAACCAACCACCTTTCTATAGCCAAAAGAACTTTGATATCCAGTGGTTTACCATGCTCACAGCAACCAGCTGGCTAGCTGGTTGCAGAAATAAATCATTGAAATAACAAAAAAGCGTCCTAACTTCGTTCTTACCAGGAATATCTTACTAAAATCATCACAACTTAGAATTCATTTGCAATAAAAACAGTGGACCATTAATTCTCATTTCCTAGCAAAATCTGTGTTCCTTACAACAGAAATATCAGTGATGATTGCGGGAAAAGCCAATGTTACCAAGTAGGATAAACAAAGCTCAAATCCTGACTTTGTTGTTCCCCAGGCCCAAAACTTTGGGAAACTAATTTGTGCTTTAGTGGTGTTTCATTTTTAAATAGCCAAGTCATTTAAACCTTTTGGATTTGAAGTTTTTAAATGAGACTACCTACATACATGCATAGTCTCATAAATTACAACTATCAAGTAGGTGAGCATCTTTGAGTACCTGTCAGGTTATGAAACAGAACTTTGTCAGCCATAGAGAATATTTGCACAGCCTTGCCAACCTTCTTCCTTCCTTCTCCTACAAATCACCACAATTCTCACTTGTACAGCAATCACCCTCTTTTGAAGTTTTGTCGTCTAAGTGATCTCACCCCACACTAATTATAGGAGGGATTAAAAACTGATGTTCCTGCCTTGACCTCCAAATACTGGGATTACAGGACTATGCCTCCAAGACTAAATTTGTTTTAATATTGAAAGAATGTAATTTGAAATTTATAATCAAAGAAAACAAGAATGGAATCACTTTTATCATTGAAGTGAATAGCCCCTCCCACTTCTTTCTGTTGTGTTTGTGTGTGTATGTCTACATGGGTGTGGTCATGCTAGTGGATGTGTATGTGCATATGTAAGCCACAGTCTCAGCATCTGATATCATTCCTCCAGGGCTTTTGTATAGTTAGAGGATTAATAAAATCATTCAATGCCCTTTAAATATCTTTTGATCTTCAAGCTCCTTTTCTATCCATTTTTATCATGTCAATCATGAAGAACCCAAATGCCTATATTTTCCCACGGCTGGAATGTATTGCTATGGTGTCGCTCCATACCCCATTGTCTCCTCCAGTTTTTGGAAGGTGGTAGCTGAATCTAGAGATTGATCATTCTTATATCTGTTCTCTTTGTCAAATGATTTTTCTCTTGTCTGGGACCTCTATAATATGGTACCGACAATGGCCATGGTGTAACAAACACATTCATTTATTTATTCAGGGTATAAAATGATAGCTACTACATTTTCATTTATTATTTGAGACATTTTCATGAAGAGTTTTTGCTTAACTGTTTTTAAAAATGTCAAGGTTATTGATTTTCTATAGCTCCTTTGAAATGATCAGTTTTGGATTTTACGATTTCATGTATTTAGACATTTCGGACATATTTATGTTACACATTGAAACTACTGTGTTTTTGAAACTTGAGGGGTCCTCTTTGGCCACTGAGAGTTTCTTCAAGTTGGCACATGGACTCTTCTGAGCCCATTCTGGCAGTCACGGAGTTTCTTGGCTGCCTGGGGTGAGCAGATGCTCCAGGTTCATTCTAATGTATTTCCTTCCTCAGATAGGGACCCATCATCCTTTATTATTTCTTTTGCAGGCATTGCTACACCAAATTCTGTGTAAGAGGGATGCTCAGAGCTACTATGGTCATTGCTAATTGTAAGCTTTCCTAAGGCTAGAGACACACACTCACAATTACATTCACAAGCACACATACACACAATAAACAAATAGATAAAAATTTACAGTAAAGGAAACATTTGCTTTTACCTATTATTTGACGGATTTCTGGCCATTCTCTCTGTACTTCTAGCACAGACTTCAGTTTAGCACACAGAGGGACATAGTCCATGTAATCTACTAGTATACGGACAATGCTGCCCACCAGGTGCTTCATCCATGGAACTGTAATAAACTCACAGAACTGAGAAAATTGTTAACAGTTAATTTAGTGATACTTTTCATATATCATACACATAAGCAGTATTGCTATGAAAAGTTACTCTTCATCTTTTTACAGGAAAGAAAATATTCCTGCTTATGATGACCAAAAATGAAAAGGAGATGCCATGACTATTTCTTTGAACTAATAATACTAATTGCATATTCATGGTTCTCTTTGGATCAAAGTGAACACGACATGGAAAGTCAAAGCTTTATCCCTCTAGCCCCAATATCCCACCAATTGGACACAAGTGAATAATTGCATACATTTTAAAATTGTTTGACACTCTATTTCCAATCCAAGAAAATAGATAGACTTTTTTCTTGGCCCATTGTTGCTTATCTGTCTATAATAATAAGCATATAAATTAACACTGGTTTTGTTTTGCTTGTAACATCCTTACATGAGTGAAATGTTATTATTTAAACTGTAGATTGTATATATTTACTTAGAACATGGAACACCTTCCAGAACAGAGTACATATTGGGCTATAAAACAAGGCTTAATACCTCTAACACCAAAGTCATTCAATGATATTTAATACCACAGTGGTATATATCTAGGAATCATTAACAGGAAGAAATGTTAAAGTTTAAAAATAAAAGTTAAGAAACATGCTCTTGATCAACTTTGGGGGAGTCAATAAACAAATCAAAAGGGTTGAAAGCTCAAAGCCTGGAGATTCTTGAGACAAATACGAGTTAGGATACCAGCCCAAAATGAAGGGAAAGACGCGACTCACCGGGTTATCCTTTATTATACAAGATGTCCATCCTGGAAGCACCTCCTCCTGTATCTCTGACCACACAAATGAGTTTCCAAAGATGTCTCCATGCATGCAGTCAAAGCACAGTTCCACTTGGTAGCCATTATTCAGCAGGAGCCTTAGCATAGCCTCATCGTGTAGGGCATACTGGATGGCACTGGGAAAACGAGTGTCATTCACATGCATAAAATAGCAGTTGACGTTGGCTCCGTAGGAGAGAAGCAGCCGGACAATTTCATGGCTATTGGCCCTCACCGCCACAAGCAGACAGTTGAGGGGATCTAGGTTGGGGTCTGCACCTGCAGCCAGAAGAACTTCTGTGCAGTGGATGTCATTGTTAGAGACAGCAAAATAAAGTGCAGTCTTTCTCTCGTCGTCATAGCTCTGGGAAATGTGGTCAGCAAGCAGGGCATTGACATCAAACCCGCTATCAATGAGCAGTTCCAGGCACTGGGCATTTTGTCCGTCTGCTGCTGAGTGAACTGGTGTTAGGCCACTTTTCCGGATTGCGTGTTTGGATGTTACCGGGATGAGATATTTCAGAGCACTAGAGCAAAGAAGCAACTCCTTAAACAAACCCATTACATACAGAAAATCAGATAATTAAAAGAAACTTTCTCAGTAGATAAGTGGATTCAGTTGGTTTAGTTTTCCATGTTTCCTTTATATAAGTCTGTACAGACTTGTTTAGCCTTTGCAAATCAAGATACTCCTGTTCAATGTAATTTAGTTGAGTTTTAATTTAGTTTACCATTCTAAAAATTCCCAAGGAACATCCTGGATCCAATAGGTTTGAGTCCTCAGGACTCTCTCCACTTCACAGTTTTGTCTCTGAACAATAAAATTTGTATAATCAATGGGTGTGATTGCAAAAATGTCGAAGAGAATAAGTTCATCTGATAGCATAGAAACACACTGCATAACCCTGACCAATAGAAACCATGCAGTCTTGGCAAATTATATTGGACAGCATAGACACAACCCTTTCATTTAAAGATGAACAAAATGAAGGCTTAAGAGGGACCATGACTTGTCCAAGGCCATAAGTTCCATTTGAAAGGGAGGGATAGCATTTTAATCTTTTGATTCTTATTCTTTCTTTTTCATTGATCCCTACCTATGCCATCTATTAATACTGCCCGTGTACTTCCTGTCCCCCATGCAGCTCACAAGTGAATTCTTAGTGAAAAGAAGAATCTTTAGTATTTGATCAACCTTGCATCCATCCCAGATGAAACAACTGTCCATAGCTCATGTTTCTAAATACATGTGATGAATGCTTGTGAATTTCACACTTCACTAACCATCTAGACATTCGTGAGAGCCACAAGCAAGGATAACTTGATCTCCTGTGCCTAATTTGGAGCTATCATGTGTGAATTTATGGACCCTGGGAGTAAATCCAGGTAAACTTTAACAACATGTCACTTCGCATCAATTGTGCGTCATTGGCCCCTTAAATTTGCCAGTGTGGCCACCAGATATAACGAAGCCTAGCTACTTCAAAGTTTTTGAACTTATAAGATATTGTTAATTTTTTAAAACCATTATCTCTCAGTGGATAGTTTAATACTGTGATGCTGTATTTCCATTACTGTGCTGGTTATGACATATTTTATGGTTGAAAAGTTCACTCAACTGTGTGGGAAAAAGAAATTAAATTTATAATGAATCTTTTCTATTCAATAGTATATTTGCCATTATGGTACTATATACATATGACAATGCTAAGAAATAACTGCAATAAAACACAATATTGTTACAGTATAATGCTCAGTCAATGGTGAAATGTTTAGAAACTTTATAGCCATTTGTTGAAATATTTTTTAAACACAGGAAGACATTCTTTGCCAGTTGGTAAAGATTTCTCGATTATAACTTTATTCCTCTGCAAGGAATTGTTTTTATTAAAAGAATTGTATGAATTCATTCTGTGGAAATCAAGACTACAGAATGAAAGAGGAAAAGCTATCAAATCAATTCTAAGCATTGAAATACAAAATGTGTGAAAATTTCCCTTTGAGACTTGGAGAGTAGCATATTTTGTGAGATTGTACTGTATACACACAACTTAGAGTGATCACTTCAGTATCTTACTCACAGATAATGTCCCTCATAGGCAGCTCGGTGTATTGGAAGATGTCCTGCTCTGTTAGGCACATTGCCGCTTCCTCCATATTCCAGCAGGAGGGAAATACAGTCAGGGTTTCCACCTCCTGCTGCCTCGAATAACACAGACGCCCCATCATCCGCCAAAGCAAACACATCACCACCTGGCAGTGTAAAGCGTGTGGCTTAGATGGCTGAGTAGTGTTAAGTTAGTCTGTTAAGGTCATCTGTCATCTTCCTTTCTAGTTAAAGCTCAACAATATAGACTTTTGACCATCTATGTTTGGTTTTGGTTTGTTTTTCTGTTTTTAATAGTTTCAATAAAAGCTGGGAAACATATTTCATTTTATTAAACTTTCAGGGACAGAGAGTAACAAAAACACGATTGAAAAACAAGTCAGTTGCCACTATGGATGCATGCTTCCAGAATTATGATCATGAGACTTAAATTTGGTGACAATAGGTAGCACTCTTTTAATCCAACCAATAGTTATGGATACCTAGGAGGTGCAAACACAGCCCTAAGCTGAATTAGCCTACTAAAGGAGCTTACAGAGTGAATGGAGATGTAACTAGAGGACATACAGTGTATGATGCTGGAGGGACAGTTTTGGTAGGACCACACTGTAAGGGAAGAGAGACATCTTTGATTGTGGATCTGCTGCTTACTTCATGAAGTGGGATAGGGTTTGTTTTATGTGTCTCTATTTCTTTGTCTGTAAACTAGTATAGCATATTTCTAGGGGCTATGTGATAATTCAATTAAGTTACTTTGGGAAGCACAAAAATGTCAATTTTCACCCATACAAGATCCTTTGGGGATCATGTGGTTGACTGATAGATCAGGAATCTGGAGCTGGGCACTTACGTAGCCTAGGGTATCATAAGGAGGAGGTGGAGCTTTGAGGTCTCAGGGGTGAGGTATGACACCTCTGTTGGAGAATTCATGAGAATGTCTCAAGAGACTGACTTTGAATTTTGCTGAATGTGGTTCTAACCGAAAGCAAGAATCTGACCTATATTGAGGCAGAGAGAACACTCATATTCTATTTTACTGGAGTGGGACACATGGGATTGTAATAGTGAAGTGTAAGCCTGAAAAAAAATCTAAGTAATGCAGTTGCAGTGGTGTTTTAAGTAGAATACATTATTGAGGTTGTAGTGGAGGGAGAGGAGCTAAGTTGTAATATATAGCATCGATTCTCTGCCAGGCAAAATGGAAACCTGTAGAATTGTTAGCAAATGCTAACATGGTCCGGGGGAAATGGGAAGGACCTGGCCAAGATGGCAGGCAACATGAAGACAAGAGAAACTGATATTCTGCATCCAACTGACTTTGAGAAAGAAAGTGATAGAAGATTTACAGGGAGATCTAACCTTTCAGTCCCAGTTAAGAGAGGTTGTGACATCAACAAGTGGAAAAAGAGGAGGAATTCAGCAAAGATGACCGTAAAACCCTTGCCACCAAATCTATATGTAAACCAGGCTGTCTGGAAAAAGCAATTAGGGCCGGTCATACAGATGTCTTCCTGTCACAGTTAACAGGGCTTCAGTGGAAGCTTGGGGGTTTAATGAGGGGATAGGACTTTAAACCTCACCCAATTACATTCAGGGGAGAGAGCCCATGGGCAATAAAGAGGAGAGTCTACGATTAGGATAGGATGACTTATTTCACTTACCTTTGTGGATCAGATGTTCTAACACATCATAGTGACCATACTCAGCAGCGACTCCTAAAGGTGAGACTCCAAATCCATCTTTCAGGTGAACGTTGCCGCCATGGCTCAGTAGTAGGGCTATAATATCTTTTCGGCCTTGCTTAGCTGCTTCATGCATTGCTGACCATCTCTTGACGCAGGGTTGGTCAAGGCTGGTGTTGTATTTAATCAGTGCAGATACCATGTCATAGGAGCCCTTTTTTATAGCTTGAAATATTTTTTTTAAAAAGAACAGGAATATTAACATGAAGTTGTCATGTCAACATGAGTACTTTATATTGAATTAAACTAATATCAAAACAGCTATAAGTGCCAGGCAGTGGTGGAGCATACCTTTAATTCCAGTACTTGGTAGGCAGAGGCAGGCGGATCTCTGTGAGTTCGAGGCTAGCCTGGTCTTCAAAGAAAATTATAGGATAGTCTCCAAACCTACAGAGAATCCCTGTCTCAAAAAACAAAACAAAACAAAATAAAAACAGAAAAACCAAAAAGGTATAAGCTATTCTATAAAAGGATATTATATTTCGTATATGCTTTCTCATTTATGTTTTGAAGTTTAAGTCTTCAAGAAAAAGAGTGGGGTAAGAATTTCGTGAAACAACGTTCATCATCAAGACAGAATTCTGTGTGTCCTCACTCCAAACCTCAACCTCTTTTCCAAGAAATGGGAACAACATACTATAGGGTTTCACAAATTAAATAATGTATGTTAACATTTAGTATAGTACCCAGTATAAAATATGAACACAATAAATGCTTCTTAGTATCAGTATCATTTCTAGGGCTCTGGTACTCCATATATAAATATTTATCATGTTTGTTCCCCCATATAAACACATTATTTTCCCCACTAAAGACAGTATTTGCCAACAGATTGTACTTCAGACAATCAACAGACGAGGGACTGGGCCCTCCTTCAGATGAGGGAGGTGAAATTCATCTCCTCCTACTACTATACATCATGTGTTGATAACTGTCCATTTGCCACTGTTGTTCTAACTGTGGTGCATTACCTCATCCTAGCTGGTGTCACTGCAGAGAGGAGTGAGCCTGGTTTTATCTTAGTGTTACTGTTTTGGGTTTTCATTTTTTTAGGGGGTGGGAATATCACAGTAATGAGGTTCTTCCATTTAGGATGAAATATGCTAGTAGCAAGATTAACTTCTGTATGAACACAGCAGTGTATATGCAAAGAATCTTCAACTTAAAGTCATTCCTTAAAATTTTCACTTCTAATTTAATACTTTGGAAGGATGTATTTTTCCATAGAAATAATGATGCCAATGGTGGTGAGTCATCTTTCACAGATAACCCATAAAGACAATCCAAATCAGTGGTTCTCAATCTGTAGGTCATGACCCCTTTAGGGGATCACATATCAGATATCTTACATATCAGATATTTACATTACAGTTAATAATAGTAGTAAAATCACAGTTATGAATTATCAATGAAATAATTTTATGCTTTGGGGCCACCACAACATGAAGAACTGTCTTAAAGGATTGCAGCATTAGGAAGGTTGAGAACCACTGGTCTAAACTAATAACCAATTGAAGTAATTAAATCGCAAGGCACATTATTAGTTTAATATAGTTGATAATAAAATATGAACTTTTATGTACAATTTTATTCTTAGTCTTTTATGTATGCTTTACATATAAGTTCCATAGAATTTGAAAAGCACCAATTTAAAATTGTTTAGTATTATGTAAGATTTCCTTGGAGATTTGTGGTTTTCTGGAATTCACTCTTTATTTCTAATTTGTCATTTTCTTCCTCTTTCTAAATACACGAATTTCATTCATGTAATTTATATAGCAGCTCTGAGTGATTTTCTGACTCATAAAATCACAGAGAAGGGAGCTCTGAGACATCTGGGACAGACTGGAAGAGTAAAGGAGGAAGCAGCCTGGGAGGGTGTGCTTTGATTTGAGAGACAGGGACTCACACTTTGAGAAAGAGGCGACAGAGTGCTGTGTGAGCGTGGAAAGTCATGGAGAATGGAGGCCAGTAGATCTGAGACCCCACGGGAAACAGTTTCCGGAGCTTCTTCTCCACCCAGGCCAGGGTAAGCATGGCTATCCAGCAGAAGAAAGGTAACACCACATCTCTTGGATGGGCAGAGAGTCCATCCAAGAGCAGAAAAACCCTAATAAGTGTCAGATCACAGCAAATCTGACTCATCAAGGAATGGTGACATGACTGTGAAGCCTTGTAAGTCAGAGAGATGGCTGAGTGGGAGAAGGGATCCTGGCTAGATCTATGGAAATTTTATTTTTGCCATCTGAGCATACCTCATGAAAAGATGAAGAATTAAGTTAGGAAAAATATTAAACAGAATTACATGCAACAAGGAACATTCCTCCTCTTATCTCTCCTTTGCAAGTTAATGAGCCATGAGTATCAAATTTCAAAGCAGCACAAAAGCAAAACTGATAAACTGACATGGATGATGCGTTTTCTTGGAAAACTTGAAAGTCCAGTTGTTGATGTCTCTATGTTACTAAAGACAGGTCAGGGAATTAAATCCCTGTGAAGTGTTTTACAGATGCAATGACTTTTTATTTCCTTACTTTAAGTATGCACCTTCACTGTAGCATCTATATTAACTTTCCTCTTAAGTTTATCTAGTTACCCTACACATTTAAAACAAGAGATTAATCAATATCTTTGTATCCAGAATGCCCAGCAAAACATCTGGCTTTAATATGACTTCTCTTTTCCTGGGCAACCATCCTATGTGAGGATGTGAAGTCTGTTATTACAGTCTCACAACCAAGATGTTAAGTCCACAGATCTCAGATACCAAACCCCAAATTCTTTTTTTGTTGTTGTTTTTGTCTTTTTTGTTTTTACGAGACAGGGTTTCTCTGTATTGTTTTGGAGGCTGTCGGTTCAGCCTGGCCTCGAACTCACAGAGATCCGCCTGCCTCTGCCTCCCGAGTGCTGGGATTAAAGGCGTGTGTCACCACCGCCCGGCCCCCCAAATTCTTATTCCATCCCTGCGTCCCCCAGAAAAGGCAATGTCATCTTGGGTCAAACATAGACAGTCAGTCTACCCTTTCTTCTTCAGTCAGGAGATTCTTGCTCAGCGATTAGCCGAGGACAAAAGCCTGAGAAGTTCATGGGCAGCAAGTTTTGATTACCATGCTGTGCAGTGTCACTGCTGGAAGCCCTCACAGGGGTCAGGCTCCGTGCCCCCACAGAATCGCCTCTTTCCTTCAGTCTGGTTTGGCTGCTCTGATGTGAAACTGATATTCCTCAGTTTCTCATCACCTTCCTACCTTGTTCTTCCGGCAGCATGCTGCACTCACAGCTCTCACTCCGTTTGACCCTACCTCGAGGGTCTGCGTTTAGGCACCTCGTCACTGAACTGATTTAGGTTCTTCCTGGTTATGTATACTCTGCATTTGAGAGCTAAACTGTGTGGCCATCTCGTGACAGGATAATAAAATTCATGGGCAGGAGAAATAGGCCCGGGAGCACTGAAATGTTGGACAAGGGAAGACATCCAGGCCGCAATTTATAGCCAGTGTACAGTGGCTTCTAATAGGCACTTGTTAAATGTTTATACTTGTTTCAAATTATAAACATTCTAGAAAAATAACTTACCAATCAGAAGGGGTGTTTCTCCTTTGTCATTTTTGGTGTTGGGCCAGACCCCCTTTTCTAGCAACGTTTTGACATTTTCCACCAGATCAGCTTTGACTGCCAGAGTCAAGGGTGTTTCTCCATCACAGGTCTTGAATTCCCAGACTGTCTTATAGGATGCTGAGATGTGAAAGCATTTTGTTGAAAAGTTAAGAAACATATCTGCTTATGTGATTTGGTTTCAATCAGAATCTCACTTAATATTATACATATAATATCGGGCAAAGTAATTAACGGTAAATGGAAGCATAAGAGAATATACAATAAAAAGATTACCAAATACAGCAAGGAGTAGCAGACACACATAGACTTGCTAATCCAGCTGACAGCAAGGAAACCAACACCTTCAACACACTTCAAGTTTTTCCTTAAAATAGGTTACTAATTCTCATTTCTGAATACATTGTGAATTAACTCTCCAATCCTTTTAAATATGCAAATTGCATATGAGATTGGTTTTGTCAAATGAATGTAAATGAGAAATACATTTGAATGGACATCTCATTGTGTTACAGAAGAAATATCATCAATGCCATCTATATTTGTTGGTCAAGTCATCTAATTCTCTAAGAGGCTATATAATTATCAGATATTTTTCATCTCTCAAAGTACTAAACTAGAAATCAACACTGAAGCTTAAATGGTAAGACATTCTTATATGTTCTATAAAATTCTGAGATGTGAAAAACACCTAAAACATAATGTGTTGACTTATCATAGTGATGTTTTCATTATTAAAAGATTAATGTAATATAAAGACAACTGTAGTATATGTTATATATGTACATATATATATACATATATATATGCATAGTGATACATATCCTTTTGGAAACTAGATCAAGAATAGTTGAAGATGAAAAATTTTAATTTAACTCTTAGAAATCTTTTGTTTTTTTGTTTCTTTATTAATGTGCATGTCTGTGTATGCACATTAATACATGTGAGTGCATGCCACATGTGTACAGGTGCCTGCTCAGGCCAGAAGAGAGTGTTGGGACCCCTAATGCTGGAGTTACAGGTGGTTGTGAGCTGCCGGATGTGGATGCTGGGAACCAAACTCACTTCATGTGAAAGAGCAGCAAGTGCTGATCCATCTCTCCAGCCCCTCAGATTCACTTTTCAAAGAAAAATAGCTTTCTATTCAGTCAACTGACTAGTGATCTACGGAGCACTTTTATCAAGCACAGGCAGCAGCACCACCTTTCCACCACCCTGTACCACATTCCTAGGTGAATGGATGCAAAAGCCGTATTGCAGGTGCCACACGTCATGCTAGTCTTTTGTTCTGCTTTTTAGTTTTGCTTGTTATGCTCATTTGGAACTCCCCTTTTCTCTGGCTTTGCGCAAGGATTGTCATAGTTTCTTACCATCCAGAACAGTCTCGAGTATCTGTTGAATGGGCTGAACAACAGCTTCATGCAATGGGAACCATCCTTTCTCATCAGCTTCATCCAGAGCATATTTATATTGCACATACTCTTGGAGCTCAAAAATGTGACCTGCAGGAAATGCGTGGACTCATTACACACTAGCCCTGACAAGGTGAACGTTCAGTTCCATGTCATTGTAGGTCACGGGCCCACTCACCTTGCCTTATGGCCTCTACAAGCTTTCTGTTTTGATCGCTTAGTGACACCAGTCTAGCAGAGAGAGAGAAAAAAGAAACAGTCAAGCCATATTTGTGCTGGTGATGTATTTTAAGGATCTGAACAATGTATTTGAGTTTTTGCAAATATCTGTAATAATCAAACTTTGCAAGAAAATCATATAGCTGATTTTCTCCACTTTAAAATTTCCCAGGAGTCAGACAGAGAGTATACCAGTGAAGAGAGCAAAATACAAGATTAAGAGGGCTGGGGAGATGTCTCTAAACAATCGAAATGGGAAAAATGACTGGAGTCAGAGTCAAGGGTTTGGGTACAGGCCTGACTTCATGGCCCGAGGAAAATCCATTAGCCTTTCTGGGTGTTGGTTTCTTCATCTGGGTGGGGTTAAATAGGGAGATTGCTAAGACTCTACCAACTTTCAAAACTATGTGCTCACTAAATGGTACTTGGCTTTTAGCAATTGTGGAGAGATACTTGGGAGTTTAGGATCCACGTGCATGTTACAACTATTTAATCAATTGATCAGCAGGTAGAACATTTATACTGAATATACTCCCGGTCAGTGGTCCAGCAGGTCAGGAGTTAAGCTCACATGACAATTATCTGACACATGTGCTTCTTAAATGGAAACAGGCCCTTCATAACAAAGGTCAGGCAGAAATATCTGCTAACATTGTAGAGTTGTGAATGCCTTGTGGGGAGCTCTGAGGTTCTAGATTCTCTCAGAGGTTTCAGTCCTATGAAAAAGCCAAACACCAGAAATTTTATGAAACATGCACACTTTTTAAAAGTTAAAAGGTTTCTATAATCTGAAGCGAAACCAGAGTCTTACAAGTTCACTTTCAAAAGTTAAAGAGCAGAAGAGTCGGAGAACTGGTTAGCTGGTCAAGTGCTTCCTGCAGAGGTTAAGGGACTTTAGTTCAGATCCCCAGCAGACACCTGTAATCCCAGCAGTGGGGGTAGAGACAAGAGGATGTCTGGGGCTTGCCCAGATAGGCAGGCTAGCTGAATTCCAGATTCACTGAGAGATCCTCTTTTAAACAGAAAGGCAAGAGAGAGCCACTCAATACTGACCTCTGACCTCCTCAGAGGTGTGTGCACCTGTGCTCCTGTGAGAGCATGAACTCCAGAGCACTCATGTGCTTGGACAACCCCCCACCCCCCCACAAGCACACAAGTACACTGCACACATAGCTCAAAGGCAATAATTTCATAGCAATGAGTGTATGCACACAAGCATTACTAAGTTCCAGACTATAAAATTTAAAGCATGAAAATAGAATGTAAAGGTAACCTAAGGCCTGTTTTTTTCATTATGTATCAAGTATAGTAGGTACTAGGTTTTTCAGTTTAAGATTCTATTGTTACTATGTTTGTATCATCAATTTCATGTAGGGTTTTACTTGTCTATTCACAAAGGTTAGCTGACAAGGTGGCATGCTACGTACAAACTTCTGTTTATTTTATATTGTTTTTACAAATTTGTTCAAACCCTACTCATTGTCCCCAACTCCACATTAATTTAGAATATAGTCAGTCTCCAAAGAAATTCAGCTAAGCAATTTCCCACTTGGGAAATTTCCATTTTCTACATGAGATGCATATTTGTAGATCAGATTACTAAAATTCGTGTAAAGTTGACATTTTAAAGATGTTAGACTTCATATCAGAAAAAGAGCCTGTGTGTCGTGGGGGGAAGTAAGCATTTTTATAGAGGAGGAGTGAGTCTCCCATAAAAATGACTGTCATAAAGAAATCTGCTGAGGGTTGTTGGTTAGAATGCTACCTTTCAGGATGGACTACAGCTTGGCTTGCTTCAATGGACTCCTGAATACAGAGCTGAATGTCATAACTTGCAAGATGGTCTTCATTAGGGTCATCATTAATATTCATATCTGAAAATAAAAATGAAAGACATGATTTTCTTATTGTCAGCAAGGGATTCAGAACAATAGATGTAGTTAACCTAACAAATGCAAAATGAAAAGCAGAATTCATTCACCTCTCCTTGGTACATACATACAAATAGCTAAGATCTCAATCCATGTATACATAAATTTCATCTTATTAACTTCAGATGTTCTGTTGAAACCTTTAATTACCTACCCCTTGAATGTCTGGGTCTTAGAACTTTGACTTTCTAGCACTGTCTACAGAAGGGCTCGTTGTCTTTTACCAAGTTTCTAATGGATCCTAACTCTGGCCCATCTTTTACACAACACATTAGAACCTTAGAACTCAACTGGAGAAGGGGTCAGTCAACAGTGATCCTTTCATATGCTCTACCATCCTCGGATGTTAGGTCTGGTGCTCTCAGATCATCTGAACATTTGAGATGAGGGTCGTCTTAATGTCTGTAGAGGCCCCCATTAATTCCCCTGATCATTTCTGTCCACTTATCACAAGCCACTGCTTCTGACTAGTCTGTCTCCCCTGAGGATAATATGTAAAAATGAAAAGACAGTAGGCTCGCTGGCTTATTTTTTTTAAAATATCAAGTTAGAAGAGTAAATTTTTATCTTTAATGTTAGGTCAGCTCTTTTGGTTATAGGCAGAATGTTTAGTAAGTATAAAAGCTGAAAATAGCCCAACAGTGGTGTGACTAAGCAACATGAAATTGTCATTAGTTAGCAGTATTCCCAAGCCCGGTGCATTCCTTCTGACATTTGACACGGCACTGTGCCTTTTTGAGGGGAGAAACAGAAACAAAGTCTGCAAGCAATTTCCAGACACAGATGACATCCGCTGTACGTCTTCTCAGTCAAGGTCACATAATCTGGACAGACAGCTTTAGAGGCCCCCAGCCTCTGGACACACTGCACAGAAACCCTGCCATTGTGAGGGTTTTGTTTTTTTCATTTTTCTGTGCAGAGCCTTGCCTGGTGGTATAGTTTCTGTGGTCCCAGCACTCAGGAGGTGGAGATAGGAGATAGGAGGCTCTTAAGTTTCAGGCCAGCCTGCAGGGTAGTAACGAGACCTCATCTCAAAACAACAAATAAAACACCACCGCCATCAACACCAACAAACTGTTCTGTATAAGAAGCCTTATGGCTGTTTTAGAACAGATGGGTAAACCGCAAGGCTATGAGACTGAATGAAAGACTGTCCCATGCCTGACTGAGCATACTCCCTAACACTGGCATAGTTGTCACCTCACAGGTCAATGTGCATATCTGGGTTCTTCCTTGCCAAATCAATTCAAATACTCTTTTTATTTATTTGTTTGTTTAAAGCTGATTCATTGTCTCTTGTCCCTAGACTGACTGCACAAGACCAGAGGACTAAGGTGCAACCTCAGTGTACAGAGAAGCACCTCCGCATGGTCTGCATGGTCTGGGGTCTTTACATGAATAAATGATGGAGCTAATAAATGAATGAGGAGTCACTGAGCTCTTCCTTATTCTTACAAATGACCATTTCTCTCAGGAATGCAGTTTTGGGTTTTATTTTTCCAACTGAACAAACTGACTGCTGACTCCATATCTGGCTTCATTTTTGTTTTTACATCTGTTGCTTTCTTCACAAGGATGTCTCAGCGGCTCTTCACCCTGGTCCCCACTGCCTCAAGCCTGGCCCAGGAAGCTGCCTCTTTAAGCAGCCCTTGCTGGAATTCTGCACTCCCTCTCTCGCCCTCTTTCTGTGACTGTTTCTTCTTATGTAACATTTGCTTGTCATTTGAATTTCCATGTGCTCCATGTCTGCTTTGAGAACTCCTCACACATTTGTGTTTTCGTTCTCACCGGACGATTGCTTTCCAGAGAGAGAGGGAAACAAGCTCATTTCTATTTGGCAGTGCTGGCGGCCCAGCGTGTCACACATGCTAGGCTAGCACTGAACCACACCCTAGGCCATGGCTTCTCTTTTATAGTTTTCTTCGTTATTTACACTCCCAATTTATCTGCTCTTCCAAGTGGCAAATGACTTCCCAGTGGGGACAGAAGTTCTTCACTCATTTCCAACGAGTCTGCACTGAGTTCTTCAGATAACACAATTAGATGACACAGTGAAGCCTTATGCACTGCTGCCTTTCTTGCTGATGTAACTTCAGAGATCGGGCTTATGTGGGTACCAGATTAGTATGGGATGGAGAGCCTCTCACTTGTTCAAATACTCAGTTTAAGTCTAACCCTGATTGAAACCTGGGCAGTCAGTGCATGAAACACTACATGTCCCTTAGAGCCCACGTTGTCAGACCCATTTGGAGCAAGGCTTCCTGCACGTTGAGGTTGGAGCTGGTCTGTGAAATGGCTTCCCAACATTCTTCAATGGCCTTTTAACTATCACGAAGAGGGATGTTATCAACCAGGCTTAGCACTCTGGAGGCAGAGGCAGGAGGATCTTTGTGAGTTCGAGGCCAGCTTGGTCTACAGAGCCAGTTCTAGGCTAGCCAGGGTTACACAGAGAAACCTTGGCTAGAAAAACTAAAACGGAACAAAGGGGGGGATGGAAGATGTTACCAGTATTCTTAGCTGTTTTACAGCCATAATAAAAACCTGGTGAAGTTACAGGAAAACTATGACACAGCAGCTCCAAGCTGTCTCCAGCAGAACCGACAGTTTAGATGACGGTTAGCTCTGTATAGGTGCAGTCAGGTGTCTGAACATCCCTGAAGGGGTGCATTGGGGTAGCATGGAGGTATTCAGGAACAATAAGAAAGGCAGGCAGTGAGTGACTGACCTGTATTGAAAACGTGGAATGACAAGGATGACAGATCAATTAGAAATTATTAAAGAAAGAGCTTCTCAAGGGTATGAAGAGAGGGCAGATAGCATTTAGCATCAATTGTCTCACTTCTTAGTCTAGTCTAGAGAACGTACTTGGTCCTCTCTTAAGAACAATGTGCCATAGTGCACTTAATTTTGTTCTGATTGTTCTGGAGAGTGGGGCAGTGGTGGCATGCTCCTTTAATCTCAGCACTCAGGAGGCAGAGGCAGGTGGATCTCCGTGAGTTCGAGGCCAGCTCTGGTCTACAAGAGTGAGTTCCAGGACAGCCTCCAAAGCCACAGAGAAACCCTGTCTCAAAAAACCAAATATATATATAATAGTATATATATAGTTCTGGAGAAGCCCATAGTGGGAGCACCTACTCTTTAGTAGAGCTGTCTTAGAAAATGATTGAGGTAACCCCCTCTCGTGTGTGTGTGTGTGTGTGTGTGTGTGAGAGAGAGAGAGAGAGAGAGAGAGAGAGAGAGAGAGAGAGAGAGAGAGAGAGAGAGAGAGAGAAACAAAGAGAGAAGACAGAGAGGGAGTATGTGTGAGTGTACCGCATGAGAGACTGTGTGTATATGATTGTGTGAGAGAATGTGAGTATATGCATGAGTGTATGTGCGTGTGAGTGTGTATACATGTGTGAGAGCATGTGCATGTGTGTGTTAGTGTGTGTGTGAGAAAGAGTGTGAGTGTATGTATGTATGTGACAGAGTGTGTGGTGTATGTGTGTGAGTACACTGTGTGAGAGTGCGTATGAGTGGGTGAGACAGTGTGTGAGAAAGAATGTGAGTTTATGTATGAGTGTATATGTGTGTGAGTGTGTATACATGTGTGAGAATATGTGTATGTGTGTGTTGGTGTGTGTGAGAGTCTACGAGTGTATGCGTGTGAGTGTGAACATAGGTGTGTAAGAATATGCACGTGTGTGTATGTGTGTGTATGCACGTGTGAGTGCGTGTGTGTGAGTGTAGGCCACCAATCAAAGTTGGTTGCTTCTTCTATGACTTTCACATTATTTTTGTGAGAGACCCTCTCACTAAACCTGGGGCTTACATTTTCACACAGACTGGCTGGCCAGTGAGCTCGCAAGATCCAGATGTCTCCCTCCTCCTGAGGTTACAGATGTTCACCACCATGCTTGGTGTTGCATATGGGTGCTGGGGATCTGAATTCAGGTCCTTACACTTGCTCATCAGGTGCTAACCTACTGATCAATTCCCCAGCCCAAATATTAAGGAACTTTTATGTAAATTGATTTCATTTACAGCACTGGTTAACCTTGCTAAGAGCAGACACATATTTAGTGGCAAATTATGTCTCTGAAGGGACATGCAACTTTGAATGTAAAGTTAACTCATGGATATTCTGGAGCTTTTTAAAGTTTTAGATAGTTTAAAAAAAACAGCTAAATTCCAGGTTTTTAAATGCAAAGCCCCAAATGTTTAGTTAAGATCTAAATGTTTATTAATTTGTTTTACAGATGGCTGAGGTGAATCCCAAGTTTACACGTAGAATACCATAAGCCATAAATCATGGAGGGTGGATTTGTCTCAAGAACCTTGCATGGGGCTGGAGGGATGGCTCAGCAGTAAAGAGAACTGGCTGCTCTTCCAGAGGACCAGGGTTCAACTCCCAGCACCCACATGGGCAGTTCACAACTGTCTGTAACTCTAGTTCGAGGTGACCTGATACCCTCACACAGACATAAATGTGGGCAAACACGAATACACGTAAGGTAGAAATTAATAAATTATAAAAAAAAGCACTTTGCACACACACCTGTCTTGCAATCCCTATTCTAATTGTATGCTCTAGGCAATTATGGATCATTGCAGAGGAGTGGAGGTTGAGCCTTAATCCACCAAAACTTTCACAGCTGATGACGCCTGAGCAGAGCAAGGAGAGCATGCTCTTCAAGGTCTTCGGGAGCTGCCGTCTGTTGTCTTTGACAGAAAACACTTTGATCCTGTTCCTGACAGTCAGCGCTTGGTGACAATAACTTCCAAAAATAACCACTAGCTCCCAAAGGCACATAAATCCCTTCCTTTGGCTCTGAGCAGGGAGGTTTTGTGTTGCATAGGGTGGTCTGAGGTTTCCTAAGCTTGTCTTCATTCCGTTCTTTTTGTTTTGGAGTCTAAACATCACTGTCCCGGGGGAAAAAAGGATCAGCATGCCAGCTGGTGGCCAGGAGGTTGGGATGGTGTTGCAAGGCACACTTCAGGGGAGAGCACCAGGGCATGGTGCCCCCCCCCGTCCTGCAGCTGCACTGATGCCTTACTGTCAAGGTGGTTGGTAGGTTTGTGACACCCATCAGAGTACTCCTTGGATTGTGCTAGGTCCTGAGTCATGGAATCACCGCTTTCTTTTCCCCCATAAGAAGGATAAAAACAATCACATTTTTCATGAATTATTTGGGAGGCTCACTCATGATTACATCCACGTCTGTTACCCCATCTGCCATGACTCTGTCTTGTGCATAACAAAACAAAACCCTCTCTCTCTGTCAATAGCAAAGGTGACGTGGGAATCACCTGAGTGGACAGTTGTCTCCACAGTGCGAGGAAAAGCTCCATGTCCATAAATATTATACTGCCCTCAGCACCTGTCAACCTCATTCTGTCACATTAGCGACAGACCTTGTCCTGTAGGGCACATTGTCCTCTCTTCCAGTATCCTTTTGAGAATACCAGTAGCAGCTAGGCATTGAGGTACAGTCTTCTAAGCTTAGGTAGCTTATGAGTGACTGAGAGGCAGGAGAGCCAAAGGTCAGCCTGAACTAACTACACAGCAGAGATCATTTCAAAACAAACACAAACAAGCCAGAAAGCAAAATGCCTATGGCTCCATACTGGTCCCCACTGTAGAGCCAGGATTTCTAGAAAGAGTTTCAGGAATAGCATATATGGCAAGATGGCAGAAGGTGACAGGCTGAAGTACGGGGGGACGTGAAAATAGACTAAGACAAGGACAACCCTGAAAAATTAGGTTCTCTTCTTTATGCAAGCATATCCCATACTCAGACCCTGGGTCTCCAAAGGAAGTGTGGGTTTCTTCTGGGTGGGTTGCTGAGCCTAGTCACAGGGATTTCTCTTTTACCAATTGGTGGGCTGTTCTCCTGGCATCCCAGAGAGGAACATGGGTATTTACCCTACTAGAGGAAAGGCAAGAGTTAAGGAGGAATAGCTCCAACTTTTAGTTTTATTAAGAAAATTTATTATGTTATATTAAATGATGTTCATTTTATCTCCATCATTTAATTTGTATTCATAATTTTCAAACAGTCATTTTTGTAAGTAGAGTACTTTTATGACATTGGTGCTTATCGGTGGACATACACGCTTATTTCCTGAATGAAAGGATCAGTGTCAACTCAGGACTCCCCAAGTCTCAGCCCAAAGGGGATTTATTTGCCCTAGAGGGACAGAGGGCAAGGAATAAGAGACAAAGACAGAGATAGAGGATGAGGGAGAAGGGGCAGGGATATTTGTTCCAGAGGGACAAAGGACAGTCTCTGGATAGAGAGGAGACAGTAGTGGCCCATAGGCAATGGCAATGTATAGCACAAAAGGGGAAACCTCACGCTAGTATGAGGTGTTTAATTTTGATTGGGCATGTTAATTAGGTGACCAAAGGGGGTTTCTGATTGCTGGGCTTCAATACCTTGATAGCTAGAAGTCAGCCTCAGGAGGAGGAAGTGGCCAAATAAGGGAATGGACCTTGGCTACTAGCTTTGAAAATGTAATCTAACAGATTTTAGCAAGGCACAGGGAACCTGGAGAAGTGCTAGGCCTGCCAGAGCCATGTTTATATTGTACTAACCAACAAATTGGATACATAGTTTTCATTGCTGATATGAGCCCAGTTCACTAGCCATGAAGGGTACGCCTGTCAGACAGAGGTACACCTATCAGAGCTGGGCTCTGCCTCATAGACACTAGGCCCTTGTTTACAACTAGCACAGTCTTACAACTCTTTCTTTATGGCATTTGCTTTTTTTATAAAAGAAAGTCTATGAATGATGGGAAGAACTAGATAGATTTAAATAGTGTCTTTCTTAACAGCACAAGATGTCCTTTTGGCGTATTACACACACACACACACACACACACACACACACACGCATGCACGCACGCACGCACGCACGCACGCATGCTCAAACACACATATATGCATAGACCTTAGTAAAGAAAACAAATATCATTTTTGTGTTGCCTCAAAGATGCATAACTTGATATTTTGGAAAAAGAAATAAAAAAGCAGATGAGACAATAAATCCCAGTGCGACAATTGATATGTGGTTAGAATTTAGTAAGATTTAGCTGCATGAATGAATACTCAAACAAGTTAATATACATTGCTCTTAAGGTGAGTTTGTTTTTCTTTGTGTCATACATGCTTTTTGTTTTTTGTCAAATGCACTTCCGGTTTTGGGACTGTGCCAATTAATATTTGATTTCCATGTAGACTGTCTCTCAATAGGACCTGTTACATCAACTTTGTTCATCTCCAGTTTCATATTGCGAATGTAGACATTTTCCTCTCCACTATTAATTTCTAAGTCAAACTCATTTATGACAGAAAGGTAGGAGGAAGCATGCTAGCATTAGGAAATGACTCAGAGTGTAGTCACTCTGTTCCTACACACAAGGACTTCCTGAGGAAGACAAGGTTACCAGAAAGGGAAGAGCTCTGCATTAATGACGACTGAGGGATGGACAAGCTCCCCTTACAAGTGAAAGTGATCACAGTTAAAAAATTCCTTTCTTCTTTATAACTCTCCATCTAGACATCTATCTTATAAAAATGATCAGGATGTAGGAAAAGATTGTTATGTGAGAGTGTATATCTGAATTTAAACAGCCAAAACCTTTGAAACAACTCAAATGGCCAACGATAATTGGACACAATACAGCTATCAAAATTGATATGAGAAGAATCCTTAGTGTCATACTCAAGAATGATAATCATTTAACCAAATACATGTAGACACTTTTATGGAATGAGGTTGACTTTTAGTACTTCAGTTTTACTAAGATAAAGGGAAACAAGATGACCTTAGAAATGCATATCCTTAGGGCACTGTACTTACTACTGTTGTGATAAAATGCTGTGGTCAAGGTAACTTGTTAAAGGAAAGGGGTTTAGTTTTGGGCTTATGGTTCCAGAGGCATAAGAATCCATTACCATCATGGCAGGGAAGTGTAGCAGCAGACATTAGACAAGGCAGCAAGAACATCTGAGAATTCATATCTCAAGCCTTAGTAAGTAGGGACAAACTTGAAATGGTGTTAGGCTTTAAATTTTCAAGCTAGTCTCCAGTAACACACTTCCTCCAGCAAGGCTGCACCTCCTAATCATACCCAAACAGTGCCACAAAGTCTGGACAAAGTATTCCAATAGCTGAGAATATGGGGGAACATCTCATCTGTAGCCGAATCCTGGTGCCAGAGAGATAGCAACTAGCCCCAACTGGGCCACACCTGGCCTAGCACCTAGCCATAACCCATCCTTTGTTGAGCAGATACCTTTTGTCCTCCTATGTGAACGTTGTCTGAGAGTTCCCCAAGGATACAAAAACCTAGGCAAAACTTGGTTCGGGAAACTCAGAAAACTATGGTACCTGATGAATTGAGAATTTGCACATGGAATTGTATTTTTGGAAGCCTCATTCAAGTTGTTCTCAGCATAAAGTAATCAACTGGCTAAAGTGTAAATATTGAGAAAAATTAAGATGCCCTGGGCGTAGGGAAAGAGGTTCAGTTCATCAAGTCTGGGAACCCTTACAGCTGCTAAGTTCATTCTTAAAGTAACTCTGAGTTTTCTTACGATAGACCCTCGTGAACTCCTGCCCACACTGCGACATCCACAGCACTCATCAAAGCGGCACAGGTACATAACTTGAGAATTCAGTGGTCACCACAATATAGTCTAATTTGAAAAGCCCATCTTACATAGCTACTTTTAATTTATATTTGGAACAACCATCATACAAACAGTGTGGGGGTTCCACAAAAAATTTAAAGTAGACAGAAATGACCTGGTCTGTTTCTAGGAATCTTGAGAGGAACTGAGGTTTGCACTCCCATGCCCAATGTGGTATTATTCACAATAAAAAAGGTGGAATCAAGCTAAACATCCAGGTGAGTGGATAAAGGAAATGTGCTGTGTATTTACTGTGGAATATTACACTGTCCTAAAAAGATGGGTGTAATGTTATTTGTGACAAGTAGGATGAAGCTGTTGAGCATTATATTACATAAAATGAATAAAATACCAGAGGAAAGATATTGGAAGATCTCAAAACATGGAATCCAAAAAAGTTGGACTCGAAGAAATATAATTGGATGATAATAGGCAGGGGCTTTAGAGTAGACATTTAGGGAGATATCTTCAAAGGGCATAAAGTTTCAGTTATGCAAAATGAAGAAATCCGAGAATCTATCATATGGCAATGAGTCTACAGCTAACAACATAATATCCTATACTTGAAATGTGCGAAGGTAGATCTCAGGTGTTTTCTATCATCAAAGGAACTAAGATAAACTTTTTGGAGCCTAACACTTCAAGCCCTTTGGGGAAGATGTCAGCACATACCTCTTGGGCAGCAGCTAACGCTGAGAGGAATGATCTACCTGTATTCCAGGAAAGCAGGTTAAACCCAGTGGGGTATTTCTTGGCTTGGGGAGCACAGAAATCTGACAGATTAATCCATTTACTGCCTAACTCAAGCATAGATGTCAATAGCTAAAGTAGCACAAGCAGAAATTTTTGTATTTTGATAGTGAGAGGTAGCTCCCAAAAGAAATGATATTTTAAATAATTTAAAAATCATCTTTGCCTTACACAGTTGGGAAAGGCGAGTGCATAAATGAATTATAATCACAGTAAGCACTTCTTAAAGAGTGTCATGTGGATGCATGTGTGCACATGCATATGTGTGTGTATGTGTGTAGGAGTGTGTATGTGTGTGAAGGCTAGAGTTGTTTTTCTTTTGTAGTCTTCTATTTTCCTTACAGAGGCTGTCGCTTTCTGAACCTGAAGTTGAACACTTTAGCTTGTTTAGCTAGCTAGCTTGCCCTGGGAATACCTTGTGTTGCCTCTAGAGAGTTGAGATAATAGGTGGCCTCCACAGCCACCTTGATCTTATGTGGGTTCTGGGAATCTGAACTCTAGTCCCCATGATTGTGTGACAAGGACTGTATACGCTGAGTCACTTCCAAACCTCTTATTATTCTTATACATAAAAATATACACGCACACCTACATACATGGATATACACATATCCTTTTCAAATATTTGTTCCTAGGCATGGTTCATTTTGCTGGGCATGAAAATTCCAGTGCAGTACTCAAGTCTATTCCATACTCACTCAAGCAATACCAAGTTGTTGCATAACTTAATAGCTTGTTTTAAAACCATGCACAAGTCATTAATTTCCTCCTGCTGGAGGCTGAATCTCTCCTCCAGTCCTGGCCTGCCCACATCAGCTGCCTGGAAGTCAGTAAACACTGTCACTGGATGGCTGGACTTCTCTGGAATGAGGAAGTAGGTGCCTGTCACGTTTGAGCAATTTTGATTCAACCATGAACAGGTCCTCCAGTATCTCTGATATTTTATTCTCCTCCCTTTTCCATGGGACCAGCCACAGGAGAGTTGAAACTCACCAGCTAGCTCACCAAAAGTCCCATTTCCAACATGCCCAAACCATGTCTAACTAACTTCAGCTTAAGTACAGTGACAGCGAGCTTTCTTAACTCTGTATGACCCCTTGATGCCTTGACGAGGTTTATGGGTAGAGAGGCTATGCCTACCCTGAAACCCAAACTCTATAGGCTCAGTTCTCTGTTTCAGAACTGTGCTGAGAAACTGCGGCTCCTCTGAAGCCTTTCAAATAGCCCCTTAAAGGCTGTCAGGACTCCCCTGAGCTTTCTCTTTCCAAGGCTGCACAGTGTTTCTCATTGTGACAGGACTGGTATTCCTTGTCGTCTTGAAAGCTTTCTTGTGAACACACTCACTTAACCATCAATTTCTAAAAGAGGCTCTAAAAGTGTAGCCCAACAGGTGTGCAGAACAGCACACCAACAAGTGGGCATACTCACCTCTCTCTTTCTATACATTACGTATCTGTTAACTTAGGCCAGGCCAGAGAAGCGTGGAGGCTATCATGTTACACAATGGATTTGAACCTCTTTTGCCCCAAGTTATATAAACCATATTTTTCTCATTATTTGCTGAGTCCTGCTCCACGTCACTCTTTGCTTATTCCTGCTGTCTTTCATCTTGTTAAAGTATGATCTGTATCCCCCATCTGCTAAGATTGAATGCATCCCTACACTCCCAACTATTATTCTACTTGCAGATAGAATAAGCACATCTTTTATGTTGTTGTGCTCTGTTGACAAGGACAAATGTGCAACAGAAATTAGCATAGGACAGAGGCCTCCAGGCTGGCATGGGTCTGTTACTTAGCGCCCTTGAGAAAAGCTGTTTATCCACTTACAAATCCTCTGAAAGACACTACCACCTAGTACTACTCATGTCTCTTTTTTGATACTCATGTCCAATACCTTGTTGAAAGATAGATGCAGAGTATGGATGGCTATTTTTCTACTGATGGACAAAGACACCAAGGCCTACGAGTTCCCAGAAGTAATCTTTCCAAGGGGATTCAGGCTATCCATCATTCAAAAATACATATTCAATGTCATCTGTGTTTCAGACTCAAGGCTATCCAGGCCCTACTCAGCCATACACTATCAACATCGTTAGAGTTTCCTGCTTTTAAATACTGTGTTCTAGGTGCTGGGGGGAGGATCAACCAGTAAACCACCTATTGCACACAAGTATGAAGACTTAAGTTAGAATACCCAGCACAAACAAAACCAAACACAAACAAAATACCCAGTGTGGTCCCTCATGTCTGTAACCCTAGCACTAAGGAACTGGAGACAGGTGGACTCCTGGAGCTCATTTTCCAGGTTCAGCTAAAGATCCTGTATCAAAATATAAAGTGGAGAGGGACAGTGGGAGATACCCAGTTCTGACCTCAAGCCTCCAAATGCATAAGTATACATGTATACATATACACACATGTGCATGTGCAAAGAAAAAATAATAAAATCGGGCTATCAAAATAGGTTAGAGGCAAAGTTACTCACTTCCAAGTCTAAATGATCTGAGATCAATTCGTGCTCTCCATGTTGTAGAAGGAGAGAACCCACTCCTAAAAGTTCTCTTTTGCACAAGTGTGTCATGGTATACCATATGTGTATACACACAAACACACACATAAATAAATGCAATGAAAACTTGCTGAAATAAATAAAAACCTTTTGAAAGCAATGCATGGTAGACCCCATCCCCATTCTCTTTCCTTATTTTCAGTGTTGGCTCTGAGGCACACACAGAGTAGCTCCTCAAGAAGTATGCATTTTGAATTTAATAATCTCCATAGCAATTGTGTACTGAGGCCTCCTGTACTGTATTCATTGAATGGATTGAATATTTTGTGTTCACAGCATAATTCTCCAGTTTTATAGGTGAAACCAAAGTCAAGCTGGCCAGGCTCACCTATCAAAGGGATGGTGGAGATGTGCATGTACGTCTGGTCATCTCTAACAGACCACACAGGTTTAGCTGGTTCACTACAGCTAAAGGGATCCATGAAGTGCAGGTCTCATTTCATAACCTAAAAGCTCATAAGCTTCATAAAAGTTTTGCAAAAGATTTTTTTTCCACAATTCTCAATTTTACAATTCACAAACTCATTCACTCCAGGTTAAAAAAAATTAGGCACATTTTCACTTGAAGTTATTAGATGTTCTTATAAAAACAAAGTATAAAATTATGATGTTTTTAATGCTCCCACTATGAAACAGTGAAAGGTGTTTTATGGAAATAAAACCATTTTCTACATAGACAATTGCCCAGAAATTCTTCAGTTAAGACCCACTGAGTGTGGGCAGTTACTGCATTTGAAGGGCTGGCAGCCTCACCATTCTCTGGTATTATCTGCAGGAGGAAATTTCCAGATCTACTGAGTTCTGCTTTTTTTCTTTTACATCTTAAAAGATAGCTTTTAAAATCTGAACACAAACATCTATCTTTTTGAATGCAACAATAAAAATAAGCCTTCATAGAAACACATGTTAATTACAGAAGTCATTTCTACCACCTCAAAAACCATGAGACTAGATAAGGCCTTTGGGGGCCTACATTATTCACAAAGGTGTTCCTTGTTAGTATATTCCTACTTTATCTGTTTTTCTCATGATAAAGTTCTGTAATATGTAATAATTACTGAGTTGATGTTCTATGAGTCAATGAATCAACCCCTGTTTTATGTTATAATTAGGCAGGTAAGCCCATACGTGATCAGTAAGATTTCAAAGGATGAGTTTCCACCACGCCCTGTGTGTCCATTCTGCTCCAAATATTTCCAGTGTTGGTACTCCATAAGCGATCTGGCAAGGTACAGATCAAATATTTCATAATCTCACCTTTTGGAATGATCGTCTTGTTATTCTTATCCAGGGACTTGCTTCCCTAAATCAGAGGAAGTGCCTTGGAGCTAATGTGTTTCTCAGTGTATCTAAAATTAAGTATCCAGTCGGTGTTTAAATTAAGATCTGACCTTGTGCAGCAGAAACACAAGTGTTCCCTGGCACATGGGAAAGAAACACCCATGACTTCTGCTGACTCTCATCAAAAGAAATGCAAGCCCATGGAAGAATAATAAGATTAACTGGGTTCTGATTGGCTCAGAGAGTTTATAGAAAACACGAGCTGCCAACTCAGCTGCAGGGAGACTTCTTGATGAAGGAACAAGGTCTTCCACCCACACAAGCCAAAACACACTGTAGTATGAATTCAAGAGGTAAATTGTGTGTCAGCAGATCCCCACCCTCCTGGCAAGTTTCCGGGCTCACTTTCCTTTTTTTTTGTTTTTCTTCAACTGTAAGACCCAAATCAAATAACATTGGACAAGATCATCTAACACCCGTTTACTGTCTTCACTGTGACTTGCTCTTGGTAACTGCCACTGTGACCCACAGATAACAGATAGAGCTCTCAGCTGTATCCATTCTGACCCAAAATGCGCAGGTCAACAAGCAAGTATATGGAATAGCGCTAACAAACAAATAAACAAATTGTAGCAAATGTAAAGCAAGCAAAAAAAGAGGGGAGGGGAGAATTTTAGTTTGAGGGGTCATTTCCTTAAAGGACCATAAAATCAGAAGAAAAAATATTACAACCAATAAAATCTGCCGTCTTACCGGTTTCCTGATGGGAACAACCTGCCTTGTGTTTGTTTTGACCGTGCTATCTTTGTGTTACCCAGGCCAATGTGAACATTCTCAAAGCCATCTGGCTTGTGTCTGTCCCTCTCCCTTCCTCCACTGACACAACCCTGCTCAAGGATCTCTGGCTTCCTGGCTTCTGGGGCTGAGTGACACTCCTTATTCCTCATCTCACAGCTCCAAGTTGGATTCACCGGCACTGTTCTTTCTGCCCTTTCTACTTTAGGGTTCTGGGAGCCTCTGCGTGCTAGACTTGATTTTTTTTCTCTTCATCTCTTTGTCTTTGGGGCCAGTGAGTAAACATGAATCCTGTAGCCAATCCACCTTTGTTCTTACACTCCAGAAAAACACAGGTATGAAAGGAGAGGTTCTCCTGCCTCCTCTTTAACGGTGATAAACAAGGCATGCTTCTGTCATCCTTGGGACAAAAACTTTGAAAAACAATTCACATTTATATAACTGCTAACTGAATACTGAAAGAGTAAAGGGCAGGGAATAAAGAGGCATGCGTGTTTTCTAAATTATTAACCTGATGGAGCTTTTCCATAAATGTTGTTAGAAAAGGCACAAGAGATGCTCAGTACTTCAGTCTTCATACAACTCTACTTCAATGTCCACATTAATAACTTCAAATAAATCGTCGGAACTCAGTGGAATTTATGGGAAAACATGAACTCAACACTTTCAAACTTGATTCGGGGCATTGCAGTGATGTGTTTGCGCTTAAATCATTTCGTGCTGTCACATGTATAGAATAGTTATCACACATTCCTGCTCCAAATCATGTTTAATATAGTGTTTAAAATGGCTTACAAAAAAGACAAAATTGAGGGACTTAATGGTTAGGTGAATGACACAAACTACTGAATAATAGACTTACAAATAAATAGTGTTTTCCCTCATGGTTTCTGATACCTGGGATTTGCTTTAACGTTTTGAGACATATGTAGTGGCAGATGCTTGGGGAGGCAAAGGCAGAGGAATCGTTTGCTCAGGGCCAGCTGGGGCTACAGACTAAGACCCTTTCTCAAGGAACAAAAGATAGTGATACTCAGTGTACTCACCTGTACTATGGAAACAGTAAGAATACTGTGACCAGTCACTCACCACCGTTATCAAGCCTATCCCTTAAGTCATCAACCATCAGTACACATAAGTAGTAACACCCTTCGAGTAAAGAATTATTATTAATAATTGCCTTCACATTTGGCTTGTTCTAAAGTGGCATTTTCTCAAAGTGGAAATGGAAAGAGTTTCAGATTTCAAACAATGTACCTGTGGAACTGTAAAATAGTAAATATTTTTTTAACATGCCTTCACTTTGCTAGTGGAGGGTGAGTTTCGGCGGAGGTATGACGGGACAGCAAAGGATTTTTAGTAGCAATGTTCTGATGAAGGAGCATGGAAGGAGAATGATATCCAGAGACACCTCCCTTCGCTCTATATTTAGGAACACAAGCACGTCCTGGTTCAAGATGATAATTATAGCAAAGGACATGGAGAATCTGAGGTTAGAATGGCGGAGATGGACTGTTAGAGACCGCCCTTGGGCTCTCCCGTTTCTATTTAGGGAATGAGGGGTTTGAGTGGTATTGAACGGGAATTCCAAAGGGGTACTGGAGCATCCCTGTATTCATGTTTAAAGCACCTGCTGGCCCTGAATGCCTCGCTTTACAGAAGGTACTCTGTGTCCCTGAAAACAAGTGTGAGGTCTGTAGGCTTGTCATCATGAAATGAAATACATCTCTTGCGATCATTACACATAATCCATGCACTGTCTCTCAGAGCCATTTATCATGCGCCCACTAGACTAGCTCATTTCTATAAAGCCCTGTAAAAACTGAAAACTAAGCTCTGTCTTCTGAAAGAACTGGGGGGGGGGAGTCCTACTCTATGATTGTTATCCTAACATTGTGTTGACAGTAAGCAATACCTATGCATATCCCATTCAGAACAAAGTAGAAATGCAAGAAAGGCAGTCATCAGTTTCCAGCTTGCTTCTGAGTGCTTGAATAATGGCCTTGTTTTTTCAGGCTGAAAACCAAAGAACTGACACCAAGTCAAATGCTTTAGCACCAAACTCCTCCAGGAGTGCTGACATCTTACATCTGGGGAAGACCTGTACTGCTGATGTCATTCCAGTCATTTCACTGACAAGCAGCATCACAAACTCAAATGCAGAAGAGTACATTTTCAGGAAATTTCTCAAAAAATTAAAAAGACAACTCCATGTGATCCAGTGTCAAAAGAATGGTCCATGGGGAACAATGCCTTGGGGAACTGTGAGAGAGCCTCCAGGAGAAAGGCAGAGGGCCTTTCACCTCAGGTGCATTTTGTTCCCTGGGTTGTTCTTGGGTGTGATTTCGGGCCTCCTGTGACAAACATTTTAATTCATAAGACATGTTTGTTCTTGTTGGATGTCAGAAACAGCTGGAGAACCCAGTCTGGTCAATGTATCCCGAATCTGGACATGGCCTTCTGCCTGGCTTTTGTGTTTTCCCTGGTGTAATGTATAGTATGTGATAGGCACTGTGTTTAAATTGGTCTGCCCTAAGAAAGTTCTGGCAAAGGGCTGCTCTGTTAATATTTAGTATGTGTTCATTGATGTCTGTTTACATGCTTTTCTGAACTCAAACAACCTTCCTTAGACCATTGCTTTCTTTGCTTCATTCATGTGTAAAAGCACACTGAAACTCAAGAAGCTAGTCTCCAAAATACCAAATAATCCAATTAAAAAGTGGGTATAGAACTAAATAGGGAATTTTCAATAGAGGAATCTAAAATGGCTAATAGACACTTAAGAAAGTGCTCAACATCCTTAGCCATCAGGGAAATGCAAATCAAAACAACTCTGAGATACCATCTTGCTCCTGTCAGAATGACTAAAATTAAAATACCAAGGACAGTTTGTGCTGGAGAGGATCTGGAGAAAGGGGAACACTCCTCCATTGCTGGTGGGAGAGCCAACTTGTACAGCCACTTTGGAAATAAGTATGGAGATTCCTCAGGAAAATGGGAATCAGTCTACCATAAGACCCAGCAATTCCACTCTTAGGCATATACCCAAAAGATACACATTCATACAATAAGGACATCTGTTCAACTATGTTCATAGCAACATTATTTGTAATAGCCAGAACCTGGAAGCAATCTAGATGCCCCTCAACTAAAGAATGGATAGAGAAAATGTGGTACATTTACACAATGGAGTACTACTCAGTGGAAAAACACAATGGAAATGGATGGATGGAACTAGAAGAAGCCATCATGAGCGAAGTTATCCAATCACATAAAGACAAACATGGTATGTACTCATTCATATATGGATTTTAGAGTAAAGGATTACCAACCTACAATTCACACTGTCAGAGAAGCTAGGAAATAAGAAGGACCTTAAGAGAGACATGCATGGTCTCCTGGAGAAGGGGAAAAGAACAGGATCTCCTGAGCAAATTGAGAGCATGGAGGGAGGGGAGAGGGAGCTAGGAGAAAAGAGAAGGGGAGAAGAGGCCATGAGGGGGCAGGAAGGTTGAGTCAGGGGAAGAATAGAGGAGAGCAAGATAAGAGATGCCTTAATAGAGGGAGCCATTATAGGTTCAAAGAGAAATGTCCAGAGATCTACAAGGATGACACCAACTGGCAATCTAAGCAATAGTGGAGAGGCTACCTTAAATGCCCTTCCCCCTGGAGCCTTGTCCAGTAGCTGATGCAAACAGAAGCAGACACCCATAGCTAAACACTCAACTGAACTTCTGGAAACTAGTTGCAGAGAGGGAGGATGAGCAAAGGGGTCAAGACCAGGTTGGTGAAACCCTGACCTGAACAGAAACAGCTGACATGAACAAGGGGGAGCTCATGGACCCCAGACTAATAGCTGGGATACCAGCATATGACGGACCCAGACTCCCTGAGTGAGGATGTCAGTTTGGAGGTCTGGTTAATCTATGGAGCTTCTGGTAGTGGATCAGCATTTATACCTAGGATATGAATGGACTTTGGGAGCCCATTACACATAGAGGGATACTTTCTAAGCCTAGATGCATGTGGGAGGGCCTAGGCCCTGCTCCAAGTGATATGACAGACTTTGAAGATACCCTATGGAAAGCCTCACCCTCCCTGGGGAGCAGAAAGGGAATGAGATAGGGGGTTAGTGGGGACAAGGGGAGGAGGGGAGGGAGAGGGAACTGGGATTGACATGTAAAACAAGCTTGTTTCTAATTTAAACAAAAATATTTTTAAAAAGTACACTGAAACAGAAGAAAGGCTGTCTATAGCATTTGACTGTACCCCCCTCCCCCATTCTTTTAGGTCCTCAGATCCTGGGTCCAGCAGACAAGATCTGCTCAGGTGAGCTGAAAAGTCAATATCTAGCATCCTGTTTCTGAGCATATGGCCACTAGAATTAAAAACCAGCATCTCAAAGAAATATGTGCCTGATGTGTTCATTGTAGTATGATTCAGAGTAGCCAATATATGCAACCAAGACAAATATCCAGTAAATATTGTAATGGAATGTTATCCGTACCTCCAAAATAAAAAACCCTCATCCAGACTCCCTGAATGTGGCTGTCAGTGAGGAGGCCTAGGCAATCTATGGGACCTTGAGTAGTAGATCAGTGTTTATCCTTGGCATACAAATGGACTTTGGATGCCCTTCCTACAAATGAGGGGTGTTCTTTCAGCCTGGACTCTTGGGGGGAGGATGTAGGCCCTGCCCTGACAGACTTTAGAGATCCCCATGGAGGGCCTCACCCTCCCTTGGGAGTGGAGTGGGGACTGGGTGTGGGGCTGGGAGGACTGGTAGGGGGGCGGGGGAGGAGGGGAGGGAGAGGGAGCTGGGATTGATGTGTGAAGCAAGCTTGTTTCTAATTTAAATTTTAAAAAAACCTGCTATTTTCAGCAAGATGGATGAACCTAAGGAGGACCTGTGTGAAATAACCCAAACACAGACAGACAAATCCTGCATGTGGGAACACTTAACATGAGGAAACTAAAAAACAGAATTCACAGAAAGAGTACAATAGTGTTTTCCAGGGTTAGGAGGGTACCCCCCCCCAGTATATCATTTCAAGTTGTAAATGAATAAATTTGAGAGTTCTAATGTATAACATGATAACATGTTACATGCTCATAGCTTGTTAGAATGGCAGATTTTAAACGTTCTCATCGGAAACAATGGTAATTATCCCATAAGATTGCTATATTAATTAGTTGGGTTGTGGTAATAATTTTACTTAACTATGCATATCAAATCGCCACATTATATACTTTGAGTTTACACAAATTTCATTTGTCAGTGGAACCTTAATATAACTAAAGTGCCTTCTTTTTAAAATTTAAATATTCACACAATATATTTTGACAATGTTCTTTTTCCTCCTCCAACTCCTCCAAGATCCTCCTCACCTCCATACCCAGACAACTACATATGCTTCATATGCTTTCCTTCTCTTAAAAATCAAAACACACGCACACACACCACCACCACCACCACCACCACCACAACAACAACAACAAAATACTATGGAGTGCATTCTGTATTAGTCAACTACTCCTGAGCATGAGATCTACCCTAAAGTGTAGTTGATAGACACATTGAAGGAAATGGATTTTCTCTCTCCCTTTAGGTATCAATTGCAAGTAACTTCTTGGTTAGGGGTGGGACTTAGTGTCCATTTCCCATCCTCTGTGCTGTTCCTGACAATTTCATACATGTGAACAAGGTTTTCTCTTCACTCTCCCTGCTTTTCCCCTTCCAGGCCTATTGATCCCTGTAGCCCCTGGCACCACTACTCATCCCTTTTCTAGTTTTATGACTTTTTTTTATTTAGTTTTGTGACATATTTAGCTTACTCAAGGACATCAGTGTAACCACTGGGTTAGAACTGCCAACTGAAGCCCAGTGGGGTAATCAGGCTGGAAATCTTTGAAAACTAAAAACAATAATAAGGTTGAAACCGAGGTCAGACAGTACACGTGTTAGTTTAGCTGTATCCTATGTTAATTCTTACCTGTTATAGGTCTATATGAGTGATTCCTAAACTGTTCTTTAGGGAAAGGGGAAGGAATTGTCTCTCCTGTGTGAATAAATTTGCTTCATCAACATCTAACAAGAACAAACTTACTTTTCAGATCCATTAGTCTACAGCAGTGACTCTGTAAGAGGAGAAACATATACAACTCAAATGCAGGGTTATTGGATTTTTCTGTTCAGTTAATCGTATCCCACCAGAGACTTCTAACACATCCATTTGCCTGTCTGTTTCCTTCACTAGTACCACAGCATTTTAATCATTCCAGTAGCACAGAATGGTGTGACAATTGTGAGGGCGGGCCTTTATTTTTATTTCAAAATTCTTTATGTCACATGTTGTTTCTTACACTTGACTTTCAGAATTGCTTCCAGTAATAAAAATGAAATTGCAACTGAAAATACACCAAGAATAGATTCATCTGGGCAAAACTGACATGTGCAAAATATTGACTTGACTTCTCCCCAGGAAAATTACATGTCTTGATTTATTAAAAATTGTATTTCAAATTAATAAAGTTTCAAAGATCCTTAATGAAATAGTGAAGAGTCCTTAAATATTTATTCATTAGTATTTTGTAATTTTTAATACTTTGTAAGTAAGATTGTCTTTCTCTAATCTACTTGAAACCATGGGCTCCCATATATTGAAAGTTAACCTTCTTTATGTACTAATTTTGACTCGGTTGCTTTTCAGAGCTCTTATCTGGTCTAAGGATTTCAGGTAGATTTCCTTAACTTCTCTCTGTATGTAGTGTCTCAACATTATGGATGCTGAAAGGATTTGTGTGTGTGTGTGTGTGTGTGTGTGTGTGTGTGTGTGTGCATACATACATACACATACATACATACATATATATGTGTGTGTGCATACATACATATATGTATGCGTACACATATGCATACATATACATACATATGCGTGCATGTGTTGAGGTAGTGAGGGAAGATAGATTCTACTAACAGTTTTGAACAAGAAATTAGCATGTAACACTAACATGCTTTCTGAAAAGCTCATAAAGTGAGGATGAAACAATAAAAGTGAAGAGGCACTGTTTGGAGAAGAAAGAAGGGTCTCCATCTCCTAACAGCTCCTAAGATCATCAGAGCAAAGCGTCCTGGCCCTTGTTTCCCTTGGCTGGAGTCTCTCTTTCACATGAAATGCTAGGGCTATTGTTGGGGTTGGAATTTGATGAGCTTTGATTTCTCTTTAATTTTAGAGCCTAGAATGTTGTTGTTTGAAGTTCTACCTTCCAAGCACCCCCTATTTTTTAATTATTATTTTTTATCTAGGTTAGAAGCAATCTTGTTTCACATGTCAATCCCAGCTTCCTCTCCCTCCCCTCCTTCCCTGCCCTCCCCACCAGGTTCCCAGTCATCCACCCAATCTCCACTCCGATCCCCAAGGAGGGTGAAGCACTCCATGGTGGATCTCCAGTAACTGTTATTTCATCCAGGGCAGGGCCTAGGCCCTTCCAGAAGAGTCCCGGCTGAGAGAGCATCCCATATTGTGGCATGGGCACTCAAAGTCTTTTTTTTTGGGGGGGGGGGGAGAAAAAAACATTTTATTTAGAAACTTTGAGGCGATAGACTTTGATTACATTATCCTTTACTGTCTCTATTTCTTCTTTTTTTTATAAATTCTTTTTTATTATTTATTTTTTTATTTTTTAAATTTTATTTTCCAGTTTAAATTTAGATAAGAAACAAGGTTGCTTCACAAGTCAGTTCTAGGTCCCTCTCCCTTTCCCTCCCCTCCTCCCGTGCCCTCCCCCCAACCCCCCCTTATCCCCTCATTCCCCCAGGGAGGGTGAGGCCCTCCATGGGGGTGTCCATAGTCTGTCATTTCATATAGGGCAGGGCCTAGACCCTTCCCCAAGAGTTCAGGGTGAGAGTGCACCTCACATTGTTCTATGGGAGTCCAAAGTCCGTGTGTATACTTGGGATGGGTACTGATCTGCTGCCCAAGGCTCAATAGATTACCTAGGCCTCCTCACTGACACCCAGATTCAGGGGGTCTTGATCAGTCCCATGCTGGATTCAAAGTCTATTTTAAGCCAGGAATAAATACTACCCAAAGCCCAATGGATTACCTAGGCCTCCTCACTGACACCCACCTTCAGGGGGTCTGAGTCCCATGCTTTCCACACAGCCATCAATCTGGAGTCCAAGAGGTCCCCCTTGTTCAGGTCAACTATTTCTGTGGGTTAAACCAGCCCACTCTTAACTCCTTTGCCCATCAGTTCTCTCTTTCTGATACTGGATTCCAGGAGTTCAGTTCAGTGTTTGTCTGTGGGTATCTGCCTCTGCTTCCATCAGTCGCTGGATGAAGGTTCTGTTTCCTAGACTCTCTGGCAGTGGGATTATATGCTGGCACTCCCCTGATTCATATCTAAAATCCATAAATGAGTGAGTACATCCCATGTTTGTCTTTTTGTGACTGTGTTACCTCACTCAGGATGGTTTCTTCTAGTGCCATCTATTTCCCTGCAAATTTCAAGATTCCGTTTTTTTTCCCCAATGAATAGTACTCCATTGTATAAATGTACCAAATTTTCTCTATCCACTCTTCAGTTGAGGGGCATCTAGGTTGCTTCCAGGTTCTGGCTATTACAAATAATGCTGCTATGAACAAAGTGGAACAGACATCCTTGTTGTATGAATGGGCATCTTTTGGGTATATGCCTAAGAGTGGAATTGCTGGGTCTTGTGGTAGACTGATTCCCATTTTCCTGAGGAATCTCCATACTGATTTCCAAAGTGGCTGTACAAGTCAGCACTCCCACTAGCAGCGTAGGAGTGTTCCCCTTTCTCCACATCCTCTCCAGCATAAACTGTCACTGGAGTTTTTGATTTTAGCCATTCTGACAGGAGCAAGATGGTATCTCAGAGTTGTTTTGATTTGCATTTCTCGGGTGGGTAGGGATGTTGAGCAATTTCTCACGTGTCTATCAGCCATTTTAGATTCCTCTACTGAGAATACTCTATATTTAGTTCTGTAACCCATTTTTTTATTGGATCCTTTGATGTTTTGGAGACTTGCTTCTTGAGTTCTTTGTAAATTTTGGAGATCAGCCCTCTGTCAGATTTGGGGTTAGTGAATATCTTTTCCCAATCTGTGGGTTGCCTTTTTGTCTTGATGACTGTGTCCTTTGCCTTACAGAAGTTTCTCAGTTTCAGGAGGTCACATTTATTAATTGTTGATCTTAGTGTCTGTGCTACTGGTGTTATGTTCAGGAAGTGGTCTCGTGTACCAATTTGTTCAAGGGTGCCCCCACTTTCTCTTATAACAGGTTCAGTGTGGCTGGATTTATGTTGAGGTCTTTGATCCATTTGGACTTAAGTTTTGTGCATGGTGATAGACATGGATCAATCCACATTCTTCTACATGCTAGCATCCAGTTATGCCAGCACCATTTGTTGAAGATGCTTTCTTTTTTTCCATTGTATATTTTTAGCTTCTTTGTCGAAAATCAGATGTTCATACATGTATGGGTTAATATCAGGATGTTCAATTCGATTCCATTGGTCTACCTGTCTATTTTTGTGCCAATACCAAGCTGTTTTCAGGACTATAGCTCTATAATAGAGCTTGAAGTCAGGGATGGTGATGACTGCTTCTATTTCCTTAAGTGCTATAGGTTTATTTAAATTGCTTATCTGTTCTTGATTTAATTTTGGCAAGTAATATCTATCCAGAAAAGTTTCCATTTCCTTTTCAAGTTTTGTGGAGTACAGGTTTTCACAGTATGACCTGATGATTCTCTGGATTTGCTCAGTGTCCGTTGTTATGTCCCCCTTTTTGTTTCAGATTTTGTTAATTTGCATGTTCACACTCTGTCGTTTTGTAAGTTTGTCTATCATGTTGATTTTCTCAAAGAACTAACTCTTCGTTACATTGGCTTTTTTTGTATTGTTTCCCTAGTCTCTGCTTTATTGATTTCAGCCCTCAATTTGATTATTTCCTGGCATCTACTCCTCCTGCATGAATTTGCTTCTTCCTTTCTAGAGCTTTCAGTTGTGCTGTTAATTCTCTAGTGTAACTATCCTCCAGTTTCTTCATGTGGGTACTTAGTGCTAAGAACTTCCCTTGTAGCACTGCTTTCAAAGTGTTCCATAAGTTTGGGTATGTTGTGTGCTCATTCTCATTGAATTCTAGGAAGTCCTTAGTTTCTTTTTTTTATTTCTTCATTGACCTAGGAATGGTGCAATTGTGCATTATTCAACTTCCACTATTTTGTAGGGTTTCTGCAATTTGTGTTGTTGTTGAATTCTAATTTTAATGCATGGTGGTCTGATAAGGTGCATAGAGTTATTCCATTTTTTTGTACCTGTTGAGGTGTGATATGTTGCCAAGTATGTGGTCAATTTTTGAGAAGGTTCCATGTGGCGCTGAGAAGAAGGTATATTCCTTTTTATTTGTGTGGAATGTCTATAGTTGTCTGTTAATCACAAATGGGTCATAACTTCTATCAGTTCCTTTGCTTCTTTGATAAGTTTCTGTCTGGTAGTCCTGTCTAGAGGTGAGAGTGGGGTGTTGAAGTCTCCCACTGAGTTTTAGTAATGTTTTTTATGAACGTGGGTGCCTTTGTATTTGGGGCATAGATGTTTAAAATTGAAACTTCATCCTGGTGGAATTCTCCTGTGATTAGTATGAAGTGCCTTCCTTCATTTCTTATGATTGATTTTATTTTAAAATCTAATTTGTTAGATATTAGGTTTGCTACCCCCGCTTGTTTCTTGGGTCCATTTGATTGGAAAATACTTTCCCAACCCTTAATTCTGAGGTAATGTCTGTCTTTAAGGCTGAGGTATGTTTCTTGTATGCAGCAGAAGGATGAGTTATGTCTAAGAATCCATTCTGTTAGCCTGTGTCTCTATATGGGTGAGTTAAGACCATTAATACTGAGGGATATTAATGACCATCAATTGTGCATTCTTGTTTGTTTTGGAATAGTTGATGGTGGTGAAATTATATGTGGATTTCCACCCCTTTTTTCCTTTGGCTGTTGGTAAGGTGGGATTATCTATTGCATATGTTTTTCTGGTTGTAGTTAATTCCCTTGGGTTGGAGTTTTCCTTCCAGAACTTTCTGTAGGGCTGGGTTAGTGAATACATATTGTTTAAATTTGGTTTTGTCATGGAATTTCTTGTTTTCTCCATCTACAGTGATTGAAAGCTTTGCTGGGTCTAGCAGTCTCGGCTGGCATCTGTGGTCTCTTATTGTTGGTAGAATATGTATCTAGGACCTTCTGGCTTTCAGAGTTCCCATGGAGAAGTCAGGTGTGATTCTGATAGGTTTGCCTTTGTATGTTACTTGGCCTTTTTTCTTTGCTGATCTTAATATTCTTCCTTTATTCTGTATGTTCTGGGTTTTTACTATTATGAGGTGAGGGGATTTCCTTTTGTGGTCCACTTTATTTGGTGTTCTGTAAGCTTCTTGTACTTTCATTGGCATGCCTTTCTTTAAGTTGGGGAAGTTTTCTACTATGATTTTGTTAAATATGTTTTCTGCCTCTTTGAGGTGGATTTTTTCACCTTCTTCTATACCTATTATTTTTAGGTTTGGTGTTTTTATGGTGTCCCATATTTCCTGGATATTTTGTGATAGGGATTTTTTGGACTTAAGATTTTTTTGGTTGATGCATCTATTTCCCCTAGTGTATCTTCAACACCTGAGATTCTGTCTTCCATTTCTTGTATTCTGTTGTTTTTGCTTGTATCTGTAGTACCTGTCCATTTGCCCAGCTTTTCTATTTCCAGCATTCTTTCAGACTGTTTTTTTTAGTTGTCTCTATTTCAGCTTTCAACTCTTGCACTGTTTGAATTGTTTCTTGTAATTTTTGCTTTGTCTTTTCCTCTCTTTCTTGCATTTGCTGAAGGTTTTGGGTTGTCTTTTCTTCCATTTCTTGCATTTTTTGCATTTATTTTGGATTGTTTTTTCCTCCATTTCTTGCAATTCTTGCACTTTTTGGATTGTTTTTTCCCTCCATTTTTTTGGTTTGTTTTTTTCTTCCATGTCTTTAAGGGATTTTCTCATATCTTCTTTGAGGTCTCTATCACTTTCATGAAGTTGTTTTTAAGGTCTTTCTCATCTACTTCTTCCACAATGGGCTGTTCAGGTCTTTCGGGTGTCGATTCTCTAGTTTCTGGTGGTGTCATATTGGTTTTTCTGTTGCACCCCTATTTTATAGTTTGAGATTTCGCTAAAATAATTATATGTTCTTTACCCTGTCTTATGCTTTTTTTCTGTGGTTTCTTTCATAGTCCTTTTATCACCTCTGAACCCCTAAATAAGATACATCCCCCACTTGTATACAAGGTATCCATTTATCTATTAAGCATGCATTTATTAATTGCCATGTGTCAGGCACAAAGATAAGTTCTCATAGTTTGATTTGTACAAGTTCAAATCAAAGAAACTAAGGGTTGGAGAGATGGCTTAGTCGGTACTATGCCTGCCATGAAGCATGGAGACCTGAGCTCTGAGCTCCAGCACCTACACAAAAGCTAGCAAGGTGATGAATATCTACAATCGTGATGCTGTGACTGAGGAGGAAGGGCGTGGAAACAGGCAGATTCTTGAATCTTGATGGCCAGCCAATGAGCTTCAAGATTAGTGAAAGATACTATCTTTAAAAAAAAAAAAAAAAAAAAAAGGGGCTTCCAGCAGCATCAGGTAAACAGGCCGGCTTCCCGGCCTGTGCTCCAGTGCCTGCAGATCCCCTGGGACCTGCACAGAGCTCCCAATCCCGGCGGGAGCCAAGCACCCCAGACTCCGGATCTTCGCTCACACCAACGAGACCAGGAAAGGAGAGGAGGCTGGGAGTCCAGCGAAGCGGCGGTTCTTCCAGCAGCATCAGGACCAGCATTCGGACAAGGAATAGAAGAACCACCAGATTATTGGACTTGCTAGCACCCACCAAAAGGGAACGCTGGTCCCCAGACCAGTAAGGGGCTCTTTCTGTACCCACTAGAAGAAGAGATGGGAAAGAGACAATACAAAAACACAGTCAGCAACAGAAAAACAAATATGACACCGCCAGATTCTAGAGACTCCACACCAGCAAGACCCCAACATTCCAATGCGGACGAAACAGAAGAGAACGACCTTAAAAGCACTCTCATGAAAATGATAGAGGCCCTAAAAGAGGATATTGGAAAATCCCTCAAAGAAATGGAAGAAAAAACAAACCAAAAAATGCAAGAATTGGAAGAAAAAACAAACCAAAAAAGGCAGAAAATGGAAGAAGAAATGAAGCAAAAAATGCAAGAAATGGAAGAAAAAACAAAGCAAAAAATGCAAGAATTGGAAGAAGAATCATACCAAAAAAGGCAGGAAATGGAAGAAGAATCAAAGCAAAAAATGCAAGAAATGGTAGAAAAAACAAAGCAAAAAATGAAAAAAATGGAAGAAGAAACAAACCAAAAAAGGCAGGAAATGGAAGAAGAAACAAAGCACAAAATGCGAGAAATGGAACAAAAAACAAACCAAAAAATGCAAGAAATGGAAGAAAGAACAAACCAAAAAATTCATAAAAGGCAACAAACGGACGAACAGATAAACAGAAAATTGCAAGAAGCAATGCAAACACTGCAAGGGTTGAAAACTGAAATAGAGTCATTAAAAAAAACACAATCTGAAGAAAGGCAGAAAATAGAAAAGCTGGACAAACAGACAGGCACTACCAATACAAGCATTACCAACAGAATAGAAGAGATGGAAGAGAGAATCTCAAGTGTTGAAGATACGCTAGGAGAAATGGATTTATCAACCAAAGAAAACCTTAAATCCAACAAATCCTTAACACAAAACATCCAGGAAATATGGGACACCATGAAAAGACCAAACCTAAGAATAATAGGTATAGAAGAAGGAGAAGAAATCCAGCTCAAAGGGGCAGAAGGCATATTCAACAAAATCATAGAAGAAAACTTTCCCAACCTTAAGAAAGACATGCCAATGAAGGTACAAGAAGCCTACAGAACACCAAATAGAGTGGACCACAAAAAAAAATCCCCTCGCCACATAATAATCAAGACCCCAAACATACAGAATAAAGAAAGAATATTAAGAGCAGCTAAGGAAAAAGGTCAAGTAACATATAAAGGCAGACCTATCAGAATTACACCTGATTTCTCCATGGAAACGCTGAAAGCCAGAAGGTCCTGGATAGATATTCTACCTACACTAAGAGACCATGGATGCCAGCCCAGACTACTATACCCGGCAAAGCTCTCAATCACTATAGACGGAGAAAACAAGATATTCCATGACAAAACTAGATTCAAGCAATATGTGTCCACTAACCCAGCCCTACAGAAAATTTTGGAAGGAAAACTCCAACCCAAGGAAGCTAACTACAACCAGAAAAACATAAGCATTAGAGAATCTCTCTCTACCAACAGCCAAAAGAACAAAGGGGTGAAATTCCACACATAATTCCACCAACAACAACCATCGCAAATCGAAGAAGGATAAGCAATCATTGGTCATTAATATCCCTCAATATTAATGGCCTTAACTCACCCATAAAAAGACACAGACTAGCAGATTGGATTCGAAGACAGAACCCTTCCTTCTGCTGCATACAGGAAACACACCTCACCCTTAAAGACAGACATTACCTGAGAATTAAAGGTTGGGAAAAAATTTTTCAATCGAATGGACCCAAGAAACAAGCCGGGGTAGCAATCCTAATATCTAACAAACTAGACTTTAAAATAAAATCAATCAAAAGAGATGAAGGAGGTCATTACATACTCATCACAGGTGAAACCCACCAAGAGGAAGTGTCTATTCTGAACATCTATGCCCCAAATACAAAGGCATCCACATTTGTTAAAAAAACATTATTAGAACTTAAATCTCATCTAAAGCCCCACACAGTTATAGTGGGAGATTTCAACACACCACTCTCACCACTAGACAGGAATACCAAACAGAAACTCAACAAAGAAGCAAAAGGGCTAATAGAAGTAATGACCCAACTGGGATTAACAGATATCTATAGAACATTTCATCCACATAAAAAAGAATATACCTTCTTCTCACCACCACATGGAACCTTCTCAAAAATCGACCACATACTTGGCAACATATCAAACCTCAGCAGCTACAAAAAAATTGGAATAACTCCATGCATCTTATCAGACCACCATGCTTTAAAATTAGAATTCAACAACAACACAAATTGCAGAAAACCTACAAACTCATGGAAATTGAATAATGCTCAACTGCACCATCCCTGGGTCAAAGAGGAAATAAAAAAGAAATTAAAGACTTCCTCGAATTCAATGAGAATGAAGACACAACATACCCAAACCTATGGGACACTTTGAAAGCAGTGCTACGGGGAAGTTCATAGCGCTAAATGCTCACATGAAGAAACAGGAGAACAGTTATACCAGAGAATTAACATCACAGCTGAAAGCTCTAGAACACAAAGAAGCACACTCCCCCAGGAGGAGTAGACGCCAGGAAATAATCAAATTGAGGGCTGAAATCAATAAAGTAGAAACCAGGAAAACAATACAAAGAATCAACGCAACGAAGAGTTGGTTCTTTGAGAAAATCAACAAGATAGACAAACCTTTGTCCAAACTTACCAAACAGCAGAGAGTGAACACGCAAATTAACAAAATTAGAAATGAAAAGGGGGACATAACAACAGACTCTGAGGAAATCCAGAGAATCATTAGGTCATACTTTGAAAACCTGTACTCCACAAAATTCGAAAATTTAAAGGAAATGGATGACTTCCTGGACAGCTATCAATTGCCAAAACTAAATCAAGAACAGATAAGCAATTTAAATAGACCTATAACCCCTATGGAAATAGAAGCTGTCATCAAAAGTCTCCCAACCAAAAAAAGCCCAGGTCCAGATGGCCTCAGTGCAGAATTCTACCAGAAATTCAAAGAACAGCTTATACCAATTCTTCTCAAAGTGTTCCACACAATAGAAGCAGAAGGGTCTTTGCCAAACTCTTTCTATGAGGCTTCAATAACCTTGATCCCCAAGCCACACAAAGATACAACTAAGAAAGAGAACTTCAGACCAATATCCCTCATGAACATTGATGCAAAAATACTCAATAAAATACTGGCAAATCGGATCCAAGAACACATCAAAACAATCATTCACCACGATCAAGTAGGTTTCATCCCAGGAATGCAGGGATGGTTCAACATACGAAAATCCATCAACGTAATCCACCATATAAACAAGCTGAAAAACAAAAATCACATGATCATCTCACTAGATGCTGAAAAAGCCTTTGACAAAATCCAACACCCCTTCATGATAAAGGTCTTGGAGAGATCTGGGATAACAGGGACATACTTAAACATAATAAAAGCTATATACAGTAAACCAACAGCCAACATCAAACTAAATGGACAGAAACTCAATGCAATTCCTCTAAAATCAGGAACAAAACAAGGCTGTCCACTCTCTCCATACCTTTTCAACATGGTACTTGAAGTCCTAGCTATTGCCATACGACAACAAAGGGGGATCAAGGGGATACAAATTGGGAAGGAAGAGGTCAAACTTTCACTGTTTGCAGACGATATGATAGTTTACATCAATGACCCAAAGAACTCTACCAGGGAACTCTTACAGCTGATTAACACCTTCAGCAAAGTGGCAGGCTACAAGATCAACTCAAGAAAATCAGTAGCCCTACTATATACAGATGATAAAAGGGCTGAAAGAGAAATCAGAGAAACATCACCCTTTACAATTGCCACAAACAACATAAAATACCTTGGGGTAACGCTAACCAAACAAGTGAAAGACCTGTATCGTAAGAACTTTGAATCTTTAAAGAAAGAAATTAAAGAAGCCCTCAGAAAATGGAAAGATCTCCCATGCTCTTGGATAGGTAGGATCAATGTAGTAAAAATGGCAATCCTGCCAAAAGCAATCTACAGATTCAATGCAATCCCCATTAAAATCCCAGCACAGTTCTTCACAGACCTTGAAAGAACAATAATCAATTTTGTATGGAAAAACAAAAGACCCAGGATAGCCAAAACAACCCTGTTCAACAAGGCAACGTCCGGAGGCATCACCATCCCTGACCTCAAGCTCTATTATAGAGCTATAGTCCTGAAAACAGCTTGGTATTGGCACAAAAATAGACAGGTAGACCAATGGAATCGAATTGAAAACCCGGGTATTAACCCACACACGTACGAACATCTGATCTTTGACAAAGAAGCTAAAAATATACAATGGAATAAAGAAAGCATCTTCAACAAATGGTGCTGGCATAATTGGAGACTGGCATGTAGAAGAATGCAGATCGATCCATGTCTATCGCCATGCACAAAACTTAAGTCCAAATGGATCAAAGACCTCAACATAAATCCAGCCACACTGAACCTCTTAGAAGAGAAAGTAGGTGGTACCCTTGAACGAATTGGTACAGGAGACAGCTTCCTGAACATAATACCAGTAGCACAGGCAGTAAGATCAACAATTAATAAATGGGACCTACTGAAACTGAGAAGCTTCTGTAAGGCAAAGGACACAGTCAGCAAGACAAAAAGGCAGCCCACAGAATGGGAAAAAATATTCACTAATCCCACATCTGACAGAGGGTTGATCTCCAAAATTTACAAAGAACTCAAGAAGCAAGTCTCCAAAACACCAAAGGACCCTATTAAAAAGTGGGCTACAGAACTAAATAGAGAGTTTTCAATAGAGGAGTCTAAAATGGCTGAGAGGCACTTGAGAAAGTGCTCAACATCCTTAGCCATCCGGGAAATGCAAATCAAAACAACTCTCAGATACCATCTCACCCCTGTCAGAATGGCTAAAATCAAAAACACCAATGACAATTTATGCTGGAGAGGATGTGGTGAAAGGGGGACACTCCTCCATTGCTGGTGGGAGTGCCAACTGGTTCAGCCACTTTGGAAATCAGTGTGGAGATTCCTCAGAAAAATGGGAATAAACCTACCACAAGACCCAGCAACTCCACTCTTAGGCATATATCCAAAAGATGCCCATTCATACAGCAAAGAGGTCTGTTCCACTATGTTCATAGCAGCTTTATTTGTAATTGCCAGAACGTGGAAGCAACCTAGATGTCCCTCACCCGAAGAGTGGATAGAGAAAATGTGGTACATCTACACAATGGAGTACTATTCAGCTGAAAAAAATAATGGAATCATGAGATTCGCGGGCAAATGGATGACACTAGAAGAAACCATCCTGAGTGAGGTAACCCAGTCACAAAAAGAGAAACATGGCATGTACTCTCTCATATATGGATTTTAGACATAGATCTGGGGAGTGCCAGCCTACAATCCTATGGCCAGAGAGTCTGGGAAACAGAAACTTTATTTAGTGGCTGATCGAAGAAGAGGCAGACTCCCTTGGTTAAGTACTGAGCTGAACTCAAGAAAGCCAGTAACAGAGAGGGAGGACTGATGATCAAAGGGATTAAGACTGGGCTGGTTTAACCCCCAGAAACAGCTGACCAGACAAAGGTTAACTCTTGAATCCCAGGCATTAGCCTGGGAAGCCAGCATGGGACTGATCAAGACCCCCTGAATCTGGGTGTCAGTGAAGAGGCCTAGGGAATCTATTGAGCCTTGGGCAGCAGATCAGTACCCATCCCAAGTATACACACGGACTTTGGACTCCAATAGAACAATGTGAGGAGCACTCTCACCCAGAACTCTTGGGAAAGGGTCTAGGCCCTGCCCTATATGAAATGACACACTATGGACACCCCCATGGAGGGCCTCACCCTCCCTGGAGAAATGAGAGGATAACGGGGGGGGAGGGGAGGGCACGGGAGGAAGGGAGGGAATGGGAGAGGGACCTGGAACTGACTTGTGAAGCAACCTTGATTCTTATCCAAATTTAAACTGGGAAATAAAATTAAAAAAAAAAAAAAAAAAAGGGTAGACACCTATAGAAGGCACCCAGTGTTGACCTCTGCCTACCAATACACACACACACACACACACACACACACACACACACACACACACACACACACTTTAAAAGATATTTAGGAACTTGTCCATCATGTAGAGAACATCATAGACATTTTAGAAGCCAGAACATCAAAATCAGATGAAGACACAAAAATATACCATTAGGACTTTGCGGGACAGAATTCCATTCTGTAGCCTGAATCTAGGCATCAGGAAATTCATCTTATTTTTTTTATAATTGCTTATATCCTACTTCTCCTCTACTCAATTATCAATGAACACAATAGTAAAAATGAAAGTCATTTCATAAATGAATTATTGATGGTATTTTGTTTTCAGATTCTAAGTGTTGGAAAGTTAGAGAGTTTTTACCTAATTTTTAAACCTTATTTAAACTTGACTGTAGCTTTTTTGTTTTGTTTTGTTTTGTTTTGTTTCGAGACAGCTTTTTTTCGTGTAACAGCCTTGGCTGTATTAGAATTAGAACTTACTTTATAGGCCAGGCTAGTCTCAAACTCACAGAGATCCAGCTGCCTCTGCCTCTGCCTCCCTAGCACTGGGATCAAAGGTGTCACGTTGACTCACCCTGTATGGCCATTTTTAATAAGAATGTCCTCCAAAGGTTCACATATCTGAATATTTGATCCCCAGTTTGTGAAACTGGGAGGGACTAGGAGGTATGATCTTGTTGGAAGAGGTGTGTCACTTGGAGGGGCCCAAGCCATTTGGCCTCTCTCTCTGCCTCATACTTATGGACGAGACAGATGGCAGCTACTATTCCAGCTCCATGCCTGCCCACCTGATTGCCCATATTCCCTGCCATGATGGTCACAGACTTACCTCTGAAACTATAAGTCTCTAATAATTCTTTTTTCCAAAAGTTTCTTTTGGTCATGATGTTTTCTTCACAGCAATAGAAAAGTAACTAAGGCACCCTGGAACTCTTTTCTTCACAGCACATCAAAATACTGATCTCACTGAGGCCCACATGAGAGGGTTCTCCTCATGATGCAGGTCACTACCTCAGGCTGAACCTCTTGCTACCTCTACTACCTGACCTCTACTCTTAGTTCTTGCTCATCTGTTGCTTGGGTCACAGGACCTTCTTGTCACTTCAGCATTCCAGGCTCTACAAATCCTTTTGTTCCTTTAAGACTGTCTCAGTCACTGTTCTGTTGCTGTGAAGAAAAACCATGACCAAGGCAACTAGGAGAAGAGAAAGCATTTAACTGAGGACTTGTTCAGAAGTTTAGTCTCTTATGCTGGCGAGAAGCATGGCGGCACATGTGGTACTAGAGCAGTAGCTGAGAGCTACATCCTGATCCAAAGGCAGAGAGGCAGAGCAAGACACACTTGGCCTGGTGTGGGTATTTGAAATCTCCAGTGACACACTTCCTACAACAAGGCCACACCTACTCCATCAAGACCACACATCCTAATGCTTCTCAAATCGTGCCCGTCTCTATGACTTAGCATTCAGATACGTGAGCCTACAGAGGCCATTCTCAGACAAAGCTCCACAAAGACTCAGCTTAAGCCTTCTTCCACTGTTCCCATGCATTTCTCCTAATCTTTCTAGAACCTGTCTCCTTCTTCCTTTATTTCCGTACCATGTTTCACTTGTCTTCAAGCGTACTTGTTTTTGTCCCTATATTACATCAGGTTTTACTGAAGACTGGCAGAGTGACACTGTGTTTTCACAGTGTGAACATTTGACAATTATGAATTCACTGAAGGCCAGGGGCTGAACAATGGCAGGAGGGACCTCCAACTTCACCATGAGCTTTATGTGTTTTACTTCAACCAGTGTCCAAATAGGACTTTTATAATATAGGGAATGATAAACTGGAGCCTTAAGTCAAATTCATAATGCATCCCATAGCAAAGTCAACATGTTTTTAAACAAGAACCTGGCCAATAATTGATTTGTGTGATTTTTCCATAATTAACTGAGTTCCCAGAAGATAAAGAACTTTATATAGACTTGTGATCCCATAGTACCAGATTCGCTCTTAGTTAATTTTTAACTTTCATTCTGACTACATTATCTTTTAAGTCATCAAACAAGAGTCATGCAGAGATTCAGTGAAGGGGAAAAGTAGAAAAACTACTCCGGTATTTCTGAGAGCACTCATTGTATGTTTTGCCTAAGCCCGAAATGGTAATGACAAAGAATGTGGAAACAAACATGTGACCATTAAACATGAGTATACAGCAATACAGAGATTTGATAGGTGCTACTTAATGGTAATCATAATGAAAGAGATATTTATCTAAAATATTTCCAACTGAACTTTGAAAGAGTTAAGGGGAAACAAAATGAAAGTCAAGAAAACATTTAAAAAGATAGCACAGTGTATTTTCATGCCTTTATATGTTTATATCATCTCTAAATAAAACAGTTGAAAAAAGGCCTTCAGAAGGTATAGCTAAAGACCCTAAAGAAGGAAGATATGAAAATAGCAAGCAAGATTTGAGACATACATCAAGGAACTATTCCTCAAGTAAGATTTTTAATGTGAGCAAAAGACAAGCTACAAATGCCAGGAAAAAGTCACAGCAGCTGTCAGTACAGAGACTTGAACTAGTAATACCATTGGATTGTGAAGGAATAAGAAAAAATGAGTTCAGGTTTAAAGAAAAATTCTAATCATGTATAAGAGGAAACACAACTCCATGTAACATATCTCCAAAGTTATGGTTTCCAAATACTCAGACTTGCAATTTGGGTCTGTTTTTCACCCAGACCTTCTTAGAAAATTGTTAGAGACTGACTTGAACCAAATCATAGGGACAAAATTAAGTATGAGAAAAAGATTAGTGGAGACCATTGGAAACATTCCACTTTAGGACTAGTGATTAAATAAAGGCAGGGCCTGGGATTACCAAACAGAATGCTGATGTCCTATGCCCTCACATTAGAAATGAGTCTATTAATACACTTCAGAGACAAGGGTGAAGTCAAGTGGAATCGGATGTCTCAGCGGGAGTAGGGAAGGTGAAAGGAGATATCCTGAATGATGCAGCATATACTGGAAGCTCAAGCATATTTACATGAAAGCAGATGCTAAGCAACACAAGATCTCATTAAAGTCAATAGAAGAGGCGATGCAGAGGAGACAGATGAAACGATATAATATAATTTTTCCTATCAGGGTACTAATAGGTGCTATACAACAAAACTGAAAAACCAAGGGAGTCATATAGTTTCCCACTAAAGTAAAAAAATAAAGTCACTCTTCCTAAATACTTAATGAACTACAAAAACTGAACATATAGGAAAATATTTTTAAAATAACCGGAGCACAGCTATGTCTATTATTAAAAAACGTAAATGAACCTCACTGGCTAAGAAAAAAATTAATGCATGCACATTGGATTTTTACCTTTCTCCATATTTTCTCCCTTTTGTGTCTTAGAATCCAAAGGACCCGGGAATTAGCAGGATCACTATAAATCCAATGAAGAATTAAAGACTGAAAGAGAAAAATAGAAAAAGAAATAATGCATCAAGGATAATTAGACAAGAAACACTTCTATGCTTTGTGAACTGTTTGTCGCTGGGTCAGGAGTGAATTTATTTCTCAAAAATATGTTACATGATATAAAATCTTTGTAGATTTTTTTTTTGGTATTTACGAGACAGGGTTTCTCTGTATTGTTCTGGAGGCTGTCGGTCCAGCCTGGCCTCGAACTCACAGAGATCCGCCTGCCTCTGCCTCCCGAGTGCTGGGATTAAAGGCGTGCGCCACCACCGCCCGGCTATATAAAATCTTTTATACAAAGTACAGAGGATTGAGGGGGAAAGTGTAGAAGTGTAAGTGCGAGAGACGAGAGCAAGGAAACTGGTAGACACCATGTGGGAAGTCCTCAAACATGGCCAGGCAGGCATGATGCTACTGGCAATGCGGAGCTATACCTGAGTATGCGGAGGAGGACAGGGCTAGGAAGTAAGCAACAGAGTGAAACAATGTTTCTGGAGTGCGGTTCACCCCCCCTCCACCCCCGATAAATATCATCTGGGAATTCACTAGGAATTCAGATTTAGTTCTTATCCTACACTTCAAACCTCTGCCAAGCATCATTAACTAGGATTGAGCAGGTGTTGGTTGATGTCCAGCATTCTGTTTTAATAAACCTTCAGACGGGAGAAGCAATGTTTTGGAAGTGATCTGGGTTTGTGAGTTACTCAGAAGCAGTTTTAAAGTGTTGAGAAACTAGAACAGTGTAGACAGAAGTGCTCAGACAGAAAATCACTAAAAGATGGTAGTCAATTCTGCATTAAAAGAATTCCCCCCAAAAGCGACCTCAAGGGACATTTTGGGGAAAGACTATGAGTAAGTGAAGGGAATGAATGCTGCACTAAGAATCACTGGAAATAGATGTGTTTTCACATGGAATTTCAAAATATCACTTTCATTTGTTATCATCAAAGATTTATTACAGTGATTATCGAATGAAATTAAGTCAAAATAATACGGTTAAGTTTGTTTGCAATTCTCTTACCCTTTGCCCCCCCCCCGCAAACAAAGCAATGGTAGTTTTCTGTTTTGTTAAATTAGTAAGATGTAACCATGTTAAAAACAATTCCAGGCTTAGGGGGAGAGGGAGAGGTGAGCACGCGTGCTCTCTAGAGTAAATGAGATTTGAAGGCAGTCTCCTAGCACAGTCAGCTTTAGCTGGTTATATTTTAAACAGCCCATAAGAGAGAGCAAGACTACCCAAAAGAGGCATGCCAGGAGGACTCCTATGAGTTCAGTAACAGGAGCAGCCCCAGACGGCATCTGGGACCAGTGAGAACCACCAGAAGGGATAGATAGCATGGTGTGAAGGAGGGAAACGCCCTCTATACTTAGGAGCTGTCAAGTGTAAGCTTTAAGTATGATTGGCAAGGATTTAAGTGTACCCCGTCATAACACAATTTCCCTTAACAGAAACAGCCAGAGCAATCATTATTTTCTTCACATTTCTAATTGTCTATATCACTCACTGAAGTCATGTTCACCAGGCTGCACTTCCCTTCTGCTGTCTTCTTTCCTGTAACTTCCCAGGCAAGCAGTTTTGTTTGGTTTGCTTTTGTCCCAAAGTGTCCTTGAGATAGGACGCTAATTCTGCTTAACTTTCTTCCTCCACCTCACTCTTTGGTGTCCAGCTGCTGAGAACATCCCTGTCCCACCTCTTGCTCAGGTGGGTTTCACTCTCGACAGCCCAGTCTCTTTCTAGGGGCACCGACCACAGATTGACTCCTTTGTTCCCTTATTCTTCCAGTCCCTTAAGTCAGTCTCTCAGCTCCTCTATTTAAAACACATGCGATGTAACACAATTAAATGTCACATAAGGTCACATGGCGGAGGCTTCCTTAAGTTATTTACTGTTATTATCTGTGACAATTCAAATGGCAGGTGGATCTGTTTTTGAGTTCCTGCTACTTTGGAATAGATTTTTTTCCCTTACAATTTACATGATGCTGAGATATTTTAGCCCAGATTCTTTTATGATTTACTGATCATATTTCATCTCAAATGAAACTTCCAGAATAGGTAAAACACACCACACACGTAGACAAAACAAAAACCAAAAATCCTCTGTTGTCTGAGTGATGTAAACTTGTCATTAACTTCTACCACCACCTGCTGGTCAAAAGGCTGTATGTCATATGTCAAAAAGCTGTATGTCTTATGAGTTAACTGGGAAAAGAAGAGACACTTGGGATGTTTCAATTATTTCTGCACTACAGGATTACTCGGTAATGTACACAGAAAGGGCGGGTTGTTTAAATATAAAGACTCCTAAGACTATTTCTTACTGCATTATGAGTTACAGATTCTGTATTACGTAATATTTCATATTACAAACAAGGAAGCTCTTGGGCCCCAAAGCCATGTTTGCTGAAATTGTAAAGGTGTGGGGGGGGCACACTTATGACTAAAATATTTACCCTGGCCTTCAAAACATGCAGATTAGTAAAAGCTTTCACAATTTTAGCCAGAATTTGGGAGGTTCTCCAAGTTTTCATTTTCCCAGTTGTTAATGAAGGTGTTGTTGCCCGTTTCCCTGTCAGCTCCTAAAGCAGGTGTCACACATAAATCTATTCCTTTTTTTTTTTTACACCATTGTACCGCTCTTTAAATGTTTTTGACCAGTCCTATTAGGAAACATGATATTTTGCTATTGCTTGCTTCTTTGTAGTGGAATTTTTCCAAAGAAGTAGGCGATGCTAAAATGAAAGGAGAATCCAGTTATTCAGAGCAATCTGAGAGCTGAAGGTTTTGCATTCATCAGAAGATGCCTTGGTTAGGTGACGCTGGCATTGAAGCTGCCTGTGGCAACAGGCCTTTCTGTCCTCTGTACTTCTGCTCTAATGTTCCCTCTGGCAGCAGCATCCTGTAGCTAGTTCTGTGTGACAAGAGTTTCTTACTCACCTCAGGTCTCCACATAAATATCACCTTCTCAGAGAGGCTTCTGTGCCCTCCTAAGTACATGCTGCACTTTGCACACTTTGGAGATGGTCGCAGAATTCTGTTAAAGTTTTTTTTCTTCAGTACCTAGCCACTGCAAAGCTTGTTGGGCACTGAGACCCAACTCACTCACTCTGAGCAGAGCTTTATCGTGTCTGCACCTCTGGCTGTCACAGAATAAGCAATCAGTGCAACATCTCGGTGAGTGATTAGCTCAGCCTTCTGCTGTGTGATCGAATTTCAGTTCATTTGTGAAGTCCCTTCTTTTTTTATTTTTGGCTTTTCAAGACAGGATTTCTCTGTGGCTTTGGAGGCTGTCCTGGAACTTGCTCTTGTAGACCAGGCTGGCCTTGAACTCACAGAAATCCACCTGCTTCTCCCTCCCGAGTGCTGGGATTAAAGGCATGTGCCACCAACACCTGGCCTGTGAAGTCCCTTCTTAACATTCTGTATTCAACTAGTCTTATTTCACTTAATTTGTCATTGTATATTGGATGAGATTAGTCAAACAGAGTGTTAACACTTAGGAAATATTTTTATTGTTGCCACATTCAAACATTTTTTTCTTATGCCTAATTTTATCTTTTGATTCATAAGTGTTAGTTTTTAAAAATAACCATGAATTTTTATCTATTAGAATATTCTATGCTTATTTGTCTTCATATCATAGAATTTGTTTATTGTCATCAAAAATTTCATTTTCTTCTATACTTTTCTGTTTTGATTTTTAATGATGTATGTGCAGAAATGAAGAGAGACACCTTCCAGAGCAGGGCAAGAGAGCCATAAGTCATTATTACTTGATGGCCTATTGGCTTGCCTTCTCCATATATTTTCAACAGAAAGTATACTTAATCTTAATATTTAACTTAATTTCAATCCAGGTTGGAGTATTAGATGTCACCATCTTTACACTTTCTAGGAGAGTCCATATTAAAAAGTGTAAATAGTTGGAAAGAAGCCTGTTTCTGGGCAAATGCTATAAGAGGTACATAATCTCCAAAGGCCTGGGGTTTGGTTGTTATTCTACTTTAATGATTCACCTCTCCCTCTCCCCCCTCCCCCCTCCCCCCCCTTTCTCTCTCTTCTTCCCCTCTCTCTTCCGGAGGGGGATGCAAGCTCTCTGGTTTGGCATTGTTTTCACCTTTGCTATGCTTATGAATGATAAGAGATAAATGTCAAAGGAAGGAGCTGTCCAGTTGGGCCGTTTTCAGGAACAACCTCGCCATTACCGGAAACCAAGACTCTCTTTCCGTTGCTTTGCTAGTATTTCCCTCAGTGGAGCCAGAGGCCTGGATTTCTAGGAGATGGTTTGATCACCTAACTTTGATAAGATCCAGCTTCTAACAACAGCAATAACAAAAAATGCTTCCATCACCGAGAAGCAGAACTGGAGGCTCCTAATCACATTGGCCAGGCTAGAGGGCCCAAAGAGCAAGTTCTGTAAACTGCAGGGTCAAAAGTTTGGCGCTAGCTCTCCTGCCTCTAATCTCTCTAGCATTCACAGAATTTCCTAACATCCATCTTTCCCAGGATTGGAACATACCTGAGAACGCAGAACATTCTATCCTCTTATAATGTTTGCTAAGACATTCCTAGATCCCCTTCTGATATCACAGATGCCACGGGATGTGTCCCTTTATAGCGAATTCCACGGTCACTAGCTTGGAATACCACTAGCGAGCCTTCACTCACCGTGCGCCCGCCCCTCTACAAAAGGTTGCTTCAGAAACCTAAACTTATTTTGGTACCACACGAAGCGATCAGTTTTGTAGTACCTTAGCCAGGATCAGCCAGGTCTGTCTACCCTCGGTGTCTTTAGCAAACAAATACCGCACAGCAGACGCCTGAATCCCAAGTGTCAAAGAACGCAGGCATCTTTCATAAAGCCACGGTTCCACATTCTAGAACACTCTCAACAACGCCAGGCATCCTTAGGATCTGGAGGCAGAGGGTAGGGAGACTGTGACTTCATAACCTCCCATTCATCCGTTTCCTTGAGAGCAAACGGACGCATCGGAGGGTCAGTTCCACTTTACAGTTTCCGTTCGTGAGAATGGATTCAACACATGCGGAGGAAGAGCATTTTTCGTGACGCTCAGGCCGGCTCTCGCCCTCACTTCAGCGAGCTGAGAAAGTAAGTGCTCGTGAGGACATGTGTGACAGGCAGAATTAAAGCGCCTGCAGTAACTGCATTTGAGAGTTTTTTTTTTTTTTTTTTTGTAGTGCGGCGTTTTTCCCGGTCAGTCTCTGCAGTGCGCTCAACCCCCCAGCAGAGCCTTGGGGATGAACTGCACATGCGCAAATCCCTTCCAGGTGGGCGGGAACAACCCGGCCCCGCCCCAGTCCTCCCGCCCCAGCATTTGGAGCCCAGTGGTTACCTAGGTGACGCAGGAGCCGCCTCGACGCTCGACTGAGCAGGCCTGGTTCCCAGAGGGCCGCGCGCCGCGGGCTCCGGGTGCTGTCATGGCGGGGTTGTTGAAGAAGGTGAGCGGGTGGAGGTCACCGCGGTGCCGTGGACCGGGGCTGTAGGCAGCCGCGACCCCGTCACCCGTGGGTGCAGACGCCAAGCCGGCGCGGTTGGGGGCGGCCGGGTGCGTGGTTCCGTCCCGAGGGTGGGTAACCGGCGGGCGGGCCGGAGCCCGCGGGCCGTGCAGGGCCGTGCGGAGCCCGTGCAGGGCCGTCCCGGGACGGGCGGGCTGGCTTTGCTGCGCGGGCGACGTAAACAGCACGGCTGTGTTTTCTTTCCGAACAGACCACCGGCCTGGTGGGACTGGCTGTGTGCGACACTCCACACGAGGTAAGTGCGTGTGCGTGTGTGTGAGCCTGTGAGTGTATGTGAGTGTGTGTGTACCTGTGTGTACCTCTGTGTGTGTGTACCTGTGTGTGTGCGTGTGAGCCTGTGAGTGTGTGTGTACCTGTGTGTACCTCTGTGTGTGTGTACCTGTGTGTGTGCGTGTGAGCCTGTGAGTGTGTGTGTACCTGTGTGTACCTCTGTGTGTGTGTACCTGTGTGTGTGCGTGTGAGCCTGTGAGTGTGTGTGTGTACCTGTGTGTACCTCTGTGTGTGCGTACCTCTGTGTGTGCGTGTGAGCCTGTGAGTGTGTGTGTACCTGTGTGTACCTCTGTGTGTGCGTACCTCTGTGTGTGCGTGTGTGTGAGCCTGTGAGTGTGTGTTGTGTGTGAGTGTGTGCGTGTGTGTGGTGTGGGTGTGTGTACCTCTGTGTGTGAGTGTGTGCGTGTGTGAGCCTGTAATTGTGTGTTGTGTGTGTGTATCTGTGTGTGTACATGTGTGTGGTGTGTGTACCTGTGTGTGTACGTGTGTGTGAGCCTGTGATTGTGTGTGTGTGTGTGCGCGCGTGCGTGTGAGCGTGTGACTTCGGTCTTGCAAGGTTAACAGGCCAGGAGTGCTCGCTCTCTCTTCTCTCTCTCCTTCCCTCTCTCCCTCCCTCTCCATCTGTGTGTGTGTGGTGTGAGTGTGTGAGTGTGTGACCTCGGTCTTGCAAGGTTAACAGGCCAGGAGCTTACGTGCTCTCTCTCTCTCTCTCTCTCTCTCTCTCTCTCTCTCTCTCTCTCTCTCTCTCTCTCTCTCTCTCTCTCTCTCTCTCTCTCTCTCCCTGTCCCTCTCTCTCTCTCTCTCCCTGTCCCTCCCTCGCTCGCTCCCTCTCCATCTGTGTGTGTGTGTGTGTGTCCTTGACAGCCCCCTCCCCCAACTCTTGCCACGGTTTTTGAGGTGGCCTTTGCCGTGGTCTCCCTGTCAGGAAGCTTTCTTCTTGGCATTTTCTAGCTTCGGTTGTGTGGACTATTCTCAGCGCCCTCCACGTCTGCACTTTGATTTTCCATCCTTTCCCTGCCTTAAACATTTCTGCCTTGGATTTCACACGCTGGCTTTCCCCACCACACTAATAGTTGCCTCCTTCAGTATCCACCACAAAAATAAAAAACGGAAACAAACCTAAACAAAACTCCTGAAATTTCCCTCCTTCCCTGAATACAAATATAACTCGAGCTATCAGTATTTACTGTTTCCAGCTTCTATTATCTCTTCAATATACTTCAACCAGACCTGGTCAGAGCTATTCCTGTCAGTGTTACCCAGGATACCAGTGATGCTAAATCTAGTCAGCTCACATTTCTCTTGATGTTACCAAGAATAGCATTGAAAGTGTTTTTATTGTATTTATTTGTGTATGCGCCAGTGTGTGTGTGTGTGTGTGTGTGTGTGTGTGTGTGTGTGTGTGTGCGCGTAGGTTAGAAAACAACTCTGTGTGGTTGGATCTCTCCTTTCACCGAGTAGGTCCTGGGCAGCTGGCTCACTCAGGTCATCAGGCTGCTGGCAAGTATCTTTACCTACTGTGCCATCTCCTGGCCCAAGAGCAGCGTTTCCGGCACTTCTGATGCTCTACATTAAGTAGTTGTTTACTGGGTGTCAGGGCGGCTTCTCAGTATCCTATTTTAGGGTTTTTTTTTTGGGGGGGGAGGGTGTTTACTGCTTTTTTCCTAATCCTTTGTCTTTTCCAGTTGTTCCTTATTTCCCCACTTTTATACTTTTTGTAGTATTCATGACCCAATTCTTAGTTTTTAAATTGAGTGGAGACAGTCTAATGATTTCACTATCTATAAATAGTCAATTCTATTTCTCTATCAAGTACTGACCTCTCCTCTTATCAAGTCATTTATATATGTATGTATCTATATACACACATGCTCTTGTATCTTCACGTATGTGCCAGACCAGTAACCCAAACTTAACAGATCCAGCTAAGACTTCCCATTTAAAATGATACTGGATTTCTTTCATTATCTCACTTGCTATTTCAGTAAATCCTCTGGATTTGACCCTCAGACTATATCTAGATTTTGTATACTCCTCACCACCTTTGCTAGTACCATTTTCCTGTCATTGTCCTCACTTCTGTGATATTACATTACTTTGGTAACTGCTCCCCCCCCCCCTTTCTTTTCCCCATTGATTTGTAATAAAATGAGTCAGGTCATGCCACCTCTTTAAAGCCTTCCAGAGGGTTTCTCAGTTTTAGTGTCCTTTTAGGGATTTTTTTTCCAGGTCATCATTTAACAGGCCACATTCTGCTGATGTATCTTGTCTGTCCCAGGCTTGACAAAGATAAGACTTTTTGTGTGTTCACTGCTAGAACTCGGATGAGTATGTAGTATGTATTATGTAGTATGTAGTCAGTGCACAGTGAGTGACTCTCTTGCATTCTTTGTAAATTTGTGCTTCAGACCTACTGTGGAGAACGGAAGCCACAGTCTTCTGTTTCTAGTATTCTTCCTCTATGGATTGTATGTCCGTGAATCTTTGTGCCCCCACTCAGGATTTCTTGTCATTGATATTAGAATCTTTTACTTTCACATTTATTCCAATAAATGAAGTGTTCTGAATGTTTTCTCCAATACTCTCGTTTGGCCTCATTTTCATTAGTGCAGCAATAGTTTTATTGATTGCAACAGCTTCATTATTGGCCTTCTTGATTTGTTTTCTTTTTAAGTCATGACTGCCAGGTTAATTTTCCTAATACGCAGACTTAACTACCTTTTTCTTAAGCCTTTTAGCTCCCCACACAAAAAGGCCCAAGTACTTTAACTTCGTATGTAAAATTACATGCAGTCTAACTTTTTCTCCTATCTTATCTCCTAAGTGGTTCTTTTGTATATTCGTTTCTAGTCAATTGCTACCCAAATAAATATGAGCACCAAACATGTAAGCTGTCTTAATGTAATTTTAAGTTTTTTAGAAATTACCTCTTTTTTCTTTTGTATTATTATCATTACTATTATTATTATCATCATTATTGTTATTATTTTGGTTTTTTGACACAGACTTTCCCTGTGTAGTGTTGGAGCTAGCTCTTGTAGGTCAGGCTGGTCTCAAGCTCTCAGAGATACACCTGCTTCTTCCTTCCATGTCCTGGGATTAAGGGAGTGTACCACCCCCGCCCTACTCCATTTTTTTTTTAAATATAGAAAACTAAAAATGGTGCATGAGTGTCATCCCAGCATTTGGGAGGCTAACACAAGAGGGTCTTAAGTTAGAGGGCAGTCTAAACTACACAGTTAAGACCCCGCTTCAAAGGGAAAAGAAAGGTTTCTTTATTTTTATGATTTAACCTAACATCTGACATACTATTTTAGTATATAATCAATATGAAAATCAGTGCTAGTCTGCAGCCTTTTTTACGATGTATTCTTCCTGTGCCACATCTCAGTGGAGATTAGTTGCACTTCAAGTACCCTACAGCTGTGTTTGACTGTCAGCTGCTGACTGCACAGCACAGCTGCAGAGTTAGAGCTACTTCCTGTATGATTTTGGTGCTTTTGCCATCTAGGCCTGTGTTACTTTGTATGTAAGTTGCTTCTCCCAAACACCTTTGAGTTTTCAACTACCTTTATCCCTCAAAGGTGTCTCCGATGCATCTTTTTTTTGTTGTTGTTTAATCAACCCCTCTGCTTTCTGCTGAAATGATTTTCCCTTTATAGGATGCTAATACTGAGATTGAGACAGTATGTGGCTGGTACGGCTGTGATCCAAGGTCCTATACACTCTCTACATCTTACGGATGAGGAATGAGGGCATCTAGGTAGAAGCAGCTTGTCCAGGCAACTAGGCTGTGGAGCTATGTGAATGCAAACAGTGAGCTCTTAGTTTTGTTTAGTACTACCTCCCTGCTCTGTATCTTACCCTGGCCTACCGTAAATGGATTTTGTGTTTTATGGTGTTTAAACCAGTCTCTTGTATATAGAAAGGGTTTGATCCATGTGCAGCCTGTCCTTATAACCAAAGAACACATGGTACTTACGTGGCAGCACTGTAAAATCCAATCCTACTGAAACCAGACATGTTCTTTAGAGGTGCTGATTGCTTGTGATCTCTGAGTGCTCAGGTAGGGTCTGCTGTTTGAGAGGACTGCTCAGTTTACATCTGCAGTGTGGCATAGTGATGAGTAAAGTCCCCTTTCACTGTGAGAAGTGCCCCAGGTTGGGTAATAAATTAGATAGACACTTTCTTCTTTGTATTGTCCTATGCTGATCATTCTGATTCTCATCTGAATTTCTGTAAGGCTAGATGTGTTCCTTTTTTATCCCGAGAGATGAGAAAAGTTTGTTTTCCATTTATTTGATACTTTTGTGTAGGAATGTTTCGCCTGCATGTATGTCTGTGTACCACTTGTGTACCTGGTACTGGTGTGGAGGGTACCTTATCTCCTAGGATTAGGGTTACAGGTAATTGTGATCTTCTCTGTGGATCCTGGGAATAGAACCCAAGTCCTCTAGAAGGGCAACCAGTGCTCTTAACCACTGAGCCATCTGTCTAGTCACCACTCCCTTCCATCTTTAAAAAATCAGATTGAAACTTATTAAAATACTGTATTAAAAATGAATATATGCATTATATTGATACATTTGAGAGGATAAGGATTGGATTAAAAGGATGCCCAAATCAAGAGTTTAAATCAGACCCCAACCTTTCAAATTTCTTTAAAAAATTTCAATGTACTGAGTTTAGATCCCCATCGTCCACCTAAATTCTGTGTGGGTGTGGCAGCCTTTGCATCCTGAATGCTGGGATTAAAGGCGTGTGCCACCAATGCCTGGCCTAATTTTTATATGCATCACAGATAGAAAGAATTTCCATGTTTGCATTCCACTTTTCCTTAGGTTGTAATTGAGCATAGATATGAATTTTAGTAAAACACACTTTAAAATTATGAATCCTCTTTTAGTTTTTCCTGTGAGATACTGAAATGTATTCTGTCTAATCTTTGATGGTAGTTTAACTTACTTAAATGTGTATCATTTGTCTTTTCAGAGGCTAACAATATTGTATACAAAGATTCTTGATATTATGAAACAGTTCCCTCAACATGCAGCCTATAGAAAATACACAGAACAGATCACCAATGAGAAGCTGGATATGGTGAAGGCGGTAAGTGGTTGAGTGGGTTTGGCTGGTTGGGTTTATCCATCAGGAAGACCTTTAAGAATGTTTTCAGTTGCTTGTCTTAGCTCTCAGTTTGCACTGTCTTCCTTCAGTGCCGTGCTTCCGTCTTCTGTCCTTTCCTTCAGCAAACCCCTGACTTGACTGATCCCTGTGTGAAGCGCTGCTGGAGAAGAGTAAGATTGGATCCATGTCCTGAGGACGTGCAGGTGTCCTTTGAACCACTCTTCCTTGTCTAGTTGTCAGGGACCGTTTCCCTCTTACTCTAGAAGCATCCATCTTGGTTTCTAATCACAGTAGAGAAGAATAGAAGCACAAGAGACTTGTGTCATGGTGTGATGTTACAGAAAGCTGTCAAAATAATTAGTTTAGAAAGTACTTTGTCCTGGGCTTGGCCATGCAAGCCCCTAATCCCCATTCTAGGGAAGCTGAGGCCGGAAGACCACAAATTCATTGTCACCTTGGGCTACATGTATGAGCCCTAGGTTCAATGGCTGACCCCATAGGCGCACAAGCACTTTGTTGTACAGGAAGAGGGCCACACTTGGTATTCTTACCTACTCAAAGCTACACTGAACAGTGTTAACACTGGAACTGAATACTTTGTTCCCAGAAACCTGTATGTCACAGCTATGGTGTTGTTTTATTTAGAAAGAAATCATCATAGGAAATAATTGAAGTTAAGTAAACTCACAAGGGTGGGCCCCTGATCTTGTAAGGATTAGTATGTAAAAATAGATACTAGACAGTCAGGGCTTGCCCCTTGCCATGAGGCCAGCGAGTGAAGGATGTGGGACACATAGCAAAGTGCCAGCGGTTTGTGTCTTCAGGGGGAAAACAAACCCTCACTAGACCCAACTATGTTGTCACCTTGACTTTGGTTGTCTGCTCTCTACAAGAACAGTCAGGTTTACTTCTTGCTTAGTGGTCCTAGGGATTGACCCTAAACTCCCACAAGTGAGGCAAGCATACCACATGAGTCCCACCCCCTCCTTTACTTCCTATTTTGACACATTTCACCAACCTGCCAACGACAGACTTGAACTTAACTCTGTGTAGGTTCAGGCATGCTTAAAACTTGCAATCCTCCTGCCTCAGCACCTAGAATAGGTGAGCTTCCACGTCTGTATCACAAGGCTCAGCTGAAATTTCTAAGGTTTAATCCAGTTCTATGTATTTTGTTACAGTAGCCTACCAAATGGAGCCTGTACAGCTCTTAGTCACAGTGCTGAGTAGGGAGACAGTGAGGAGAACTGCCATTTTCATTGAACTCTGTCACACTGTGACCAAGCTTTCACCCCCATGGTTATTTCACACTCTTTGTAGAATTCAAAAACTGTCCATCTGGGCATAAGAGGTAACAGTATATATATAATTAGGTTATCAAAACGTCGGTCAATGAGACCTCTTTTTATAGTTAAACAGCAGTCTGAGTTTTAACTTTGATTCTTAGCTTTCCAAGTCTGGAAGTAACGTACAAACTCAGTCTTTGAAGGAGATTACTGGTGGCTTGATTTGTTTGAGGCAAATGAACTGATGTCTTTTTTTCCTCACAGAGTAAGTATGTCCCTGCTTTTCACAGCTCAACTGATGCACTGTGCCTTGATTCCTCTCAGCTTCCCGCTTCCCTGACCTTTGTTTATCCTGTCTGTTGTCTTGTTTATCCTGTCTGTTGTCTTGTTTATCCTGTCTGTTGTCTTGTTTATCCTGTGTTCTGTTGTTTATCCTGTCTGTTCTGTTGTTTATCCTGTCTTGTTTATCCTGTCTGTTCTGTTGTTTATCCTGTCTGTTGTCTTGTTTATCCTGTCTGTTGTCTTGTTTATCCTGTCTGTTCTGTTGTCTTGTTTATCCTGTGTTCTGTTGTTTATCCTGTCTGTTCTGTTGTTTATCCTGTCGTCTTGTTTATCCTGTCTGTTGTCTTGTTTGCCCCTCTTGCACTGCATCACTGTTTTTAGTAGTCTGAGATACTTAGTTGGTTCCCATCAAAAACTGTGTCTCAGTGGTTTTTTGTTTTTTTTTTCTACACTTACTGTCTTAGGTCTTTGTATCTTTTTTACAGTGTCAGGATTCACTGAATCACCTCTTCATGTAGGAACCTAAATCCTTTCCTCTGCTGCTTCAGCTGCTTTCCAATTAATTTTTCGTGGTCCCATCTTACTTTGTATCTCATATTGCTAATAATAGAATGCACTCTCAGTATGTTATCTTGCATCTTTTTCCTGTTGAAAATCATCCTTTGGTTCTCTGTGTTGTGTTTACTTCTGAAAGACTTGAGTTTTAGCCTCTTCCCGAGCTGTGTATATGAAACCTAGCTTTAACTGATGACTTTGGAGGTAGAGTTGTGGTTAATTTTGGCATGGTCTGTTAGGTCTGCTGAGGCCTAGCTTTTTATCTTCTTAACTCACCCTGCCATTTTCTGTTAGGTCTCACAGGTCAGCAGCTCCAAGCTGCTGGCAGCTCTTAGGATTCTTTGCAGCTTTATTTTTGTGGTCACTTTATTTTGTCTCAAATGCCCCTTGCCTTATCTAGCTGGTTTGAATATGCCCACTCCAAGATCTAGATGTTCCTGGTCATGTAGCTCAGCAGCTAAACATTGCCTCACATGTGGGAAGGCTTGCTTCTACTTTCCCATACTGTCAAAAGTACAAAGTTGCTATCATTAACTCTCTTTTCATTTCGTTTATGGAACAAAACCCACCTGTATAATGACACTAAAAAGTTCAGTCTATTAGAGAAGAGTTTCCTTAGATAGTGTAGGTATAATATTAGTGATTTCCTTAAAGAATAATTTACATTAAAAATGTACAGAAATCATAAGTGTTAGGCTTGATGGTTTTTCAGAATTAACACATTCTAATTAATACCAGACAAATGACATTCCGTATCACCAAATCATTTGTTCCAAGTTACTACCCTCCTAATGGTAGCTACTGCTTTGTTTTTTTTTTTTAACATAATAGATCCATTTTACCTATTTCTAAACTCTAGGAATGGAATACCTTTCATCTACCCATTCATATCTGCTTTTTCCTACTTAGCACTGTATTTGAGGAAATCATCTGGATATTGCCATATAGTGTTCTACTGTATGTATCTCAGTGCCATAATTGGCAGATCAGTTCTATTGGTGTTGGTCATTTAGGTTATTTCTAGTTTTGGGGTGTAATTTATGGTTTCTGTGATGTTTTTGAATATACAATTTATTATCCATTGTTTGGTATTTATCCAGAAGAGGAAATTATTTTTTGGTTATCTGATAGCATTTATTGTTAATTCTTTTAAAGCTGGTGTAGAAAATATTTGCAAAAATAAAATATTTGAAAATCTGTTTTACAAAGACCAAATTATGTATCATGTCTTACCTTTGCTAAGTATTTTAATATTCAATAGCTTTTATATTAAGACAAAGGTAATGGAATAGTAGAGAAATGGATTAGATTTGCATCAAATTCTTGGTAAAAACCTATGCTCATGGTGAGAGAAAACTGCTTGTCAGAAGGGCTTTTATATGTTTTTTAACATGTAGGATATTAAAATATTCAGAAGTTATGCTTCTATGTTTAATTTTCTTTTTTCCTTTCTGCTTAAAATTGTAGGAACCAGATGTTAAAAAATTAGAAAACTTGCTTCAGGGTGGTGAAGTAGAAGAGGTGATTCTTCAGGTAAAGAGGCCCTGAACAGTCAGTGTGTGCCATCCCCTGCTGCTCTTGCTTTGCAGCTGACGGCTAAGGGAGAACCTGGGTGAGCGTTGAAAGCCACTGTTGTCAGGGAAGAACAGGTTTTCCGTCTCTATGAGCTTGTGAACACTGATTCCTGCAGATTTCATTCTCAGAACTCTTAGTGGTGACCGTGTGGCTCTGAAACTTTAATTTTGTAATACCAATATTTGACGGTAGACTATGTCATGACATTAGAATCCTGATAGTGAAAGTGTGAGTTCTAGTAGTTAACTTCCAGGTATTACTGTGAAAATGCCTCTTGAATAACCTATCAAATGATCTTATTTTCAATTGTTCTTTTATTAATAGGCTGAGCATGAACTAAGTCTGGCAAGGAAAATGCTGCAGTGGAAGCCATGGGAGCCACTGGTGGAAGAGCCTCCTGCCAACCAGTGGAAGTGGCCAATATGATCACAGTTAATGATGGTCGATGGGAATTCAATGTGCAATTAAATGTTCTGTCATGCTTCAATGTGTCCGTGTTATTGACACCGTACAGTTAAGAAAAGTAGTATGTATGTATCTTATTTCCGGGACATATTTAGGAGACAACGTTGGTTATGGTAATGAAGTCTTATGAACTCTTTCAAAACCCTGGCTTTCTGAGGTCACACAGTAAGCTTGCTGTGTCTTTGTCATTCCTCACTGAATTCCTCCTGTTATTTTGAGCCTCTTTGACATTTTGCCAGCAGTGCTGCTATAGCTTTGTTTAGTGGAGCGGACTTTATTGGTGTTTGCATAGGAATTTCTGGGAGTTAGTATGTAAATGTGGTAGTAGTGTTCTTTGCACCTTGAATATGAGTGCCAGCCACTCTTCTCAGTATTTAACTAAATCACACAACTCTTCAGAGTGGGATGCTGTGTTTTATCTGTGTTGGTCTGGTAGGAGACCTCGAAGCCACCCTAGTGATGTAACACTGTAAAATAAGATGTGCTGGAGCATCTGAGGCCATGATGATAGTAATATTGGCAGTGTATCTCTGGAACTCCTAATAGGTGTCGTCGTGTTGCTGTTTACCAGTACTCTTGGATATGATAGTCACTCCAGCCTGTACGATATAGGTTGTTCCAAACATGCCACAGCCCTCCTTCCTTGACTTGTCTGCCAAAGTACCTGAGCAGAAGTCGTCACGGGAAGTCATGTGCCAAGGTCTTTATATTGGGCATAGACAATTATAGTAAGAGCAGTCTGCAAGACACTGATCTAATCTACCCTTTTGCACTTGTTACCGTTCTTATGGCCCATACAACCTGTTTTCAGTCCTTCGTTTCTTTTCCCATTTATTTCATAAACAGCCAGATTAAAGTCCTGACTACCCAGATGATTCTGTTTGTCCTAGATTTTAATGTTGCTTCCAGAGTCTTCTAGACTAATCTGAGTAGTTTTTACAATGGATTCTCTTGGAAGCACCTGGGGTATGGTAAGGATTTGAATAGGAGCTGTCGGAAGGCTACTGAGAAAACCGCAAGGAACCATTGTAAAACTACTCAAAGTAGCCTTCCGACATCTCCTATTCAAATCCTTACCATACTCAGGTGCTTCCAAGACAATCCAACCAGATTTGGCTGTGCAGACAAGAAAATGACCTTCAGTTTTGGTGTTCCCTGCCCTTGCTGCACTTAATGCTGAATGTTTCAGTTACTGGGCAGTCTGTGTTTTGAAATGTAAAGGGCTTTACCTAACATGACCAAAGATGTATTCAGCTTTGAATGTTGTGAATGGGTGTATACTGATTTCATAATGATAACTAACAGCTATATAGTAGACTATCCTGGACAAACAGCACATGGCACCCTACTAGAGTAAGGCTCTGGGGGCTGCCACTTCCTGGGGGCCACAATCTGTTGAGTGTGATGCCACCAAGATGCAGTTTTCATTGTGCCCCCTAGTCTCATTCTCCCCTCACTTTCACGCAGATTTGCAGGTTAGAAGAAAAGGCTTGGCTTTTGACTTCCTCCCTTTCTTAAGGAGCGTCAGTAGAGTGAGTATGGGTGTCTCTTCAAAATGACAAAATCTGTGGGGCAACTCTCATGTAAAAACTAGTATCAACTTTTTCTTTTTTCTTTTTTTTTTTTTTTGGTTTTTCGAGACAGGGTTTCTCTGTATTGTTTTGGAGGCTATCGGTCCATCCCAGCCTCGAACTCACAGAGATCCGCCTGCCTCTGCCTCCCGAGTGCTGGGATTAAAGGCATGCGCCACCACCGCCCGGCTCAACTTTTTCTTGGAGTCTCTGTGCTTACACAAGTTATGTCCCTATATAAGCACGTGCTGGGCCATAATGATAAATGCCAAATTGCTAAATACGCGTTTTTGCTTGTATTCAATAAGTTCAATTTTCCAGGAAAACATGTTCAGTGAGATCTTAAATTGTACATTCAGGTTGATAAGGGATTTGAGTTAATTGCTAGGGACTACAGAGATGTATTTGAAAGTCTCTTTAGAGGTAGTCAGCTTAAACTAGTTAGTGAAATGAAGCAGTGCAAAGAACTGACTTGGCACAGTCTGTCTCTCTCTCTCTCTCTCTCTCCTCTCTCTCTCTCTCTCTCTCTCTGTATCTTGTAGCTTTCTTAGAGATAAGTATCACTACCATGTTACAGAATGTCACATTTTACTCTCTGAGCACGGATTCCTTTTCTTCAGGGTAAAACAGGCCCACAAATCTTTTAAGTTTTAAAGATCAACGGAATAGAATATTTTCCAACAGCTTGTTTACAAATAAACAAACCTAAGTTAATATGAGTTCTAGTCCATATCCCACTTTCATTTGAATAGGCATTTTTTTCACAGAAGCGCCAATGTGTTTGATTCAGAATTGAAGATGGGATACTTAATACACACCATGTACCCACATTACCTTCCAAAATTCAGTAAAGTCTTGACTATCAAACGTATCTGATATAACTCAAATATTTGAGAAAGTGATGATGGACCTTTACAAGTTCACAAACGATGCAAATTTAGTCCAGAGACAATTTCCTAAGCAATGTCCATGTCCTTAGTATTGCAAATAATTATTCTAATATTTTTCCTACTTAGCCATTTTTATCAAGATGCATTTCCAGAGTTACTTTGAAATGCTTGATTTCATATGTCCACTAGATGGCATCTTCGTAAAAGTGGGAGCACGCCAAAAGAAGTAACTTACAAATGAATGCAGAGATGACTGAAGGTCGAGGAGTCATTTGGAACAACAAAACCTAACCAAGTGCACAGATTTGGGATGAAAAGTAAAATCAAAAGCTTTAGCATGGCACTATTTTCATTTTGTAATTAATTTATAGTATTGATAGTATTTTCCTATCACTATTTTCATTCAGGGAACATTGACACCTTCATGTGTTTGTGAGAGAGAAAATGCATGTTAGCTACTCAAGCTACATAGACCACGTGAGAAAAGTACACTCTAAGAAAGGCTGTTTTAAAGTTGAGCATATAGCATCACGTATATAGTACATTACTAATACGTTATTGAGAAGGATAGCGGATATCGGTGGAAAGAGCACCAACCTTCCTGCTGCGTGTTGTCTGCCCTACTTCCGACCTCTATTCCTAACCGTAGTGTTTTCATACTGCCCCTAAGAGGAGGATAATGGATGCTAACCCTTTGAAGTGGAGGGGTGGGAAGGTGAATGGTAGTGGAGAGAGTGGAATTGTAGCAACAAGGTATAAAGAAATGAAGAGACAATGACTAGTGTGGATGAGGGAATGGGCTGTATAACAAGTTATTAGTTAAACACAGTAGTACATATTGTTGTAATTTAGAAAAGTGACGCCTGAGAGAAAGATGCCACGCAACAGAGCTTGGGCAGAGGGTTTTTTTTTTTTAAATTGGGGAAAGTGAATGGGAAAAGGGGACAGGGAGAGGGGAGACTAGCCTCTGGGAACCTGAGCAGCAGAAGAGAAGAGCGGGAGAGAGAAGAGACAGCAGAGAAACAGAGAGGAAGATGGGAGGTGGGCGGAGCCCTTTAAAAAGGTAGCAGAGTGAGTGTGCACAGGTAGCACTATGAGTGTGCTCATAGTGTCTGCAGCTGAGGGCGTATCCTGCCAGAAACCCAAGGACAGGTCAGTATAGATGCCCGAATACTAACAATAATAGGGGTCTAGATTATGGGCTGGGTCTAATCCCGGCTCTCTCATTAAATCTTGGTGTGTTTCATTTTTCCCAATAGTACAATAGTCCTTCAATAGAATCATTGCATTGACTATTCAAAATACAGATACAGCGCTTAATGACAATACTTACTAAACGTTAGCTGCTGCTGTTATGAGATAACCACATGAAATTGGTGCAGTGAACATTTTTCTCTAAAATTGTGATTCTAAAACTTTAAAGAATTTGAGGACAGAAAAGCAAAGCTTCTCCTGACTTATAAAGAGGAGTAGTTAATAGTTCTCCTGTTCTCTCTGGCTGCCAGGAAGCTGCCGCAAGAGTTGAAATTGGACAACAGAAAGTAGACGCTCACTGTTGTAAACTTGTGTTCTTTTATCATCCCTGTCTCTCAGTGTTCATATTTGCATTTTTAAAGAAAATAACCTGTGAGTTTAGACTGCTACAGACTACATTTTCAAAGTGTAAGAGCTCCGGGAGGAGAGAGGTTAGCTTCGAATCACGCCAAGGTCTAGGTTCCTGGCATCTAACAAGCTCCACTTTTGTCTTCTCGGCTTTTGCTCTTGCAACTGCGCGGGGGCGGTGCCCTGGAGGAGGAAGCTGCTAGTTGCTAGGATACGGCCAACAACAAACTATCTAAGCAGGAAGGGGCTGCTTCCGAGGACTGTGGAGAAACCTCTTGGTCTGTAATAGCTGTGTTTCTTGAGCAGGTAAGGGGACACATTTAGCGTCCCTCTTCTGGATGACTGCTGGTTGTAAGTGGGGGTGACTCTGGTGTATGGACCTTACAGGGGTGCTAGTCTCTCGGGTCCCAGGACCGTCTGGTGAGGAGCGCTCCTTAACTTTAGACCACAAACCTTACAAAGCCCCTTTTCTAGCTACTCCCCCCTCCTGATTTGATATCGTCAATCAACAGGGTCAAGATGGGAGGTGTACAGCAGCACCCTGCCTCCTGGGTGCTGATGACGGTAACGCTGGAGGAGGAGAGGATGGTGCCTGCATCTGGTTTTCTATGGAGGCCGTTTCCAGTCCGCAGGGAATTCAGGGCCTTCAGACTTTCCTCACCAGGCAGGCACACTGCTTTCCTGCACTCACCATCTCATCAGCTCACCTGCTAATACAGACTTAAGTAGCCTGTTTCGTAGACGCAGCGCAGGATCTCTGCCTTAGTAACAGTACTCCAGATGCAGCAGGCTTTAAATGGGAAGAACTGAAACCATGCACTAGAGGGCAGTACTTAATAGCTGTCGCGTTTTAAACCGTGAGACTAGAGCCTTTTTGAGTAGATAATATATAAGAATGAGGAATAGTATTCACCCTTGGGGATGCATGCCTCTTTGCACTGTAGAGATGAGGCAGGAGGATGGCAAGCTGAAGGCTAGCCTTGATTACACAGTGATATGTTGTGTCAAGGGATCTGTACCTCCACCAAATAGCACGACAGTCTGTCTGTCTTATTCACCGTTCTATTGCTGTGAAGAGATACCATGACCAAGGCAGCTCTTTTTTAAATTTTATTTTAGAAACAATCTTATTTTACATATCAATCCCCCGCCCCATTCCCTCGCCCTCCCAACCTCCATTCCCCCAAGGCAACTCTTATAAAAGAAAGCATTTAACTGGGGACTTGCTTACAGTTTCAGACATTAGCCTATTAGCATCATGGCAGGGGAGCAGTAGCTGAGAGCTACATCCTGATCCACACACCAGGGTGGTGGTAGGTGGGGGGGGGGGTGAGGAGGTTGGGTCTGGATTGGGCTTTTAAAACCTCAAAGTCTACCTCTAACAAGGCCACACCTCCAAATCCTAATCCTGTCAGAGTACCCCTCTCTGCTGCCTAAGCATTCAACATACGAGTCTATAGGAGCCATTCTTACTCAAACCACCACATGTTCTAGCAATGAAAAATTGAATATCAACCATCTTTTACCTACGCGTTTCCCTCCTCTCCACCCATTGATCTTGCAGAGGTGTTGGAAGTGTATGTGCTGTGTAGGTGAAGTCAACATGAGTGCCCACTGTTCTGTGTCAACACTGTATATCTCAGAGTAGCTTCCTAGTATTTCCTGCCCTGCCGTATTTCTCATACATTTGTGTGCATACGTGTAGGTATTGAAGCTACATGTGAGGCAGTGTTTCTAAGGACATGTGACACTTGGAAACTCACAAGTAAAAAGATTCAAAAATTTTCACTACCAAAGACTCCAAAACTTCAGTGTGGTAAAAGACAATATCAAGTGCACAATTGGTAATGCATTTATAAATACAACAAAGGGTTATTTAAATGAAGGTACTTAATGTCCGATACAAAGATGAAAAGAAGTATCAAGGGGCAGCAATATGATGTTGAATGTTAAGAAAACCATTTGATAGAATTTAACAGAGATGTGCATGTATTTTGACATCTTCACCTAATTATAGAAAATCTTTTATAGTGTGTTTTAACTTATAAATAAAGATGATGTACATTTGTTGCAGCCCTGCTTTTTACTTATTTGGCATGGAAGACAATTGAAGTGTTCTTCGCTAGAATGGAATATAACGTGGCTTCCTTAGCTCTACAATGAAGATACTACACAATTACTGAGAAAAGTAAGGTAGAAATAAATGTTTAAAAATGTTAAGTATAGGCTGGGCAGCCGTGGCGCACGCCTTTAATTCCAGCACTCAGGAGGCAGAGGCAGGCAGATCTCTGTGAGTTCGAGGCCAGCCTGGTCTACAAAGAGAGTTTCAGGACAGCCAAGGCTGTTACACAGAGAAAGCTTGTCTCGAAAAAACCAAAAACAGCTAACGAAACAAATAAATATTAAAGATACATTAAGTGAAAAACAAGTAAAACTACATCAATGTTTAGCATATGCAGAAAAGTTTATATAGTTAAAGACGTGTGGTTCCAATTGTAAATTTATCCATGAACAATTTTTAGAACTATATTGCTCGACACAGAAATAAAGAGGTTTCTTTTACTGTTTATTTTATCCCTTTCTGTTCTAGTAGCTTTATTTTTTTTCTTTTAAGAATATTATAGCCGCTGGGCGTTGGTGGCACTTGCCTTTAATTCCAGCACTTGGGAGACAGAGGCAGGCAGATGTCTGTGAGTTCGAGGCCAGCCTGGTCTACAGAGAGAGTTCCAGGACAGCCTCCAAAGCCACAGAGAAACCCTGTTTTGAAAAAAAAATCAGAAACCCAAATTAACCAGACCCAAAGTCTATACAGCTCAATGAACTTTTACATACTTAGAATAAGCATTTGAAATGAAAGATGTGGAACTTTACAGTCAGTTTTACACTTTAAATATCAAATATATTTTTATGTATTTATTCACCACCAAACCCCAAATTAGAATTAGAAGACAATTATCTTTATATCCTCTTACATAGCTTTGCTATAAAATTGTAATAAAAATTAGAAAGTTAAAAAGTAATTTAAAAATCTTTCCGAGTTGTGGCTAGGATGCCGTGGGTACCTACTCAGGCTGGAGCTTCATGGCGCTTTGCAGCTCATCCTGTAGTGTGCATGCTTGGTCGTTTGCAAGTGAAACGTGCTGCGGTGAGTGTTGGTGCATATTTATGTATGCAAGTGGAGTGTGCTAATAGACGTGTGGAGACTGTTGGGAAAAGATATTAATTAGCAGCTTACCCTAGCTGAGTGAGGATTAAAGACCTGCTGTATGCAGTCTCCACTCCATTTTAAATCACTGGCATGTTATGACTTGCAAATATAGGATGGTCTCCGATTGTGAAAAGTCTGTTTAACTTCTGGAGCTGGCCAGTAGCATCCATTTAGGCAATCCCCAAATCTTAGCTTGTTCATATGGGTGGAATTGGCAGCCCTGCGACCCTGGTGCCATCTGACATGAGGTGGTACAGCCAGAGGTTGCCTTGACAGATTGCTTAGACTTTCACTCTTCAGGACTGTGAGTTAAATAAACCACTTGTCTTTCCAAAAATATGGATCTCGGGATCCTAAGATAACTACCTCGATGCCTTCTGAAGGGAGATCCTGGTGACCTCCCACTAGGTTCTATCACTTAAACTGAATCATGTAAGGCCAGCCTTGCAACATGGGAACCCCTGGGGTTATGAGCCCAAACTCTTGGTTACTGTAACTTGGACTCCAATTACATTGCACCATGTCCTACATTTGATATCTATTGGGTCAGAGGTCACTGGGGTCTCTGCTTCTATTTGTGAGAGTAGAGCTGTAGGTTTTTTTTTTTTGTCCAGTGTACATTGTCTGGTTGTTTGAAAATTTTAACCCTTTCTATTGCCAGAAGCTATCATGCCACATTAGATTTATATTCTTAAAAAAAAAACCCAAACCCCCAAACAACCATATCTTTTCTTAAAGAGGTAAGCTTTATTGAATAAAAACAAAATAAGATTTTTACTCCCAAATGTTCCCAGAGAATATATCATTTTTAAGGTTCTCTGTTATTTTTAATTTTCAGAAAATTTTAAAAATTAAAACCCCATCTGCGCTTTAACCCGATGCCTGTCACTAGTAAACCTTAAAAAAATAAAAGAAGGGTGATGGGATGAGGGTTGGGGGGGCATGGGAGGATGGGAGGGAGAGGGAACTGGGATTGATATGTGAGATAATCTAAATAAAAAAATCTAGGAAAGAAGAAAAAAAAACCCCAAGGATTAGTATTTCAGGTATCTGAGAGCCTTGTCTGCATATGTGTGTGTGTGTGCCTGGTGTTCATGGATGCCAGAAGATGCCAGAAGAAGGCCTCTGATCCCCTGGAAGGAAAGTTTCAGACCCTCGTGATCCACCCGGTGGTGCTGGGAACCAAACCCAGGTCCTCTGCAGTATCAGCAAGTGCTCTTAACCACAGACCCAGCTGTCCCACTCCAACAAGAAGCTCTTACATGTGTCATAACTTTACTTGTCTCAATTTAGGAAAATGTCCGACCCAGAGGAGCATGTTGACCCTCAGAAGAAAGCCGACTCCACAGCTGACAGCGAAGCGACTACCGATGTCATCAGTATCCCTCTGCCTTCAGAAGAAGCAGAGGAGTCGGATGTTGCTGGCGAGCAAGAATCTGAAGTAGAGGAGTTCACCACCGAGAGCGAGGAAACGACAGAGGGGCGGAGTGAACGCAGCATTTCCACTGCAAAGTCGTATGATGCCAGGCACAGGGACGAGTCTCAGGAAGAAAAGCAAAAGCAGGCAGAGTATCGGAGACCGGAAGATGACCCTATGTTATTTCTGAGTCAAACAAAAGCCATAAAGGAGACTCTGCAGAGGTCAATAAAAGAATCTTCAGCAACAGGTAGGAGCTTCAGGAGACCGGACACTGTATCTCTCTGTTTCAAAGGGTAATTCTTTGTCTAATTTAAAATACAATGAGAAGGTTCAAAAGTTCAGTTTAAAATGTGTTTATGTGTGTGTGTGTGTGTGTGTGTGTGTGTGTGTTTGCGTATTTCAAATAGAATAGGAATTGAGTGTATTTAGGAACCTGAAAATTGGGAACAGATTCTAAGTAAATTTTTATCTTTTTGGCTTGGAGATTTGGAGTTACTATTTTTATAAAATATTTATTTATTAGGTATACAGTGTTTTGCCTACATGCCAGAAGAGGGCACCAGATCTCATTATAGATGGTTTTGAGCTACCATGTGGTTGCTGGGAATTGAACTCAGGACCTCTGGAAGAACAGCCAATGCTCTTAATCTCTGAACCATTTCTCTACCCCCTGGAGTTAACTATTGCACATAGCTAGCAAGATACAATGTGGAATCCAGATCTTTATTTGCATTGGGTATTGCCTTAATTACCATGATGCTTTTGCATGTTTGTTTATTTGTTTTTGTCTGGCTGGTACAAACGTTATATTCGGCTTGGGAGAACACATTTTGGCTTTCATTATAGGTCAGTGTTAATGACATATGTAGAACACTGTGGATGCCATGTAGGTGTTGTCAATATTTGATAACAGCAGCGACCCAATGATTACATCACTGCTGACTGCTCAGTACTCAGTGAATTTTGAGAATTTCCACCTATAACAAAAAGAACAGAAATAGTATCAGCAATGAAGGAACAGAGACAACTCCTGTCACCCTCAGCACGGAAGAGCTCCAGTAATCCTTTAGGGACCTCAAAAGCCAAACCAGCATTCATAACTCCAACAAAGAAGGGAATTGCAGAACAAGCCAAGATGGTGCAGAGTTGGAGAATTTATTAAAGACGTTTTACTACAGGCTTTAAGTATGAAGTTAGAAGAAAGAGAGGCTCTCAGGGGGAAAGTAAACTACACCTGAGAACATGGGTGCAGACTCTGCAAGAGTCCTAATTAATTGTCTTACCATTTGCCATATGTATCATTTTGGTGGCTTTCAAGTTACACTTCAAACTGTTGCTAAGAAACATTTCCTTTTCGTTCTATTTTTAAGTGAGCTTATAGGATGGCTTCAGAGATATAGTGGATGGAATTATAGTCTGATAAAGCAGAACAAGGGGTCAATATGATTGCATAAAGGGGTTCATTCAGTATGTGTCCTTTATTTATGTGTTTTCTGGTGAGATTCCCTGAAGTCTGCAGGCTTAGAGCTGGGCTAAGAGAAAGGCTATAAGCAGTTTCAACTGTGCTGGAATCCTTGCTTGTCACCCATCGAGTGACAGCAATCTGATAGGCGAGGGGTTCTTTTTCCTTCTCATGGTCCTATAGCTTCCCTGTCTTTCTATCCTACCTCAAGAGCAGCAACTGACTTTGGTGACATGTACCTCTAGAACACAGAGGTGGCAGCTCAGATGCGGCTGCATGCTGTGCCAAGGATGACAAGGAGCAGACTGAGAAGATAAAGTTTGCCAGTGTCACCAGACAGAAATCAGTAGCTCTCAAATCAGAGATTTTATGTCAATTTGGATATTCCAGTAATCCCTGGTAATGTAACTTACACCACATGCATCGTGATTAAAAACAAACAAATGAAAAACAAACAAACCCGTGTCCTACTTTCCCATTCTTTAGATACAGGTTGCTGATCCTTGCTGTATTTGCTGATGATCTTTTCTTTCCTCTTTTTTGTTTACAGTAAAAGTTGTACTTATTCCTGTAGGCCAGGAAATCATAATGCCTTTTAGAGTTGATGCTCCGTTTAGATTCCTCAAGGAGCACTTTGCATACCTATTACGTGTCCCGCATTATGTACTGCAAATAACACATACAGGTAAGTTTGAAGGCTAAGAAATGTATCATAACTGTCCTGGTTTTGACACACAAACTACCTAAGACCTTTGATTTTATAACTATCTTAGTAGTTACTACTTCAGCATAGCATTGTGGTTATACATTAGCTCATGTAACACACTTCTGTAAACACACGTTTCAGTCTAGAGCCTTTGGATATCACTGAACATTTTCAGAATCACGATGAACTAGTTCTGTCCTCAGGTCATTTACAGACTAGCAGGGAAGGTTTGCATGGGGGTTGTTGTCACATACCATGGAGGTGTTTTCATGGCAATGGCCCCTCAAACTTGAATATTGCAGAGGAAGGAACCTAGGTGGCTATAGGACATTTCAGTCAATGAAAGTGATAATTCTTGGGCTAAATTCCAAAGGTGTGGGGAAACTTGATGATGTCTTAAGTAAGTGGAAGGGAAATGACGCTGAATAAAAATGGGTGCTGAAGAAGACATAGAGCATAAATATAGTTCCCGAGTTTTCTCTATGTTAAGGTAATACTCACAATGTGAAATTTACTTACATTTTGTGGATATTGTTGAGAATCTTTGCTTAAATTATTCAGCTTCATATGGTAATTGGATAAATTCTTTGTAACTGTGGTAGTCTTCTAGGTTAGCATTGCTGATATGTTTATATTGGATGTATATGAACAAATCCTAATGTTTTCATTAAAATGGTTTTCTATATTGATTGATAAAGATGTTACAAATAGTTCTCAGGGAATAAATTTAGTTCTACATTAAAAATAGAAGCCTGGGCATGGTATGATGGCATAGCAGGTCAAAGTACTTAAAGCAAGCTTTTTTTGCATTTTTTATAGCTTGTTTGACATGTCAATCCCAGTTCCTTCTCCCTCCCCTCCTCCCGCACTCTCTCACCATCCCCCCCCCAGCCTCCCACCCTATTGCTACTTCCTTCCACATAGGGGATATCCAGAGTCTGTCATTTCGCTCAGGGCAGGGTCCCCTAAGAGTCCAGGCTGAGAGAGCATCCCTCTTTGTGTTATGGACACATGAAGCCCATTTGTATGCCAGGGATAAACACTTGATCCACTGCCCAGGGCCCCATGGATTGCCCAGGCCTCCTCACTGACTCTCACATTCAGGGAGTCTGGATCAGTCCCATGCTGGCCTCCCAGCTGTCGGTCTGGGATCCTGAGTTAAAGCAAGCTTTACACCTGACTTCTATCCTTGGGACCAACTTGGGACCAAATGGTGGAAGGAGAGAGCTGATGCCTTCAACTTGTCCTCTGACTGTCACTCCTGTGCCATGACATGCACACACATACATGTATGCAAACACACACACACACATGCATGCAAACACACACACACAAATTGAATAAATAAGGGAATAAAATGTAATAAAAGTTTTTAAACCCTACAAGAGTGAATGAATGCCAAATGTTAAGATGTATTGATAACCAATTAAAGGTTGATTGGGCAGACCAAGCTGAAGTATGGAGTGATTGTCAAAAAATGATTATCAAAAAATGATAATGATAATCACAATGGTGGAGTCATTAGTATGTGTTGATATTTCTATAAAATATTCTGCTTATTTCATCATTTAATTCACACAGCAACCCTTTGAGGGAGATATATATTATTTCTATTTGGAGAATAAACTAAGGGAACTCCTATAAAGTCAATGTACTAATATGTGGCTGAGTTTGAAATGGATGACATCAAAGAGAGAAGTTTAAACTACAGGTTATTAACTTAAATGTGAGGCTACAGAGAGCTTAGAGATCAGTTAAAGGATATTGATATAGAGGAGCTCTGTTGTTGGTGTTTATGACTGACCATTCTTCTTTATAGTTACTGGTACAACCTCTGGGTGACAAGTTCATGTCAGCACCACAGAGAGAAATGTGAGATTCCATGCCAACCAACCATCCTGCAAAACAGGTGCTTTCTTCCAGCACAGGAACTGTATGTAGCTCAAGCTTGATGGGTCCGTGCTTGCTCTAGAGAAGAACATAGGAATGAAGAGAGCTCAGGGAATATATGTTAGTTTTCTGTGGCTGCTGCAGTGATTACTATAACTTAGAGGCACAAAGTAAACTTCCTTGACAGTTCTGGAGGGTAGAGTTGTCATTTTCAGTGGGATCAAGGTCGGGTGTCTGTGGGGCTGCTCTCTCTGGGGTATCTAGAGGGAAATCCACTTGCTCGCCGTTCCTGCTTCTAGAGCTGCAGGTCTGGCATTCAGTGCTTCCTTGGCCATTCATCCATCCCCAAAGACACATATTTAGGCAGATCTGACTTTTCTTCTGTCACATTGCCCTTTCCCCTGAGTCAAGTCTCTCTTTCCCCTCTCTAAGAAGGGCATGTGTAAGCAGAGTACAGCTAGACAATGAGGATTAGCTCTCCATTTCAAGTCCTTAGCCAAATCTGTAGTCGTTATTGCTCTGTAAGACTAGGTCCTAAGGATCAGGACATGGGCTACTCTTGGTGCTGCTGTTCAGTCTGTCACAAGTAATTCACTCAACCAGATTCACTCAAACCTACTGATCTGGGGAGACCAGCTAGGGAGCAAGACCCAGAAAGCTCCCCCCCCCCACGACTGAACTTACAGATGTGTATTCTGGGGATCTGAATTCAAGTCCTTATGCTTGTGTAGCAAGCACATTACCAACTTGACCATTCTTAGCCCTTTCCTGTATTTTTATATCCCCCAAACCAGGAAAATATTAGCTGCTTAGTTGAACACAGCAGCAGCAGTGCACAGCAGGAAGGAATGAGTAGAAGTTGAAGCAATGTAACAGAAACATGAAGTGATGTGTCGTGAAGCTTGGCTCCACCTGACATTCACTGTGTAAGACTGTGTTGGAAGAGAAAGGGAATGAGGGACTCCTTGGGATTCTGAGTCATTGCTTTCCTGCACTGCAGAGTGGAATGGCTAGTGGGGAGGTCTCTTTGCTTGCTACTCCAGTTTCCAGAGTGGCAGATCACACTTCTCCCATTTGGACATGGCCTGTGTTGTCTTTTGTATAAACGTTTAGTACATGATTCTGCTCATACCATAGGATGGTTTTATTTTCAAGTGTTCATAGAGTTTCATGGTTATTAGATATTTATATTTCTGAAGGACTGGCACATTGCTCTATTTATACTGCTACAGTGCTTCATAGTAAATTCACTAACTATTCTCATTATGGAGTTTTACTTATTTTGATTTTATTTAGACCTATTTGTAGGACACGAGATGATTATGTGATAAATCTACACCATGAAGAGTTAATCATATAACTAGCATTTCCATCTCCTTAGACAGAGTCTCCCTCTGTAACCCAGTCTAGTAGTCACTATATAGCTTAGGTTTTACTTGAACTCTTACGTTGGTGAACATTCTACCTCAGCATCTCCTTTGCTAGGATTGCAGCCATGAGCCACCATGACTAGATTTATTTACTTTTATGGATATGCAATCACATGCATATTATGATGTATGGCATGATGCTTCAACAAGATTTAAAATATGAACCAATAGAGCAAGATAATAAAAGATAAATCTCTTTATCTCTTTTCTAGTTATCTATACAATATATTAAATTGTTTTGAATTATAGTTACTGTCTTGTGTACTTTTCTGTACTAACATTATAGCATGAGGTAGAAATCACTAATACTGCATCTAGTAATTTACTGACATGTGTTTCTACAAACATCTTTGATATTTTCCATTTCCTTAAAATAGGAATGCCTGTCTTATCACTGAATATAACTGTGATTATGCTTAACAGTACGTATTATATACTTAGAAACTACGAAGATAGTAAAATTTAAGTATTCTCACCATAGAAAGTGTGTGACGTATAGGATTTGTTAGCTTGATTTAGCCATTTTACAACCTGGGCCTGTGTTGGTTGTAACATCATTTGGTACAAGTTAAACACACAGTTTTTCTCAATTTAAAGTAAGAATGAACAGAAACAACCATTTCTTTGCCTTAAACCATTTTAACACTCTCATTTTCTCAGGAATAATTGTTGGGAATAATGAGTCTCTAGTACAATATGGAGTTAAACCACAGGAAATTGTCCAGGTGGAGATATTTTCCACACATCCTGATCAATACCCAATCAGAAGAATAGAAGGCTTGAGTGAGGGCTCCCATATCATAACCGTCACCATACAGACTGGTGAGTCCTCTGATGCCTTTTAGATGATGTTTTACAGCACCCCTTGTGTTGAACTCCTTCAGTCTTGGTTTTCATCTTCTTAGGCACGGAGTGCTACGAGGAGGTGGCTGTTGAGATAGTAAAATCTGACTTCCACAAGCCATTTCTCGGTGGATTTAGACATAAAATAACAGGAGTAGAATATCACAACGCCGGAACACAAACCGTACCGAGAAAGATTCCTCATAAACCCAATTTGTTTTGTAGGGACACTCAGGTAATTTTTTATTTGTCCCGTTTATGAGCGTGATGTTACAGGATCAGTAATTGCATACTCTATGACTCCCTTAAAATTTGCCACAAGCCAAATAGCTTTGGGGTTGACCTTACTGCAGTGACAGGTAATGAAGAAAAGTCAGATAAGTGGGCATCTGGTGGTAGGTCATATGCTCTGATGGAGATTCACCAGCTGCCCAGAAACTCTGTGCACATATTATATACCACTGCATGTGGAATCTAATGTGAAAGGAGGTGTTTTTTATTATTGTATACAGCTGATAAGGAGTCAGTTAATCTTTTAGGGTCTCTTGAGGAGCAGTGTCAGACTGCTGTCTTCTGGGAGGAGGAAGCTGTGGTTGGTGTTTTCTACACACTGTCTGCCTCAAGGGAATGCCTTGTTATTGCCCTGGATCTTATCTGGGGAAGGCTTTCCATTTCCATGGGTGTGAGGCACTGGGTCCTTGACGTGGCTATGCTCATGTCAATAATACATACTCATCCACTTCCAACATAATGAATTGTATGACAAGTAATATAACAAAAGAAAGATTAATGTAAATATGTAGAAAAACACTTTTCACTTGCAGATGTTTTATAAGATTTTCTTTACAATAGGAACTATGTAAAGGTGCTTATTTTTAATGTTTTTATTTTAGACAGTTTTTGAGAGGAAAAAGATGCAACAAACTATAAACACAACATCCACTCAGATGAATAAAATTGGTGTGTATGTATCAAACATGACTGATAAATTGCTCAAGCCAGGAAAGTACTTTACAGCAGCAGAGTTCCATGCTCAAAGGTTGAATGCGGTAAGACAGTGTTCGCTGGGGTTGAACATTGACAATGAGATGTATTCTTCCCTGCATTTCCCTAACATGGCAGCTTGAGGAAGAGCAACATGAATAGCGTTCAATTGCTACTAAAGGCAATCATCCTGAATATCCCTCTATTTAAATAACCAGACTCCATATAAATAAATAGCAGAATCACAAAAATTGCTAATTCTCTGTGTTCCCCAAGGAGTCTCCTCAGGTGTTTTTGTGTAGCCTTTGGTCATTACTAGAGTTCTCAACACTTCTGCCCCTTACTCATAACCCTTATGTCAGTATAGTCAAATGGGGCCCTCACCAACCAAACATGGCAGTTTGACTTCTCTGATACTTATGTAATCTCTCCATTATTTTAGTGTTTGCATGGTTTATCTTTTCTTCACTGTTTTACTTCCAACCTAATTGACCTCTTATAGACAGCTTACAATAGTATCTGTCATCTATTATCATTTGTGAATATATATATATATCCTGTAGCCTAAATCTGTCTTTGCTTCTCTCTCTCTCTCTCTCTCTCTCTCTCTCTCCACACACACAGATACACACACACACACACACTCACGCACGCATACACGCACATGCATGAGTGTGTGTGTGTGTGTGTGTGTGTGTGTGTCTGTGTGTATAAAAGTCAGGGTCATTTTCTACCTTAGCCCGACCAAGATCTTGAGCAATGAACATGTAATAAAAAAATAAAGCTTATTAACTGTTTGCCCTTATGTAAACTCTACCAGGGCTGTTTCTGGGCTAGCTTGTAACCTGGCTGTATCAGCTATGACAAACTGATGAGTTTTTTTTGTTTTTGTTTTTAGACTAAACTAGGGAAAGGATAGAAATACACAGAATATTGAGAAACGTAAATTCTCCTGGTATTGTGAGTGCATAAGAAGACTGTATGTAAACGGTTCAGCATCCGCTGTGTTGTGGACCAGGGTACAGCTCCCTCCAGAGCTAGGTGACTAGAGTTGTGAATCTGTCTACTCTGAAGCTCTCTGAAGATTAGCACCTCAGTTATAAATCATGACTGTGTTTCATTCTCACTCATCTCATTTCAACAGCAAAGTTCCTGACAGTTTATGATTTTAGAGAACAAGTTTCTCAGTGAGTAAGAGAACAGTAGGCATTCAAAGAAAGGGACTGCTATGACATCTCAGAGTTGCAGATCCTCGGAAGAAGCCCTGTTTTTGTCTACTCTGTAGCTGACTTCATTAGCACTGTTAGCTAGCCCTGGCTTCTTTCTTTCTCAATTTTATTTTATCTTTGAGATTACGATATAATTACATTTTCCCCTTCCTTTCATCCCTTCAAACCTTCCCGTGTACCTCTCCCACTCTCCTTCAAATTCACGGCCTGTTTTTTCACTGTCATTGCAATATATATATATTTCCTGTTCAGTCCATATACTGTTACTTGTATTTATATTTTCAAGGCCGACAGTTTGGCACATGACAATCACTTGGTGTCCTCTTTCCTGGGGAAGACTAGCTCTCTTGCTCTCAGCTTCCCTCAGTTGGCTGTAGCTCTTTACATAGGACTGGGGCCTCTTGGACTCTCCCCCATCTGTGTAAACTGTGTGGCTACTCCATGGTGTGGCCATGGGAGAGGAAAGGTTTTTACTGTAGATATGAGGAAGAAAGCAACAGAGGCATCTGGAAGTAGCCAGAGAGAGAGGAGAGAGAGAGAGAGAGAGAGAGAGAGAGAGAGAGAGAGAGAGAGAGAGAGAGAGAGAGAGAGAGAGAGAGAGAGAGAGAGAGGAGTCAACTGAACATGTCCAGTAGACGGGGCAGAGGTGGGTGAGGGGGTGGGGTGGGTGAGAGATGAAGACAGAGACAGGACCAAAAGAGCTCATAACCAAAATAGAGGTGTTATAAGAATGGGTAGCTGGGGGAGGGAAGCCCATGAGCTGAAGAAATTTAGGGACATGAGGAGATGAGAAGAGCTGAGGAGAGACTTTGAAATGTGTAATAGGTACTTGTGACACTGAGGAGCCTGGAAGCCAGCACGTGCTTTGGTGCACTAATAGGTACCACAGACAGCCCTTTGTCCATTTTGCCAATATAAAGGGGAGAGGCTTCGTTTAATAGAGGAGAACTGGCTTCACAAAGTTCTGAGAAATGCTGTTGGTTTTTTTTATGTCTAACCATAAGAATTTGGAGAAATGAAGTTCTTTCTGTGTCCAATACCACCCTCTTTGAATGTCTATTGGTATCATCCTTGTTCAGCTCACATTTGGGCAGTCATGTTGGTGAGACTTTATGTTTTTGTCTGACATTACTGGGAGAGACGATCCCACATCAAGCTCCCTGATTCTCTGGCTGTTATAATCTTTGTCCCATTTTCTGCAATGTTCCCCAAGACTTAGGTGAAGGAGTATTTTGTAGATGTAGATGTAGCTATTGGGACTGAGCTCCATACTCTGCAGTTTGCTTGGTTGTGATTTTCTGTGTGGTCTCTGTTGCAAAGGGACGTTTCCTTGATGAGAGGTGAAGACTACACTTATCCATTGGTACAAGGACAAATATTTATAGATTGTTGTTAGGGACTTTGCTGGTTTAGTAACTTAGTGGTTGGAGATTCTCCTCCAGTAACCATGATTTTAGTAGCACTGAGTAGTTGGCTAGGTTTCCTGTACAAGGCATGGCCTCCCTCTTGTTAAGTAAGTCTTAAGTCCAATTAGAAGGTGGTTGGTTACCACCAATTTTCTCATTGATGTAATTCAAAGGCATCATATCTGGGTAGGACTGTTGGTTGCTTCCCTCCTTTGGAAGCTTTTATGATGGCTTCTGGTACCATGAAAGCTAGGCCTCAGGGAGGGGGAATTCATGCCAGTTCCAGCTCAGAGGTCTTTGATCCCGATTCTCAAGTGTCTAACTGTCTTCAGCAATAAGGACTTACTGTCCACCTCTGGGTGGTAACCAAGGGCAATAGCAACTAGAAAAGATCATATTGAGTGAGGTAGCTTAGACCCAGAAAGACATTCGTATGTTCTCTTTCACTGGTGATTCCTAGCTCCAAATCTTCAGGTGTGGGTACATAGCATGCAGTATCTACAGGAACCAAGAGAGTAAAATGGGCCTAATGCCAGTACAGTGGAAATGGAGAACAACAGGGTGGAGAATAGCAGAGTACAATTGATCTGGCCAGGGAAATGGGCAAGGGGAGAGTCTTTAGGATGGGGTGGGATGTAAATACTGAAGGAAGTGGGAGGAGGCTAAAGAGGAATAAACAGATACACGTGACCTGATAGGGGAAGAGGGGAAAGAGGAGGCTCCCCAGGGAAGGTGGAGGGAGGTAATACTGTGTCTCTAGTGCAGTCTTATTTTTGTTGTGTTTTACATTAGTGAAAAGGTCCAGAAACTTTAACTTTAGAATCCAGTGAAGGGCATGTTGTTGAGTTGGACCTCTGTTCCTCATCAGCTCAGGTGGCAACTGGAAATGCATGCAGGTGGAAGTTTCCAGATACCACAAATGCTGTTAGTCTGAACACTAATCTGTTAACTGTTTTTTACAAGTGATTCTCCCCACAAAAGTACATTGTTCTTGTTGTTCCACGAGGGGCCTTTTGTTGGCTTTTTAAAATTGATCAGTTTTTCTTTGATGTATACTCAAAGGAGATTCTGATGTGGTCAGAGGGATTAACACAGAAAATAAGAATATTACCCTCCTTGCCCTCCAAGGTTAATTATCCCAGGGGACCCTGGGGCATCTTTCACAATGCCCAGTAACTGTGGGAAGTCACCTGTTCTCATGTTCAAGAGGGGGCCACTGAGATTCCATTGGGTAGATTTTGTCTAGTGCATGTCTACACAGGTCTAACCCAGTGATTCTCAACCTTCCTAATGATGTGACCTCTTAATACAGTTCCTCGTGTTGTGGTGACCACCCCAACATACAATTATTTCATTGACACTTCATGCTGTAATTTTGATACTGTTATGAGTCATAATGCAAATATCTGATATGTGACCCAAGGAGTCACGATCTACAGGTTGAGAACCACTGGCTCTAACTTGTTTTTCATTATATGCATATGTACCTCCTTGCTACATGTTTGAAAATACCATTTTGTTGTAAACACATGTTTAAACTGGTATCCACTCTATAGGCTACAAGCAGTTGTAACTTTTACTGAACTAGTCTTCTGCTAAGCGCCCTCTGTCCCTACTGCTATTGTATAGAGAATGGTTAGCTACTTAAAGCCAGCTGGCACAGAAATAGCAGAAGGAAGATTTACGCCAACATTCTAGAGTTTGTGCTCTTTTTAACTAATTAATTAATTAATTGATTTTACATCCTAACTGTAGCCTCCCCTCCCCCCTTCCTTCCTCTCTCTCCCATCGGCATCAGGAAAGCATACCATATCAAACTGCCACAAGACTGAGCACCTTCCCCTGTATTTAGGCTGGGCAAGGCAATCCAGTGTGAGGAATAGGTTCCCAAGGCCAGTCAAAGCACCAAGGACAGCCTTGCTCCCATTATCAGGAGTCCTACAAATAGACGAAGCTACACAACAGTCACATATATGCAGAGGGCCTAGGTCGCTCCCATGCAGGCTCTCTGGTTGTTGGTTCAGACTCATGAGTGAGGCTAGCCATTTCTGTGGATTTTCCTCCGTTATCCCTGATGTCCCTACTCCTATATTGCCTCCTCCCTATCCTCAGCAGGACTCCCGGAGCTCAATTCACTGTTTGGCCTGGGTCTCTGAATCTTCCACCGTTAGTCACTGGATGAAGGCTCTCCAATGGTGATTGGGGTAGTCACCAATCTGATCACAGGGGATGGCCAGTTCAGGCTATGCCTCCACTGCTGCCAGGAGTCTTAGCTGGGACCATCATTGTGGACTCTTGAAAGTTTCCCTTCTATCAGGCTTCTGCCTGACTCCATAAATAAAACTCCCTTTTCCAGTCATCTTTCTTGGCACTCTTCTTCTCCACCCACCCTAACCTGATCCCTCAAGTTCCCGTGCCCATCCATCCCCTCTCCAATCAAGAGATCTCCTTTATTCCCCCTACCTTGGGAGATCCATGCACTCACCCGCCACTTCCTTGGGCCTTCCTTGTTACCTAGCTTCTCCTGGTCTGTGGATTGTAGCCTGGTTATCCTTCACAGTTAATACCCACTTACGAGTGAGTGTGTACCATGTTTGTCTTTTTGGGTCTGGGTTATCTCACTCAGGATGATTTTTTCTAGTTCCATTTATTTGTTTTTAACAGCTGAGTAATACTCCATTGTGTAAGTGTACCAAGTTTTCCTTATCCATTCCTCTGTTGAGGGACCTCTAGGTTGTTTCCAGGTTCTGGCTATTACAAATCAAAGTGCGATGAATGTAGCTGAGCAAGTGTCCTTGTGATATGGTTGATATGCCTAGGAGTGGTATAGCTGGGTCTTGAGGTAGATGAATTCCCAGTTTTCTGAGAAACTGTCATATTGCGCTCCAGAGTGGCTGTACAAGTTCGCACAAGGGTCCTCTTGTTCCACATCCTTGTCAGCAAGAGCTGTTGTTTGTGTTTTTGATCTTGGCCATCCTGGCAAGTGTAAGATGAAATCTCAGAGATGTTTTGATTTGAATTTCCATGATGGCTAAGGGTGTTGAACATCTCTTTAAGTGTTTCTTGGCCATTTGAGATTATTCTCTTGAGAATTCTCTGCTTAGGTCAGTACCCCATTTTTCAATTAGATTATTTGGTTTTTTTGATGTCTAGTTTCTTGAGTTCTTTATATATTTTGGAGATCATCCCTCTGTTGGATGTGGGGTTGGCGAAGGCATTTTCCCATTTTTGTAGACTGCCGGTTTGTCCTTTGTCCTTTGTCCAGTGTCCTTTGCCTTATAGAAGCATTTCAGTTTCATTAGATCCTATTTGTTAATTTTCTACCTTAGTGTCTGTGAGATTGGTAGAAGTTGTTTTCTGTGCCAATGTGTTCAAGGCTATTCCCTGCTTTCTCTTCTATCAGGTTCAGTGTAACTGGATTTATGTTGAGGTCTTTGAGCCACTTGGACTTAGTTTTGTGAAGGGTATAGATATGGATCTATCTGCAGTCTTCCACATGACTATATCCAGTTATTCCAGCACCATTTGTTGAAGATGCTTTCTTTTCTCCATTGTATAGTTTTGGTTTCTTTGTCAAAATAAAGTGTCCATAAGAGTGTGGATTTATACCTGGGTCTTTGATTCAATTCCATTGATTCATGTGTCTGTTTTGATGCCAATATTATGCAGTTTTTGTTACTATATCTCTTTAGTAGAGTTTGAGATCTGGGATGGGGGTACTCCCAGTAGTTCTTTTATTGTACCAGATTGTTTAAGCTATCCTGGGTTTTTTGTTTTTCCATATGAAGTTGAGTATTGTTCCTTCAAGGTCTGTAAAGAATTTTGTTGGAAATTTGATGGGGATCTCATTGAATCTATAGATTGCTTTTGGCAAAATGACCATTTTTACTATGTTAATCCTACTGAACCATGTGCATAGATCTTTCCATCCTCTGATATCGTCAATTTTTTTCTTCAAAGACTTGAAGTTCTTGTCTTACAGGTCTTTCACTGGTTGGTTAGAGTTACCTCAAGATATTTTATACTGTTTGTGACTATTGTGAAGGGAGTTGTTTCTCTGATTTCTTTCTCAGCCCTTTTATCATATGTATTTTTTTTGGTTTTTACGAGACAGGGTTTCTCTGTATTGTTTTGGAGGCTGTATTGAGTTAATCTTTTATCCAGCAACTTCACTAAAGGTGTTTATCAGCTATAGGACTTTCCTGGTAGAATTTTTGGGGTTGTATACATGCAAATGACATGTATATTATCATGCCATTTGCAAAAAGTGATACTTTGACTTCTTTTCCAATTTGTATCCCCTTGATCTATTTTTGTTGTAATTGCTCTAGCTAAAATTTCTAGTACTATTCTGAATAGATATTGAGAGAGAGGAAAGCCTTGTCTTGCTCCTGATTTTAGTGGAATTGCTTTGAGTTTCTCTCCATTTAATTTGATGCTGGCTTGCTGTATATTGCTTTTATTATATTAAGGTATGTTCCTTGCATCCCTGATATCTCCAAGTCTTTTATCATGAAGCCATGTCGGATTTTGTCTAAGGCTTTTTCAGCATCTATTAATATGGTCATGTTTTTTTTCTATCAGTTTTTCTATATGGTGGATTACATTGACAGACTTTCATATATTAAACCATCCCTGCATCTCTGGGATGAAGCCCACTTGATCATGGTGGGTGATTTTTTTAATGTATCCTTGGATTCAGTTTCTTAGCATTTTATCGAGTATTTTTCCATCAGTGTTCATGAGGGAAATTGGTCTGTAAGTTTCTTTCTTTGTTCAGGCTTTGTGTGGTTTGGGTATCAGGGTAACTATATCCCCATTGAACAAATTTGGCACTGTTCCTTCTGTTTCTATTTTGTGGAATAATTTGTGGAGTACTTTGGACTAATTTGAAGAATAATTTGAGATGTTAGCTCTTATTTGAAAGTCTGATAGAATTCTGCACTGAACCATCTAGGCTGTTTTGGTTGGGAGTCTTTTAATGACTACTTCTGTTTCCTTTGTGGTTATAGGCCTGTTAAATTGTTCATCTGATCTTGGTTTAATTTAATTATGTGATATCTATCAATAAATTTTTCCATTTTCTTTATATTCTCCAATTTTGTAGAGTACAGTTTTTTGAAGTATGATCTAATGATTGTCTGGATTTCTTTAGTGTCTGTTGTTATGGCCCCCTTTTCATTTCTGCTTTAGTTAATTTGGATAATCTGGTTCTATTTTTTAGTTTACTTGGATAAGGGTTTGTATAACTTGTTGATTTTCTCAAAGAACCAATTCTTTGTTTCACTGATTCTTGGTGTTGTTCCCTTTGTTTCTATTTTATTGATTTCAGTCTTCAGTAGGATTATTTTGTGCCACCTACTCCTCTTAGCTGTGTTTGCTTATTTTTGTTCTAAAGCTTTTAGGTGTTCTGTTAAGTCACTAGTATGAAATTTCTCCAAATTCTTTATGAAGACACTTAGTGCTATAAACTTTCCACTTAGCACTGCTTTCATTGTGTCCCATAAGTTTGGGTGTATTATACATTCATTTTAATTGAATTTCAGGAAGTCTTTAATTTTTTCTTTATTTCTTCCTTGATGCAGTGGTAATTCAGTTGAGAGTTGCTCAGTTCCCTTGAGTTTATAGGCTTTCTGTAGTTTGTGTTGTTGTTGAACTCCAACTTTAATCCATAGTGATTTGATAAGATGCAGGGGGTTATTTTACTTTTTTTGGTATATGTTAAGACTTGTTTTGTGATCAACATATATGGTCAGTTTTGGAGAAGGGTCCATGAAATGCAGAGAAGAAGGTATATTCTTTGCTGTTTGGGTGAAATGTTCTGTAGATGTCGATTAGGTCTGTTTGAGTCATAACTGTTAGTTCTGTATTTCTCTGTTTAGATTTGGATGACCTGTCTGTTGGTGTGAGTGGGGTGTTGAAGTCTCCCGCAATTAATGTGTGGGTTTGATATGTGATTTTAGCTTTACAAATGTTTCTTTTTACAAATGCAGATGCCTTTGCATTTGGGTCCTAGATGTTAAAAACTGAGACATCATCTTGGTGGATTTTTCCTTTGATGAATATAAAATTCCTTTCTCCATCTCTTTTGATTAATTTTGACTTGAAGTTTATTTTGTTAGATATTAGAGTAGCTGCATTAGTTTGTTTCTTAGGTATGTTTGATTAGAAAATCTTTTTCCAACTATTTATTCTGAGGTAATGTCTGTGTTTGATGATGAGGTGTGTTTCTTGTATACAGCAGAGGGATGGATTCTGTTTTCATATACATTCTGTTAGTCTGTGTCTTTTTATTGGCAAATTGAGTCCATTTATATTGAAAGATACTAATCACTGGTGATTTTAAATTCCTGTTATTTTTGTTGTGTATGTTTCCCTCTTGTGGGGAATTATCTATTATTTGGTTTTTTTGTGAGTGCAACCAACTTCTTTGGGTTGGAGTGTTTCCTTTTAGTACCTTCTGTAGAGTTGGGTTTGTCAATAGATACTAATTCAATTTGACTTGGTCATGAAATAACATGCTTTCTCTGTCATTGGTGATTGAAAGTTTTGCTGGATATTGTAGTCTGAGCTGGCATCCAGGGTCTCTTAGAGTCTGCAAGACATCTGTCCAGGCTCTTCTAGCTATTAGAGTTTCCACTGGGAAGTCAGGTGTAATTCTGATAGGTCTGTCTTTATATGTTACTTGTCCCTTTTCCTTTGCAGCTTTTAATAGTTTTTCTTTGTTCTGTATGTTTAGTGTTTTGAGTCTTGTGTGGTGAGGGCACTTTTTTTTCTGGTGCAATCTATTTGGTGTTCTGTACGTTTCTTGTATCTTTATAGGTATGTCCTTCTTTATGTTTGAAAAATTTTCTTCTATGATTTTGTTGAATATGTTTTCTGACCTTTGGGCTGGACTTCTCCTTCTTCTATTCCTATTATTCTTAGTTTTGGTCTTTTCATGGTGTCCCAGATTTCCTGGATGTTTTGTTTTAGGATTTTTTTTAGATTTAACATTTTTTTGACCAATGAATCTATTGCCTTTTGTATCTTCAATGACTGAGATTCTCTCTTCCATCTCTTGTATTCTTTTGGTGGTATCTGCATCTGTAGCTCCTGTTTACTTACTCAGGTTTTCCATTTCCAGAATTCTCTCAGTGTGTGTGTTTTAATAGCTTCTATTTCCATTTTCAGTTCTTGAACAGTTTTGTTTCTATCAACTGTTTGTTTTATCTTGGTTTTCTTTAAGAGATTTACTGATTTCCTCCCATTTTTTGGTTGTCTTTCCCTCCATTTCTTTAAGGGATGTTTTTCCATTTCCTCTTTTTCATACAGTTGTTTTTAAGGCCATTTTTTTTGTACTTCAGCTGCTTGGAAAGTTCAGGTTTTCCTGTTGTAGGATTCTGGTGGTGACATATTGACCTTTCTGTTATTCATTGTATTCTTGCACTGGCATTTAGGCATCTAGATTTTGGGTGGTTATCAATCTATGTGTTGATTCCTGTGTTTGTCATTGTTGGATAGGTGTTCTGTTGCTTTGTTTCTGTTTCCTCTCTGGTCTTCTGAACTAAGTGGTCAAGGATTCTGGTGACTGGTGAGTCCTCAGGTCCAGTAGGGTATCTCCACTGGGGTTTTGGGGGCCTTGGGTCCCCTTGATCTGCTCTGGCCTCTGTAAAACTGAAGTTTTCTTGGGTCTCTAGATTCAACCTGGCCTCTAGTAGAGCCTGAGTCTTATTCTCACCTACCCAGAACCAGCCTGGTCACTGGTACAGCTGCTGGGGCTGTTCTGTTGAATGGCATGGACTGTATGTGGGCCTGTGGTGTCTGTTCTTCCAGCTGGTGTGGATTTTGTCTGGGCCTATGGAGTCTGCTGGAGTTCTAGGGAAGGGCTGCTTGTGGATTGGGGAGGGCATTTGTGGCTGGTGTGGTCTGTGCCTCAGTGGCAGAAGTCTACTGAGGTTGGAGACACAGCAGCAGCAGGGCCAGGGATGAGCAGAGATGGCTTTGGCCTGGGAAAGGGTCATGGTGAATAGAATCCAGGGAGAGGTACAGTTCTGCTGTTAGGCAGGCCACTTAGATATTCTGGTTTGTGTGGCCTGGACATGCTTGTGGGAAATCTTCTGGAGTAGGGAGGAGGGCCTGGTTTGGGGTTTGAGAAATGGTCACAGTGGAAAAATCCTGGTGGGGGTTAGTTCCACCAGTAGGTGGGTCATTCACCCCTTCTGACTGGTGTGTTCTGTGCCTCAGTGGTAGAGTCCAGTTGGGATTGAGGGTAGGGGCCCCACAGTAGCAGGGCCAGGGACAAGCTGGGATGGTGTTGGCCTGAGGAAGGGTTGGGGTGGACACACTGGGGAGGAGCTGCAGTTCCACTGCTAGGTGAGTCCCTCTGAGCCTGTGCTTTTCAGTGTTTACAAATGGCCTCTTCTAGGAAATGTATTCCTAGATTTCAAAGCCAAAGTGGCACATATATAAATAATGGCACATTATTCATAGTTTTTACATCATTGTGCATAATAATATCTCAGAAAGATTAAAACTACACCACCAGTATTGGTTTGTTGTCAATTTTGAATCTAAACACTCATTGTTGTCTTTCCTTATGTTCTGGTTAACCAGTCAGTGACACTATGTTCCTTGTGATTTAAACACAGGTGATTGTGATACAGACTCGATACAGGCAATGGCATGCTAAGCGCTATGTGGAGAGCTTAAGACAACAGAAGAAAAGGAGGCTGGAGTGGGAGGAAGAGCAAGAGCTCAAGAAGATCAGAGAAAAGGAAGAATGGATTCAAATGGACTACTACCGGAGGCACAACCCTAAGACGAGTGAAGACTTTGAGCTCCTTTACAATGCTCTGGAGCGTAAGTGCCACAAGGGCTTTGCAGGACACATAGGCTTGATGAGGAAAAAAGAAAGACATCCTTGTTGTAGGGCGTTGTCTTAGGAATCTAGGTTAGGGCATCTCTCTCTCTCTTCTGTGTGTGTGTGTGTGTGTGTGTGTGTGTGTGTGTGTGTGTGTGTGTATACAAACATCCCTGGCTGCCTTGGAACTCACTATATAGACTAGGCTGACTGGCCTCTGAGGTCTGTCTCTCAGCTGGGATTAAATACATGCTCTTTTCTACTACACCCAGCAAATATGTTATAGTTGTAATGGGAATTAAGAATGACATAAAATTGCAAGTGTTTTAAATAACAACAAATGTATTCACGGCTGTGAGAACTATGGAGTTTTAGAATATCATTGCTCATCTGATTGTGTGATACTTGAATGGCTTGTGAATTCATCATTGAGTCATGACTCTTACATCCCACATCCCATCTGATTATACTCTAGCCATTCCCCTTTAGCCCCCAACAACAACAACAATTTTATCTTATGACCTCTATAGGATGTGTGTTACTTAGAGATAAAGGCAAAGATTTCATTACTTCCAGTGTTAGGGTCTGTGTCACTTACTCAAAGGCTTTTGTGACTGATAATATGATGGAAGATAGGGAATAAAGAAGGGGCTCCAAGGAGAGAAATGTATCTATTGCCCTAAGTAAAGAGTTCATGGCCTTTACAACTAATGGAATACATAAAACTTGAAAAGAAGGAAGACAAAGCCAATAGACAAGACCAATTACTCCAGGCTCTTCTTAGAATATGGGTAATCAAACCAACATTCTTCAGCTGTTGGCATTCATGGAAACCCAAGTTAGTGAAAACCAGCTGTAGCATACTGCTATTGTTATCTGATGGTCCTCACTGTCCCACCAAATTTTCATTGTCATCAGCACTTGTGTCTAGCATTTGTTTTTACCAGTGGAGTACAAACTCCATGAGTGAACGATTCATTGGTATTTGGGCAATGTTTATTTTTCTGTTTATTTTTGTTAGCTCATATGCCTAACAATAGCCATAAAATGAATTAATGAAGAAGGGAAGAAAGAAACCCAGGAACAGATAAACATAATGGTCTGAAGACAGGAGCCCTTTCTTACACTGCATATCTGAGAAAGGAGAGCTTGGGTTCTTGGAAGAATACAGATTTTTAACAATCAAAAGTAGCCCCAATTTCATTGTAGTTGAACAGTGTCTTTCAAGTCAAGAGAATAAGCCTTTGTCTTCTCTGATTATTTATAACATTAAGCATTGTTATCTGTTTTTGTGGTTACCCCATGTAGTATAAGGATCATTTCATAATTGGTGATTCATAGAGGGTATTGTTAGTCATGTTTCCTGGAAAAAATCCTATAATCATAAAACTAACATTCTATTATAGCAGGAATATATGAGAATGATATTTTAAGTCATATATGAATTAGCCAAGGGTGTCACTGTTATTTTTGTCATGATGATGGGCAACTTTGAGAAACATCAGAAAAGATCAAATTCTGCCTTCCCTGTTTGACAGTGTTGGGTAGACAGATTGACCTCTTCTTGTAAACCTGTTTTCCAATTCTGAAAAGGATTCAACCGTTTCAGTTGCATTTTATTCAGAAGGCTCAATAGAGTGAAGAACACAAATATAACATTTACCGAAATGCATGTGGAGTGCCTGCCCCGTGGCGGCTAATCTTAACAGGGTTTCTTTGTTAACATAGAACATGCATTTTACATATGGCTATACAGGAATTGTATGGTTAAAATGAAAACAAATTAGACATTTCTTATGTAGGAAATTTATTTCAGTTTTTCGATTTAAAACTATGAATTAAGATATTTAGACTAATTTTAAAGTCATTTTTGGAGGGGGTACTCAGTATCTGTTTACAAGATAGGTGTTTTATGCCACTTCTCTCTTCAAGTTTTCAGTCCTTCTTCCCAACTGTGCCTTGTAATTGCTGCCCTCTTGTGGCTCAGAGTGACAATTGCATGGTTTGAACTACAATCCATAATCCAAAACAAGTTTCTTTTTTATTATGTCCTTAGTAATAGAAACAGAATGATACTTATTTAAGAAGATAAGGTTAATTTGGGGAAGAATAGAGGAGAGCAGGATGAGAGACACCATAATAGAGGGAGTCACTATAGGTTTGCGGAGAGATCTGGCACTAGTGAGATTTCCAGAGATCTACAAGGATGACACCAACTGGCAATCTAAGCAATAGTGGAAAGGCTACCTTAAATGCCCTTCCTCGATAATGAGATTGACGACTACCTTATATGCTATCCTAGAGCCTTCATTCAGTGACTGATAGAAGCAGAGGCAGACACCCACAGCTAAATACTGAACTGAACTCATGGAACCCGGTTGTAGAGAGTGAGGAGTAAAGGGGTCAAAACTGGGATGGTGAAGCCCACAGAGACAACTGACTTGAACAAGGGAGAGGTCATGGACCCCAGACTGATGGCTGAGAGGTCAGCATGGGACTGATTCAGACCCCCTGAATGTGGGTGTCAGTGGGGAGGCCTTGACAATCTTTGGGGTCTTGGGTACTAGATTAGTATTTATCCCTGGCATCAGAATGGACTTTTTGAGCCCATTTTGTTTTTTTTTTTATAAAATTGGTTTACCTGTTGTATGTGTGGAAATCAATTTGTTTTTAACATAATTTGCTTTTAGCTATTTTTTTTAACTGAATGACATTTTCCCTATTGAATTGATTTTCTATCTTTATCAGAAACCAGTTAACTGTTTACTTGTGGGTCTGTCTAGAAATATCTAGAACCTTTATCTTGTTCCATTGAATTATTTGTTAAGCTTTATACCATTATTACACAGTTTTGATTTCTGTAGTTTCACAAATATCGAAATGAGGGGCTATTAGTCCTCTGAGTGTTTTGTCTGGTTTAGTTTTTTTTTTTAAACAGGTTTGACTATTTTAAGTTGTTTGCTTTTCTGAGTAATGTTTAGAACAAGTTTGTACAAATGAGTCTGCTAGGACTTTGAATTTTGTGACGACTCACTTCTTATTCACATGGAACCGACCAATGAGAAGTTAGGGAGAGTACTTCCAGTTTTTCACAATGGGTATTATTTTACCTTAGCTTAGGTGTTTATTGATGTTATTTATTTGACTGAAGGCATTCATTATTATAAGTAAATGTCTGAAAAATTTTTTATTGGGGGGGGATGAATGCTGTGTCTTGACACCTGCCTTTTCAGTATTCAAAGAATTATACAATTTGTTCTGTAGTCCATGCCACAGAGATTTATATCAATTGAGTTCTGATTTGTTAAACCAACCCCACATTTCTTTTTTATTTAAGAATTTTTATTTTATACACCAACCCCAGCTCCCTCTTCCTCCCTTTCTCCTGTCCCCATCTCCCACCCTTCCCACCCCCTATCCACTCCTCCTTGGGGAGTCAACGAGGTCTGGAAGTCAACGAAGTTGAGGAAGGACCAAGCCCCTCCCCCTTGTATCAAGGCTGAGCAAGGCATCTCACCATAAGGATATGGGCTCCAAAAAAACCCATTTCATGCTCCTGGGATAGGTCTTGGTGCTATCCCTCCCCCAAAGATCAAGTCACACAACTGTCACCCAGTCTAGTTTAGTTCCATGCAGTTTCCCGGCTTCCAGTCCATGCACTACCCCTAGCTCAGGTCAGCTGTCTCTGTGGTTTTCCCCATCATGGTCTTGACCTTCCTTGTTCATATGATTCCTCCTCCCTGTCTTCACCCAAATTCCAGGAGCTCATCCCAGTGCTTGGCTGTGGGTCACTGCATCTGCTTTCATAAGTGACTGCATGTAGGTTCTGTGATGACAATTAGTCACTAGTCAGATATAAGGGAAAGGCCTATTCTGACACTCTCTCCACTACTGCTAGGAGTCTTAGCAAGGGTCATCCTTGTGTATTCCTGGGAATTTCTCAAGCACCAGATTTCTCTCTAACCCCACAATGACTCCCTCTATCAATATATCTTTTTAATTACTCTCCCCCTCCATCCCTTCCCAACTCAATCTTCTTGATCTCTCATATTCCCATCTCCCATCCCCTCCCTTCTACCCCTCTCTCACTTAACCCAGGAGATCTTAACCATTTTCCCTTCCTGGGGCCTTCCAAGTGTGTCCCTCTTATGGTCCCCCTTCTTACCTAGCTTCTCTGGGGTTGTGGATTGTAGTGTAGTTATCCTTTGCTTTACATCTAATATCCACTTATGACTGAATACATACCATGTTTGTCTTTCTGGGTCTGGGTTACCTCACTCAGGATGGTTTTTTCTAGCCCCATCCATTTGCCTGCAATTTTCAAGATTTTTTTTTTTTTTTTTTTTTTTTTTTTACTGTGGAGTAGTACTCTTCAGTTGAGGGCATCTAGATTGTTTCCAGGTTCTGGCTATTACAAATAATGCTGTTATGAACATAGTTGAGCAAATGTTTTTGTGGTATGAGTGTGCCTCCTTTGGGTATATGCCCCAGAGTGATATTGCTGGGTCTTGAGGTAGATTAATTCCCAATTTTCTGAGAAGCTGCCATACTGATTTCCAAAGTGACTGTACAAGTTTGCACTCCCACCAACAGTGGAGGAGTGTTCCCATGACTCCACAACCTCTCCAGCATAAGCTATCATCAGTGTTTTTGATCTTAGCCATTCTGATAGATGTAAGATGGTATCTCAGAGTCGTTTTGATTTGCATTTTCCTGATAGCTAAGGATGTTTGCCAATCCCTTATTTGTCTTTTGGCCGTTTGAGTTTTTTTTGTTGAGAATTCTCTGTTTAGGTTTGTACCCCAGTTTTTAATTGGATTATTTGGTATGTTGGTGTTGAAAGACCCCAAGCGGGGGACTTTCACGGGAGGGAGACCCGAACCCAAGGAACGAGACCACGAGCTTGGATGCAACAGCAAGAGGCTTTATTGATAATACACGGGTACCCGGGGCGTCTCAGTCTCGGGAACTGAGAGCCCCGAGCTGGGGACTCAGGGGTTCTTTTATAGCAAAAAGCGCAGTACAGAAGCGAGAAGCCTAGTTACAGGACCCTGATTGGGCAATTTAAATGAGGCTGGGGCTCAGAATGAGGGCAATTGAGGTTTTGCTTGGAACTCAAGTCTCAGCCTTGGCCCTATCTGAGGAACAATAGGTCTCTGTGCTTGCCCAATCTTGCTGGGCTGGCCATCTGGTCAGAGCTCCCTTCTGATAGCAAAGACTATTCAGCTGTGGGGACCTTGAACTGAGCTCCCCTCTGATAGCAATGACTATTCAATTGTGGGGGAAACGGAATTTTCCATAAGCCTCGGCTGCCTGTTTAGACTGGGCCGGGGTCTTTCAGTGTCTAGCTTCTTGAGTTCTTTGTATATTTTGGAAATCAGCCCTGTGTCAGATGTGGGGTGGGTGAATATCTTTTCCTGTTCTGTGGGCTGCCATTTTGTCTTTTTTACTCCGGTGGCGTTTATTGGTTTTTCTGTTGCTGAATGTGTTTTTATATTGTCTTCTTCCCATCCCTTCTTCCAGTGGGTGCAGGAGGAGTTTCTTTTTCTCCTGGTGGGCACTGGTCCAAGGTTCTCTTCCGGTGAGTACAAGCAGGTCCAATACTCCGATGGCTCTCCTCTTCCTGTGGGTGGAGGTGAGAGAAGGATGCTGACAGACTCCAGATGGGCTGGACCACTGGGATGAGTTCCCCGTTGTGCAGTCCCCAGGCCTCAGGAGGCTTCTGTGGGGCACCGGAAGGCAGACCGGAACCAGGCCCACTTCTATATTTTTTGCTTTTTCTAGACAGGGTCTGTCGGTAGACTAGGCTAGCCTCAGGCCCACATAGACCCACCTGCCTCTGCATCCCAACCGCTGGAATTAAAAGTGTGCAACACCCCCACCGGGCTAGAAAATGCTTTTTTAAAAGTCCAGAGTAAAGATAGGTTTGATTGTGTGAGCAGAAGAGATTCTGGGAACATCCTTAGAAATATCATCCTGACACTGTACTTACACGCTATTTCCATGCAGAAGGAAAGAATTTGATGGCCACTGGATTAAATGAAGCCTTTGTAGTGAGCCAAAGGCTATGTCTCATGTTCAGAAGAAAGGATATTGTGTTTTTTCTGCTTTTGATAGAATCATGTATTCCATACAGCGTGACTACTCGAGCTTGGATCATGACACCAGCATGCCATGTCTGGTGTCTGTCCTTGGGCAGGTTCACATTACTTTACCTCAGTTCCCTTTTCACTAAGACCAGAGATGACAAAACCTGCTTCCTCCCTGGCTTGTCAGGGAGATTCAACTGGCTCCTATGTGTGAAGTGATCTTTTTTTTTTTTTTTTTCTAGACAGGGTTTCTCTGTATTGCTTTGGAGCCTGTCTTGGAACTCGCTCTGTAGACCAGGCTGTTCTCAAACTCACAGAGACTGTCCTGCCTCTGCCTCCCAAGTGCTGGGATTAAAGGCGTGTGCCACCAATGCCCGGCATGTGAAGTGATTATAAATAAACCCATCTGTACTTTGTCCTGCTTTCTGCATTGCAACATACACTTACTACAGTTGTGTTTACAGGTGGATGGATGGAACATGATCACATGGCTTCTGGTATAAACAGTCACGATAGTTAGGTCGTAGATCTTTCACCTCAGGTGGTGTGTTTTTGAGTCCTGTTTCTTAAAAGAATGATGTGGGTTCTGCTTTCATTTTGCTCGTCTTGACCAACTTTCCATGTTTCAGTTTTGGTGTCACCTCGTTTCAAACGTGTGTCGTGAGAATATCATGCCACCGCAGTCCTCCAAAGCTCCTCAGTGGTGCAGGGGGCTTGGTGCTTTCCCAGAGGACTTGAGTTTGGCTCTCAGCACTTACGTTGGTTGGCCCACAACCATCTGTATCTCCAGCTCTAGGAGATCTGCCGCCCTCTTCTGGCCTCTGTGGACACTTGTGGCATACACACAAGACAAACGACACACATGCACATAAATAAAATTAATTATTACAAATCTTCAAAGTTGCCTGGCAGTGGTGGCACGCACCTTTAATCCCAGCACTCAGGGAGACAGAAGGAGGCAGATCTCTGAGTTTGAGGCCAGCCTGGTCTACAGAGTGTGTTCCCAGGACAGTCAGAGCTATACAGAGAAACTTTCTCAAAAAAAGAAAGAAAGAAAGAAAGAAAGAAAGAAGGAAAGGAAAGAAATCTTTGAAGTTATTCTATTTAAACAGCAACAGATTAATATGTAAAGTATTAATATGTGACATAATTACACATTAATATGTAATCTCATATTTTAAACATAATGCATTACCCATTGCATTATTCGCCTTTCTTTAGACTTTGTTTCAAAAAATCTTTTTCTGTACACACCAACATAGTTACCCTTGTTTTCAGCTGTGATGTCAAATGTTAGATGTTCTCTTAAGGCTTTTTTTTTTCAGAGACTTTTTTTTATTATTATTATTATTTTTTTTATTTTCCATTTTAAATTTAGATAAGAAACAAGGTTGCTTCACAAGTCAGTTCGAGGTCCCTCTCCCTTTCCCTCCCCTCCTCCAGTGTCCTCCCCCCATCCCCCCCCCGTTATCCCCTCATTCCCCCAGGGAGGGTGAGGCCCTCCATGGGGGTGTCCATAGTCTGTCATTTCATATAGGGCAGGGCCTAGACCCTTCCCCAAGAGTTCAGGGTGAGAGTGCACCTCACATTGTTCTATGGGAGTCCAGAGTCCGTGTGTATACTTGGGATGGGTACTGATCTGCTGTCCAAGGCTTTCAGAGACTTTTTTAAAGCATGGTAACTATGAACTAGCTTCATGGTCAGTCAGGCTAGAGATTTACCATCTTCTTCTATGAGACCTACTTCCAGAGATACTGTGGTAGTTTGGGAAGTAGTGCTTGTGTATTTTGGGCGATGGTTTATTTTTAATGTATTCATCCAAATCTTCATTGTATTTCCTGGGAATTCTGTCTGCCATCGGGACAGCGCATTCTTTTCTTATTTCTATTGATGCTCTCTATCTCTCCCCTTTGCCCTCCTTCATCTTTTTGTCACTTCAGTCAGGACAGTGTTTGGCAGGTTGTGCGGAAGCCTCTATTTTGACAGAATTTGACAGCATATTTTGAGTGCTATGTTAGGAAACAGGAAATGGTTGACCTGGATGTGAGAGGAAATTATGACACATAATGTACAATTTAAAAATGAAAGTGTTTATGTCTTGAGAAGGGAAAATGTAAGAGAGACATGAGACACTACCTTCTGTTGGGCAAAGAGGTGACATGTAGTTCAAGAAATTGGCTCTGTGGCAGGTCAATTATTCCTAGCCAAGCTGCTGAGAGGAGGCTACGATATTGGATGTAGGGTCGAGCAATTTCATTTCTAAGGTCATTTCCTATCCTATGCTCTGTCACTATAAGCTTGACAGTTTTGAAATATGAAGTGAAAAATAATTTTATTCCTCAAATTTAGTTTGCTTAAGGATTTAAATAGAACCTTGATTAAAATCATATCTGAGTCTAGAACCTTTGATTTAAACTTGAGATATGATATAGAAATTCATTTGTGATGATGTAGATCTATATTTAGATAGAATGGGTTTACTAAATTATTGCTCTTTGGAGTTTTTTGATATGATCTTGGGCTATATTTATGCAATATCATCTTTACTTATACTGACCAGGGCTTTAAAACACCTCAAGAATTACTATAACATAATGCAGTTAATCTAAAATTTGTATGGTGTGATTTAGAGTTTTGTCAAAATAGAAAGTGATACAATAAATGTCATAAGTAATGTAAACTCTTGTGTATAAAACTATTTTGGGTCGTCGGGGAAGCAGATGGTAAGATGGAGTAAGAAGTAGCAGAGAAAGGGAAGGAAGAGCAGAGGAAATCAAAGAAAGTCTCCAGACTTGCAGAAGCTGCAAGGGTAAATGAAGGAGCAACGGTGTGGGAGACCCAAAAACGTTAAGAACACTTAGTACATTTGAACTAAGAGCTGCGCAAAATTATCTTAGCTTGAGTGTTGGAAAGCTGAGGCCTGAGTTTGATTTCCAGCAATCACATAAGGTGGCTATAGTCACCTGTAGCTCCAGCTCCAGAGGGATCTGACACGTCTGGCCTCCAAGAGCATCTGTAGTCATGTAGACAGCCCCACACAGCCATAACTAAAAGAATAAAAATATGAATATGATCAGGTAAATTAATATAATTAAAAAGTAAAAAAAATTCTCTGCCTTTTAGAAAGCGGTGGATTTTGACAACTCATGAGTCTTTCATGTTATTCCTCTAGTTTGGCGGCAAGAAGAAGTTGCACAAATTAACCAATATTTAGCTAAAGCTGAAAGGAAGGCTGCTCTATGCGAACTTTTGGAAAAAGAGATACAGATAATTTCTTCCATCGGGAGACAGAGATACGTTGCTCGAATGGAGAGGCAGGAAGCTGCTATACAATGTTTTCTGGATAAGGTTAGTGGTCTTACTTAAAGGTGAGTGGGTCCCGATTTAGCAATGTGAAATTATGATCTAAAGGAGAGAGTAACAATGTAAGAACTTCTGTAAAGTTTTGATATTTTGATATGTCTTTAAATCCTATATATTTACTCTTTTAATACAGCTGAATACTTGAACTGTACCCTCAAATAGACTAACAGGGAACATGAGATTCTCATGTGCCTGACCGAGGAGATTTGCTCATGGTTACTTGAATTTGGAGAGTTGCCCATTCTGATGGTGTGCAAAGTACTAAAGTCCCAGAATGTCTGAGTCTTTGGTACCCAGTGGTCAGCAGCTTGGGAAGTTAGCTGGAGACCTATGTGTATGCTTTGGATCACCACAGCCCTAGCTGACTGGACATTTCTGATCAGCAGATATATATATATTTATTGAAAAGCAAGAAATCATGCAATTATAAGGAAAACTAAAGTAATTACCTTGTTGTGGTCAAACTGCCTGTTTGATATTGAAAGTCAGTTTCCATAGCAACAAATTTCCTTTTAGAAACCTGATCTTTCCAGACAATTAAAAGTTAATCCACCCAGAAGAAGTAAAGGACACAGTTTTCTAAGATACTTGTTTGCTGTGATTCTACTTCTGTGGTTCTTGTTAGTTGAGAATATTTTTTTCTTTAAAAAAAAACACCTTTTTATTACTTTAGATACCCTCCTGTCTTCCTATTTGTGCACCCTTCTACTCGACTTCAGATTACCATTGGCTTTAATTTTAGTTCTGGTTCCAGACCAGATCCTTAGGAACTTCTAAACCACGTGCCCAATTGTCCAATTCCCACTGTCTTCTGCCCCTTTGGAGATCCCAAGAGTATTCTTCAGGGTGATGTGATAGCCCAAAGTCACCCTCACCTCCATATGAGTCCTTGTCTGTAGAGGTCATCGAACCTGTCTCATCTACTCACTTGCTCTAGATCAGCAGTTCTCAATCTGTGGGTCACAACACCTTTGGGAGCCAGATGACCCTTTCACAGGATTTGCCTAAGACCATAGGAAAACACAGATATTTACACTATGATTCATAACAGTAACAAAATTACAGTTATAAAATATCAATGAGTATAATTTTATGGTTGGGGGTTACCACACCATGGAGAACACCAAGGGTCACACCATGGAGAACTGTATTAAAGGGTCACAGCATTAGGAAGCTTGAGAACCACTACTTTCGATAGAAACATGAATGTTACTATTGATTTCTCTACCTTCCCACCAACCTGCTTTTTGCTGTTGCTCTGTTTTCCCTTAATTATTCATGTGTTCCTTTCCAAACCTGCTCTCATTGACTGTAGGGAAATGGTTCTGTTCCACATCTTGATGATACTGCCTGTGTCAAATAGACCATGCAGGCAAAGACATAAGCCACAGATGTCTGAGTCTGATCAGACTTTGTAATTAACCTGATATTAGGAGGTGGGGGGGGTCATAGTAACTCCTATCTTCTCCCTCCCTATCCCTCCAGGAAAATCACCATGAAGTGGGGTTGCCTTTCTTTGTCTCTTGTATGTTATAATGGATACTCATTTAAGTGAATATGGGTGTTCTTCTCATCTGGATTATTTGTTACCATGTGGGGCCATTCCTTTTCCAGTATAAATTCTCAGTGCTTTGTCCCATCATCAAATTGACTATGGGGAAGACCTTAGTGGATACACATAGATTCCATCCTTCTGTACCTCTCTGTAGGATCAATGATTTTAATCACCTCCTGTGCACCCCTAATCTCATTGTTATATTATGATTATCATTGCGTGTGTGTGTGTGTGTGTGTGTGTGTGCACTAAATCTAAATGGCTCCAGTTGCGCTCAGTCGCTTGTTTGTCTCCAGAAAGACCATGCACTCTTGATGCTTTTGCCTCTGTGTGGTTTCCTTTCTCAGGTTTCTTAGTTGTCAGTTACTTTCCCTTTCACACAAGCTTGAATGCTTCCTTCTTCCAAAAAGAGAGGGTTAATACCCCTCTTCCTTTAGATTGTGCTCATTGCTCTCATGAGGCTGTCTCTCTGACTTTATACACGGTAACTATTTGTGTTGTATCTAACCCTTGACTGACTTTCAAGATTATCCTTTTGAGACAGGGTCTTACTATGTAGCATTGGTTGGCCTGCATCTCATTATATAGACCAGTGACCTCAAAGTCACAGAGATCCAAGTGCTTCTGCTGTGGAGTGCTAAGATTAAATATATGTGCCAGCACACTCAACAGGTTTATTATGATACTTATGGTAAGAGATATCTTTTATTTTGATGCCCTCCTGCCTTCACACATTCCTTACATGGATTATCAATACATGTTTATGGAAGAAGACAGGAAAATATGAGCAGAAAATAATGGTATGGATTTCATATTCCAAATAAAGATCAAGTCATGTAGACAGCACCATTGTTAAAATTTTCAAATTATCTTCCTTCAAGGAAAGACAATTGTGGGAAACTGTAATATCCCTATTTGTGGTGGTTTGGATGAGAATGGACTTCATAGACTCATACATTTGAATGCTTAGTCACCAAGGAGTAGAGCTCTTTGATAGGATTGGAAGGATTATGAAGTGTGGCCTTGTTGGAGAAAGTGTGTCATGGCGGAGGGGAGTGGGAACTGAACTTTCAAAATGCCCAGGCTAGGCCCAGTCCTTCTGCTTCTCGGCCTGAGGGTCAAGATGTAGCTCTCAGCTACTTTTCCAGCATCATACCTCCCATGCCTGCTGCCATGATGCCCACCATGATAACGAGGGACTAAACCTCCGAAACCGTAAGATGCCCACCACTAAATGCTTTTTTAAAGGGTTGCCTTGGTCACGGTGTCTCTTTATAGCAATAGAACACTGGCTGGAACAATTTATTTCTCACGATCATATTCAAACTAAATATATTGTTTGAACAAGCTGCTTTATCTTGAACCTTCTCGATGACTAGAACTATGGTTTCAGATGCCTTTTAACTTTACTAGAGGTGATGGCATGGACCTGGTGCAGCCTGAGGGTTTGCAAGAGATGGAGGCTTCTGGGTTCCAATGGACAAAAATGACAGGTAGCACTCGTGCATCCTTAGTTGAAACTTGTCTTCTTCAGGACTTTCCCTTTATGCTATTCTGGCTTCTTTTTTGTAAGGTAGTCTAAATTCTACTGTAAACCCTTATACAATGAATCTCCTCATTTATGCATTAAGCTCTTTGCTACCATATCTTTGGTCCCCATATCTAGCATTGCTTCTAAGCACTCTTTGAAATTATATATGTGGATCAAATATATATATATATATGTGTGTGTGTGTGTGTGTGTGTGTGTGTGTGTTTGTGGGGGGACAAATCACAAATATGAAACTGATTCTAGAGTCAATTGATTACCATCATCCTGTCTCATGAAGTACATATACATGCTAAGAAGATTTTATATGCATTTCATCCAAAATAAAGATAAAATGGAGACTTATTGTTCAGAAGAACTTCTAACAGGAAAATCTGGTTTTGATTTCTAAATACGTTGTAAAGAGTGGAGTCCAAAGTCTTGAAGGACTCTCAGCACAGGAAGATCTGCCCTGTGACAGAGGCCTGCTGGGAAGTCCAAGGAGGTGGGGCTGGATTTTGATGTTGTCCTGGAAAGTAGACTGACTGAGAAGACAGCTGGAAGGCAGTGAGGGGAGTTTTGACCTTCGTATTAAGTAAATAAAACATTAAATCAAAGTGTGTGTGTGTGTGTGTGTGTGTGTGTGTGTGTGTGTGTGTGTAAAGTTGTAAGGGTCAAGAAAAGCAAAGCAGTAATTGGCTTTGGGTCCAGGAGTAGTCAAACTGACAATCTTGACACCACTGTAATCCAAGATTATCTAAAGTATGTTTTTGTATATGAAGTTGTACTAAACATCTAGAAAAGAAGGTAAATGATGCAGATTTTAGTAGGAAATAGTTATGGTCTGTTACTGCCTTACAGGACTTTTTGATTGCTGATAAAACAGTTTTTAGTTATCCCAGAAGTCAGTCAAGGTCACAGTTATTTTAGAAATTAAAAGTAACAAGCAAGCAGGTTTACAATGTAACATGTATCATGAAAACACTATGAAGTGAATATTTAAAGCAAAAATTTACTTTCTTATCACTTAGAAATAGCTTCAAAGGATAAACATTTAATTTAGTTTCGGTTTAAATTTATTTAGCCCAATGACTGTGGGAACTATTGAAAAAATTTATTGTTTTATCTTATACTGAACATACTATGTCTCTGAATAATGACTGACATGATTTCATTGGTCTAATCAAGAAATTGAACTAAAGATCCTTACAGTTCTCACTCTTTTTAAAGATTTTTAAAAATTTGGTTTAATTTCATGTACTTTGGTGTTTTTGCCTGTGTGTTCATGTGAAGGTGTCTGAATTCCTGGATTTACAATTACAGTGTGAGCCGCCATGCCAGTGCTCGGAAATGAACCCAGGTCCTCCGGAAGAGCAGTCAGTGCTCTGAACCTCCAAGCCATCTATCTCTCCAGCCCCGACTCTAAAGATCTATAAAGCATTAATTAACTTGTAATTTACCACATGGAACATTACCTTCTTCAGGTTACTAGACATTAAGAACTGACAGGTTGATTGAGGTCAAGGAATTCGGGTCATGACATCTAAATGAAAGATGACCAGTTGGTTTCTGGTTTTAATGTTTTGGGTGAGTTTTACCAAACTATGTGAAAAGATCATTTGTGTTTCTGTAAGCGATTATCCCTAGAGTTGAGGCCATGCATTTCCTTGATCCATACATCCTTTCTCACAGTCACAAGCTTAAAAAACCTGCAGTTTTGTGAGCTGTGCCGTGTACATGCCTCTTCGCCATGCTAAAGCTAGGCCTAAAGCTAGGACAGGAAAATGCATCCGCCTCCGAATGAGCTGTGCGGTTCACAGGGGGCCACTGTGGATGAATAAAACCCTCTGCTGTAGAAAAGAAAAGTTGATCACAACCCAGTGGCTTTTGGGTGGCTTAACTTTGTGCTTAATTTGTACCCTTGGGGACCCGAGAATTAATTCCGGAGGAAGAAAAGGGTTATTCTCCCAGGGCAGCCATTTTTTCTTCTCCGGGGAGGCCTGCTGCTCTCAAGGCTTTTGTCAGCTCCCCACCTCCCTTCCTGTCCCGCTGTTCTTCTGTTGCTCGGCCCCACAGCCTCTGCTGTCTCATTTGTTGGCAGCTAAGTGGAATTTATTACGCCTCTATTTCTGAAGCAATTTAAGAGCATGATTGTTGTACATCTCTTATTATAGCCAAAGCATTCAGAGAAAAAAAGGAACTATGAAGGAGAAATAAGCAAAGTTGACATTTTCCCTCATCAGAGTAAAAAAAAAAAAAAAATCCCAAAACCTTAAGGACTGAAATCAAAGAAGAAGTCTGTACTTGAAGATGAAGTTATCAGTGCTGGCAGAAGCACAGCCAAAGATAAAAACAGCTTTGCTGAACAGATATAGATCTTGTTTGTGCCAGCTCCTGGGAACTGGCACTTCATACATAGGATTATCTGATTATATCATTCAGTTCTCTTTAATCTGACTAACTCCTGTTTATTCTCTTGGTTTCATTTTAGGTATGGTTTTCTTAGGAGTTAAGTGCTTTACAGACAGCCTACCCTTGCCTATTTATCTGTAGCTATCAGCCATGCTCATTCTCTACTTCAATTAGTTATTTTCTTATCTTTATATCCCATGAGATATGAGAGCTTTTGAAATCAGGACATTTTATTTATTCCATGCCCAGTGCACTAATTAGTGTAGACCCAATAAGTATTTGCTAGCTGAATGAGCGAGCACTGTAGACTCTATGAAATATACAAAATTCCCTGGGAAATTTATTTTTTATGACCTTTTAGTAAAATAAAATTAAAATTATAAAATACTTATTGAACAACTGAGATCCAATTTCCTTTGCCATGAGTTACTGAAACAGAGATACTGCGTGTGTGTGTGTGTGTGTGTGTGTGTGTGTGTTTATAATTGTAAAGGATTTCAAATGTAAGTGATGCTAAGGGTTCCAGCTATAGTACTAGAGAGCATTTCTTGGAACGTGTAAAGCTTGAAGGATTTGGATCTACATTTGAAAAAACCCAAGATATTATTGTAGTGTCTTGCATTCCCTAGAGCCACAAAAAGTCAGTAATTGTGATCAACATTCATTTGCAAGTAGAATTAAATAGTGTAGCAACTGCCAACATATAATAAATTATACAAAGTAGGCAAGTTACCAGCCTGCAGAGTAAACGCTACCATCCTTACTAATGGTAGAGAAGAAATTACATTTTATAGAGTCATGCTGAGGAAATTCGCATATGAAGATTAAGATACTAGTTAGATTTGAGAATATTACAGATGAAATTTAGCATTATAATTATTCCTTAAAACTTAAAAAATGAGCTGTGAAAGAGGCATTGTAATTGAGCAAAATACTCAGTGTCTCTTTCAGTTGTAAAATTACATTATTTCTAATTGATAACAATGAAAGTATCTTAATATTAACCCATTTTACTTTTGTAACTCTTCAGCCAGCTCAGCTCTAACCCGCCAGCTGTGTAACTAACATTACCTAATGCTCTGTTTCTACGGTGACATGAATCAGCCAGGTATAGTGCTGCTGCTTGCCATTCTCCAGATACAGGCTTGAACCAAGAATCTGAAATTTCTACTGGAGATTACTAGATCTAAGCAACTTTTATTTTTCCCGTAACTGTAAGGATACTGTTGTTTTGAAAACATAGCAAATATAATTGTAAGGTGCAGCTTTGTATTTCCTCCATCTAGCATGCTAACAATGGAGGTAAGTTGATGCTATAACTAAAATTTCCACTGTAAACTATCTTTCTCCGTGCAGCTAGTATCTATCACTGTGGATATCTAATGATTTTCTCCTACACATAGAGAACATGGCTTAACTTAAAAATCAAACCACATCTAAGATTTAAATGGTTGCAGTTATGTTATAAATCTGGATACAAGGACCCTGAAACAATGACTAATTAGCCTACGAAAACATTCAATATCTAAAAGGCCAGCAATTGTGACCAACACAGGCTTGCTTCTGAATGACTATGATCAGGCAAAGAAACAGAGCAACTTTTCCTCTAAAGCAAAAAAGAAAACAAATAGTGAGTGACTCCCAAGGGATATCTAGCTGAATTCTCTGCTCTTAAACTCTTGGTAGGAGGAGACGGATCAGTGCTAAGTATAGTGTGGCATCCTTAAAAGCCGTTCCCAGTTCTACATCCAGTAGACAGTTCAGACCCCATGCTGTGTCTCTGACTTCGTAGCCTGGGAATCCTTAGTTGAATGTTAGGGCAAGTGATCCTGATCGCCCTCAATTCAGGATGTACATTAGGCTGGGGTGCTCTATGCCATATTTGTCAGTAGAAAGTGAGAATTTTTGCCAGCAATTGGTTAGTAGTGATCATAGTACTGTTAAGACAGCTGCCCCTCATGTGTGCAAAAGATTGATTCCCAGATCCTGTGGATACTAAAATTCACAGCTACTCCAGTCCTGTATGAAAGGACACTGTGCTTTCTGTAACATATGTACATCCCTGTGTAGTTCAAGTTATCCCCTGATTCTTTCTTTTTAAGTGCTGGAGACTGTAATTAGGGCTATATGTTTGCTAGGTAAGCACTCTGCCACTGAGCTGCACCCCTGTTCCAGATGACTTTTAATATCTAATATAATATAAATATTTTTTGTTGTTGTTCTGACTTGTTTAGGGAGTAATGACAAGAAATAAAAGGGTCTATATATGTTCTGCATAGATTTCAGTTTTTTTTTTTTGAGGCAGTCCTCATGTAGCCTAAGATGGTCTCCAACTAACTATGTAGGAGCTGGTCTTGAACTCTTCTTCTTCATGCCTCCACCTCCCAAGTGCTGGGATTGTAGACATGTGGCATCATGTTCAGCTGGGTACAATTCTTTTAGAAGTATTTTTGACCTGTGATTCGTTTAATTTGAGGATGCAGAACACACAGATACAGAGGCCAGCTGCAGAGATGTTTCACTGTGGAAACCTGCTATGTGAAGAACTTTGCATTTACTACAGACTTTTTCTATGTAAGACACTAAGACATAACTCACACACACCCTTTCTGAGAGACCTGTAGGCCTTTAAATATTAAGGGTTACCACCACAAATGCTCTATGAAGTTTATTTTCAATTGGTAAGGCACATGACCAGAACACATGAATACATAGTCAATGTAGAGCTAGGAAGATAATAAAAAATACATGCTAAATGTATGGCGTCCTCCCTGTGGAGTCAGTGAATAGTTCTTAATACAGATAAAGCCATTCATCATGCCAAATAATATAAATCAGCTCCCAACTTTCAGTTTTAGAGATGTGTTTGCCCTTCTGCAGACCAAACAAATGTCCATGCCCCCCCCAATGTCTTTATATGATTTACAGTGGCCTCCTGTATTGCAGAGGTATCTTAAATGTTTTTAAAAGATATAATTTTCAACATGTTTATGTGCATGAGTTTATGTGCAGCACACGTCAGTGGGAGCCTGTGGAGACCTGAAGATTTGGATCTTCTGGAACAGGAATTACAGGTGATTGTGAGCTACCATGTGGGCGCTGGGAACTTATCTGGACCTCAGGCCTCTGTAATAGCCACGAGTATGCCTAACCAGTGAGCTATCTTCCCAGGATTCATCAGATTTGGATTCGTCTTCCTCAGGGAGTCATCAGACTTGCTTATGTGATATGCTCAGTGGAGTCCAACAATGTCTTGTTCTGTCTTTTTTTCCCTCCCCAACAAGAGAGTTTTAGATACTCTGTTCAGCCCATAGTAAGATGTTTCAGTCCAGAGCTCCGTGAGTTTAGACCTCAGTGGTAGAGTCCTTACCTAGCATATAAGAAAGCCCATGTTTGGCTTGGTGAGGTAGCTGTCTGCTCTTCCAGAGGTCCTGAGTTCAATTTCCAGCAACTACATGGTGGCTCACAACCATCTGTAATGAGATCTGATGCCCTCTTCTGGCCTGCAGGTGTACATGTGGACAGAATACTGTATACATAATAAATAAATAAAGTTAAAAAAAACCCAAACTCAATCTGTAGTTCATCAAAGATAAATAAATGGGTAAATATTCTACTTTTCCATGGTCTAGAAATTCTCCAATTATCTTCCTTAAATTTTAGCAATGCTTTTAGTTATGACTTAAGACAGATTTCTAGTGAATGGAACAAACTTATTATTTTTGGTCTTTAATTAACTATAATTTGCAACTATAATGTTATTTTCAAGTGTTCAGCTCCAAAGGTCTGGAGGAGACCTGATGGCAATACCATTGAAATGGACACACAGTTCACTATAAGAGCCAGAGAATTGCAGAGCATCTACAGCTGTATCATGTTGAAAGACCTTTCTCAGGACGAGAGGCTGGATATACTCCTGACACTGAAGCACACTGTGAAGGTATGTGTGTCCCCTGCCACACTGTGAAGTCTGTCTGTCCACTGTCACACTGTGAAGTCTGTCTGTCCACTGTCACACTGTGAAGTCTGTCTGTCCACTGTCACACTGTGAAGTCTGTCTGTCCACTGTCACACTGTGAAGTCTGTCTGTCCACTGTCACACTGTGAAGTCTGTCTGTCCCCTGTCACACTGTGAAGTCTGTCTGTCCACTGTCACACTGTGAAGTCTGTCTGTCCACTGTCACACTGTGAAGTCTGTCTGTCCACTGTCACACTGTGAAGTCTGTCTGTCCACTGTCACACTGTGAAGTCTGTCTGTCCACTGTCACACTGTGAAGTCTGTCTGTCCACTGTCACACTGTGAAGTCTGTCTGTCCCCTGTCACACTGTGAAGTCTGTCTGTCCCCTGTCACACTGTGAAGTCTGTCTGTCCACTGTCACACTGTGAAGTCTGTCTGTCCACTGTCACACTGTGAAGTCTGTCTGTCCACTGTCACACTGTGAAGGTGTGTCTGTCCACTGTCACACTGTGAAGGTGTGTCTGTCCCCTGCCACACTGTGAAGTCTGTCTGTCCCCTGTCACACTGTGAAGTCTGTCTGTCCCCTGTCACACTGTGAAGTCTGTCTGTCCACTGTCACACTGTGAAGTCTGTCTGTCCACTGTCACACTGTGAAGTCTGTCTGTCCACTGTCACACTGTGAAGGTGTGTCTGTCCCCTGCCACACTGTGAAGTCTGTGTGTCCCCTGCCACACTGTGAAGTCTGTCTGTCCACTGTCACACTGTGAAGTCTGTCTGTCCACTGTCACACTGTGAAGTCTGTCTGTCCACTGTCACACTGTGAAGGTGTGTCTGTCCACTGTCACACTGTGAAGTCTGTCTGTCCCCTGCCACACTGTGAAGTCTGTCTGTCCACTGTCACACTGTGAAGTCTGTCTGTCCACTGTCACACTGTGAAGGTGTGTCTGTCCACTGTCACACTGTGAAGTCTGTCTGTCCACTGTCACACTGTGAAGTCTGTCTGTCCACTGTCACACTGTGAAGTCTGTCTGTCCACTGTCACACTGTGAAGTCTGTCTGTCCACTGTCACACTGTGAAGGTGTGTCTGTCCACTGTCACACTGTGAAGTCTGTCTGTCCCCTGCCACACTGTGAAGTCTGTCTGTCCACTGTCACACTGTGAAGTCTGTCTGTCCACTGTCACACTGTGAAGTCTGTGTGTCCACTGTCACACTGTGAAGTCTGTCTGTCCACTGTCACACTGTGAAGTCTGTCTGTCCACTGTCACACTGTGAAGTCTGTCTGTCCACTGTCACACTGTGAAGGTGTGTCTGTCCACTGTCACACTGTGAAGTCTGTCTGTCCCCTGCCACACTGTGAAGTCTGTCTGTCCACTGTCACACTGTGAAGTCTGTCTGTCCACTGTCACACTGTGAAGTCTGTCTGTCCACTGTCACACTGTGAAGTCTGTCTGTCCACTGTCACACTGTGAAGTCTGTCTGTCCACTGTCACACTGTGAAGGTGTGTCTGTCCACTGTCACACTGTGAAGTCTGTCTGTCCACTGTCACACTGTGAAGTATGTCCACTGTCTTTCTTAGGTTTCAAGTCAAGGTCACCATCAATAAAAAGGTCAGCTGGATACTGGAATCACGAGTTCCTTCCCTTCCTCCCTTCCTTCCTTCCTCCCTCCCTCCCTCCCTCCCTCCCTCCCTCCCTCCCTCCCTCCCTCCCTCCCTTCCTTCCTTCCTTTTGACAGGGTTTCTCTGTGTGACAGCTGTGGCTGTCCTGGAACTAGCTTTGTAGACCAGGCTGACCTCTAACTCATAGAAACCCACTTGCCTCTTCCTCCCAAGTGCTGGAATTAAAGGTGTGTGTCACCACTGCCGGGCAAGTTCTCTTTCTTTATGTAATTATAAAGTGTGGGAAGCTTTTCGGGGCTGCAGTCGGAGTCAGCTGATCTGCTCATGGGTTCGTACCTGAGAGGGGGAGTGTGGATAAAGAAGAGGCTAGCTAAAGACATTAACGGAAAACACAGAGACACCGGATAAGATCAGGAGGGCAATTCAGTCAATACGGAGTGCCTCAAGTTTATTTTTCATCACTCTTAAACACCTTAACTGAAAAGGGGAGCATGGTATCATGTATATGGAACAAACAGACTTTTCTTCCTCAAATTTCCAAGGAGTCAGTAACTACACCTTACATGAAATTTCTCGTTATCTGACCTAGAGGGTCAAGAGTAAACACACCTCAGATTAAGTCTGTTGTTATTTAGATAAGACACCCAAGGCTAAGATCAAACATCCTACTGTAGCCCCACCTTTGACCTTTAGGCCTTATGACTTACTAAGGGCAGTTTTGAACTCTCTGACCTTTAGTCAGGAGTGGTGTCATCTTTATGGACCCCGACAATAAAGTTATTAATAAATGCTTGCATACATGAAATTATATAAACAGCTAAGTTATTTTGTTAATTTGGGAATAGGAATGACTTATGAATTAATACTTAACTGAAACCTCTCAAAGTCCGTGCTATGTCAGTGACAATCAGGCACAAAGCCGTGGGTCTGATTTGCAGCCTTGAAAAAATTATGTACATATCTTATGATGACGTAACAACATGTATACATAGTGTATTCAAATGGAAATTCATCTTTATGTAGCCATGTAAACATACGGTTTTAAAAATAATGTAAGCCATGTAAGTCATGATTTTAAAAACGGAATTAAAAAACAGCAATTGTTTTCTACATTTTGGACAGTTTTCAATGAAAAACTGCCCTTAGTCATTACAAATTTTGTTTTATCTATTGCTACTGTTTGTGCATCTGTGTTACATGTATGTAACATATGTAGAGGGACTCCTGTCCTGCATGCCATGTGCTCAGGGCAGCAAGAAAAGACCCCTGATCGGCGCCACTTTCTCAGGTGGGTAAGGACAGAGGAAGAGATAGGTGGGCCAGCGTCTGGCTGTGGGCTCAGCCGAGAGTGCGTATGTAGAGGTCACAGGATAATTTTCAGGACTGATTTTCTCTTTCCTCCCTCCCAGATGGGTAGATGGAAGACAAGTCATCAAGCTTGTCTTGCAAGTGCTCTTACCACTGAGTCACCTAGGTGCTCTGTTTTTAGTGGTTATAAAGCCATCTAGCGTCTTTTCTCCAGCCATCCCCCCCACGCAAAAAAAAAAAAAAAGATATAGACGTGTTTGTCTTTACTCCCTCACATACTATTTATTTTCTGTTTTAAATGAAAGTTGTATAGTGGATGTCATGGGTCAGATTTCCTCGAGAAATAGGCTCTGAGAAGGATTTGAATTCAGAAGTTTCCCTGGGCATCCTTGAATATAGAAAGTAGATAGAAAAAAATGTTCATGTTTTAAAGAAGGAACCTCCAGGATCATTCGGACACGAAGAGCGGGCACAATCGCGTCAGTTTCGCCAAAACTCTGAAGCTGGGCATGCCGTGAGGATTTGCCCGGTGTCAGAGCAAGGGTCAGGACTGATCGCTTGTTTCACTGAATTAAGGGTGTGAGTTTGCCCTGGCAAACTAAGCAGCTTTCACCAAATGACTGAGTTGAGTGTTGTCTTCCCACGATTCACCAGGAGGGGGCGAGTGAGAACTTCCAGTCCGGGGCTACAGAACACAGGCAGCTAGCTGCTGCTTGGATCTACTTTCTTGGTGATCTGTTCCTCCGATTTGGATCGATCTTTCTCTTTTCCTGAATAAAATTATAGTAGTGAGGTTAATGAGCAAAGTACAGACCCTATTGTACTTACAGGCATCAAGGCCTCAACAGACTCCCCTGTTTTCCCTCTGATATTCCTTTTAATGTTTCCCCACCCTGGATTAGCAGGGATTCTTCCCAAGGTTCCTGTCCCTCCGTGGGGTTTAAGAGCTCTAGAACACAGGGCAATATGCTCTTTTCTCAAAATTATGCAAGTGTTCACCAGGGGATGCCCAGACCTGAGTGCCAAGCACACATTTCTTATCCCCAGGGGGCGGGGTAATAACGCCTCCAGTGTCTTTTGGAACCAGAGTCAGTTACCTTTAAAAGGATGTGGACACTATCCTCTCCAGATCTCCTGACCTGGAGAGAAGTAGAGCTCAGAGGAGTAGTGTATCCTCTACTGGAAGCTGTTTAACTTAGGAATTAGGACCTTTAAACTTGAATTGCCCCAAGTATAAGGCACAGGAGGCAAAATATCTTCAAGAAGTAAGTGGGACCTTCCCTGTCCCTGCTCCTGCTACCCCCAGGTGAGGGCAGCTTCAGAGGTTCCACTTGGTCTTTCTGGTTACACTGCCTCACAGCTCAAGGCGATCGGAGCAAAGGAGGCCATGCCAACTTCGACATATATTCCATTCCAAGTACACAATCACAGAGCAGACTAATAATCTCTCTCTCTCTCTCTCTCTCTCTCTCTCTCTCTCTCTCTCTCTCTCTCTCTCTCTCTCTCTCTCTCTCCTCTCTGAACTTCTTGTATCTCTTTTGTGAGCTCGACCCAGGCCAGAAATCCATTTGATTTTCATTCCCATTTATTCCCGATTCACATAGAAATCATGGGGCTTTTTTCCTCTGTAGTTGATTACTTATTTGATTCAGAATGTTCCTGAGATGACACATGACATCATGCTGGATTTTGGACTAATATAGTAGTTATCTTCAGCCAAGATGGTTGTGTTTCAGAAGTGGGCAATCTCAGAGGGAGAGAGGGATGGAGGGAGAGAGGGACAGAGAGAGAGACAGAGAGAGAGAGAGAGAGAGAGAGAGAGAGAGAGAGAGAGAGAGAGAGAGAGCAAGCGAACTAGCTAGCATTAGTAAAGAATTGTTGTCTTCTACATGCCATAGCTAGCAGTGGTTCAATCCTGGGGGGTGGTCTGGGAACCACACTTCATTTGTGCAAGTTATATGCTTTCCGTGTTCCTAAAGGGGGGAGGCATTCCAATATCACTAGGACCAGCAGTACTCTTGCATTAGACAGCTCCAAATGAAAGTAATCTTAGGCATATATCATTGGAATTGCTGGCATATTAAATGAGGGAATTCAGATAGTGTTTTGTTTCTAAATTGTGTTTTAGTTCTTGAAGATAAGCTCTTAGCAGCTTCTCCTTTTGTGACATAATTGTGACATAATGTGACATTAATTGTTTATGAGTGATCATCTATGTGAAAGAATTAAAGTTTGGACATAAAGAATGGATTAAATAACTGGGTGGTCAGTCAGTTTTGCCATCAGGGTGACCCACAGTTTCAAGCAAGTGCATATAGATGACTCAATAAAAAACAGTGTTTCACTAAAAATAGCAACTGGAAAAATACTGGCTGCATTTAACTCTATCTAACCAACTCACTTGTTGACAAGCCTGAGAATTTTACAGTCATAACTGTAGATAGCCCCTTTGGGTTCTTTGTCCCTTAACTGCGTAGAACTCTTCTGTTGAGAAAAGTCAGAACCCCAACACACAAGGATCTTAAGACACACTACAGAGTTCAATAACTAGCTCATAGGTTTTGTGCATCTCTGCCTGTCGGGGAGGAGAGGCATGGGTTGCTTTTACCCTGGGTTACTGATGTAAAGATGCTGGTGTTGTAAACAGCCTTGGCAGAAACCTTCTTAGATAGCAAAAGAGAAGCAAAGTTGAGAGACAAGAAATAAGGACGTTTCTAGAGGGTCATGTAATGACCAGGTTGGCAAAGAGAGAAAGAGAGCACGTGTAGGGAATCCTCCTACCTGGTAATTAGGGACAATCCCCAGTTAACTAAAGAGGCCAAGGATGAATTCCAAAGATGACCCGTGTATCTGAATTTGTTTAACCTAAACTATTGGGATGAAATTTATTTAACAATATTTTGAAGCAAGATAAAGATATAAACATAACTCATTCTGACTAAAATAAGCTTAAATATCATTAAGTAAGCTACTTGAAGATGTATATGTGTATCTGTTTACTCAAATATGTACTAAGAAAGACCAATGAATTTTAAACCTGGTTATACACTAGAATCACATAGAGCTTCAGAGACAGACAGACAGACACATACACAGAGGGGGAGAAGAGGGAGGGACTGAGACAGAGAGAGACAGATAGAGAGACTGACTATGAGTATGAATAAGGTCTAGACACCATTTCAGAGACACTAACTTATATCCTTAGGCATGGAAGCCCTATTAATGAAAATCTATTCATTTTCTTCAAGGCCCTTCTAAAAGGCTTCCAGGATGAAGCACTACTACTTTCACACTTTCAATTTAATTTGTTAATGTTAGCAAATGTCTAGAAAAAGTAGGAAAGAGCATTGTTTTACAGTCGCTCTCTGCCCATTGTCTCCCCCACAGAAACTGTATAGCATCTGTTTTCCCCCAGACAGGGAATACACTTATCTCTGTTTCACTGCTTACAAATATAGTTAAGCCCTTAATTCTCACCTGAAGTTTCCTTGTTTGTTCAAACTACTCAGTTTCAGCACTTTAGTAAAAAGTGTTGGACGACACAATTGGCATGTGGAAATAGATACATAGTTTAGTAGTGCTGAACAGGGTATTCCACCATTGCTAAACTATGTATTCAGTGACCTTCTATACCCCAGTGTGCTCCTTTCTTTCCTCCTCCTAGACTTCCTTCTGTGTCCTTGAAGTGATCGCCAGCAGTGGACAGTAGTTTTCATGGGTGTCTTTCCTTTGATTCTTCTTAATGGTTTTGCTTCTTCTGCACAAGCCTATAAATAATTTGGTTCAGCGTTTCTACTTTTGACCCTTAGTGAAATTACACTGTGTGTAACAATTTGTATCTGGTTCACTTTGCTGACTTCATAAGACTTCAGTGTTAAGATTTACAGCTATCATATAGCTTGCTCATTTCCATAAAGTCCATTATATTGGTAAGCTATGATTTATTTATACATTCAATTTGCTTATGAATAGTTATTTGTAACCTTTGGCTACTGTGAAGTAGCTTTTTAGATACAGTTCTCTAATGGACTTGTGCAAAGAACTGCTGGGTTATAACTTACACATTATCAAGCCAACTATTTAATGATACTTTGGTCCCCAATAAGTTGTACCAAATTTTACTTCTGTCAGCTTTTAAAATGTTTTAGAACTGGAATTCCTGTTTGTTTAGTATTTTCAAAAATAGAGATTTAAAATAATTATACTGAGTACTTTTATGTTTTGTATAGGAACATGAATGTAAACTGACCCAAGAAATCCTAGAATTGATTGACAGAGAAGTTGACCTTATGATGAGAGGAGTCAAACCTCACAATCTTGAAGGACTCAGAAAAAGGATTACGACACTCTTTTTTCACTACATCAAAACGCCTCTGTTTAATCCCGAAGTTGCAAGATACCTTAAGGTACTCTCCTTACTGTACTTATTTTCAAAGTGCCAAGATTTTATATCATTAATCGAAAGATATTCAGTGTCTGCTTCTACACTTTATACAAATCTAAGCAAGACCATCACTAGGTGAGACCTCTGCATTTAGTAATGTTGATAGACTCAACTTTCCCATTGTCCTCTTCTTTGTATGAAATTTCTGCCTTGAATTCTTTTCTGAGAGCCGAATTGACTTTCCGGTTGCTGCACAGAGTTGAAGACACAGTGATCTCTCATTTGCCCCCTCCTGCAGTGCTATGCTCTGTTTGCTCCAGCCAACTCTTATTCATTTTCAAAAACCAAACTCCTGCTACTTCACTCTCATGAGGCCTCAGTTGGCCTTTCCACCTCTAAAATTCTCCCATCGTTCTTGTCTGTCTTCCTCTGGCATTTAGAATGCAAGTGTAAGTATCAGCAATTGGATTCATGAAGCCAGCTTGAAGAACTCCAAATGGAGCTTGTATTTGAGTTAAATTATGTCTCCTCACTCCAGTGTCATTATGTTTCTGGGAGCTTTGTATACCTCACTATCTTCTTACTACACTATTTAACCCACTTTAGTAAATTGGGAAGTTTCATTAAAGAGTCATAGTTGTAGGATTTTTTCTTTTTTCTTTTCAGAATTATAACCCAGGGCATTGACTATCTTTAGATTTTTGGAAAAGCAAAAACCTCAAAATATAGACAAAAATCTATAAAAACAAAATGTCCTTATTATTCATATTCTGTTTATTTAGTTAGAAAATGATTGTGCTGTTCAAAAGACTGGAAGAAACGTTTCCCATTGTATTACTTCAGTTATAACCAGCCCAGTCTAGGATATGGACAGAGTGATTACAATGATCCCCAGGTATCTGAGAGTCAGTCACTGTGCCTCCATCCTATGCTCCTACCAGCTACTCCTCTCCATAGTGGACTAGTTATGATCATAGCAGGTACTTTCAGCAGAACCCGTGTAGGCAGCTGGACAGCTATGGACAGCAGAGTAGCTATGGTCAACAGAGTAGCTATGGGCAGCAGCCTACCTCTAGTTACCTCCCTCAGACTGGATCCTACAGAGCAGCAGCTATGGGCAGCAGAGTTCATTGCGATGGAACAGATGGGAGGGAGACGAGGTGGACATGGAGGACTGGGGAGAATGGGTAATGGCAAGCACTATCGGGAATGTAGAGACCAGCCCTACTAGAGAGACCCACAGAGCTGCATTGATGACCAGATTTAGTTTTTAAACCAGAAAATGTTTTAAATTTATAATTCCAAATTTGTAATGTTGAGCACAGCATTATGATTATTCCTTGTTTTTAGTTACTTTAGTATTTTCACCATTTCTGAAGAAATGTTAAAGCAAGTTAAATGGTTTAAAAAAAGGACCATGATACTTCTTTTGTACCTAACAAATCAGCTTTACTTCAGGGAGCAACAGTTGCCTTCTGTCCTCTCCTGGAATTTTGTCACTCTAAGCTTTATCATTGGGGCTTTGAAACATTTTATGTTATTTTTCTTACACGACAAAGGTTAGTCAAGGCCATTTTCTTGTTAGTTTTATCAACTGTTTTTCATACTTGAAAGAAAAATCTACACTGAATTTGCAGAGTCAGACAGTCTCTGCAAAGATCTTAGGTCAACAGCAATAAGATAAACGTTACCCTCTGCCTCTTCCACTTGAATCGATTTATTTCCCTTCCACATCACTCAGGAAACAGCTTTCAATACAATATTGAATGAGATCGCTGAGTGCAGATAGCCATCCCTCGTTCCAAGTAATAGTCAAAAAGAATGTATTTTTTAAATGTACTAAGAGTCAGAACCTTGATTTTCTAAATACTCTGCCATCATCTGTCCAGGGGTTAGAGAGTAACACAGATTTTTAATACGTTGATCAGGAAAATGAATCTTCCCAGGAATTTAAATCTTATACAGAGTAGGCAGTTAAAAGGCAAAATAGGACTTTTTAAAGTAACTAGTTTTAGAATTAATTCTAAGCAGTCTTCCGTGTTTCTGTTTAGCATGTGGCTTGGATTTTTATCATTTTTTATTTTTTCCTATTTAGGTCCCTCAAGACCCACTGAAGTTTTATGATAAGATTTATTTTTGCCACAGTTGCCAGTTGTATTTGCCGTCTGTGGAATTTTCTGTGTCACCCACCTCACGCCGTGTGTACCGCTGCCGTCACTGTGTGCACCTTGAGAATGAGACTGAAAAACGGGAATCGTTTTTGAAGTACAAGTGTTTACTTCAGCGGCTCTATTACTCAGAAGTTGAGTATGGGGATGACTCTCAGATTGCTTTCCTCATGCAGGTACGATCTATAAGGATGGCAGTCATGAAATACACCAGTCAGAGAGCCTGTCTCCTAAGGGGCTGTATTGACATGAAGTTCAATACATTTGAACATAGTTTTGTCTGGGAAACATTACATGGGGTTTCCTAAAGCAGAGACCTGTGGCATTCCTGAGTTTCATGCACAGATATGCTCTTGGTATTTAAGTTCTGTACTATGCTCTGAAAACTCCCTGGCAAATTAGGCATTGCATCCTAGAACAGAAGGTAGATGTTTAAAAAGAATGACAGCAAGTATGATGGAATATGCTAGCTACAGGAGACTAGTAGTCATAGAGCATGAGACATCTGATAGCAGACTTTGTGTGGTCGATTGAAAGATGACAAAGTTTGGGCTGTGGCTCAAGAAAGAAAAGTCTTTTGAATGATGTTCCCTTTTGAAATATTCACTCAGCATGATTTAATTGCTTTCCCAAGTAATATGATGATATTTAAACCATTTATTTAGAAGGAAACAAAATTACTGTTCAACATTATTTTGGCATGTAGCTCCAAGATATTAAGTACTTGACAGAGAACATCTGGGCCTCCCAGTCCATCCTCAGTGCCTGGGATGATCTCAATGACCTGGTCATGGTCAGGTGGGATAAGAAGATGGAGTGGTCTCCCTGGAATTGCATTCTTCTCACCAAGGATGAAGCGGTAGCTCATCTCAAGCTACAGAGTATTGAGCAGGTAAGGTGCTGTATTCTGAAATTTTAACTTAGCCAATGGGGTTATAACAGGCATGTTGAATACCCTTTAATATACCAATGACTGTCTGAAGAGACCCATATATGGGGTGAAAATAGCAAAATAATGTGGATGTTGTGTATTGCAGATGTGAAAATGAAAAGAAAGGTAAGGTATATTGGGCTAAGGATGAGAGATGTGAATATATAAGCATCTAACATTACCTTACCCTCTTCTAACAAGTTTGGGCACATTCGTTTCACAGTGAGTTCTGTGAAGGCCTTCGTTTCACTTATGTGTTTCTATCTCTTTAATACCTATAATAATAATGCCTGTTGAAGACCAGGAATTTGACAAGTATTTGTTGACTAACCCTTGACCAGCATGTGGGGGCCACAGCTAGCAAAATGGCAACTTGTACATCCACTATGGAAATCCTCAACATCCTAGTGCTAGAACTACCATGTGATTCAGCTATGCTATTTCCTGAGTATATGCCTGATGGAATCTAAGTCTGAATGCCACAAGAGGCCACAATTTTTCTGTGGCATTCTTCATCACAGATAAGATATGGAATTAACCTAGGCCCAATCAACTGATGAATGGATATACATATATTATGCTGTGTGTATTTGCTTTATAATCAGAACACAGTGTTAAAGTAAGTATATGACATCCTTGTCTGAAGATACCATGATGAAATTATTTTGCATGTTAATTTAAAACAAATAAGCATCTGTATAATGAATAATGCTTGTTACCAATATATAAATATTATGAGACCCAGAGTTTATCCTTTGATTTATTGGCAGGAGTTTGCCTTAAAAAGTACTCAACTGTCAAATAAATTCTATTCATAACTTTATGATCTAAACAGCATTCATATTGATGAGATTCCATTCTTCTATTTGCTTCCACCTAACTAAGAGTGGAAAAGCGCTGCAAAACTTAACTACTACTTAATTTCAGTGACTTACAAGATGAAATCTGTAATGCATTCTGATGAATAAACTTGAGGGGCCCTTAAAGCCTTCCTAGAGGGCTCCATTTACACTCAGCAAGTGCAATGCCAGGAGCTAGCTCAAGTCTCTCTCAATTTATTATATGACTGTATTTTTAACTCTGTGCACAAGATGCAGCTAAAGGAGAGTAAAACAATGACGTCAAATGCAGTCATTCTGAACAGTGCTGTCCCAAGCAAGATGCTACTGTTGTTTGTTTTCGAAAGGGAGGTCAAGGAAATTATATAGAGAGGAAACTAGTTACAATTTTAGCCTTTCTCAATAATTTTTGAATTCTAAGAAGCCAGGCTATGAAAAATTCACTATAGGGATTGAAAGAAAGGGCAGAAAGAAATTGAAGCTATGTTAAATGTTATATTTAGTAAACTAAGCTGCTTCATAAATATTTAATCACTGGAAGCACAGCCAGTACCAGCGATATCATTTCATCTAGGACCTGTGATGAAACTGAAATTCATTCCCAAAGCTGATATTCCAGTTCTTCTTCAATTAATCTACACAACTCCTTTGTGTACCTAATCAAATCACTGAAGTCTCAAATTAAATGTTTCATTCAGGAGCATTTCTAATCTCAGGACGCCAGTCTTTCTGAATTCTGCGAGTGGCTCTAATGCCAAGCCTTTCCCTCTCTCTACAACCTCCAGTGTGTGCTGTCCTGTAAGCCTTACTGTCCATTCCTTTCTGAACAATTCAAGTTTTTGCAGCAAATCAAAACATTTCCAGACATAGACACTGGCTTTCCTTGAGTCAACAACAGAGCAAAGAAGCAAACACAAGCACAAAACAGCAACAGCAACCACTGCCATAAAACCACCATCACCATAACCACCACCACAACCACTGTAACTACCTCCACCACCATGACAACCACCACCACCACAACAACAACAAAAACTGCCACCACCATGACCACCACCACCACCACCATCATAACAATTGCCACCATTGCCACCACCATCACAGAGTATAAAGTGATCTCTATTCCTTGCAGCAAGGCAGAGGAGAAGGACTTCATTTCTGAGAGGGCAGTGTGAGGAGGACTAGGCTCTCTCTCACAGCATGTAAATTGGCTAAAGCTGGGCCAGTGGGTCACTAAAAATCTTCTCTCATGTCCGAGTATCTTCCCTGTGTTTGTCACTATCAAGTTGTGCACACACATGAAGACTGACTATCTTTATGCTATGAAAATTGAGAAGATTGGCTAAAAAAACATGGTGTTAACAAAAAGAGTGAACGTTGCAGTGACCTCATGAAGTAGGATGGGACACATTTTTTAATGCTTTAATGCTCTTGTTTTCTCATCTATAGCAAGGAGATGATGCTGTCTCATCTTAGTGAAGTTTTGGAAACACTAAATGATCTCCACTTAGTGTCTGGCATTAGTTACTTTGGGTAATAACTCTGTCTATGAAAGTACTGTGAGCCAGCTATTTCTACTGCACACTTTCTTGTTCTCAGGACTTTCCTCTTTGGCTTTGTAAAGGTTCTGCAGTGTAAAATGTCTTACTCTCAGAAAATAAAACTTAAGGGAGACATAGGAAGTATTGTGATTGGGTGAATAGACATCTGATTGAGAACATTGAAGAGAATAGCTGATATTTATTAATTTAGCCAGAACTTATTTTGGATATGCCAAATATTGTGTAAAGTGCTGTGAAGGGAAAAAACAGCAACAACAAACAAATGTAATGAACACAATTTTTCATTGTTTCTGTTGCATTTGGGCTCAAATGTAATAAAAGAGTGAGCAAATATATCATGACTTAATCAAATTGGGGTTTTTCTTATGCGATAAGGAGACCAAGGGTGGCAGTTCCTAGCTAGGATGGTGTCTCCACAATGTTTTCAGACACTCAGCTCTTCCAGCCTTTCCCTCAGCTTCCTCTAACTTATGATTCCCCCACCCCGTTCATATGGATCTAGAGTGAAAGATGGTAACTTCATCAGTGTCATGTCTACTGCCCACGTATGGGAAAAGTATAAAGATGCTTGATGCATGAATCTTTCTAAGAATCCACCTTAAAATGTAAGCTTTGTTCAAATGTATGTATGTGTAAGCATATAAATTTGTCACTTGTTACATGCCACTGGAATGAAACATAGAAACCCAGGTATATCCTATCCCATATCAGGTAACTGCTATATATACAAATGGAAGGGAGAAAGAGTATAGAATTAATAACAATAGTTTGGACTTAAGAGAGGGGAGTGAGGGAGAGAGACAGACAGACAGACAGACAGACACACACACACACACACACACAGAGAGAGAGAGAGAGAGAGAGAGAGAGAGAGAGAGAGAGAGAGAGAGAGAGAGAGAGAGAGGAAAGAACATATCCTGGTAGACTTTAAATTGAAGCATCACAAGAACTAAGCCTGAGAGATAAGAGACATAGTGAGAAGAAAATGTATCGTAGGTTGAACTGATAAATATGTCAAACAAACAAATAACAAAGCATACTAAGACATGGTTATATTTCATATGGCAAAATGAAACAGAATTTTATTTTCTTTTATTTACAGGGGTACGAACGCCTTTTTATTCACAAGATCAAGCACAAACATATCCTGGCTAAAAACTATTTTTCACAGATTCCAATGCTGGCTTCACTTATACTTGAAGATGGTGACATAGAAGAGATTAGACGTAAACACTGCACAGACAAGCCACCTAAAGTTATAGAAGCCCGTGAGACTCTCTCTTAGGGGGCTTAGGAGTACCATTCTGATGATGAGCATGTTTTTTCTCTACTAAGAGAGTAAAACAAAAGTCACGGAATATGGAAACAGCTTTTATATTTCCATTGGTATTTGTTTTATTCATAATATTTTAAATTATATGAACAGAAAAAATCTGTATACATGAACCATTGTTGTGTGGTTAGTACTAAATTAATCTGTAATTTTTGTTTCTAGGATTAATAATTAAAGAGAACGTTTTTATCTATTTTCATGTGAAGTTAAAAAAAAACCTAAATGCTTTTTAGTCAAAATACAACAGCCAAACAAAATCTTGTCTTAACTTTCAAAGAAAATAATTTATTTAACATACTTTATGAGTATAATTATTCCATATACATACCTGTATTTTCATATAAGTGCTTGGATTTTTTACTTTTATTGTCTTTTACCTTTTAATCACATAATCCAAGAAAAGAAACTGTAAACAAACAAATCTGCCTTGCATACCATGAAAAAAAAACAGTGGAAATGTTATTTATGGAGGAGACTCCCTGTTGGGAAATGTTGAGATTCTATAAGTAGTATGAACTTGATCAAATCAACTGCCAGTCTACTTCTCAATAAACTCAACAATAACCCTGACTCTATATCTGTCTTGAATCTGTGATGAATGTCGATGCACCCAGAGATGGCACACCAAAAATAGCATGATTCAAGAAGAGTTTTATTTACAAAAGAGCTTGTTCTAAGATAGACATGATGCAGGGACAGAGAAGGAACAGTGCGGGAGTCCAGGGTGAGATCCAGACACACTGAGTCTTTCCCACAGTCCCCAGTACTTGGGAAGGGAGAAGCCAGGGAGCCCTGGCAGAGTGGAAAGGGATAAATAGGTCAATGAGAGGACGAGCAACCAACTCAAGATAACCTCAAGAACCAAAAAATAAACCCTCAGTCTCACACTTCTGCCTTGCTCCAGTTGCCTTCTCCAGTGGGAAAATCTCAAAAGGAAGGAAGCAGAGAATCAAAGGTCAAATGACTTTAGGGTAAAGGACAGGGTAGAGAATGGTTGAACAGACATGGAGGACTAAACAGAAAACACTGGACAAGGAAACAACTGAAAGTGGGATAGAATCAAATAGTGATATTTCACTTATATCACAGAATTGTAGAGAAACATGTATTTTACTCTAATATTTTATAAATGATGCTCTTTCGAGTTTAGAGATCAACAACATCACTATAAATATTTGTTCCATATAAGCACTGATATCTTAGCAACATGTATCTAGCATATCTGCAAATTTTCCTTACACAGCAAGAGCATGACACTTGTCAACTGTCGTTAAGGAGCCAAGCATTTAGAAGAAAACTCTAGAGCACTGTTTCCTTTTTTGATTAATAGTCCAGACAGCCTGAGAACTTTCTTAACAAAACATTCCAGTTGGCACTAGAATAGAACCAAACTGATCATTGGTTTAATGGGAATAATTTATCTTGGACACATTCAGGTTTACACAGGAATGGGAATAACCAGGTTTTTGCAACATAGTTCAGGATAATTTGTCAGCTCTGAGAAGAACTGAAAAGGTGGTTAGGGAGAAATAGCCAGATAGGATCAAGTGAAGTATTTTTTGAGCCCTCTTGGCCCACTGATGAAACAATTGGCTAGAACATTGGCTCCTGGGAATGGAAGACAAGGAGTGAACAGAGAGAAGGAAATAGATGCCCAAAGCCTGACACTAGATGTTAGGATATTCATTTCCCCAGATCATCCTGTTTTTTTTTGTCTGTTGGTAGTGGCTGTGTTTCTCTAAGACCATGGCTTTGATTGGATCTACCTCCAGCATGGCGCAGCTCTCCTTTAATTTCCTAGATCTGCCTTCCTGCTTTCTATCTTTCACTTGAAAGCCTGTTTCTGTTTTTGTAAGAAATTCAAAGATGCTTTGTTTTTGTTGATTTCCTTAGTGTCTTCTCTTTTTGGTCAATCCTTTTACTAAATGACACTCAAATTAAGCAGTTTAGGTATGTGTATTAGTTACTTTTCTGTTGCTGGAATAAAATATTTGGATTAAAAGCAAGTTAGGGAAGAGAGAGTTGATTTTGGTTACCTATTCTAGGGGGGGATTCAGTTCTTCACGGTGGGGACAGCCTAACAGCAAGAGTCTGAAGCCAGCCTAGAAGTCAAGAAAGTTGGCTGATCACATTTTATTCCCACATAGAAAGCAGAGAAAGAGAATAGGACATGAGGCCAGGCTATAAAACTTCGAAGTGCTCCCAGTGATACTTCCTCCAGCAACACTCTTTCTCTTAAACGTCCGAAACTTTGCCAAGCAAAGCCAGCAACTGAGAACCAAATGTGGAAACATGAGTCTGTGGGGGACATTTTTATTCAAACCACAACAGTGTACCAAAATGTTCTTTCTGGGCCCTGACCACAGCAGTAATTGGCCTCTATGAGTAGCCTCAAGAAGATAAACTGAAAATGTAGCCTTAATCTTGGATTGCTTATGTGTTTGACTTCTTGTCTAGGGAGGAACAGGATGAAGGCAATATGCAGCATGGGGCAACTTGACAATTGTTTAGACTATCACCAGCTGGCACAGTATACAGTGTGGATGGAGAATAAAACAGAGAGATATAAGAGGTGACGCAGTTAGTGACTACGTTAGTTAGCTTCCCATTATTGTTACAGAATACCTCAGAAAAGTGCATCAGATTAGGAAGTATTTATTTGGGATCATGTTTTCAGACATGTCAGCACCTGTTTGCTTCCAATTCCTGAGAATTCCTGAGGAAGGAAGTAGTCAGGTGTGGTGGCTCATACCTGCAATCCCAGCAATGAGTCTTAAGCCAAAGTGATTACACTGAGTTTGTGGTCAGCCTGGGCTGCTCAGTGAATTCCAGGACAGTTTAGATTACAGAGTGAGAACTTTTCTCAGAAATTGAAGGAAAATTGATCTAGAGATCCCATTTCTGGATAATTAGGATTTCGAAGAAATACTGGTTTTCCTGGTTCAGAAATGCTATACACAATAGCTAAAATTAGGGAAAAAATTTCAATGGACAATTACTCAGCCTTTTAAAAAGTTTTGCAATGTTCAACTGTATTGATGAACCTTTAAGACATTTTGTTAAGTGTAAAAAGTCACTCATAAAAGATAAAAATTACATAATTCGGGCCTAGAGAAAGAAATGGCTCAGTGGTTAAGAGCACTGGCTGTTTTTCCAGAGGTCTTGAGTTCAATTCCCATAACCACATGGTGGCTCACAGCCATCTGTAGTGAAATCTGGTGCCCTCTTCTGGCCTGTAGGAATACATGCAGGCAGAATTCTGTATACATAATAATTATATATTTAAAATTACATAATTCTAACCATATTAGGTATCAAAAATAACTACATTCAAGCAAAGAATTGCTATTGTCATGAACTAGAGGGAGGAGGGGAAAAACTAAGTCTGCTAATCAATGAGTATAGAACTTTGTTGGTGAAAGATAAATAAGTTGTAAATATCAGCTATACCACACTGATCCTGTAATTATCAATGTAATATTATATAGATAAAATTTTGTTAAGATCTGATGTTACCAAAATAAAATGAAAAGATGCTCCAGAAGCAAAGTGATTTGGCTCTGTTGAGACTTGTAACAAAGATGATGGATTACTTATAAGATTGATAATCAGGACCACTTGAGTTTACTGAGTAACTGTATTGGTTTCCCAGGGTTATCATAGTAAACTAATATGTATTTGGAAGCTTTAAACAACAGAAACATATTTTCTTTCATTTTTAAGGTCCAGAGGTCTTAAAGTATTTGCAGAATTACACTGTCTCCGGAATCTTACTTTACTTTTGAGTTGTTAGGAACCAAGTTTGGGGATTTGTGGATCTAAGTGAGTTCTCCACCACTTTATTCAATGTCAGGCCTCCTGAAGTCCATATGGGACATCAAGCCTTACCTCTCGGCAGTTTCTGGTGGCTTTCAACACCCCTTTCTTTACTGACTGTATTTCCACAATGGCATTCCTCTTCTGTGCTCAAAGTGCACCCTTCTTTCTACATGTTTATGCCTTATTTGATTTGGGGCCTACCCACCTAATCTAGAATGATCTTATATCTAAAAATTTATTATTTCTTGTAACATGACAAATAAAAACCCAGAGACAATATTGAGGTTCAAGCTTCAAGTTGAAGATCAGAGAAGCAAAGAAGCCAAGCCAGTAGATCCTACTTACATCTACCCAGCTGAAATGGCAATCCTGTCCCCACCAATCCTCAGAGGCAAAAGCTTTTCATTCCCTGTTTCCTCCTGCCCAGCTTTTTATTCCTTTCTCTGCCCAGCCATATCACTCCTGTCTCCACCTCCCTAGAGCTGGGATTAAAGGCATGTGATCCCAGATGCTGAGATCACTTTTGTGTGAGCTGTTTCTTTTAGGACTGGGTCAATTTCATGTAGTCAGTGTGACCTTGGACTAACAGAGATCTGTTTGCTTCTTAATCCTGAGTCCTGGTGTATACCACCACCACCTAGCTTCTATAGTTAACTAGTGTGGCAGCTTTGTTTTTTTGATCTCCAGTGGCTTTAATAAATCATAAACAACATATCACCACATTTTATGTGAATAAGTATTTCTAAGCACATAGGTATGTGCAGCACAAATGTGCATGGTGTCCCAGGAAGCTAGGGAAGGTCATCAGATTCCTTGAAACTGAAGTTATAGGCAGTATTGAGCTGCTACATAGGTTCTGGGAACTGAACCTTGGTCCTCTGCAAGAGCAGCAAGTGCTCTTAACTGTTGAGTCATTTTTTTCAAGCTCCTAATAACCTATCTGGATATTCAACTTAGCTTTACTTATAAAGACCCTTTATCCAAAACAAGATTGCATTCAGGATGTCTGAGAGCTAAAACATGAAAATATTTTGGTAGAAGCTACCATTCAACTCATTACTACAACCTGCTATAGTTCTATTTAATGTATTTGAGAAGGAAATACTTTAGTCCTGAAGGGCCAAATAATGTGCTTAAGGTACCAGAGTGGAGAATCACAATCGTGCCCAACCTTCTTAGGTGGAAGCCTCTTCACAGACAGATGGAGAGGCACTGAAGGATGTTTACCATGACTACTCATCCAGGTCTCCAGAAGCAGCCGTGCTCTTTTCCAGGAGGGAGTCCTTTGGGAAAAGATAAATGCCCAGAACTGCTGGGCATTCACAGAGACTGGCTTTCAAATGACTCTGATCCCTAGATTTGAAGTATTATGGTCCACTGGTCAGAGTATCGGTCTAGGATGGATAGTTGATACATTGACCTAATGCCTTCATTAGTGAAATGGTAGACTCATCCTGTTTTCATTTTCTCATTCCTAGAATATAAAGCAGAAATACATATAGTTAGTTACCGGCAATATTCCTGTGTGTATTTTCTCTTTCCTGTGGTGAACATTCCTACTGTTATAGGAGGAAAGGCCAGTGAACTCCCGAGAGAGTACCCCTGCATCTGCTTCTAGAGAAAGAGCCAAAACAGCACCACATCCATGGGATAACTGATGCCATAAGTGACATGATAGGTGATGACTCTCACCACATTTCCATCTGCCTATTGTGGAGGGATATTTGTACATTGTGTGAAAATGTATTGCTGTGATTGGTGTAATAAAAACCCGAATTCCCGATAGCTAGGCAGGACTTCGGTTCAGAGAGAGAACTCTGGGAAGAATAAGGTGCGGTCACCAGCAGACACGGAGGAAGCAGAATGAGCAGAATGGAGACTTGAGCTAATGTGCTACATGACAGAACAGAGATGAAAATAAATGGGTTAATTTAAATTATATTAGCTAGTGGGACAAGCCTAAGCTAAAACCAAGCTTCCTTTAGTTAATAAGAAGCCTGTGTGTCATTTGGAAGCTGGCTGGTAGGACAGAAGAAGACAAGACAAGTTCTGGGCAAGGAGCTGGATGTGGATTCCTAGTCGTTGAGTGCCTCTGGCAGGCGGTTGGTCAGTGGTGTACAGACACGGCTCCCTGCTACTGTGGGCTGGAGCCAGCTGCCAGTACAATGTGCCAGTGATACCTGCTAAGCTTAGCCACGTGGTAGCTGACATGGCAGCTTAAGATTTGTCTCATTCACTCAGAGATTCCGTTAGGTGCTTAGCAAAGCCAGGTTCAGATATAAAACAAAAACAAAATGAACAAACAAACAAAAAAACCTCTGAATAGATATGGTATGTTTAAAAATGTACTTAGATGTTAAAGAAAGAAAACAAAAATCAGCATAGCAGTCAGAATAATCATTTAAAATAATTAAGGTCTTAAAGAAATAAGTAATTGAAAAATAAAAAATGAGCCACATAAGAATAAGGAATACACAGAGCATCTGGATTCTGTGTGGTACTTTGTTGACCTTAAATTTTTTAAATGCTGGCCGGGCAGTGGTGGCACATGCCTTTAATCCCAGCTCTTGGGAGGCAGAGACAGGTGGATCTCTGTGAGTTCGAGGCCGGGCTGGACCGACAGCCTCCAAAACAATACAGAGAAACCCTGTCTCGTAAAAACCAAAAAAAAATTTTTAAATGCTAACATACAAAAAATAGATGCTCAGAGACTTTGGATTATGGAAACTACTAAATTGAACCAACCTATATATATCTAAAATGTCTTATTTTCAAAATGGAACTCAGAAAATATGTTGCATTGGGGGAGAGGTTATGCCTTTGTTTCTACAGGAATCCAAAAGTCATGGTTCTCTTCAAAATTAATGAAGATCAGATTTGATTTGGGGAGATCTCCTGAGAATCTTGGCTACATACATAAGAAAGAAACCAAGAAAGACTACAGGACAAGTGACTAACCCTTTACATGGGAACAGCTCTGAGACTGGGTGAGACATGATAAATCTTGTTAACTACAGAGCCCTCATGACTGGTTATACAGTCCAATGAACTTATAAAGTTGACAGATACCTTTTACCTGCTCAAACATAAAACAGAAAATCATTAGCTACCTTGTACACACTGCACACTTGTTCAGATATATGTTACCTTTGAAAGTTTGTGTGTTTTCAGAACAAAGGGATCAGATACCAATAAATACAGGACAAATACCCTAGGTGATCCAGCCTCTCAGAATGGCTCTGTTGCAGTTTCCTCAAAAATCGACATCTAGAACAGCTTCAAAGCTGCTAGCTGAGATGGTCCAGTCTCTTAGACTATTTGAGTGAAGAATTTAGATGAAGTCTACACTTTCCCATCACACAGAGACTAAACAAAAAGTAATACAGCTAGCTCTCCCAGGACTTGATTATTACCTCAATTTTCTCAGGATCCCCTAAGGATGCTGTCACTCTCATACAACGTGAAACAGTCTAGAGAACACAATAAACACAACACCTACATTCCCAAGAGGTGGGTTGGCGGTTTATGGTCATTTGGTGGATTATGGATGTTTATCATTGTTTAGGGTGGTTGGTTGCAAATTATTACTGGTTATGGTCAGGGAGAAAACTAAACAAAGGTTAGATTCAGGGATCCCTTTCTAAAAAGATAAAAAAGGAGAATGTAGTATAAATGATAGGATAAAAGAATAGATTGTTGAGTCTACTTTTAAAAAACCACTAGTGTCAAATGTTTTACATTGGTATGGACTTTGTGTATTTATATTAATTTAAGGTTATTTTGTTAGAAAATACTCTGTATATGTTTCTACTCTTGTTAAAGATATTTTTGTATATTGATACTAATTTAAGGTTATTTTTGTCATATATGTATACATATACACATACATATATATGTTTATATATACATATTTATGTTTATACTTTTATTTAAGGCGCTGTACCTATATGTCGTGACCGCCTTGACCAGCAAGGAAGACGCAACGCTCGGACTCTTCTTTAAGCAGTTTATTCAGGAACCTTGAACAATCTTCTGACCCCGGGGAGTGCCTGCCCACAGCTTAAAAAACTCTTGGGCGGCCAACCCCAGTATGCCACATGGAACATGCAGATAGGTCCATGTATGCGGAAGCAAGCCTGATATCCAGCCTTAACCAAATACAGGTGGGGCTCTTAAGGAGTTTTTTTTTTATCACAGAGAGCACTTGCTGTCGGGCTAGCAGAAGGTGGAAGCCAGCGCCATCTTAAGGGTGTGGCACTTCACAGCTCTCTACACCTATACAGCTCACTTAACAGTGTAATGTAAATTTCTAGTCCTTGGAAGTCAATATTGCAAACTATTTAGAATAATTAAGAAATATAGGTTAGTAGTTAGTCATGTAACCATCAACTTTGTGGCAATGTTAGGTATGCTTTCAAGGTCAAGCAGAGATATATTTTAGATAGATAAATGGCCTTCAAACACTTCAGAGAACATTTAATAACTTAAGGTTTTTCATTACAGTGAGACATGTATGTTCCTGGCAGTACCAATTTACTTCAATAAAGAATGTTGGATCAAAAAGCCTCCATATTTACTTTGCTTTTATTGTGGCAAGGTTAATAACTGGGCAAAAACTTCCCTTGCCTTGACTGCAGACAGTAGGCTGTCCAAATTGGACAGTAGGACACAAAAGAAGATGACTATCAAACATTGCCAAGACAAGGTAGGACAGTCCTTCAAAAATTTTCTGCTTCACAGAAAAGTCTGTCAGATATTCTAGACCTGTAGGCTGAAGATGGATGCCCCAAACTGTCAAGGCAGTCAGCAGTTTCTGCCATTTCTATAGTTTTAGAAGTTGCTTGCTCTGTACTTGCTTTTCTCAGGTAATAATATATCTTTCTTAGTTCTCTGATAGGGATTGAAGACTACATAGTATACAGTTTTCTTTGTTACCAAATTTAGAAAAAACTCTATATAAGAGATATAGAAACATGAAAGCTTACATTATTTAAGATGTTTTTTAGGTCTAAAGATATTTTTACGATGATAATACAAGTTATGATAGAAAAGGGTTTAGGTATGAAACTTTGGACTCTGTACAATAGAATAGATAATATAGTACTTTTTCAGAATTTGCCAAATACTTATGAACTAAACATTGTGAATGTAATTCTTACTTTCTTTTTGTATATAGTTTTACTATGTTAGAGTTAAAAACCTTTCTTTCTTTTGGTTTCTTGAGACAGGGTTTCTCTGTATTGCTTTGGAGCCTGTTCTAGAACTCACTCTGTAGACAAGGCTAGCTTCGAACACACAGAGATCCTCCTGCCTCTGCCTCCCAAGTGCTGGGATTAAAGTCATGCAGCACCAACCTCCGGCTTAAAACCTTTCTTTTTTATTTAGACAAAGAGGTAGAAGCATTGTGGGATATTTGTACACTGTGTGAAAATGTGTTGCTATGATTCCTGTAATAAAAAGCTGAACAGCCAATAGCTAGGCATCAGGTGTAGGTGGGACTTCTGGGCAGAGAGAGTGCTCTGGGAAGAAAAAGATGGAGTTGCCAGCAAGACTTGGAGGAAACAGCATGAGCAGCACAGAGAGATGAGATAATGAGCCGTGAAACAGAATGTAGATTATAATAAACGAACTAATTTAAGTTATAGAAGCTACAAGAAGAGACTGGTTCTATGGAATGATACTTGCAATATCTCCAAGACACAGATACCCCAGAAGAGTTCTGATGAAGATCTAGTGAGGACAGTGTACCCAAAACTAGAGGCCTTTGTAGCATGGTAAATAAAAGACCCAGAGACAGATACTAGGGTTCAAGCTTCAAGCTGAAGATCAGAGAAGCAAAGCAGCCAAACCAGTAGATCTTACCTTTATCCAGCTAAATGGCAATCCTGCCTCTATCAATCCTCAAGGCAAAAATCTCTGAATCCCTGTCTCCTCCTGCCTTTTATTCCTTTCTCCACCTAGTCATATCACTCCTGTCTCTGTCTCCCTAGTGCTGGAATTAAAGGCGTGTGATCCCAGGTGCTGAAATCACCTGTGTGTGAGCTGTTTCTTTTAGGGCTAGATCAATTTTATGTAGTGTCAGGTATGGCTGCCTCACGTACTCATAAGAAAAGACTCTCATGGAAAGTACGTGACTTGGGACCACCCTGCTACCTGCCAAATTCCAGAAACAGACCTGCGGCTTATCTAGGGCTTAGGCTTAATAGAAGGTGGAATGTGAAAGGTAAAGTTAGAGTCTGCAGTTAGGTTACCAGAGGACACAGGATGCCCTACCCATCCCACTGACCTTACGCTCCGCCAGGTTCATCGCAGCTACAGCACATCCCCCATTCCTTCCCCTCCTCCCTTCCCCTATATAAATCCCTTTGGGATGAATAAAGTTGTCGCCTTGATCAGACTCTTGTCTCAGCGTCCGTCCTTGTATCCCCTGCCCCCCATCTTTTTCCTAGGTGTCCACCAGACCCATGATGAGTGTCCTGCGGGTCGGGAAAGTGTAGTCAATGTCGCCTTGAACTAATAGAGATCCGTCTACCTCTTAATCCCAAACCCTGGGATTAATGATATGTACCACCACTGCCTAGCTTCTATAGGTAATTGGAGTGGCTATTTTGCTCTTTTGATTTCCAGTGGCTTTAATAAATCATGAACAATATATCACCATAGGTTTTGAATCAGACCAATGACTTATTGCAATGGACAATTGCCAGGCAAGCTGATGAGACAAAGAGGTCTACTATGCGACACACTGAAGCCTGCAATGCCACCAGGACGGATGAAGAGGTGATGCAGAGGCAGGAGACGAGGAGAAGCTGAGATTTTGCAGTTTAGAGTGTGTTTTGTTGTTGTTGTGTTTATTGGGATTTTCTTTTTTTCTTGCTTTTGTTTGCTTGCTTTGTTTTATTTTCTTTCATGGGGGTGCAAGAAGGATGAGAGGGAAATATGGGGGGACCAGGGGGTAAACAGAATAGGGGTGCATGATGTGAATTCCCAAAGACTCAATAAAGAAGTTTTTTAAAAAAGCTATAGGATCTAGTGGGACAGCATAAGGTAAGACCGCTTTCATAACTAATAATCAGCCTCTGTGTCATTATTTTGGAACAGGCTGGTGAGACAGAAAAAGACTTGTTACAGCCCATGCTTTCTGTTGATGTAAATCCTGCATAGGTCTCAAAGGAGATTTAGAGTATCATAGGGGCAACCAGATTATGGTGCCAACTGCAGTCGCACTTACAGATGTGGCGTCTTCATTAAAACAAGTCAACAATGTCTCTGCTACTTGACATATACTTGCTGACAGTGAATGTTTTCAACCTCCAATAGGAAAAATGTATCACAAACATTTAGCCTCCAGAAGGTAGAGATACCAGCCAGTTTTTATTACTTTACCTGAGGTCTCTTTCAACTGTTTTTCTGATAATCCAGAGATTGATTTCATATCCCACAGAATATAATGTTGGTCCATTACATTACATCCTATATTGGCCTTAGTAAGCCTGAAACAGCAAGCACCCTTCATGTTTCAGTAAGATGTCTGTATGCTAGAGTGAGAAGTTAATGTCATAGGAGTTCAGTAGCTCAGGGCACAGGCTGGAGTGATTAAAACCACTAGGTAGAAAGAATATGGATGATTAACAGTGAGATATGGCAAACAGAGTAATATTCCACCCCCAAGCAAAGGTAAATTGAAAATTACAGCAGCTGAATAAAGCAAGATCATTGGGATCCAAGTTCTTCTCAAATGAAGATTTTTATTTCTACTAGCATGTAAAGGATTCTAACTGTTGTGGATGGATGGGAACAAAGAAACATGGAAATAGGAAATCATAAGATATCAATTAGGCATGTGCTACCATATTCTGCTAAGGCTGGCACTTGAGCAAAGAAAATACACTGTAGCTATACAAGTTTTCTTATAACCTGGAATATGGCACTGAGCAGATGAAATAGTTTTGGCCATGTCTGTAGAAGAAAGAGATGCTGAGTGGAGCTTCTGACAAATTCCACTCAGGACAAGAAGATCCAAGAATACGGGAGTAATTCCTTGCTTTCTGCTGCCACCAAACATTCTTATTCCTCTGGTCTTCTTTGGGGTCATAATAGAAACTTAATTCACTCAGTGACTACGCTACTCATAATACCCATAAGAGAATGTGTGTTGTCATATTATCTAATCATCATTTTGGCTATGCATAGCATCTTTCCATATAATCTGCAAATTGTTTATTGGAATATATATTGTAGATAAACAGGTAGATGACATGTTAGATGGTATAGATATAGATTTATTGATACCCTGTTAGGTCTGAAAGGTATAGGTAAATTGCATAAAGCAAGTAGTTTAGAGTCTCACAGACATAATGCTCTTTGTTCAGTTTTCATTTATGTCTTAACCAGTAGCTATGGTTTCCTATAACCCCTTAATAAGATTTTGAAAATGAACTGCTTTGCAAGAAAAGGTCTGGTTTAGGGTTGGGTCTACACACCTTCTGACTGTCGTCTTCATCCACACAGGAGGTGACCATGGAAGATAGAAGTAAAGACTTAAGGAGAATCTTCTCATGAGACATAATGCCAGTCTCTGCTTCCCACATTTTTGTGGGATGGAAAATGATTGTTTGTATAGACCCAAGGGGATGTATGACAGGGACTGACTGTGGAGCAACTGGCTACAATTGTGGAAAGAATTCCAGAAAACTGGGCGGTAAGAAGTTCAGGAACGAGATAGACATGCCCTATGTAAATGCATTTCATAGATCATTTACTGCAGAGGAAGCTGTGCTGTGATATTAAGCAGTGTTGTTTACCAGTCTTTCTGGTGTCTGTTCTCTGGGACCATTTGCAAAATCAGTCTGCCAACACGTATGGAATTTGTTCATGGGCTTAACAGAGAATTTGAGTTTTTCTTTATAAAGACTGACTTTGCTCCAGCCGCAGCTAGGTGACTATCTATCCACAACACAAAGTGGTATTTCCCAGGGAAACTAGCATGCCATCTGGTGGCTGATTTTACTGAATCTTTTGGGTAGAAATCTGTACTCATGAAATATTTACTATGCACTGATTTACCTTATGAGTTTATAGTATGTCTGTTCACACAGTAACTTATAGAAAGTCTTGTTCACTATGAGTGTGTCTCGTGTTGCCTTTAACAAAGAACTCATAACACAGAGAAGGAAGTGAGACAGTGGGCTTCTTGCACATAACTGCTGATCTTACATCTCAGAAGTGTGTGTCTTGACAAATGAAGTAAAATATCCCACCAAAGAGCCAATTATGGCACCATCTTTTATCGTCTGTGTATAGTAGGGCTACTGATTTTCTTGAGTTGATCTTGTACCTGCCACGTTGCTGAAGATGTTTATCAACTGCAAGAGATCCCTGGTAGAGTTTTTTGGGTCACTTATGTAAACTATCATATCATCTGCAAATAGTGAAAGTTTTATCTTTTCCTTTCCAATTTGTATCCCCTTGATCTCCTTTTGTTGTCTTATTGCTCTAGCTAGAACTTCCAGTACAATATTGAAGAGATATGGGGAGAGGGGACAGCCTTGCCTTGTTCCTGATCTTAGAGGAATTGCCTTGAGTTTCTCTCCAATCAGTTTGATGTTGGCTGTTGGATTGTTGTATATAGCTTTTATGATGTTTAGGTATGTACCTGTTATCCCGGATCTCTCCAAGACCTGTCTTCAGAACATACAAGCCTGTGTCTTGGTTACTTTTTCTGTTGCTGTGATAAAAATACCTTGCAAAAGTAAGATTATGTGTCTTATGGTATCCGTTGTTGTGAAGAGACATCATGACCACAGCACCTCTTATAGAGGAAAACATTTAATTGTGATGGCTTGCTTACAGTTCAGAGGTTCAATCTATTATCATCACCATGGGACATGTCAGTGTGCAGATAGACATGGTGCTGGGTCAGGAGCTGAAAGTTGGTATATCTTGACTTGTAGGCAATAGGAAATGGTCTGTCTCACTGGACATGGCTTGAGCATATATGAGACCTCAAAGCCCGCCTCCATGGTGACATATTTCCTCTAACAACACCACATCTACTCCAACAAGGACACTCCTCTCTCAGTGTTACTCCCTTTGGGGACCATCACTTACTTTCAAACCACCACAAAAGGGAAAATGGTTTATTTTAGTTCCAGTTTGAACTTGTATCCCATATATTGTTGGGAAGTCAAAGAAGTACTAGTTTAAGGCCATTGGTCACTTTGTATTCACTGTTAAGAAGCAGGGATAAATACTTGTAGCTCACTTTCAATCTCTGTCTCTCTCTCTCTGTCTTTCTCTCTTTCTATCTCTTCTCTCCTCCATCTCTCTCAGTGTATTATCTCAGCCCAGGGATGGTACCACCAATAGTATGTAGGTCTTCATATCTCAACTCTATCAAGATAACCCCATCAGGCAAGCCCAGAGTCAAATTGAGATCGGCCTCTTCCTCAATCATGTCACATATCCCTTGTGAAGAGTTACCATTTCCCAACCCATCAACCTTGGAACCAGTTGTTCAGGGAAGAACTTCGTTAAAGTAATACAACAATATTTCCATTGAATTAGGATGTGAGACTCCAACATAATTCTTCAGAAACCTGGTTGAGTAACTGTTTTCTAAGAACAGATTATAATCTCCATGTTCCACAAGTTGAGACTTGTAATATTTGGTTGAAAAAGAACACATTTTCAATTTTTTTCTTGCTGCAGCTTATTTTATTCTCATAATTTTATAAGTTAGAGTTCAAGGGAAAGAAAAATGACATTTCATTGCTGTGCTATGGGTCCTGTTACAGCAGTACAATACATTGCTTTACTGGTTCCAAGAGCAGTATATAGGGGAAATAATGCATGAGTATATCAGACATGTTAAACCATCATTTTAGACTTCAAAATATACTTTGCAGAACAGTAACATGCATTTAAATATGTTACTGTTTCAGAAGGAGGTGTTTAAAAAAAGAGTTCAGCCAAGAAGATAGTATATGGAATGATCTTGGCTGAGAGAAAATTCTGATAATATTTATTTTACCATATTAAATGTAATTCACTGAAATTACAAAATGTAATTTGTTGTGTTATGTGCATATAAGATAGTAAGATGCTGAGGAAGACAATGATTCTGTCATGGTCGTGAACTGGTCATATCTGAAAGGATCAGCTCACAGTTGCTTGGATGGAATGTTCTATAAATTTCTGTTAAACCCAATTGAGCTATTTGTTGCTTTTATTTTTATTTACTTATTTATTCTTAAAATTTATTCTCTCATACCTACCACAGCCTCTTCTCCCTCCTTCTTCCTTCCCTCCCATGCAACCATTCTCCCACTTTTCCTTTCCCACAGATCCACTCCTCCTCAGTTTCCCCTTAGAAGACAGCAAGCCTGCCAGGGATATCAACTGTACACAGCACAAGATGCAATAAGATGAACCCAGCATTCTGCAATTTCTGTTCCTCTGATCTGCTAATTCTAGTCCTATGGGTTTGTCAAGGATAGCCCAACCACACTGAACACACATTTTATGTATGTAGTATGGAATAGTCATTATGAGTTGGCTGTGATGTCTAGTAATATATTATCTATATGATACAGAAAACCAGGTAGACAATGACACACAAAATATGCATTCTTTCCATACTTTCTTATCCATGATGTGAGATTGGTTACACTTTGGCAGCAAGATTGTAAAAATGTATATATTTATACACACACAAGCATACATACATATGCACACGCACATACACGCACACACACACGAGGCACAGGCCATGCATAATACATGTTAAATAAATGAGTATACCTTTGTCAGAGTAGTTGTTTTGTTTCTTTTCAGACAGGGTTTCTCTGTGCAACTGCTCTAGAACACACTCTGTAGACAAGGTTGCCCTCAAACTCTCAGAGATCTGCCTGTCTCTACCTCCTGAGTGCTGGGATTAAAGGCATAAGCCACCACTGCTGGGCATAATTTTTATTGTTGTATATGCAGCATGTGGGTGGTAGACTCAATTGAAATGTTAGATTCACCTTCCAGTGGTTGGTGACTTACTTAGTGACGTGTGTAGTGGCCTACTGTAGAGTAATGCCTTGGCACCATGGAAATTTTCCTCAAAGTCCCTGCGTTCTACTTCACCCAGATATCCTCCTTTGTCTGTCTGTGTGTGTGTTACTGAAAAGAGACAGTACGATGTTCTGTAGAAGTGAAGCTTACAAGTGAACCAGCTATGAGCAGCTGCCCATATTCTTCAGTTAGGATACTGTAGGTACACATACTAAAGTGGTTTTTATGAATCTCTATGGCACTTTCTCAGCAAAAACTTCCTCAACTTCTCAAGAACTTTATTTACAAATGGATTGTTGGGTCTCTCCGCCCCCTCAGCTTGGCTCCCCACTAATGCTTCTGTTTGGCGGCCTCCAGTGATCTTCCTAACCTGCATTTATCTTTCCTTAATTAGAGGCAGCTGGGCAATTTTAGAAGACAACAATTCACTAATCTCTCTTCGATAATTTGCAAAGCCAGTAATTCTTTCAAACTTCAGGAGACTGATTTCCTTTCAAAACAAGAACTATAGTCTCAAACTTTCTTAGATTTTACTGTTTTACAAATATTCTGTAATAATGTATACATTTTGAAATACCAATGATTAGAATAAATAAACATTATATACACTCCTATTTTTATGTGGTTGTTTCTAGGTGATAAGAAACAGAGCTCTCTCATTATTGTATGAAACTGTTTAGTTTATGATATGCACAACAAATTCTGAGGAATGGATTCATACTTTGAAAAAAGCCTTTTTAGTTTGTTTTAGAATAAAGAATACAGACTTCCTGCTTGCTAAAGAAAATCTTATTCATTTTATATTAACAATACATTGTTGTAATTATCTTTAATAGAGAAAATTCTAGAGATATTAACAATCTCTCCAGTAAATCTAATGTCTGAAATTTGCTTTCATCTTTTAAATTACATCATTTAACTCATTTCCTTTAGATCTGCTTTTTGTATGTAGGGTACATGCATGCATATTCATGCTCACTGGGTGCCTGTATATGAGTATATGGGTACATATGCCCATGTGCTTGCATGAGGAGGCTAGAGCAGGACCCCCACCTTATGTCTTGAGACAGAGGTCCCCAAAGAATCTGAAGCCCCTGCCTACCCAGGTAAGCTCTTGGGATCTGGGTGCCTCCACCCTGTAATGTTGCTTTATAGTCACCATGCAAGATGACCTTTTTGCTTGTTTGTTTGTTTTTGCTTTGTTTTTTTTCCCGTGGGTGCTGGGAATTGGAACCCAGGCACTGATTATTGCAGAGCAAGCACTCTTACCCTCCGAGCCACCTTCCCGGCCTCTTTGATTTGCCTTTCTAACCATCCTTTGTGTTTTAGTCTTGAGTGATTCTTAGAAAAATTCATTAAGTAAGCTAAAATGTCAGGCTGGGCAGGGTTTCTCCAGCAGGTGCCTCAAGATGGAGAAGAAGAAAGCAGCTTTTAGTATCTGACACATCATAAAAACACTTTCTTAAACAATGCTAATATAGTACATATATTATGAATAATACATATGAAATCATGTCAACTGGAAGGAAAAGGATGCAACTCGGAGATCATTATGTTAAGTGAAATAAGCAGGCTTGGTGTGTTTGTATATGTGTCTTTGCGTGATTATATGTGTGGGTGTGTGTGAGTATATATGTGTGGTGTGTCTTTCTGTGTATGTGTGTGAGTGAGTGTGTGTATGTGTATGTTGTGTGAGTGTGTATGTGTTGTGTGTGAATGAGTGTGTGTATGAGTGTATGTGTATGTTGTGTGAGTATATTATATGTGTGTGAATGAGTATGTATGAATGTGTGCATGTTAGTGTACATCTATGAGTGTGTGTATTTGTGTATATGCTTGTTTGTGTATTATAAGTGTATGTTTTGGTGTGTGTATGTGAGTATGCATGTGTGAGTATGTGTATGTGTGTGAATGAGTATTTACATATGTGAGTGTGTGTCTATATTTGTGTGTATGCTTGTATGTGTATGAGTGTGTGTTTTAGTATCTGTGAGTTTTTATGTGTATGTGAGTGTGTGTGAGTGTGTGACTCCATGAGAGGGAAGAAGATCTTAAAGGAAAGAGAAAGGGGTTATGAATGTATGTGATTTATATGTCACTAGGGCAGATGTGGCAACTCTGGTAGGAAGAAGCAGGCCAACAAGACAGGGACAAAAGTGGTGGCAGAGGGAACTAGGATAAAAGAACAAAGTGTAATGGCATAAATATGTGAAATTTCTAGGGTGAACGGCACAGTAACTCAAAAATAAAAAAATGATTAATTACACATCTTTAATTGCTTGACTTGAGTTCTTAGATTCACTCTTTTCACATTATGGTCCTCAGATTCATATATGAATTAAAGCCATATTTCTGGGAAGGAAAATTTGAGGCAGATTTTTATTCATATGCAATTACATGTGTAATGCATAATTTAATTTTTGGCTTAAAATGACTTCCTCTGAAATAATTTATAAGAGTATCTATCATTGACTGAATTTATTAGATTTAAAAACTACTCAACTAAAAATGTTAACTCAAAGTAAATTTATTTTAGACGTTTAATCAACTATAAATCCAGATGAGGGATGTTTTAAAATCATATCAATATGTTCAGACCACTGCAACTTACCTTCCCACTGTCTATTCTCCCTGTTCTTTAGCTTGTATTATATTGCTTTGTGGGAGAGGCTAAACATGCCTCAATAGAGTTCAGACCCATTGGAAAGGCCAGTTATATCCATGGGAAGAAAATTCCAGTCAGAAACAAAGTCATAGACTGTGAGAGATCTGTCCCCTTTCTAGTATTCTGCAGGAAGGCAAATGCAGCCCCATCTCATCCATCCTGAGAAAGGCTACTGGTTATCCTGTTTGGTGTTAATGTTTATATCTTCCCTTGTGAGTGTAAGCTCTTGGAGATTTGCTATTTGGGATATTTGATTTAACTCTTGTTTCTGTTTGACTTTCTCTCTCCCTCTTTCTCCTCTAACATACAGATATAATTATATAGAAGTTGTGTTTTGGTTTTATTTTTATGTAAAAACCTTGACTAATACAGAGTTTGATACCAAGAAAGAGAAATCTATCGTGAGAAATAAAGGTGTGGAGTGGCTTTGGAACTGGCTGGTGGGTAAAGGCAGAAGAGTTTCGAGATACATGGGCCTGAAGGGTCTGTGAGAGGGAACAGGAACACTAAACACAGGGCCACTATCTCAGTGGGTTAGGGAAGTAGGCATTGAACCAACAGTATTATTATTTGTAAGATTTAGCAACGTTTGCCTTCCTAGGTTTGTTGTGTAAGGGATAGTCTTGATTGTCAGCCTGACTACATCTGGAATTCAGTAAAACCCCCAAATGGTGGGCACATCTGTGAGGGACTTTGATTAATTTGAAGTAGGAAGATCCAGGTCTAATCTGAATCTTTGAGGTATGAAACATGCCTTTAATCCATTTCATTTGACATGGGAAAAGTCACTTCCAATCTGGGTCACACCTTCTGCTGGAAGCCGATATAAAGACACGGAAGAATGAAGTTTTGCTCTTTGCCTGCTTGCTCTTACCATGCTAGCAAGTCCATTCCATCACTGACATTAGACTCTACTTCTTTGGGAGGCCAGTGTATACTGAAGACCAGCTGAGACATACACCGGACTGAGCAACTACTGGATTCTTGGACTTCCTGTTCATAGTTAGGCATTGTTGGATTAGTTGAACCACAATCTGTAAATCACTCTAATATATATACATATACATATATACATATGTATGTATGTGTGTGTGTGTGTTCAGTCTATAAGTATTGTTATTCTAGAGAGCCCTGACTAATACAGGAATTTTGCCTGAGAAAGTCCGTCCAGGTTCTTAGTGTCATCATTAAAAGAATCTATAGACTGGGCCAGCTGGCCAACAAATATTTTACTTAGAAGAGGAAGCAAATGTACACACACTGGAGAGCAATGACAGAGACTTTGGGTGACTGATGACGTAAGGATGGGACAATGCTGTGGAAAGCAGAGGTGAACAATTTGTGATTTAGGAAAGTTCATTGAGGGGTATTTTCCTGGTAAAGTTAGTTGACTATCTCTTCCTTTGATATAAACTAAATCTTAAGCTTGTATCAAGGTTATATTAACCCAAATCATGGGTACTGATCTGGAGTCATGTCCAGTGAGATGAATTTTTTCTTAAATGTGATACCTTTAGTGATCAAACACCGCCAATGGAAAGCCATCGATTTGTTATCTGGTGGGAATCTGAGGACCCCAACATACTCTATGATTTTGTGATTGGTAGTGATTTCAAAGATCCAGGGAGAAGAAAACTTTTTGTTTTGACAGGAAAAACAATCTCTTTCAGTGCCCCTCTTCTTTATCTTCTCGTCTAGTAACCTTCTAGTAACCCTGGGCTTTTGGACTTCCTTGTGATCTTTTCCTCATTCCTTCTTTCCTTTGGCATAGGATGTAATTCTGGTGCTTTATCAAGGGAACTGGTTTCTGTATCAGATGGAGACCATTACAGGAAACCTTAACCAATCAAATGCAGAGAACAAATGCTTGTGTGGTACCCAGACCTGACAGATAGATCTACAACACAATTACTGCACATAAGACTCAAGAAACATCTCAGAAGAGGATGTGGAAAGAATCGAAGAGCCAGAGGAACAGGAAATCTACTGTGAGATTGTGTCTCCTAGAATTGTCAGGGAAGCTATAGCCACGATTTCTCAAAAACTGTGTCTACCTAAATAATATCCAAACAATGACACCAACAGTAGATGTTTTATTTACATATTGTAATATGTAAAGTATTGCATAGACATGTTGTAAAATACTCTTTTCAAAATTTAAAACTATAGATTATAGATTTAACTTAGTTTACGATGGTTATGGAACATACCTCAAGGAGATAGTAATGGAATGTTCCTGTCACCTGCCACAGGGGTTACACTTAGGCTGCCCTACCCTTGGGTTGCTCCCAACCAATGGTGAGATTATTAATGCTGGCCCCAAATAATATATATGAAGTGCTTTAGCCAAAACTTTCTGTCTGCTGTTTGAGACTGCTTTTCATTTCCTTTATTTCATCTTTTCACATATGTTAAAATTCTGTTGTGGTACACTAGCTGTGCTGATATTGCTTGGTCTTTTCTCATTAGTCCCCACAGGGTTTATCCTCAGTCAATCTGTTATATGTCTAGACTTGTCACATGTTTACTAGAGAACCCTAACTAACACAAATTTTTGCATATTCCCACTATCTCTAATATGATTTCTAAGAATATCTTTAATTTCTTGTTTTGAGATTATAATATATAAGTTTTCCCCAACCTTCCCCTCCTTCTTTATCTCTTTCAAATTCATGGCCTCCTCTTTTTCATTAGTTGTCATTAAATGAACGTTTATATAACATGATTTTTATTTTGGTTTTTCGAGACAGGGTTTCTCTGTGGCTTTGGAGGCTGTCCTTGCGCTGTAGATCAGGCTGGCCTCGAACTCACAGAAATCAGCCTGCCTCTGCCTCCCGAGTATTGGGATTAAAGGCATGTGCCACACACACACACACACACACACACACACACACATATTTAACATGATTTTTAAAAGTCAGTGTTCATATTCAACTTAATCAGTCAAATTGGAAATTGTAAAAGTGTAGCTTACCATTTTAAATAAAAATTTTAATGTAAATCTGAAATATAATAAAAATATCTAACATAAATTATAGGTTATATTTTATAAGATAATATAAAAACAGAAAATTCAGTTTATATGCTACAGGAACTAATAGAAATTACCACTTCTGTCACCTTTCAAAATTCATGTTTTGAAGAGACTATTATGAAAATAACACTGATAAATACATAGGTTACTATTCATTACCTAACTTTCAATAAGGCATTGTATAAACAATTAAAATAATCATTTATTTACAATGCAAAAATCATGATAAAAGGTACTCTCTCAACTAAATCAGTGCACTTGCTTATATCAGGGTGATGTTCAGCTTTAGGGAATAATTAAAAAGAATTATGCATGAAAAGTCAGAAAGAATTGCATTAACTTCAAAGATGTTATAATTAACTTCTCTGCATATTCAAAAGTAAAAGAGTATGCACTCTAAAATGTTCATTCTGCAGCTACTAGTATTTTTATGTATTGTTACTAGGCCATGGTAAGGTGTAAATACTTTATAAACTGAAATAAATTGACTATAATTGGAATAATGAGTTTGATACATGAGTATCAAATATATATTTTATTATATAGTTTTCTGATATATTAACATGTTTAATGTTATCAATTTTATATTTTTACATTACATTTGTACTTGCATATTTTTGGTGTTATTAGAATGATGGGCATGTGTCTCTCTCCTTCATTCTTTGGAGGTTCTCCCCTTCTGGCTAACATGTTTTTTAAAGATGAATATTGAGAAAAATGGAAGAGAAATGCATTACTTTTAAAAGTTTATTTTTCAATTAATTAATTTATTTGTTGTACATCTGGACCACAGTTCCTCTTACTCCTTTCTTTTTTATGTATTTTTAAATTTAAATTAGAAACAATCTTGTTTTATATGTTAATCCCAGTTCCCTCTCCCACCTCTCCTCCCCTGCCCCTCACTGACCCCCTATCTCAAGCCCTTTATTCTTCCCAGGGAGGGTGAGGCCTTCCATGGGGGGGTCTTGAAAGTTTGTTATATCATTCGTAGCAGGGCCTCTCCTGTATGTCTAGGCCAACAGAGTAACCCTCTATGCGGAGTGGGTTCCTAAAGCCCATTTGTGAACTAGGAATAAATACTGATCCACTACTAGAGGTCCCACAGATTTCCCAGAGCTCCAAACTGAAGACCATGTTCAGGGTCCTATGCTGGTTGCCCAGCTATCAGTCTGGGATCCATGAGCTCCCCCTTGTTCAAGTCAGCTGTTTCTGTGGGTTTCTCTAGCCTAGTCTTGACACCTTTGCTCATCACTCCTCCCACTATGCAACTGGATTCCAGGAGTTCAGCTTAGTGTTTACCTGTGGGTGTCTACTTCTGCTTCCATCAGCTCCTAGACTAAGGCTCTAGGATGGTGTATAAGGTAGTCATCAATCTCATTATCGGAGAAGGGGATTTAAGGTAGCCTCTCCACTATTGCTTAGATTTTTAGTTGGTATTATCCTTGTAGATCTCTGGACATTTCCCTAGTGCCAGATTTCTCTTTAAACCTATAATGGCTCCATCTATTATGGTATCCCTTTTCTTGCTCTCCTCTATTGTTTCCCTGACTCAATCTTCCTGCTCCCTAATGTCTTCCTCTTCCCTTCCTTCTTTTTTTTCCCAGTCCTCTGTTTCTGTTCAGAAAAGGGCAGGCCTCATATGAGTATCAATAAATCATGTCATATCAAGTTGCAGTAAGGCATAGGAATAGGGTCCCAAAAGCTAGCAAAAGACTTAAAGACAGCTCCTGATCTCACTGTTAGGAGGTCCAAAAGTGTTGAGCATAGCCTGCCCCACCATCCTGACTCCAGAGCTGCATCAGTCCCAAATAAACACACAGGAAGCTATATTACTTATGAAGCTGTTGGCAGTTTGCTTGGTTTTTTACTGGCTATTTCTGACTTAAGTATTTACTCCATAATTGATAATTTAAGTATTTCTCTTACTGGAGAAAGGGTCCAGACTTCTTACCCCTATGGTGGCTACATCATGACTCCCTGTGTTTCTCCTTCCCAGAGTCCTCCTCAACTCCTAGTCCCACCTATCTTGCTTCCCTATTGGCCAACAGTGCTTTATTCAACAACAAATAAGAGACAGATTTCAGAATGACATCTCCCATCATCTCCTCTTTTCTGTCTAACATAAGAGAAAGGTTTTAACTTCAACATAGTCAAATTATATATAACAGAACAGTTATCAAGTAAGAACATAGTTACAATATTTGTCCATTAACATTTAGTAAGATTTAAAGAAAATATCATCTATCCTATCTTTATGAGTCTAAAGTCTTATGTGTAGCTTATCTTTTATCATTACTAAGGACAACTATGATGATAACTATCTGTCTTCAACTCCATCAAAGACCACAGAAAGATAATATATAAACACTAGAATTGACAGAGACATCTTGCTGCCTGGACACACAAGAAGACCCATCTACACAATTGTTGCATATATATTGAGAGGGTCTAGGTCAGTCTCATGCAAGCTCCCTCATTGTCAGTCCAGTCTCTTTGAGCTCCTATAAGGCCAAGTTAGTTGATTCTGTGGGTTTTCTTGTTATTTTAATGACCCCTCTGGCTTCTACAGTCCTTCCTCCCTCTCTTCAGCAGGATTTCCTGAGCTCCTCCTAATGCTTGGCTATTGGTCTCTACATTTATTTCCATCAGTTACTGGAGGAAGCCTCTCTGATGACAATTGGGCTAGGGCCCAATCTATGAGTATAGCAGATGTCTCTCAATTAAAGAATGGATAAAGAAAATGTGGTACATTTACACAATAGAGTATTATTCATCTCTTAAAAACAATGACGTAGTGAAATTTGAAGGCAAATGGATAGAAAAAGAAAAAAGTGAAGTAATTCAGATGTGGAAAGACAAGCATGGTATGTATTCACTTATAAATGGAAATTAGCTGTAAAGTAAAGGATATCCATGCCACAATCCACAGGATCAGAGAGGCTAGGCAACAAGGAAGGCTGGGGGTGTGGTGGGGTTGCATGGTCTCCCTGGGAAGAGGAAGTAGAAGGGATTTTGTGGGTGGAGTTGGGGCAGGTGGAGATGGGAACATGGGAGATAAGGTGGGAGAGGGGGTGAGTACTGAAAGAAATGACAGGGAAGGGAGGCATTTTGAGGTAAGATAGAAACCTGGTGCAAGAGAAACTCCCAGAAATCTACATGAATGATACCAGCTAACACTCCTAACAATAGGAGATATATAACCTGAACTCGCCATCTCCTGCGACAAGGCAAGACTTCCAGTGGAAGGATTGGAACACCAACCCAGCCACATAATCTTTGACATACAATCTGTCTTCCCTATGGAATGTGCTGGGACAAAGGTGGTGAAGAGATTATGGGCCAACTAATGACTGGTTCAGACTCAGACTCATGCCATGAGAGTCTGCCCACCCCTGACACTGTCTGGAGGGCCAGGACCCAGAGTCTGGATGGCCCAGAGACCTAGGATAGAATCAAACATGACTGGAAAAAAATATATATTCTGTTGACCTTGTTTTTTACTTCCCTGAACAAGGGTATTGGAATTAAACTATGGAAAGAAAACCAATAATCTACAATATATGTAATATTAGATCACCATAATAAGCTCTGACGATAACTACTTCTATCATTTTTGGTGAATGTTCACATAAGATAGAGGAAAACAATATCACTTACAGTGGCATGAAACAACTTCTTTTACTCTTCAGAGGAGCTTCCTCAGTAACAAACACAAAAGAATAGACCTTCTTCTCAGTGACACATGGAATCTTCTCTAAAATCAACCACATACTTGGCAACATTGGAAACCTCAACAGGTACAAAACATTGGAATAATTCCATGTATCTTATCAGACCACCATGCTTTTAAGTTAGAATTCAACAACAACACAAACCGCAGAAAACCTACAAACTCATGAAAATTGAATAATGCACAATTACACCATTCCTTGGTCAAGGAAGAAATAAAGGAAGAAATTAAAAACTTCCTAGAATTCAATGAGAATGAAGACACAACTTACCCAAACTTATGGGAAACTTTGATGCTAAGAGGAAAGTTCATAGCACTAAGTGCCCACAAGAAGAAACTGGAGAATAGTCACACTAGAGAATTAACAACACAACTGAAAGCTCTAGAACAAAAAGAAGCAAATTCACCTAAGAGTAGTAGATGCCAGAAAGTAATTAAATTGAGGACTGAAATCAATAAAGTAGAAACTAGGAAAACAACACAAAGAATCAATGTAACAAAGAGTTTGTTCTTGAGAAAATCAACAAAAGAGACAAATCTTTATTCAAACTTACCAAAAGTCAGAGAGAGAACATGCAAATTAACAAAATCTGAAACGAATAGGGGGATATAACAATCTACACTGAGGAAATCCAGAGAAACATCTACCATGACCAAGTAGGCTTCATTCTAGGGATGCAGGGATGGTTCAACAAAGGAAAATCCATTAATGTAATCCACCATATAAACAAACTGAAAAATAAAAACCACATGATTCCTGTCAGAATGGCTAAAATCAAAAACACCAATGGCAGTTTATACTGGAGAGGATGTAGAGAAAGGGGAACACTCCTCTACTTTTGGTGGGAGTGCCAACTTCTACAGCCACTTTGGAAATCAGTATGGATTTCCCTCAGGGAAATGGGAATCAGTCTACCACAAGACCCAGCAATTCCACTCTTAGGCATATACCCAAAAATGCACATTCATACAAGGACATCTCCTCCACTATGTTCATAGCAACATTATTTGTAATAGCCAGAACCTGGAAGCAACCTAGATGCCCCTCAACTGAAGAGTGGATAGAGAAAATGTGGTACATTTACACAATGGTGTACTACTCAGAGGAAAAAACAATGGAATCTTGAAATTTGCAGGCAAATGGATGGCACTCAAAGAAACCATCCTGAGTGAGGTAACCTAGTCACAAAAAGACAAACATGGTATGTACTCACTCATATATGGATTTTAGGCATAGAGCAAAGGATTAACAGTCTACAATCCACATTGCTAGAGAAGCTAGGAAACAAGGAGGAACCTAAGAGAGACATACATTGTTACCCAGATAAGGGGAAAGGACAAGATTTCCTGAGCTAATTGGGAGCATGGGAAGAGGGGAGAGGGAGTTAGGAGAAAGAGAAGAAAAGAAGGGAAGGGGAGAGGAGGACATGAGGGAGCAGGAAGATTGAGTTAGGAGAACAATAGAGGACAGAAAGAAAAGAGATACCATAATAGAGGGAGTCATCATAGGTTTAAAGAGAAATCTGGCACTAGGCAAATGTCCAGAGATCTACAAGTATGACCCCAACTAACAATATAAGTAATAGTGGAGAAGCTACCTTAAACGTCCTTCCCTGATAATGAAATTGATGACTACCTTATATGTCACCCTAGAGCCTTGATCTAGTAGCTGATGGAAGCATAAGCAGACATCCACAACTAAATACTGAGCTGAACTGCTGGAATCCAGTTGCATAGTGGGAGGAGTGATGAACAAAGGGGTCAAGGCCAGGCTGGAGAAACCCACAGAAACAGCTGACCTGAACTAGGGAGAGCTCATGGACCACAGAATGATAGCTGGCAAACCAGAGTAGGACTGATCTGGACCCCCTGAATATGGGTGTCAGTAAGGAGGCCAGGACAATCTATGAGTCCTCTGGTAGTGGATCAGTATTTAACCATAATACACGAACGGACTTTAGGAGCCCATTCTATATAGTGGGATACTCTCTCAGCCTAAACACAAAGGGGAGGGCCTTGGCCCTGCCACAAATGATATGACAGATTTTGAGGATCCCCCATGGAAGGCCTCACACTCCCTAAGGAGCAGAAAGGGGTTGGGATAAGGAGTTGGTAGGGGCCAGGGGAGGAGGGGAGGAAGTGGGAACTGGAAGTGACATGAAAAACAAGGTTGTTTCTAATTCAAATAAAAAAATAGGTGTGGCAGAGGGCTCAAGGATAAATAGGTACCATGGCTGGAGGTGAGAAGGCTGACAAGGAGGGTTAGGACGTGTATAAGAAGGCAGAAAGAGGGAGAAGACTGGGAAGCATACTGTGCTGCGGGCACATTGTGTTCCATCCTAAGCATTTCCAGAGCTACACCTTTCAGTACACTCTGCTTCTCCTCTCTTCCAACAGGAGGAGTAGGGTACCTGGATCCATCCCTCTTCTCATCCCCCATTCCCAGAGCCTTTATGTCTTGTATGCATTGCTCCTGATTGCACAGCTCACTCCTCATTATTCACTGTTATCTTTTTCATATGGCACCTGCCCTCTTTTCTATAGATGTAATCATGAATCATTTTTAATCTTTTGGACACTGGGTAGAACACAGCACAGGATTCTTGTGCCCCACCCCCAATCCAGCTTTATCACCTTAAAGACACCACAGGGCTGTGCCCCATCTCAAGGGGCAGAGCAGGCTGGTGGTATGTTTGCTGCCTCATGCCCCCCGCTCCTCTGGGAGTACTGAGTCCAAGTCAGCTCCTTGGTAAATCTCCCTCTCCGAGGCTGATTGTTTTGGAAGAACATCTCAGGTGACATGAGGCAAAGTCTTTCCAGCACAAGCAATTTCTGAAACCTCCGTTTCACTATTCTTCATTTCAGCTATTAAAATTCACCGCAGCAACTCTGTGGACACTGCATCTATGTGGGCTGGAGGTAAATTTGGGCCGTAATGGAGGATGTCACTCACAAGGCAAGATAATTTAAGGATGGTCTCTTTGCATTTGAATTTTAAAAACTCTGCAGCAGGAAGAAAGAAATGTTGCAGTGTAAATTTATGTACCGGTATGGCTTTTGAGAAATATCTTTAGAATCAACATATGGATCACAGAGTGCCTATAATAAGCTTGGATAATGGAAAATTTGCTTATTTTTATTTCAGTTTATTTATGAATATGAATTTATAAATTTATAATTTCCCAAGGAGACAACATTTCATTTCCATGGAAGGAGGACATGTATGATAAAAACAAGGCTAGAAGCCAATTTGCCATTTTTTTTTGCTATGAAGTTTAAAGTTACAGGATGGTCTAATTTGAAATTTTGGGAAAATAACATTGAACAAATAAATTCTGAACAATGCTACACTTTGGAAAACAATTGTTTTGCTCTAATTGTGTGTTGTGTCCTAGGTAGACTGACAATAATAATATAGAGTTAACCTTGGCACAGACAGACCCTGAAATAGCTTAGCAAGTGTGGAAAATGTTAAGATTATCTCCCAGTGATGCAGCCAAGACTTATTTTTCTCCCTTTCTTTATATAGTTAAGATTCTTTGTCATCATAGCCCTCTCCTTCATGAGCATGCTGTAGGCTGTACCCAAGGAATTTTCAATTACTTTTCAGTGAATGATGATATATTATTTAAATTAATATTACTTGAAGCACTAGAATAACAGTTATAGTTAGATTCAGCTACAATTAAGCAAAAACCTACATAAAAAGAAACATAGTATCTTATATAAGAAATACACATTTTCTTTTCATCTAAAGGATTAGAAACAGTAGAGGAACAAAGTGGTAGGTTAGCTCTAAGACATGGTGTTTTGAAAGAAAATGGCCCCCATAGGATTCTAGGGAGTAGCATAATTTGGAAGTGTGGCCCGTTGCAGTAGTTGTGGGGTTGCTGAAGGAAATGTGTTATTGGGGATGGGCTTTTAGGTCTCAGGTGTTTAAACTAGACTAACCTTGGCTCACTTGCTCTTCCTGATGCCTGTAGATCTAGATGTAGACCTCCCAGTTACCTCTCCAGTACCATATCTGCCTGCATGCCATCACACTTCCTGCCATGACAATAATGGACTAAACTGCTGAACTGTAACTTAGCCAATAATGAAATGTTTTCCTTTATATAAGTACTTGTGGTTGTGGTGTCTGTTCACAGCAATAAAAGCCCTACTAGCTAAGACAGTTACTCTTTGGAACATAGATTCTGTACAATATGACTCTTGCTTCTGTACAATATGACTCTTGCTTCTGTGGCCCAAGAAGGCAGCTAGAGAGGCAACAGCAGTATCATGTCAAAGATTCAACTGGGATGACAGAGGGATCAAGGAATAAGGTACAGCTGCTACCTTGTAAATGAGATCTCTTTATGTCGTTAGACACCACTTCTACTTTCTCTCTTGGACTAGAGCTTAGCAACATGGAGAAGCCCAGATTCAAGGTGGCATGCCAAGTATAAACTCTGTTCTGAAGGATGGAGTGTCTCACTCAATCGCAAGTTCTCTACCATAGGAGAGGGGACAAATGCCTATTAGGTGGTAATTGATAGTGTGCCATAGGTGGCACACAATTTTTCTTGCTTTGTAGTTCTAATTTTTGCACCCACTGCTTTCCAAGGTTTCTGTTCTGCAGAAGAACACATAGTAAGAGCTAGTGGTAAATGACATCAGATAGAAACTTGGGGGATGGGGCAGTGGTGTTCAGTAGATGGCAGTGAAAAATCCACACAGTTTTGTTACCAAGACAGAATTTACTATATGTTAGTAGAAAACTAACCAAGACATTAAGGGGATTCAAGAAGAGTGGCAGATTGACATGTGAGAACTTCTATCATTTCAGCTGTTTAATAATAGAGTAAAAAATTAGATTTCTGCCAAACCATCCAGCATCTGCCACTATCAGAGCCTTGGCCCCACACCCATATAGCCCTGTCCTGCCCACCTAATCCCCAGAGATGTAAGGGCAGCCCAAATCATCCAGCATTACATCTGCTACCATCAGAGCCTTGGCCCCACATCCACCGGCTGTACCCACTGGGAAGAGATGTGAAGATGACAGTGTAAGAACACACTCAACCACATAAAGAGTAATATGACAATGCCAGAGTCTAGGGACACTACAGCAGCAAGACCTAAACATCCCAACGCAGAAGAAGCAGAAGAAAAGGACCTTAACAACAACTTTATGAAGAAGACAGAGGCCCTTAAAGAGGAAATAAGAAAAGAAATGGAAAAAAAGACAAACAAAAAAATGGAGGTGAAGAAAACAATTCAAATAGCTCAAGACATGAAAACTGAAATAGAGGAAATAAAGAAAACACAAACTGAGGGATTGCTGTAAATAGAAAAGCTGGGTAAATGATCAGACACTGGGGCACTGTTAAAAGACCAGAAGTAAGAATAGTAGCTATAGAAGAAGGTGAATAAGCCCAGCAGAAAACATACTCAACAGAAACACAGAAGAAAACTTTCCCAATCTAATGAAGCACATGTCTATGAAAGTACAAATTTGGGTATTAGTGAGGAGGCCTAGGTGATGTATGGGGCCTTGAGTAGTATTTATCCCTGGCATACAAATAGACTTTGAGTGCCCATCCCACAATGAGGGATGCTCTCTCAGCCTAGACTCTTGTGGGAGGGCCTAGGCCCTGCCCTGGATGAAATGATGGACTCTGGAGATCCACCATGGAGGGCCTCACCCTCCCTGGGGATCTGAGTGGAGATTGGGTAGGGAACTTGGGGGCTGGGTGGGGAGGGCAAGGTAGGAAGGGAGGGAGAGGGAGCTGGGATTGACATTTAAAACAAGCTTACAGTTAGAATTCAACAACAACACAAATTTCAGAAAGCCTACAAACTCATAGAAATTGAACAATGATCAATTGCATCACTTCTGGGTCAAGGAACAAATACAGAAATTCCTAGAATTCAGTGAAGAGGTAGGCACAAACCCATGGGACACTTTGAAAGCAGTGCTAAGAGGAGAGTTCTTAGCACTAAGTGCCTACATAAAAAGCTGGAAAATAGTTACACTAGAGACTTAGCAGCATACCTGTTAAGAAGAAAAAGAAGAAAATTCACCCGGAGGAGTAGACACTAGGAAATAATCATATTGAGGGCTGAAATCGATAAAGTAGAAACAAAACAATACTAAGAATCAATGAAAAAAAGACTTGCTTCTTCGATAAAATCAACAAGACATACAAAACTTTATCCAAACTAACTAAAAGGCAGACAGAATATGTAAATTAGCAAAATCAGAAAAACAGACACTGAGGGAATCCAGAGAATATCAGGTCATACCGTATTCCACAAAATTTGAACATTTAAAGGAAATGGACAAATATCTGGATAGATATCACTTAATCAAATTTAAATCAAGAACAGATAAGTAATTTAAATAGACCTATAACCTCTAATGAAATAGAAACAGTCATCAAAAGTCTCCCAACCGAAAAAAGCCCAGGGCCAGAGGATTTCAGTGCAGAATTCTGCCAGAAATTCAAAGAAGAACTAATACCAAGAAACCTCAACAAATACAATAGAAGCAGAAAGGTCATTGCCAAACTTTTTTTACATGACTACAATGACCTTGGTCCCAAAATACACAAAGATATAACCCAGAAAAAGAACTATAGACCAATCTCCCTCATGAAAGTTGATGCAAAAATACTCAATAAAATACTGGCAAATGGAATCCAAGAACACATCAGAAAAATCGTACACCGTGATCAAGTAGGCTTCATCCCAGAGATGCAGGGATGGTTCAAAATATGGAAATCTGTCAATGTAATCCACCATATAGAAAACTGTAAAAGAAAAACCCACATGATCATCTCACCATATGCTGGAAAACCTTTGACAAAATCCAACACCCCTTTGTGATAAAGGTCTTGGAGAGATCAGGGATACCAGGAACATACCTAAGCACAAGAAAGACAATATAGAGCAAGACAACAGCCAACATTGAACTAAATGGAGAGAAACTTAACACAATTCCTCTAAAATCAGGAACAAGACAAGGTTTTCCACTCTCTTCATATTTGTTCCTTATTTTACTTGAAGTTCTAGCTAGAGCAATAAGACAACAAAAGGAGATCAAAGGGATACTAATTGGAAAGGAAGAAGTCAAACATTCACTATTTGCAGATAATATAATAGTTTACATAAGTGACCCTAAAAATTCTACCAAGGAACTCGTACAGCTGATAAACACCTTCATCAAGGTGGCAGGATACAAGATTAACTGAAAAAATCAGTAGTCCTACTATATAGATGGTAAATGGGCTGACAAAGAAATCAGAGAAATATCGCCCTTTACAAGACCACAAACAACATAAAATATCTTGTGGTAACTCTAACCAAAAAAAGTGAAAGATCTGTAAAACAAGAACTTTAAGTCTTTAAAGAAAGAAATGAAAGAAGATATCAGAAAATATAAATATCTCCCATGTTCTTGGATAGGTAGGGTCAATAGAGTAAAATGGCAATCTTTCCAAAAGCAATCTACAGATTTAATGTAATCTCCATCAAAATCCCAGAACAATTCTTCACAGACCTTGAAAGAACAATACTCAACTTTATATTGAAAAACAAAAACCCAGGATAGCCAAAATAACCCGGTACAATAAAGGAACTTCTGGAATTATCACCATCCCTGACTTCAAGTTCTACTATAGAGCTATAGTAATAAAAACAGCTTGGTATTGGCACAAAAACAGACAGGTAGACCAATGCAATCAAACTGAAGACCTTTATTAATCCACAATCTATGAACACCTGATTTTTGACAAAGAAGCTAAAATAATACAATGGAAAAAGAAAGCATCTTCAATAAATGGTGTTGGCATAATTGGATGCTGACAAGTAGAAGTTTGTAGAGAGATTTATATCTATCCCCATGCACAATATTAAGTCAAAATTGATTAAAGACCTCAAAATAAATTGAGCCACAATGAACCTCTTAAAAGGAAAAGTTGGGAAGTATGCTTGAAGAAATTGGTACAAGAGATCACTTCCTGAACATAACACTAGTAGCACAGACACTGAGTTTGACAATTAGTAAATGGAACCTCCTGAAACTGAGAAACTTCTGTAAGGCAAAGGACACAGCCAACAACCTGAGCAAGTGGGAGCTCACAGATCCCAGTCTGACAGCTGGGGAACCAGCATAAGTCCGAACCAGGCCACTTGAAGTGAGTGTCATTTGGGGGGCTTGGACAGTCTATTGGGCCTCTGGCAGTGGAGCCAGTATTCATCTCTAGTTCACAGATGGGCTTTGGGAGCTCATTCCCTATTGAAGGATCCTCTTTCAGCATAGACACACAGAGGAGAGCCTAGGCTCTGCCCCAAATGATGTGACAGAATTTGATGATTCCCCATGGCTTGCCTCACCTTTCCTGAGGAGTTGATGGGGGTTGAATGGGTGGGTTGTTGGGGGGAATGAGAGGAAGGAAGGGAGAGGGAACTGGGATTACTATGTAAAATAAGATTGTTCTTAATTTAAGTAAAAATTAATTGAAATATATAATTAGATTTCCATATAAAAATGTTAAGCAGAACAAAGTTCTCAACATTTCTTTCGAGTTCATTTAAAGGATTTGGTGCAAAGGTCTCTTCCTATCCAACTCCATGATTTGTTTGTTCAGTTGCATTTTGACTTGTGTGGCTTGGAGATGTGGATTTTCAGGATAATTGCAATTCTAAACCACACAGGAACTTACCATTGTACCAGGCAGATGAAGTATAAAAATAGCAACAGTGTATAAGCTTTGATCAATGTGACCATACTCACCTAATATGCCAGGGAACAGTGGAGCCAGCATGAAATTCAGGAGGCAACTGATATTGATAGTTTGGTAGTGGTGGGGCAAACTTGTAATTAGTTCAGAGTAGCCAAAATAGCATATATTTCTTACATTTCTTTCAGGTTTGAATGTTGGAAAATAATCCCCTTTAAAATGCCATGCATGAAAACAAATCTCATATGTTTGTCATTTTTCTTAGTTGTATTTTTCTATTAACAATTTTCTCTTTTTAACTAATTTTTTAATTAAAATTCTTTTCATAAATATATTTTGACCACATGCTGTTCCCAACTCCTCCCAAATCCTTCCTACTTCTCATCCCTCCCAACTTCATATTATCTCTCAACAAAAACAAAATGAAAAGCACACTCATACACACACACACACACACACACACACACACAGAGAGAGAGAGAGAGAGAGAGAGAGAGAGAGAGAGAGTACCCAAACAAATACCAGACAATCCCCTCCCAGACAAACACCTACATGCCATAGGAAAAAGTAATTTTCCCTTTTCCAGTGTGATAAAGGCATATCATTTAGGGGTGAGCTCCACTGTCTAGCTTCTCTTATGAAGGTTGACCAGTGCACTGACCTGAGTCCCAGGCTAGTCTAACCACGGGAGATCACTGGAAGAGTGTGGTTCTGCTACGAGGCAGGAATCACAAAAAATGGAGCGAGGCTAGAAGGAAAGGCTGAAATGATGGCAGAAAAGAATCCTAAGGTCCTCACTAAGGTAGAGTCCCTAGGGGAAGGAGGTATTCTGGGAGGAGGGCCACTATTAATTTTCTTTACCTGTGTCCTCTTAGGGAACCATTGTAGAAATCAGGTAAAGATATTTTTGTTATTTGTGTAATGTTTACACTTGCAACTCATTCTTAAAGTTAAAAACAACGAACCAAACAAAACCAGTGAAATTTGGTTGTATTTTATTTTCAAATAATCTAATAGTTTCATGTATTGATTTAAAAATTCTTCATGTTTCGTTTTATTTTATTTTACTTTAGTCTTCTCTCATATATTATATCCTCACTGCTGTTTATCCCTCCCCTCTCCCCTAGTCTCTCCTCCCAGTCTGCCCTTTCTCTAGGATTCACCCACCTTCTGCCTCCCCTCAGAAAAGAGCAGGCCTCCAAGGGACATCAACCAAATGGCATAACAAGCTACAATAAGACCATGCATATACCATGACATCAAGGCTGGACAAGGCAACCCAGTAGGAGAAAAAGTGTCTCACAAACAGGCAAAACAGCCAGAGGCAGTTCCCCTACCCTGCCCAACGGTTAGGAATCCCACAAGAACACAAGTTACACAGCCATAACATATATGCAGAGGACCTAGGTCAGACCCCAACAGTCTCCCCTATCTCTGGGATTCCTCGTGAATCCCTGCCAGCTAATTATATGGGCCATGCTCTCCTGGTGTTCCTGACTACTCTGGTTCCTCAGATCTTTCTCTCACTCCTCCCCAGGACTCCAGAGTACCACCTAATGTTTGGCTATTAATTCTACATCTGCTTTTATCAGTTGCTGGATGAAGTCTCTCTTGTTTATCTGATGATTATCATTTACTTTGTAGCTAATAGTCACTTACAACTGAATACATGCTGTGTTTTTCTTTCTGGATCTGGGTTACCTCACTCAGAACAGTTTTTTTTCCTAGTTCTATCATCCATTTGCCTGCAAATTTCATGAGGTCATTGCTTTTTATAGCTAATACTCCATTGTGTAAATGTACCACGTTTTCTTTATCCAGTATCTATTATAAATAAAGCTTCTATGAACATAGTTGGACAAGTGTCCTGGTAGTAGGATGGAGCATCCTTTGGATATATGCTCAGTGCTCAGGAGTGGTATAACTGGGCCGTGAAGTAGATTGATTGATTCCATTCCCAGATTTGTGAGAAACTGCCATACTGATTTTCAAAGTGGTTGCATGAGTTTGCACTCCCACCAACAATGAAGGGGTGTTCCCCTTGCTCCACATCCTATTCAGAATGAGCTTGTCACTTGCGTTTTTGATCTTAGCCATTCTGACAGGTGTAAGATGGAATCTCAACGTTGCTTTGATTTGCATTTCCCTGATAGCTAAGGATGTTGAATATCTCTTTGAAATGTTTCTCAGCCCTTTTAGCTTCCTTTATTGAGAATTCTGCTTAGATTCGTATCCCATTTTTATATTGGATTATTTGGTTTTTTGATGTCTTCTTGAGTTCTTTATTTTGGATGTTAGCCCTCTGTTGCATGTGAAGTTGATGAAAATCTTTTCCGATTTTATGAATTGCTATTTTGTCCTATTAACTGTGTCCTTTGTCATACAGAAGCTTTATAGTTTCATGAGGTCCCACTTATTAATTGTCAATCTTAGTGCCTGTACTGTTCAGGAAGTTGTCTCCTTTGTCAATGCATTCAAGGCTATTCCCTAATTTTTCTTTTATCATGTTCAGTGTATCTGAGTTTACATTGAAGTCTTTGATCCACTTGAACTTGAGTTTTGAGCAGGATGAAAGATATGGATTAAATGGCATTTTTCTATGTGCTGTCATTCTGTTAGATCAACATCATTCAAAATGCTCTCTTTTTTTCCATTGTATAATTTTGGCTTCTTTGTAAAAATCAAATACCCATAGGTGTATGGATTTCCTTCTGGGTCTTAGATTTGATCCCATTGATCAACATGCCTGTTTTTATGTCAGTACCACGTGGGTTTCATTACTATAGCTATGTAGTACAGCTTGAAGGTGATACCTCCAGAAGTTCTTTTATTATTCAGGATTGTTTTAGCTATCCTGGGTGTTTTATTTTTACTTATGTACTGTTCTTTCACGGTCTGTAAGAATTGTGCTGGAATTTGGATGGGGACTGTATTGAATCTGTTGATTGCTTTTGGTAGGATGGACACTTTTTTTTGTTTTTACGATACAGGGTTTCTCTGTATTGTTTTGGAGGATGAACACTTTTACTATGTTAATCAAACCTGTCCATGAGCATAGGAGTCTTTCCATCTTCTGATATTTTCTTCAAAGGCTTGATTTCACTATACAAGTCTTTAGTTTGCTTAGTTAGAGTTACCTCAAGATGTTTTATATTAGTTTTTGGTATTGTGAAGGGTGATTCCCTGATTTCTTTCTCAGTCTGTTTGTCATTTGTATACAGGAGAACAACTGATTTAAAAAAATCTTAATATTGCATCCAGTCACGTAACTGAAGGTGTTTTTCAGCTGTAGGAGTTCCCTGTTAGAATTTTTGGTGTCACTTATGTATATTGTCATATCATTTGTAAATAAAGACTCTTTGACTTCTTCCTTTCCAGTTCATATTCCTTGATCTCCTTTAGTTGTCTTATTGCTCTAGTTAGAACTTCAAGTACTATATTCAGTAGATGTGGAGAGAGTAGACAACCTTGTTTAGTTCCTGATTTTAGTGGAATTTCTTTGAGTTTCCCTCCATTCAAACTCCATTTGAGTTTCTATCCATTTGATACTCACTTTTGGCTTGCCGTGAATTGTGTTTATTATGATTAGGTGTGTCCCTTGTATCCCTGATCTCTCTATGGGGTTTTGAAGGGGTGTTGGATTTTTTTCAAAGGCTTTTTAAGTATCTAGTGAGATTATCATGTGTTTTTATTTTCTTTCAGTTTGTTTATTTAATAGATTACAAATGTGGTGCTTTTGTGTTTGGGCATAAATGTTAAGACTTGAAATGTCATCTTGGTGGTTATTTCCTTTGATTAGTATGGAATATCCTCTAGTTCTTTGGATTAATTTTGGTTTGAAGTCTATTTTGTTAGATATAAGAATAGCTTGTTCCTTGGGTCTACTTTTCAACCCTTTAAGGTAATATCTGTCTTTAATGTTGAGGTGTATTTCTTGTATGCAGCAGAAGGATGGATCCTATTGTAGTATTGGCTAGGTTAGCCTGTATCTTTTTATTAGGTAATTGAGTCCTATGATATTGAGAGATATTAATAACAAATGATTGTTAATTTCTGTTTTTTTGTTGTTGGTGCTGTTATTCTCTCTCTCTCTCTCTCTCTCTCTCTCTCTCTCTCTCTCTCTCTGTGTGTGTGTATTTGCTTGTGTATTCCCTTCTTGGGGGTATTACTGGTGTGAGATCATCTATTTCCTGTATTTTTGGGGGGTGTGGTTAACCTCCTTGGGTTGAAGTTTTCCTTCTAATACCTTCCGTAGGATAGGATTTGTAGATAGATATTGTTTAAATGTGTTTTTATCATGAAATATTTTTGTTTTCTCCAAACATGGTGATTGAAAGTTTTGCTGGGTATAGTAGCCTGGGCTGCCATCTGTTGTCTCATAGAGTCTGCAGCACATCTGTCTAGGCCCTTCTGGTTTTTAGACTCTACATTGAGAAGTTGGGTATAATTCTAATAGGTAGGTCTACCTTTATGTCACTTGACCTTTATCCCTTGCAGCTTTTAATATTCTTTCTTTGTTCTGTATATTTAGTGTTTTGATTATTGTGTGGTAAAGGGACTTTCTTTTTGGTGTTCTACACACTTCTTGCACCATTATGGACAGGTTATTTTTTGGGTGAGGAAAAATTTCTTCTATAATTTTTTAAAATGTATTTTCTCAGGGTTTGAGCTGGTATTCTCCTTTTTTCCTATTATTTCTAATTTTGTTCCTAGTGCCCCAGACTTCCTGGATGTTTTGTGCCAAGAATTTTTTTATATTTAACATTTTCTTTGACTGACAAATCTGTTTCTTCTATGGTATCTTCAATGCCTGATAGTCTTTCTTTCATCATTGTATATTGTTAATGATGCTTGTGTCTATAGTTCCTGTTTGAGTACCTAGATTTTCCATTTACAGATTTCCATAATTTTGGGGTTTCTTTATTGCTTCTATTTCCATTTTCAGGTCTTGAACTGTTTCCTTCACCTGTCTACCTCCTCGACTTTCTTGGCATGCTTTAATGGATTCATTGATTTCCTCTAATTTTTTGCTTCTCTTTTCCTTGATTTCTTTAAGGGAGTTTTCATTTCCTCTATCGTCTTCACAAAGCTGGTTTTAAGGTTCTTTTCTTGTGTTTCAGCTGTGTTGGAATATTCAGGGCTCTGGTGGTGACATGCTGCCCTGGCTGCTGTTGATTGTGTTCTTAAACTGGCATTTAGGCATTTGTGTTTAGGATGATCTAGGTGCTGATTTCTTAGTTTGTCTTTGTTGGATAGTGTAAGGATTCAGGTATTATGCTGGCTTGCCCTGTCACTTGGCAGAACGCACTCAGGCAGTAAGTATCCTGGCCAACTCAGGTGCAAAGGACCCCTTTAAAAGAAAGATCCCCCTGCCCACTTATGGTCTCTTTCCACTCTCATCTTTTTTCACTCTCTCCTGCTGGGGCAGACAGGACTTTTCCTGTCTCCCTCTTCTCTTCTGTCCTCTCTCTGTCTCTGTGTCTCTTTACCTCTTTTCTCTTTCCTTCCCCCTTCCCTCCCCTTTCTAATAAAAGTTCTCACTAAGCTCTGTCTGCCTGGTACGTTTGTCTCTCAGCCTTGGTCACTCTTGTCTGCCATGGACTCCACTTTGTCGTAACGGATGGGTGTTTTCTTCTTAGGTTTCTGTTCCCTCGTCGGTTTCCTAGTCTCTGTGGCCTGGATTTCTGGTGGCCAACACGATCTCTGATCTAGTAGGGAGGCTCTGTCTAAGTTGGGGTCTGGACTTTGGGCAGCTAGCTTGGTTTTTGGTGGCACAGTGCTTCTGTACCCAGGTTGGGGGTTGGTTTCCATGAGGAAGAAGTGAATGGGGGCCTGGAGCACCCAGTGAGTGGAGGAGGGCCACTGGTGGACCACACATCTGTGATTTTGGCACTGATGCTGTCTCTGGTCGAGCAGAGAATCTCTGCTTGAGTTTGCCTCTCTATTTTTCTGGTTTATTGTCCTGGACCAGTTCTTTTTTTTTTCTTTTATTATTTTTTATTTTAATTTTAAATAGCTTGTTTTACATGTCAATCCCAGTTCCCTCTCCCTCCCCTCTTCCCGCACTCCCCTTCTCCCCCAGCCTCCCACCCTATTGCCAATTCCTTCCATATAGGGGATATCTAGAGTCTGTCATTTCACTCTGGGTAGGGTCCAGGCACTCCCCTAAGAGTCCAGGCTGAGAGAGCATCCCTCTTTGTGCTATGGGCACACGATGACTGTTTGTATTCCAGGGATAGACACTGATCCACAGCTCAGGGCCCCATAGGTTGTCCAGGCCTTCTCGCTGACACTCACATTTGGGGAGTCCAGATCAGTCCCATGCTGGCCTCCCTGCTGTCAGTCTGGGGTCCAAGAGCTCTCCCCTGTTCAGATCAGCTATTTCTGCTGGTTTTGCCAGCCCATTCTTTGCCAATTTGCTCATCACTCCTCTCTCTGTCACTGGGTTCCTTGGGTTCAGTTCAGTGCTTAATTGTGTGTTTGCCTCTGCTTCCATTAATCACTGGATGAAGGCTCCCGGATGGTTATAGACATCAAGTTCATTATCAGGAATGGGCATTCGACGTGATCTCTCCACTATCTCTTAGCTTGGCAATTGGTGTTATCCCTTTAGATCACTTGAGGTCACTCTGGTGCCTGATCTGTCTTCTAACCTATGATTCCCTCTTCCCTCTATTCTACCCCCACCCACTCAACTTCCTGTTCCCCCATGACCTACTCTCTCTTCCTCTTCTCCCCCTCTCTTCTTCCCAGCTCCCACTACCGGCACCACTCGCAGTGTTCCCCATCAATTCAGAGGATCTTGTCTCAATCCTCTTCTCTTGGGTACTATGCATATATGCATATCTTTTAGGTTCTTTCCTGTTTCCCAGACTCTCTATCAGTGGAAGTGCAGACTGGCACTATCCTGATCCATGTCTAAAATCCATATATGAGTGAGTACATACCATGCTTGTCTTTTTGCGACTGGGTTACCTCACTCAGGATGGTTTCTTCCAGTGCTTTCCATTTACCTGCGAATTTCAAAATTCCATTGTTTTTTTCTGCTGAGTAATACTCCATTGTGTAAATGTACCACATTTTCTCTATCCACTCTTCAGTTGAGGGGCATCTAGGTTGCTTCCAGGTTCTGGTTATTACAAATAACGCTGCTACGAACATAGTGGAGCAGATGCCCTTGTTGTATGAATTTGCCTCATTTGGATATATGCCTAAGAGTGGAATTTCTGGGTCTTGTGGTAGATTAATTCCCATTTTCCTGAGGAATCTCCATACTGATTTCCAAAGAGGCTGTACGAGTCGGCACTCCCACCAGCAGTGGAGGAGTGCTCCCCTCTCTCCACATCCTCTCCAGCATAAATTGTCTTTGGTGTTTTTGATTTTAGCCATTCTGACAGGAGTAAGATGGTATCTCAGAGTTGTTTTGATTTGCATTTCCCTGATGGCTGAGGATGTTGAGCACTTTCTTAAGCGTTTCTTGGCCATTTTAGCCTCCTCTATTGAGAATTCTCTATTTAGTTCTGTACCCCACCTTTTAATTGGATCCTTTGGTGTTTTGGAGACTTGCTTCTTGAGTTCTTTGTAAATTTTGGAGATTAGCCCTCTGTCAGATGTAGGGTTAGTGAATATCTTTTCCCATTCTGTGGGCTGCCTTTTTGTCTTGTTGACTGTGTCCTTTGCCTTACAGAAGCTTTTTAGTTTCAGGAGGTCCCATTTGTTAATTGTCGATCTCAGTGTCTGTGCGACTGGTGTTATGCTTAGGAAGTGGTCTCCTGTACCAACTCGTTGAAGAGTATCTCCCACTTTCTCTTCTAAAAGTTTCAGCGTGGCTGGATTTATGTTGAGATCTTTGATCCATTTGGACTTAAGTTTTGTACAAGGCGATAAACATGGATCTATCTGCTGTCTTCTGCATACCAGTACCCAGTTATGCCAGCACCATTTGTTGAAGATGCTTTCTATTTTCCATTGTACAGTTTTGGCTTCTTTGTCAAAAATCAAGTGTTCATAGGTGTGTGGGTTAAAATTAGGGCTTTCGATTCGGTTCCATTGGTCTACCTGCCTATTTTTGTGCCAATACCAAGCTGTTTTCAGGACTATACCTCTATAATAGAACTTGAAGTCAGGTATGGTGATGCCTCCTGAAGTTCCTTTATTGTATAGGGTTGTTTTGGCTATCCTGGGCCTTTTGTTTTTCCATATAAAGTTGATTAATGTTCTTTCCAGGTCCTTGAAGAATTGTGATGGAATTTTGATAGGGATTGCATTGAATCTGTAGACTGCTTTTGGCAAGATTGCCATTTTTATTATGTTGATCCTACCAATCCAAGAGCATGGGAGATCTTTCCATTTTCTGGTATCTTCTTTGATTTCTTTCTTTAAAGACACAAAGTTCTTGATATACAGGTCTTTCACTTCCTTGGTTAACATTATCCCCAGATATTTGATGCTGTTTTTGGCTATTGTAAAGGGTGATGTTTCTCTGATTTCTTTCTCAGTCACTTCATCATCTGTATATAATAGGGCCACTGATTTTTTTGAGTTTACCTTGTATCCTGCCACATTGCTGAAGGTGTTTATCAGCTCTAGGAGTAATCTTGCAGAGTTTTTTGGGTCACTTATGTAAACTATCATATCATCTGCAAACAGTGAAAGTTTGACTTCTTCTTTTCCTATTTGTATCCCCTTTATCTCCTTTTGTTGTCTTATTGCTGTAGCTAGAACTTCAAGTACAATATTGAAGAGATATGGAGAGAGTGGACAGCCTTGTCTTGTTTCTGATTTTAGAGGAATTGCTTTGAGTTTCTCTCCATTTAGTTTGATGTTAGCTGTTGGTTTACTGTATATTGCTTTTATTATATTCAGGTACGTTCCTGTTATCCCTGATCTCTCTAGGACCTTTATCATGAAGGGGTGCTGGATTTTGTCAAAGGCTTTTTCAGCATCTATTGAGATGATCATGTGGTTTTTCTTTCGCAGTTTGTTAATATGGTGGATTACATTGATAGATTTTCTAATGTTGAACCATCCCTGCATTCCTGGGATAAAGCCTACTTGATCATGGTGGATGATTTTTCTGATGTGTTCTTGAATCCGGTTTGCGAGTATTTTATTGAGTATTTTTGCATCGATGTTCATGAGGGAAATTGGTCTATAGTTCTCTTTCTTAGTTGTGTCTTTGTGTGGCTTGGGTATCAAGGTAATTGTAGCCTCGTAAAAAGAGTTTGGCAGTGAGCCTCCTGCTTCTATTGTGTGGAATACTTTGAGGAGTATTGGAATTAGCTCTTCTTTGAATTTCTGGTAGAATTCTGCACTGAAGCCATTTGGGCCTGGGCTTTTTTTGTTTGGGAGACTTTTGATGGCTGCTTCTATTTCATTAGGGGTTATAGGTCTGTTTAGATTGTTTATCTGTTCTTGATTTAGTTTTGGCAAGTGATATCTATCCAGGAATTTGTCCATTTCCTTTAAATTTTCAAATTTTGTGGAGTACAGATTTTCAAAGTATGCCCTGATGATTCTCTGAATTTCCTCAGAGTCCGTTGTTATGTCCCCTTTTTCATTCCTGATTTTGTTAATTAGCATGCTCTCTCTCTGTCTTTTGGTTAGTTTGGACAGAGGTTTGTCTATTTTGTTGATTTTCTCAAAGAACCAAGTCTTTGTTTCATTGATTCTTTGTATTGTTTTCCTGGTTTCTACTTGATTGATTTCAGCCCTCAATTTGATTATTTCCTGGCGTCTGCTCCTCCTGGGTGAGTTTGCTTCTTTTTGTTCTAGAACATTCAGCTGTGCTATTAATTCTCTAGTATGACTGTTCTCCAGTTTTTTCATGTGGGCACTTAGTGCTATAAACTTTCCTCTCAGGACTGCTTTCAAAGTGTCCCATAAGTTTGTGTATGTTGTGTCTTCATTCTCATTGAAATCGAGGAAGTCTTTAATTTCTTTTTTTATTTCTTCCTTTACCCAGGGATGGTGCAATTGTGCATTGTTCAATCTCCATGATTTTGTAGGGTTTCTGCGATTTGTGTTATTGTTGAATTCTAATGTTAATGCATGGTGGTCTGATAAGATACAGGGGGTTATTCCAATTTTTTTGTATCTGTGGAGATTTGCTATGTTTCCTATTATGTGGTCAATTTTAGAGAAGGTTCCATGTGGCGCCGAGAAGAAGGTATATCCCTTTGTATTTGGGTGGAATGTTCTATAGATGTCTGTTAAACCCAGTTGGGTCATTACTTCTATTAGTTCTTTTGTTTCTTTGTTAAGTTTCTGTCTGGAGTGGACCAGTTCTCCTTACTGGTGTGTCCTACATCTGGGCAGCTGTATTTCATCAAGGCCTTCACCTGTTCTTCTGACTGGTGTTGAATGCACCTGTGCAGCAGAAGGCCACTTGAATTGGGGCTCCAGGCGCAGCAGCAGTAGGGGACAGCCCTGGGGGTGGGTGGGTGGGTGGGTGGGGAGCAGTGGATCAGATCTTTGGGGACTGAATCTAGGGAGTGGGGCATTTGCACAGGCCGGAGGGCCATTCACCTTTTCCTGTGACGGGTGTTGCCTGAGGCTGAGCTGTGGATGACCATCTTGTAAATAACAGTAGCATTTTCTATATGGGAAGCACCATTCATAATATGTTCTATATTAAAAAGATGGAATTAGTTAATTACCAAACAACTGCATGGTGTGTGTTACTGCTAGCTGATTCTACAAAGAAACAGGCTTTTAAATAGGCTATATTACTTACTAAGCTTACAAAGCTATTTTTCTTTGAAGTCACGTTCGTTCCTCACCATGACATTGAACACACACACACACACACACACACACACACACACACACACACACTCACAATAACCAGATGTATTTGAATATTTATACATTGTGCTTTTTTTTCTTGTCAAACCTGGTAACTGCCCCACAACGCTTGTCTTGTCCGATTAATTTGCTGGCGGGTAGAGAATTGAAATGAACTTTTACTAGGCTGGAACCAGAAATTCTATCCCGATTATTATGTTCTATCACGCTGTCCCTCCCCCACCGCAAGCAGAACAAAGCCCAGGCAGCACAGGGTGAAACTCATCAGCGGGGTTTTAATTTCGCTGTTGTCTGTGCTTATCCACATTGATAATTTATGCCCCTGTCGTGATTGTGGCAAGGCAAGCCGCTTGTGTTAAGCTCCAACCAATGCGCAAAGCCTTGCTAGAGCAGCTGCCGAAGGTGCGCTGTTTCCTGACCTAGTGCCCTTCAGTTAAGTGTTCTAAATGCCAAAACGGTGAGGACATCTTCATGCTGGTCGTGTTAGGTAAGCATTCAGGAAAGCTATCTGGTCACGTGGGCTCATCGTCGAGGAGGGTGTTGCGTTTGTGTGCTCCCTTGCATTTATGTGGAATCTGCATTCTCTTTTGCTGGAGAGGAGCCAAGGAAAGCGAGCCCAGGTCAAGAATGCAGTGGGAGGGGCTGGAAGAGAATGGGCTGATGGGTGGGCAGGATCGTGGAAAGCTGCAGGTGGCCATCTGGAAGTTCTCAGGGAAAGGAAAAGGGCTATGCCTGCCTCCTCCAATTTCCTCACCAGCCAAGGACCAGCTGCTGCTGCCTCTGCTGGTTATGTACACTTAGATCCCGGCTCTTTTCTCTTTTCTGATGTTAATTTTACTTGCCATGTCATCGTTCTTATTTTTATCTCCCTCACCCCCTTTCCGACCCCCTGCTTGGAACTGACACCCTGCGCGACCACACATGTTTCCAGGAGATTTCCAGGAGTCTGTGGGTGACTGTGACTGGAAAGGGGAGTTGGCGAGGGGATTTCACAAGTCAGTCATTCAGCCAGGGTTCTGGGATGTATTTATCTTTGACATAATGTATTCTGGCCATGGTAGATTAGAAGAAACTATCTGCCTCCATTTTTTTCCCTTTTAGCTCAAAATTGATTGATCCTATGTCAAATTTCTTCCCTGCAAATCTTATGACCAAAAGCGCTTCTTACTGAACATAAAAGCCACAGTCATTTGCCAGAAGGCTAGTTTCCAGGCAAAACTCACAACCTTTTCCTTTTGTGTTCATCTTCTGTGCCAGAACTTCTTTAATTTCAAACATCAGAGCCAGATATATTAATATTACTATCTCATTTTCCATAAGTGCTTCTGGTTTAGCTTGCATCTTCCTACCCCTCCTCCCCCCAAAAACTAGGCTGCCATGCTCATCTGGGCCTCTGGCACCCTCCATTCTGGTCTGTGAAAAACACTACTGAACAGAGTCTTTCACAATACTGAACACCTTCCTCTATTGGCCCCTTTACTTCTCCATCCAGCCACTTAGTTCGTTTCCCAAGTACCCATTGAAGCAGTGGATGGAATGTGAAATGTCCCCTGTGGAATAACGTAGAGAAAGTCTCATGCCGGGAAGCTTCCCAGTTTCCCAGCACACAGCTGCTGCTGTGTCAAATTAGCACCAGGATGTCCAGTACAGTACAAGGCATTGAAGACAGCTCCTTCTCAGAGTCAGTGGAGAGCATAGGCTGCTGGCTCTGCTTAGCAGTGGTGGCCATTCTGTGTTCATTGGGAATCTTTTCCTTATCAGGCTTTATAACACATCTATTACCAACACCCCCAGACTGAGTTGGTTTCTTAGTAATATCTAGAGTAGTTTATAGTCTCCTCATTTCACACTGACTGACGGGGCATGGAGCAGATCATGTTTCTGGATTGACACATCTTCACTAAAATCTAGCTAGAAGTCATATTCTTCTGTGTTTTGATTTAAAGTTATACACTATGTATCCTGTCATTCAAGGAAAACAACTTCCTGCTGATTGTTGAGTTGCTAGATATGCTGAGTTGTAATCAAGTTAAACACTAAACGGAACTATGGACGACGACACTAGTAACATAAATGTATGACCTCAAGTATGACCTTACAATTTGCATGAAAAAATAAAGGGCCTAGACCCCTTTGCTCATATTATTGCTCCTCCCTCTCTGGACTCTGGGTGCTTGACTTAGTGGTTAGTTGTGGATCTCTGCATCTGCTTCCATCAGTTTCTGGATGAAGGTTCTGTGATGACAATTGCAGTAGTCCTCAATTTGATTAAAGGGGAAGACCAGTTCAGTCCCTCTCTCCATTATTGCTTATAGTTTTATCTTGGGTCATCTTTGTGCATCCTTCACAGGACCTGAACTAGTGAGAGCTCACCAACTCCAGGATGACAGCTGTGGAACCTGCATAGGACTGAGCTAGACCCTATGAATGCAGGTGACAGTGGGTGGATTGGGCTGTTTATGAGGTCACTGGCAGTAATTTGTCCAGGATCTACTCCAAGTATATGAACTGACTTCCTGGAGTCCATTTCCTATAGAGAGATACCTTGCTCAGCTTAGACACAGTAGGGAGGTCCTTGGTCAGGCCTCATCACGGTGATAGGACAGACTTTGTTGACTCCCTATGGGAGGCCATACCCTCTCTGAGAAGCAGATGCCAGGTGGGATGAGGGGAAGGTGTGGGGGGAACTGGATGAGAATAGGGAGGCAGAACTGGGACTGATACATAAAACTAAAAAATAAAATAAGTAAATGTAAAAAAGGGCCTAAAATATACAAGAGGTAATTGTGACTGCCTTTGCTTCAGCGCTGTCTGATATCTGGGGACAGAAGTGAAATGATGCATGAGTTTTCCTCCTCTCCTTCATGTAGATGGTGGAAGTCAGTAGACGAGGGAGCACTTTAGCTTCGTGGCCATGGAGTCTGACTGAATCGTCCCTTCTTCAGTGAGTACAGTTCTGATGACAGAATTATTCGTAGGTGAGGAGCGGGTGGTGATCAAAGGTGGGGGTCAAAGCGTGGAGAAATGTGGTTCAGTATCTCCGGTGATGCAGGAATGCTTACCCCCTTATTACCGTGAAACGATTAGACAGTGAAACGAGCACGCTTCCAAACTAACATTGGACATGCAGCTGAGAGGGGGTTTAAGTACGTTATTCCTTGATTCTGCCCACTTGGTATTTTTTGTTTTGTTTTCTCCTTTCCTTCCTCCTTTCTTTTTATATAAATAACCCAAATATGTAGAATGTATCTATCAGGAAAGGTAAATAACAGAAGTTGAGGAATTTGATGTAAATATAAAAAGTCTATTTACACATCTGTCTCCTCAAGTGGAAACTCCTTTAGAAGTAATTGGGGAGAAGAATTATAAATTTCTGCCAACATTTTCAGGTCAAAAGAAATAAGTTTGTTTGTCTAATTTCTTTTGCTTTTCTCTTTCTTTGTCTATCTTTCTCTGTTTCTCTCTGTCTGTCTCTGTGTGTATGTCTACTGTGCAGTTTGCAAATGAAAAAACAAGCAGTTAAGACAGCAACTTTCTTTTTTATGTCTTTTTTATTTTTAAATTTAAATTAGAAACAAGGTTGCTTCACATGTAAGTCCCAGGTCCCTTTCCCTCTCCTTCTCCCTCCCCACCTCCAATGCCCTCCCACCAATTCCCCATCCCTCATCCCCCAATCCCTACTCCTTTCCCCAGGGAGGATGAGGCCCTCTATGGGGGGTATCCAGAGTCTGTCCAGGCTGAGAGAGCATCTCTCATTGTGGGATGGGCACCCAAAGTCCATTTGTATGCCAGGGATAAATACTGATCGACTATTCAAGGCCCCATAGATTGCTTAGACTTCCTTACTGACACCTACATTCAACATTCATGGGGTCTGGATCAGTCAACAAGACAACAGGGCAGCCCACAGAATGAGAAAAGATATTCACTAACCCCACATCTGACACAGGGCTTATCTCTAAAATTTACAAAGAACTCAAGAAGCAAGTCTCCAAAACACCAAAGGATCCAATTAAAAAGTGGGGAACTGAACTAAATAGAGAATTCTCAATAGAGGAGTCTAAAATGACTGAGAGACACTTGAGAAAGTGCTCAACATCCCTAGCCATCAGGGAAACGCAAATCAAAACAACTCTGAGATACCATCTCACTCCTGTCAGAATGGCTAAAATCAAAAACACCAATGACAGTTTATGCTGGAGAGGATGTGGAGAAAGGGGAACACACTCCACTGGTGATGGGAGTGCCAACTCATACAGTCACTTTGGAAATCAGTTTGGAGATTCCTCAGGAAAATGGGAATAAGTCTACCACAAGACTCAGCAATTCCACTCTTAGGCAACTTTTCTTATAACTTCAGCTAGAGCTCACTTAGCAGACACTTGAAGAAATGAAAAGAGGCACAAACTCAGAATGGTGTTAGCAGAGTGCTAAAAAGAGGTCTATATGTGAGCATAGGATGATAACAGAATATGAAAGTCCCTCCATTCTATGTTACAGAGGGAGTGAGGAAGAACCAGAGATGAGCTTCAAGCCAAGTGCCTGCGTTTATTAAAACAGGGAGGATGTACAGAGCAGCCAAGGTGTGAGAAGGAGGAGTCAGGGTGTCTTAAATGCCTTCTGTTAACAATTCTCCTTTCTAATAATGGAAAAATCTGCTACTGAATTGCTTAGTGATTATTTCTATGCCATATGCAAGTTCATTCATCTTCACTCCCTCTCAGTAGCCCATTGCACAGTTTCAAGGAGGCTTCTCACCTGCAAAAGCTTGAAGCAAGGACAATAGACTTTATGAAATTCAGGGAGGCATAATAAGGAAGATTTATTTCAAAAGCATCTAGAAGTCTGTAGACATGCCAAGGGATTTTCTCCTACTGTGGGAATTGTCTATAATGGCTAATTTCCAGGTTTAGCAATTCTAATGCTCACAAATTACACTTCTAAGTAGGGAGAAGATGGGAGGCTTGTATTAGAATGGAAAATTTGCTTGCAAGACGAGGGTATTATGAGTAGTGATGGGTGAGCACTGAAAGATTTAAGCATGGATTTTTTTTTGAGGTGTGTGAAAAATTATTCAAAACACCAACAAACAAACCACTGGCTGTTTTTTGTACCTTTCTGATGATTATGTGTATACTCAGTTATTGTAGATCTGTGGGAAAGGGTGTTTCATTTCTTTTGCATTTTTTGACTAGTTCCAAAGCTTGAGATCATGGCAGGATTTCATTTGAATTTCTTATCCCCTGAAAGCTCCTTTAGGACACAAGCCAATAACTGTCTCTAACATGTTTGAATTAATTTGAGGCTTTGTTTAAATCACAGAGAAGTGATTATTAGAACCCAAGATTTATAACCTGCTACAGTAGTACATTCTTATAATCCTGTAACTGGGGCTTGGGCATTGAGGCAGAAAGTTATCAAGTTTAAAGCCAACCTATAGTACACAGTTTATCCCAAAACATAGTAACAGACAAAAAGATGTCATTTACTTTGAGCAGTATGAAATTTACAAAATATCAATGGTAATGTTTCTTAGCTTTAACTGTGAACTTGATTAGACCTATGCTCCTCTGAGAGCACTGTCATGTGAACACATCTATAAGGGATTATCTTTTTAGTTCACATAGCCCAGCTCACAGTGGGTAGTACCATCCCTACCAGGAGATCCTGAGCAGTGTGAGAGGGTTGCTGAATATAAGCCAGAACCAGCCATAATGACAGTTTGTGGTAGCAAGAACATGGAGTAAGGGAACACTCATCTATTGCTGGTGGGAGTGCAAATTTGTACAACTATTATGCTTCAAAGTTGTTCATTGGCAATGGTTTACAAATTGTATATAATCAAATTGTTATAAAGATGTTGTGGTAGTTGATAAATATTAATGTTGTATTTTATTTGCTTGACTAATTTTCTCATCTTACCAGATGTTAGTGATCTCTGGAAATACATAGATTTGTACCATAGATGTACATTGTACATTAGAATTGCTATTCATGCTTATCCATTTGCATGTTAGCATGGTACAGTATAAATAACAGATTTGATATTATAGATACAGTACATGTACATTAGAATTGCTGTTCAGGGTTAGGTATATGACCCATTTCCCTTTATTTTTGGTATAGTGTGAAAAATGGTTTCAGTAACTTCTTTCCAAGAAATTTGGTTGTTGTATACTAAAATTCATCTTTGGTTTGATTTCAGGTAATGTCCTATCCAGGTAAGAATTCATATCTGTTGAGCTATTACAGGCATCTGTAGATAATCTGTAGATAACACTGAGTTCTTTGCAGATATTTTTCAATGTGTTTTGAATTCAGTCTGCTTATCCTTTTTCTTATTGCTTTTTAAAAGTTTTTCTCTTCTTTATTTTTTACAGTGTGTGTGTGTTTGTGTGTGTGTGTGTGTGTGTGCACTCACATACTGCATATGTAGAAGGCATATGCATGAAAGTCAGAAACAACTTTCTTGTATGTGAGTTCTGGGGATTTGGTGGCAAGCACCTATCCCTGCCGAGCCATTCCACCAATCATTTATTTCTTTTTGATGTAAGACTTTTATGACCATGTAAATAAGTTATATGTAAATTCCAGGCTCAATGTGAGCCTGTCTACACTTCAAACATTTCTAAAACTGCTAGTTAAGACATAATTTTTGTTGTTTTTTATTTTTTTTCCCTTGTGAGTTTTTGTCTAGTGCATGCAGATTTTCTTTAGCCTGTACTTTCACTGAAGGGTCCTTCTTTGGAGTCTGGATCCTTTCCCTTTCTTCTCACTTTATAGAAATCCAAGGCCCAAATCACTGGTTCTCACACAGAGAAACGTAAAAATCTCTAACTGTAGGCTCCTCATAAATTCTCATTGGCTGAATTTAGACGTTAGTGTCCTAAAGTGAAGTGCTCTTCATAGAGCAATTACTTTTTATACTGCCATGTACTGGAGCAACAGCCAGTTAAGAGTGCTGTAAGCTGATTTTCAACTTGGAAGGTTGTGGCCTCACACAAATGTGGCCTCAGCCACAAGTCATCAGCAACTGCTTCTCAGAGGCACTGGCTGTGAACTCCCAGAAGGAAGTCTCTTTCTTTTGTGTGAGCTTTCTGCAACATACATCTTCTTTCCAGACTCTTTCATTGCTCTTGCTTAGCTACTACTGTTATCTGTAGAAGATGTTGACTCCGACATACTGTGTCTACCTTCCAATCATGAGACTTCCTGGTTTTATGTTTGTTTCATTAAAATAAAGCATCCAAGGATAGATTGGTCTAAGTCCCATGAGAAATTGTTAGTTTCAGAACAGATTAACTGTCTAGGTTTCTAATGTTTTATGCTACATGGGTTTTGAATTTCCTTTGATTTTCATTTTCTCAGGGGTGAGGCTTTGAGGTAAAACAGTAATTTTCTGGGTACTGTGAGTTGATTTGAACTGGAGGCCAATGGAGGCTGCTGCTTCCTCTTTATCTCCTTCCTCCTCCTTCTTGGTTATTTCTTCTTCCCTACTAGGCAGAAGAAAATGTCATAATTTTGAGCTATACTGGACCATGTCATTATTTCATAAAATAAGGCAACAGAGGGGGTGCATTCTATCAGACATGATCGATAATAGAAAAGGGTTCTGACACTAATATCATCTCCGTTACTAGAAAATATGTGTCTGGACAGCTATGTCAAAGGATATTCAAGGATAAAAGCTTTGGCCTTTATCCAAGACAAAGTTATGCAGATGCATTTTGGAAGGAGAGAAGAAGGATGCATTTTTAGAGGAGATGCTATTAATCACTGACCACCCTGTGATGCTGTGCATCTTTGGGGCTTCCTTCCCTGCCCATTTATAATCCTATTATGTCGATATAGGCCAGTGGAGAGAGGTAAGTGCCAGATTAGAAGAGAGTTGATTAATAAAGACAGTCATTCCTTCAGATGATAAATCTGTATCTCATAAAGACAAGTCCATTCAGCACTCCTTCCTTGGCGCCTTTACAACACAGTAAGCCCTATGTTTTGAAACAGAACTTATCATCATGAAGGGTCTGTTGAGAGCTAACTGAATATAAATCATGGTAGTGTCAGGGTAGAGATGCTACTATGTGCTCAACGACGAGTGCTTTGTTTGTGCTGTGTGGTTCTCTTTTCTGTTTAAATATGGATATGGCAACAGTTGGAGAGAGCCTACTTCAAGAGTTTTGTGTTTCCTCTGTTTTGCAAACTTCCTTGCTCCCATGACTCCATCCCAGGGGAACTCTGGGTTAACTGATGGAACCGATCTTGGCTCTGTTCTTTCTTCTCTTCGCCAATGATATTCTGCTGCTCACTGCTCTACCCATATGTCTCAGCAAATGGTGCAAAAGGATTGATGGGCGACGTGTATGTGAGATCTTGCCGAAAACGAAAGTCTAAAATACATTGTGAGAAAAGCAACAGTAACCACATTTGGGGCATAAGCAAAGGTGACAGATGTTAGGAGGGGGACTGCGTTTTTCATGCCTACAGAGCACCTTTCTCTGGGGCCAACATTATGTTCCTTTCTAACACACCATGTGCCAATGACTCCAAATACCCTTTCTGTGATACAATAACAAAAGCTCTGATCCTCGAGGCTGTGATTGCCCTGGCTGTAACTGCTCTTATTATATGCACTCTGCTCCCTTTGAAGTGCTTGCCTTCCTGGTTGGTCTGCACTTCCATGGTCAGAGAAAGGCTCTACTCTGTGCAGCTTCCAGAGTCTTATGCTTACATGTCAAGTTGCTGCTCTCCCATTCTGAGATGGCTGGATCAAGAAAGATCTGTAAAATGTTGGTACTGATCAGGCCTCAACACAAACCTCTCTGTATCAGGTTGATACCTGGCAAAAATAAAATACTCTCCAGACCGAGTGAACAGCAATTATTGCTGCCTTTCTTTAAGGAAGAGAAGATATGCTAAGTTACTTTTTTTTTAACACTCACAGATTTTCTTGAAAGTATTTAAATTCCTTCTTATCAATGATATTTGATGCTATATGGAAAACAATATATTTATTTACCAGAGAGAGAGAGAGAGAGAGAGAGAGAGAGAGAGAGAGAGAGAGAGAGAGAGAGAGAGAGAGAGAGTCGCACAAACCAGGAGTTAGAAGCCTGGCTGGCTTCCAGGAGAAAAGGGAGGTTCCTTTTCCTTTCACTTCCTTTTATATCTACCTGTGTCAGTTTACATGTCCCCGCCCTCATGGGCGGATAGCTTTGTGGGGTTCACTCCTACACCTTGTGATATTTTTTTCTATTCATTTCCCATATGTTTTTATTTTAATGAAATCTGACCTATATTGTTTTTAGAAGCTTGGTCTAATAACACTCGCCAAATTTCTCTTTGAGATGTGTTCTGGAGAGATCTATTCACCAGGCAAGGTCTGTTGTCTTAAAAACCTGCTCCCTCTTTTCTTGCTGGCAGAGTGGAAGCTGGGCTTGCCAAGAGAGGGGGGTGTCCTTAAGTCCAGCAGAGAAACAGAATTTGCATAATAGACCCTTCTATCTACCTGCTGCACTGTGCCTTTAATCCCCTCCAGGCCTCTGCTAGTGCAGATCTTGTCTTGTGTTCTTTTACTAGAAGCTAACACTGCCCCTGTTCCTACAAGGCTTCTCGGAGGGGCATCCTGGTTCTTGCCAGGGCATGTGATTCTGTCTCACAGTACTATGCCTCTGTAGTAATACATTGCCCCACGAAGTTCTGTATTCTACAACCTGCTCCAAGACTCTAGCTCAATTCCAGGTACCAGAAACTTATCCTTGACTCTATCCCATTCATCATGGCTGCCGTCACTTCATAGGAAAACCTAACTGAGGAATACAATAGAGAAAAGAGATTGAGAAGTTGTAGTGCAATGTGGTTTTAGGACAGTCTAAGGCCAGTGTGAAGCAATGAGAAATGAGAGTTGTTCTGTAGACACTGCCTGACCCTGAGAAAAGAAGGAGGCTTCTGGACCCCATCTAATTAATGGCTGGCCCTTGTTAGTGTGGCAGCTGAGTTCAAGACGGATGCAACCATCAACATCCATGATACTCTTCGAGAGGATGGTTATGTCAACTATTGTCTGATGTACTAAAAGCTTCTAAGGCACATCAACAAAATATAAGAGGTGGAGTGATGAGGCCAGGGCATGCCAAAAAACTGTTATATCATCTGTCTAAAGCTCTTTTTGCTAGGCTAAAGATCAGTCTACAGCACAGTTCCTGGGCTGCCAATAATATTTCAATCAGAACGCATAATTCATTTCATGTTTACAAGATGCCACTTATACCCCCATTTAAAACTGATTTACAATTTTAGAGCTCTAAGTGTCTCTTACGTAGTTCTATCTTATGCTAAACTCACTGGTAGCAGTCAGTCATTCTCTATAGGACCTTGCAGAGGGAACCATGCATAAATAGTTTTAAAAAGGTATTTGGTGACATGCAATATAATTGGCAGGACACAGCCTATAGCAATCCTTTTAGTTTTTATAAAGAAAAATAATCTATCTTTTAAATGAATCTGAACTTTTATATGTCATATTTGCATAGTGACTGTATGTCAGCAAAGGGCTTTAACACAAGATGGTTGTGCATATGCACCCTCAGCAAACCTGAAATTGTGCCATTTCAATTGTGCCAAGGAGCATAGCAAAAGCTGACATCAGGTTCTCAATGGAATCTTTAAAGAAAATTAATTACAATAATCATAAAGGTCTAGGTTTCTTAGGTAGAATCTACAGATGCCTAGAGAGAAATGAAATGTACCTAGTGAATTGTCCACTCTAGAATGGAAGAAAAGAAACATCTGCCCCCAAATACGAGAAGTGCAATAGGAAACAAACAATGAGGAACACGGCTTTTGCAATGAAAATATTAAAAAATAACTGAAAGAAGTCTTTTCAGTCATTAGAAGATGGGATAACAAGTGAATTAAAATATTGTCTTAATGATATGTATTTTCTAGTGAGAAAGGAAACACTTTGATTAGCTAATTTTTTCATAATTGATTCCCTTTTCAACTTAATTTAAGACTGTTCTTCATATAGTTTTCCTAGCTCTTCTGTTCAATCTGTTCACCTGTCAGACAAAAACACTGAGGTCCATGGTTAGTAGGTAACTCCCCAAACAATTGGGAGAGTGGCCCTAGCTTCCAGGACTTACCCATAATGAGGAGCCCATTCTTTGACAGCTCTTGTAGAATGTCTCGTCTTCAATAAGACTCAATAAACTGCACCAATTCTCCAGTCACATTTGAGTCTTGAGAAAATTTGGTTTCAAATAATCTTAACTTTCATTTTCAAAAGAAAGCTAAAGGGAATGCCCGAGTGTAATATCTCCAGTGCCAAAACCATATTCTTTTTAGGCAAGCCAGAATTAGTCACTGAGTGGACAACTGAAAGTGCTTTCAGGTGATAGTAACTTTATACATTGTTGTGTGATATTGTGTTTGTGTCCTGACAAATAAAGCTTGCCTGGAGAGCACAGGGTAAAGCTAGCCACTAGTTAACCATAGAGGTCTGGAGGTCTGTACAGAGAGAAGACAGGAAGTGACAAGAAGGGGCAGAGAGAGGAAGTAATAAAGCAGGGTATAGACAGGATCTCTGCCCTTTCTGGTGAGGGGATTTGGAGAGGTAGGAGTGACTATGACTGCTCCATTCCTTTTTTGATCTTTCAGTACATATCTTGATATCAGACTCCAGGTTTTTACTGGTAAGATTAGTTAGGATCATGTTTCAATGCATAACTATTTTGATAAACACTTTATCAAACAGTTGTGTACTATAATCCCCAGGAGACATGAAAATACATCTATTCACTTTAGATAAGGAACTAATGACAGACCAAAGTCAAGATACTACAACAGTCCAACTTGGTGATCCAATTAGTTAATTGGAGTTACTTACAGGATCATGGATGAGGGGTTACTTACAAAAGCAGAAATGATTTAAAGACAGCCATGTCACCAGGAGTCCCACTCCAACATGGGAGGGCTCATGAAAGGTGGAAAACTTGAGCTCACTGTACTATATGCAGCAGGGTGAAGAGTGTCTCTTCTAGACGTCTCAGTTGGTCTGAGTCTCTTTCCTGCAGCTCAGCTGGGCTCTGCCGTTCCAGATGGCTTGCATGGTTTTAGCCTCTTCTAATCAGCTTGCGTTGTCTAAGATCATCTCTCGGCAATTATTGCTGTTTATATTAAGTGTGGTTTCTGAATGGAAACAGCCCCCATAGGCTCATAAGGACTGGCACTATTAGGAGGTGTGTTCTTGTTGGAGTAGGTGTGGCCTTGTTGGAGGAAGTGTGTGTCACTGAGGGTGGGCTTTGAGGTTTCCAATACTCAAGTCAGGCCCAGTGTCACTCTCTTCCTGCTGCCTGATGATCCAGAAGTACAACTGTCTGCTACTTTTCCAGAACTGCAGCTATTTCTACCATGTCTACCTTCATACCACCATGCTTCCTGCCATGATGATAATGGACTAGACCTCTGAACCTGTAAACCAGTCCCAGTTAAAAGTTTTCTTTATAAGAGTTGCCATGGTCACGGTGTCTAGTCACAGCAATAAAACCCCAACTAATTCATTAAGCTAGAGAGGGAAGAGCCTAGTGAATCTAGTCAGTTTCAGGGATGTTCAGAAGCTTCTGAGTTATTTTCTTCCTGGCTCTTAATAATGAGCTCCCCTGCAGGCTGGGGTGTTTCTCCTCTCTTTAGCGCATCTTGCTTATTAAGCAGCTTCCCCAGATGGAAGGTTTTAACTCAGAAGGAATTATACTCAACACCATGTTATTTAAAATATTCTTCCCTTCCTCCTTGTCTTCCTGCTTGTTCTCTTCTTCCTTCTCCTTCATAAATTTTGGCACAGGGTCTCACTAAATTGCCTAGGCTAATCTAGAATTCATTATGTAGAATGGAACTCCTGGTGATCTTTCTGCACCAGCCCCCTGAATGATGCAGTTACGGGTTCATGTCATACCCCAGCATACATTTCTAATTTAAATTACTGAAAATGAACAAATATTAGGACATGGAGATTATTACATTTTAGAATAGATGATTAAATATACATTCATTTAGCTGAACATATTTGAAAAGGTTTTTGAAGCTCATGAATATTTTTTCAATGGAAACTAAATTAGGGCTACCTGTTAATAAGTATTAGGCAGATAAAAAACTGACTTTATTGCCAGCATTCATAGTTTCTCATACTTCGGTTTTCCCGTGAGGGTAGGTATATCAAATCTGCTGTCAATCTTTCAAAACTCTTGGTGGTTATCTCTCCAGTGTGGCAAGCACTCCACTCTCCCAGATTATCTATACTCAGTTATCTATACTTACATGTGCTGTGAGTAGCTGTAGGAAACAAATCATATGTAAGTGAGACAAACTTTTCCATGTCTCTTTTCTTGGCATAGGATTAAATAACAGCATAATCATTTCAGTATCACTCTGTCTTCATTTTAATTGTTTTAGGACTGCCTTGTCTTCCAGCTTGTGCTGGAAGCCACCTGTGGGTTAGCAATTACCCTGTTAATATAAAGTGCAGCAGTACACAACTGAAAGCAAAATAAAACAACAACAACAACAAAAACAACAACCTCCCCCTTTCCTCCAAATCCAAGTCCCCTGTCTCATCTCTAGCTCTGCAACAGAATACTTGCTGTTGCCTCCCTTTCCTCTCTGTCCCTACCTATGTCTCCTGTATATCCACAGACCTTCTGCTCCTAAGTTGCTTTATCCCAGCCACCAACTCTAGCAGGCATCCCCTGCTAACCCACAGGCCATTCCAGCCAGGGAAGCACATAGGCTAACTGTAGATCTTCCCCTCTCCTTCTGTTTCTCAAGATTCAACCACTAGTCTTATCCCCAGCTCCATAGCAGACCTTCTGGGGTGACCTCTCTTCATCACTTACTCCTATTACAAGGAGACTAAATAAGCAGATCCTGGTAGAATACAATATTCTCCTCCCTCCTGTGACCCTCTTCAGACTGAATTTCTAAGTGTTGTTCCCAATACTCAGAAACACATTTATTTGTAACCCCCAGTGGTCACACTTATCAGGTCCACCAAAAACTTTACTCCCAGTCAATATACAACCATCACACTCCCTGAAAACCCAGAGAAGGCAACAGAAACCAAGGAGCAAAACACCTACCCAACAAAGACAAAACCAGGTATTAGCACCCTGACCTATAATAATCCTAATCCCAGATGCCTAGAAACCAGTGTAAAAACAAGTCAATAGCAGTTGGAATAATATGTCGCCACTGGAGCTCAGCAACCCTAACATCAGGCCCTGGATATTCCAACATAGCCAAAGCACAAGAGAGAGATCTTGAAACAGTCTATACAAAGATGATAGAGGTCCTTAAAGAGGAATCCAATAAAACAGAGTGTAAGGAAATAAAGAAAATTATTCAAGACCTGAAAATGGAATTAGAAGAAAAAAGAAAACTCAAAGTGAGGGAATTCTGGAAATGAAAAATTTAGGAATTTTGAAAGGAACTACAGGGGCAAGTTCCACCAACAGAATACAAAACATGGAAGAAAGACTCACAGGCATAACAGAAGATATCAATATATCAGTCAAAGAAAATGTTAAAACTGAAAGTCCTGACACAATACATCCAAGAAACCTAGGACACCATGATAAGACTAATCTCAGAATAATAAGAATATAAGAAGGAGAAGAAACGCAGGTCAAAGGACCAGAAATTTTTCAACAAAATCACAGAAGAAAAATTTCTAAACTAAATAAGGAGATGCTATAAAGGTGAAAGAAGCATACAGAACATCAAATAGATTGGACCAGAAAAGAAAGTCCCTTCAGCACAAATAATACAAACACTGAATGTGCAGAACAAAGAAAGAATACTAAAAGCAACAAAAGGAAAAGACCAAGGAACATATATGGATAGCCTTATCAGAATTACACCTGAATTCTCAGTGTAGACTGTAAGAGCCAGAAGGGCCTGCATAGATGTATCCCAGACTCTAAGAGACCTCAGATGCCAGCCCAGACTACTATAAAAAATAAGACATCTCCAAATGTAAACAATATCTAGCTACAAATCCAGCCCCACAAAAACAGCTAGAAGGAAAACTCCAACACATTGAATAAATAATCTCAGACCAACAAAATCAAAAGAAGGGAAGCACACACACACCACAACATGACCACCGAAATTGAGAATCAACAATCATTGGTCAGTGATATCTTTCAATATCAATGATCTCAATTCTCCAACAGGGCACAAACTAACAGAATTCATGTGAAAACAGGATCCATTCTTCTGAATCCAAGAAATATACCTCCACCAAACTTTCAAAGAAGAGTTAACACCAATAATCTTCAAATTGCTTCACAAAATGAAACAATTCATTTTATGAGACTGCAGTCACACTGATACCCAAAAATGACCCTTAAAAATCCACAGGAACTCCTACAGTTTATAAATAATTTACCCAAAATAGACGAATACAAAATTAACTCATAAAAACTCAGTAGTTTTCCTATATACAAAAGACAGACTGAGGAAGAAATCAGGGAAATGACATTTTTCACAATGCCTCAAATAATATAAAATATCTTCAGGTAACTCTAACCAAGCAAGTGAAAGACTTGCATGACAAAAACGTGAAGTATTTGAAGAAAGAAACTGAAAACCGATATCAGAAGATGGAAAGATCTACCATGCTCATGGATCAGTGTGATTAATATAGTAAAATGGCCATCTTATCAAAAGCAAGTTTCAGATTCATTGCAATCCTCATAAAAATTTTCAGCACAATTCCTTATAGATCTGGAAAAGGCAAAAAAGATTCTCAGTTTTATTTGAAAAAAATGGATAGGTAAAACAATTATGAACAGTAACAGAGCTACTGATAGTCTTACCATTCTCAATTTCAAATACTTCTACAAAACTATTGTAATAAAAACAGCATGATATTGACATAAAAACAGACATGTTGATTAGTGGAATCAAATTGAAGACTCAGACATAAATTCACACACATATGGACATCTAATTTTTGATAAAGAAGCCAGAAATACACACTGGAGAAAAGACAGCATTTTAAACATGTGGTGCTGGTTAAGCTGGATGGCTGCATGCAGAAGAATGCAAATACATCCATACTATCACCCTGCACAAAATTAAACTCCAAATGGATCAAAGACCTCAGCATAGAAACAGATTCACTGAACCTGATAGGAAGGAAAGTGGAGAATGGCCTTAAACTCATTGGCACAGGAGAATACTTTCTGAACAGAACACGATTATCATAGACACCATTAATAAGTGGGACCTCATGAAACTGAGAAGCTTCTGTGAGGCAAAGGACACCATCATTTGCACAAAGTGACAGCCTATATAATGGGAAAGATTTTTATCAACTCCACGTCTGATAGAGAACTAATATACAAAATATATAAAGAACTCAAGAAACTAAATAATAAAAAGTCCCCATTAAAAACAAAAAACAAATAGTCCAATTTAATGTGGGACAGATATAAACAGAGAAGTCTCAATAGAGGAAACTCAAATGGATGAAAAACACTTTAAGAAATGTTCAACATCCTTAGCCATCACAGAAATGCAAATCAAAACTACTCTGAGATTTCATCTTACACCTGTCAGAATAGCTAGGATCAATAATACAAATGACAGCTCATGCTGGTGAGGATGTGATTGAATTTATGTCTGTGTGAATTTATGTCTGGAGAACACTCATCCATTTCTGGTGAGAGTGCAAACTTATACAGCCTTTATGAACATCAGTATAGGTGTTCCTTAGAAAGATGGGAATTGATCTCCCTCAATACCCAGATATGCCACTCTTAGGCATATATCCAGAGGATGCTTCATTCTTCCATAAGGACACTCACTAAACCTTGTTAATTGTAGTCTTATTCATAATAGCCAGAGATTGGAAGCAATGTAGATGTCCCTCAACAGAATAATGGATAAAGGATGGGGCTGGAGAGATGTCTCAGCAGTTAAGAGCACTGACTGCCCTTTTCGAAAACCTGGGTTAAATTGGTGTTTTGCTTACATGTATGTCTGTGTGAGGGTATCAGAAATCCTGAAACTGGAGTTCAGACAGGTATGAGTTGCCATGTGGGTGCTGAGAACCCAGACCCAGAAGGATAAATAAGATATGTATTCACTTACATGTGGATAGTAGCCATTAAACAAATGCAGACAGTAGAGCTAGAGAGTTAGGTACAGATGAAGGCAGTAGAAACATTATAAAATTATGAAGGCAATCCTAATAAACTGTTCAAACAATGACACTTCCCTGACACCACATGAAACTCTCAGTACCAGGACTGGCTTATATCCAAATGAGTTGTTGGCCAAAGGGGTCCCATGAAAATCCCATAACTTCTCAGGCTGTTACGAAGATAATAGTATGCTCTCCACAAATTAATGGCAACATCCTATTGCAGAAGGCAACACCCATATAACTCATCGAATATGGTGAAGTTGAGCTGGTGCCTACATAGAACCTTTATCCCTACAATACTCTGTGAGTTACCAAAAGAGAAATGTAAACACCAACCCAGCCACAAAACATTGAATCTACAATCTGTCCTTCTTGCAAAATATGTTAGGGCAATGGTGGCACAAAGATTGTGGGTATAACCAACCAATGTCTCATTTGACTTAAGGCCCACTCTGTAAGATGGAAACCAAACCTGACACTGCTTGGATGATCAAGAACCAGAGACTAGATAGTCAAGAGATATAGGGTAGAACAAAATATTACTGGTCTACAAAAACAAAAACAGGAACACTAAAATGATTCCTAATGGCATTCTGTTATACTTCTAAGTCAGTGCCTTATTCAGCCATCACCAGAGAAGCTTCCTCCTATGAGATGGGAACAAATGCAGGTACCCACAGCCAGACAATATGGAGAGAGACATAGAGAGACAGAGAAATACACACAGAGAGAGACAGAGATAGAGACAACCCCAACACACACACACACACACACACACACACACAGAGACAGACAGACAGACAGACAGACAGAGAAAGCTTGAAACACACAGCTCTAAATGAGATTTCTCCATGAAATCCCTCCCTTCAGGGTTCAAGGAACATTGGAGAAGAGGAGACAGAAAGAGTTTAAGAGCCAGAGGGGATGGAGGACACTGGGACAGTAAGGTCCTCTGAATCAACCAAGCTAGGCTCATATGAACTCACAGAGACTGAAGCAATGAGCACAGGACCTACCCTGCTGTATACCAGGTTCTCTGAATATATAATGTGGCTTTCAGGTTAGTATTTTCATGGGACTCCTGATTGTATGAATGAGTGAATATCTGATTCTTGTGTTTTTTCTTAGGGCTCTTTTTCTTCTGTTTTGATTTTCCTCTTCATACCTCCATGTGATGATTTTTGCTTTATATTATATGTTACTTTGTTAGTTTTTTTGTTATCCCTTAGAAGCCTGTTCTTTTCTAATGAGATACAGAAAGAGAATGGATCTAGATTTGAGGGGAGTTGGGGATAAGGTTGGAGGAGTAGAGGGAGGGGAGACTAACCAGGAAACATTATATGATAAAAGAATCCATTTTTAATAAAACAGGATAAACCCCCAACCTTCACAATATCTTGGCAAATGGGATATTAGTACCTCATTTTATAGATAGAAAAAATGATATTTTTATAAGTTTACAACAACCATGTTTTTAATATGTAGAAGCTAGATTTAAAATTGTGTGTGTGCGTGCATGTGTGTGTGTGTGTGTGTGTGTGTGTGTGTGTGTGTGTGTGTGTGGACCAGGAGTCTTTGCTTTTCTCTGAGCCTGTGCTCTTTTCAGCAGTGTCTGCATTAGCTCCCAGCTGATGAGCTTAGGAGTTTCTGCCAGCACCTCCTATTTCTACCTGTGAGTGTCAGAACAGCACTCTCCAGCTCTTTAGTTTGGCTCCCGGAAGAAAATCCCTTAGGTGGCCTGAGATTAACACGTGTAGCTTCTGCCTTCTTCTTTCTGATAAAAAGCTTTGTAGCTGATGTTTCTACAAGCTTCCAGAAGCACGTATTCCAGAGCAGGTCAGCTTTCAGTTTCAAGTTTTCTGCAGCAATTCCCTTCTCCAGCTCTCACAGGAAATCATGGAGTGATAAGCCATCTGATGCTGAGCTCACATATCAGGCAGTTATAGTGACCCTTTCCCCAGAAACACTGCAAAGTAGAGGAGACTCCCTGCTCCTCTACTCCCCTCGCAGGTCCAGGGTAGCACATCCTTTATACCAGGAAGGCCAGAGAGAATCAGTCCCTCCCAAAGGAGAAAGAGAGGACATGAAGTTGCGTAGGGAATGAGGGATAGATCTGTGGAAGTAACCTACACAGATAAGGAGTGAATTATAGTACAGAGGGCAGTTATGGAGATTACTTGCTCCTCAGGAGGGCAGTCAATTGTAGTGCAGCACCAGGCTATGAGGAGACCACAACTGCAACTTCAAATACTTCTTTATGGAACTACCACCTCCTACTTCCTTACTAAAAGTTTACTGACTTTACTTGTCTTATTTAAGCAGCCCTTTGCTCCCACCAGCTTTCAGACCCCACTGGTCCTGCTTGTGTCACCCTGTGTTGTCTTCTTGCCTATGCTTTCTTATTGTCTCTGCTTAAATTCCAGGTCAGTCATATATTATTTCTTAGACATGCTCAAAAATTCCTTGTGATTATCACACTGGTCCTCTATGAGAAGAAAATATGAGAACATTTATCTGTACCATTACAGCCATGTCATGATTGGTTTTAATTGTCACCTGGGAATAATCTAGAACACTGTCTTAGTCACTATTCTGTCTCTGAAGAGAAACTATGACCATGGCTACTATTACAAGAAGAAAGCATTTAATTGCGGGGTTTGCTTAAAGTTTCAGAGACTTAGTCCATTATCATCGTGGAGAGGAGCATGGTGGCAGGCAGACGTGGTGCTGGAGAAATAGGTAAGTCACTATATCCAAATCTATAGGGAGAGAAAAAGAGAGGGAGGGAGGGAGGGAATAGAGTGCATCTGGCATGGGCTTTTGAAACCTCAAAGCCCACTCAAGCAACAGACTTCCTCCAACAAGGCTATGCAGGGTCTAACAAAGCCTTACCTCCTAATCCTCTCAAATACTATCACTTCCTTGATGGCTAAGCATTCAAATATGTGAGCCTATTGGGGCCATTCTTATTCAAACCACATTAACATGTAGGAAGCAAGTCTGAATGAGTGATAATCTATATGAGGTTGGCCTGTGGGATTTTTCTGATTATGTTTATTGAGGTGGGAAGACACATCCACCGTGGGTGGCGTCATTCCCTGTGCAGTCAATCCTGGACTGGGTAAGAGTGGAGACAGTGAGCTGAGCAGTAAGTAGCATGTCTGCCTGAATTTATCCCTTTTTGCTTTTGACTGTGGGTGAGATGTGACTAGCTGCTCCTAGTCCCTGGCACTCTGACTTCTTCATGGTGATGGAGTGTGAGCTGCTTCTATCAGGGTCATTCATCCTAGAAATGGGAAGGGCGATGAAGACAACCAGGAAGGAAGTATAATAAATCTGTAAGTAATGTGGCTACATAGGTACTTATGAAAACAATTATAACCAATAACCCATAAAATCTGAAAAAAACACCTACTAAATAACTTTATGCCATTTTAACACCTAACTAATCAAGAGTGCAGTATTAAAATGATCAACTATCACCGAGTTGGGACCAATCTGTGGTTTTAAATCTAACAGCATTTCCTTTATGAAATTGAACACTGCTATGTTTAGTGCATATATGTTTAAGATTGTAATATCTTGCTAGTGGATTTTTCTTTTGATGAGTATGAAGTGTCCCCCTTCTTATCTTTTCTGACTAGTTTTGGTTTGAAGTCTATTTTGTCCAGTATTAGAGTAGCTATGTCTGCTAATGTTTTATTCCTCAGATCTATTAACAGATCTACCACACTCCAGGAGAAGGCTCCAAGAAAATATGGACAGTGAAAATTAGCCTTAGTGGGTTTATAAAAGAAGGACATGAAGTTGTGTAGAGAAGGAGGGATAGATCTGGAAATATTTGGAGGAAGAGAGTAAATATGATAAAATACATTGTATGGGATTCTCAAAGAACTAATGGAAAAATGAGGGAAAAATCTTTAGGGTTTCTCTTTGAGGTAGTGCTGTGATTTGAATGCTATATAAGGCTCTCATGAGAGGTGGGCACCTTTGCATTAGAACATTCAGCCTCCAGAACTATGGGGAAGTGTCCAAAATACATGGTTCAAATGCAAATCTGCCCATTATAAATTGTGTTTTGATAGTAATGCAGACTTGAGACGAGAGGTCAATGCAATATGGAATATAATGTATTTATTTACATACAAGCTGGGGGGACAGAAAGCGTGGCAAGCTTCCAGAGAAAGAACTTCCTGTTTTCTTTCACTTCCTTTTATCCTCACCTGTGCTCAATTTCCCTATCTCCGCCCTTATGGGCGTGAAGAGTTTTGTGGGCTCACTCCTACAGTTCCCCTTTTAGTCTAAATAGATTTAAATTTGATATAAAACTCAAACATATACAACATATGTACATGAAAGGTGATAAATAAGTTATACTCTACTTACATTCTAAGCTAGACATATCTATACCTTCTAAATTCTAAGCTTATCCTCACCTGTGCTAAATTTCCCTATCTCCGCCCTTATGGGTATACAGAGTTTTGGGGGCTCACTCCTACACAGACTAAAACAGAAAATTGGTTCCAGAGTAGCAGGGGATAACAAAGCATATGTATGTGTAAGTAGCTGGCATTGGAATCCGGGAGTGGGCAGAGGCTGGAGTAGTTTGTAAATGAAGCCCCATCCTCATGAAAAGCCAATACAAATAATTTCAGTGATGACTGAGAAGGAGAGACACATAAAAAGCTTAAACTTCTTATAGAGACTTAAGTGACCATTATCAGAATTTGACAGAAAGATGGTAATAAAGGACATTCGGGTGAGGACCTGGGAAGAAATGAGGAACAAAGAATAACAAATGGAGTAACAGCCATTTTTGTAAAATCTGTCAGAGAATTTGCCTCAAATTCTACAGTGCCATAGAAGGGAGAACTTGGGAGCAATAAACTAAGATGTATTTAATGTAGGAGAGCTATCCAGCAACAATGCTGTACATTTTCCTTAAACTGCACATCGTAAAATCAGAGAAGAAACGAGACTTAATTTGTAAAAAGGAAAGAACAATACCATATGCCTCTCTGTCATGAGTGTTCATCAAAATAAAATGTGCCAGAAAAAAAAACAAAAAGAAGGGACTTAAAGATGAAACGTACAGCTTTAGTGAAGCAGAGCACGAACATTTGGAAAACCTGAATCCTCTCCATGTGAAAAATAGGCAAATAGGGTGTAGCCAAGTGACCCTTTGATAAGGGACTTGGTGTGCATACCAGGAAGCCAGGCAGGACCATCTACATACAGCAAATGACCCAGAATGCACTTAGGTGTTGTAGCAGCTCGATCTGTTTAGCCAGTGACATTTGAGATGACTAGCTCTATGGGCTTGTTTGTTTTTTGTTTGGTTGTTTTGTTTTCTTTATGACATGAGACAGGATAAGAACTATGGTGGGGATGAGGGGGTCGCGACTTTTCCTTGCTTGGACATGGAAGCCTTCCTAATGCACTGTTTGGTGACCTGATCCGGAGCTTTCTCCATCCTTCCCTGGTGGACGAAGATGCAACTGTGTCCCTTCCCACTGCATTTGTGAGTGTGTTGCCTATTTCATCCCTTAATAAGTAAGTCTTCTTCCCAAACATGTATGGATTTCTAGCTCTATCTAGATATCATCCACCAGGGAAGGATGGAGAAAGCTACAGATCAGGTCTCCCCCTCCCAGTTCTTATCTGGTTACATATCAGACAAAAACCACACCTCAAATGTCATTGGCTAAATGGATCAAGCTCCCAAAACACTTAGGTGCTCATTGATGCTGTTCTTCCCCTCATGGGTCCAGAGCTCTGAGAGAATAGAATGCCTTCAGGGGTTCGGCTGGGGGCTCCACCCATGACTGCATCCAGACTCAGTGCACTGGGTTTCAAGAAATCACTTCCTGGCTGTCACAGTAAGAGCCCAGATGCTATTTGAACCACTTCCATAGAGGAGACAAGTGGTAACTCTGGACAGGGAGCCATGATGGCTTTTATTTGAATTTAGAAGGTAGCTGAGGGCAGCCCCAGAACTTCGGCAAGATATCCAACAGGGAAAGTTCCATTGCACCTAGTCCTCACTAGAGCAACAGCTGGCAAAGCCACAGGGGTAGAGTCTCAACTAATATGCCAGAATTGTAGATCTACCTTTGTACAATCTGAACCAAAGGGAATGGTGTGCATTAGATTTTAACACCTGAGAGTCACTATGTCTGCAGAATCTAGCAGAATCTTTTGATGGCCATTCTTGGACCCTGTATCCTATGTGCACAGTCATTCTAGATCTGATGCTACGACCTCATGTAGATCCAGTTACTTCTCTTTTGCTGAACAGTCCATTTGAAATGACGATGTCTATCATATGCCTTTCAAATTGTAGTTTGGAAGCAGATGAACTGTTTTGCTTTCACAGCCTCACAGCTGGAGAATTTTCTCAGGGCAGTCAGGGTTCGAGTCTTAAACTTTCTCATTAGAAGGAAATTTGAAGACGAAATGTTGGTGTGGATACTGGAATAAAATAAAATTGTGGGTGCTATTGGGATAGAACGAACGTAAAAGGACACAAGCTTGTGGGACACAGGATGAAATATAGTGGTTGAGTGCTTGACTTTGGCATGATGTCTGTTGTGATAGTTAAATTCTCTCCCCACTCACCCCTCACTCTTCTCCTTTTGTTCCTCTGCCTCCCCAACCTCTAGAACTGTGATCCAACAGATTTCAGCTTGTCTCTGACTGCCCAAGCTCAATAATTCTGCCATAGCTACACAAAACACTAAGATAAACAGGCTCACATAGGCTCACACAGGCTCAGAAATTGTTGTGATTCCATTTCTCCTTTATCGCCCTACGGCCAGTCTTACTTGGTTCTTCTGTCTATTGGCCACCTACACTGATGCCCGCTCACTCCTAAGAATGGCCTCATTCTCCGGGGGTGATTTTTTTCAAGTATTGAGTGGCTCTTCTCACCTGTTTTATATAATCCAGCTCACCTGAGCTTGAAATCATGACACGAATCTTTCTCCTTCTCCTCCTCTTCACACCTTCCCTGGCCCTGACATCATTCCATGGGGCTCCCAGATCACCTGCATCACCTGTGTTCTCTCTCATATTCTGATGTAATTGCCTCAGTTGTCCATTTCCTTAGGAATTTCAAGGGCAAGACACTGCATTTCATTGATGTCTGTTCTTGTCCTATGTGCCTGATACAATGCTTGGTGTTCAGAGTGAGTTTATGCAGTGTCTTTGGAATTAATAAACTCAAAGACAAAAATGAAGTCTTTGGCTAAAAGTTATTCATCTCTTTTGGACTAAAGAGAGTGGGATAATGAAGTACACCTTAATCCGTTATGAAAAGAATGAAAAGACCGGTACAAGCAGAAGACACCCCAAGATCAAGTTCTTAGCACAAAGATTTACTTGCTCCAGAGGAGGAAAGGGCAGGGGATAAAAGATAAAGACAGGAGATACAGAGAAAGGGAGAAGGAGCAAGGAAGTGGGGGAAGAGATATCTGCCCTAGAGGGACAAAGGACACCCTCTGGATAGAGAGGAGACAGATGTGGCCTATAGGCAAAGGGCAGTTTGAAAAGATAAAGGGGAAATCCCATGTTTGGATGAGGTGTTTAGTTTTGATTTGACACAGATTTGTTGTAGTACAAAGGTAATTCAAATACAGACATTGCTTTTCAAAGAGTCAAAGTTGTAGATGGAAGTTTCTGTCCTGGCCCATCCTACAACCGTTCAATCCCAAATAAATATGCAGAGGCTTATATTAATTATAAACTGCTTGGCCTATTGCTCAGACTTATTACTATCAAACTCTTACAACTTAAATTAGCCCATAATTCTTATCTATGTTTAGCCACAAGGCTCGGTATTTTTTCTCAGTAAGTCATCCTCATCTTGCTTCCTCTGCATGTGCTGGCAACTATGTCTCTGCCTTTCTTCTTCCCAGAATTCTCCTAGTCTGGTAGCCCTCCTATACGTCCTTCCTGGCTACTGGCCAATCAGCATTTTATTAAACTAATACAAATGACAAATCTTTACAATGAACATGGGCATTATTCTACATCATTTCCCCGTTTTTCTTTTCAAAACAAGAACCCTGAATCTAATCTCATTTGTTTAGCTTTTTTCTTGACTGTTATCCATAACAACTTGTAACCAATATACTAAACAAAGCCCAACGTTCATGGTCCTTTTTGGGGAATGTGGGCATAGTTTTCTGATGACTGGGGGCACTGGTAATCTTATGGAGATCCAAAAACAATTCAAGATTATGGTCAAGTCCTGAATTGGAGTATTCTGTGAGGCTATGTCATCTCAGCCTTGATGTTGTTCTGGATGCAGATCTCAGAAGAGACAGAAATGGAGCTGCTTTGAAATGTTGGATCATCTGGGCCACCCATTCCCTTTGAAGAGTTTTCAGGGGGTCTTCCTCAGTCAAGCCTTATTTTTCTTAACCAAGAATGAATCTGAAGCCTCTCATTTCTTGTGGAAACAAAAGCAAATCCTCTTATTCAAAGTAACATATCTTTTGACTTAAATTTTGAAGTCAAGGCATTTTCAAAATATATAGGTTAGTTTAATCCAGCAACATTTATAATCAAATATGTTTTAACATCTGTTGCTCTTTCCTTAGCAGTCACACAATTGAAAGACAACACAATAGCATACAGTATCCAGACTCTGTGTATTTTCCATCTTTACATGGTTTTTTATTACTCCATTTCTTTTATTTATTTATTTATTTTTGGTTTTTTGAGACAGGGTTTCTCTGTTTATTTTTGGCTCGTCATGAATTCATGAATTCATTCTGTAGACCCGGCTTGCCTTGAAATAACAGAGATCCACCTGCCTCTGCCTCCAGAGGGCTGTGACTAAAGGTATGTTCCACCATACCTAGTTACTCTATTTCTTTTTAAAGGATTTTCTCTATCCTTTTTCTTTTCTCTCCCAAGTCTATGTATATTTTTAAACACACAAATCATTTAGATGTTTTCCTTCATCTGAATCAGTGTAGATAAGAACATTTTGGACTAAAGAAAGATGAGCAAAGGCTTTAGTGTGTGTGTGTGTGTGTGTGTGTGTGTGTGTGTGTGTGTGTGTGTGTGTATAATTAGTGTCTGGTTTGGGGGTAGCAGTTTAGCTAGGATGCATGATTCAAGTGGTACAGCAAGAATGAGATTGCAAGGAAAAGTAAGTTGGAGCCAAACTAAGAAGACATAGCACATTTATTTGTGTAGGAACTTGGCTAGTGAAACGTTTTAGAAAATATGTGGACCAGAGTGTCTGGAGTTCTCTTTATGTTACTACAATTTATTATTTAGAGAATCATCTGATAACTAGACTCACTTAGGATTTTATTTCAACAACAATATGAGGAGATGCTGAAGTGTATGAATCCTTAGAGGTGTAAGACCATGGTGAATGCACATGCTTTTTGGGAAGCAGAATGTATAAGATTTGATAACAGTTACGGAACTGACATGTTTGAGTGGAGAAAGAATCCTGATGCTTTAAGTTTGGGAGAGCCAATGGAGGGTGGTGTTGCTGATCATTGTTCCTGAGAGATCATATGGCTACTTTTCACAGCTTCTCTGTCAAGCCCCCTGTCTTGTTGTGTTCAGCAGTCCAAAGCTTTAACAAATCTCCAAATTCGTTTTATTTCACTAATACAAAAATGAGCATTGGAGAAATGGCTTTTACTGGCTCTAGATGTTGTGCTTGTTATTTGTGTATCCTCTGTATTGAGCAGAGGTTTTCCAGTCAGAAAACCCAGGTACAATGGCTATACAAAATTGCCTGTGTTTTGTTTGCTATCTCCACAGTGAGATGGCACCCATGGACTTTGGACTCTAAGAGACCAAAACAAAGAACAGTGTGATACTAGAAGGTGATACTAGAAGTCATGCCTCTGACTCCTTTGAACTTTGTGCTGAGGTATTTTCATTGATCTCAATTAAAATGAGCCAAGTCCCGGATGGATAGAACATGGCCCCCAAGCTGTTGTATTGAAGGCTTGGTCTCCAGTAGGTGGTAATAGAAAGAGGTGATCGGGTCACAAACGTACACACTTTATAAGAGACTTACTCTTTTGCTTAGTTCATAGCTGAAATGGCTACTTGGAGGTGGGGCTGGGTAGAGCAAGCAGTCACTGGGGAAGTGCTTTGAGGTCTAAGTCTTGTCCTCACTGCCTCTGTGTCCTCTCCCTCCTAGCCTTCCCCTTTCCTTTTCAGCTCCCATCTCTTCCTCTTTCTCTCTCTTCTTTATTGCCTGCTGTGAAGTGAACAGCTTTGTCTTGTGTGCACTTTCACCGTGATGTATGTCAACCAGGATCAATGTAGCCAACAAGCTATGAACCGAAAACTCGGAATGATGCCAGCTTTTGTTGATCAATGCAGATCTGTCTGTGATGCTTGGGATTTGAGAGCCTTAAATTAATGGGGCTGACTACAGTGTAATGCTTCAGACAACTTTATTTCAGTTTCAGGACAGGTTTATATATGGACGTGACAAAGAAAGCAATGATCCGAGGCAGATGGTTTGAGTCCAGAGAAACATGTAGATAAATGCCAGTAAGTGCATACTAAACATTAACAGAGCAGCCGCTTCCCAGAACTCTCTCAGGACAGAGCAATAGAAGGCCATGTTCAGATTCAGGTACACTGAGGACAGCACTCAGCACAAGATTGGCTTCTATAGCTATGATTTGACCTCTAACAGGAATAAACATGTCCTATAAGCTGACTGTAAATGTTTGTCCCGGGAGTCACGAAATAACACCCAAGAACAATCCAGGGAACAAAATGTACCTGAGATAAAAAGGTCCTCTGCCTTCTTTCCTGGAGCCCCTCTTATTGTTCCCCAAGGTATTGTTCACTGTGCATCATTCTTTAGACTGTGTTCTGACACCGTGAGACAAAATATATATTTTTTTATTTTAAGTTGATCTCTCGTAGGTATTTTGTTACTGGTGCAAAATGCCCACAGCAAAGAGGTTGATTGATAGACACAGCTAAATATTGCAAAGAATTTCTGAAGTATCTTCAGTTTTATTGTTTACCAGGTCAGCCAGCCTTTCTTCTACATTCCCCTAAATAATCTTTGCATAAGTGTGGAGGCTTGGTCTTCTTCGAAAGCTAAGGACCGAAAGTCCATTAGTCTAAACAGAATAAAGATTATTAGTCACTGTTAGTGATTACCTCTGCAGTTAAACACTGAGGACTTTTACTATTGCAATCCTTGATTTATAGCCACCAATTAAAAATAGATATATAAAGTAGCCTCATTGAAATTTTCTTTCTGACCAAAGCCCTCAAGCTGATGTTCTTAGACATATTAGGTGCCCTTCTCATTGAAGTGACATAACCACCCAACAGCATATTGTATGGCAGGAAATGTTTATTTTGACTCATTGTTTGAGAATAAAGTCCATCGTGTGACTGAGTGTGAGGTGACCAGTGACATCACCGCACCTTCAGTTAGAGTGCAGAAAGAGATGCCTGTCCATGCTCAGTTTACTTCCTCCTTTTTATTTAGTTTGGAATGCCAGCCCATGGGATAATGCCACCTACATTTAAGATGGGTCCCTTCCTAATTAACCCAGTAGGGAACACACTCATTGAGGTGAATTTACTTGATGATCCTAAATCCAGTTAAGTCGAAAATGATTATCCATTGTATTAGGTGTTCTCCAGAATCACATCATCAGTTGAGATGAGAGATCTTCTAGGTATTTGGTCAAGTTGCCAAACACATGAGCTAGCTCCTGCCCAAGACCCAAAGAATAAGAAGCAGCAGGCCAGAGGCACAGGTTAACAAGCCCCTGTCTTCATGCTGTTTAGTTTGGTCTAGATGTTTTATATAGTCTTCACCACTTTTTTTTCTGGACCTCTTAACATGTACTCATCTAATTCTTTTTAAAATTTTTTTAATATATTTTTCAATTTAATTTAAATTAGAAACAAGTTTGCTTCACATGTCATTCCTAGCTCCCTCTCCCTCCCCTCGTGTCCCACCCCACTTCAACCCTCTCCCAACCCCTTCCCTAATCCCCACTCCACTCTCCAAAGAGGATGAGACCCTTCTTGGGGGATCTCTAAAGTCTGCTCTTTGCCTTATCAGTCCTTAGGAACCATGTATCATTTGGATATAATTTTCTAGTCATTTGACTAAAAAGATTGTTTCTAAAACTCAGTTATATTGATACCAGTTCTCTGCCAGTTTCTTGGTTGATTAGATTCAACTATAATACAATAGAAAGTGTGTATTGCTGTATTGTGTGCAACATATAGTGACTAGTGTAGGGGAGGGACTTAGGGCTTTTAGAAAACATTTAAGGGCTAAAGACAACAGGGAAGGGTTTTCCATGATAATTTAGCTATTTCAACAAAAATTTCCATCAAAGTAAAACTGGGAAATGACTCACAAATATTTCATACAAGGGAAATCCATACACTATGACCTACATTTTTTGCTTCCAAATTCAAGAGTATTAAAACACTAACTGCTTTCTGATAGCACTGGAGATGGGAGGGACCTTTGGGAAATAATTAAATTTACATGAGTTTTTGAGTATAGGTTCTTCATGATGGCAGGCATTAGAGTCCTTAAAGAAAGAGATTTGAGAATCTCCCCTCCCCTCTCCTCTCCAGTCTTTTCATTTCCTCTCCTCTAGTCTCCCCTCCCCTTCCCTCCCCTCTCCTTTCCAGTCCTTCCATTTCCTCCATTTCCTCTCCCCTCCCCCTTCCCTCCCCCCTCCTCTACTGTCTTCTTTGATCCTGCCTCTCTTCTCCCTAACCTCCCTCTCTCTCCCAGGGGAACACACAACAAAAAGGCAACTTTCTGCAAGGAAGGAAAGAAGAAACCATGCACTAGAACTTCATAGCTGGATACATGGGACAGGAATCATTTGGCTCTAAAGCTACGAGAAAAAAAAAAAGAATTGTTTCTGTTGTGGTGAGAAGGGAGGGCAAGAAAGAGCAGGAAAGGGATGGAGAGCCAACTAAGCATGCTGGAGTAGAGAGTGGGTTTGTGGGAAGATGACAGTAAACTTCTAATGGAGTTCGATGAAAGAAGGGTTAATTGCAGAATCCTGAAAACCATAACAAAAACTTGAAGGCAAGATACAATTAGAAACAGAAGACATCTGAAATATAACCACCGTATAGGTATTTTTATGAAAAACAGTAAGATCAAACATTCCTACCTTCCTCACAGCAGCTCTGAATTTTTATTACTACTTATAAAAAGATTATTTTCTGGCTCATGATGAATAACTGGAAATACTGTTGCGACCAGTGTTGTTTCCTTGTGCACCCTGGGCGTCAGGCAGACCAGAGTTCTTAGTGGCTAAGAGCTTACCTAGGCTCTCAGAACTCCAGTTTTAAGCCACATTGAGCTACTGACCTAATTAGGTGCCAGAAAAGATAATGATTTTTTTCTTCTTGCATGCTGTTTTCACAACTTCAAAATGGAGATGTCAAAATGCTGGGAAAATAGCTTGACATTGTGCTTGGTGCCTTGAGAGCATCCAGTGTCAATCACAATGCCTTATTCCTAATTTGGAGCAACGTTTGGGAGTTTTCAGAGTAAATCTTTGATTCCTCAGACTTTTAAAAAGGGGGTTTTCACGGAAGCCATCTCATTTTAAATCCACTCTTTACTGCATAGTAAAGTATGAACAATGCAGTATGAAAAATCTTTAGTCTGTTTAGTGACATCTAATAATCACTCTGTTCATGAATACACTTCTTTATAATAATTAAATTGTTTTCTCCAAAAGTTCAAAGACACTTGCATAAAAAGGAGGCATTCAAAATAAATTGAAATGTATTTTGAAATTACAAACTCTTTACTGTCATTTTTTTAATAGCTGTTTTCATAAAAGTAGTTTGGCTAATTATAACATTTCCACAGATACATTCATTTTTGAAAGCTATGATATACAATTAACTTTTACTGTTTTATTACCTGTCACACTGAATTCTTTACTTTGGGAAAAATTAAATGAACAAATTGCTGGTTTGTTTGTAGTTCATTATGGGAGCATTAGTCTTCATTTCGCAAAGGGCACACACCAAGGAATGAATAGGATACATCTGTGTAACCAGCTTGCATGCAGATTTCCATCTCGTTCTTGGTTCTTATATGATAGTGGAATGTGTCTCTGTGAGCACACAGAATCCCAGTACATCTTTACGGTTTTCCCATATGACAATGGTATACACCTCTAACTGGCCTGAATGAAGAATATGTCATTGGTACATGATCATTGGGTTTACTTTTTTGTATGTTAGGAGATTATTTTGATTAATGATTGGAACCATGCAGTTCATGCAGCAAATCCAAGGTTTCCTATGGCAGCATGGAAAATATTAAGCACTAACTTATTATGTCATATTTCAGTGGGTTTGAAAATAATTTTAGAGTTGAATTGTAAAAACTATATTTCACTAACAAATGCAATCTCATTTAATGAGGTGTGGTGAATGGAGGGAAAAAGAGTATAAGAGTTTTATTCTGAGAAAATTTTTATTTGAAATTCTGTCTAAACTGAACTTCTGGGGTATTTATTTTGCTACATAACATACACAATTCACTAATGATGTAGTGAATCACTTCCAAAGGGGTGTCATCCCAAATATTCAGGAGTTCACTGCAATTTTTATGTGTTTCATTCTACAAAAACTTGCATCTAATCTTAAGCCTTGCTGAAATATGAGAAGTAGTCTTCCTTCTGGGTAAATAAATAAAGCTGATTGAAAGCAAAAAACCGGGGGGTTAATTCTAGAAGTTGAAATACTTACTGAGACTTAATATAGGGAACTTTTATATAGTTGAATCCTTGGAATAACATAGTAAATCACATACTCCGAGAACTATCTATTAAGAAAAACTGATACCTGTTCAAAAGCCTTATGATTCAAGGTCATGGACACTCTTAATGAAGGGACCCAGAGTTAATTTTTTTCCTATGTTGGTTTATGTTTAAACATTCGGTCAAGCTCCCTTGGGTTATTGAAGGACCAGAAGATCACTGAGACACTTGGTTCTTTGTTCATTAGTGTCTTCGCAAGGACACCAAGTTGGCCACTAATACCTCAGATGCTCATTTACTTGTGAGCAGACACAAGGCATCCTACTACCTTTCTGAATCTCTGGCTCAGTCTTCCTCATTCATGTCAGATTCCCCCAAGCCATTCATGTGGTGAGAATGCAGACATTTGAGTGAATGTCTCTCATTGCTTGTTGAAACTGCAGGCTAAACTTCTATTGGCTTCAGTAGCTGAGATAATAGCTCTTATCTAAGAAAAGGAATATCACTTCATTACTGGGACTTTAGCTGTGTAAGTGTGACAAGAATAGAACAGACGAATACATCAAGAAGTGGAGCAGAGTTCAACTGTAAGAACAATGCAAAAACCAATCTCAAACCAGTCTTAAGCTTTATCCCAGTTTCCATATCCTAAACCAGCATGAGTGGCTGTGCAAATACATTTGTATGTATGTGCATATATAAAGATATATTGTGTGTGGCTTGCTGAGTTTTTCTCTATTACTTGACTCCCATCAGCAAACACATGAACAAAGTAGCATTATTTTCCTTTTCAGTACATAAGGAAGCTCAGGCTCAGGTGCCAAGGTGAATGGCTAGCAAGTAATGAAGTATTAATGACCTCACCCTTTTGCTCCAGACCTTGGTTCTGAAGGTCAGAGCAAACAGATTATATGATGGGATAGCATCGGTGGCTGTGCAGATGGCAACCCTTCTACTCTGCTCTGTTGTTTGGGAAAAGGGAAAGATGCATCTTAAATTTACCCCTCACTTTAGCCTCTTTTGACACTTCAGAATCTAAGGATTTGCTTGTTCATGTTCTAAGGCCCTTAAAGGAAGGCAGCAGTGGGCAAGAGATATTTCACAGGAGTAGAGATAATACATTGCTGGTCTGGTTTTTATGGGACAATGCCACATTGGTTAATATTCTTTCCTACAATGAAGAAAAAAGAAAACATTTGTTTAAAAAGGAATGTTTCTTAAAGCCAGTGGGAAATGATTTTTTTTAGGTTAAAAATGTTCTTTGACATTTTCTGGTATGTTGATATTTTCTGTTGTCTTTGGTTGTGGGTGAGACCTTTATTGTTTTGCCTTCTCTTGTTTTTGTTTGACTTAATATTATGCCCTTTGTTTTAGAATTTTTTCCCATTTTCTATGAGAATGCATTTCCAAGAAAGTATTGAAATACCTTTATTGGTTCAAGGTTAAAATACAGTTGTCAAAATGATTAATGCAGTTCTTCTTTGTTTAAAAATCATATTAGATATAGATGTATTCCAGGATAGAAATTTATTTCTGCATTTTAAAGGAACTTAAGTATTTAACTTCTGAAAAATAAAACAGTTTGAAGATCAATGAAGCCATGTTTATGCAATTTGTTTTAGTTATTTTATTGAACTGTATTTTCATAGGAATAACAGATAATTCAGGCACATACTCTCCTTTGGTGAAAAGAAATGCCAATATAATATTTTACAAGAGAGCACAGATATAATTTTTCTGGATCATTCTCAGAGGCTCCTCTCCACATTCTTGCATTAGTAGCTCCAAGGATCCAAATGTATGGTTAACTGCCTGACTGTATAAGTCTTAGTCTAAGGTCAAAGAATTATAAGCATCATGGGGTCCTTTCTCTGTGGCATTCTGCATTTACAAGAGTAAACGCATCTTGTGTGATTGCCCCTTTTTTGAACCTTTTTTGAAATTATAATTACATGATTTCCTCTTTCCCCTTTCTCCCTCTGCCTCCTCCTACACACCATTTCTTGCTTTCATTCAAATTCATGGCTTTTTTCATTAATGATTGTTACATACATATGTGTATATGTTTGAAACTTTTCTTTTACTTTCCCAGGGCTTTAGAGCATAGTACTGCAAACAGAGTGGATTCAAGACATAAAATATATTCTCATAAAGCTTAGAAAGCCAGAAGTTCAACATCATTGTCTACTGATTCAGTTTCTTGTCCATCCTTCTACACTTTGCCCTGGTGTCAACCCTCAAATGCTCCTTGAATCACTAAAATCTCTGTCTCCATACTGATAGATTTCTGATTGTGTATTTGCTCGACTTTCTCTCTTAAAGATCAGGGATGATTTCATTACAGCCCATTCTCACTCAGTGTGACTTCACAGTACATAACTATCTTCTCTGGGTTTCCTGGAGGGGGAAGGGAAACCCCTGTGAATTAGGTAGCTCATCAAAGTTTTAGTATTCCTGAGGCTCCTTCTGAAGGTTATATAAAGAGAGTTTTTGGAAAGAGGAGATTTTCCTGTGGGGCTGCCTGCAGTTGGGGCTGAGATTTCCAGACTTTACCTTTTGTGAGTCATCACCAACCCACGCTGGGTTGGGATATTTGGTGATGCAGCTTCCTTTGAATCACACAAGCTCCTATAGATGATCCCAATAAAACTACTGGGTCACCAAAGCAGAATACAGTGAAATAATCTGGTCGTTTGTTAATGTTAGCGCCCTTTATTGAATGACTAGATGTTGTTTGCTTATATATCCATAAGAAGTGTCACACAGTATCTCATTTTAATTTCATCACACCTGTGAAGACCTCATTCCCAGCTGCTGCGATGTGCAGTCTAGCTTCATGTCAACTTGACATAAGCTAGAGTCATTTGCGAAGAGAAAACTCAGTTGAGAAAATGTCCCCAGAAGATTGGCCTGTGGACAACCCTGTGGTGCATTTTTTGACTGATGACCGATGTGGGAGGGGACAGTTCACTGTGGACTCTGCCATTTCAGGGAGGGTAGTCATGGTTTCTATAAGAAAGCAGGCTGAGCAAGCCATGAGGAACAAGCTGGTAATCAGTACCCCTCCATGACCTTTGCTTCAGTTCCCAACTTCAGGTTCCTGCCCTGTATGATGTATTGTCCTGACTTCCCTCAGTGAAGGACCGTACCAGAAAGTGTAAGTGAAATAAACCCTTTGTCTCCCAAGTTACTTTTAATCATGGTGTTTCATCATAGCAATAGAAACCTAACCAAGACATGGGAGTAGGATATCAATCACAACGTAATTCACTTTATACTCACTATGACTAGAAGAAAAGTCCTACACTAGGACAGAGTTAATGATTGAATGGGAAGTCAATGAGGTGCTATTATAGCATTAGTAATGTTATCAAGACTCTTAAAGGACCATTAAAAACATTTTATTTTTCTAGAGTATTTACTTGAAATGGTTCAGCTGCAGATTGGCACACAAAAATTTCCCACATCATATTGTGATCTCTTATTGATGTTTAATGTATATAGTATTTAAAGGCTGGTGTTTTAGAGGTATGGGTAGATGTTATTCAGTTGGGATGGGATACACGTGTGGCCAGAAGAAGAATTCTGAACTCTTAAGTTTATTCCAGTCCTCATGTTTACTTAAGGAAACTGAGGAGGGTCCCGAAGGCAAGCAGGGAAGACTAGAAAGGAGAGAGAGGTTTGGCATTGAGAGTGCAGGGTTAGTCACAATGTGACATCTTCAGACCTGAGGTAGCTGGGGACTAAAGAGGCCTGCATATTAAGACTTATCTTTTGGAAACACAAAAACTAGAACAGGGTGGGAGGATTCCATTGAGTTCAATGTTATGACAATAGAGTAAAATTTAGACTACACCCTTTAAACAACCCACTAAGAAAAGAGAACAATAGTGCTCAATGAGAACCCTCCTTAGCATGGGCAGACACTACAGACATGTTTGAGAAACTATCATCTGTCTGATGAAGAAACATGAGTTATAACCTTCTTCTGTTATGTATGGGGCCATGCCTGTGTATGTTAGACTCTAAGGATGACTTGTTGGATGTTTGATGGAGAGATTGCTTCACCTGTGTTGTGGGAAGATTGAGCCAAGAACAGTGTTTCATTCAAATGGAATAGGTTGAATCTCCAGTATTAAGGACAAATCAGGTGTATAGATTGCTTTATGAAACCTATAAAATTCCATGCAATATTTCACACATTTTTATGTGCACTATTTTGAGATTAATGTCCACAATTTTCAAGTGACAAGGGCCTCTATGACAGGAAGGATGTGAAATATGTTACAAGAGCATGTGATGTGACCCCTGTTGACTCCTACTGTTTTGACTTCGACATTTTTCTGATCTTCTTGGAGTTAAGCGAATGCTATGGGGTTTACTTCACAAATGCTTCCACGTGGACTTTTCTTCTACCTGGAATTTCAGTTTTTTCCTGGAATTTTCCATTCCCATGGGTATCTCAGACCTCATACCTTAAAGCACTTCTCTTTTTCATTTTTCACTTAAGGGAGTTTATCTCCTTCCTGAATATTGTCATTCTCTCCATATGCTTCCTTCGACACCTTATCATCCTCTGTACTTAAATTGACCTGTACTTAAGTTTAATCTGTCTTCCAAAGGTATCCTGACTGTTTTGCTTCCTTTCAAATTCCAAGTGGCTATCATAAAGTCCAGGGAATACTTTGGAGCACAGAATTTCATAGATAAACACTTTCTAAGGTGCATTAGACAAACAGAATCATATCCTTGAGACACATTTCCTGAAAATCAAAATTTAATTACATTGGCAATTGTTTGTGTTAATGAAATCAGTGACTATGCCAATAAGTAGAGCTCAATGTCCCTTTCCAAAGAAGGGAGGTTTCCTGAAGTTCTCTTTTAAAAAAAATCCAGGTACTAGCAATCAGAAATGAAAAGTCTAAACTTAAATCAAGTTTTGGGAAATTTCTTTCATAATTCAACTTTCAAAGAAGTTCACAAATTATTTCTTGATGCCAATGTTCAGGCTCCTTGGCACATATAATCAGACTGTATTGTGTGGGTCCTTTATAGCTGATGATCTCAAGCTAAATGCATGTTGACCTCCAGAATAGTCCATTTACAAAAGTATCAAGAGAGACACCCCGTGTTGTGCAGTTGACAGGTTTCAATGGCTGCGCCATTCTACACCCACTTCTTTTCTGAAAGAGTTCTATACCTACTAACAGCCAATGTTTTCTAATACTGACTTTCAAGATTTTCCTTTTTTTAAATTTAAATTAGAAACAAGCTTGCTTCCCATGTCAATTCCCAGCTCCTCTTCCCCTCCCCCCACCCTCCACCCCCTCATTACTATACCTCTGCTCCCCAGGGAGGGTGAAGCCCTCCATGGGGGATTTCCAAAGTCAGTCATATCATCCCATGCACGGCCTAGGCCCCATATGTCCAGGCTGAGAGAGCATCTCTCTATGTGGAATAGGCTTCCAAAGTCTATTTGTACACCAGGTCAGCTGTTTCTGTGGGTTTCACCAGCCTGGTCTTGATCCGGTTGCTCATCACTCCTCCTTCTCTGCAACTGGGTTTGATGAGCTCAGTTCAGTATTTAGCTGTGGGTATCTGCCTCTGCTTCCATCAGTCACTGGATGAAGGCTCTAGGATGGCATATAAGACAGTCATTAATCTCATTATCGGTGGAGGGCATTTAAGGTACCCTTTATACTATTGCTTAAATTGCAAGTTGGTGTCATCCTTGTAAATCTCTGAAAATCTCACTAGTGCCAGATCTCTCCTCAAACCTATAATGGCTCCCTCTATTTTGGTATCTCTTTTCTTGCTCTCCTCTATTCTTCCCCTGACTCAATCTTGCTGCTCCCCCATGTTCTCCTCTCCCCTCCCCTTTCTCCCCTCTTTTTCTCCCAGCTGCCTCTCCTTTCCCTTCCTCCAATGCTCCCAATCTGCTCAGGAGATCCTGTCCCATTCCCCTTCTTGGGGATACCATGCATCTCTCTTAGGGTCCTCCCTGTTTCCCAGACTCTCTGGAAGTGGGATTGTAGGCTGGCAATATCCATGTCTAATATGCATATATGAGTGAGTGGTTCTTCTAGTGCCGTCCAATTGCCTACGAGTTTCAAGATTTCATTGTTTTTTTCCGCTGTGTAGCACTCCATTGTGTAAATGTACCACATTTTCTCTATCCACTCCTCACTTGAGGGGCATCTAGGTTGCTTCCAGGTTCTGGCTATTACAAATAATGCTGCTATGAACATATTTGAACAGATGTCCTTATGGTATGAGTGTGTATCTTTTGAGTATATGCCTAAAAGTGGAATTCCTGGATTTGTGGTATACTGATTCCCATATTCCTGAGGAATTTCCATACTGATTTCCAAAGTGGCTCTACGATTCAGAACTCCCACCAGCAGTTGAAGAGTGTTATCCTTCCTCCACATCCTCTCCAGCATAAACTGTCCTTGGTGTTTTTGATTTTAGCCATTCTGATAGGAGTAAGTTGATATCTCAGAGTTGTTTTGATTTGCATTTCCCTAATGGCTAAGGATGTTGAGCACTTTCTTAAGGGTCTCTCAGCCATTTTAGACTCCTTTATTGAGAATTCTGTATTTAGTTCTGTAGATCACTTTTAATTGGATTATTTGGTGTTTTGGAGACTGGCTTCTTGAGTTCTTTGGGGTTGGTAAATATCTTTTCCTATTCTGTGGGTTGTTGTTCTGTCTCATTGACTGTCTCTTCTGCCTTACAGAAGCTTCACAGTTTCAGGAGGTCCCATTTATTAATGGTAAATCTCAATGTCTGTGCTACTGGTGTTATATTCAGGAAGCAGTCTCCTGTACCTAAACATAATAAAAGCAATATACAGCAAACCAACAGCCAACATTAAACTAAATGGAGAGAAACTCAAGGAGATTCCTCTAAAATCAGGAACAAGGCAAGGTTGTTCACATTCTCCATATCTCTTTAATATCGTACTTGAAGTTCTTGCTAGAACAATAAGACAAACAAAGGAGATTAAAGGCATACAAATTGGAAAGAAAGAGTAAAACTTTCACCATTTGCAGAAAGTCTATGTAAATGACCCAAAGAATTCTACCAGGGAACTCCTACAGCTGATGAACACCTTCAGCAAAGTGACAGGATACAAGATAAACTAAAAAAAAATCAGTAGCCCTACTGTATATAGACAATAAATGTGCTGAGAAAGAAATCAGAGAAACTTCACCCTTAATAGTATCCACAAAAAACATAAGATATCTTGGGGGTAACTCTAACCAAACAGGTGAAAGACCTGTATAGCAAGAACTTTGAGTCTTTAAAGAAAGAAATTAAAGAAGATACTAGAAAATGAAAAGATTTCCCATGCTCTTGGATAGGTAGGATCAACATAATAAAAATGGCAATCTTACCAAAAGCAATCTACAGATTCGATGCAATCCCTATCAAAATCCCAGCACAATTCTTCACAGACCTTGAAAAGACAATAATCAACTTTATATGGAAAAATCAAAAGACCCAGGATAGCCAAGACAGCCCTGTTTAATAAAGGAACTTCAGGAGGCATCACCATCCCTGACTTCAAGCTTTACTATCAAACTATAGTAAAGAAAACAGCTTGGTATTGGCACAAAAATAGACAGGTAGACCAATGAAATCATATTGAAGACCCTGATATTAACCCACACACCTATGAACATCTGATCTTTGACAAAGAAGCTAAAATTATACAATGGAAAAAAACATTTTCAACAAATGGTGCTGGCATAATTGGTTGCTGGTACATAGAAGTATGCAGATTTATTCATCTATATCCCCATGCACAAAGTTAAGTCCAAATGGATCAAACACCTCAACATAAATCCAACGACACTGAACCTCTTAGAAGAGAAACTGGGAAGTACCCTTGAACGACTTTCATGATTTTCATACCTTTGCATTCAATCAGACAGGCTAGGTGGCACTTATCTTTGTTCTTTCCTGAGTTTAGTCTTTTGCTTTAGCATTTCTGGAATGCCATCCATGAATGGTTTGAGTGATCATCCAAGGAAATTCTTAAGCTTAGAGTATAGTTACTGGCACATTGGCAGTTCACTTTTAGCAACAAAAAGTTTTGCTTTCCACTGATTGTTTTCATTTCATATAAAATATATTGTAAATGCATCAGAAAGAAGTTTGTTGAAGCCTGATTACCCAAAGACTATTTCACAGGAAGGTTGTTTTCCACTTCCCTGCTTTAAGGAATGTTCTGATTTATCAGTGAAATGAAGCCTAAACTAATTGTGCAATTTGCTTAAATTATAGATCTACCCGTGGATTTCTGAATTCAAGAAACTATTTTGGAGCAAAATTTACATTGACTTAGTTTTTCCTGACTTGGTTGTCTACAGACAACATAAAGAATTACATTAAAAATTTACAATAATATTCTTTCACTGGTAAAAGCATTGCAAAACAAGTGTTTAAAATATTAAATATGCAGAGAAATAAAACCCCAAACAAATGTCCTAGTCAAACTATAAGTGACATCTCTTTATTGAAATAACTTACCGATTTGAATTCTTTCTTCCCTTTATTTTTTGACAAGAACATGGACATATACTTACAGTGTAAAATCGGATTTCAGGGTTTTGTTGTTATTCCTAAAAGTTTTATCTCAGCCCCATCAGGTAGATGACTGACTCAATACATTTAAGGAAGATTCATATTAAAACCACTGCACACACTTGTAAGTTTGGTGAAATCGATTAAAATCTATCATCTTAGCAAAATTCCAAACATGAAACAGGCTGTTAGCAACTATAGTCACTGTAAGATATAATTGATCTCTTGAAATAATTCTTCTTGTCTGAATCATTGGGTGCTTTGACCAGTGTTTCCTCGATCCCTTCACTCCTAGCTTCTAGTGAGCACTGGTTTACTCTGTTGTTATCGCTTCGATTTTTTCTTTAGAATGAATTCCCAGTATTACAAATTTTAAGCATATTATGTGTGGTTACTTAATTATTGTGCCTAAGTCAAAAGTAAGGTTTCCTTAGTCAGAAAGCTATTACATTCAACGGTGCTATGGTTGTTTTTGTTCACTTAACACAAACCTAGACATATCTGGGAGGAATCTCAGTTGAGGAATTGTTGTCATCAGATCGGCCTGTAGGCCAGTCTGGGTGTGGTCATTTTCTTAACTAATGGTTCGTGTGGAAGGGCCAAGCTCACTGTTTCTGGTACCATCCTTGGGCTGGTGTTCTTGGCAGGTATAAGAAAGCAACTGAGCAAGCCTGGGAGAGCAAACTAGTAAGCAGTGGGTATTCCTCTATGGTTTCTGCTTCAGTTCTTGCTTCTAGGTTCCTGCTTTGACCTTCATGATGGACTGTGAGCAGAATGTGTTAGTCAAATAAACCCTTTTCTCCTCAGAGCAGCTCTTGGTCAGTGTTTTATCGCAATAGAAACCTAACACAAATAGTAAAGCCAAATAAATGAGAAAAAATCGAAATGAAAAATTACTCCAAGAAAACCTCACCCATGGGTGAAAATCCTAACTCAGTTATTTCGATCATGTGAATATAACTGTAGATGTGGTTGAATGCCATGATGGCAAAGCCTTTTAGACTCTTTCACTACTTAATGTCCTATTCACAGAGCAGAACCTATAACAATACAAAACAATCATTTGTTGAATATTAGTTGAAGGAATCACTCAAATAAATGTGAGATAGTTAAGATTTGTGTGCAATTGCCAGCTCTGTTTGGCAGCTAACTCTAAATAACCAAAACTCATTTGTCTCTTGTAGAAATTTGCCTCTAGTTTCCAAGTAAAGAAGTGAAATGAAATGGCTGCCCTCACATCTTTCCTTCTTCCATGCTGTAATTTCCTGTGAGTTAAATTGATCTAAACTTGAGCTGTTGAGGAAACTCAAATTCTACAATGTTCAAATTTTACCTTCTGCCTGTCCAGTCTCCCCACCCTCATTACTCATTCCCAATAAACAAAGAAACAGACAAATAAATAAATAATGTATAACAAAATGGAAGAAGAAACCATTCCTCATGAAACATAATGTTGTGTTTCCTGCTACTTCAACTGTGACATTATATTGAGCTGTGCCTTTAAGTTAAGTTTAAAAGACTTTTGTTCTCACTCATAACAGATTAAATTATTGCTCAAGTGCTCCACACATATTCACACCTAACATAAGAGCTAGGGCATTTCTAATCTCTGGCTTGGTCATTTCTGTTCTTTACTAGTGGGTTGTCATTCACGAGGGTGACCTGAGTCAGACCTCAAGATGTGTGTGCACACTCCAGCTGTCCTTTGTGAAGGTTAGCCTTCTGGGTTCTTGGACTCCACAGGAAGTAGATGCTGTATGGGAGACAAATGGCAGCCAACCTGCACACACAGAAAGAAGAGACCTTGGTGCAGTAATGGTTCCACTCAGCCTTTGTGCTGTTGCCACAGCGGTCACAAATATGTCTTTCTCTTTTTACAATCAGTCAATCTGCAATACAGGTTTCCACTAAGTGTTGAGAATTACCTGCAACTGTTCATTTATCTAATCATAATTATTGTTAGTTATCATAACAGAACGCTGTTTTATATCCTTAAGCATTTTCTGATTTGGACTCAGATGGTCTAGTGCTGATTAAAAAGGAGTCTGTATAATTTCTGATGAGTGTCTGTCATGGACATGACTTGGTCCTTATATCTGGAGGCTCTGGACCCATTGGATTGCTGAACTCCTACAGGGTATTTGGAACCACAAGGCGTGGGGGTCAGAAAAATTTAGGTTTGGATCACAGCTCTGACATTTACTTCACCAGATATGGTGACAGGTTTAGTCCTTGCTATGTGTGTACACTTTGGATTTGCTCTTAATCTTGGGACATGACCATTTTTGTAGCTTATTGCCCTCTTTCACCAACTTTACCCTTCAAAAGAATACCTGAGATCCTCAGCAAGGTATTTTCAATATGGCTCGACCAGAATCTTAATACATTCCAGCTCTGTTTCACATGCTCCATTGTTTTTCAGCCTTTAGCCCTGGTAAGTCAGGTAAGTTTTCCAAGGCCTCATATTGGGCTTTTGCAGCCAAACTCTGTTTCCTGTGTCCAACTCTGCATTTTTCTGCCTGTTCTCTAATTTTGTGGCAGCTTTGGTCTCAGTCCCAGCCTACAAGGAAGCAGTCTGTAATTCTACTCTTAGTTTCCTAACTGCTGTTTCTCTACACAGGAAGCATGTCCCAGAGTCACAGCAGAAAGGCACCCCCAGCAGAGATTCAGGGCCATCACCAGGCTTGAGATTTGTAGTTTTTCTTCCCCAGAGACGCAGAGTCCTGTGCTGCCTGCTGTTTAATACCTCATACATGATTTCCAGGGTACAGCATGACTTGGACTTGTATTACGCTTGAGCCAACTCTTCTGTAACATCCCGATGCAGAAGTCCTCATGGCTTCCTTTTTTCTTGTTTCCTTATTTTTTGACTAATTTTATTTGTTCCTTTTCCTTTAGTTATGTCGATATCTATACTCTTTCTATTGTACTAATGGTTACTTAAAATACATTTGACTTGTTTGAAGAATCAATAATTAAAGTGTATCTGAGATACTTGTACCTAGAAAATCTTTCTTTTACAAACCTTTTAAATCTCTCTCTCTCTCTCTCTCTCTCTCTCTCTCTCTCTCTCCAACATTTAGAAGAATCAAACTAGTCAACTTAAATAAAAAGTATTTCAACGATTTGGCCACAAAAGTGAGAGTTTTTCTGCAAAGTGAGAACTCTGTGGCATCCTGTGTGATTTTTATTTTGCTACACAAAGTTCTAATTTCTGTAAGTGTAACATGCTTCTTTCTGGAATGCTTCCACGCCTTGTGAATCAGCACCACTGACCTGCAGGAGCAAAGAATTTTGTTGTCTCGATACTGCATCCAGTACAGCAGTTTCTCAGAAGTAAGGGAAAGCCAAACATACATACAAAGAGAGCAAGGAGACGGTCTAGAAGATAGCCCCCACTTGCCGATTGCCTCACAGAGGGCAACTCCAGAAGCAGGGAAGGCTAGCAATATCATTTATTAAGACTTTATGCATGCCTTCTTATCATATTTTAAATTAAATATAATTATACCATTTCTTCCTTCTACTTCTTCCCCCCAACCTCTCCAGTGTCCCCTCTCTCCCTCAATAAAACTCATGTCCTCAATTACTTTCTCTCAAGTTCATGGTTTCTTTTTCTTTATTATCATTACACACACTCACACATATGCACACATTTGTGCACACACACATTGTGTGTAATATACAAATATATGCATATATATAATATACATATATGCATAAATATACAAATGCAACCAACTGATCTATTTAGTATTGCTTGACTGTGGATGCCTGAAGGACTGACCACTTGGTATTGAGTAGCTAATTAGTTGATTCATCCTCAGGAAGACAAGTTTTCCCTCTCCTAGCACTCTTTAGTTATCTGTAGTTCTTTGTCTAGGGGTGGGGCCTGATGAGATTTCTCCCTTCCAAATTAGCATGTCTATCGGTGATTTCATTGTTTAGGCCTTGCTTAGGTAGCAATACTGCGGTATTGTGAGTGTTACTTCCCTGTCATTTCTAGTAGACGCAATCCCTCAGCAGACTTCCTAGTCTCTTGGATCTTAGAATCTTTTGGTATTCTCTTCTGTTAGCCTTAAACATGGGAGTTGTGTTGTAAATGTATTCACTGTGTCTGGGTACCCCATGATCAGTTGCTCTTTGTGTTTTGACTAGTAGTGGCTTTCTGTGATGGTCTCCATCTGCTGCAAGAGAAGCTTCTTTGATGAGAACTGCGCTTCTCTGTAAGTATATGGATAAGCATTTAGAACATAGTTAGGGATTATTCTGATTTCGTAAAATGGTAGTAGTAGGTTCCCTTATAAGATCTATGACTTCATCAGTAATGGGTAATTGGTCAGGTTGATAGCACCAGGCATAATGTACCTCCTGTTGAGCAGGCCTCAAACCCAAGTAGACAGTTGTTGTTTACTACTTAGATATGAGTGCCACCATTGCACATTTAGGGATATCTTGCAGGGCTGGTCATTATTGTAGGAGGTAGAATTGTTGATTGCTTCCCTGCTTTGGCAACTTGCACAACACCTTTTAGTGTTATGAGAACCCGTCCTCAGGGAGGAAGCTTTCAAGTCATATCCAGCTCGAATTTTCTGAGTTCCATCATTTCAGTCCTGTGTCCAAAGCACATGTTTTCAGCAATAGGAATTTGCCTTCAGTCTCTGGGAGGCAACCAAGGGCAAAAGCAATAACCAATACTGCTTTGGAAGTCTATTGGAGTACCTTGATCATCAACTTGGGAAGAAGATTCTCATATCTGGTGTTGGGGGTTTTGTCAGATGGTCTATGGTTCTTGGTGAGGGGTATTGTTAGTTCAAGTGACATAACTTCATTTAATATATATTCATATATTTTAAATGACTATTGAGGTATACATGAACTATTAAGAACCCTTACGTCTTTGATCAAACAGTCTTAGTATGATTTATCCCTTTTCTGTTCCTCTTGACTATCTTATTAACTTAATATTAACTTTTGAATGCTGTGATAAACACGTGTCACTGTCCCAGCATTTACTGAGTGCTTAGCATCTCTAGTCTCACTTGCTGTTACTTGGTCCTCTGCTTGAATGACTTCATTTACACCTTATAACTAAACTATGAGGAAGATACCTTTCTCTTCTCCATGTTAGTCACGGGGAAATAGAGTTTAAGGGGCATTATATAATGAAGTTATGCTCACAGATCTAATAAATAAAGGTTTCAATATTCATGTACCTGATTTTAGATCCTACATTCTTACCCACTGAATAAACCAAAGACAGCCAATATCAATATGTACAACAAACAGAAGAGCTTTGTCCAGCCCCAAAGAGATACATCATCATTTCTAGAAGTTAGCTATCACACTAGAATAGTCATTTCCATGAAATAAGTGGAGGTAGTGTTTGTTTTCTGAGCTGGCCATTCTAATTTTTGGTTAAGCAATGTAACTTTCTTCCTTACAATTAAAAATATCAAAGTTTAGACCATCCCAGGGAAAGCATTCTTGGCATGTAATATGAAGAAAATAAATATCTTTTATACTAGGACAAGATTGCTCACTGTTATTTTTCTAAGTCATAGGCAACTTATGGAAGGATATCTCTAAAAGTATATTTTTGAAGTAAAAGTGTTTCATGAAAGATGTTGATAATGAAAGTGCATAATAAATTGCTTGTGACAAGTGCATTTAAGTTTTCTTTCTAACCTCCTGCCCCTGGCTGTGTTCCCATAACAAATTTCTTGAATAAATACTTAGTTTGGAAGCTAATCTGGAAAGTAGAGGTCCTGGTGTACTTGGTAACTATAGTTACAGTTGTCTCTTCTTATTCATGGGATGTAAAATAATACATCATCATTTCAGAAGTCATTTTTGAAAGCTTTAGTGAGATAAACACTCATTTTTCTAGGCAATATTTCTATTGTTCACTGTTAGTCATAATTTCCTTCTCTTAATAACACAAGTACTATGTAGCTATACAGCAGACACAAGGCATGAATGTTAATGTCTTACAAGTTGGAGAGAATAAATACATTAATTAAAAATTATCAAAAAATATTCTCTTGAAAGATGTTTTTCTTCACTTCATTAAAATGAAATGACTAAACTATTTAATTAATAATTATTTGAAAGTCCACTCGCAGATAATGATTATATTAAATTTTAATTGAATAACCTATACAAACTTGGCAAAATAATAAGTAATGAACTGATTCCCAAAATATTCCTCAAAATTGAAGCATTTCTCTCGATGCAGAGAACCACTGAAGCAAACAAAGAGATGGGCATTTAGTTCAGTGGCTTTGTGTGCTAGCTAGTTTTATGTCAACTTGACATAAGCTAGATTATTTTTAGGAAACTTTAATTGAGAAAATGTCCCTAATGGACTGGCTTGTGGTGCATTTTCTTGATTCATGATTGATGTGAGAGGGCCCAGCTCACTGTGGGCTGGTGGTCTTGGTGCTGTAAGACAGCAGTTGAGGAAGCCGTGAGAAACAAGCCATGGAAAGCAAGCCAGTAAACAGCATCCCTCATATGGCTTTTGCATCAGTTCCTGCCTTAAGTTCCTGTGCCTGTTTCCTTTGATGATGGACCATCGTGTTGTGGGAACACAATACGGAATAAACTCCTCCCCAAGAAGTTTTTGATATGGTGTTTTATCACAGCACAAGAAACTCTAAGACACTTGGTAAGACCAATCACACCCTCCTTGTACTGCTGTCTTTATGGGAAGGTACTCTTTTAGTGGCTTAGAAAGAAAGAGATTAATAAACCTCTGTTTCTCTAGTTCTTACTTGTGAGGAAGCTTTATGAGGTGATTAAAAATTTTAATTATACTGCAGATTCTGTCTTCACTAATACAAGAAACACGTTTATAAATATGCCTCACATTATGCTTTGTCAGTCTTTGGTTTTCGTCCGAGGTGTGCTATTTCTTCTCAGTAAAACCAAGCTGTAATGATGACACGTAGAATTTTTCTTCAGCTTGCTCTGTGCTCATCTGCGGCCTGTGATGTGAACTTGAGCTGGAAACCAGTTTGGGTGGGTTGCTCAGTCCTACTGCTTGCTATGGTGAAGACTGTACATACTGTGAAAACGCACTTGCAAGGATGCATGGAATAATTGGAGTGTCAAATGCAACGTCTGAAGTGGCTTTAAGAATGCTTTTTGTTCAGAAGCAAGTCTCCAAAACACCAAAGGATCCAATTAAAAAGTGGGGGACTGAACTAAATTGAGAATTCTCAATAGAGGAGTATAAAATGGCTAAGAGACACTTGAGAAAGTGCTCAACATCATTAGCCATTAGGGAAATGCAAATCAAAGCAACTCTAAGATACCATCTTACTCCTGTCGGAATGGCTAAAATCAAAAACACCAATGATAGTTTGTGCTGAAGAGGATATAGAGAAAGGGGAACACTCTTCCACTGCTGGTGGGAGTGCCAACTCGTACAGCCATTTGGAATTCAGTATGCAGAGTCCTCAGGAAAATGGGACTCAGTCTACCACAAGACCCAGCAATTCCACTCTTAGGCATATACCCAAAAGATGCACATTCACACAACAAGGATGTCTGTTCCACTATGTTCATAGCAGCATTATATGTAATAGCTAGATCCTGAAAGCAATCTAGATGTCCCTCAACTGAAGAGTAGATAGAGAAAATGTGGTACATTTACACAATGGAGTACTTACTACTCAGCGGAAAAAAACAATGGAATCTTGAAATTTGCAGGCATATAGAAGGCACTAGAGGAAACCATCCTGAGTGAGGTAACCCAGACACAAAAAGACAAACATGGTATGTACTCACTCATATATGGATTTTAGATATGGATCAGGGGAGTGTCAGCCTATAATCCCAGTGCCAGTGAGTCTGGGAAACAAGGAGGTTTCCAAGAGAGATGCATGATACCCTAGAGAAGTGCAATGAGGCAAGATCTCCTGAGCAGACTGGGAACATGGGGGGGAGGGAACCAGGAAAAAGAGAGGGGGATAGGAGGAGGGGAGAAGGAGGCATGGGGGAGCAGGAAGGTTGAGGTGAGGTAAGAATAGAGGAGAGCAGGATGAGAGATACCATAATAGATGGAGTCATTTTAGGCTTGAGGAGAGAGCTGCCACTAGTGAGATCTCCAGAGGTCTACAAGGATAACACCCACTGGCAAATTAAACAATAGTGGAGAGACTTCATTAGCAGCCCCTCCTTGATGATAAGGTTGATGACTACCCTATATGCCATCCTAGAACCTCCATCCAGTGACTGATGGAAGCAGAGACAGATACCCACAGCTAAACACTGAACTGGACTCCTGGAACCTAGTGACAGAGATGGAGGAGTGATGAGCAAAGGCGTCAAGACCATGATGGTGAAACCCACAAAGGCAGCTGACTGGATAAGGGGGAGCTCTTGAATCCCAGACTGATGGCTGAGGGGCCAACAGGGGACTGATCCAGACATGAATGTAGCGCCAGTGAGGAGGCCACAGAAATCACTGGGGTCTTGGGTAGTAGATCAGTGTTTACCATGGTATATGAATGATCTTTGGGAGCCCATTCCAAATAGAGGGATGTTCTTTCAGCCTGGACACATGGGGGAAGGGCCTAAGTCCTGCCCTGGATGAAATGACAGACTTTGGAGATCCCCCCCAAGGAGGGCTTCACCCTCCCTGAGTTATGATGTGGGGGTGGGGTGAGGGGCTGGGCGGTTGTTGGAGGGACAAGGGAGGAGGGGTGGGAGAGGGAGCTGGGATTGACATGTGAAGCATTCATGCTTCTAATTTAAATAAAACATATATTGAGGAAAAAACATAAAAATGCTTTTTGTTCAGTTGTATACACCTCTTAAGAGTAGACTTCTTAATGAATGCTGTGTTTTCTCATGATGTGTGTGGGTCTCCAATGCAGAACACATAACAAACACTTGCATTTAGCAGTATTTTTGAAAAAAAAAATGAGATATAGACCATTTAAAACATCATTCATTGAAATTTCTTTCCCTGTTTATAAAACAGTCATTGCTATCCTTGGCAAATAATAAACATTCTGGTAAATTTATTTAATTTTACTTCCCTAAACTGGTAAAGAATTAAGCTCTTACAGAGCAGAACTGACGTTGAAACTCTAATATAAAGCCAGACCGTGACTCTCAACTGTGATGCCCACTGTCTTGATTCTGTTGCTGTGATGAAGTGTCTTGACAAAAGCAACTGAAGGAAGCGTCTGTCTTGGTGAACAGCTCTAGAGCCAGTTCATTATCATGGGGATGTCCCCATGGCAGGGACTTGAGGCAGCTGGTCATATTGAATCTCCAGTCCGCAAGCAGAGAACATTTAATGTGGACAACTCAATTTTCTTCTGTCTATGGATTCTAGAACCACAATTAAGGGAATGGTTTTGCCTCCTACCTAAATTAACCTAATTAAGATAAACTCTCATCAGCATGCCCAGCAGCTACTCTAGTCTAAATAACCCAGATGTGCCCAGATGTGAATCTAGTCTAAATAACCCAGATGTGCCCAGATGCTAATCTAGTCTAAATAACCCAGATGTGCCCAGATGCTAATCTAGTCTAAATAACTCAGATGTGCCCAGATGCTAATCTAGTCTAAATAATCCAGATGTGCTCAGAGGCTTGTCTCCTAGCTGATGATAGAGTCTGGCAGGTTGATAACTTTTTAAGTAGTAAAGACTTTAAAATTCACGCTTATCCATTGATTGATTGATTGATTGATTGATTGTTGGGGATGGTGTGTACATGACACAGTGTACTTGTGGAGGTCAGAGGGCAGCATGGGGGAAAGGATTGGTTTTCTCCTATTATGTGGGTCCCAGGATTAAACTGAGACACAAGCATAGCTTAGTCTTTACCTGTTTAATCATCTCTCTATCCCTGATAATTAATGTCAGCCATCATAGTCTTTTTATAAAAATTATTCACAACTCTTTTTTACAATTTTATCAGCAAGTCTAAGAGATGAATTATGGCCATACTTTTACAAATAAATCAATAAATAATTTAAATATAAATGATAAAAGGAAAGTGATTTATAATACATGTCTATATCAGTACGTCAATAATCAAGCTTTGTTCAAAAATGAAACTTGTCAGTAAAGCAGGCTGAACAATTTCCATCTGATGTCCACAATACTCCAGAGGCGGAAGTGTGCTGGGTTCCGGTGAGACAGAGCATGCCCATTTGAAGCCTGACCTTGTATGATGGTCCCAATCACAGAGCGCATGTGCTGCAAGTGTTGCATACAAATTATCCTTAGCCTATGCACAAGAGTGCTCATGAGGCAAAATTGAGTTTCATGTTCAGACTTGGGTCTCATTGATGGAAACAGCCCATTATGCATCAGGAGATTTCCCAAAGCTGAAAATTTTAAATTGGAAAGTGTCGGGTTCCCCCCCAAAAACCCAGGACAAATGGCTGACTATGGTGCCTCTTAGCATAGCAAAGCACATGCTGGCCTAGAGGTTCACACAATTCCAGTGGCTCCTCTCAGCACTTCTTACCCTGCTTTTAATCCTCTCCAGCCCAGGGGCTGGGCCTGCCTCTCCCAGCTTCCCTTTCTTGTGTAACACTGTCACTTCCGCCACACCCTCTCTTGGTCTCTTGGCCCATTTTTCCTTGCCTCCTCTCACCCCCTTTCTTCCCCCAGTTCAGTCTGGACCCTTCCAGATACCTCTGGCCATACTCTCCCTCATATCTGCAACAAAAAATCCTTCTCTTCAATCATATGTTGGAGTTGTCATGCTCTCAGTTCATTCAGAAAGAACCCTGGTCCCAAGCGTTTCTGATAAGGGGTACTCAGTAGGAATAATTGTACTTCCACAGAATCATTGTATCATTGTGTGAAGCACTGAGTAAAACTCTTTTAGAATCTCAAATAAACCAAGCAAAATGATTCTCTTAATTTGCCTAGTAGCATCTTTATAAAATCTGGCATGAATAAAATTATATGAACTATGCCAGCTAAAGAAACACACCCTGAGCAGAGCCAAAGAAACACACTTTGGACCTGCAACCAGAACCAAAGAAATGTACCCTGACCCTGAAACCAGTGCCAAAGAAACACACTTTGACCCTGGAATCAGAGCAAGTGAAATAAGCATACCCTGGCACTAAAACTAGAGCCAAAAGGCTAAAAAGGACCAGTGAAAGAAACACACTTTGGCCCTGAAACCAGAGCTAAATCTGATCCTAACCCTGTGCAGAAAAGCAGCCAATCCTTCAGCAGGAGCTCTAGCCCATCTGAGGTCAGCATTGGAATCTGACCAATCCCCACCCTGGAAGCCCTATATAAACCCTGTGTCTGCTCAGCTTGTGACTGTTTGTGCTACCCAGCTGTCCTTTGCCAGTCTGGCAGAGGGCAGCCACTCTCCTGGATTCTTCCCTCACAATAAATCCCGAGGATGAGCTTTGGGTGAAGACCTTCTTTTGCAGTGGAGCAGAGGCAACCCTGAGCAGAGCAGAGCAGAGCGAGCAGGGCTGTAACACTTCTACCAGGGAAACCTTCTCCTGGCAGAGCGGAGTTGTTACACTAGGCTCTCCACTCTGCTGGGAGCAGAGCTGAACTGTAGCAACTTCGCCCTGGGGAAACCTCCTGCCAGAGCAAAACTGCTACAGTGGAAAAGCATTCCCAGCTGGAAGACCCTCTCCTACAGAGTGGGGAAGCCTTTCCCTGAGGCAGGGATGTAAGCAGCTATGCTTACTGAGACTTGTGGTCATCCTTGGCTCCCGAGCTGCTGGACACCTTTCCATCTGAGCTGTGTAACACTTAGTATTCTGTGACTCCTGAGTGCCAGAATACGTGTCCCACAGGACCATCGAAATGCCTACACTTCCTATGTTTTGTCATCAGAAAATTAGTTCTTGAGTTAACTATATATGAAAGTATCAATGTCAGCTACAACTTGCAATACTAGTATGGGGTGTGAAGCAATTTTTAATTTTTCACAGTCCTAGTTTGCACCCAATAATTATAATGCTACCTTTTTATCTAACAGAGGATTTTTTTCCTGTTTGCCTTCCTTCCTTCCTTCCTTCCTTCCTTCCTTCCTTCCTTCCTTCCTTCCTTCCTTCCTTTCTTTCTTTCTTAGAAACAAAGGACATCACAGATTTTGATGATCCCCCATGGAAGGCGTGACGGGGGAATTTTTTCCCATAGCATTTCAGAATCCAAAATGGTCCAGAGCAACTGGCTCAAACAGTGAACTCAGTAGCTGCGATGGAGCCTTATGTCTGCTTATTCCATCACACACTTTCTGTACTATTAAATATTCTCATCACCTATTTTAATTCTTACCTGATCAGGATCCTATGTGCTAACTGGGAGGCTGGCAATGACCCTTAGTTTATGTGATTTTTTTTAACTGCCCCATGATCCCCAAAGGTGAGACAACTTCATGAATTGGGCACATATGTGGAACTTAAGGGGTTAATCTTTTTATGTGTGGGATGCTATGCCCCCTTGTGAAGATTATATCGGAGATGGATTGTTACAGTTAAGCTGGAGAGTTTTGATCCTGTCCAACATGGTGAATTTAAGACAGAGATAAAATCCAGGTGCCAAACAGATTATTCCATTCATATAGTCATGCATATATTCACACACACACACACACACACACACATGCCATCCATGTCCAAAGTGGGACAGAAAATTAGAAACTGGAGAGGAGGACTACAAAGATATTTTGGTAATTTCCACTTTTTTGAATGGGCCTCAGCTGTATAGCTCACACTTGTGTAGTTTTTGACCAAAGAGGCAAATTTGAAACAGTCATTTTTGAGTTTTTAACCCATTGAGATATAAAGCACTTATAGGTCTGGCAATTATATATTTTGACAGGTTGCTAAATAATTGTCTGTATCAATAATTGAAAATAGTTACACAGATTTATTTTTATTTGATGGCAAGTTGTTTGAAGTTTATATTGCTTTTCATGATTTCCTCTGTGCTTCTTGTCTGCCTCATTTCCCCATGACAGACAGCATACAGACTCTGCAGGAAAAAAGAGAAAAAAAAAAGAAAAAGAAAAAGAAGAGAGGAGAGAGAAAAGAAGGGAAGAAACAAAACAGAGGGAAGTACACATAAAATCAGTGCAGACAGGGCTGGTGAGGCAGCTTAGTGGGAGAAGGCTCTCTCAAGATTAGCAGCCTTTAAACCCCTGTGACCCATCTGATGGAAGAAACCATGTTGAGAGTCGCCCTCTGACCTCTGCACCCATACTGTGATACTCATGCATTCCCCAAAATATCAATGTAATAAACGTTTTAAAAAAGAGATACACTCCTGGCAGTGGTGGCACATGCCTTTAATCCCAGCACTTGGGAGACAGAGGCAGGTGGATCTCTGTGAGTTCGAGACCAGCCTGGTCTACAAGAGCTAGTTCCAGGACAGCTTCCAAAGCCACAGAAAAACCTCGTCTCGAAAAACCAAAAAAGAAAAAAGAGAGAGAAAGAAAGAGATACAGATGGGAGACAATCCATATGGAGAAAGTAAAAATACTCATTCCTTGTTTCCCCACCCCCACCCCACCCCTACTTTCTGTGATGGAGAAAGAGAGGAGAGTTGCAATGTGACATTTTGGTTGCATCAAGTGTCACTACTTTTTCTGTCATGCCTGTGACTACTACTGCTCCCTTTTGACATGGGCTCCCTGTGGACTTGCGGAAAAATCTCCACTTCACCGCCTACTCAGCTCTCACAGGTGCCAAGCCTCTGGGAGACACCTACACGTTTTCCTAGGCACTGTCTCTTTGCTTCAGCCCGGCGGCGGTGACCTTCAGGCCAGGCAACCCACAAATCTGGTGACACTGTGTGACCGGTAGGCTTCCTATCCTAGGAATGGAAAAACGGAGCTCGGTAGTGAAAGGTGGAGGTGGGTGGGCTTTGCCACCGGAGTTTTTCCTCGAGTCCTTCAGGGAGTTGCATTTTTCTCTGACCTTCAATGTGACTGGCCCGTACTGTGGGCCCAGAGGTTCTGAGTACTCGGTTCCTGGAGAACAGGTCCCTGCGTGGCTGCTGACACCGTCCCGCTTGTGTCTCTATGAGAACAACACTTCAGCAGTGTAAGGACTAGCGGGGACCTCGGGGTAGCGTTTCTTCATGCTAATTACATCTCAGCAATTAGTTTCCGAACAAATCGACATAATTAGCTGCAATTGATAGGCTTGTGTTTTGCCATCTTAGGGATCTAAACGTGAAACTTTTCATAGAATACCGTGAATCAGTTCGTCCCCATCGGTGCTACACAATCTTTAAAGTCAACTTGTATTGCACACATAAAAATAAGCAAAGATTAAGATATGAGTCCTGAATGCTGGACAACAGAAAATTTAGTGTCTGCCCAGTCATCATCAAAGATAAAACAAGAGAATGTTTATGGATTATCATTCTTTCTAGAGTCTGGAGTGAAGTACTAAACCACAGTATGTGAGTAGGCTAGAAATTCCAGTCAGCTGGAATTAGGATTGCCTCGTCAATAAAGACGCTGGGAATTATCCTTTCTAGAATAAGACTTTATTTGCAATAAGATAATTCCGTCATGAGCTTGCCTTGCTCTGGGACAGGCTAGTGTACATCCGGATTTGAATCCTTTAATACAATCCAGTCAATTGTTGCCACGGAGGAAACTTTGTGACATTCTGACAACAGCCTCTAGAGGTCAGGATTGAGGCATTGTGCATGGCCAAGCTTCCCGGTTCACTATATAGCCAGCCAGCCACAATATACCACCACACTGAGACTTTGTTTCTCCAAATGGTGACATTCATAAACAGTAAGAATTTTTCTCATGAGATTTAATCCTACTAACGAGCTAATATACAGCAATAATTCACTGCTATTAGAAATCTAAATATATATTTAGTCCATGTAGATTCCCTATAAAATGAAGAGATTGAGGCTCTAAAGTCATTTAAACACTAAATTAGACTTTGGTATATGCAAGAATTTATAAAATAATGTGTCTGAAGATTTCAAATACTTAAACTTTAAAATAATAGAGTTATTTTAAGTTTTCAGGATGTTCCTAAAATTTAAGGTTGCAATCATTCTCTTAATTAAAAGCATTTGAAAACTCTCCAAATCATATTGAAATCATTTGGAAGAAGACAGAATAATTTCCCATTATTACTGCATTTTAGTGGTTTATCAGCTGCAGTTAGGAGGATGGCGAGCACCACAGGCCAGAGTTCAGGGACTGCAGTGGCCATCGCCCAGGAACAAGGCAGAAGGCTTATCCAAAATGCTCCACATACATTTCTGGAGCCCAATGAATTCCCATCAGTTGCTTATTTTCTACTTTGTTCCCTTTTTATTTGTTTATTTTCAGCAATGCTTCCAGATATCTCTGAAAGGTATCAAGGTGTTCTTTAACAACGATGTGAATGTAAAATACTGTCTTTATTGACACATCCTGAGATGCTACCAAATATTAGCATTAAGAACCAGTATCCCCTGGTAATTTCAACTGTGCCCAGACATCTCCTACTCCTGTGAGTCCCTTCCTTCATTCCTTTCTTGACAGGCAAACGCCACTATCAACCTCTCCACAAAAGCCCACAGCAGTCCCTGCTGGATTCTCCCATAGGGCCTTGCATCTGCTACATTGGCATTCACTCAGGGTCAAGTTTGTGAACGTTTCCCCTGTTCCTAAAGTTTGCAGTCACAGCGATATCCAAAACATTTTCAAACCTGAATGACACAGGTACCAACGAATCAGAAAGGAGTCAGCTTCCTACTGCATTGCTGTTGTCATGGGAATGAGAACTCTTTCACCTGGCCAAATCGTTAAGGGAAGGCCTCCTACGCCCCTGGACTATGCATTCTGAGCATCTGGAGATGCTACGGGGGCACATGGTTGACCAATAAGTATTTTTTTGAATGAATAAATGTGGGATCAGGAAAAGACTCCTTAACTTCTGAAGAGATGTTCAGGGTTACTTGACACCATTTTGCCTCAGACATTAGTTATTTTACAGATGCCCTTCCCAGTACTGTGCACTGAGTTATCCCAGAAAACAAATTGCCCTCAACCTTCTGCTTGCACTCCAATACTCCTACTTTTTTCTTTCTTAATGAATGTAATGGGTTAATTGAATTGGGTTTGTAGGAACAGAGTTGTAATAAACAAACCCATTTTCCAAATAAAATTCTGATCTATGATGTCATTTAAAAGATAACCTTTGCTTCCTTTATCCTAAAGTTATCAAAAGACATATTATGAAGACTGCTGTTCAATTCTATTTGTACACACAGAGGAGTTCTTCACTAAATGTTCACTTGTGGTGGAAAGGATTTTTGGGTAAGAGTAGGACTATTTAAAATGAAGAAATGCATGCTCAAATTTGCCTCAAGTTAGCAATTCTCCAGAAGCTTTAATCTAAACAAACACCCAACCAGCCAAGCAAGGGCCACAGCAAAACAAAACGAAAGAAAACACAACACAAACCTAAAAGTAAAGACAGTTTTTCCCAGCTCGGTCCCAGCTCTTTCCTGGGGGAGATCTCCTTATCTTGTCAGCTGGGATGGCTTAGTGCATTTCCACATTCTTTTCCTAGCTGTTGGAATTTGTTGCTCAACAGTATACCCCTAACAGCTAGACGCATAACCCTCAAACAACAGGGGAACTCAGTACATTAGCTTATTGGAGAAAGTGAAGACAATAATGTCAGTCTGAGGACATTAGCTAAAGTGAGGTCAATTATTTAACTGTGAGTAAAGTGCTTCTGAGAGATGAGCCCATGAGTGTGTATGAATGGAAGGAGTTTCATTCCCGTGAAAATTAGAGCAGGAGGGTGGGGCTGTAGGAAGCTGTTGACAGACAGATGTCAAGTTTCAGATTACTCAAGGGGACAGTGATAGGAAGCTTTAAATTAATTTGAATTTGGAAAAGGAGTCCTTCCCTAAGGGCTGTTAGCCTGGCTTGGCATCCACAGCAACCGCAAATGCTTTAACGCAGGCAGATGTGTTCCTTTGTGGTGGACCACAGCTTCTCCACCCATTATAGCCAGGGAGCTCTATTAACTTATAGGCAGCCAACTGACTCTGGCCAGGCGAGGCTGAACAGTAATAACGAGCTAAGCTCACCTCTCTGTCTTCGTCTCATTTCCATTTGCTAACAGTAAATCCTGCACGTACACACACACACACACACACACACACACACACACACTCACTCGCACACACACACACACACACACACACACACACACACACACACACACACACACCCACCCGCTGCCCCCAGTTGCTGCCTAGAGTTCTTTGAACTCTGGATGGGTGGGAGAGCAGCCTGACTGGAGAAGTTCAGTCAAAGCTAAGTAAGACCTTTAAACTCAACGTGTTATCATTTTTTTTGACCAAGGCAGATCCTGAAGCTTTTCTGATGGGGCCTTTTCTCCTCAGAAACATTAAGCAATTGGCTTAGCTAACCATTAAACCATCATGTGGCTTCAAATTCCTTCAATTTTTAAAAAGATGAACGGCCATAGGTTTTAGAATTATGTGTAAAAACATTACAAATTAAGTGTGTTTTGTCACCCCAGGGAGAATCTGTCTTTGTGCCCCGAGTATAACCCCTGTTTGTGTTGTGGAGGCTGGCATCTCTTCACCTTACAGGACCTTGTTATTTCAGACTCTGGAGTTTGGGAGGCACTCTCTTCCTTCATGCTCTCCTCTCTAGAGGCTGCCTGGCACGTGATTCAACTTAAGTGAACTACAAAGTTACTCTCTTATAACGCCTTGTGAGTTATTTATTCTTTCCAACATGGATTCCAAGTATGCCTGTCAAGGAGAGGGAAGTCACCATTCAATTTTGAAAACTGACAGACTGAAGTAACTGGGTAGTAGTTAGACAGAGGGAAGAGACCCACCAAGAGGCAGAGGGGTAAGGGAGACCAGAGGATTGGGGTTAAGTAGGGGAAGGAGGTGGGGGAGGGGAGAGGGAGAGGAAGAGAGAGAAAGGAAGGGAGGGAGGGAGGCAGCACATTTTGGATTCTGAGTCTTAAAGAGACCACATGTCTTTTCTTTTACACAGTTTATCCAAATATTAAAGATTTTATAATTCAGAATTGCCAATTTCTAACAAAGATAGCTAAGAAGTCAATTAGAAGCCCGTGTTAATTGGCAAGTTAATCATTGCATGGAATAGGAAATTGTTTTTCACAAAGACAAATCAATGCTGCAAGGCCATTTGATAGTCAAAATTGGAGAGTATTCTAGTTTGGACATGAAGCGCCCTCCCCAAAGGCTGAAGTTTTAAAGATATGGTATAGATCTGAGTTCAGAAGTCCTCTCTGGAAATGTCTGGCTTCCTAAGTCTCTGAACAATGGTTTAGACAGACACAGAAATGAGACCGTTTATCAAAGAGAAAAACACATCCAGGCTGGAAATGGGCCTAAACTGGCAATATGTTTATGTTTAAAGCCTGGAGACCACACTATTTTGGCCCATTTTGATAGGACAACCTAGTATTGTCTCAGCTTAGCACACCTTCCCCTTGTATATGGCAAGGACTTACACATTCTCTATACCTTATAAGGAGCCCTGGTAGGGGACTGCTTTTCAAGGCAGGGTTTCTCTGTGACTTTGGAGGCTTTCCTGGAACTAGCTCTTGTAGACCAGGCTGGTCTCGAACTCGCAGAGATCCACCTGCCTCTGCCTCCTGAGTGCTGGGATTAAAGGTATGTGCCACCACTGCCCAGCTGGGGATTGTTTTTAATCTTTCTACCAAGCAATTTCTTTTATATACTAATCTTGGTGACTCTTCCCATGTTCTTTCTCCACTTACAAAACTTTTTCTTTAGCTGTTGGATCTAGTTATCAAAAGGTTGAATCCATAGGCCTCCGATCTAACAAGTGAATCAAAATATTGACTGATTACAATTTCATGGCAGTTTTGTCATGGTAGGCATTGTTAGAGGAAGAAAATTACTAGGATGTGCCGTAGGGTTCTATCTTCTGACAGATGACCTTTCTTTGTCTGTCCCTGCTTCCCGGCTGCTGTGAGGTGAGCAGCTCTGCTCTGCCATGTGTCTTTTGCCATCACACAATGCGTGAACAATGGAGTCAAGTCCCAGGGACTGAAACAGAGAGGGAAAATTAATTTTTCCTCCATTTAAATGGGCTCTGCATTCACTTTGGCAGCTTGCAGACTAAATTATTTCTCTCAAGGTTTTGTCTCAGGGAAGACAGTGTTATCACTCGCCTTCACTTTAAGCCTTTATTTCTAATTAACAAGTCCTTGAGACATGGATGGAGACACGTTGGAGAATTTTTATTACTGAGTGTTTACATTTAGAATGACTCATCAGTCCTCGTAAACTTTCCTGTGCTGCTTTGTTTTCTCTTCAAAGATGCTCTATTTCCCAAGATCATAGTTTTCCCGATTAGGTACACATCAATAAGTTTTACTTATTTTACAATACATCAGAAGTCATTTGTTTAGATTTAGGAAAGACAATTGTATCAGAAAACTACTTGTAGATTTTTGAAGGGTTATTTCTTAAGCAGTCCAGGACTCTACTCATGTTTATGGTGACTATAACTGGCTATTGTCTCTTAACAGCGTTTATAATTTTGAAGCTTATAACTACTTTGATCTGAAGCCCTTGTATGACCTCAGGGAGGTAAACTGAGGTTGGTTATACAGATAAATTGCTTAACAGTTGTGCAATGCCTTAAAGATTTTTTCAGAATTTTCGGAGGACATAGGACACTAGCAACATGCCCCAGCAGGGTGTGGCTTGTTCCCAGCCATTTCTTGCCTCTTTCTTCTCTTTGCTTCCTGACTGTCATGAGGTGAAGAGGTTCCCTGTGCTTTTTCCTCATGGAACTTCTGTTTTGCCACAGGTCTGAAAACAATGGCCAACCACAGAAGGAAACCTCTGGGACTGAACCAAGATAAGCTTTCTTTACTTAAGAAAATGTTTCTCTGGATGCTTTGTCATAGTTTTAAGAGCCTTACTAACAGAGCCAGCAATGGAAAAATGCAGTGAACATTTGAGGAGGAAACCAAGGTTAACTTCTTTGGAGGTAGGCAGTCTCAGTTATAGGCAGTCTCTGATATCTGTTATTTACATTAAAATGTTTAAGCAAAGTCAAGTTAGTTGCTTGGTTCAAAAAAGTAGTTATATTCATCATAGTTTAAGATAAAATAAAACATTTCCCATAGTACTTAAGTTTAGGAGCCAGTGCTCTATGATATTGTCTGAATGACAACAAGCATAACACTCAATCTTTTGGAAATTAATTGTGTTATTTAAATAGTAATATTTGTACAACCAACATGGCTGCCTAACATTGCCTTCAACATTAGTTCCCTTTAAGATATACATCTACATATCTATATCTGTATCTATATCTATATCTATGTATGGTTTTAAGTTTCCTGGTGAAGACTAGAGTGCTAAGAAGGGGAAGAGAGGACTGATACGTTTTAAGAGGAAGAGAACAAAAGACGTTGAAGATAAGTTGTTCTTCATAGTCAGGATAGATCTAGGCACCCCGAGACCTTAGACAGGAAATGGGACATAAGGAGTAAAGGTCAGGGGTCTCAGAACAAGGAATGGAGTCGCTGTTGTGTCCACACGGACACACGTCTTTACGTTTCTGTAAAATTGACTCCTGTTTTTGCAGTTTAATCTATATGACCTCTGAAAGCGCTTTTGTCCAAAACTGTCTCTCCCAACACTACCTATAGGTGCCTGGAATTCTCATTGTGTTTTATTTTGATTATTAGTTTACTTTTCGTTAGCCTGGAAGACCCCTTTCATTAGCTCTTGTGCTCTCATCAGTCTAGAAGAGGCTTCTGTTTCATTGAGTGTCCACACAGCACATGTCACAGTGATGTAGAGGTGTGCCAGGCAAGCCTGAAATCTAAAAGATAATGGCTGCCTTCATTTCTAGATGTTAAGACCTCAGCTCTTGATAGTTTTTCTGAGGGGACTGCAGGAAGAGAAAAGTGAAACTTGGGTGGCAGTTAAACAAAATGGGCAAAGGTTGCGGAGGTCTGAGCCATTCTTGTTTGCTTTTGATTTTCTTATTATAGGAGGGCTAATTGTAAAGGTGTTTTGTTGGTCAGACGCTGTATGAGGTTCTTCCGTCGTTTTCAAGGAGACAGCCTTGTGGGAGAAATGAGGCCTTTAAGAGCAAAAACTGTAGACTAGATTCCCAGCACTATAATTAGCCAGCTGTGGGACTTTGTTCCAGAAGCAACCTCTCAGCTTCCCTTCCTGACCTACACAATGGATGAAACAGAAACCGGCCTTGGCCTCTTGGAACTCAATTTCCTCTCTAGCTACCTACTAATTATGTCTGGTCAAGTTCATGCCAGTGTCCACCTGTTTTTTAGCACCTAACATCCCTACCAACCCAACCCCACCCAATGTATGCGTCAAGGACCAGAAAAGAACAGGAAATAAAGTCTATTGTTACATCCTGATCTTCCTTTCAAACAATGTGAATATGTAGTGTGGCTTAAACTATTCTCTGTCCTTCAGTCATAATTATCAAGTTCCCTGGGACATTTTGAGATCAGCTGGCACTCATCTAAACACATTTTAATGGTTACAATATGTAGACTTGTAATAGGGTTGGCTGTCATGTGTCCCACTCCTTAACTTTCTGATTATACAAGATTACACAAGAGGTAGATTTTCTTGGTTGCAGGATAAAAAGTGGAACAGAGTGATGGGTTATTATTATTATTATTATTATTATTATTATTTTGTAGTTTAATGTCTCTGTGTTGCATATCATTGTATTTTGCTGCATTCTTCTTGTTTCTAGTGTTTTGGATGATCTTTTAACATTTTATTTCATGTGCTATATTGATAAGATGTATTAAATTAATTGAATGTGATAAACCGGAAAAGAATTGATTTAGAAATTAGGAGCTAAAGTGATGGCTTAAAGTTGAGAACATTTTCCTTCCTTCCTGAGGACCTGAGTTCAGTTCTGAGCATCCACAACAGCAGCACACAACTGCCATAGCTTCAGCTTCAGGGCACACTCTTATTACCAGGTCCAGATCACCCCCATTTCTGTCTCTCTGTCTCTCTGTCTCTCTGTTTCTCTCTCTCTCTCTCTCTCTCTCTCTCTCTCTCTCTCTCTCTCTCTCTCTGTCTCTCTCTCTCACACACACAAATCATTTGAAAAATATTTTTTGTTTCTTTTCTAAACTCAGTAAAATGTGTTCTCAACTTTTAAATTTCATTTCTGTGGTAATTCTCTTGATCCCATGTTGTAGGGTGAATAACTCTCCTCCTGTCTATATTAAATTTATAAGAGCATATTTGTCAAGTGCTCAATTTGGTGATAATCATGTGAACAAGCAATGTTTGTTATTAACCACATCAATGAAAACATCACAATATCACAGCTCTGTTTTGGACATGATAGAGTAGGAGGTTTGAGGGATGAGTATTCACAAGCCACTAATGGGTCATTCTTCAGGAAAAAATGCTAAAATATCATTCTAGTAGCCTGTTTGCTTCCTAACTGACAGTCAAATCAAACCATCTCTAGCTGAAAAACAAAAATTTCCTCAAAAATTAAATCCAATGAACTTATCTCTGCAGAAGGTCAAGTAATATGTTCTCATGAAAGAAAATGGTTCCCCACCTAATGCATCAGTTATTAAAAGGGTTTCTATTTTCTGTTTGGGTTTTGTATTTTTTTCACTGCTTATTCAAGTACTTGTCTTGTCAAAATGCAAATGATATGCTGATTACACATGACTGGGATGGCTGTAGTGATAAAAGGGCCAGACAGATCTACCAGCTAGCTACATTATTAGATCCAAGCTACGGGGAATAATTAAACTTCTAGAATTTCCCTCTAGTTTGTATTTTTGTGACTCACAGGGACAAAATTAAAAATATGGTTTACACTTTTCTTCCTAGAAGATATTTCAGAGTTTTTAATAATGTTACCTTTTGGCACCTTCATTAAAGTGAACCAACTAATATTTTTAAAGCATGTTTAGGTGGAGAGGAAGAAAACAATAAAACAAATAAACAAACAAAATAGCCCAGGGTGCTACCCCCTCTCTGTCTTAATGACAAATGGAATGACTGGTTCCTGAACACATCATCTGATGTTGCTAGACAACATGTGTTGCATGGTGTTAATTCACACCATCTTCTATTCAGACCATAGAAACAAAGGCTTGTCATTCTATTGACTTTTCCAAAATTATTAGCTGGTAGTGGTGGACGATGTATCTTACGTATTTCTCATTTCATAGTCATTCCTAGCCAAAGGCATGTGATGTTTAATGTTTAATTTAGTTTCTGTGTCCTGCAGAAAAGAGCTACTAGCTAACCTGTTGCAGAGATTGCAGAGACATTTCCTTCGGGATGTTGGAATGACTCTTTTTTTCTGTTTCTCCTGTCTTGACCCCTAGATAATGAGCTCTCTCTAAACATGAGAGAAACTTTAGACGATGGGGTATGATAAATCTGATCAAGGGCACTCTGTCTGTTTCTCTCTCTCTCTCTCTCTCTCTCTCTCTCTCTCTCTCTCTCTCTCTCTCTCTCTCTCATATCTCCCACAGTGCAATTCATCACTTTTCTCTTAGAGCCTACCTATGTTGAAAGAAAAGAAATGTGATCTTGGTGTTGTATGGGATGCTTGGGGAGACCATGAATCACTGCTTGTGTAACACGGTACACTGGGTAGATTGTAACAACTCCTCTGTAACCTCTCCACTGTTCTGCCTGCTCTAGTTTTCTTCCCCCTCAGATCTTCCCTTTCTTCTATGCAAAGTAACTTTACTCCTCTCTGGCAACTCCAGACACTGCTGACTCTTCAACAGTAATGGACATATCCAGTGCCATAATCTACACTTGTTAAAAGGAAATGGGGGGCAAACTCCAGTTCATATGAGATAGAAATTTTTTCACTCATGATCACTGATTTCCCCTAACATACTAGTAAGATGGACAGAATGCACGAAAATGGTCTCACAGAAGGAACTGTAAGAACTATAGGATGAATGAGAGAACACTAGAGATGACAAAATGAAACCAAAAGGGGGAAATAAGAAATGAGTACACCCAGCAGAGTAAGCATTTTTATGAATAAAAGTGAGAGAGGTTTGTCAGTGATCTTGATTTAGGGCTTAGAGACCTCCGTATTGCAGAACTGAGTGAAACAGAGAACTGAAGCAGAACACTTGGTTAGAAGCTGCACTGAGAGGCAACTGGATCTAGGGATTATTTTCCCATTACCTGTAGTCCAACAAAACTCAGCAATAGGAAATTTACTTTGTGAAGAGAAAACTCCCCAATAAGAAAGGATTATAACAGAGCGGGTCTTTTGCAATAAGACAACAATAACATAGTGATAAAAATGATATAGGAAACTTGTAGACCCACCCCATTGATCACGGCTTTATCTAATGATCAACTGTCTGTCTCAGTGACAAAATATCTTCCAGAAATCCCCCTAAAGGAGAAAAAGATGGATTCAGCTAACAGTTTCAATCAATGGTCACTTAGCTCCATTGCTTTGGGCTTGTGTTGTACTAGCAAGATATATTGAATGAGGAATTGTGGAGTAGAACTCTAAACTTCATGGCAGATGGGAAACCAAGAATGGATGTGGAAGACGAGTCTCTGGGAACACAATTTACCTTTTAAAGTCATGTCTTTAGTATACTATTTCCTCTTATATATTAAGAACCCTCTCAACTATGAACTTTATCACTACATCAGTCCATTGATAAAGTTCATTCATTCATGATTCAACTACCTCTCAGTAGCATTTCCTTGTGGGGACCAGGCATTTAAGACATGACCCTTTGATAGCATTTTATATTCAAATCCTAACAGCTCAAAGTAATCTATAGTCAAACATATGACTTTTCCATTTCCTAGAAAGCAATTAGCGAATTCTTCCCACAGAAACTGAAGCATTCTGAAGAAAAGACCAAGGGGCACTATTCTGGAAGGAAAACTAATTCATCAATGATTCACATAAATATTTCTTGGGGAGCTATTTACATCATATGAATAAATAAACAAGGGACAACTAGTCATGTTATTTGTGGTGGTCAATCTCTATTCTCAATTTGACTTGAGTTTGGAATTGCCTAGCAGACACACCTTTGGGCACGTGACGTTCTAGCTTGACTTAAGGTTCTTTTTTTATATATGTTTTTTATTTTTAAATTTAAATTTAAATTAGAAACAAGGTTGCTTCACATGTCAATTCCAGGTCCCTCTCCGTTTCTCTCCCCCTCCTTCTGTGCTCTCCCACCAACCCCCCCCAATATCCCCTCATTTCCTCAGGGAGGGTGAGGCCCTACATGGGGGTATCCATAGTCATTACATCCAGGGCAGGGCCTGGACCCTCCCCCAAGAGTTCAGGGTGAGAGTGTATCTCTCATTGTTGGATGGGAGTCCAAAGTCCATTTGTATACCCGGGATAAATACTGATCTACTACCCAAGGCTCAATAGATTACCTAGGCCTCCTCACTGACACCCACATTCAGGGAGTCTTGATCAGTCCCATGCTGGATTCCCAGGCATCACTCTGGGGTTCAAGAGCTAACCTTTGTCAGGTCAGCTGTTTCTGGGGCTAAACCAGCCCAGTCTTAATCCCTTTGGTCATCAGTCCTCCCTCTCTATCACTGGATTTCTTGAGTTCAGCTCAGTGGTTAGCCATGGGAGTCTGCCTCTGCTTCCATCAGCCACTGAATGAAGGTTCTGTTTCCCTGACTCTCTGGCCATGGGATTGTTGGCTGGCACTCCCCAGATCTATGTCTAAAATCCATACATGAGAGAGTACATGCCATGTCTCTCTTTTTGTGACTGGGTTACCTCGCTCAGGAAGGTTTCTTCTAGTGCCATCCATTTGCCGGCAAATTTCAGGATTCCATTGCTTTTTTTCTGCTGAATAGTACTCCATTGTGTAAATGTACCACATTTTCTCTATTCACTCTTTGGTTGAGGGGCATCTAGGTTGCTTCCAAGTTCTGGCTATTACAAATAATGCTTCTATGAACATAGTGGAACAGACATCCTTGTTGTAATAATGGGCATCTTTTGGATATATGCCTAAGAGTGGAGTTGCCAGGTCTTGTGGTAAGTTTATTCCCATTTTCCTGAGGAATCTCCATACTGATCTCCAAAGTGGCTGAACAAGTTGACACTCCCACCAGCAGTGGAGGAGTGTTCCCCTTTCACCACATCCTCTCCAGTATAAATTGTCATTGGTGTTTTTGATTTAATCATTCTGACAGGAGTGAGATGGTATCTCAGAGTTGTTTTGATTTGCATTTCTGGGATGGCTAAAGATGTTGAGCACTTTCTCAAGTGCCTCTTAGCCATTTCAGACTCCTCTATTGAAAATTCTTTATTTAGTTCTGCAGCCCACTTTTTAATTGGATCCTTTGGTGTTTCAGAGACTTGCTTCTTGAGTTCTTTGTAAATTTTGGAGATCAACCCTCTGTCAGATGTGGGGTTAGTGAATATTTTATATGGAGGATATTGATATGCAACCCCTGTGGGCATCTTGACCCACAAGTTGAGAAGGTATATTCTGCCTGTAGGCAATACCAGTCCATGGGCTGGGACTGTGAAATGAATTGAAAGTGAGGAAAAAGCCTATGGAACACCAGAATTTATCTCTTCCTGATTTTGACTGTTGACACAATATGACAAACTGTCTCACATTTGTGCCATTGTGTTCCCCACTCTAATAGTCTGTACCCTCCAACCATGAGCTACAGAAATTGTTCTTTAAGTTGCAACTTGTCAGGTATTTGATCACAGCAAAAAGAAATGTAATTCATAAAAAAATGGGTAGTTGGAAGGGGATCCATGGCTGGGACTACCTTACCAGTTGGGTTCTAGACTTGGGACTGTTTTGGGGAAGGAATTTGTAAGGGCTTGGGAGATGTGGTTAAAGAAGTCCTGTTGTGTTGGAGAAAGAGCTTAATTGTCTGTCCTTGTATGAATGTGGAAGATCACATTAGGGACTAGGAGTTGGCTGTCAGAACACCTTGTAGGAGAGACAATGATGGATCAGTGATGAACAGGACCACACGTGGACCAGGACTTCTTAATTATGTGTATTTCTTTCCTCCTATTTAAACACTATCCTTATGTTAAGACTCTGAAGATGGACTTAATTACAGTCTCTGGATATTTGACCCCCCCTTCCAATGTGGTTACATTGAATTAATCTTCATTTCCTTCTGTTTTCTATTAATTTTTAAGTGGCTCATTAAGGATGGGCTGATGGTGGTTACCAAATTGATTGGTACTGCCAGAGTCCAGACTGAGACCCCATAATAACTCTTTTACAATCTGATATTGATTTTCTTAGTCTCTAATTCATGAAAAATAAATTTCTGTTGTTTTTAACTCATCTAGTTTATTGCATTTTGTTATAGAAGCCTAAGAAGGCTAAGAGAACCATTTAGAGTTAAAATAGAGAGTAACCTATCTAGACTGAAGAAAGAAGAAAGAAATTTGGGATGGAGGCATTTAGGAAAAAAGGGTCTAATAGTCTGATATGCTTGTATGTAGTGACCAAGTGATCTATAACATTGCCCCAGCATAATTAAGCTTTAGATGGTTTTCCTCTGAATATAGGCTCCTCAAATTCCTTTCCTTAGATCATATGCTTTAGAAAGCTTGTTGTTTTGTTTGCTGTAGGTTTTTTTCTCTGTCCTCTTTGAAACATAAATCTTCTTTTAGAGTTTTACAACCCAGAAATGTCTTATTAAAAGGAGCTATCTCTTTGAAAGTGTACCCATCAAGAAAACTTGAAGTTCCTCTCTCCCAGTCTCTGAGGAAGAAAAGGAGCCTAACCTTTCTAAGTACCAATTAACAAACACAAATGGTCTAATTGTACTGACCAATTTTCCTCTATTATTGTTATTGTCTTAGTTACAGTTTTTATTGCTGTGAAGAAACATCATGACCACCGAAACTCTTATAAAGTAAGACATCTAATTGAGGGGACTCCATCACAGTTTCAGAGATTCAGTCCACTGTCCTCATGGTGGGGAGCATGGTGGTGTGCAGGCTGATGTGGTGCTGGAGCTGAGAGCACTATATCTTGTAGGCAACAGGAAGTTGGCTGATTGCTACACTGAGGGAAGCTTGAGAAACAAGACCTCAAAGCCCACTCCACAGTTACACACTTCCTCCAACAAGGCCACACCTACTCCAACAAGGCCACACCTCCTTGAAGTGCCACTCCCTTTGGGAGCCATTTTATTTCAAACCACCACACTTGTCTGAGAGTATTAGTGATTGACTGACTCCAGGGCTTAAAATCTCTACTGCTTTTGCAGTAGAGAAAGAGATAACCCACTGGTAAGATAATTTGCTGAATTTCCTTCTTTACCTTTCTTTACTTCTGTGCAACTTTTCTTTGACAGCTTGAAACAGCATCATAAAAATAATCACTCTATTGGAAAGTTTGAGCAGAATGAATGACAATGAAGCAGAAAACCAAAGAAAGAAAAAAATAACTCTTAAATTGAGACTTTTATTATCCTACCTTATATGGTTTGATGATAAAATGTACTCCATAGTTTCATTTGTTAAGTGCCTGATCTACCTGGTGATGTTATTTGGGAAGTTCTGGAAACTTAGTAGGTAGGGAATATCTGACGACACAGAGCAGTGGGACACATATCCTTGAAGGGGTATCTTGACCCAATCTCTTTTCTATGTACCCACCATGAAGTAAGTAGCATCTGTCATGTGCTGAACCACCATAAAGTTCTCTGTTACCATTTAGTCATATCAAGGGCAGTAAGAGCTTGAACCAAAATATCTGAAGCTTTGAGACAAATTAAAGGCTTCCTCATTTGAAGTTATTTCTTTGACTATTCTTAACATCAACAGAAGGCTAGGGCAGTCCCTTCTGCTGCTCCCAAGGGTCTTTTCTCCAAGAAATGTACTCATCTTATTTATCTAGTGCTTTCATGCTCACTTATTTCTTATACAATATTTTGTTCTTTAGTAATGCTGATGCTTGAAGTTTTTCCACCATTGCCCAAATTTTTCCACTACAAGCCCAAGCTTTTTAGTTTCTTTACAGTCCTGATTGAAACAATGACTTATATTGTATGTCACGACCTAGGAAATATCCTTAAGTGGCCATCCTTATAAAAACCACCTTGAAACATGAGGCTGATACTGAGCTCATATAAACAGGGATGAAAACATAAATATGGCTACATTTTTGCATTAGCTATTTTTCTGTTATTGTGATTGAATACCATGACCAGAAATAACTCAAGTAGGGAAGCATTCATTTTGGCTTTAGTTCCATAAGGAAAATCTATAATGGCATGGAAAAATGGCAGCAAGTGACTGGACCAAAACTGTGAGTGATCACATATTCAACCTCGGCGGGGGGAAAGAGAGGGTGAACTGGCAGTGGGGTAAGGCTATAAGCTCCCAAAGTCTTCCCCCAGAATTGTAGTTCCTACAGCAAGTCTCCACAGCCTAAAAGTTCCATAATCTCCTCAAAGAGAGCAACCATGTGGGGACCAAGGATTCAAGTATATGGGCCTACAAGAGGCATTTCTCATTTAAACTGTTACAGCTGTCTCAATTTCCCTAAGCATCTAATTGTCTAATTTTCAACAGAGTTTGAGGGGCTGGAGAGATGCCTCAGCAGTTGAAAACACTTGCTGCTCTTGCAGATAATCTGGTTTGGCTCCCAACATCCACCCGTGTCTCACAACTCTCTGTACATCTAGTTTTAGAGGATCCAATACTCTCTTTTGGCTTCTGTAGATACCAGGACAGCATAGGGTACACATATATACATGCAGAAGACCACTCATACACATAAAAATCTTAAACATCAACAAATTAATGGTTTGAAAAATAAATCCAGCACTAGTCTGGGCATAGTTCACACAGACGTTATGAAGGTTGGAAGACAGATCACACATGCGTGTATCAGTTACTTTCCTCATTACTGTGACACAGTCGATGACTGAGACAACTCAGTGTGTTTGTTTTTACCTCTGAGTCCAAAGGTGAATCCATCATGGTGGGCAAGGTATGGGAGCATCTCTAGCCCTGATACTAGTTGTGTGAGGTAGGTGATCATAACATGTCCACAGTCAGGAAGCAGAGATGAAAGCTGGAGCTCTGCTAACTCGCTTCACTTTCCATTTCTATTCAGTCCAATGAGGCAGGCTCTGGAAAGGTTCCACCCACACTCACTAAAACCTCTTTGGAAACACTTTCATAGGCATGCCCAAAAGTGTGTTTCACAGATGATTCCGAATTCAATCCAGATGACAAGAAAAATTAACTATTGCAAAGTGCTTTGCAAAATACACTATATATATATATATATATATGTAGTATATGCTTATTTAACTTGAAATAATCACTCCGCTGCTTCCTAAGAGAAAAATAAAGTTTAGAGCTTATAGAAAAAATGTTCGGGATGCAGCTGTTCCGGTGGCAGCATCAGGTAAACAGACCGGCTTCTGGGCCTGTGTTCCAGTGCCTGGGGATTGCCTGGGAACTGCACAGAGCTTTCAATCCTGCCTGGAGCCAAGCAGGTTTTCTCTCCCACCAACGAGACCAGGAAACCAGAGGAGCCAGGGCAACCAGGGGAGCAGCTGTTCCGGCCACAGGATCAGGTACAACAGGATCTAGCATAGGGTCCAGGGGACCAGTTAGGAGGCTAAGCGCCCCAGATTCCTGTTCTTCTTCTCCACCCACAGGACCAGAACGAGGACAAGGAATAGAAGAACCACCAGATTATTGGACTTGCTAGCACCCACCAAAAAGGGAACTCTGGTCCCCTAACCACCAGACCAGTAAGGGGCTCTTTCTGCACCCACTAGAAGAAGAGATGGGAAAGAGACAATACAAAAACACACTCAGCAACAGAAAAACAAATATGACACCACCAGAGTCTAGAGACTCCAAAACAGCAGACTCCAACATTCTAATGCGAACGAAGCAGAAGAGAACGACCTTAAAACCACTTTCATGAAAATGATAGAGGCCCTAAAAGAGGATATAGGAAAATCCCTCAAAGAAATGGAAGAAAAAACAAATCAAAAAATGCAAGAAATGGAAGAAAAAACAAATCAAAAAATGCAAGAATTGGAAAAAAAACAAAAAAGGCAGGAAATGGAAGAAGAAATGAAGCAAAAAATGCAAGAAATGGAAGAAAAAACACAGCAAAAAATGCAAGAATTGAAAGAAGAAACATACCAAAAAAGGCAGGAAATGGAAGAAGAAACAAACCAAAAAAGGCAGGAAATGGAAGAAGAAACAAAGCAAAAAATGCAAGAAGTGGAACAAAAAGCAAACCAAAAAATGCAAGAAATGGAAGAAAGAACAAATCAAAAAAATTCATAAAAGGCAACAAATGGAGGAGAAGATAAACTGAAAATTGCAAGAAGCAATGCAAACACTGCAAGTGTTGAAAACTGAAATAGAGACAATAAAAAAAAAAACACAAACTGAAGAAAGGCAGCAAATAGAAAAGCTGGGCAAACAGTCAGGTGCTACCGATACAAGCATTACCAACAGAATAGAAGAGATGGAAGAGAGAATCTCAAGTGTTGAAGATACATTAGGAGAAACAGATTCATCAACCAAAGAAAACCTTAAGTCCAACAAATCCTTAACACAAAACATCCAGGAAATATGGGCCACCATGAAAAGACCAAACCTAAGAATAATAGGTATAGAAGAAGGAGAAGAAAACCACCTCAAAGGGGCAGAAGACATATTCAACAAAATCATAGAAGAAAACTTTCCCAACCTTAAGAAAGACATGCCAATGAAGGTACAAGAAGCTTACAGAACACCAAATAGAGTGGACCACAAAAAAAAGTCCCCTCGCCACATAATAATCAAGACTCCAAATATACACAATAAAGAAAGAATATTAAGAGCAGCTAAAGAAAAAGGCCAAGTAACATACAAAGGCAAACCTATCAGAATTATACCTGGCTTCTCCATGGAAACTCTGAAGGCCAGAAGGTCTTGGATAGATATTCTACCAACACTAAGAGACCATGGATGCCAGTCCATACTACTATACCCGGCAAAGCTCTCAATCACTATAGACAGAGAAAACAAGATATTCCATGACAAAACTGGATTCAAGCAATACATATCCACTAACCCAGCCCTACAGAAAATTTTGGAAGGAAAACTCCAACCCAAGGAAGCTAACTACAACCAGAAAAACATAGGCATTAGAGAATCCCTCTCTACCAACAGCCAAAAGAACAAAGGGGTGAAATTCCACACATAATTCCACCAACGAAAATCATTGCAAATCGAAAAAGGATGAGCAATCAATGGTCATTGATATCCCTCAATATTAATGGCCTTAACTCACCCATAAAAAGACACAGGCTAGCAGAATGGATTCGAAGACAGAACCCTTCCATCTGCTGCACACAAGAAACACACCTCACCCTCAAAGAAAGACATCACCTGAGAGTTAAAGGTTGGGAAAATTTTTTTCAATCAAATGGACCCAAGAAACAAGCAGGGGTAGCAATCCCAATATCTAACAAACTAGACTTTAAAATAAAATAAATCAAAAGGGATGAAGGAGGTCATTACATACTCTTCACAGGTGAAACCCACCAAGATGAAGTGTCTATCCTGAACATCTATGCCCCAAATACAAAGGCATCCACATTCGTAAAAGAAACATTATTAGAACTTAAATCACATCTAAAGCCCCACACAGTTATAGTGGGAGATTTCAACATACCACTCTCACCCCTAGACAGGAACACCAGACAGAAACTCAACAAAGAAGCAAAGGGTCTAATAGAAGTAATGACCCAATTGGGATTAATAGACATCTATATAACATTTCATCCACATAAAAAAGAATATACCTTCTTCTCACCACCACATGGAACCTTCTCAAAAATCGACCACATACTTGGCAACATATCAAACCTCAGCAGCTACAAAAAAATTGGAATAACTCCATGCATCTTATCAGACCACCATGCTTTAAAATTAGAATTCAACAACAACACAAATTGCAGAAAACCTACAAACTCATGGAAATTGAATAATGCTCAACTGCACCATCCCTGGGTCAAAGAAGAAATAACAAAGAAATTAAAGACTTCCTCGAATTCAATGGGAATGAAGACACAACATACCCAAACCTATGGGACACTTTGAAAGCAGTGCTATGGGGGAAGTTCATAGCACTAAGTGCCCACATGAAGACACTGGAGAACAGTTACACTAGAGAATTAACAGCACAGCTGAAAGCTCTAGAACACAAAGAAGCAAACTCCCCCAGGAGGAGTAGACGCCAGGAAATAATCAAATTGAGGGCTGAAATCAATAAAGTAGAAACCAGGAAAACAATACAAAGAATCAATGCAACGAAGAGTTGGTTCTTTGAGAAAATCAACAAGATAGACAAACCTTTGTCCAAACTTACCAAACAGCAGAGAGTGAACATGCAAATTAACAAAATCACAAATGAAAAGGGGAACATAATAATGGACTCTGAGGAAATCCAGAGAATCATCAGGTCATACTTTGAAAACCTGTACTCCACAAAATTCAAAAATTTAAAGGAAATGGACGACTTCCTGGATAGCTATCACTTGCCAAAACTAAATCAAGAACAGATAAGCAATTTAAATAGACCTATAACCCCTATGGAAATAGAAGAAGCCATCAAAAGTCTCCCAACCAAAAAAAGTCCAGGTCTAGATGGCCTCAGTGCAGAATTCTACCAGAAATTCAATGAACAGCTTATACCAATTCTTCTCAAAGTATTCCACACAATAGAAGCAGAAGGGTCTTTGCCAAACTCTTTCTATGAGGCTCCAATAACCTTAATCCCCAAACCACACAAAGACACAACTAAGAAAGAGAACTTCAGACCAATATCCCTCTTGATGCAAAAATACTCAACAAAATACTGGCAAATCAGATCAAAGAACACATCAAAACAATCATTCACCACGATCAAGTAGGTTTCATCCCAGGGATGCAGGGATGGTTCAGCATACGAAAATCCATCAACATTATCCACCATATAAGCAAGCTGAAAAACAAAAATCACATGATCATCTCACTAGATGCTGAAAAAGCCTTTGACAAAATCCAACACCTCTTCATGATAAAGGTCTTGGAGAGATCTGGGATAACAGGGACATACTTAAACATAGTAAAAGCTATATACATTAAAGCAACAGCCAACATCAAACTAAATGGACAGAAACTCAACGCAATTCCCCTAAAATCAGGAACAAAACAAGGCTGTCCACTCTCTCCATACCTTTTAAACATGGTACTTGAAGTTCTAGCCATTGTCATACGACAACAAAGGGGGATCAAGAGGATACGAATTGGGAAGGAAGAGGTCAAACTTTCACTGTTTGCAGATGATATGATACATTACATAAATGACCCAAAGAACTCTACCAGGGAACTCTTACAGCTGATTAACACCTTCAGCAAAGTGGCAGGATACAAGATCAACTCAAGAAAATCAGTAGCCCTACTATATACAGATGATAAAAGGGCTGAAAAAGAAATCAGAGAAACATCACCCTTTACAATTGCCACAAACAACATAAAATACCTTGGGGTAACGCTAACCAAACAAGTGAAAGACCTATATCGCAAGAACTTTGAATCTTTAAAGAAAGAAATTAAAGAAGCCCTCGAAAAATGGAAAGATCTCCCATGCTCTTGGATAGGTAGGATCAATGTAGTAAAAATGGCAATCCTACCAAAAAGCAATCTACAGATTCAATGCAATCCCCATTAAAATCCCAGCACAATTCTTCACAGACCTTGAAAGAACAATAATCAATATTGTATGGAAAAACAAAAGACCAAGGATAGCCAAAACAACCCTGTTCAACAAGGCAACGTCCGGAGGCATCACCATCCCTGACTTCAAGCTCTATTATAGAGCTATAGTCCTGAAAACAGCTTGGTATTGGCCCAAAAATAGATAGGTAGACCAATGGAATCGAATTGAAAACCCGGATATTAACCCACACATGTACGAACATCTGATCTTTGACAAAGAAGCTAAAAATATACAATGGAATAAAGAAAGCATCTTCAACAAATGGAGCTGGCATAACTGGAGGCTGGCATGTAGAAGACTGTGGATCGATCCATGTCTGTCTCCATGCACAAAACTTAAGTCCAAATGGATCAAAGACCTGAACATAAATCCAGCCACACTGATCCTCTTAGAAGAGAAAGTGGGTGGTACCCTTGAAGGAATTGGTACAGGAGACAGCTTCCTGAACATAACACCACTAGCACAGACAGTGAGATCAACAATTAATAAATGGGACCTCCTGAAACTGAGAAGATTCTGTAAGGCAAAGGACACAGTCAGCAACAAAAAGACAGCCCACAGAATGGGAAAAAAATATTCACTAACCTCACATCTGACAGAGGGCTGATCTCCAAAATTTACAAAGAACTCAAGAAGCAAGTCTCCAAAACACCAAAGGATCCAATTAAAAAGTGGGCTACAGAAGTAAATAGAGAATTTTCAATAGAGGAGTCTAAAATGGCTGAGAGGCACTTGAGAAAGTGCTCAACATCCTTAGCCTCCTGGGAAATGCAAATCAAAACAACTCTGAGATACCATCTCACTCCTGTCAGAATGGCTAAAATCAAAAACACCAATGACAATTTATGCTGGAGCGGATGTGGTGAAAGGGGGACACTCCTCCATTGCTGGTGGGAGTGCCAACTTGTTCAGCCACTTTGGAAATCAGTATGGAGATTCCTCAGAAAAATGGGAATAAACCTACCACAAGACCTGGCAACTCCACTCTTAGGCATATATCCAAAAGATGCCCATTATTACAACAAGGATGTCTGTTCCACTATGTTCATAGAAGCATTATTTGTAATAGCCAGAACTTGGAAGCAACCTAGATGTCCCTCAACCGAAGAGTGGATAGAGAAAATGTGGTACATTTACACAATGGAGTACTATTCAGCAGAAAAAAACAATGGAATCCTGAGATTCGCAGGCAAATGGATGACACTAGAAGAAACCATCCTGAGTGAGGTAACCCAGTCACATAAAGAGAAACATGGCATGTACTCTCTCATATATGGATTTTAGACATAGATCTGAAGAGTCTCAGCCTACAGTCCCATGGCCAGAGAGTCTGGGAAACAGAACCTTCATTCAGTGGTTGATGGAAGAAGAGGCAGACTCCCTTGGTTAAGTACTGAGCTGAACTCAAGAAAGCCAGTAACAGAGAGGGAGGACCAATGACCAAAGGGATTAAGACTGGGCTGGTTTAACCCCCAGAAACAGCTGACCTGACAAGGGTTAACTCTTGAATCCCAGGCATCAGCCTGGGAATCTAGCATGGGACTGATCAAGACCCCCTGAATGTGGGTGTCAGTGAGGAGGCCTAGGTAATCTATTGAGCCTTGAGCAGCAGATCAGTACCCATCCCGAGTATACACAGGGACTTTGGACTCCCATCCAACAATGTGAGGTGCACTCTCACCCTGAACTCTTGGGGAAGGGTCTAGGCCCTGCCCTATATGAAATGACAGACTATGGACACCCCCATGGAGGGCCTCACCCTCCCTGGGGAAATGAGGGGATAATGGGTGGGGGTTGGGGGGAGGGTACGGGAGGAGGGAAGGGAAAGGGAGAGGGACCTGGAACTGACTTGTGAAGCAACCTTCTTTCTTATCTAAATTTAAACTGAAAAAAAGTTCAGAGAAACCCTGTTTCAAGCCCCCCCCACAAAAATGTTATTATATTATAATGCAGACTTAAACACTATAGTTTGATCTCATAAGTAATTCTTTTTTTTTTTGTTCTAACCCCTTTGGGATTTTTCTTTATTCTTTTTTTTCCCATTTTTATTTATTTATTTTTATTTAAATTAGAAACAAGTTTGCTTCACATGTCAATCCCAGCTACCTCTCTCTTCAGTCTTCCTCTGACGCCCTTACCAGGCTCCTCAACCCCCCACCCAATCCCCACTCTGTTCCCCCAGGAGGGTGAGGCCCTCCATGGGGCATTGCCAGAGTCTGTCATTTCATTCAAGGCAGAGCCTAGTCCCTACCCCAAGAGTCCAGGCTGAGATATCATCCCTCATTGTGGGATGGGCGCCCAAAGTCCATTTTTATGACACGGATAAATACTGATCTACTACTCAAGGGCCCATAGATTGCCTAGGCCTCCTCACTGACACCCACATTCAGGGGGTCTGGGTCAGTCCCACGCTTTTGACACAGTCATCAGTCTGGGGTCCAAGAGCTCCTCCTGGGTCAGTTCAGCTGTTTCTGTGGGTTAAAACAGCCCAGTCTTGACCTTTTGCTCATCTCTGTCATTGGATTCCAGTTCAATTCAGTGTTTAGCTGTGGGAGTCTCCTTCTGTTTCCATCATTCACTGGATGAAGGTTCTGTTTCCCAGACTCTCTGGCAGTGGGATTGTATGCTGGCAGTCCTCTGATTCATGTGTCTAAAATCCATATATGAGTGAGTACACCTGTTGTGGATTGATATATTGCTGAGTATGTGGTCAATTTTTGAGAAGGTTCCATGTGGTGCTGAGAAGAAGGTATATTCTTTTGTGTTTGGATGGAATGTTCTATAGATGTCTGTTAAACCCAATTGGGTCATAACTTCTATTATTTCCTTTGCTTCTTTGTTAAGTTTCTGTCTGGTGGTCCTGTCTAGTGGTGAGAGTGGAGTGTTGAAATCCCCCAGTATAATGTGTGAGGGCTTATGTGTGATTTGAGTTTTAGTAATGTTTCTTTGAACGTGTATGCCTTTTTATTTGGGGCATAGATGTTCAGAACTGAGACTTCATCTTGGTGGATTCTTCCTGTGATGAGTATAAAATGACCTCCTTCATCTCTTTTGATGGATGTTAGTTTAAAGTCTAATTTGTTAGATATTAGGATTGCTACCCCCGCTTGTTTCTTGGGTCCATTTGATTGGAAAATCTTTTCCCAACCCTTACCTCAGATGTAATGTCTGTCTTTGAAGTTGAGGTGAGGTTCTTGTATGCAGCAGAAGGATGGATTTTGTCTTCAAATCCATTCTGTTAGCCTGTGCCTTTTTATGGGTGAATTAATACTATTAATATTGAGGGATATTGATGACCATTAATTGCTCATTTTTGTTTGTTTTGGAGTTGTTGGTGGTGGTGGTGCAATTGTGTATGGATTTTCACTCCTTTTTACTTTTGGCTGTTGGTAAAGTAGGATTTTTGATTACCTATCTCTTTCTGGTTGTAGTTACCTTCCTTGGGTTGGAGTTTTCCTTCCAGAACTTTCTCTAGGGCTAGATTAGTGGATACGTATTGTTTAAATCTGATTTTGTCGTGGAATATCCTGTTTTCTCCATATACAGCGATTGAAAGCTTTTCTGGGTATAGTAGTCTGGGCTGGCATCTGTGGTCCCTTAGTGGTGGTAGAAAATTTATCCAGGCCCTTCTGGCTTTCAGAGTTTCCATGGAGAAGTCAGGTGTAATTCTGGCAGGTTTGCTTTTCTATTTTACTTGATTTTTTCCCTTCGCTGCTCTTAATATTCTTTCTTTATTCTGTATGTTTGGGGTCTTGATTATTATGTTGGGAGGGGATTTTTTGTTGTCCACTCTATTTGGTGTTCTGTAAGCTTCTTGTACCTTCATTGGCATGTCTTTCTTAAGGTTGGGAAAGTTTTCTTCTATGATTTTGTTGAATATGTTTTCTGCCCCTTTGAAGTGGTTTTCTTCACCCTCTTCTTTACCTATTATTCTTTGGTTTGGTGTTGTCACAGTGTCCCATATCCTGGATATTTTGTGTTATGGATTTGTTGGACTTAAGATTTTCTTTGGTAGATGTGTCTCTTTCTCCTAGTGTATCTTCAACACCTGAGATTCTCTTCCATCTCTTGTATTATGTTGGTTATGCTTGCATCTGTAGTACCTGACCATTTTCCTGGCTTTTCCATTTCCAGCATTCCTTCAGACTGTGTTTTTTATTGTCTCTATTTCAGCTTTCAATACTTACACTGTTTGAATTGTTTCTTGCAATTTTTGCTTTGTCCTTTCCTCCCTTTCTTACATTTTTTGAATATTTTGGGTTGTTTTTCCTTCCATTTCTTGCACTTTTTGGTTTGTTTTTTCTTCCATTTATTTAAGGGATTTTTTTCATATCCTCTTTGAGGGTCTCTATCATTTTTGTTAAGTTGTCTTTTAGGTCAATCTCTTCTGTTTCATTGCACTGGGATGTTCAGGTCTTGCTGGTGTAGAGTCTCTATACTCTGGTAGTGTCACATTGGTTTTTCTGTTGCTGAATGTGTTTTTATATTGTCTCCTTCCCTTTACTTCTTCCAGTAGGTGCAGAAGGAGTCTTTTCCTCTCCTGGTGTGTTCGTGACCATGGTTCCCTTCCAGTGGGTGCAAGCAGGTCTAATACTCTGGTGGCTCTCCTCTTGCATGGATGAAGGCGGTCCTATTATGAGGGCCTTAGAAGCTTTTGGGTAGGCTGGACCCTGTTGGGATGGGATCCACTGTGTATAGTACCCAGGTCTTTGGTGGTTTTACTCAGGGCACCGGAAGGCAGGCTGTAAACAGACCCATGCTTTCCTCATTTGTCCTCTTGGTGGAGAATGGGATTTGGATGCTGACATTCATTCTCTGGGTGGACTGACTCTCATCGGGATGGTAGCTGCAGTGCGCAGTCCTCTGGCCTCGGCTAGTTGTGCCTCAGAATCAATTCTTATACACTAGTTTATGATATCTCTCTACTATGTGCCTTTTATACAATATTAGTTTAGACCATATTATCTTACAATGATAGTTTCAAGATTTAGATGTAAATAGGAATGTTTTCAATGTGAGCGTGGTCTAGGAAATGTTGGGGGAGAAAGACTAGACATATCAAGAGGATTCAATGCTTTCTAAAGTTTTTAGGCTAAGGATTAAGCAGTATATTAAATAACTCTCACTGCAGAAGAATTTTGATGTTTGACAGGAATTGGAATCTAGCAACCATCCCATGTCAGGTAGAAGAGACCTGATTGGAAGTCACTTTTCTTATACAAAGCAATTCTGAAGTTCAGTGGAGGTATAAATGGCACTTCTGTTACCCATGGAGATTAATATAGGACAGCAATAAGCACAGTTATAGCCCTGGTATCCTTATGGAAGCCACAAGAACTTCGGACAAAGCTACATTTCTTCAGAGATTCTTTGAGCTGTCACTGTGGAGGTGATGGTCTACTTAAACATCTTAGGCATCTCAGGGAGGCCTCCATCTCTCCACAAACTCTGAAAAGACATTGATTCCAGTCACAAGAGTGACTACAACCCTCGTGACTGCAACTCTCGTGACTTCTGCTTGGGGAGAATTTGTTTTAGCTACCTACGGGTCACTCCAAACACCATGAAACAGACTCTGAAAGTCTCAAGTTGGGCCCCTTAAATTCAGATGATCCTACTTAAAACCATTCTTGGTGACTCCATCAATAGCTTCTAAATGTCTCCTAAAGTTGCCCCCCCTTCTGTCTAGAGGAGTACCTCCTCTGCTTTTGAGTAAGCAGCTATAGAATGCTTACCTGGATTGAATGACTATGCAAAGGGTTAGATTGTTAGATAGGAGCCTGTGTACAAACATGGCAACCTATATATATAAGCAACTTACTTCCCATGCTTCTTTTCCATCCCCCTCCCCCACTTCCAGGGCAACCTATGCCCAGTAAAGTCTTTTCTGAAGTTTTTATTATCTATCTGAAATCTTTATTATGGGTAAAATTAGCTGAGCTGGTAATACAAAGGTCAAATAACTCCAGAGGAGACCAGCCCTCCAGGTGTACCCAGAAGTAACAGCCAGAAGATGGTTGAAAAATTCTAAAGTGTGGCCAGGAGAACTGAAAGGGCTGAATTCTAACAGACAGAAGGTTTTTACCCCCCACCCCATATAACATTTTTATTGGTTCTTTGGGAGTTTCACACCACACATCTCGGTCACAATCCCTTCCTGGTCTTTCCATGTCCTTCCCCACAAGACAAGATAATATGTAATTAAAAAAAAGAGAAGGAAAAGGTAGCATACATTGATTATCTATATATTCGTCAAAGCACGGTCAAATTCTTAGTGGCTGTCTCTTAAATAGAACTGAGTCCTTCCACTCCCACACCTCCACCAGAAGCCACCAATTGTGGAGAGATATTTTTCAGTATTTCCATCATACTTTTAAAGAGTTTTTTTTCTAGTGGCTTCCTGTCTAGGCTGTTATAATTTTTTTGTTTTAGTCTATCTATATATGTATCTATGTATCTATGTATGTATGTATGTATGTATGTATGTATGTATGTATCTATCTATCTATCTATCTATCTATCTATCTATCTGAGAGTTTTGGGGAGTTTTGAGAAGCCAAGTGATAGCAGAGAGCTGAGGCTAGAGACAGGTGAAGAAGCTGTGAAGAGCTGAAGTTCCTAAAAGGTTCTGGGTTCCAGCCCTGGAAAGAGTCCCAGGAAGCCCCCCAAGCTTCATTTTCTACAGGGATAGAACACTAAGACTGAGTGCCCTGGACATTTTGTCAGCACCCCATTTCTATTTGAATTTAATAGAGGAACGTTCGGGATATTGGTAACAGCAGATAGGGTGTCAGCAGCAAAGGAAGATGGGTGGGATAAGAAGAGATTCTGAGATAGCTAAATGGAAGAAGAGGCCGTCAGAGAAGCTGGAATGGGTAAGAGTGGAGGATCAGAAATGCTGGAGACCACGTGGCTGCAGACAAACTGCTCAAGCTGCTCTTCAGATCTGGTTTGCTTCCACAGTGTTACTGGAACAGTATTGGAATCACCAGTGTAAGTATTCTCAAATGTAATGACCACTTGTATAGGGAAGGCTAACTTTTAGGAATGGATGAGAGAGAGGAGGTCTATAGATAACGTTTGGAAAACAGAAGACCTGGTGACTGAACAGAATGTGAGAGGATGTTTCTGTGAGAACAGTCCAGACCTGGAAACAGAACTGTCTCTGTGGCAGCTGTGCCTGAGACCTGCTGCTGTTTTCACTTTTTGATGTCTTTGTTCAAACCATATGGTGCAGGAACAGTACATATTTGTAAATAAATAGACAAGAATCTAGATTCCTTCTGTGTCCATGACCTGTTTTCATCTCAGATTTCTCACTGTTTTGTAAGAGAAGATGGACTTGAATTTAGGAACCTTTGCAACTTTGAGGAACCTGTAAGACAATTCTTCACTGTTTGCCTGTTGGTGTATGGTACCACAGGAAGACACAGTACTGAGCACTTGATAGCTATTGCTATTTGGCTTTGTGATGTTTTGTTTTTAGTAGTTGAAGGGACTGCTAAAGTGATTGTTGTTTGAGATTCTTTCATTCTGTTTAGTTCCTCCTTTTAGAATAAATTTCCAGTAACTTTTTAAACTCTTCCCTATCTCCCTTCCTTCCTCCCTGCCTTCATTAGTAGGGGTAACTTGTGGGGATGTAAGAGGTGCAACCATGACTGATGAAGGGCACAGGCAGTGATGGATGCAGTTAGAGCTGGACTGGGCCTTATGCCTTCTCAGACACTGTTAGCTCAAAGTCAAGTCATTTCCACCTCTTCTTCCTCCTCTTCCTTGGGCTTTCGTCTCCTGAATGATTCAGGCTGGTTTATGCCTTGACCTCCTTATTATCCATTCTATCTCCAAAGTCAGAGCTAAGAAGATCTTTGGGAGGACACAGAGACTTATTAATTATGCAAACCCGGCCTTTGGCTTAGTCATGTCTCAACTAGCTCTTTATTTTTTTAAAATAATAATAATAATTTTTTACTTAGGTTAGAAACAATCTTGTTTCACATGCCAATCCCAGCTCCCTCTCCCTTTCCTCCTCCCCTACCCTCCCCACCAGGTCCCCCAGTCCCCAGCCTAATCTCCACTCCAATCCCCAGGGAGGGTGAGGCCCTCCATGGTGGATCTCCAGTAACTGTCATTTCATCCAGGGCAGGGCCTAGGCACTCCCTAAGAGTCCTGACAGAGAGAGCCTCCCATATTGTGGCATGGGCACTCAAAGCCTATTTGTACACCAGGGGTAAAAAGTACCCAAGGCCCCATAACGTAGAGTAACCTGCTTCTATTACTCTGCCTTCTGTTACATGGCTCAATTACCTCTACTTTGTACTGTATGTCTGATTTGTTTCACATCTTCCTGTTATCTCCACCATTTTTCTTTCTAGGGTTCTCACTTTCCACATAAATCCCAACTTTTTTCTCTTGCCTGGCCATTGGCCTTTAGAGTCTTTATTAAACCAATCATAGTGACATTTCTTCACACAATGTACACAAATATTTCACAACATTTCCCTCTTTTTCTTAATAAAAAGGAAAGGTTTTAATTATAACATAGTAAAACTTAAACAATAATAACAATTATTAGCTAAGAATTACGCTCATAATGTTCTGTTCATTAGTAATAGTCATATTTGGAGAAAATACGCTTATCTATCCTATCTTGATGAATTCAAAGTCTTATCCTACTTGTGTTACCAGCCTTAAATATCTTATTAGACCTAAAAATATTTTCTTAGATGAACAACTTAAGCTTTTATGTCTCTCAACCTTGTATACTCTGTATCTTTTTTTTTTGTGAGTTTCTTTTCTGAATTTGGTAACAAGGGATACTATATATATATATATATATATATATATATATATTGAAGAATATATATATTCTTCAATCCCATCAAAGATCAAAGAAGGATGTAATATTATCTGAGTAAACAGAAAGTACAGAGCAAGAAACTTCCAAAACCATAGAAATGACGGAAAGAGCTTCCTGTCTGGACAGTCATTCAAGGTTCTTCGGCAACATTGGGGCATCCATCTTCGGCCTACTAGGCCTAGAATATCTAGCAGGCTTTCCTGTGAAGCAGGTATTTTGAAGAACTGTCCTACCCTGTCATGGCTTGGTAGTTGCTTTCTTTTGTATCCTGCTCTTCCAATTTAGTCTGTCTCACTGTCATAAAAGCCTTATACTATTAAAACATCTTAAATGTCATATTCAGTAGATCTCAGAAGTGTTAGAAGACCATCTGTCTATCTAAAATACATAGCAAGATAAGAGCTATATCTCTATTTGACCTTGAAAACATACCTAAGATGACTACAAGTTTGATTATTATAGATGACTAATTATTAACCTGTATTTCCTAGTTATCCTAAATAGTTTGTAATAATACCTTTCAAGGATTAGAATTTTCTATTATATTGTTAAATGTGCAATATCTTAAACAAGAGTAGAAGCATACATACAGTATAACAAAAATAACCTTAAATTTGTATCAATATACAAAAACATGTTAAACAAGAATAGAAATATATATAAACTATAGTACAATAATCTTAAATTTGTATTAATGTACAAAAATCCATGACAATGTAAAATATATGGGATTAACAGTTGCTTTTTAGTTTAAGGTAGATTCAATAATCTACCCTTTTATCCCATCATTCCTATTTACTACTTTTTCTTTTTAGAATGAGATCCTTGATTCCAATCTTCCATGCTTAGCTTCCTCCCTTACCATGGCTAGTAACAATTTGCAACCAATCCCCCACCCCCAAAGATGACAAATATCCATAACCCACCGAAAGAGCAAAAATTACCCATCCCACCTCTTAGGAAAGTTGGTGTCATGTTCTTAAAATTATTTCCTATTCTCTGGGGGTGATAGCATCTTTAGGGAACTCTGAGAAAATTGAGATAACGGTCAAGTCCTGGAAAAAAATAGCTGTTTTCTAGTCTCAGTGTGATGGGTAAGTGTAGGGCTTATCTCAAGTCCTGACTGGAGTAGTCTATGAGGCTGGAACATTTCAGCTAACTGCTTTAAAGTTGTCCTGGGTAGTCTGTAGTTCAAAGCAGATTTTTGGGTGGTGTTTGTCAGCTTATTGGCATTATCATAATCCAGGTGGAATCATCATTGTATGACCTCATCATCTTCTTAAAGACCTCAAAGGTCAATGCCAGAAATGGCCATGCGTCACTGTAGAAAACTTAATCATTCTAAATGTCATATGTAGTAGATCTTGAAGAGGTTAAAGAGTCACAATTTGTTAAGTATTTTAGGGGTACACAGAGTTAATTCCTAGTTACCTGCTGCAGATTAAAGCCCAAATCACCTACAGGAAGCTAGATGAAACCTATTTGTAGAATTAGTGCATTATATGACCGTTAATATCATGACAGAATATATATATATATTATATGTCTTACAGATTTTGAGATAATATGTATACCTTAAGAAAAGTTTTAAAGAATAAATAAAAGCAATGGATTATGAGATTAGTGGCAGTAGAATAGTCCCTTAATTTTGCTTTTCTTTTGTCGCATACCAGGTGTCTCTTCTGATATGAGTCAGAGATTTGGGATTTTTCCTTTAACAAACATGATTGGGTTTAGAGAAGAATAGAGCCACACTCCAACTCCAAAACTAGCTTGAATTTTAATTGTACAGGGCCCACATAAAGACAATTTGCCTTATATATCTGTAGAGAATAGCAGAAAAAATGGGAAGATTTATGAAATTTTATCCTGTTGGAAGTGTGCTGTCCCATTAGGCCATTTTGCTTTCTCTTAGGACATTTTTTTTCTAGGTGATTTGTCTGTCATTCTTCTGATGTCTTATTTGTCCAGTGGTCTTTAGATTCCTTAGTTGGATGCTTTTATTCTTCTGGGAAGACAAAAACAAAACCCTTCCCTAACCCTAATTTTGAGGAGTTCTCTTCTTTGGTAGTTTATATCTGATCAAATGAATGGTTAGTTTAGATTGAATGGCCATGCTGCTTGATGAACTGTCACTGCTCCTAATCAAGAGGTCTATTTTCCAAATTACCTTTTCAGAGTGTTGCACTGGAAAACTGTGTCATGCTACAAGATTCCCCTTAAAGGTCTCAGGGTTTCTTGAGCTGGTCTGGGTCCTTGTTGGAACACTGACCTAGTTTCATTTCCACTGATAAGATAAAATGCCTGGGCAAAAAGCCTTTTAGCTTGCAATTCAAGGTTATGGCCCACGATTATAAGGAAGTCAAGGCTGCAGCAACTTGAAGAAGCTTATCACATCTAATCAGGATCAGAGAAGAATGAAAGTGTGCCCACAGCATGCTCACTATATGCTCATTTGCTCCTGATAAACTTGATCTCTGTACTTATCTGAAGTTCAGAAACCCGTGACTAGAGAACCGTCTACCCTGGGCTGTGTGGTCCCAGATTAATAAACTGAATTAGGACAGTTGCCTCTTCGTACACATCCAAAGATCAACATGGTGTAGACGATCAGTGATACTCTCTTCCCAGGCAATTCTAGGATGTGTCAAATTGATAATTAAAGATAACCACACTTGTTGCTACTTCTTCATTCTCAGTAGATTTCAGTCATGAATATTTGAATGAATGAGTGGTCTTGTCTCTGAGAATCCAGAATTAAGGTGTGATTTTCCATACAAGTTTCTAACCCTCTGGGAAAAGTCCCCCTCTGATGGTCCTCCTCTCAAGGATTTGGTTTGGATGCATTTATTCATCTGTAAGCAATCTAGAATGTTCAGGTATTTGCTGAGGTAGACTCAAAGGTGAACAACCTCTAGATCCCTCTGGATGAGTTCAACGGTTCACAGTTCACAGCCTAATTAAGAGCAATGATACTTGCATGCATGAGCAAGTACAATGCCTTAGGAAAAATACTTTCCCAGGAAACACTGGGGGCTGTGTTAGCACAGGGTTTTGGCACATGGACTTTGGGACAAGGAAATTAAGAGTTCAAATCTCAGGTAAGCCCATTACTAGTAATTTGAAAACAACCATTTATAAATTCAGAAATTATTTAGATTTTTCAATTTGTAAAATGGATTAACTAGCATGCATTTTAATTATAAAACTAAAATTATTAAATACGTATAAAGCCATAATTAGCACTAGGTACTCAATATGCTATATACACAATATAAATTTGTGTTGAAAGCTTGTTTCTAATTTGATTCTGTGCAGGACTTTGGCAATGGTAAGATTTATAAGGCAAGCTTTGTAGTGTTAAAGGCTTGGGATTCCTCTGAGGGAAATAATGCTTTCACATCCCTGAGCTGTGTGGACGACACATGTAAGAATCAAGTTAAAAACTAGACATTCCATGAGAGCACAGGGCCCTGCTCTCCTCACACAGCTTTACTCCTGGAACCCTTCATCCACTTCCCTCCCTTAAAATAACTCTTGGACCCAGGAAGTTTAGAAAATTAATTTTAGTAAGTCCTAATGTTTAACGAGTATGTCCAGAGGCACATTTTCATAGAAAGAGATAATTAACTAGCTTTCATTTTCACATGACTGTCTTGTGACAAGTGGAATCTCTAAAAACAAGCAACAAACCACTCCAAAAAAGCACCCCCAAATAACAAACTCATTTTCCACAAGAAGGTCAAACTATTATATTATTAGCTATGTTTTTTTTTTCTGAGCAGTGTTCCTCTAGGAGTCAAAACCAACACTGTTATGATTAATTCTGTGTCTTTCTATTTCTCTGTACCCGGCTTTACCTGAATGTGCATCAGCAAAATGTGTGGGTCAAGACCGGCTTCTGAGGGGGAGCTCAGCCTTCCCCCAGCACCCAAGATCTAACAAGACAGATTCAACTAGCTCAGAGGTTAAAAATATAAATTGTCAGTTCATATTTTATGATAGGAGAACATCATTGTGGGAACCAGAGGGGTTGAGGGCACCAGGAGAACATAGCCCACAGAATCAACTAACAGGGCTCCCAGGGGCTCTCAGAGACTGGAGCAACAATTACAGAACCTGCCTGGTTCTGACGTAGGCCCCTACATGTATGTTATGGTTGTGTAGCTTGGTATTCTTATGGGACTCTCAACAGTGGGAGTTGGGGGGTGTTTCTGAGTTTTTTGCCTGCTCTTGGGACCATTTCCTTCTACTGGGTTACCTCATGCATCCTTGATATGAGGGCTTGTGCTTAGTGTTACTGTAACTTAACATGCCATATTGGGTTGATATCCCTGGCATCTTAAGGAAAAGGATGAGGAATGGCTGTAGGGGAGAGGAATTAGAGGGGAGAACTGGGAGGAGTGGAGTGAGGGGAAACTGTGTTCAGTATATAATGTAAGAGAGAAAAATTAACAAAACTAAAATAATTTAAAGTGAAATAATGATAGTAGTAAAACACTTTAAAAAGATACTTTATTTTATGTTTAGGGGGTTATATTATAGCAAAACAAAATTTTGTCCTTCACACCAGTCAAATATTATCAAGTTCTTGGAATCAAATAAGATGGACGTTATGTTTTGAGGATGTGAAAGGGCAAGCAAGAGACTAGAACTGGTATAGGTGGCAAAGTTCTCCATGGTGTGTATCCTCGTTTCTATAGCAAAGACAAGAGTCAAGAGACAGCCTTAGAATTCTGTGTGTTAAACAACAGATGAGAAGTCACTGTCACAGAGTAGGTACCCGCAAAGCACTTGCCTTTCTTTCTTGCATCAGATTGACTTTAATTGACGAGGATATATATATATATATATATATATATATATATATATATATATATGACTCTTAATTTGTTAGTTACTAGTTTCTTTCTGTCAGTAGTGAATTTGTTTATTAGAAATCACAAAATGGCAAAGACAAGCCTTCATTTGAAAGCTTCATAAACTTTTAAGTTTTAATTCAATATTCCTCAATTATTTTCAAACAAAACTTCAAAATTGATTCAGACAAAGATAGTAGGAATAAGGTCATATACCCCTAGAGGAAACCTATTACTGTTATTCTGCTAACTGGAGGCAATATAAAACCAATTCATAATGACTTATTGTTAAACCCATCATTTAGTGAGTCTCTTAACTCTCATCAGAAAAGCTTCCTTTTGCAGAAGGTGGTGATTAGCACAGAGACTCACCACTGGCCAATGTGCAGAGAATAAGAGACTGCAAAGTTCTCAACCCTAAATAGAAAGGGCAACTATATCAGACCCCTCCTCCCAAGGCTCAGGGATCATTGTTGAAGAGGGGACAAAAAGATTATAAAAGCCAGATATGATGGATAATCACAACAAAACAGTGTTTTATTAACACAAAAGAACAGTTGCACTTATACCTCACAGTGGTTGTGACAGCATGCATAAGGCTTACACAGCTTAGACCAAACGCCTGCATGGAGAGGGGGGTAGGCATGAAGTCCCAGCCCTAGCTGAGGAGCACTTAGTGATTGCTCCTTGAGGAGAGTTGGTTTTCTTTATGTATGTGGCTTTTATTAGCTTAACCAAGCTCCAGGGTGTGGTCACATAGCCAAGAGTATATGGGCAGCACACATTGGATTCAATGGGTTAAAAACAACTCTGAAGGCACAAACTGGGGTGAATAGGGAAGTGAGGGTAGGTCTGGGAGGAACTGGGGAAAAGTAATGAATATTATAAAAATACAATGTCTAAAAGTCTCAAAGAACTAATAAAATTCATGTTCAAAAAGGGCCAGAAACCTAAGTTCCTTATGAGAAAACTATTGGTCATTTTCTCTTTCTAAATGAATAATACCATTTAACTAATATCAACACTCTGAAAACACAGAGGACAAGCCTGTGAGTTTGGTCATTTCTGTCTAGATGGGCTTCCAAGGAAGCAGTATTAACTCCAGTGACAATGGGAAGATGAGAAGGGGGAGATCTGGAGGCCTAAGAGTTGTTGCATACATCTTACAGAGTCAGAGCAGAAAACAGATGTTTTCAGAGAAGTAGCCACAGCAGGGGCCGAGGAGGAAAATTACAGAAAAGAAGTGTATGTTTGCAAGGGGAAGGGGGCAAGGATGCTGACTGTCTGTGACTTAAGGATGCCGTCTCCCCCATGTCTGTAGCCCGTTAACAACAGTTGTCCTTACAAGGGTTTCAATTGGGTAGAAAGTTAAATATTATCTTGCTCGAGCTGCAGTGTGGCACGACTCAGATTTCTTTGATGATTTATTCCCAGCTTTGCTAACGCAACGTGGCATGTGAGAAACTACCTCTCAGCAGCCATAAATTTTCTAAGAAGTTCGTTTCATTTTAGGGAGAAAATTAAGTGTCCATTCCAACAGCAATAAGGAAGAATAAATCCCATTATAAGTACATATTTCTTGCTGTGAGCTTGTAATACAGTCTTTATTTAGCCTGTTTCTCCCTTACTTGTGAGCTGATGCTGAATTGCAGTGGTGGGATATTGAGAGCAGAGACGGATCTACTAAAAGGAGGGCAAAGAGGATCACATATCACAGACAGTTTACTCTCTCAAGTTAATCCATAGTTGTGTTCCATGGCTAATGTCCTTGATGCTCCGCAAATGGGTAGACTGTAGCTATATTGACAATTCTGTTCTCAAGCTAATGCTTTATGAGGGTGGTTAGCATTGTCCTTTGGCTCTTGGAGGCCCAGGGCAAAGTCTTATTTCCAAATGTCTTTCTACTTACTTCCTTTACAATTATCATGCTGGATATAGCCGGAGTCAGTAGCAGTATCTTTACACGACTGCTTTGACGTGCGTATAAATGGTGCAGCCTCGTTCATGACTGATTTTGATCATTTGATAAAATGATGTTTTCTACTACTGTTTGTACCTCTCATTTATGTCTGGTGAGTCAAAAGTAGGGCAATTTTTCTCAAATACCTGACATGACGGCTTTTCATTCTGCATCTTCGATAATTTATCCTGTATTTTTTCCTTCACTTAGTGTGGACTATTGAAGGCTTTCTTCCCCTGTTCTTGTTGCCAATGACATAGGGAATCACAAAAGCTATTTTATGTATTAAGACATTTCTTTTTTTAAAGTTTATTTTTAAATTTAAATTAGAAACAAGGTTGCTTCACATGTCAATTCCAGGTCCCTCTCATTTTCTCTCCCCTCCTCCAGAGCCCTCCCACCAACCCCCCCCCCCCGATATCCCCTCATTTCCCCAGAGAGGGTGCGGCCCTCTTTGGGGATGTCCATAGTCTGTCATTTCATGCAGGACAGGGCCTAGAATCTCCCCCAAGAATTCAGGGTGAGAGTGCATCTCACATTGTTGGATGGGAATCCAAAGTTCATTTGTATACCCGGGATAAATACTGATCTACTGCCCAAGGCTCAATAGATTACCTAGGCCTCCTCACTGACACCCACATTCAGGGGGTCTTGATCAGTCCCATGTTGGATTCCCAGGCATCACTCTGGGGTTCAAGAGCTAACCTTTGTCAGGTCAGCTGTTTCTGGGGGTTAAACCAGCCCAGTCTTAATCCCTTTGGTCATCAGTCCTCCCTCTCTATCACTGGATTTCTTGAGTTCAGCTCAGTGGTTAGCCATGGGAGTCTGCCTCTGCTTCCATCAGCCACTGAATGAAGGTTCTGTTTCCCTGACTCTCTGGCCATGGGATTGTTGGCTGGCACTCCCCAGATCTATGTCTAAAATCCATACATGAGAGAGTACATGCCATGTCTCTCTTTTTGTGACTGGGTTACCTCGCTCAGGAAGGTTTCTTCTAGTGCCATCCATTTGCCGGCAAATTTCAGGATTCCATTGCTTTTTTCTGCTGAATAGTACTCCATTGTGTAAATGTACCACATTTTCTCTATCCACTCTTTGGTTGAGGGGCATCTAGGTTGCTTCCAAGTTTGGCTATTACAAATAATGCTGCTATGAACATAGTGGAACAGACATCCTTGTTGTATGAATGGGCATCTTTTGGATATATGCCTAAGAGTAGAGTTGCTGGGTCTTGTGGTAAGTTTATTCCTATTTTTCTGAGGAATCTCCATACTGATTTCCAAAGTGGCTGAACCAGTTGGCACTCCCACCAGCAATGGAGGAGTGTTCCCCTTTCACCACATCCTCTCCAGCATAAATTGTCATTGGTGTTTTTGATTTTAGCCATTCTGACAGGAATGAGATGGTATCTCAGAGTTGTTTTGATTTGCATTTCCCCAGATAGCAAAGGATGTTGAGTACTTTCTCAAGTGGCTCTCAGCCATTTTAGACTCCTCTATTGAAAATTCTCTACTTAGTTCTGTACCCCACTTTTTAATTGGATCCTTTGGTGTTTTGGAGACTTGCTTCTTGAGTTCTTTGTAAATTTTGGAGATCAGCCCTCTATCAGATGTGGGGTTAGTGAATGTTTTTTCCCATTCTGTGGGCTGTCCTTTTGTTGCTGACTGTGTCCTTTGCCTTACAGAAGCTTCTCAGTTTCAGCAGGTGCCATTTATTAATTGTTGTTCTCACTGTCTGTGCCACTGGTGTTATGTTCAGGAAGCTGTCTCCTGTACCAATTCGTTTAAGGGTACCACCCACTTTCTCTTCTAAGAGGTTCAGTGTGGCTGGATTTATGTTGAGGTCTTTGATCCATTTGGACTTAAGTTTTGTGCATGGCGATAGACATAGATCGATCAGCATTCTTCTACATGCTAGCCTCCAGTTATGCCAGCACCATTTGTTCAAGATGCTTTCTTTTTCCATTGTATATTTTTAGCTTCTTTGTCAAAGATCAGATGTTCATACGTGTGTGGGTTAATATCAGGGTTTTCAATTCGATTCTATTGGTCTACCTGTCTATTTTTGTGCCAATACCAAGCTGTTTTCAGGACTATAGCTCTATAATAGAGCTTGAGGTCAGGGATGGTGATGCCTCCGGACGTTGCCTTGTTGAACAGGGTTGTTTTGGCTATCCTGGGTCTTTTGTTTTTCCATACAAAATTGATTATTGTTCTTTCAAGGTCTGTGAAGAATTGTGCTGGGATTTTAATGGGGGTTGCATTGAATCTGTAGATTGCTTTTGGCAGGATTGCCATTTTTACTACATTGATTCTACCTATCCAAGAGCATGGGAGATCTTTCGATGTTCTGAGCGCTTCTTTAATTTCTTTCTTTAAAGATTCAAAGTTCTTGCGATACAGGTCTTTCACTTGTTTGGTTAGTGTTACCCCAAGGTATTTTTTGTTGTTTGTGGCAATTGTAAAGGGCGATGTTTTTCTGATTTCTTTCTCAGCCCTTTTATCATCTATATATAGTAGGGCTACTGATTTTCTTGAGTTGATCTTGTAGCCTGCCATTTTGCTGAAGGTGTTAATCAGCTGTAAGAGTTCTTTGGGTCATTTATGTAAACTATCATATCATCTGCATATAGTGAAACTTTGATGTCTCTCTTTCCAATTTGTATCCCCTTGATCTCCTTTTGTTGTTGTATGGCTCTGGCTAGAACTTCAAGTACAATATTGAAAAGGTATGGAGAGAGTGGATAGCCTTGTCTTGTTCCTGATTTTAGAGGAATTGCGTTGAGTTTCCGTTCATTTAGTTTGATGTTGGCTGTTGGTTTGCTGTATATAGCTTTTATTATGTTTAGGTATGTTCCTGTTATCCCAGATCTCTCCAAGACCTTTATCATGAAGGGGTGTTGGATTTTGTCAAAGGATTTTTCAGCATCTAGTGAGATGATCATGTGATTTTTGTTTTTCAGCTTGTTTATATGGTGGATTACATTGATGGTTTTTCATATGTTGAACCATCCCCGCATCCCTGGGATGAAACCTACTTGATATTGGTGAATGATTGTTTCGATGTGTTCTTGGAACCAATTTGTGAGTATTTTTGCGTCAATGTTCATGAGGGATATTGGTCTGAAATTCTCTTTCTTAGTTGTGTCTCTGTGTGACTTGGGTCTCAAGGTTATTGAAGCCTCATAGAAAGAGTTTGGCAAAGACCCTTCTGCTTCTATTGCGTGGAATACTTTGAGAACAATTGATATAAGCTGTTCTTTGAATTTCTGGTAGAATTCTGCACTGAGGCCATCTGGACCTTGGCTTTATTTCGTTGGGAGACTTTTGATTACTGCTTCTATTTCCATAGGGGTTATAGGTCTATTTAAATTGCTTACCTGTTCTTGATTTAGTTTTGGCAAGTGATAGCTATCCAGGAAGTCGTCCAGTTCCTTTAAATTTCGATTTTGTGGAGTACAGATTTTCAAAGTATGACCTGATGATTCTCTGGATTTCTTCAGAGTCGGTTGTTATGTCCCCCTTTTCATTTCTGATTTTGTTGATTTGCATGTTCACGCTCTGCTGTTTGCTAAGTTTGGACAAAGGTTTTTCTATTTTGTTGATTTTATCAAAGCACCAACTCTTCGTTGCATTGATTCTTTGTATTGTTTTCCTAGTTTCTACTTCATTGATTTCAGTCCTCAATTTGATTATTTCCTGCTGTCTACTCCTCCTGTGGGAGTTTGTTTCTTTGTGTTCTAGAGCTTTCAGCTGTGCTGTTAATTCTCTATTATAACTATTCTCCAGTTTCTTCATGTGTGCACTTAGTGCTATGAACTTCCCCCGTAGTACTGCTTTCAAAGTGTCCCATAGGTTTGGGTATGTTGTGTCTTCATTCTCATTGAATTCTAGAACGTCTTTAATTTCTTTTTTTTATTTCTTCTTTGACCCAGGAATGGTACAGTTGTGCATTATTCAATTTCCATGAATTGTAGGGTTTCTGCAATTTGTGTTGTTGATGAATTCTAATTTTAACACATGGTGGTCTGATAAGATGCATGGAGTTATTCCATTTTTTTTGTAGCTGCTGAGGTTTGATATGTTGCAACGTATGTGGTCGATTTTTGAGAAGGTTCCATGTGGTGGTGAGAAGAAGGTATATTCTTTTTTATGTGCATGAAATGTTCTATAGATGTCTGTTAATCTCAGTTGGGTCATGACTTCTATTAGACCCTTTGCTTCTTTGTTGAGTTTCTGTCTGGCATTTCCTGTCTAGGGGTGAGCGTGGTGTGTTGAAATCTCCCACTATAAGTGTGTGGGGCTTTATATGTGATTTAAGTTTTAGTAATGTTTCTTTTACAAACATGAATGCCTTTGTATTTGGGGCATAGATGTTCAGGATAGAAACTTCATCTTGGTGGATTTTGCCTGTGATGAGTATGTAATGGCCTCCTTCATCTCTTTTGATTGATTTTATTTTAAAGTGTAATTTGTTAGATATTAGGATTGCTACCCCTGCTTGTTTCTTGGGTCCATTTGATTGGAAAATCTTTTCCAAACCTTTACTCTTAGATAATGTCTTTCTTTGAGGGTGAGGTATGTTTCTTGTATGTAGCAGAAGGATGGGTTCTATCTTCAAATCCATTCTGTTAGCCTGTGTCTTTTTATGGGTGAGGTAAGGCCATTAATGTTGAGGGATATTAATGGCCATTGATTGCTAATTCTTCTTTGATTTGGAATGGTTGTTGTTCGTGGAATTATGTGTGGAATCCCACCCCTTTGTTCTTTTGGCTGTTGGTAGAGTGGGATTCTCTAATTCCTATGTTTTTCTGATTGTAGTTAACTTCCTTGGGTTGGAATTTTCCTTCCAGAACTTTATGTAGTGCTGGATTAGTGGATACGTATTGCTTGAGTTTAGTTTTGTCATGGAATATCTTGTTTTCTCCATCTATAGTGATTGAGAGCTTTGCCGGGTATAGTAGTCTGGGCTGGCATCCATGGTCTCTTAGTGTTGGCAGAATATCTATCCTGGCCCTTCTAGCTTTCAGAGTTTCAATGGAGAAGTCAGGTGTAATTCTGGCAGGTTAGCCTTTATATACTTGGCCATTTTCCTTAGCTGCTCTTAATATTCTTTCTTTATTCTGTATATTTGGGGTCTTGAATATTATGTGGTGAGGGGACTTTTTTGTGATCCACTCTATTTGGCGTTCTGTAAGCTTCTTGTACCTTCATTGGCATGTTTTTCTTTAGGTTGGGAAAGTTTTCTTCTATGATTTTGTTGAATATGTTTCTGCCCCTTTGAGGTGGTTTTCTTCTCCTTCTATACCTATTATTCTTAGGTTTGGTCTTTTCATGTTGTCCCATATTTCCTGGATGTTTTGTGTTAAATATTTGTTGGACTTAAGGTTTTCTTTGGTTGCTGAATCCATTTCTCCTAGTTTATCTTCAACACTTGAGATTCTCTCTTCCATCTCATGTATTCTGTTGGTAATGCTGTATCAGTAGTACCTGATGGTTTGCCCAGCTTTTCTATTTCCAGCCTTTCTACAGATTGTGTTTTTTTATTGTCTCTATTTCTGTTTTCAACTCTTATACTGTTTGAATTGTTTCTTGCAGTTTTCGGTTTATCTTTTCGCCCATTTGTTGCAGTTTATGAATTTTTTGGTTTGCTTTTTCTTCCATTTCTTGCATTTTTTGGTTTGCTTTTCTTTCCAGTACTTGTATTTTTGGTTTGTTTTTTCTTCCATTTCCTGCCTTTTTTGGTTTGTTTTTTCTTCCATTTCTTGCATTTTTTGGTTTGTTTTTTCTTCCATTTCTTGCATTTTTTGGTTTGTTTTTTAGTCCATTTCTTTGAGGGATTTTCCTATATTCTCTTTTAGGGCCTGTATCATTTTCATGAAGGTGTTTTTAAGGTCATTCTCTTATGCTTCATTTGCAATGGAATGTTATTGTCTTGCTGGTGTGGAGTCTCTAGAATCTGGCTGTGTCATATTTGTTTTTCTGTTGCTGAGTTTGTTTTTGTATTGTCTCTTTCCCTTCTCTTCTAGTGGGTTCAGAGAGCCCCTTACTGGTCTGGTGGTTAGGGGACCAGCGTTCCCTGTCGGTGGGTGCTAGCAAGTCCAATAATCTGGTGCTTCTTCTATTCCTCGTCCTCGTTCTGGTCCCGTGGGTGGAGAAGAAGAACAGGAATCTGGGGTGCTTAGCCTCACACCTGGACCCTGTTCCCTTGCTGGAAGAGAAGACTTGGGATCTGGGGTGCTTCTGCTGGGATGGGAAGCTCTGTGGCCTTCCCCAGTCACTGGAAGGCATGCCTGGGATGCAGGGCCTTGCTTACATGGATATGCTGGTTTCCTGGTCTCATTGTTGGAAGAGAAGACCTGGAATCTGGGGTGCTTGGCTCCGGCCGGGATTGGAAGCTCTGTGCAGTTCCCAGTAGATCCCCAGGCACTGGAAAGCAGGTCTGGGTGCAGGGCCTGTTTTACCTGATCCTGCAGGATCAGCTGGTACCCTGGTCTCCTTGTTGGAAGAGAAGACCTGGGATCTGGAGTGTTTGGCTCCCGCCGGGATGAGAAGCTCTGCGGCCTTCCCCAGTCACTGGAAGGCATGCAGGGATGAGGGGCCTTCTTTACCTGGATCTGCTGGTTTCCTGGTCTCGTTGGTGGAAGAGAACTAAGACATTTCTTATTTCCCTAGAAATGAAAATATTTATTGTGTAGGACATTTTCTATAAGTATGTATATTATTTACTTGTTCAATGTAATAAAACATACTGATGAAAGGAAGTTAAGGAAGGAAAGGATTTATTATGGCTTACAGCTTCCATGTAAACTTCATTATCTTGGGAAGTTATAGCAGCAGCTGTTTCAAGCAGCTAGTGGTCAGGAAGCTGAGGGAAGTAGATTTAAATTGTGTACCTACTTGGCATGGAGACATGGTTTTCTTGTTCTAACGTAAAACAGGACCAAAAAACCCAATACTAATATAAAACATACATTTATAATCTCTTTCATAGTAAAGAAAACTGGTTGCTGATTAAATAACTTCCAATGCTGTTGTCCATTGAAATACTAAATGACCATGATAGGGTTTGAGGTATTTCTATGCTTATTGTCACAAAATATAGCCTACTAGATTAATAAAGGCAAATTGCATATCATTATGCAAATTTTGCTCCATTACTTTAAAGTAATGTAAAACTGTATTCCTACATATACTTCTCTAGACGTTTTTATTTATCATTGCTGGAGATGGAGCCTGGGTAGATGCACTCATTACTGAGAAGCACTCCAAAATCCTAGGTCCTTATATTTTAAATTACTGTTGTCAACATTAATTTGTTTGGCATGATTCATTCCCAGGTATCTGCATGGGTACTTTGCAGTGAATTTTACCACTCTGATGCTTCAACAGGGCTCCATCCTGCCACTCGGAAACCTCATTCCTTATGCTAGTAAGTTCTTGTCTTTTCCCAGCACATTCATTCCCCCTTCACTTATACAATATTCTCATTATATTGTTAGTTTGCTTTCTCTCTCCTAAACTACATAGTATATGTTCAGAGAATTTTGTTCTTTTCTTCTGTAAGATACATCCCATGAATTCAAAATAATGATTTCATTAGCATGCATATCTTGAAAATGTTTTCCATATATGTGTAACTGAATGTGAATGTATTCATATACATGTATGTCTAGTGGAGATTAAACCAAAATCACAATGAAATGGTTAATTACATCATTCATAGTTTAATATTCTTATTTTAAAGGTGATCATTATTTATAGTCAAGAATTTTATAAAAATGCTTCTACTTCCTGAGAAGAGAAAAGAATAATTTTACTGAAAAGATACTATTTAAAATTCTATGATATTCCTAGGTATGGATTTACAGTGAATAAGGTAATGTTAGCTTGACCAGGTTTGGAATCATAAGACAAAGCTCTGAGCTTATTGTTGAGGGACTTTCTAGACTGGGTTAATTGATGTGAGGACAGCCTCTCTGAACCAGTCATGATCATGTCATGGATTAGAGAACCACAGTAATCAAAATGGATATAGTGCACTTAGCACCAACATTGATATCTCTCTGCTTTCTGACTCTGAATGCAATATGACTAGCTGTCTAATTTTCTTGTAGCTGTACCTTCCCCACCATGATGGACTGTGCCCAAATCACCCCTTCCTTCTTTAAATGGCTTTTGTCAGGTATTTTATGGGAGTAGTAAGAAAAGCAAATAATGCAGCTCAAAGAAAGCCACTACAGCTGTATCTTTGATTAATACATTTATGCCTAACCTCTGGATATCTCACACCTAGGCATGAAGCATTAATCTAATTAATCTTAATCAATAAAAACCGGGAGTCAAATATTGGGATCAGAGCCTGGAAGATAAGAGAACTGAGAGCATCTGCCAGTTGCTTCCTACCTCTCTCCTTCCTGCATCCAAGAGGATTGAGATCTGTCTCCATCCCACCTTATCACTTCCTGTCTCCACTTCCAGAGTGCTGGGATTAAAGGCTTGAATCACTACCAACCAGTTTCCATGATTAACTTGAGGCTAGCCCCACCCTCTGATCAACACACAAGCTTTATTTGTCAGAACACAAATAGAATATCACACCACACATGCCCTTCTGCTCTCTCCCCTCTTGCTTTTTTTCCTAATCCCCTCTCCATTGTTTATTCATCGTTCCTTTGTTTCCCAGTTTTCCCTGTGGTAAAAACTGCTTTTCCTGCATAGTTCTTCTTATATTCTAATTAAAAGCACACACTTTACTCTTTAATTCAGTAGAAATGCCTGTAAATTTGTCACTAGGTATGTAATGTTATGTCTTCATTTATTGCATATCATTTTCATATGAAGTTAAATTTGGTCATTCATTAGGAATACTTGTTCCATACCAGCAAATGCTCCTTGGATGGTCATTTCCTTTGTAAAGACATTTTGCATAATAAGCTAGTAACATTTCATCATGATTGATTTTGAATGGTGATGTAAATATTGCTTGATTGTCCTGTATTATTCTTTTAGTTCTGTATCCACGTATCTTATCAGGGCTCAAGAGAGGCTAAGCCACAGCAGTGCTGGGCAGCACGCCCAACTTCTAGTCCTCTTGGTCTTTCTTACATAGTCCATGGATTCACTTTCTCCCAAGCAATTCTTGGCTAAAATCTGCCTTGGAAGTTTATGTTTTCTGGTTGCTGGCTTTGACTATTATCTGTTTTGTGTCCTTTTTTTCAATCACTGATTCTTGTTTTGTTTTGTTTTTTAAATCTGTATGTGAGTGCATGTGTGTGGGGCACACTTACAGTATCTCATATGTGTAGTAGAAGTCAGAGGACTCAGTTTTAGTCTCTTCACCTTGAGTTTTGAGGCGGGATCTCTTGGTATTTCCACTGCCATATTGAGGCTGACCCTCCTGGTTCTCTCTCTTGCCTTTCCATAAGGTGCTGGGACCACAGGTGTAGTCACACTCACTCCCACAGGTATAGTCACACTCTTCTGTCTTAATTTTACTTGGATTCTAGGGACTGGATACAAGTCATCATATCCTTAGGTCCTTTTATCACTAATTCTAAAACCAACCAGCCACATTTTTACTATTTATTTATTTTGTGTACATGCTTGCATATGTAGGCATATATAGCTTGAGTAATGACACATCTATTTTATTTCTTTCTATTCTACTACTCCGATAATAAAGGTTTGAGGACTGTACATAAACAAATTATATACAGAGGAAAAAAAGAACAATTATAATACTGAAATTTCACCACATATAGTAGGCCTTTTTACTGAAAAAAAAACTTCATACAGTATATTCTGGTCATGGTTTTCCCTCCTCGGCTCCTCCCAAATCCTTTCCACCTCTCCACCCATCCAACTCTATGCCCTTTATTTCTCTATGTCTAGCTAACTTATGACACATGATATTCATAGTTACTTAAAGATCTACAAATGAAGGATGGATGGAAGCCAGACCAGTAATCCCAGCTCCTAGGGAGACTGAGGCAGGAGAATCACAAATTTAAGGTCCATTACAGTTTAACTGCAAGGCAAACATAGGGAAATTAGTGACCCAGTGACCATGTCTTCAAATAAAATGTATAAATCGAGTAGGGGCTATAACTCCAAGGTAGAGCACTTTCCTAGGTCCTTGGTCGAATCCTTAGCTTCTTTTGAAACACAAAGAAAATATTAAGTTCTGTTATAATTTGTAGTTTTGGTATAATGCCTCTTTCTTGGTTTTGATTTTAGTCCTGAGAATCATTTCCCCCTCCCCACTCTTTAGAGGAAATTCTGAGCTCTGTTGGAATACTTAGAACCAGGATTCAGGACTGTCTAATGCCTACAGAACTGCCCATGACTGTAGTGTCGGGGTGGAAGTGTGTAGGTACTTAACTTGAGAAGAAAACCTTCCAGGTCTGAGAATAGCACATACACATGTACAGTTCCTTCACTGCCAAAGCTCAAACTTTGCCCATCTGATAATTTGTAGCTTATTGTAGTCACTAGAAAGGATTTTAAACTACCCACTTTTTACTTAGGACTCGTTTTCCTGCTGATTCTTACATGTGAAAAGCCAATCTCTTTCTATTCTAGTAGATTTCTTCCTGGAGCAAGTACACAGAGATCCTTTTCCAACTCTAGTCAGAAACTTTTATGTTTTTTCAAAAATATTTTTTAGAAGAATTTTATCTGCTAGACTAAATGGTTTACCAGGCAAGCAGAAGAACAAAAAAACTGCTCGCATTAAGTTTCAGAAGAGTCAAAGTTCCAGTAAGCCTCTGAAGTTTAGCTTAAAACTGTGTATAGCAGCCTTTTCTACTCAAATACATGGAGCCTAGAAATCAGCAACACTGTGTAACCACACATGAGCAAGTAAATTTATGGTTCAGGATTTAAGTACTATCTTGCTTTGGAGAGCCATGGTATGAATTTATGTTGAAGTGTTATTGTTAGCTACTGAAGTTTAGAAATTGTCCAAGTATGCTCACCAAACTTTTTAAAATATCTACTTAAGCAGGTTCCCTTCAGCCAAATATGTGTATACATATACACATATATGAGCTATTTTATGTGTATTATATGCATATCATAGAAATAAAAATATATTACATATAAGTATATGTTTATATATTATAATATACATATGTATGGATAGACTTTCCTTATTAATTTCATTTCTGTCATATATATAATACACATAAAATAGCTCAAATAATATAGACTGGTGTAACTGCTTAGATTAGCTTCCATATTACCAGTTAACCTGTCAACAGCTATCCTATAAGATGGCTACCACTCCAGCATGAAGTTGTCTACATCCAGACTGAGATACACTTATGGACTCTACTGCCAAAATACTCATGGAAACACTATTACTTTAAAAAATATCTTTGAAATTCCCATCAGGTTAATCACAAAAATATCATTCCACTTCTTCACAAAAAGTCTTAAATGGTTTTATGCAGAGTTATCAGAAACTTAGAACCAAAGGAACTTAATATTAAAAGGAAAATTAATTATTGGATGCATCAGAGAAATTTTATATCACAAAATGGCAATAATAGGAAATCACATTAATTTGTCTGTAATGATCCACTCTAAGAATGAATGATAAAATGTTGTAGACTTTGGTTAGAGATAAAAGCAGTGAATTATTTCTTTACTCTTGATATTTTTCATTTTTTATTGATAGTAAAACACAATCAGGTTTTGCTTACAAGTAACATTTTAACTTTATTCTTCATACTATTACTCTTTGTTTTAATCTAGAAGAAAAAAATCTCTAGAGAAAGTCTCTAAGGAGAAACAGGAACTAGAGGTGGATTATCACTCTCAAACATAAAAATAGGAGGGAGTACATGGATCAGACCCTGTCAGTCAGAGCCAGTTGTTACTTGAGAGAATATTAGCTGACAGAAGATAAGCTAATACGACTGATGGGAGAGAGGACTAACAGAGGCACAGGCTGTCTTTGGTAGATCTTCCTGCAGCTCCTGGATATGCGTTATAGAGTTTCTTTGACTGAGGACTCAGAACTACTCTCCACTCTCACCCCTGATCTTTTATAGCTCTTTCTTCCAGTTCCATGATCTCCATGGAATTCTCCAACAGATAATCTGCTAAATGGTTGTGTGCTAACAGCAGAAAAATGTCTAAGCATCAAGTACATGCAGGGTACTAAGTGCATAAAAAGTTCCATAAGATCTGGGCTTCCTCCCAATGAAATGATCAAACATTCCCAGTTATGTTTACAATAGATGGGCGTTCTGGATACCCTGAATGTTTCAGAATTGTGTTTAGAAAAAGAACTTGAGCTATCCCTTGAATCACACCATACAGTTACAGATGTCAATTTTATGTAGCGTCTTTTATGAATCTGAATTTAAAAATCAAGGATATAATGTCTAGTTCTGTATCACACAGTGCATGGACAATAACAATACTTGGGCAGTAATAGGAGTCACACATCAATAGATTTTTTTTATCCCTCAGATTGATCCTTAATTTCCTTAGTTGATTCTTTTACACAGACAGAAATACTTCTTCTCCATTCTGTTTAAGAACATTATGCCCTCAAATACATAAGTTGTTCATCCTGATTTCTAAGAATAGTAACATACCCACCCACACCTGAAAAGCAATTTAAAGGCTAATAGGAATACTTTAGAATTTCAAGGTAGCAACAAACAATTACTTTTCATTTTCAATTTGACTGCAACTGAGAGATAAAATGTATATACATAAATCATTTGGGAAAGCTTGCCTTTTTATCACTTAAATAGCATCTTAAAAAATTGAAATTTGAAATTGTAGACATTAATTTTAGTTTATTTTCCTTAAACTGAATCCATACATATATTGAAATGATAGCTCTTCAGATAACATTGTTCTGCTCATTGAACAAAGTAATAAGGACCTGCAATCATTATGGAGCACCTCTCCCCTTTATTCTGCAGGGTCTAGTCTTAATGAATATTTATTCACCTCCAGAGCAGTGAGGGGCTCTCCACCAGACAGGAATCTTTGCTCTTCCATTCTTTTGACTCGAAGGTCATTGTTCTAATATGCCTCTTGGTAAAACTTGTACAAAACAAAAACAGAAACATGAGAGCAATGAAGTTTCTCTTTAGAAAGTAATTACTCGAACTCTGATAACCTTCATCATTTTCTGAGGGAAATAATGAAGGTCTGAAGGTCTTGTTATTTTAAAGAACAAGTGCAGATCTTTATGAATGAAGCCCTTGGGATATTTCACTTCTGTATTATACTGTTGTCATCTGCTGTTTGTTTAAAAATAACAAGAAAAACATACATTTCAGCTAGTTGGGTTTTTTTACTTATTTTAATTTTTCTTGTTTTAGATTCTTAATTTAGTTCCTACAGTGAGTACTCACTGTAGTTTGCTGTTGAGACTCCCCTTCCAAGAACGAGGCATAGGAATTTAGCATTTGATGACTTTCAGCCTAGTCCATCTCTAGGAAACCCCTTGAGCCAAGAGAACCATGTTGTCTAAGCCACACCCGTCTCTTCTCAACAGGTTCTCCAGGTAGGGGAATAATCACCTAATCCCATCGTTCAAACAAGGGGCAGCTCTAGACCCCAAAGTACTTTCTCATGACTCCCTTAGTTGAACTCTTCCCTCTGTCCAAATACACTACCTATACACCCCCAATGGGTTCTTCTAATAAGATTTTTGTATGCAAATGTTTGCTTCTTGGGAAGTGTTAGTATGTAAGTTTGAGAACCAGTCACCTTTGTCACCTTTGACTTCTTAGGTGAGAATTTCAAGGGAAAAATATATGTTATGGGACAGAGTGAGACTGACAGACAATGCTGATTGAAAAAATTTTTTTCTTTTTCAACGAGAACGTGTAGCCTGTGTATAATACTTTCCTATACTATTCTGGTGAGTGGATTCTGCTTCCTTAGATCTTTGTTTATTCTCCTGAGAAGAATGCCTCCACCTGCCCAGGGAGTGCCTCAGGCAAGATGCTTCCTTTCCCCAGCTTAGCACACTCAAGGATATTACGCAAACAGCCCTCATTTGGCAGCAAGACTTTCTGCCCCCTGAGTACATGTGGTGAAAGTGCTAAGAATGACATCATATATTTATCATTGCTTCTCTGTCCCTGCTTTGAACTCTGGGCTATCTTGCAATAAAAGCTTCAGAGAAGTACAGTAAAGGTTCCTGCTCTGTATCATCTAGAGTCCCCTGGTTCTGCTGAATCTCGAATTTGACATCCATTCCTTGGTCACTGGTTGGTCACAATAAGAACATTATAGATAGATAACCCAATGCCTCCCATCAACTGATGGATGTACCACAGGAAAGAGTTGTGCAAAGGCTATTGGATGGGCAGTAGGCACTTACTGATCATCAGGATGTACATACTCATGTGTCAGCTTTGAGAGAGACTGGCCTTCATAGTCTTTCCCAGTTTCATGGGTTGGGTAGTTTTTCAAGCTTGTGGAAGAACAACTTCTTACAAAAGTTTAGTTGCTAAAAATCAGTAGAAACACATGTGTTTCTTCAACAAGAGTGTCAGGGGCTACAACCTAAGATGAATGACAGATTTGTAAATAATAATAGTAATAATAATAATAATAATAATAATAATAATTCATGCAACAAAGGAGGCATAGGAGCAACCATGATGGTTCTGAAAGCCTGCCCATAGGAGGGACGTATAAGTGGTGGCCTCATAAGGAAGCTTGTGGAGACATGCCACATTAACAAGTGGTGGAAGCAAATTCTACAGAAGAAACAAAACGGAAACCGCAAGCCACAAAAAAGATGGAGTCTATTCTGCCTTTCTTTTTCCATGACTTGTGTTTTAGTGAGCTGACTCAGTTTGAAAGCAGCCACCATGACTTACAGCACACCGATGATTTCTCCAAGAAAAACTAAAACAGAAAGCACATTATAATTACACAGTCTTTGAGGACATCATAGAGATGCCAGATTGGGAAAGACTTGAGACACAGTCTGCTGGAAAGAAGGAAAAGAAAATGAACGTTATCACCCAGCACTTTTTCTCCCCTTAAAACATTTGTCAACATCCAGACATTTAATGTTCTAACTAGGAGTTGTCTGTTTTAGGATGCTTGGCTCAGGAATATAACACTTGAGATCACTAGGGAGGAGAGATCTAGTGTCTAATCTGGGATCTCAGTTTGGATTCCTCATGCTGTACCCCTTAGAGGAGAACTAGACACACATTTGCTCACAGAGATAGTCTCAGGTTCAAACCAGCTCAGTTTCAGTTTCACTGAACGTTGGCAAAATTTTGTCACTCTAACTGCTTATCTAAAACAAAATTTGTCTAGAATTCTTCAATTACAAAATTTTTGGACCACAGGAAACATGGGCAGGAAAAAAAACTAATAGAAAAAATGCTAAAAGTGTTTTCAGCCATCCTAGGTACTGGGTTTATTAAGTACTCATCTTCCATGTATGATTTGTACATTCCTATGTTCCCTGTGTCTTAGGAGGATGTGTGAGGCATTGAAGATGAAAGCTTAGTTCATTTGTAGCTCAAGATATGAGTTATGGATACAGAGAACTATTTGCCACTTCTTTTAGTCATTTGATAAATTTTTGTTGTTGTTGGATTTTTTATAGAAGTAGTTCTATTTTTTTTAGACAAGGTTTCTCTGCGTAGCTTTGTAGACCAGGCTGGCCTTGAACTCACAGAGATCTTCCTACCTTTGCCTCCTAAGTGCTGGGATTAAAGGCATGTGCCACCACTGCCCAGTAGTAGTTCTGTTTTTTTAACATTAATTTTTATTTATCCATTGACAACCATGACTATTTAGAAAAATGTCCTCAACAGACTCTCTTGTGAGACTTCTGTAGCCATGGTTTTTGAGCATGTTTGTAGGACCAGGCAGGAATTCCCTCCTGTAGAGCACATCTTACTGCCATACGTAACCATGCCCTGCTGCACCAGAGGGGACATTTGCCTGGCAGGTGGGTATTAAAGCAGGCAGGGTCCAGCACTCGATAAAAGTTATTTGAGACAAGTAACTATTTGCATAATATAAAAGGCTGCCAGATTAAGTAAGAGATTTTCATTCCATAGCCATTTTCTGAGATTTTCTCTTGTTTTCAAACACACAAAAGGTGTAATGTATTTTCAGAGAAGAGTGTGGTAAACCCATTATATCTACCATAACCAGTCTTAAGACCATCAGGTCCCAGGACACAGGCATCAGGAATGAAGATGACCTTGTTGGTCATGCTTAGATGAGGATGGTTTTGCTGAGGGAAGGTGTGCATCTGAAAAGACAGTAAGCAAGGGAATCTTGCTTTGCTTTTAGAAAAAGGAGACTGGCATAAAATAGCATTCCTAGGTCCAGTAAAAGAAGACAAGAGTTTCTATTTTTTTTGTAAGTTACAGTGCCAAAAGTCATAAGAAAGTAAGAGGGAAAAATAAGAAATTCAGTTTGAAGAATGAATGGTTGGGCCCAACAGAGCTATTGTTCTGTCAGTGTTGGCATTATAAATCCCCATCCTTGGGTGTTTATAAAATCCAGTTAGACCTGAACAAAATACACTAGAATCTAGCAGCAAGCAATTTCAAAAAAATTGAATAATGTACCTCAATCACTTTTAACTGTAGGCTTTGCAAATTGCTCTGCCTTCAAACCACCCTGAATGTGTCCAACCTCGTTTGACCTGAGATGGAAGTTGATTTCTTTCAGACACATTTTGGTTTATAGAAGTATGGTTAAAGCGCTCTTTAAAGGCACCTTAATTTAGATAAGTGTAGAAATTAAGCTTCATCACAGCCTACAGAGGGTATTATCTTCAGATGTACTACTGTGTATGGCTTGAATTAAGCACTTTCAGTAAATACTGTATTCACTGCATCAGATTTCACTTAGAGTAATGCTCTGCATGCAAAATCCTTCACTGAAGTATGACAGCCCCAAGGTGGCCACAGGTACCTGCATAGTATACTCACTCAGGTACTATGCACAGAATCAATCGCCTTGCCTTGATCCAGCATCGCTGCATAAATGTTTCAGTGGGTTATTGATCTTTGACTGAGAGACAATTATAGGAAACGCAGGGAAAAGTCAATTGAATAGGATAGTAAAAGGAAGAACCGAAAAGGTAAATGAGGGAAGAGAAATGGTGAAGGTGAGGGTGACCCAGAGCAGATGGACATTATGACTCTGCCACCCCACTTGGGGTTCTTTTTTAAAGGTTTTGTGGAGGTTACAATCCTTGGGCATGATTAATTAAATCATTGCTGTTTGTGATTAAATGAATTTCCAGTCATTGTCTTCTTCTAAGACTGGAAAGGGAACATTATGTTCCTATAATTATAATCAAGAACATTGTTCAGATATTACAATATTCATTAGTTTAGCAGATTATCTCAACACCTAATACATACCAGGAACTTTTCTAAGTGCTAAGGATATGCCAATGAAATAAATATGAAAATGCCCCTCCATGAATTTACGTGTTAACCTGTGCATGAATTAACAAACAAAATAATGTATACATTTATATATGTGTGTATATATATGATATGATATATTGTTTAGCTTGAAGAAGGATGGGTATGCTAATATGCTGCAATATGAATAACCAATATACATATTTACATATATACACTTACACATACATACACACAATATGATGTATTATTAGTCTGAAGGAGGAAGGGTTTTCTGATATGCTACAATATAAACAACACTTGAAGGCATTAAACTAAGTGAAATAAACCCACTACACTAAAGCAAGTACTATGATTCCACTTACGTGATGTACAGAGCAATGGAGTAGAATGGTAGCTTATTCCTGGAAGAAGGGGAAACTAGGGAGTTGTCAAACTGATATAAAAACTAGCCAGCACAGTATGTGTTAGAAAAACAACAATGACCTCCACATCACACATTTGATGTAAAGAGTGTAAGTAAACACGACTCAGGTAGACAGTTGGAAAACTAAAACAAAGGAGAATACAAACAGCCAAGGGGCTACTAGACAGACGTCAGTGCCTCTTCATGTATCCCGTGTATCCTTCTATGGAGTTGAGCAGAAAGACTTATGGATCTTGATATTCTCATCTTGGGAAATTTGTCTGTAAGGACCTTTAAGATTAAATACGTTTCACTGGCCCCAAAGGGATGTCTCCTGAGTTGACTTACTCTTACTGTTGCCTGCTCTCATACTACTTCCTTGCCCATTTGAAGGTCAGTGATGCGTCTGTGAGCCACCTGCCTCAGATTCAGCTGGATGGTTTCTGAACTTCCAGGGCTGCTCCCTTAGGACTTAGGAATCTGCTTATGAACAGACTTCTCAGATGACTGGAAATGTGAATGCTTGAGAATCATTCCTAACGGAGCTAAGAAATTCCCTGTTGTTGCCAAATTTGGCTGGACCTAAGGCTCACGGTCTTAAATTAGCTTGAAGCACAGCTGTTGCTTTTTACCAGCACTCACACAGAGATCACTTCAGCTACTGGAAATGGCTGTGACACAACGTTTCCCGGAGTACTGTTAGTATTTTGTTGCTGACTGGAGAGGAGATATTTATTTTGACTCATAGTCTAAGGGAACAGGAGTCCCAGAAAGGATGGTGAGACATAACTGCTTACATCATAGCAGTCACAAACCAAAGGGAGAAGTCCTGTATTAATAGGGTCCCTCCTTCTTTATCTTTTACTCTAACTGTACTCCACATTCTTGGCTGGTGCTGGCCATAATCAGGCAGGTTCTGTGCCTATCCCAAATGAATTCTTTCTGGAAACATCCTGACAGACACATCGGCAACTGTCCTTTAATAATCTCCCAGGGTCTTCTCAATCCAACCCAATTGTGAATTAAGACTAGGCACAGCATTTCACAACTATAAATGGCTGATCTCTTCAGGAATAGATACTTTGCACAGTGAATGATTTAGGCTGCTGCAAATGCCCCTCTGATGTTTCTTCCCATATAGGCAGGTTAAACAACATTTGTTAGTACAACTTTAAAAATTCAATTCAGTTTTTCCTTTTAAAAATTTAAATTATAAATAAGCTTGTTATACATGTCAATCCCAGTTTCCTCTCCCTCCCCTCCTCCTCTGCCCCCCACCGACTCAACATCCCATACCCTTTCTGCTCCACAGGGAGGGTAAAGCCTTCCATGGGGGAGCTGTCATACCATATCATACGGAGTAGGGGCTATATAGACCCTTCCTGGTGTGTCTAGACTGAGAGAGTATCCCTCTGTGTGGAATGGGCTCCCAAAGTCCATTCATGAACTGGGGATAAATACTGATCCACTACCAGAGGCCTCATAGATTAACCAGACCTCCAAACTGACATCCACGTTCAGGGGGTCTGGAACAGTCCTATGCTAGTTTGCCAGATGTCAGTCTGGGGACCATGAGCTTCCCCTTGTTCAGGTCAGCTGTTTCTGTGGGTTTCTCTAGCCTGGTTTTGACCCCCTTTCTCATCACTCCTCCCTCTCTGCAACTCAGTGCTTAGCTGTGGGTGTTTGCTTCTGCTTCCATCAGCTACTGGATGAAGGCTCTAGAATGACATATAATGTACTCATAATCTCCTTATCACAGAAGGGCATTTAAGGTAGTCTCATGACTATTGCTTAGATTGTAGTTGGGGTCAACCATGCAGATTTCTGGACATTTGCCTCATGCCAAATTTCTCCTTAAATCTACAATGGCTCCCTCTATTATGGTATCTCTTCATATTCTCCTCTATTCTTCCCTTGACTCGATCTTCTTGCTCTCTCGTGTTCTCTTCTCCCCTCTTCTCCTCCTCTTCTCTTTCTCCTAACTCCCTCTCCCCTCCCCCATGCTCCTAAGTAGCTCAGGAAATCTTGTCCCCTTCCCCTTCTCCAGGAGACCATGTATGTCTCTTTTAGGATCCTCCTTGTTTCCTAACTTCTCTGGTGGTGTAGATTGTAGGCTGGTAAACCTTTGCTCTATGTCTAAAATCCATACATGAGTGAGTGCATACCATGTTTGTCTTTTGTGACTGGGTTACCTCACTCAGGATGGTTTCTTCTAGATTGATCTACTTGCCTGCGAAGTTCAGGATTCCATTGTTTTTTTTTTGTTTGTTTTGCTTTTGGCTGAGTAGTACTTCATTGCATAAATGTACCACATTTTCTCTATTCATTCTTCCTTTGAGAGGCATCTAAGTTGCTTCCAGGTTCTAGCAATTACAAATAATGCCGCTATGAACATAGTTGAATAGATGTCCTTGTTATATGAATGTGCTTCTTTTGGGTATATGCCTAAGAGTGGAATTGCTGGATCTTGTGGTAGACTGATTCCCATATTCCTGAGGAACTGCCATACTGATTTCCAAAGTGGCTATACAAGTTGGCACTCCCACCTACAGTGAAGGAGTGTTCCCTTTCTCCACATCTCTTCAGCATAAACTATCATTGGTGATTTTGATTTTAGGCATTGGTTCCTTCTAGTGCTGTCTATTTGCCTGCAAATGTCAAGACTCCATTGTTTTTTTTTCCACTTAGTAGTACTCCGTTGTTTAAATGTACCACATTTTCTCTACGCACTCTTCAGTTGAGGAGAATTTAGGTTGCTTCCAGGTTCTGGCTATTACAAATAGTGCTGCTATAAACATAGTGGAACAGACATCCTTGTTGTATGAATGTGCATCTTTTGGGTATATGCCTAAGAGTGGAATTGCTGGGTCTTGTGGTAGACTGATTTCCATTTTCCTGAAGAATCTCCATACTGATTTCCATAGTGGCTGTACGATTTGGCACTCCCACCATCAGTGGAGGAGTGTTCCCCTTTCTCTTCATCCTCTCCAGCATAAAATGTCATTGGAGTTTTTGATGTTAGCCATTCTGACAGGAGTAAGATGGCATCTCAAAGTTGTTTTGATTTGCATTTCCCTGATTGCTAGGGATGTTAAGCACTTTCTTAGTGTCTCTCAGCCATTTTAGACACCTCCATTGAGAATTATCTATTCAATTCTATAGTCCACTTTTTAAATGAATCCTTTGGCATTTTGGAGACTTGCTTCTTGAGTTCACTGTATATTTTGGAGATCAGTCCTCTGTCAGATGTGGGGTTAGTGAATATCTTTTCCTATTCTGTGGCCTGCCTTTTTTTCTTGTTGACTGTGTCTTTTGCCTTTCAGAAGCTTCTCAGTTTCAAAAGGTCCCATTTATTAATTGTCAATCTCAGTGTCTGTGCTACTGGTGTTACATTCATTCAAATGCCCTCCATTTTTCTCTTCTAACAGGTTCAGTATGGCTGTATTTATGTTGAGGCCTTTGATCCATTTGGACTAAATTCAATTCTTAGTGCACATAAATAAAATGGGGAATGATCTTGTTTCTGTGACACAGTAGGAAAAATGACCAAGATAATCTACATTAGGCTGATAAACTCCTTTAAATTAATTAATGAGTGATGTTGAAAAATAGTCTTCTAAACGTTCAACCAAGTGCTTTTCATTTCTCCTGAACTCATTGAGCATCTAATAATCACACAACTCAACTGGTAAAGTGTTTTATTCTTGCATTACTAGGTAACACAGTGTGTGTAGCTACCCTTTCAGTTCATAAATGTCTAGAGGGGAGCTACTAGCATGTGATATCTAGAATAAGGACTCTGGATAGGTTAGCCATGCTTCCTAAATAAATGAGGCTGGGAAATTGTTGTATCTGTATCCTTAGTGTTTGATACTATATCTTGTATTTTTGAGGTGTTTGGGAAGATTCATTTGAGTCTATAAGATACGAGCATTGAGGATCAGCCTGGAAGGCAGGGACTTGGCAGAGATGCTCAGGAGCAATTCTAGCAGCAGGATCCTGAGAGCCCTGGTGTGTTGGTTTCTGCTTCCTAAAAGAACATGCTAGAAGGGGGGGGGGGGTTGGGAGGGCTGGTGGAGGGACAAGGGAGGAAGGGTGGGAGAGGGAGCTGGGATTGACATGTGAAGCATTCATGTTTCTAATTTCAATGAAAACATATATTGAGAAAAAAAGAGTATGCTAGAAGATGATACTCCACAAGCGAAGAAGCTCCTTGGGGATGAAAAAAATTAAATGACGAAAGTGGAATCCTCCTTCTAGAAGATCCTGTTACTCAGATGCCACTTTTCTAACTAAGAAGTTTTTCAGCACAAACAACAAGGAGGTCCAAGAAAATGAATTTAAAAGCTATGACGTTGGTTTGCCGTAAAACCGAGTGACTGAAAATTCAATAAGGGGTTTTGTGGCTCCATATTGGAGACTCAAATTTCTGTATATTGCATTTCATGCTGGAATATGCATTTAGGTACAATGTTCAAATAATGTAAACTTCAAATATTATCACTTGCTCCATGTCTGTTACTCAGTTTGCTGAATATTTTGGCTCTGTTAGAAAAAGGCCAAGGCCAGCAGAACAGAAGAGAAATGAAGGTGAAAATAACTTGGAAGCTGGTCTCTGTTTTCCTCTGTAAATGTTGACAAAACTCTCAGCGTGTGATTTGTGTTCTTTGTCTCTAACAAAGGATAATTTTGAAGGACTAAATTCAGATTAATTTTCAAAATCAATTATTTTAATGGGTAAATAAATACTACATGCATTTTCCTTACATGACTTGATGTTTTTATACATGGGGATATAGCCGGAAGGGCTAAGTAAGTCATGAACACACATGCTACCCTCATAGTTCTTTGTGATGAGATCATTTCACATATGCACTCAGCATTTTTCTGGGATGTACCTTGTCACTAACTGTGGTTACAGTATGGCAGTTATTCTTGATTGTCACCTTGAGAGGATCAAGAGATGCTGGGATCAGGGAAGACCACTCTCAGTGTGTCTGCAAGGATATTTCCAGAAATGGTTGAAATGTGGAATGGCCGTTAAGGGGAAAGATTCACCTCAGAAATGAGCAGCCCTGTTCTCCCATCTGGGAGTCTCAGTGGAATAAAAGTACAAAAGGAAGCCAGCTGACACATACAAGTTCCACTCTTCTTTGGTAAGTGTGTGTATTACCATCGCTGTAACCTGGGCACATCAGATGTTACCTTCTTTAGTCTTTTAAAATAGTTTCATGCCAATGACCCTCTTGAAACTCCCAAGCCATCAGGTCAGCTGGGGTCTTCGTTGTTGGTCTCCTTTTGCTCCAAAAACTTATAAATTCTTGGACTGTGTATCTTCGGGGCTCTCTATCTTTCAATAATTCACACAGCCATTCTTGTACTAACCATCTTCTAACAGTGTAGTATATACCTCAATCAAATAAATACCCATATACCACACTAGATATACAAAATCCCCCTCCCCACATGTGTGTGTACCATTGGTACTGTTGCTCTAGGGGATCTTAATTAATAAAAGAGCTCTTAAATGTATTCCTTCTACTTTTGATCTCCAACCTCAAACCACCCTCCCTCTGGAAAGCACAATTCTATTCTCTACTATTGAGCTTAGTGTTTTTATTCTTGCCATGTGTGAAAGTATCTGAAGTAAACATCAAGAATGTACACCATGGCATTTGGTGTAGAAATTACATAGGAATATGGACAAGGACATCTCCTTTATAATCCTGGTGCAGTTTGAGGAGGTTGAGGATAATGAGAGATGGTGTAGGAGCTGACTTCTCTTACAGGCACCGCAGTTTTCCTGTCTTTAACAAACACTCAGTTACTACACAAGCTCACTGAATGAAAGTCTGTATTTGAAACTTAAGGTTACTCTTTGTACTAGCTAATGTTTTCACCACCATGACAAATATCTGACACAATCAACTTTATGGAGTAAAGATTTGCTTTGGCTCAGTCTTAGATGGTTCAGTCCATGATTTCCTAGCCTCATGCATTTAGGCATAACATTATGGTGGTAGGAATTTGTGGTGGAGGAGATTTTTGTCACACAGTGACAGGTAGAAGAGAAACAGCATGAAAGGGTCACTGACAAGATACCTCAGATGACTTGCATGCAGCAATCTATTTCTTTGAGCTAGGTTCCAATTCTAAAGATTCTCAGATCTTTCAAAACAGTGCTGTCAGTTGAAGACTGAATGTTCACATGTGAGCCTTTTGAGTAATATTTCACAAATGATAATACTCATTTAGCAACCAGGAGAATGAATGCTGTATTCCTAAGATAAAGATTCCACCAATGCTGACTAGGTTCTAGTCCTATTATTATTGCTAGTATAGTATTTCCTTTGCCATCCTTCTGTTGAAGAGCAGAGTTAAAAACCAGAATGACCTTCAGTCTGGGTTAACCACCCAAAACTCTTATGGCTGCTAAACTGCAAGAAAAAAAAGTAGACTGTTAACAATTTCCAGACACAGGGAGAGAAAGGAAATCCATTTCACTTCCACAGACACCTCTACCCTTTGTCCACAAGGACCAGATAACAAAGGAGACTGTCTGGGCCAGGCAGAGCACTCCAACACGGATAGGGCTACAACTGAATCAAGAGGAAATAACTTCTGACTAAGCCACAGAATTTGATCACAATTGGATTTGATACAATACTAGGAGATATGCCCTATCCTCAAATCTATAATCATGCCTCAGAAGGTAAGTGTGTATAAGACAGGAGTTGTCAAATCAGTCTTTCTCCTAACCAGCTTTCCAAAGACTAACCAATGGGAAGAAAACACAGACCCAAAGGGGACAAAATAGTAATAATGTTATCGAGTAAAATAATCAGAGATTTTCTCCAAAGAAATGGCTTGGAAGTCAAGAGTCCATTAACTACCTCCAAAACATAAAACAGATAAAAAATTGTTCTGTGGAAAAGGCAGTCTGGTTTTCTGTGATTTCAAAGGAAGGATCAGAGTTTTAAAATGTTTGTTGGAAACTAATTTAATATTTTTAAAGTATTATATAGGTCAAACATACATATGCACTCTCATAAAAGGCAAATGGTTGATGATCCAAATTTTGTAACTTTAAAGGAATAAATTTTAAGCTTCATAGCAATTAACTATATTGATATGTTGGGCTTTCCATAACAAAATATTGTATACTGCATAGCTTAAGCATTAGAAAGTTGATACTATTGTACAGAATGATAACTGTGGACAAAGATGGACTGTTATTTTTCAACACCCAGAAGTTTCTCCATAAATGTATGATACATGGGGAGGAAGCATGGTCCTTCCCAGAGTCATGATGGACTAAGCAGGACAGGGAGAGATCCACACACAGACATGGGGTGGTCTATCCTGGGCTCCAAGGAGAAAACACAGATCCACCCAGTGTCTTGTGGTGCCAAGCAGACAGGCACTATTTTGGTGAGCAAATGTATGGTGTAGTATGGGAGAGAGAGGTGGGGAGCACGAGAGTGATCCATTTCCTGTGCACAGAGCCATATCTGAAGAGGTGAAAGAGGTGAGGTGATGTGGGTGGTTTGATTGCCACCCAGGGCCATGGTGATGTCTGGGCCTGGGCTGCTGCTGGGGTCCGTGTTTAAGTTCATGGCCCCGATGCAGCAGTTTTCTGTTGATGTCTGGAGTTCCTGACACCACTGAAAGTGGAGAGGATAAAGCTGGGCACAGTTGGCCCCACCTCTCACTGGCTGCAATACTAAGGAGAACTGATCCTGTGTCTCAGAACAGAGGGGTCCTACCCCTCACCTGGACAGCACGGTAGAGCCGACCCTGTTTACAGGGGCGTGAGCAAGCTGGCCCTGAGCACATTAGAATGGTAGAGCAGACCACTCCCTCTCATCTGCCATGTGTCAGGGAGGGAAAGTTGTCCTCCTCCCCTTGCCCGTTGCCACTTGCAGCAGGCAGGAGACCTGACCCAACTCCTCACCAGTTGCAACACGCCGAAGAATGGGCTCCGTGTCTCACCTGGCAGCACAGTAGAGTTAACCCTGTAGACTGGTGCAGGTGAGCCAGCCCTAAGGGTATCAGAAGGGCATAGTTGGTACTGCCTTCCTGGTCTGTGGTGGCATGGTGGGGTGGTGGGGGTGAGGGAAAGTTGCCTTCCCATTCCCCCTACCATCTCCAGCTGACTGATGAGGGTGCTGACAGTCCCCCTTACCAGAGGCAACACTCAGGAAAGCGGACTCTGCCATTGTCTGACAGCACGGTGGAGCTGATGCTATCAGAGGGGGTACAGGTCAATCACCTGAAAATGTGAGTGTGGAGTATTTGGTTTGCCTCTCATCTGAAATATGGTGGTGAGGGCAGGGGAGAGATGCCCTCTTTCCCCCCTCACAGCCTGTGGTGGATGGGAGAGTTGGCCCTGAGATCATCAAAGCAGGAGAGCCGTCCCTGCCCCTCAGCAGCTGCAGTTCTCGGAAGAGTGGTCCCGGCACCTGGGCAGCACAGTAGAGCTTGTCCTCAAGGTCCAGGTGTGGTAGAGCCGGCACCGAGGACATGAAAGCAGGAGAGCTGGCTCTGCCCTTGTTCCTCACAACAAGGGTTGAACTAGCCAGGACAGTGCTGGAGAGCTCACCCTGGTGGTGAGGATCAGGGAGAGCTGGTGGGCTGAAGAACACTGCAACTACCCCATTCACACATCTGGAGAATGTGAAGAGACCTGTCCTGTAGACCCACAACTCTAAGATCTCTAAGATACAGGACAACACAGGATATCCAAGAGGAGTTCCAGGGAAGGCCCAGCATTGGTAATGCAGCGGAAACCAGAGGCCTTGATCCAGATCAATGACTTGTTACAATGAACACTTGCAAGTAAAGATATATGGGTGAAGGGGTTTACTGTGTGATTCACTTGGTCATACTACAGCTTCCATGATGAGATTTTGCCTTTTCTTCTTTTTCTCTCTTAAACTTTATTTTATTTTTTGGGGGGGTTTGGGAGGTTGCAAGAGCAGAAGGCAGATCAAGAAAGCTCACTACAGTGGAAGCTAAGAAACCAATTCTGAAAAGTCATTTTCTGACCTCTTCTTGTGCTCCTGGATAGCCAATAACATGTGTACCCCATAAATAAAAAATAATGATAAAATAAAATATTAAAACAGGGACTGGAGAGATGGCTCAGTTAAGAGCACATATTGTTTTTTCCAAAGAACCCGAATTCAGTTCATATCACGTATGTTAAGTGGCTCTTAATCACCCAAAACTTCAGCTCTGGGTCATCTGCTGCTTCTGGTTTCCTAACAGCACTTGATCTCACACACACACACACACACACCAAGAAATAAACAGGTTTCGAGTTTTTAACAGAAGTTAAAGTTTAGACGAAATTTTCTGTATGATAAACAAGCTCGTTTCCCTGGGAGGACTATCAATACATTTATATCATTCTCAAAGAGACCTTTGACTCAAACTAAAAACCATAATTATCAAAGATGATGGTGTCTTTCACAATTCTTTAGATTGCCTTAAATAATAAAACCCCCAAGCAGAAAGCCTGTTAAGAGCTTAAGTGTAACCTGGGGTTAAAAACTATTTACTTGGGTGAGACTGAAGATGTAGCTTCTGACATTACTAGAAAACACAGTCTCATAGCAAACTCCCCATCCTTTGGCACTTACAGTCTTTCTGCTCCCTCTGGCATAGTGTTTCCTGAGCTTAGGCGTGGCAGTTGTTTCATAGATGTGTCCATTGACACTGGGCTCCACAACTCTGTATTTTGATTGATGGAGGAAAAACCCTAGGAATCAACCTTACTCAAAGAACTACAGACAACTAAGGAATGCTGAGAGAGGGAGAAATCTTCTCTGTCTCTCTCTCTCTCTCTCTCTCTCTCTCTCTCTCTCTCTCTCTCTCTCTCTCTCTCTCTCTCTCACACACACATACACATACGTGTGAGGGTTTGGAGGGAAGAAATAGCCTAATTATATTATAAACACAAAATTAAAAGAAATAATAAAAATTATCGTAGAGTTGGAGTAATAGCTCAATCAGTAAACCATGAAGATTTGCCTCAAAATCATGAAAATTTGAAAAAAATATCCCTAGGAACCGACGACAGAAACTGTCCATCCTCCTCCCCTCTTCCTCCTCCTTCCCTCTTCCTCTTTCTCCTTCCTTCCCGTTCCTCTCCCTCCTCTCCTCCTCCTCCTCTCTCCTTTCCCTCCTCCTCTGTTCTTTTTTTTTAGAACACAGTCTTAGCCTGCCTGCCATTGGACACTCTGCTTCTGGTCACTATGCTGCTTTCCCTGGGAGCAGAGAGACTCCTTACCCTTCTCTTGCCGGGTCACTCTGTGGCCCTGTGATTGCCACAATTCTTGCGGAGTCGAGTGAGTTTCAAGAATTTTCTATGTGTTGACAGGAGCATGGTCAGCACAGACAGGTCTCCTCCACTTGTAAGTCACATCATTGTGCAGCTGTCAATAACAAAACTGTCCTTCCTGATGTCTTGTTTATCATTTTGTTTAGTCAATATTCGCGTTCTCTTTCCAGAAGTCTTGCTTTGGCATGCTCATGTTTTATTTCCTCATCTCTTTATTTCTCTTTTTCATTTTTTTTTCTGATGCTAGGATTTGACCTAAGTGTCTTGCTCAAGCCGGGTACAAAAGCACATGTTCAAAATGAAACTGTAGATTGCGCACAGCCCAGTGCTGAAAACAAAACAAACAAGCAAACAAAACCTGTCACTTTTTTAAAAGCACCATTTTGTTTTCCTACTGAAGAAACTTCAGGTAACTGAAAGGAGACCATGACGCTGGCAAAGAAGACAATGCTGGGAGACTCAGAAACGAACCATTAAGAAAAGGGAGGGATGTCGCTGTTTATTACAGATCACCAGCAGGCCAAATCAAAATTCAACCCAACTCACTCCCATTTCCCCCTGAAAGGGCCTGCAGATGAAACCTCATCAGACAAAATGAAACAGTCTCCTGTACTGTGAAGGACATCAAAGTTGTTGAGAGAGTTTGTGAGACAAAAAAATTAATGATTATTTTGAAAAATTTAAAATGCATTTTCAGAAAAAAAAGCATTATGAAAGTCCTAATGTCACAAAACAAAGCAAAACATCCATCTAACAAATGTATTCAAGATGATGGACTCCATGAAAACTGTCACCTAGAAATACAACAAATAGAGGTTTCCAAGTGACAGCATGGGCCTAGTAATCAGTTTAGAAAAGGTCTAAATTACACATCAAAAATAGTATATTGCATTCAAACCCACAGTCAGACGCAATAATTACATTAATAAACAGAAAACCAACATATCAATGAACGAGGAAAACAGCAGAAAAGGTAGCATTCAAGCAGAGGGAAAGCAAGTACAGCAAAAGCAGCTCACATGTGCACAGTGCTGGTCTTTTTTCCTCAATATATGTTTTTATTTAAATTAGAAACATGCATGCTTCACATGTTACTCCCAGCTCCCTCTCCCATCCCTCCTCCCTTATCCCTCCACCAGCCCCCTAGCCCCCCACCCCATCCCCACCGCATTCCCCAGGGAGGGTGAGGCCCTCCTTGGGGGATCTCCAGAGTCTGTCATTTCATCCAGGGCAGGACCTAGGCCCTCCCAATGTGTCCAGGCTGAGAATGCATCCCTCCATGTGGAATGGGCTCCCAAAGTTCATTCGTATGCCATGGTGAACACTGATCTACTACCCAAGGCCCCAGGGATTGCTGAAGCCTCCTCACTGAAACTACATTCAGGCAGTCTGGACCATTCCCCTGGACCATTCTCAGTCATCAGTCTGGGGTTCAAGAGCTCCCCCTTGTTTGGTCAGCTGTCTTTGTGGGTTTCACCAGCAAAGTCTTGACCCCTTTGCTCATCACTCCTCCATCTCTGTCACTGGGTTTCAGGGGTTCAGTTCAGTGTTTAGCTGTGGGTGTCTTCCTCTGTTGCCATCAGTCACTGGATGAAGGTTCTAAGGTGGCATGTAAGGTAGCCATCAACTTTATCATCAGGAAGGCTCTATTAAGGTAGTCTCTCTGCTATTGCTTAGTTTGCCAGTTGGTGATGTCCTTGTAGATCTCTGGAAATCTCACTAGTGTCAGCTCTCTCCTCAAATCTATAATGACTTCATTTATTAAGGTATTTCTCATCTTGCTCTACTGTATTCTTACCCCAACTCAACCTTCCTGCTCCCCTATGTCTTCCTGTGTCCTCTCTTTTTCCCGGTTCCCTCTCCCTTCCCCCTGTTCCCAATCTGCTCAGGAGATCTTGCCTCCTTCTACTTCTTTGGGTTATCATGCATATCTCTCTTGGGAACCTCCCTGTTTCCCAGACTCACTGGCAATGGTATTGTAGGCTGACACTCCCTTGATCCATTTCTAAAATCCATATATGAGTGAGTACATACCATGTCTGTCTTTTTGTGACTGGGTTACCTCACTCAGAATGGTTTCTTCCAGTGCCATCCATTTGCCTTCAAATTTCAAGATTCCATTGTTTTCTCTATCCACTCTTCTGATGTGGGGCAACTAGGTGGCTTCCATGATCTAGCTATTACAAATAATGCTGCTGGGAACACAGTGGAACAGACATCCTTGTTGTATGATTGTGCATTTTTTGGGTATATGCCTAAGAGTGGAACTGCTGGGACTTGTGATATACTGATTCCCATTTGAGGAATCTTCATACTGATTTCCAAAGTGGCTGTACAAGTTTGCACTCCCACCAGCAATGGATGAGTTTTCCCTTCTCCACATCCTTTCCAGCATAAGCTGTCATTGGTATTTTTGATTTTAGCCATTCTGACAGGAGTAAGGTGGTATCTCAGAGTTGTTTTGATTTGCATTTCCCTAATGGCTAAGGATATTGAACACTTTCTTAAGTGTCTCTCAGCCATTTTAGCTTCTTCTATTGAGAATTCCTTATTTAGTTAAGTCTCCCACTTTTTAGTTGGATCCTCTGGTGTTTTGGAGACTTGCTTCTTGAGTTCTTTGAAAATTTTAGAGATCAACCCTCTGTCAGATGTGGGGTTAGTGAATATCTTTTCCCATTCTGTGGACCGCCTTTTTGTCTTGTTGACTATGTCATTTGCCTTACAGAAGCTTCTCAGTTTCAGGAGGTCCCATTTATTAATTGTCGATCTCAGTGTTTGTGCAACGTTCAGGAAGCTGTCTCCTGTACCAATTTGTTCAAGGGTACCTCCCACTTTCTCTTCTAACAGGTTCAGTGTGGCTGGATTTATGTTGAGGTCTTTGATCCATTTGGACTTAAGGTTTGTGCATGGCCATAGACGTGGATCTATCTGCAGTCTTCTACATGTCAGCATCCAGTTATGCCAGCACCATTTGTTGATCATGCTATCTTTTTTTCCATTGTATAATTTTAACTTCTTTGTTGAAAATCAGGTGTTCATAGGTTTGTGGATTAATCTCATGGTGTTCAATTTGATTCCTTTGGCCTGCCTGTCTGTTTTTGTACCAATATTAAGCTGTTTTCAGGACTATAGCTCTATAATAGAGGTTGAAATCAGGGGTGGTGATGCCTCCAGATGTTGCTTTGTTGAGCAGGGCTGTCTTGACTATCCTGGGTTTTTTGTTTTTCCATATAAAGTTGAGAATTGTTCTTTCAAGATCTGTGAAGAATTGTTCTGGGATTTTGATGGGAATTGCATTGAGTCTGTAGATTGCTTTTGGCAGGATTGCCATTTTTACTACATTGATCCTACCTATCCAAGAGCATGGGAGATCTTTACATTTTTCTGGTGTCTTCTTTAGTGTCTTTCTTTAAAGATCCAAAGTTCTTGCGATAGATACAGGTCTTTCACTTGTTTGGTTAGTGTTACCCCCGAGGTATTTTATGTTGTTTGTGGTGATTGTAAAGGGCGATGTTTCTCTGATTTCTTTCCCATCCCTTTTATCATCTGTATATAGTAGGGCTACTGATTTTCTTGAGTTGATCTTGTAGCCTGCCACTTTGCTGAAGCTGTTTACTTATCGGCTGTAAGAGTTCCCTGGTAGAGTGTTTTGGGTCACTTACGTAAACTATCATATTTTATTGAGTATTTTTGCATCAATGTTCATGAGGGATATTGGAAGCTATTAAAAAGGCCAAGTCATATTCATAGTGAATCCTATGTCTGAATACAAGTAGCTCTCCTCTATGGAGTGTGTTATTTTTGGTTCATTGCTATTTGTAAAAAACCCAAATTTAAATATAGAGAAAAGACCATGATGAATGGAGAAAATTAATAAGTATTTAAATAAATATTACCGAATTTTTCCCCTCCTGTACCAAAATTGTTTATATAACAGTAAAATAAGCCTACATAATTTGATAAATAAAATAAGGTACAAACATGGTCATGAGACAGTTTATCACGTAAACCGCTTACAACCTACAAGGAAGCCTGGTGGCCAGAGTTTGACTTCCAGAACCCACATAAAGGTGAAAGAGAAAACTGGCCTCTACATACATACCACGGCATACCCACCTACACATATCACAACCTCTCACACACACACTGATTAAAGAAAACAAAGATATAAACAAAATAAAGTACCTGATTAAAACAAATTATCCAAATTCACAGCTGGACCAACAATTCAAGGAAGGTTGAAATGGGACAAGATCAAGAAAACCATTAACAGAATGTTTCTGAACTGATAAGAATCTAACCTATGCCACAGACCTTCTTGGCACCATTAGGACAGGGTGAGCAGAGATGGACAGACACAGGCCTACCCCCCACCCCTCCTCCGTGCAGTATACCCTGGGGTAGGGGGAGAAGTCATGGGCCTGCCCAGGCCCATTATGGTGGGGTATGTGGGAGAGAAAGGCAGCATGATTCATATCCTGTGGAGACAGGCAGATCTGAAGAGGCAAAGGTGGTAAGGAATGGGCTGATGTGAGAGGCCTGCCTGCCACCACAGGTCCTTGGTTACATCCTGTCCTGGGCTGCTGTCAGGGGCCATATCTGGGTCTGTGGCCCTGTTGCAGCCACAGTCTGTGTTGATGTCCAAGGATCCTGTTACTATCAAAGGCTATGAAGATACCCTGGGGACTGGGGTGGTCATGTTGGACAACGCTATCCACCACCACAGAGGCCATCTCAATCTGCATGGCCTGGACTGCCACCTGGAGCCATGGAGATATCTGTGCCTGAGCTGTGGCTGACAGCCATGTCTGGTTTTGTGGCCCTGCTGCAGCCAGGGTCTGTGTTGATATCCATTGGTTCCTGTTGTCACAGTGGGTCAGATGATTGCCCAGTGTCTGGGCCCCCACTTGCAGCTCTGTTGGTGTCCGAGGGTTTCCCTGCAGCTGAGGTGATGCCAATCTGAGTGGCTTGCACACCACCCAGGGTATCCTGCAACACCGCACCACTCACTGAGTAGCTGACACCGACCCTAACTGGCCCTGAGTTAACCGACTCGAATAACCCCAAGCTTGGGAAATCTGGTCCCTTCTCCAATAGGAGAGCTGGCCCCAGCACTTGGGAAAGCTGGCCCCACCTCTTACCCAAGGGGAGTTGTCATAGTAGACCAGACTGACCAACTTAGCTGTCACCCAAGCACACATGCAGGGCTTTGAGTTGGCACACTCCAACATCTACCCCATCGATGACTTGCTATATAGCTCATGAAGCAACTTGTCCTATGAAATCACAGACTCAGGATGTCTAGGACTTGGGACAGCAGCAGGATATCCTGGAGTAGTTTTGATCAGGATCCAGTATTGATGATGTACCAGAAGCCAGAGGCTTTGAGCCTGACAAAGCAACACATTGTACAATGAACATTTGCAAGGAAAGCTGTTTGGACAAAAGGGAATAATGTGATACACCATAGCTCCCAATGCCACTAAGACAAATGGAGAGGCAAAAGAGAGGTAGGAAAGACAGGAGCAACGTGTGTTTTTGTTTGTTTTTTAATTGGTATACTTATTTATTTTATTCTTATGTTTTCTTTTTTTTTTAGTTTGTCTTTGATGGGGTGGGATACAAGGGTAACAGACGGATACAGAGGGACTAGGAGATGATGGGATTGGGGTGCATGATGCAAAATTCCTAAAAAATCCATTAAAAACTTATTTTTTTCAAAAAGAAAATGTATCTGTAAGATCCAGCAGCAGGCAGGCCTGTATAGGATTTTGTTAGTTAGTGACTGATGAGGAAGGACCCAACCCATTATGATTATGGAGTTTCTGTCCTACTTGGTCCCACAGCCATTTAACCACAAATAAACACACAAAGCCTTATATTATTTATAAATTGTTTGACCAATGATTCGTCCTTCTTGTTGGCTATCTCTCTCTTAATTATTAACCCATTTCTATTAGAATTTGTATTGTCACAAGGATGTAGTTTTCTGTAATGAATGCTCTGGCATGTTACTCCTTAGGAGGCTACATGGCATATGCCTGGGGAATTTCTGTGTTTCTCCTCCCAGCATTATCCTAGTTTGGTAGTCCTGCCTATACTCCTGCCTGGCACACCCTGCCTGTCCACTGGCCAAAACAGCTTTACTCATCAACCAATGAAAGAAACATGTATTTACAGCTTAATGAAAGATAGTCCCCATCACCATTGTGAATGGTGACACACCTAGGCAGATGGTCCTGAGTTCTATTAGAAAGCAGGTTGAACAAGTCATGGGAAGCAAGTCAAGAAGCAACACCCCTCCAGGACCTTTGCATCAGCTCCTGCCTCCAAGTTCCTTCCCTGCATGAGTTCCTGTCCTGGCTTCTTTCGGTGACTGACCATGATGTGGAAGTGTAAGCCAAATAAACCCTTTCCTCCCCAGGTTGCTTTTGTCATGGTGTTTTATCCCAGCAATAACTAAGACCATTGTATTAAATATCCTTCCTCTTAACAGTGAATAAAGATTCCTCTGGTATCTCAAAAAAACGTGACCTATGAATAAACTGGATGAAGCCGTGTGGAACATAAAGGCCAATGAAATGATCAAATTGAACTTAATGTCTTATAACACTTTATCTGATTTTAAATATAGAAAACAACTAAGCAAATATTCATCATAGATTTTGTAATTTGTGAAAAATAATCTCAAACACATAAAAATGGGGGACAAAAATTACATCAAAACCAAAACAATACCATGTCTTTAATGTGAATTGCCCGAGGCCCCCAGTGCTCTGCACATCTAGATTCAGATAGGGTCCTAGTGAGTATTTGTCTTCTAGGATTGCTATGAGTTCTCTGCCATTCTTTTAAATTCCACATTAATTTTTAATCAAATAACTTTACAGAAATATATATATATATAAATCTCTCAAATTTCTTTTCAAACTGTTAAACATTTTTTCTACTTTACAAATTACAATACTTTCCAGATATTTTAGAGTTACATTTTACCATTTTAGAGAGAAAAATCAACCCTTAATTAAGGTCTGAGTTGTTCCTTTTTATGTACTAAGAAAAAATTTTACTCAGACAAATATAATAGTCTTGCATATTAATAATAATTTTATTAAAGATATAGATGCTTTTTTAGTGTTACACAGTCAGTATTTTAAAGAACAACATTTCTTGTGCATTTAATGATAGAAACCATGAATAGCTAAAGATTACCTTACAGTAATATTAAAAGAATCATCAGGTGAGCAATGTTGCACACACTTCAGGTGAAGCAGGCAGATCTCTGTGAGTTCAAGGCCAGCCTGGTCTACAGAGTGAGTTCCAGGACAACAAAAGCTGCACAGAAAAACCCTGTCTCAAAGCAAAACTAAAGCAAACAAGAATTATCATGAGTAAGACATCTATAACACACATTTTTTAGAGAGCAATAGTCTTCTCCTATTTTGTAATTCTTCCCTAGCATCATGGTTAGCACATAGTGTACTCTTAAGGCACTTACTGACTATATAACAGAAAAGATAAGAAAATGTCCTTGCAGAAATGGAACCAGAAAAGTTAGAAAGATAGAAAGAAATTTGCCAGTGTTTGCAGTTCCTAGGATGTGTTTCCCAAGGGTCTAGCAAGGGTTATAACATTCAAGTTGAAATGAACACCCCTAATATGCATATACTACTGTTGCTGTTGATTTACAAAATAGATTTTACTTTTACAGAAGATGTTGATCCTTAACTAAGTAGATTAAAATGTGCAGGTGACCCTCATCTTGTAATATGGTGATGTCCCACAAAGCTGTTTGTAAGTTGATTGTGCTTTTGTTGGAGTGTGTGTGTGTGTGTGTGTGTGTGTGTGTGTATCTGTGTGTTCTAAGAGCTATGAGAAAAATAACATTATGTTAGGTGAGTAGAGAGGTTGGAAATATTTGGGAGGGAAAATATGATTAAAATAGTGTATGAAAAAATTTCAATAAAAACTCACTTTAGAACAATGAACATCATAGCCTAACAGAGAGAACACTGTGAATACCTCCTCATGACTACATGGCCAGCTGGGAGCTTGACACACTTCCCTTCTCCAATATTATGAAAAATTCTTCTAATCATAAACAGTACCAACTCAGAAGATCAAAATGAAAAAGTTTAAGTCTGGTTTGCTTTGAATGTTGTTACTTGCTCTTTTTTCCCCCATCACCATGACAAAAAAAAACTAACAAAAGCTACAAAATGACTGCTGTGTTTCTTGAGCCTCACAGTTTGAGGGTAATGTCCACCGTGGTAGGCAGGGAAGACACAGTGTCAAGATTGTGAGGTGGCTGCTCACAAAGTATCTGTAGCCAGCGTAAGAGAAACAGACGGATGCTGATGCTAAGCTCTCTCTCTCTGCCCTGCCCTAGTCCCCCTTCCCACCTTTCTCTAGACTAGAACTCCCAACCATAGATGGTGGCACCCAAATTTAGAGTGGGGCTCTTCTTCTCAGTTACAATTCTCTGGAAACACTCTCAACGATGGTCTCAGAGATTTCCATTCCTACCTAGCTGACAATGAAGATGAATCATCAAAAATGTGTATTACTTTCATGCTCTAGAAAAATCATTGTTTAAAGACTGTCTGTATAGACATTTCAACATACCACCTGGGCGTCACATGAATAGCCTCACATATCAGCAGTGCAAGTGATTGATGTCTCATAATCACGGAAGTTTGTGTTAGACTTCATCCTTGGTTATGTATATGACAAAGGTTTGAATAAATGTATAATGAGATGTATCCATCATTATATCAGTATGCAGAGCTGTGTCACTGTCCTAAAAAAACCCTGTGTATTCTGTGTCCTAAAAAAATCCCTCATACATTGCTTTCTCATTGCCCATTAAAATGCTAAGAATCCATAGAGAAAAGTCAGATTATAGGACCAAGACTTACCTAAAATAGAAATATCAATCACGTTACTCAGTTTTGTGTTATTGTAATAAATGCCTATAGAGACAACTTCAAAAAGCAAAAAGTTAGCTTGTATTCACAAGGGAAAATGTTTTAGTCCATTGCATATTCCCCATTGTTTTAAACTTTCAGGAATACATCACAGAAGGAGAAGTGCTACAACAAAAACACTTACCCCATTGTGATTTAGGATGCAAAGGAGAGGGAGGGGGAAGGATAGTGCTCCCACTTTGTCCATTGAGAGCACTCAGTACCTGAGTACCTCTCCTAGGGCACCACTTACAGTTTCTATTACTTCCAAGTAGCAGAAAACTGGTGTTTTCCCTTTACAATGATACTTGGGGAACATTCCAGATCTAAATTATAGTATTCATGAAAAGTAAGGAAAGGATATGTCTATTTCAGTTTGGTAACATACCTGCAATCCCAATACCAGAAGGCTGAGGCAGGAGGACTGTTGCAAGTTGGAGAAAAGCCTAGGTTATAGTCAAGGCTACATAGTGAAACCACTTTTTTAAAAGACAGCCCCCAAATTATCCAACCAAACAATACTTGTGTTAATATCAATTAAAAACCATAAAAGTTAAAAGATAAAATATATGTTACTATCTTAGGGTTTTCATTGTTGTGAGGAGGCACCATGACCAAGCAACTCTTATAAAGGAAAAACATTTAGTTGGGGCAGGTGACTTGCTTACAGTTTCAGAGGTTCAGTCCATTATCATAATGGCTGGGAGCATGGCAACATGCAGGTAGATGTGAGGCTGCAGTTGAGAGTCCTACATCTTGACTCAGACTCAACAGGAAGTTGACTGGAAGTCACATTGAGGGAAGCTTGAGCAAAAGATGCCTCAAAGCCCATCCCCACAGTAACACATTTTCTCCCACAAGTCCATGCCTTTTAATAGTGCCACTCCCTTTGGAGGCCATTTTCTTTCAAACCACCACACAAACCAAACACAAGTACATTTGTATAAATATCCGTGGTGATATATTGTTTATGACCTAACTAAGCTAGCCTGGATATCAGAATGCAAAGCCAGCCACAGCCATAGAAGCCAGGCAGTGGTGGCACACCTTTAATTCCAGCAGCCATACTAGTTAACCACATAAGCAGGGCAGTAATGGTACATGCCTTTAATGCCAGGAATAAATAGGTATATAAGTCAGGAGCAGGGTCTCAGACCTGACTATTAGTCTCTGGCCATGTTGAGGACAGGATCTCCCCAGCCTTGGGAAAGGTAAGAGCTCTCTGGTGGCTTGGATGCTTTGCTTTTCTGATCTTTCAACTTGGCACCCCAATATCTGTCTCTGGGGTTTTAATATTCATGCTACAAGTTTCATTCAAAGAAAAGGATAAGCTAAGAAAGTATAGATTTAAAGATGAACAAGACACTGTTTTTAAAAAAGATTAGCTTACCTCATTTCAAATTTAGATGTATTAAATAAGACTCAAATTACACAAGAATTAAAACACCCAAGAATTAATATATCTATAAAAAATAGAGAAATCTCAAAAACAATGGAATGTTTAAATTTATCACCGGTTGCCAAAACAAGCAATATGCAGTTTAAAATATTTAGTCTCTACTTGTTAATTCACATTCTCATTAGTTTAAAATGTAGGCTAATTATCCTGAGTGTGCATGCCACTGTGTTATTCTGTTTTCAGAAATTTACCCAACTACAAAGACTTCCTTTTTGCAAATATGTGCTGGAAAAAAGACTGTGACATATAAGATATAATTCCCCTAAAATTAAGTGGAGTTTAGCATGGTGTATAAGTATATCAAGGCACACAAAGGCTAAATATCTAGATAGATATGGCATGTACAGTGATGACAATATGCTTCTTCATACTTCCCAGACAGTTTGATGTAAAGGCTAGTTGATACAGCCAAACTTGGTATTAACAAGTCAAATATTTATGTGTATTCTAACATCAGATCTCTGACATATTTTCGGTCTTATTCATTTGTACATAGGAGTAAAAATTATGGACCATATTTCCCACTATCTAGTTGCATGAAATGACCAATATTCTTGCTATCTAATTTATCGAGATGAAAGAGGGATGCCTCAGCAATACACATGAGGTCATTCTGTGAGAACACTTCCTTGAACTCTTTTCATTCCATCACCTTGTCCAGCTTTGGTTCAAGGATGTCCACGTCATCTGCCTCACTGGGCTTCAGCTGTGTACCCTCCTTACTGGTCACCTGGCATTTGGACATTTCCCTTAATTTCTCCAAGCTGAAATTACATCACGAATAGAACAGAAATCACAGTATTTCACTGATTTCGTTGTGTGAATATTAAGTGAGAGACCACATAAAGAAAGCACTAAACATGAATTTTACTGTTCTTCTTATCCGACTCTGTTCCTACTCTCTGAGATAGATGTTTCACTAATCACTACCAAGGAAAAGATTAGACAAATACACTAAGAATTACAACCTCTACCTATGATGTGTTCAGCTGCTTTCCCCGTGTCAGACATCACCTCTTGATGTCCTCCCTGTTCCTGTTGTGGTCACATCTGGGTGACTTAGACACCAACCTTACCAGTCAGGGATCCTGTGTTGTTCTCTTTCTTTCTACGGCCAATGCTCTAGCTAGTGTTGTCTAGTATTGTATTTTTTTGCTCATAGAACACTATATGGCAATTATTATCATCAAGATTGTGACTGATGATGATAATAAAACAGTCTCAGATTTCACAGATGATGTTGGAACTTCTCAAGCTGTCTGGCTGCTTCTGATGTTTTCTCAGCCTGGTCTGAAACACATCCTGAAGCTGTCTCTGAGCTGATAATCTCTCCCCTAACTCATTTGCTTTCCCTCATTTTTCCCCTCCAGATTTTAAATGATGAACAAGTTCTATACAGACTCTTCTCAGAACTGATTTAGTTTAGATTCAGTAGCAGTCTTCCAGGATCATGGAGCGACTGCTAAGTTTAATGCCACAATCATCTCAGCTCCTACGGAGTATTCATTTCATTGTCAGCTGGTGGGAACAGGCAATTGCTGTAGTGTAAGGCTGATTCCCTTCAGTAATGAAGCAAGGCACAAGGACATTTTCATTTTTGAATTCCAAGTGACTACACATTGTCATTTCAGATGCTATTCCAAGAGCTATCATTTGCTGGAGTACATCTGGTACCAGGTTTATTTACAGATTTCTAATTTTTCTTTAAATCTTGGGGCTCAATTTCTCATCATTTCAGATATATATATATGTTTATATATATATTCTTTCATATATATTCTTTCATATATATATGAAAATAATTGAATGGTTGAAAATAAGTAATGGACAATCAGCCAGAGGGTTTGTCTGATAGCAAAGAGACATCTAAATCCCAGGGAGAGAAAATCGAGCGACAGGAACAGAGTGCACCCCATACAGTAATAAAGGGGATTGTGGCAATTCTTACTTTCATATTGAAACTCCTCTTATCTTGCACTGGATGACAGTGAACAGTATTTCCAATTCTTTAAGATGAGAAAAGAAAATGGAAGGCTTTTATAGGATAATGGTAATTGTATGGCCCCTAGAAGAGGCCATAAGCATAGTAAAATTATAACACAAAGCTGAAACATAGTTAACAAGGGATTCAAGCTTTTAAAGCTGGCTGTAAATCAGAAATGGTAAAGTTCAGAAACTCTCACTACCTGCATTGAAAAGATAGACAAAGTTGCAAACATTCCTGAGACATTCAACGAAGGGTATGTAAACCACAGCTTTATATACTGACCATGAGTTTTCATAGTTGCAGAAAATAAACTATCACTTCTGGAATATTTTACTGACAAGATCTCCTTAAGGTGTCTCTAAGAGGACTGTCTTCTTCTAATAAGACACGATGTTAGTGAAATGACTGTTAGTATCCAGGCATCTGTGCTGGCCTGTCCTTGGGGTTCTGACAGGATACGCTCTCAGCTGCAACCCCTAATCCTACTCCTGTGCACATTCACTGTGATCCCCTTTAAAAGGGCCCTGCCTACTTTCCATCCTTCTTTTCTCTCTTTCTCTCCCTCTCTCTGTCTGTCTGTTCCCCCCTCTGCCCCTCGTTCCTCTCTTCTGCCTTTCCTGTTTCTGGAGGCCAGTTTCCACTCCTCCTCTTTTCCCCTTTTATGATCCCTTTCCCTAATAAAAAACCCTCTGCTTGAACCCTGTCACATGGCATCTTTCTCATGCCGCCTTCCTCAAGTTACAATGACCACTGCAAAGCACCATACGTGTGTTTAGTTTTACATCTATGACTAAAACAAAGAAGAGAACAGAAATGAGATTAGAATTTAAATGTTAGACACACTAACAATCAGAAATGACACTGTCAAAAATCAAGAAAGGAAACGAACTTTTAACATGCATGAAACAGGCATTAAAATGCAAAACATATATGATATATAAACAGGAAAAAACATTCAATGTTCTCAGGAAAAAGAAATTATTATCATAGGAATGTCAATTATAGACAAAGTCATACCTGACTACAAAAATTAAAGCATAATATATTCAAGTTTAAATATTGTGACTTGCACAGAAATACTGATAGTCCAAAGAAGTACAACAGACCCAAATACATTTGGGGAAAGATACTGGGAAAACATAGAACTTGGGGTCAGAGAGTTTTCTCAGAGTGCTTGCTGTCTTTTAGAGGACCAGAGTTTGATTGCCAGCACACATTTCTGGTAACTTAAACCATCAATGACTTCTAACTTACAGTGCCCAATAACTTCTGCTCCAGGGTGTCCCAGACCATCTTTTGGGTTCTGTGGACACATGCAAGAACACATACTCACACATTCACACAAGTAAATAAAAGAATTTTTTCATAGGAAAAAATGGATTCTTCACATTACATAAAATAATAGCCCCTAATATTGATCAGAAACCATAATAGTATAAAATGAATAAATTATATATGTATATATATATTTATATATATATGAAACAAGTAAATAACTGTATAAGAGAAAAATAACTTTGAAGAGGAAAAGAAAATATTTTTGTTTTACACTATAGTTTTCTCTTTCTAATTTACACTAAAATGATTTAAAATTAAAAACTTGGATATCAGTACCTATAAAGTGGCTTTAATATTCACACTGCACAGTTTTACTATGTTTGGCCTACTTATATGTTGATCTTGAGTATATTTAAAAGGCCCATGAACTGATTGATGCTGTGGAGTAGTGGTGGGCACCTTAAGGTGTGGTGGTGCCTGCGATGTGCCTGCAAGGGATTAACATAGATCTTTTGAGGTCCCAGGTTCTGGTTGCTCTTTGGCTTCCTGTCCTTCGGTGCAATCTCTCTCTGCATATGCTCTCACTACTGAGACACTATGTGCCATGACATCCTCAGTAATACCAAGTCTCTCTGATGGCTCTAGATCGTTTCTCCAGAACCACGAATAAAACAGACCTCCTTTCTTCCCAAAAAAACACAGGCTATCACTGTTGCCCTTTGTCATCCACCATAACTAGATAATAAGGAACTGTTGCTGAAGACACCTACTTATTTTGAATGTAGGATACAGGAAAATCAATCAGTCTTGATGGATCAGGAAACGCTCTCCTTGATGCTAGCTTAAGATACTATCGTAAGCATTTCAGGATGGGTCGGGACAGGATGGAGCAGGAGTGGGTCAGGTATCCTGGCTCTCGGGAGTCACAGAATACTGAGTGGTACACAGCTCAGGTGGAAAGGTATCCTGGAGCTCAGGAGCCAAGAATACTGAGTGGTACACAGCTCAGGTGGAAAGGTATCCTGGGACTTGGGGGCCAAGGACCACCACAGGTTGCAGTAAGCTTAGCAGCTTACAGCCTTGCCTCAGAGAAAGGCTTCTCCGGTGTATCAGCTCCGCTGCAGCAGGACAGGGTCTTCCAGCTGGGGATGTTTGCCTAGTGTAGCAGTTTTGCTTGGCAGGAGGTTTCTCGGGCCAAGTTGCTACAGTTCAGCTCTGCTCCTGGAGAGTGGAGGGAGAGCAGGAGCGGGGAGCAGAGTGTAACAACTCCTGTGGAAGGTTTCCTGGGCAAGTGTTACAGCGCTGCTTGCTCTGCTCTGCAATGCTCTGCTCTGCCCAGGGTCGCCTCTGCTCTGTCTCGCCACAAAAGAAGATCTTCACCCAATGCTCATCCACAGGGGTTTATTGGAAGGCAGCTGGACCAGCCAATCTTAACATACACAGGGTTTATATAGGGATTCTTGGGGGCGGGGAAGTTTTTCCAAAGTAGGGATTGGTCCGATTTCAGTGCTGAGCTCAGATTGGCTAGAGCTCTGCTCCGGGATTGGTTACTTTTTTACACAGGATTAGGGTCAGATTTGGCCCTGGTTTCAGGGCCAAAGTGTGTTTCTTTCTCTGGTCCTTTTTAGCCTTTTGGCTCCAATTTTAGGGCCAGGGTGTAATTTCTTTCACTGACTCTGATTCCAGGGACAAAGTGTGTTCCTTTGGCACTGGTTTTAGGGTCAGGGTACATTACTTTGGTTCTGGTTGCAGGGCCAAAGTGTGTTTCTTTGGCTCTGCTCCGGGTGTGTTTCTTTGACTGGTCCCTTTTCTCTACAACTATGCAACCGGCTGGGGAAGAAAAAAGCCCACAAAGGTCTTATCCCGCACTGAGCCCCAAAGGTCTTATCCCACACTGAGCACCGAATGTTATAATACCGGCCTGCCTGGTAAGGTGCCTGCTGGTAAAACAGTGCTGTCATGTTTAAGTGACGTCTCGTTTCCTGCTCTACAGGAGGAATTTACTTTAAAACTGGCCAAATGCCGTTGACTGGGAAGATTGTGAGCCCTAGAGGTATAGGTACAGCTGTTGTTTCACCAAGTCATCATGCTTTCAGTTTGCCCCCTGGATATTGATGCTTCTACACATAGCTTCCTGTTGCTTTCAACTCTGGTCAGCAAAGCTTCTCTATTCAGTGGGAGGGAACTATTGCAGAGACTCACAACATCTGTGCTTACTGGCACAAGACCTATACAAGATCAAGCCAAAGAAAATTCCAACATCTACTGGGAAGAGACTTCCCAGGCCTCACCTTTGGCTATTGGCAGCTGCTGAGGAGGGGAAGGAAGTCACTACCCTGATGGTGCTGCCCACTCCACAGTGGATGGTCCTACGTCTTTGTGCATATGACTAGCACTAATTTCACTCAAGGGTTATTAATTTTAAAAAAGGAAGGCATGAATTTGGGAGGGAGATGGATTAGTATGTACTAGGGGTTATAGAAGGAAAGGATGTGGTAGTAGATTCACATGATCAAAATGCATTGTAAATGTATGAAGTTTCCAAATAATAAATAGAAAATACGATTAAAAAACTATTTGCTTTCAAATGTTATTCAACTTTAGGTATTTCATTGTGATTTTAGAAAACTGCCCTGTATGTATGTATGTATGTACATATATATGTAAGAAATAATATATTTTATCATGACTTTTTATATTTATATAAACATAGGCTTACGTATACAAAAAGATTATTCATTTATGTATATATTCATATATATTAAATATTCATTATCTATACACAAAAGATTATATATCCATTTTATCATGAGTTTGTAGAAGCCAATACACACACAAAGACAAAGAAAGAAGTAAACATATTGGGTTATAGATTTCTCCTTTTTAGATAAAAACAAGCACACCTGGGCGTGCAAACCCTGCCCTTGGGAGGCACAGGAAGGCAGATCTTTATGAGTTTGAGACCAACCAGAATTACACAGTAAGACTCTGCCTCAAATAAAAGTAAAGTAAAATAAAAACAAATACAATACCATTTTCAAAAGAATATGTATACTTACTGCCATTTTTAGTAGTTTATTTACTTCACGGACCCTACACAGGAAATGGAAAGAGAACCTTTAACCATAAGCCTGTTAAGAATCTCCTTCCTCCTGCAGGATCCCAGAGGTAAGATTGTTTTTAACTTTTCAAGCTCCTTCTGAAGCAGTATGTATGCTGAAGAGATATATGAAGACTTTATAGCAATACTTACATGAAGGTCCACACCTTCTGTCTACTTCAATTGTTATAAGTAATCTGAAATTACAAAGATTTTTATTCTTTGATCAAAGAATTCAATTCAGCTCCATAATCAGAACCGACCTGTGTGATTAATGAGGCATTTAATTAAAAGACATCCCAAACTCAATGGCTGCTCAGTGAAAGCTTGACAGACATTTGATAACCTAGTGTAGCACAAAAACAAAATGAACCCAAGTGCACAAAATATTATTTGAAAATTGCACCTGATATTTAGGGCCTGATGCATATAGATGCTCCTAGTATTAATGTTTTGAATTCTTTGTCGAGCTTTAATAAATCTGAGGATGAGGAAGATAATTATTTCATAAGTCAGGCCTTTCTACTGCAGAGATAAATACTAGGTTCCATAAGCAACAGGACATCCACTTTTAGCAAGGATGCTGACACATCCTCACATAGTTGATTACTGTACATCTTTATTACAGGATAGGGCCCAGCAGAAGGAAAACAAAATGCTTCCATGGAACTCGGAGTTCCCTGATGGAAATTTCAGCTTCTTGAAGACTGAGTTCAATTTAAGGACAGAATTTCAAAAGCCAAATGTGTGCTTTATAGACTCTTTTTCAAACCCTTATGATCTCAGGGTGTGTGGCAATAGCTCTGTGGGGATCCATTTAGGACATAACATCTTGGAGAGTACCTGCAAAGCAAACATTTGTTCATTGAGAAGAAAATGGTCTTTAAGATTTATATTTGAGGGTATTGGGGTTTGTAGCATGGACTGGCCCATAACTATGGAGCCCAGGCTGGCTTGAAACCTGCAGTTCTCCTGCTTCAGCCTCCTAAATGCTGAGATTACAGTTGTGCCTCCATTTTCAGTTTAGGATTAGAGTCTTGAGAGATGTGAATATTTACATGATGTATAAACTATTTGTACTAGACCACCATACACATAATACCACCATACACATAATATCAATTCTAGACCATAAAATCAAGACTCATTAGTTTGAGTGCCATTTTTTGGAAAACTACCTTTTAAGTGTATTCTGTAGTTATAAATTATTATGTAATTTTTGTTCTCCAGGTTTTGTACCTAAAGAAAATATTTTTCCTGTCTAACAAAGTGTGGCCCCATATGGAAAAAAATCAATTATGTCTCCTGACATAATTCCTACTGTAAATTGAAAGGTGGTCTTTTGTTCAGCCAGCATCAAATCCATAGAGTTTCTTTTTTATATTAAATTTATATTTTCTTTACCGTTAATATCCAACTCCAAATCTCTGGGGACCCCACCAAAGTACAGATGCTCTGGGAGAGCATACCTGTAGTCCTGGACACAGTAAAATGCCTCCTTATCAGAAAGCCAAGGAAACAACATAATAAAGCAAGAGAACAGACAACGGGGTTTGAGAACAGGAGGTTTAGAAATCTCTTGAGTATCCAGGCCCCTGATACTAAGGAAGTAATGCTTTGTTACTCCCTGAATACACTGGTATTTCATTGTCTATATCCCACCTAAAGTGGTGATTTTACTCAAATCCTTTCGACTGACAAATGTTTTTAATGTGCTTTAATACTAGGGAGACAAGTAGTTGGCAAGGTTGGCAGAGCTCTTTCTCCCCGGGAGGCAATTACTTAAATGAAAGACATAGGTTTAATTAAGCACTCCATTGGTTATGCAATTATAATTGTGATAAGCATTCAAAAGGAGATCGCTATGTGCAGGGAGAGGTCCAGGGGAAGTGGGGGTCTGAGAAGTTTCTGTAACTTCCCAAGGTCATGATGCCAAGCAGGTGCCTCAAGTCAGGGGCAATCTAACGGACTCCTTTCATTGCCTCCAACTACAAAAGTCCAGCAGTGGAGCTGGAGAGATGGCTCAGAGTTTAAGAGCACTGACTGCTCTTCCAGGGGTCCTGAGTTCAATTCCCAGCAACCACATGATGGCTCACAAAAGTCCAGCAGTGGCATAAACAACGTGGGAGGAAAAATGAGAAGGAGGGCACATTGGATTCCCTATGGATACAATAACAAATCGCTGTAGTCTGCCCCCTGAGGAAGAATCGGCCTTTGCCACTGAGGAGGAGGGATCCAATTTCATTAACTCGATGTCTTCTTCCTGGTGCGTGATCTTTTGTAATGTCTCACCTCTGACCTGCTCTCCTGATTCTTCTTTCCATTTCTGTTTATTATTTTCATATTTTATTTTATTTACTCTCTCTCTCTCTCTCTCTCTCTCTCTCTCTCTCTCTCTGTGTGTGTGTGTGTGTGTGTGTGTGTGTGTGTGTGTGTGTGTGTGTGTAGTTTGTCGGGTTCAGGAAACAACTTGAGGGAATCACTGTTTTTTTTTGTTTTTTGTTTTTATTTTTCTGTGTGAGTCCCAGGGATTGAACTCAGGTTAGCAGGCTTAGCAGCAAATATCTCTACCCACAGAGCCATCTCTCTATCCCCTACACACCTATTTCCACTTTAGGGGCATTTTTGATGTTGCCTAGCTCAATTGGGTAATCCAGAAAAATCTTTTCACTTTAAGGTAAGCTGACTAGGTACATTATTTCCATCTTCAGTCTTAATTCCCCTCTGCTATGTGTTGGTACCATAGAGTTTCAGGGATGAGGAGATGAGAGTCTTTTGGAGATCTCTTCTCCCTTGTAGGAGAATACTAACCATAGAATGGTATTAGCTGTGTCACAAAGGTAAAGGAATTGGATGCAGCATTCAATGAGAAGGAAGCCAGAAGAAGAGAGCTGCACAGGAGAAATCTGGGAAGGGGAGTTTAAGTCTGACTAGAGAGAAAGAAGGTTTGGTTGGTTTTCTTCTAGGTTACAGCCATTCTACCCACAAGAGGTCATCTTAGAGGAGAAGCTTATGTTCACTCGTACCATCTTGCTGACCTCTTGCATTGCCAGTAGTCATGGAATTAACCTCAAGCCTGCTATAATCTCACTTACTCTGTCCTAACAAGTATCCTCTATGTTTCTCTCACCACCTTGTGAGTGTCTCTTCACTGGCTCCCAGGTTCCCATCAAGGGTATGCTGCTCAGAATCCTCCTGCTTGGTATTCATCTGGGACATGTCTGAATGTGGTTTAGAATGACCAACTATTAATCAAAACAAAATATACAGTGTACAAAAACATTACTGTTGGTAACATCTACCCTGCCTGTATTAATCTTTGCTTACCTTTTATTAATCTGCAGAACATTAAAATGCAAATCACACATCAGTGGGTGGACACCAAGTATACACAAGCCAAAAATAATTCTTATATAATAAAATTTATCTTTAAACCTAAAACAAGTGAATATTTCCTCACCAATTTACAGAATTTAATTCTTAAATTGCATTTTCAAAGCCATGAAAATAAAAGGAAAAGGAAAACACGGGAACATTTTTTAACAAACTGTTATGAAAAAAGCAGCTAAATAAAAGCAACAAGAAAACAGCTATTAACCACAAAAAATACTGAAATTAACAATAAAGGTTTAACACTCTCATAAAACTGCTCATACCCATCATCAAAGAAACTTCTCTTTGCAACACACTGAGACCATTACAGGAAACCATATGATTGAAACTGTAGAGACTAAGAGATAATGTTGTCCCCAGTCCCATCTATAACATGGTTCCTTCACTGAATGCCCAGGAATCATCACGAGCAGGAAGATTTTAAGAGACAGAGGGGCAGGAAGTTTGCTGTGATATTGAGACTTCTAGAAAAAGCATAGCTGTTATGCCCATGAAGTCACATCAAAATGGCCTTCTAAACAAGACCTGAACAAATAGGACACCAATAGACCTGCTAAAATGAAGGAGGGATAGCCCATAGTGCTTCAACCCTAGACAAAGAACTAAGGGCAACTACTGAATTCAGAGCACAGGAGAAATGATCTTCCTAAAGGAAGAGCCTCCCAATTTGATTAGTCAATGATCAGCCATGAGATTATATACATACAGGTAATAGTATGTGAACCAAATAGGTTTTAGTTATATATTTAGGTATATATACATAATGTTTTTATGTATATGTATTATTAATATCCATATCACATTATTTATATGTAATATATTAATCTCAAAAATTAAAAATTATTATATAAGAAACAAAATAAGTCACCAAGACCAAACCAACATCCCTACTGATGACTGACAAAATTGTACATTCTCTATGTGGTTAATGAAGAGTTGTAAACTTAAAGAGACAGAATATAAAGCAACATCTTTTCACTCTACACAGTTTTTTTAAAAAAATCCAGATTTGTAATATAAATACAAGCCATTATAGTAGTTTTCAAACTGAAAGCCTCTTAATTTACAACAGTTGGGAATTTGTAAATAGAGCAAAAAGCGAATCATTGATTCCACCTTTCCTATTAAATTCACTGGCAAACTAAGCAGTAGTGGAGAGACCATTTTAAATGCCCCTCCCTAATAATGATTTTGACGACTATCTTACATACCATCCTAGAACCTCCATCCAGTGACAGAAGGAGGCAGAGGCAGACACCCACAGCTAAACACTGAACTGAACTCCTGGAACCCAGTGACAGAGAGGGAAGAGTGATGAGCAAAGGGGTCAAGACTGGGCTGGTGAAACCCACAGAGACAACTGACCTGAACAAGGGGGAGATCACGGACCCCAGACTGATGGCTGAGAGGCCAGCATGGGACTGATCCAGACCCCCTGAATGTGGGGGTCAGTGAGGAGACTCAGGCAATCTATGGGGTTTTGGGTAGTAGATCAGTATTTATCCCTGGCACACAAATGGAGTTTGGGAACCCATCCCACAATGAGGGATGCTTTCTCAATCTGGACACTTTGGGGAGGGCCTGGCCCTCCCCAGAATGAAATGACAGACTCTAGAGATCCTGCATGGAGGGCCTTACCCTCCCTGGGGAATGGAGTGGGGATTGGGTGGGGGCTGGGGGGAAGGGAGAGGGAGCTGGGACTGACATGGGAAGCAAGCTTGTTTCTAATTTAAATATATAATAAAAAAGTATATAAAATGTTTCTTCTTGGATAGGAAGTTCACATTTTCATATGAACAAGAAACAATAGAAGTAGAGAATTATCATTCAACTCAATGAATTCCTAGAAGTAGGCACTAACCATTGACTGTGTACCATAGAAAGCAGTAATATTGGACAGCATGTACCGTTTCATGCTATAACAGAACCACACCTTTGAGTACTCTGGTGGGGGGTGAAGAGTCCTGATTTAGCACAGGCTTAGATTCAACTGCCAATTTAGAAGAGGTGGATTACTTATTAATCCAGACTTGGAGCATGCCAAATGACTACAGACGATTCAATGACAAAGTCCAGACCACAATGCAAACAACTTAGTTTATTTAGTAATTAAGTTGAGAAGAGAAAAAAAAATAGGGGTAAAGTGCTTACAAGTTAACAGAAATCTAAGAAATAAAGAAATGTATTACAAGGTGAATTCTAGTGGATTCAGACTCAAAGAAACAACTAGAAAAAATAAATATTTTATGATGTTTACATATTAAAAATGTAGTATCTGATAATACTGAAAGATTGATTCTTTATTCTTTAAGTATCATTTTAATTCCAATATATTACAACCCATATATGTTTTAGAGATTATTTTGTTTGTAATAATTATGTGTTTTTATGAATGTATGTGTAGATGCATATGAGTATATGTGACCACAAGAGGCAAAAAGAGGGTGCTGGATTTCTGGAACTGAAGTTTCAGATAGTTGTGAGCCACCCAATGTGATAACTAGAAAGCAAACTTAGGGGCATGCTTTTAATCAAGGAGACATCTCTCCATCACCCCAAATGTTTAATGTATAAATATTGTGGTTATATAAATAAAAATTTTCAGTCATACACATGAAATATTACCAAATGAGATCATAAGGCACCTTTGTTTTTCTTCCAGTGTAGAGAAAGGTAGACACAGGAGAGAACTGGCAACTGGTTCATGATCATTAACTCAGAATTGAGAGAACATAGGAAGGATTCGTCTCATTCATTCTTGGAAATATTCTATACTAAAATTTAAACTTAACAATAAAGATAGCATATCATAGTTTTTCCTATTAGGTAATTTACAAAATGCTACATTATTGTGAGTACTGCATTAATGTTTTGAAATGTCACATTTCTTCTGGACACTTCATGTATCATTTAAGGAATTTTCTCTAAAGCATATATGTCTTTGCTTTCTAAATAAGGACCTTATTCAAGGTTAACACACAGCACAAACTGAGTCTATTGGCAGAGACTTTGAGCTTAATTATCAACACACACTCAATTACCTCTTATTCCATCTCAGACTTATGCTATAATTGGCATATCTAATGGAAGATTCATGACCTTTAACATCACATACTGTAAAAATACTTAGATAACTCTCAACGTTATGGTCTTTGAGTTATTACTCCTGTGCCATAGCCTTGCCCTCACCTATCATAATGCATTTTATCATGGTCACGCAGATGGCTTGCTTTGAGAACAAGCTAACAACAACCACTTAACAGAGAATCACAGGAAACGGCATAGAGTTTGAGAGTTTTCTCTGTTATAGTTGATGGAAATAAAAGGACTGATAAGTGCTTCCACAGAAAACATTTCCAGTTCTTTAAAGCATTCCCTTTAGATATCTCCAATTAAAGGATTGTCTCCTATCTTTTTTTCTCATGGCAAGTCATGGTTTTAAGTGGGAACCTTAAAGTCAGACAGGCACATGTCTTCTTCCATTAACTGTGAGAGTGAACACTAAGACATTAAGCAGTGACCAATGACCTCTTCATTTGCTTATGCAGGACCTCATTCTCCTCTTTTGTTCTTCTTTTCCAATTTTATGTATCACCTCAAAAACCCATTTGACATTGAAACTAAGATTAACATCTAAAACCTTAAGTTCACAGAGTCAGTTTTCTTTTTCTCTTTGATGCAGATGTTTGAGCTCATGGGTCATATAAACCTGTTGCTTTGGGCTGAGCGTTTAGATCAGTGGTTCTAAACCTGTGGGTTGTGACCCCTCTGAGGGTCAAAGAACCCTTTCACAGGGGTTGCTGAAACCATTGGAAAACACAGATATTTACATTATGATTCATAACAGTAGCAAAACACAGTTGTGAAGTAGCAATTCACTTTCAAGTAATTCTATGGTTGAGGGTCACTATGACACGGGGGACTATATTAAAGGGTTGCAGCATTAGGGAGGTTGAGAATCATTGCTTCAGATGATCTCCTGAAGTTAGGAACAGAGAGCAACTCCTTCATGCTCAAGTACCACCTAATAAATCCTATTGCTTGAATGTGAAGTTGTTTTTGCTCCTTTATTACAGGAGTAATGTAAGGTTCTGTAGAAGTAGTAGTTATAGATTTGTATTGTAATAATCACAACCTTGATTACAGACTTTTCTGAGAAACCTGAATGTGCAGAAAACTGAGCTAGAAACACTGTCACAGTCTATTGCTGCAAAGGAATTGGTGTCTGTGTAATATCAGTCATGGGATAGAGTATTTTAGAGGTTACAGTCTCATTACTGACTCATTTGTGTTAGAATGGGGATCTCTGTTTTTAATTTATGTTTTTGACAAAATTTTGTTATAAAAATTGCAAAAAGAAAACCCCACCATACATGAAAATAAACCATGCACCTCAGTGATCATCTATACAGTTAGAACAGCTATTCTGAAGCTATGGAGCTTCACATTGGAGCTTACACCTTCATCATCAAATGTCATTTTATGCACTTATCCACTACTACCAAGAATGAAAAGCACACGACTGTTAGAAGCATAACAATTAGCTTCATAGCCTCTTTCACAACTTCCATTACCTGCATTCAGTCCTTCCTCATCGTTTAATATGTAGCCTTCCTTGTTCGCTTTTCTGCAGGTTCTGCCGAACCCATGTACACATTTGCATATATGCATATACTACTGCCTATGCTCCACATATGAGCAAGGATAGGTGGCGGTTTTCCCTGAAATTGTGAAGTATTCTGAAGACTATGACCTCATTATTATCTTACTCTTTCTTAACAGAAAAGGGAATCTATTTTTAATTTGTTTTAAAACTATTTTAAAGTTATTACTTGACAATTTCACAGACTATACATTTATTTTGATTATATTCACCTCCATTAACCTCTTTTGTTCATCTCTCACTCCTGCTGATTATCTTCTTCTCAAACAGTCCTTCTTCTTTCATGTCATTTATTTCTCTATTTTTGTGCATAATCCACTGAGTTTAATTAGGGTGGCTTGCATGTGGAGCATGAGTAAGTTACCAGTGCCTACACCACTGATATAAAATGAATCCTCATCCCTAAGCAACCATTAATAGCTGATAGTTCCTCAAGGAGGGGTTGGGCCTCTTGAACCCCTTTTGTCCATGATGAAATGTTGACAAGTTCAGTCTTGTATAGGTCTTGCTCAGGGAACCAAGATTGCTCTAAGTTTAGGAGGGCAGCAGCCATCTCATGTCCAGAAGAAGACAGCATTCACAGCATTAGTTCCCTTATTTGGCTCTTGCATTCTGTGCACACCTTCTTTTGAGATGCTCCCAGAGCCTAGTAGGGGATGATACTGGTGTCCCGTCTGGAAGTGAACACTCAATAGTCACAATATCGCAGTATCTTACAGTTAGGCATCTCTGCATTAACTCCTGTCAACTTCTACAAGAAGTTTCTGGCCAAGACACAGAGTAACATTAATTTATGGGTACAAATATAAACATTCAGGAGACAACTCAACACATCCATTTAGTAAAACAACTGTAGTAGGCTCCTCAGAGGATCTCTGACCTTGAGAGTGTAGGCTACATGTATATGTTCATTGTTAGTGTGTGTTGTTCAGTAAATACGTAGCATATGGAGCTGTTTGTGTGAGTGTGTGCATGAGGTAGACATGCACTCATGTATATATGCATATGCAGGTCAGAAACTAAAGGTTAGTATATTCTTCAGTTGCTCTCTACCTTCACGTATTTTTGAGACAAGGGAACATGGAGAACCTGAAACTCATTGATTTGGTGTAATTGACTGGCCAATGAGATTCAGGAATCTATAACCATTTTAGTGTTTCCTATTTCTCCTGTACTGTGTCCATCATTTTTATGTAGGTTCTAGTGATCCAAGTTTTCATGGCAGGCACTTTACAAATTGATCCATCTTTTCAGCCCTCAGCTGTAGGCTTTTGACCAGGCATAAATTTCCTCCTGTGGAATGGGCCTCAAATCTGGTCAGAAAGCAGGTAGTTTCACCAATATTACCAATGCCACTACTGGACTAGTGGGCACTAGTCTTGCCCGGCAGGTCAGTCCTGCAGCCCATAAGGCCTACAACAGGGTGAGGCGATTAATGATTTTTCTCCACCCCTGCCCCAGTCTACGAAGCATTTTTTGGCAGTGAATGGCAGCCAGTGGGAAGGAAGCATCAACATCAATTCCAGCTTGATTTCTCTTTGTTTTATAATCAAAGTGTGTGGTTTGACAGCAGCAAAATAAGGGAATATTTTATCTACAACCATAAAATCAATTCAGAATGAATCCCAAAGAGCTGAGATTGATGAAATGGTTTGAATTGAGACCTTGGTAGTAGTTAACAACCTGGTTTAACATGGAAAACTGTTTAGCGTGTGTATAATCTCAGAATATAGAGCTACATTACTGGGCTATGACCAAGAATAGATTTCACTTACAGTCTTTACTTTATTGGTTGGTTTCACTGACTCAAGTATGATCTGTATACTGAGATTCTAGTGGTCACGGACTGAGCCTCCTGGTAAAGGAAAGGAACCTGTAGATTTATTTCTATATTAAAATAAAGTGATCGTTCATTATGTATCAGTTTCATAATGCTCAGGAGCTTTACTACAGGATTCCATGAGGATGTGAGAATACTTGTTCTGCAAAATAGGAATAAATTCATTTACCCATTAAAAATGAATTCACTATCATTACAAATAACTTTAAATACTTGTTATGAGAAACATAATAAAGATAATTCTTTGCTCATAGTCCACTATATATTTTTCCAGGCTTTACAAAATATTTGTCTTTTCAAAAAGTATGACCATATTATATAACAGATACTACTTTTACATGATCCTGTTTTCACCCAGAAATTCCTCCCAACTTCCATTGCACAATGTACTTACATGCACTAAGAACTTAAAGATGTTGAATAATGTCAGGTCAGAGATTTTCTGTTTAGGAGCCACAAAAGGAGTCAAGAATTATTTCCAGAGCATCAGAAATATTGCAAGTATTCATGTTTCACAAAGACTTCCCACATGGTTAGGAATCACATTCCTGAATTATGTCTTATAATTTCAATACTGCATTCACATTTTGTGTGCAAAGACTTTATTGACTCTCTGGCTACTGACATGTGTATTGGTTACCAGTTAATGAATGCAAAGGTTCTTTTATATGGCAAGAATCAGGAGAGAGAGAGAGAGACAGAGAGACAGAGACAGAGAGACACAGAGAGAGAGAGACAGAGACAGAGAGCATTGCCAATGGGGGCTTGAACTAGGCAGTGGGTAAGAGGAAACATGAGGTAGAAGTTGGCCGAAATTTAAGATGCAGTTTGTTGGTCTGAACATTGCAGCCCCACATTGCCTATTGAAAACATCCATACAAATAACATTATACAGACTGAACCTGAGCAGGTTTTAGTTAGAAATATGTATATATACACATATATACATAGATGTTGTAACAACAATGAAAAAGAGCCTGTGACTATGAGCAAGAGCAAGGAGGGGTATATGGGAGGACTTGGAGGGAGGAAGAGGATGGAAGGAACTGCAATTATATAATAATCTCAAAAAAATAAAAGAAATATTTTTCAAAAGTCCAGCTGTGTTTCAGTCTTGTTTTCTTCACTCAGATTAAACTTACGAGGAATTTGTTGTCTGATTTATTGTTCTGTTACATAGCCAAATACAATAAGTAGGTTTTTGGTCACATGATCATGGCACAAAAATACTGTCTATAACTAAAATGTATTAAGGATTTACCTAGTCAGAATAAGTTTCTTCAACTGTGGAGGAATTCAAAGCTGGACAAGCGCCTTTGAAAGTTACATGTAATCACTCAGAGTGATGATAGGAACTTGTAGCCCTGGACACCTAACACGTTTTCTAGACAGCTTAGACAGCTAATTATGACTTATTTTCTGTATTCTGTTGCTTTGGCATTAGGATCTTTGCCAGCTTAGAAAGCAGTGCTTTTGGGAGAATCTGCTGTACCTAGAGTCTGGTCAAGTGCGCTCCTGTCAGTTTCGTTTTCAATTACAAACTGAGCAATACAGAATTCAAATTCTTAGTGACCTTTTATCAGGCTACCTCTGCATGCCTGGGACATGAGGCTCCCAACCACATCAAGGCTGGGGACCAGCCAAATGCTGGCAGTCCTTATACCCACTAAAATATTTAAATTTGCTGATCTTATCTATGAAACCCTTCCTTCACCCATTTATTCTTGGGGAAAAAACCATAAAAACATAACAAAGGCTCATCCTCACATCTCTTCTTCTCCCTCTGTTCCCTGACTGACTTTGGGACTTCCATGTCTTGTCCCCTTGGATGTCACCTTCGCTTATCCTTGTTGACTGGCTCTATGATAGAAAAAAATAGAGTATCTTTTCAATGGAAATCTTGTCCTGGTTTGTTGATTTTGTCATACCTGAATAGTAATTAAAAAACTACATATTGGAGCATATAGTCATTTCTTAACTATGACAGACCTTAGTTTGCTACCACCATCAAATAGGGAGATATGTAGAGATTACAGCCATTAGTCATTGACTCTGATTATTCTACATAAGAATATTGTATCACGTCCAATTATTCACATGTGCTGAAGAGAACTCATGACTTCTAGTATCACTATTATCTTTATATTTAACAGGAATAATATTACAGTATGAAATACACATGAATTATATATTTCAATTGTTCCTTTTTATCAATTAATTGTTTCCTTCTTCCACACTCATACAGAGAAAATCAGATTTGATATGAAAATCTCTGGTTAGCTGATGCACCTAATTCATCTCTGGGTAACTCAATGTGCCCAGGACAAAAACATATTGGGCTTTGGTTTGATAATTTGGCTACTTATGGCAGGATTGATAACGCTGTAGGAAGGAAATGTGTGCCTAAAATCCACATCCACAAGTTATCCTTCCTTGAGCACATGGATACTTCCATCACAAAACAAGAAAATAGGAAGAGACATAGAAAGGATTTGGGAAGGCATTCGGGAGTTTTCATAGGGAGCAATTATAATTCATATCAGATTAAAAATTGTTAAAACTATAATTTTAAGTGCTTTTCTTAGCTTTTACATTGATGTGTGCTGTAGGAACTTTCTTTTCTTGTATGTGTAAATTAGTCAAATATTGATAAGTCTCTCATCAACCTAATAGTGAAGGACAGAGGTTTTCTTTAGCAAAACACTCACTCCTTTCTTTCAAAGTAGGAACTGGAGCAATGAGCCTTAATTACCCAAGGCAAGCTCTTTGCATACCCATATTTTAATTTCCCCCTTAAATTACAAACGGAAAACTGCATTACATATATAATTGCCCCTGGCATATTCTCCTAGGAACAGTGGTTCATGGGCTCATAAATAGAGGAGGAAAAAAAGAGAGCAGATCAATACTTCATGCTAAAAACTCTGTAGCTAAGAGGACAGAAACTTAACACTCTTAATTCTGAGTGGTTACCAGCCCTGTCATTATTATTTACTTCCACTATCTCTAATCTCAAAATTATCAAATTCTCTAGTAGTGTCTATGGATGGTTGAGTAGTATTAGTTTTACATCTTCCTCTAACATTTACAGATGGCCAGTTTCATAGTAGCTATAAGAAAACATCGGCTATTAAGTGGTTGCACTATCCTCAATGTTCTCTTCCTGCTGTTGAATTTTAACACGGCAGCTTTTGAAAAACAGATAGAGCAGCTGGCAAACACAAATTATGTTAGTAAAGATCTGTGCCTTCTCAGAGGAAAGAGACTTGATTGAAGTGAGAAAGAATTTCTGTGGTGTTTACTTTAAAGCTAACATTAGTAGAACACATCTCCCAGGACATTTGTGTGCCTCCACAACTGCTTCTGCTTTTGCTTCTAGTCTTTGGTATCAAAAAACACCCTGCATTCATATGCAGTGAGCCCTGCTCTTTCTTCCTGACACATGCATAGCTGGGGAACACTCATGAATCCACTCAATATATTCCATATGCTCCTCTATCCACAGTGAGCAATGGAGTGGACGACACAGGAGACTTGCCCTGGATGGTTCTTCTGTCTCATCTGAATTATTCTCAGGGATAGTTCTTAAGCATCATATTACAGTTTTGCATACTTTGGCTTCTCCTGTGAGAAAAAGGCATATTTTCTAGTTGCCTGCCTATCTAAATCTCAAGTCAGCCTCGTAAGCCATATGGCAATACAACTTTGACCATAGTAATAGCTCCACAATTTACACTTCATGGTCAAAAAGGTAATAATGCAACTAGCTGTTGCCGAGGAATTAGTCATTTGTCTTATCTACTTATTTATTAAAATGACCATAGAGTCAGGTTTATTTCTATTAGCAGAGATAATGAGGTAGTGTTCCAGTGTTTTCTAAAACCAGGGCCTGTGTCCTAGGTAGATACCCTGGGCATTGTAGTCTTTGTCCCTCCACCCTCCTTGACGAAATTTTCGCTGTGTTTCAAACATTCTGGTTCATTCCTGCCTTTTATAGCATGCTTGCTGCTTTCGGATATCTCTAGTCTTTAATATCACAAATTTTCACAAATGTTCAAAATTGCTGCTCTGATTTCTTTGCTTAAATTCCCAGGTGTTTAAAAATATCTCAGGATGTCACATGTCAACAAACAGCTTATTGAAGAAATGAGAGCCCTGAAGATATTTTCTATTTCAAAAATTACATCTTACTTTATAACTGTTGGTATAAATTCAATTGCTAGGAAGTTTTTAATCTCACATTCCCCATTTTAAAAAATCCACTGAGATTCTCATATAATGTATTTTTGTCATATTCATCCACAGCTCCTCTCCCCAACTTCTCACCAATCCACCCTATATCCTTACCAGTCTGCCTGACTTCAGACCCTCTTTTTTTCTTGGTTTATTGAGACAGGGTTTCTCTGTGTAGCTTTGGAGCCTGTCATAGAACTCCCTCTGTAGACCAGGCTGGGTTGAACTTACAGAGATCCACCTGTCATTGCCTCCAAGTGCTGAGATTAACATAACTCAACAAGTCCAATTTATTCTGCCAATCTGCTATTGAGTGTGGGACATCAACTAGCATAGGCCTAACCCACCATGGGCCACAATTTTAAAGAAAACTGACCCTCTTCCAGAGGCATCAGCTGCTAATTGCTCCTCAGTTAGAAGTAGGAACCCATGAGCTCCTTCCCACTCCATGCTAGAGAGCTTATGTCTCTCTTAAATAAATGAAAATTAATTTAATAAATGAAAATATTAAAATTAGAGAGATCAACTTTAAAAATAACTGTCAGCCTTTTACTTTAACTTAAATAAAAAAGTAACCTTCTACTCAGGTCAGAGAAGCAGATCAGGTCTTGTTCATCCATCATAGGAGAAGCTTTCTCCTGCGGCAGGTGGGAAGAAATACAGAGACCCATAATGCTGGACATTATTCAGAGAAAGACTTTGGAACGTTCAGTCCTAAATAGGTTGTCTCCATCAAATCCCTCCTCTCAGAGCTCAGGGAACCCCAAGGAAAGGGAGACAGAACAAGTGTAAGAGCCAGAGGGGATGGAGGACACCAAGAAAACAAGGTTCTCTAAATCAATATGATTGGCACACACGTGCGAGCTCATAGAAACCAAAGCAGCAAGCACATGAGCTGCACGAATCTGCACCCAAAGGAGTCCTATAGGTGAAAGAAGAGGCAGACACATGTCCCATCCCTAAGCCAGAAGCAATCTCCAATTAATAACCACTTCAAAATGAAAAAGTATTTCCTTCCAAGGGAATCTCATTAGGGAGACAAACTACTTTTTTTTCTTTTATCATTTTTTATTTTAATTTTAAATAGCTTGTTTTACATGTCAATCCCAGTTCCCTCTCTCTCCCCTCCTCCTGCACTCCCCTTCCCCCCCCCAGCCTCCCACTGAATGGGCTGGCAAAACCAGCAGAGACAGCTGATCTGAACAGAGGAGAGCTCTTGGACCCCAGACTGTCAGCGGGGAGGCCAGCATGGGACTGATCTGGACTCCCCAAATGTGAGTGTCAGCGAGAAGGCCTGGGCAACCTATGGGGCCCTGAGCTGTGGATCAGTGTCTATCCCTGATTACAAACAGTCATCGTGTGCCCATAGCACAAAGAGGGATGCTCTCTCAGCCTGGACTCTTAGGGGAGTGCCTGGACCCTACCCAGAGTAAAATGACAGACTCTAGATATCCCCTATGTGGAAGGATTTGGCAATAGAGACAAACTACTTTTAAGGGTAGGCTAACTGCCTAGCGGTAGATGGCCAACAAGACACAAATTCAATGGCATCTTTGGAGGTCCTTTGACTCATCATATCATTTTGTGTGTGTGTGTGTGTGTGTGTGTGTGTGTGTGTGTGTGTGTGTGTGTCTTCTCTCTTTTTACCCTATTGGTCCCTCTGTGTATGTTTTAGTGGTTTCCAGTTTAGAGTTTTTATGGGATTCCTGAATATTTGAACAAGTGGGTCTCTGTCTCATGTGCCTTCTCTTGGATTCTCTTCTTTGTTTTGTCCAATTCCAATGTGTTTGTTTTATCTTATTATAGTTTATTATTAGTCTATGTAAGTCTGTTTGTTTTCTAATGAGAAAATGAAAGGGGTAGATCTGGATAGGAGAGCGAGTGGGGAGGAATTGAAAGGAGTAGGCAATCATAGCTACCATGAGTTCGTGAGTTCAGAAGTCCTATCATACTCAAGAGACAGTTTTTTCCTGGTCGTCCTGGATGTTTGGTCTTACAGTCTTTCCATCCTATCTTCCATGATGGCCCCTGAGTCCTGGGGAAGGGATGTGATACAGATGTCACTTTCTGTGGTTGGACACTCCACTGACACTTATTTTCTGCTCTTTGATGTGTTGTAAGTTTCTGCATTAATCACCATTTCTGTACAAAGAAAATTTTCTGATGCAGTCTGACAGCTGAACTAAACTATGGTGAAAGAGTGAGAATTTAGAGGGCCATTTGTGTTATATCCACTTGGCAGAATAATAGTAGTTGGCTCATCCCATGGGTCTGTGAGCTCCTCAGTAATTGACTATCAGCCCAGGTATATGTATCCTCCTATAGAATGGGCCTTAAATCAAGGCAGACGATTGATGGTTACTCCTATAACACTTGTGCTGCTATTGTACCCATGGACCTATCTTGCCATGGGTGTCATTGTTTCAGTTCACATGGTTTACAGCTGGGAAGACTGCTGCTCATGACCCTACCCTCCCAGAAGCCAGCATAGTATTTTGTACAACAATGAAAGATAGATAACAGGGAAGTGGGTGAATTGATTTCTCCATATCCTTTGACCAAGTATTTGGCAAGAGTCTTACCATTAAGTTTTGGTGGGCAACTAAGAGCAATGGAAATAGCCTGTATTGGTTTGGGGATCTGATCAACAACTTAAGGGGTGATATTTCATACTGGCACTGTATTTTGAAATTTGGTAACCTGTGGCTTCTGGGATGAGCATAATCTCTTAAATTGAACTTTTTTGTCTGAAGCTTTCCATATGACATCACCAAACATCTTTAACATTGGCTATGCCTCCTTCAACACCCCCCTGTTCTATCCTTCCATCTCTCTCCACTCAGTTGTGGTGGTGCAGGTTGGTAGGATACGCTGAGCAGGCAGAGGCAGGAGGGCCATGAGGATTGACACCATCATAAAAATCTTGCAATAAAAAGCCAGGACTGACTTTTGTATCATTTAGTTTGACCACTCGCTATCTTCTGAGTAGTCAAAGGCTGTGCTCAGGATTATGGCACAAACTGATAGTGCTATCAGACTTCTGTGAGCTGACTGGTAGAAGGGACTCCTAGGAAACCATGAAAGTCTGATGCTCAGTGGCTCAGGAGAGGGAGGCCTAATCAGAGATTCAGAGATAAGTAGCCAGAGGAATATTGCAGAAACAGCAGAGTAAGGAAAGATGCTATACAATGGAAACTTCAGGATAGCAGCCTGAGTTGACCTCGGATGATGTTTGGACATCCGACCTCAAAGGGCTATTAAAACATACATGGTTATCTAAGCTGACACTATGGAATTTATCTGATGTTTGAGTCCAGTCCCCATGCTTAAAGAATACCAACCTGTGAAAGAGCTTTGGGCACACTTGACTCCTTCAGTCCTGAACAGTGCTATGGCTGGGGGTACAAACCTCTCTTTGCCGATAAGATGTGAGCTATCATTGAGATTATGAAGAATATTTTATTACGGTGTTCTTTTGCTATTTGTTTGTTTGTTGAGGTCATTGCACAGTCCTGACTATCTCATTATGTAGACCATAGTGTAGCTGACTGGGAACACTCACTTAGATCTGCTTGCCTCTGCCTCCCAATCACTGGTATTAAAGCCATGTACCACCACATTCAGCTTCATTAACCTTTTAAATCTCTTTAGAAGATGTAAAAGCTATTCTATTTATGTTTAAGGTGTATTCTTTTGGGAGAGCAAAGGGTGATTTGAATAAATTTAATTTGAGAATAAATTTTCACTTATTTATTTAATGTATGTGCAGCATGGGTATGGAAATCAGAAGTTGCTCGCACGAGTACCACGTGTATACTAGGGATTGAACTCAGGTCTTGGACCTGATGGAAAGCACTTTTACCTTCTGAGTCACTTCACCAGCCAGGAAAGATTATTTTTGAAGTGGAAATTATGACAGAATCCTTCAGACATTTAAGTTTCAAGCATCAACTAACATTTTTAACCTTAAGTAAAATATAGCAGTTAGGTAGTATTCGTTGGCACAGAGAATAGGAGAATAGGAGTTGATAGCAAGGCAAAGAGAGAAGAAAATGATAGCATCTTCTGGTCTTGATCTGGAATCATCAGAACAAGCATGTAGTAGTTGACAAATGTAAGAAGATACATTGCTTGAGCCCTCAACACTAGACCAGAGAGCTCATAGTACTCCCAACAAACACCTTTGGAAAGGTTCAGTCATCAGGGTTAGAAGTGTGAGCCTGTGCAGCAGTGAATTTACCTGGCATGCAGAAAATACACACCAAAATGTTCTCTGAAAATAGTCTTGGTGCCCACTGGCCAGAACTATCCCAGGAATGTGCAGGTATACCGCTTAAAGCATTTAATCCCTTCCTATTTCAGATAAACTGCTTACTCTGAGTTTCATCATGTGGTATAAGGCAGATGAGTCTATTGTGTCTTCAGTTGACTCAGTAGCAATTCCCTTAGCTAGAATTAAACTATTGTTTCTGAGTTATCCTTGTTTCCAGAAATGTTTTGTCATTTTTCTCTGCTGGGAAGCCCAGTACCATCCATTGGTTGGCGTGGTGTCATTTTCTTCATGTGACTCTGGTATCCTGGGTGGTCGACTCTTCTTACCACAATAATTACTTGAGTAATATTTATTTAAATAATACCCTCTCCCCACTGTTGTTACTATAGAGACTTCTGTTGCTCACCTTAATTTCCAAGCTCTTTACCTTTCTCTCTAAGGCAGTGGGCTGTCTTTTCTAATTGAGTTTCACTAGAGTTCATCTTTATTGTATTTGGGCTATGGAGGTCCCTTTTTATCCTCTGCTAGCTTAAGCTTTAGGTTGTTAGACTTTGACAGTGGGAACCACCCTAGGCTCCAGCTACCTTTTGATTTTTTTTCGAGACAGTGTTTGGAGCCTATACTGGCACTAGCTCTGTAGACCAGGCTGGCCTAGAACTCACAGAGATCCACCTGCCTCTACCTCCCTAGTGTTTGGATTAAAGGCATGCTCCACCAACACCCAGCTACCTTTAAAAGTTAAAACGTAATGATATCATTTCTCCTCTTCCCTTTCCCTCTGCCAATCTCTCCCATGTTCCCACTTACTCCTCAAATTCATGACCTCTTTTTCTTTGATTACTACAGTCACACACACAAGCACACACATCAATATCTACATACAACCTACTCTGTCCATTCAGTGTTATTTGTTTGCACATGATTCTAGGGCTGGCCACTAGGTATCAGGTGACCAGTTATGGGTATCATCCATGGGGAAAATTAATTATTTGTCAGCAGTTACTTATAGCTCGTTGTCTGGGGGTGATGGCCCTTGAGAGTCTCACCTTCCATGTTAGCATATCTATTATTGTCATTGTTTGGGTATTGTTTTAGCAGTCACATTGTTGGGTGTCACATCCTTTGACAATCTCACAGCAGACTTCCTGACCCTCTGATTCTTGCATTCTTTCTGCTCCCTGTTTTTTTTTTGTTTTTTGGGGGTTTTTTTGTGACCATTGAGCATCAGATTCTAGAGTTGTGCTGTAGATGCATCTGTGGGGGCTGGGCATGCCACAATCAACCGTTCACTGCATTTTGACTATTTGTGGTTTCCCGTGCTTTCTTGACTCACGCTTTTGGGTAACTTTTTTGGGGACTCCATGCTTTCTCCTATGTTTGTTTGCTTATTTATTTGTTAATTTCACCAGGCTGAATCTCATTGTTTTCCTATCTCTATTTAGACCTATTTGTGGGTAGTTCACATTGTGTTTTTTTTTTCCTACTCCAGTTTTAACATCTTCCAAATATGGAGTCCACAGCTAACATGGCTTTGGTGAAGTTTATTTTCTGTTTTGTATTCATAGTGAAGTCTGTTCTCCAGTTCTTTATGCTCATAAAACATATTGCTTACATGTCTCTCTTATCATCTCCCAGGCAACCTTCCATAATTGTCTTCATTTTTCCTAGTAGACCACAAGTGTCTTTAAGGCAGAGAATATGGAACATGTATTTCCTGCAGTGACTAGTACAAGCCTTGAACACCCCAGGAAGTCAGTCAATACTGTGTAAGTTACATTATTAAGAATATCTGTGATAGACTGTACAATGCCTCCTTAGCACAGGAAATATTGCTATTCAGACTCACACAGGGTTTATGATTTTTTTCTTTAATTAATGTCTTCTAGTTAATGATTCCCACGTGGACTTATGCAAATTTCATTTAAATTAGCATTGCTTTTATGGTCTGAAATGATGCATTATATCTTTTAGAGTCCAGGCATACAATAAGTGTCACATTTGTTCTAATCATAACATGAAATACAACTGGGAGCTTTATTTTGCTTTTTTTTCAAGGTAATTGGATGTTTCTCTCCTGGTATTTAAGATTCTTACTGCTTTTGTTTTGAGAGATCTAAATGTTTATCCTTAGATTCTTCTAATTATTACATAAACTAATGGAAGCATCACTTCACCCTCCTGCCTCGTTTTGCAGAGATCACAGATTGATTGCACAGGCCTTCAGGCCTTGAGAATTTTCTCCTAGTTTTTTATGATAATGCACCACTCTACTCCAAGTTTAACAGCTTTCTGATTTCAAAAGCAGATCACTTGCACTGTAAAAATTAACAAAAAAGAATAATTAATGAATATCTAAACAATAACCTACATTCCATAATTTTTCTTATCCCTGTTTTAGAACAGTTTTCAATTTCCTAATACAAATTTGTTTCATAATTTTCTCTTTGGCCTAAAGCTCATATTCTAAGAAATTATTTTTTCTAAGGCATCATTGACAATATTTACTTATTATTATGATATTTTTACATTTCACATTTTGAATAAGAAATAAAAATAATATATTTATAAAATAATATGTTGAATATTAGATGACTAATAAATAATAATAAAATTATGCTGCTTGAAAGAAGTGCATTGGCTTTGGTGTTGTCATATTTCATAAAATAACCTAGACTTAGAAAAATATATATTACAGGTTATTTCATACTTATGTACCCCTCTATAGACATACATGAACATACATGACATGAAAGGATAACAGACTATTTGGCAAGAGGAGTAGGAGGAGATTTGGTAAGAGGGGGCAAGGGAGAGTATTGGGAGTCAATGTGGGTGATAAAAGTCTGATGAATGAAATGTCACAAAGGTCATTGCCTGTACAAAAATATACACTGATAAGCATTTATAATTGACGTTTTATATCACGATGTTGTGAGCTACTTCCAATATATTTATGATAAACTGATTTTCAATCAATAAATAGCTTTATATAGACATAATGTACTTGGTTGTTGCATAGACTGTGAGCTTTAAATTTCTTAAGTTCTGTTGCTTTTGTTTTGTTGTCCTTCCAAGATTACTCAGTCAATCTCACCAGTAAGGCTGCCACATGGCAAAACAGTTTTAATGTCCAGAAATAATGATCTTTTCATAGAGCAGCACTATGAGGGTGATTTACAGGACCATCCTATACCAAAACATTCCAATCTGGATGTGCTGAAACAAGTGTAATTTAATTATGATAATTCTATATCCTGATAATGTAAATTATAGTACTTAGTGACAAAAGAATGAGGATATTAAATTGAGAATGTGGAAAAGATCATCAAATAAGGGGGATATATCAGTTGTATATCAATAATTAGGTTTGACTGTGGGCAATACACACATGGGGAGAAGGTTCAGTAGTTAACAGTTTTGTATAGGACCCAGGTTCATTTCCCAGCATTCACACGAACATGGTGGCTTGTGGCTCCATATCCCTTAGTTCCAGTTCCAGGGGCTTTGACGCCCTCTTCTGCCCTCCATGGGCTTCTGCATAAACTTGGTATATATGAACTCACCAAGTGCAAGTACAGACACATACACACAGACACATACACACAGAGACACACACACAGACACAGACACACACAGACACACAGACACCACTACAAAGAAGACTGCATTAAATGGATGGTAAGCTAGTTGTTGAATTTTAGAAACACACACTCCAGATCTAGTAGTAATAAACCCCAGTAACTTTCAAAGTTTATTCAAGTACCTCACCTTCATTCTGAGGCTTGGAATATTGCTGGAGAAGTTCATCCTGTCTATGTTCTAGGAAGAAGGAGAAAGTAGAGAAATACATTACTTTTTGATTTACAACTTAATAATGCCAAATTATGAATACAGACCAAGTGATTATTATAATAGAAAATTGGTTAACTAGCCAAATTGATAATAGATTATCACCAGCATCACAGAATCCCTTTTTATTTCTTCTCCAACCCTACTCTTCCCAAGAGACAGCCCCTTGTCTTACTCCCGAGGTCTGCCTTCCCTATTTGTGAGGTTTCTATAAATGGACTGAATGGTATCTACTGTTTATCTTCCCCATTCTTCCATGCCACTTTATTTTCCACATTCTTTACAAAATGGTTTTAAGCTTATTTTATACGTGTGATGTTTTATCTGCACGTATTTAAGTGTACCAAGTGAGTACAGTTCCTGAGGAAACCAGAAGACACCAGGTCCCTGGGAGCTAGACTCTCAGAAGGCTGTAAGCTTCCCTGTAGATGCTGGGAACCAAACTGCGATCCTGTGCGAGCAGCAAGCGCTCTTGACCACTGAGTCATTTCTCTCCCCCAGTTTTCTGCTTCCCTCATTTGATCTTTGGTTACAACAAACTATTTACCCATTAGTTCAGAACTCAATATGAGTTATTTGGGTTTTGGTATTGGAGTTTTTATTTGGTCTCTTTCAATCACCTTTAGTTCTTTTCAGATTCCTTTTAATGTTTTGAAATTAAGATATAATGACATTGTTTGCACTCCTTCCCTTTGCTCCCCTCACCTCTTCCATGTATCATCCTTTCTGTTCTTAAGATTTGTAGCCTTATTTTTAATTGTCATATATATTACATATGTAGTCTATATAAATTATATAATGTATAAATAAATACATATTTGTAGATATAATTCCTCCTCAGTCAGTATGATGTTATTTGCATGTTTATGATTTCAGGGATGACTTCTTGGTACTGGGTATCCAATTTGGGAGTTCATCCCTAAATTCTTAATTTTAGCATTTTACTTCAGCATATTAGCTTGTTAATAGTCAATATAATACGCAGATGAGGATGATGCTATTGTCTTCTTTGACAGATATTTGTTTATGCTGCTGGAGAGCAGCTAGAGTTACTAGAAATCCTAGATCATTTAAAGCTATGAGGACTAGGAATGATTGGATGCTCCATTTCTCGAAATTTCCTACAAAGGTTTATCTATTTGTGGATCATTATTCCTTCTGAATTGTAGTTCTTCAAAGCTCAACTAAAGGTGTGATCTTTTACCAGAGCCTCTGCATTTGGAAAGACACGGTCTCTAATTTGTATTCCTTTAGTCCAGTCATTGTGTCACAATTCTGTCTAAATTCCCCTCAAATTCTCCTGGGACCTACGGCAATGCTGTGCTGCAACTCCGTGTTTGTACAGAGCGAGAGGTCAACCTCACATGTTCCTCAGGAGTTGCCTGTTTTGTGTTTTGAGACAGTCTCTCACTGGACCCTGTGGCTTGCTGATTAGGCAGTGGTCACTGGCCAGTGAGCCCATAAGCCTGCCAGCCTCCACTTTCCCACCATGCCTGTGTTTTTACAGAGGTGATGGGGTTCAAACTCTGGTTTCACACTCTGCACATGGTGGAGTTTTTCTCTTTTATTTTTACTGATTGAGCTATCGCCTCGCCCCGTGTATCCCATTTGTCCTTGGTTCAACTGACTCTCATTCTTCTGTGTTTCTTCCAACAGAGCTACTTTTCAGATTATGAGTGCCTGTTGGTAAGGTTTGTCAACCTTAGAGACTTTTGTTGTCTTTTTCTCTTGAAATGTTGGCAGAAGTTAACAAGTACCGTGCTTAATCTTGGGGATGTTTTCTTCTGTGTCTTCACCTTATAATTTTCAGTTGTTCCAGTACATCCCTGTTACAATTTCTTTTGTGTTTTTGAATGTTGTTCATCTTTTCAAAGTCCATTCTTTGTGAACTACCTACTTCTGAATGGAATTCCTCTAGCCTTGTTTTTAAGTGAATTCTCCAAGATGCTCACACAGTGTTTTCCAGTTACATGCATGACTGGTCACATGGCTACATCTAGCTGGGGATGAGATGGATCCTGGGAAATGTCATCTTTAACCCACCTGACAGTACACCCAGCCTAAATAAGAACTTTGCTACTCTACTAGAGACAAACATGAGACTGAGCACTGAATGGGAATTAGCAGTTCATCACTGAAAACAAATAGACAATGCAACCAAGAAACAGGCATACCTGAGTTAGAAAATCATGGAGAAGCAGTGCAAAAAAACCAAAAAGGGCTAAAGAATTTTTTTCTAGGAAATACGATCTAAAGGTGAGAGAAGCAAGACAAGGGACTGCCTATTTGTGAATGAGTGTGCACGTGTATGTCCACGTGTGAGTGTATGTGTGTAAGAGTGTGGGCAGCATGTGCATGCATGCGTGTGTGTGCGTGTGTGTGTGTCCTAAGTCCTACAATTCTAAGAGCTTATCTATCCATCATCTACATCTCTGTTCGTGTGTGGCTTTGACACATATAAAATCAATATAAAAAGAAGCAGAGACTCTACTTTCTGTTTGCCATGAGCATTTGTTCACTTGGCCATATGCTTCTCTGGTTGTTGGTTTCTTCTTTTGAACCTTCTTCATATTTCTGGTAATGTTTTACTATTAGCCAGAATTAGATGAAGTGCTCTCCAATGTCTCTTCCACTCCTTGTATTTCATGAATCCAGACTGGTCCAAAGCATATGGCTTAAAATGTAACCATCCCCATATTTAGACACCATACACACACCCATGTACATCTGCAGGTGTTCCTCCAGAACCCAACCAGGTTCATATTTTCCAGAGATAGAAAAAAAGATTCAACATTTACATTTATTTCATGATGGAGATGCTGAAATCAGGAATTGTCCTCAAGAACAAGGAACACAATTTTGGCTTTTTTTTAGAAAAGTGAAAATAGCAACTAAGACATCGTAGCGTATGTGCAGCATGTTTATTTTATAGTTTCTAATGCCCAACGGTGTTAAAAATCTGTGCCTGGCCATTCTTACACCTGCCTAAATAAGAACTTTGCTACTCTACTAGAGAATGGTATGCTTGAGGATTGTGCAAGATCACTGAGATAGCATTTAGTAAGGTAGTCTAGTCCTTCATGGAAAAACTTATAGTATAAAGAACAGCATTACTTACATGAAACTCAATTTTCCCACTGTTTCAGATTGATTATAAAACAATTACCATTGTAGTAGAGGCAAAATAAATCATTCCATCACATGTCTATGGAAGGGAGAAGAGTTAATACACAGAGTTGATATCTAAAGCTCCTTTATTGCTCCAATGTGACTTATTCATTTTACTCTGTTAAAGCAGAATGACACAGCTGAGAAACCAGGGAGTTGGGGAGATGTCTCAGAGGGTAAAACTGCTTCCTCTGGGAGCATCAAAACTTGAATCTGCATCCCAAACCAAATCCATAACCACGCATAGCTGCCTATCACCTCAGCACTACAGCGGTAGAAACAGGCAAATCAGGAGCTTGATGGCTGGGTATTTAGGCAACCTAGCCAAAGCTGCCAACTTTCCATTCAGGGAGAGATCCTGTCTCAAGCCAGTAGACAGAAAATGGCAGAAGAAGAGACCTGACAATGAGCTCTGGCTGCCATTTACTTTGTCTTTGAAGTACATCCATTTCCATGCTTTGCACATATGAACAGAACACACTTACCCAGACATTATTACACAGGCAAAGTTGGTTTCCCACAGTTCTGGTGGCTGAGTTGTCCATAATCAGGGTGTTTCATATGTTGAGGGGCTTTTTACAACACTGTGACATAGCAGAAAAAAGAGTCCAAACACAGCCTCCACACATTTCTTGAGTGGCATTAGTCTGGTAATGAGGGCAGCATTTTCATACCCTCACCCTCGCTTGGGAAATGTGCCTGTTGACAATATTACACAGAGACTAAGTTCCTATTAGTGGATACCTCGCAGGGGAAATAATACGATAAGTAGCTCTCCAAAGATCTTCACGGTTGTCATGAGATCCTTGTGTTTTGTGAAGGGCTGTGCTGTTTACTGCCTGGAGTGATTGGTTTATGCTTGACTTAATGCTACCAGAATTGACTCTGATGTCTTCAGACACCCACGGCCTCCATCGGTTTATGTAAAGGTTATTAGGATTCTCTATAGCATTAAATGTGATTTCATATTTTCAGAAAGTCTATGGAAAAAACTTGATGTCAAAAAATGTACTGCCAATCATATTCAGAATTTTCACGCTTTGAGCATCATTAGACATGTCTCCTAAGCGGTTTTGCCTTTTTTTTTAAGTAGGTACAGATTTTCACTAGTCTGGCTCCTTTCCTTTAAGTTCAACAGTTTCTTAAGTGGAGGCCAGTCTATATTTCTAGTAGCTCAGAAACAAAAACCAGTCAAATGTAAGAATCATGCCTCTGCTTTAGCCTGGTTTAACCCCTTTCAAACTGTGGGACGTTCATTGGAATTTTTGTTAAGCTGACAATGGTGTATACTTTAATCATTTGAAATGAACAAATAAAAAATCAAAATGGGCAAACAGAAAGTTTAGGGAACCACGGGGTGACAGCAGAGTACTGACTGCTGCCTTCCCTTCTGTTCAGATCAATACCACATCAGCAGCTGGCTAATTTGTGTGCTTCCCTCAGAGGCTCTAAACCAGGGCAGTCGAGGTCAGTGTCTACCACTGGGAGAAGTGGTCTGATTGTAGCTTCAGCCATTTCACTAAATATGTGTCCATAAGCAACAGCCCTTCACCAACTGTCAAACAGAACAGAGAAGTTTCACTGTGGAATTTCAACATGAATCAGATCTACATCTACAACCCCAGCAAGGAAGCTACAATAAAAAAGAGGAGATCCACATTGGTTAAACAAAAGAAACCTATAGTTACAACTGTGGAAGTAATTCTAAAGGATCCGTTAAAAGTTTGGGTAGCTGTGTTTTGGAAAACCAGCCAAAGAGAATGGAGCTGCTGCTGGTGCCAGCGAAGCCAGGGGTCGAGACTGGAGGACTCAAATGGGAGGTGTAGCATTGGGGTGAAAAGCTGCATTCTGGATATCCCAGTGTCCATCCTGGGTCTCTTGCTACTCACGGCCGGAAGACAGCAGAGGAGATCCTGTCCAGTGAGCTGATGGAGAGCTGATCCTGAACAGCTAGGCCAGGAGGTTGTTAATGGGATGCATGAGCAAGCTCTCAGCCCTGTGAGCAGAATGGTTCCCCAGAGGTCAAGTGACACAGAGGGAGTGTCACTGTCACACCTGGCTGAGCACAGCCTGTGCAGCTGGGGAGAGGACGGTGCTGAGGAGAAGACCACAGAGGCCCTGCAGTCTCTTGTTAACCAATATTGGAGCCTCTCAGCACCACACTTGTGATCTTTGGCATTCATGCCATTCAGGAGTAGCATGCCTGATAGTCAGACCAGTCTCAGGGTAGAGGGTAGGGAGTGTAATGAAAGTCCTCACAGGGTATAGAAGTACCCTCCAAGAGGGGGCAGAGTAGATCCTGAGCATTGAGGTAGCTGTGCATTCCCTAGTGTCAGATGCCAGGAGAAGGGAACACAGCCTGCCTCTCAAGCCGGACTTAAGGGCCTACAGCTCAGTCACTCAGGGAGAATTCACTGCCCAACTCAGCTGCATCAGCTCCATAATGACTACCAATGTCTTTTATGACAGAAAAACATGTGGCTGGACTGATAGTCACCTCTTTGTAGGGAAAGGGACCCCAGGCTTCCTCCTATGTGTTCAGGTGTGTCTGGTTCTGTTAGCCAGTTCAAAAACCCTGAGATGCAACTCATTCTCTCAGAGGGACAATCTTCAAGGGAAAATAACAGGAGGAAAGGTCACCCTTCAACTCCACTCTATTCCATTTAATGGAACGATGCCAAGTGTTGGGGACTTAGAAGCCCTTCCAAAGTGATTGAAAGTTTACTAGAAAAGCTAGCATGGTGCACTTGGAGTGAAGACTTAGGGCACTGATAAGAATGAGGGAGGTGATCTCTGTCCCTCAGACAACATATGTGAGCTCCTGGAGTGCAGACTCCACACAGGAGTCCCGGCACCTAAAGGCCACCATGGGCCAGGCTTGGCAGCCGGAAGTTCTTATAAGAGTTTCACCAATAGACTTCTTTAGAGAACTAACACATTTTTTATTAAGAACTTACACTGTGTCTCTTACTCTTCTTAGGACTGAAGCTGAAATTACTGAAAGAAAAGAAAATTCCAAACAAGACAATGTTTTGTATTCACATGACCTCTACTAGATCACCAGAAAATATGGAAAGCCGTGTAGTGAACAAATTGCTACCATGTTTAGACAGTAATATATATATATATATATATGTGTGTGTGTGTGTGTGTGTGTGAGTGTGAGCATGAATGTGGGTGCGAGTGTGTGTGTGCTTGTGCAGGATAGTCCATACACGATTTTTCAGTCTTTAAAACCTCAGTGTATCTTAGTTAAGCAGCCTTAAGCTTCTTGGGATAATGAAACAGATCAGACAAATATCATTGGGGGATGGGATAAGAAACAAAAGATTTATACAAGGGCATGGTGTAGACACACCTCCCTGAGAAGCCTAGTTGGATAGAAGGAACATGATCTACCCAAAAGAAAGAAGATTAAAAATGAAGTGCTTACATGGAGAACTGAGGAGGCCTCAGGAGGGGTCCAGAAAGGAGGGAGTGAAGAAGAAGAAGAGGGAGGCTAGTGTCAAATATTTCCCTCTTCAACACTGACTTTTGAAGCAAACATGTTAATCAAAGCCTGCCAATGAACCCATCTCTGGATCTTATCTTCATGCTTAAAACTTCACTTCCAAATATTCAGAAAGATTTATTTCTCTAAGATCAAGAAAATCACAAGTAGTGAGAGATTTGGATGCATTAGTTGCTTGCGTATGTGTGTGAGAGATAGAGAAACCCTTGCTTACCACATTTGATGAGTCTAGTGTTCAACAGACACTCAGTGGTTGCTTATTACCTAGGTATTCAGTTAGTTGTCAATGAGAAAGGAATGGATGAAAGAGTGCACTTTGTACTTGTACTGACTATCCTTTTAGCTTTAAGCTAAGCTTATTTTCTTGTTTCCTTGAAATACTTAGTGGTAAACAAATAAAGACACCACTAGAAATACATTTGATTTTCTCACACTGTTTTAAATGCAGCTATTACTTCCTTAGTGATACATTCGGAACAACATCTGAAAACATTGACAACTTAACAAATATGGCCTGTGTGAGTATCCAAAAACGGACAGCAATTGTTAAACTTTGACATAACGATTCGTCTAGAGGTATAAAGTTGAGGCATAAGCTGATGAGGAATTATAAAGTTACAATGGATGCAAAAACCTTTAGTAAACTGGTCTCACTTGAGCCTCTTCACACTCATTTATAAGGTGGGAAAATAAAGCCATATATCTTCTTCCCATTTCATAGAAATTATATGGATCTAATAATATAAAATATCTCATAATAACTTGCAGGTTTGGGTCTGTAGAGATGGCTCAGCAGTTAGCAGCACTTGATAGTCTTCCAGAGGTCCTGAATTCCCTTCCTGTCACCTACATGACAGTTCATAGCCTTCTGAAACTTCAGTTCAGAGAGTCCTCCATGGGTACCAGGAATGAACATGGTGTATATGCAAGTAAACACTCAAACACACGAAATAAATATAAACAATAATAATTTAGGAAGTTGTGAAGTACTACAAAATATGTTGTTAATTGCATATATGCTAAATGAATATACCATACCCAGTGTCCTGATTTTATTATTAAATTGAAATTTCCAACCTATAATCACTAGTAAGAATACAAACATTATGAACATCCAAGATATGTATAGTTTCCTTTATGAGAGTGAGTGAATCTTAATTATTAGGATAACAGTCCATGCTGGTGACTCTGATATCTCTGTGATCTCCATAGCAACAGACTCTGGTGTACCAAACAGCTGAATTTGATATGGATACCAAAAGTAGCTCAGAGCGATCACAATGGAAATTTAGAAATGTACTTGTAAAGCAAGAAAAATGTTTCTATACAAGTACTTTCTCTTGTACTTTGTTTTTAATTTTAAATTACCCTTTCAATATCACTTGTTGCTATTCTTTGTTAAAAATTGGGCAATTGAAAATTGAAGCAATTTTTAGCAAAAGAAAGCATTGTAAGCACACAATTCCCAGCACACTTAAGGGAACATATAGTTTTTCATTCAAGATTGTAAGGAAAAGATACAACAGAGAAGAAGCCAAAGTGAGACTGGGGTCTCTTCTGAAAACATGCCCCCCAATGACGGAGGTGTGTCCACTGGAACTCTTAAAGGTGTTGTCACGTTACACACCATAGCAGGGAATCTGTTTTAAATGCTTGGACCTTTGGGGGAATATAGTCAAACCTTATCCAAACCACAACATTTGCCAATGCTTTATTGTACTTTCATTTATTTATTGAAGAAAGCCTTTAGGGAAGGCCAACTCCAAACACACACCAAACAAAGTAAATAGAAGTACAAAAATAACAAAACATCTTCCTCAGCTCAGATTGCTCATAGTCGAGTGGGTGAGATGACAGATAAATAATGACATAGCTAAAACCTCAGGATAAAACTCTTTGGGAGTGGTTAGAAAAGAAATGCCACAGAGGAAATACTGTCTGGCCAGTCTTCAAAGTCAAATTCCTCTCTTGTCCTCTAGAAGTTGGGAGAAGGAGGCCAACATTTAAGAAGTAAAAAGATGTGTACATTTAGCTTTAGATACCACTGTGTGGGAAAGGGAATAGAAAATGTTTCCTTTTCTCAAGCCTGATTTTTGTCTCTAAAGCAATATAGTTTGTGCTTTTAAGAATTTTTAAAGCATGTTTCTAATCACTGCATGAGAAGGGTGACAACTCTCCTTCTGTGGCAGTGCAGATCTAATAGAATTATAATAAACTCGAATTTCAGTGTGTCCTTCTTGAAGGCATTATCTAAGAAAGCTGCTCTCCATGATTGCTGGATTGCAAAATTAAATATTTTCATGGAAACAACAGTATATATAGAATGTCAATGGTCATTTTGCAAATTTAGCATTCATGATGATAAGTTGTCTTCCCTGCACTTTCTGTCAAAGGTCAGTTCATCCTCTCAAGAACATTTGGACACTACTTCCCTTGTTACTTTCCATGCCTCATAATTAATATGTCCTGGGCATAGTCTCCTTCCCCATCCGAATGAATGAAAGCCTATAATACAGCTAATGCTCTCAGCCTGGTGAGTATCAGTGAGACATGTGGGCACCAGTGCAGCACTCTGGATGGTTCATACTCTTCTGTTGGCGTTCTCTCTTTCGTAAACGTGGAGATTGTTTTCCTGGGCTGTCCAGGACCTGAAAATAGTGAGTTGATAGGTAAACTTGCCTATCTTCAGAGGATTTTTCCAAATTGTTTTCTTTTCTTTTCTTTTCTTTTTTTTAACGAGACAGGGTTTCTCTGTATTGTTTTTGAGGCTGTCGTTCAGCCTGGCCTCATACTCACAGAGATCCACCTGCCTCCTGAGTGCTGGGATTAAAGGCGTGCACCACCACTGCCCCGCCCAAATTGTCTTCTTAACAGCAGATAAATTGCCTGATTCAATAACTTCATACTATTCAAAGCTGCTAGCAGTATGCATCCACTAAAAAAATCCCACACTGTCTCCATCAATAGCACTGTTATACCAAGGCAAGGTTCCTGGAGAATATGTACATTCTATAGGAAGTGGCCCAAAGACAAAAAAGAATCCTAACCATAATGGAATCTTTAGATTTTTAAGACAAAAAGAGAATTTAGAGATAATTTAGCCCAATATTTCATTTCGCCAAAGATCAGGTTTAAACCTAGAATCTCATAGCTAGTAGAGGAGACAAGAAGAGCAGGGAGGGCCACAAAGTCTGTGATAGGTCACAGTGCCCGTGCCTATCAAAACATGTTTATGAAATCTAGTGGGTTTGGCCCTATGTGAAAAATATGTGATTGTTGTTGCTTTTTAAAGACCTGGCCTGGAAGGGGCCATTAGGCTGGTATATGTCAGTCAACTCCTGTCCCTTCTGCTCTCTGTCTCCCTCTTCCTCTCTATCTTTATCTCTATCTCTATCTCTGTCTCTGTCTCTGTCTCTATCTCTGTCTCTATCTCTCTTTACTACTGTAATTTGAACCTAGATCCTCATAGATGGGAGATATGTACACTCTCATTCAGCTGTCTACAAATCTGCAGTCTACCTCTCTATTTATAATTCTCACTGGAGTAAAAGAAAAGCAGACAATATTTTAAATTGTGATATCCTAAACACGGAAGCAATTTTCAGGTTGGAAAATACAGATATATAAGGCATTCGGCTCCTAAAAGTAATTTCCAAGTGGTTTAAACAATATAATGTAGGTGTCTGTAGGGACAAGATTCACGTTTTAGACAAACTGACCTCTGCCACTGTGTTAAGGAATTCCCCTTTGAAGTCTCTTGGTCCTACAGCTGGTACAAAAGGGAGTAAAATCTTTATGAATCCTTGTAGGAAGCACATCTTAGAATAAGCATCGTAGAAACCAGAGTTGTAGCCGGACGGTGGTGGCTCATGCCTTTAATCCCAGTACTCGGGAGGCAGAGGCAGGCAGATCTCTTTGAGTTCGAGACCATCCTGGTCTACAAGAGCTAGTTCCAGGACAGCTTCCAAAACCACAGAGAAACCCTGTCTCAAAGAACCAAAAAAAAAAGATCAACAACAACAACAACAAAAAACCAAACAAACAAAAAAACAGGGTTGTTAGTTATTAATATGGGCCTATTTTCTTCAACAGGAGGAAATGAATGATGTCTGGAAACCTAGAATCTTTTGCTATTTTATTAGGAGGAACCTCCACTTGAATCTCCCCAATATCCTGGGTGTTGTTTAGGCTCTCCTCCTTCAGTGAACAGAATACATCCTTATGAAAGAGGCCCCATGTACTTTGAATCCTCCACCAGTACAATCTATATGCTTATGCTTATCACAGATCCTTCATTAGGCACTAGCCCTGAGCTCTGTTTATCAGCCAAAAGAATTCATTCTTATTGTAAAGGTCATAGATCACAAGTTTCACTATGTTTAAATGTGCAATAAAGGTGAACCATGAGGTCAGTCTCTGGAAGAATAGGATCCAGCGTCTGCAAAGATGACACTGTCCTAGGATATCTGATATAAAAGTTTAGAAAAGCAAAGAGGGGACTTGAGGTACAACCGTCTCTGTTTCAGACAACTAGAATGCTGCAGAGGAGCCTCGGATGGCCCCAGAGGTTGTTGAAACTCGGTTTAAGGCAGGACACCGGCATGGCTATCTGATGTCATCTTTGCTATCAGACCGTGTAGAAATCAATGCTATGTGTATAGCACACTGGGTTGAAGGTCGAAGAGATCGATGCTTTGGCAACTTTGTGTATTATATGCATGCAAACTAGGAACTTGCCCTTAGAGCCAGCTATGACTTTGACTTTGAACTAGTAGCACTTGGCTTCTAAGGTGTGTCTTTCACATAAAGTGTAGGGCTCCCAGATGCTGAGTCATTAGGAACTAAGATGTGATCTCACACAACTGGGAAGCCTTAGTCACTGTCATAATTCTCTGTGATTCTATCCCTGTATTCAACATCTGACTCTTCCTAGGAGAGAGATGATATTAGGAGCACAATAATTAAACAAGGGTTATATACTCATTGAACCTCAAGATCAGGAATCTTGCTAACTATTAAATCTTGGCTAAGGGTTCATCATGGATTCTGGGGCTATTTTTATACAGTATAGACTCATTACACATTTAAATTTAAGTGCACTGTATGCACCTTAAATTTTTTATGGATGTTTCCTTGTTTAATTTTCACAATAACTATATGAGGTAGGTATTGCTTTGATAACCATTTTATTAATATTTCGATAATAGCTTAAAAGTACTTTATGTGTTACTTCAATTAAGAAGCATTACTTAAAAGAACTGGGGATATGGCTCAGTGGTTCAAGGGCTTACTGTGTAATCAGGAGAATGGGAACTCAGTTCCTTAGAACCCATATAAATTTCAGGTGGGCATGGAAGCCTGCCTGCAATTCCAGCACTCAGGATGCAGAGACTGAAGATCCTTAGCGAAATCTGCCTAGCCAGACTAGCTCTACTCAAAGATTCTACCTCGATGAATAAAGCAGAGAGTGATGGAGGAAGATGTCTGATGTTGACATAGGGCTCTTTCTCACTCTCTCTCTCTCTCTCTGTCTCTCTTTCACACACACACACACACACACACGAACACACACGCATACAAACATACACATATCTAAGTATGCAGGAACACAGGCATACATACCACATACACAAAACCTCTAGAAATTACTTAAATGTAAAACTGTGTTCAGCAGAATTATACCTTATTCTCTTGCTCCAAAATGCAAGCCTTCTAATCCCTATGAACTGTGAATATGGAAAAGTTAGATAGCAAAAGGAACTGGTGATGGAAATAAGATTGCTCATCAGATATTAATTTCTTAAGTATAGATCTTGTTCCGCATTACCCATGAAGGGGGCTTTTCTCTGACAGTGTAAGGGATCCTTGGAAGCTGAAGACTGAGAAGAAAGAAAGATCACCACAAAGCTACCAGACCAGGTATTGTGGACTGAGAAAATAAAGGAATGAGACCAAGAGCTAAATGATGAAGGCAAGTTCTCAGCACTAGAAGTTCTCAGCACTAGAACAAGCAAAATGATAAGCTCTACACTCCTTCATCCGGGAGGGAGCACAGACTGCCTGAAACCTAGCTACTTGCCCAGATGGATTTCCACAGATCTACAGGACAACCTGTTCATACTGAGTTTCAATCAGGACAATGTTGTGGGTAAAGAAATGTTTTCATTGGTTGCTTTAATCTTCCAGAGGGAAACCTCTTTTGAAAGAATTCTGCATGTATATATCATACTGAAATATGTATATTGGTTATGACTTGGCTTTTGGAGACCTTCTAAAGCATAAAATGGATACAGAGGTTTGAACTGCAACAATGCAGATATGTTCTTGATACAGGAAAGCCTGATGGCCAGAACACCAAAAGAGCCCCGCTCTTTTTAACTTTTAGATTCTTGTCATTTTCTTTCTTGTGATTTCTCATTGCTAGCTGCTTATTCGTTTTTACCAACCACTTGATAATGCTGCTTATCATCTATTTATGACCAAACAGTCATTAGAAGTAGATTTGGAGTTAAGTTTAATTCAATTCAGAAAAGGCATTCTTAACATTACTCATATCTTTACATATATCCTTGGCTTTTCACAGTTAGAACATAATATGTGTATAGAATATTTTAGCATTTAATCAAACACTTAATATGTATTACATGTTGTTGTGCATTAGTGCATTGTTCTATGGAGACTCCTATTGGATTCTGGCTTGATGGCCAATATACTACATTTTAACTCAACAGAGGAGCTCTCACCTGACACACTTGTCACTTAACAGAAGAAAAAATGGCCTTATATTTAGTAGCTGAAATAGACCTAGACTGAGATGTGGCATTTTCTAATCTTACACATTTGAATGAAGACTTATTACCTGACTTCTGAACTGAAAGGTTAAAACTAGACACTCAGCACATTTCTTTGTTCTGCTGTACTCAGCCCTGGAGTCTGACTGAGTGACCTCTCTGGTGACCAGGTTGGCATATATCCCTGGTGAAATTTTCCAAGGAAACTTAGAAAGCTGATAGGAATATTCGTACATGAATAGTCATGCATGAATTTTAACTTACTCGGGGATTCATTAATCCTGTGCCCAAATAGTGAATACGGAGACCTGAACATAAGAAAATCTAGGAAACAGATACAAGATATTATCCAGTTAAATAATATATGCTCCACATGTTGTATAGATTGTTTGAAAGCTTGTGTTTGAATGAGGAAAAGGCCCAGGTATCAAGATAATCATATGACTCTTTCTGGCCTACTTCACTGGCTGGGAATATCAGATACCAATGTTCTGAATAAAGTGATATTTTTCTAATAAAAACTCACAATGATCATTCAGATATGACTTTTATTTATACAGGAGTACATACAGATAAAACTATTTTTAATGTATTTTATTTAAATCAAAGACAATATTATTGTACATACCAATCCCAGTTCTCTTTCCCTCCCTCCCCCCCCCCACCAACCTCCCATTCCACCCTCTATCTATGGAGAGTGAGGCCTCTGATGGGGTATCATCAAAGTCTGATACATTATTTGGGGCAGGACCTAGGCTCTCCCCCATGTATCTAGGCTGAGAGAGTATCCCTCCATAGGGAATGGACTCTCAAAGTTCATGCACTAGGGATACTGGTTCCATTGCCAGAGGCCCCATAGACTGTCCAGGCTCCCCAAGTGACACCCGGGTTCAGGGGGCCTGGTTTGGTCTACTGGTTCTCCAGCTGTCAGACTGGGGTCCATGAGCTCCCTACTTGCTCAAGTCAGCTGTTTCTGTGGGTTTCCCCAGCATGGTCTTGACCCCTTTGCTCATCACCCCTCCCTCTCTACAACTGGATTCCTTCTCTTTTCTGAGTTGGGGGAAGAATAAAATGAGTTTTTTCATGTTACAAACCAGTTCTGTTGGATGTTGTGGCTCCTTACTGGGTTCTATATTCCCTTCAGAGTTCTAGTCAATGCTCTATCTCTATAATGAAAAGTTAGAGGCCCCCTTTTATGATTTTAGGAACAAGAAACCAATTGGAAAGTTTACTACTTTTATACACTAAGAATATTCTACTTCATCACCAAAAAACTATATTTATAACCACCTCTAAAAGTCACAATAGTTGTTTCAAAAAGGAAAGCTTGAATATCCTTTATAACTCTCTTTCAAGTAAAATTAGTTTTTTTAAAAGTCAACAAAAATAATAGTTTTTGTTCTATAGCAGGACTCATCAATAAATCAACACTCACAAAGAGATTTGATATGCTCTAAGACTTCTAGATTAGTACTTGAGTCAGTAAAGGCGGCATACATGTTGAAAATAACCTTTGATGGCCAGAAGTGATTCAGAAACACTAAGCAGCCATTGGCTGAATGGTTTATAAGACTTTGATTAAGAGAGCTCAACTTTTAGCTTCGTATTAGAGACATCCTGGGAAATTTGAAATGTTCTGAGTCCTGGATCGTAGCCCTGGAGCAACTGAGTCAGAGTATCTGGAGGAGAGACTCAGGAATCTTTTTTTTTTTGAGGTTCCTAAGTAATCCCAACAAGTACCCATGCCTGAACCACTGATGCATGATCAGTGAATGGTATTTGTTATCTGGGCATATCAGTATTAGCCTCATGGTTTCGTCTAGGCTTATATGCCACTGAAGAGAACTGAAATTCAAAAGGTCATTCTGTGAAGATACCAATCCAGCATCACACACTGTTCAGTGGCAATGAGCAGGTGGGTACTTTGTGGCCCCTGAAGAAGTAAATAAAAATTATACATGGCCACTTGAATGAAGCTGCTTTCCCAGTAAGTTATGTCTTCTTGGTTATTATCTTGTGCTTTTCAATAATAATTGAAAATAAAAGCAAGACATTGTCTTTAGAATAATGAAGGAGGAAGTTTAGCAATGATATACCTGTTACAACAGGTTCCAAATCACCTGTGAATCACAGTAAGTTGGTGAATAAACACTAGTTACTAAGGAACTTGGCTTCCAGACAACACCGAGGACCCTGTAAACCAGTAATCATGGGACAATAGAAAGAGGCTGAGATTGTTTCTAAATGGAGGAAATATCCCCTCTATTCAAAGATAAATTCCACCCCACACATACGTAACACATTCCTAGTCTCTCTCCCCCACTTCCTCTCCTTACACTCCCTCCTGTTTGTATTTAAACTGAATGATAAGAGTAGCTATGAAAGCCTTTTTAAAAAATACGTGATAATTATTTGAGAATTAAGGTCACAACTGAGTTCTAATTTCTATTTTCCGGCAGTAATTCATATAATATTATGTTACTGAGAAAATACAGATTGGTTCCCCCACCAACAGCAGTTATCATACCTTTGAACTTCTGTTGTATAACTGCCAAGCACCTATCAAAGTCACTATTTAGGGAGCATAGGTGAGCAAAGGGGTTTGTGAGGCAGAAACTGGCAAATGTCTGGGAATCCAGGTGTTCAGCATTTAAATTCTGTGGTGCAGAAGGGTTCCTTCATTACATGAAACTGTCACGTTATTATTTTGTCTAATGATACCATCATTATCATATTCACTTGAGTGACAAAATGCTAGATTCGTGCTCATCAATTTTCTGCAGTGTCTTTTCAAATCAAAGAGCCATTCTTTTTTAAAATCCATTAAATTAGCATGGTGAGCTCAGGCAGCAGAAAGTGAAATATGGCAGTTACATTCAAAAATTTTTAAGCTATCTTAGTCCTTTCCTCTAGTTCATGCATTAAATTTAGTTTTTCCAAGATTTAGTCACTTAAGCTTGAATTATTCTGGGTTTAATTATGCACATCAAGACAAATATTTAAGTGTGAAAATTTCAATCTCTGGAAATGGTAAGAAAAAAGTAAACACAATTTAGAGAGAAAGGATAAAAATAAATATTCGTATTATGCCAAGCTGCTAATCTATATCATTCAGCTCTTTGAACTAATTAAAAGAATACATCTTATTTTCATGTGTTATAGTTTTTCTGCAAACATATTATACTAACTATAGTTGGTGCAGATTACAGGAAAAATAGTTAAAGGTGTTGATGAGCCTCCAATAATTTAGCAATTTATTTGAAACAAAGAAAGCAACCCATAAGGCAAGATTTAGGTTAGGAAGATGGTTCAATCATTAAAGGACTTGCCTCCAAGAATAGATATATGAATTTGATGCCCAAAACCCATGTAATAAGCCAAGTACAGTGGCACACACTTGCAATCCCAGTGCTGCGAGGTGGAAATAGGGAGATCTCTGTGACTTTCTGGCTAACCAGCCTAGTTTACTTGGAAGACTTCAGACTTGAGAGTGGACAATTTCCAGGACATAACACAGTTATCCTTTTGATTTTATTTGCATTCACATGCATACATATGTGGATTTACACATACATGCACCCTAACATACAAGCTCTCTTACATACATACAGTAAAATTTTTTTAGAAAGGCAAGGAATTTTTATTACTAAAGAATTAGGACATGTGTTCAAGTAACCAAAGTCATTGATCCATTTAAATATGTGCTTGGCAGCCTACTTTATTGTTCATAGCCTTACATTTTTGTGTGTTTGGAAATTGAAGTAATAATGTGTCTGGAACACAGTATATACTCAAAACATAGTTAACTCTTGTCTTTAAATCAAAGAGCTATTGTATGTTACAATGAATTATGATGTTATCGTAAGGTGTCTTAATTTCCACGTTTAAGACTTTCAGGTAAAGGAGAAGAGTAGGCAAAGACTATCTAAATTTTAGCTAACATTAGAAGAATACTTTAGTGATATTCATGTGAATACACCCAGAACCTGTGGGGTGGCAGTTCAGCATGCTGTATCTATATGTGATGACTGATCAGTAGGTTACTAGTTGCATCAATGAAACTGTAGTCATTAAGTCAGATATGCTTCATATGAACTAAAGTTATCACTTCACCACTCACACAAGAGAATGATCTTGGGCATTTGAGATGAGTCTCAGTCCTCTGCTGGCACCCTTGTACAGCCATGAACATAGACGACTATTGGTTACACTCTAACAGAATCTCTCCAAATGCATCTTTTTAAATGCTGTTGTCCTAATAAGGTATCAATTGGCTTCTCTTGACTCAAGTCTCAGTGGTTCTCCTATTGCCTTCCTAAGTTGTTATTCCCACTCTGTAACATGCATTCTTTCCTGCTAACAAGGTCACTGAGCCCTGTCAGTCCCAAATGAACACACAGGTCGCTATATTGATTATGAAGCTGTTGTTCATTTGCTATAGTTTCCTAATGGCTAGCTCTGACTTAATTATTAACCCATAATTACTAATATATATTTTTATAAGGTCTTATCTTACTGAGAACACCAGACTTGTGCCCTCTCCTCCCAGGATCACATGGCAACCCTCCACTCTTGACTACATTTCCCAGAATCCTCCTTGACTCCTAGTCCCACCTATCTTATTTCCCTATAAGCCAACAGTGCTTTATTTATCAACCAATCAGACAAGCATATACACAGAAGGACTTCTCGCATCACCAATCCTTAGCTAAAGGATCAATTGCTTCTGTAAGACAGCTTATTGTCTTCCTTTTCTTGCCTTCACTCTATAGAAATCACCCATTTTTGTCACATTATATGATGACTGACAAAACTCTATAGTAGTAAATTACACCATCTTTTGAGCACAGTTTTAATGAATACAAAACTTACTTTTTACCTAGCTAAATACAATATATACAGTGATAATTTTGTTGTAGAAGAATGCAAACAGATAAGTCATCTAGTTCTTGAAAAGAAATAAAAACAGTAGATTGAAACCTATAAAGGAAGGAGCAAGCTGCCAATTGTTTCTTATCATCATACAAGTCAACAAAGTGACATGAATGACAATAGCATTTCCTTTTCTGGACAAAGGAGTAAAATAATGAGTTTAAGACTATATTGACATGATGTGAATGGTACTTTTAAAAACGCAACCAATAACAGCCAGAAAAGCATGGCTCCTCTGGAGCCCAACAAACCTACCAAAGAAGTCCTGGGTATTGCAGCATAGCTGAAGCAGAAAACAAAGACCTTAACATAGCTTTTATGAATACAATAGAGGTCCTTAAAGATGAAACAAATACACCTCTTAAAGAAATCTATTAAAATATAAGCACTGAATAGAGATGAATAAAGCAGTTTAAGACCTGAAAGTAGAATCATTAAAGAAAACCCAAAATGAGAAAAACTCAAAACTAGATATGAAAAATTTAGGAACTGAATAGGAACCTCAGAGATAAAATCACCAAAAGAATATAAGAGATGGAAGAGAGAATAGCAGGCATTGATGACACAACAGAAGAAATGGATACCTTCATCAAAAAATGTTAATCTAAAACATCCTGGAAAAAAAACATCCAAGAAATTTGGGATACTATGAAAAGACCAAATATAAGAATAATAGGAGCCGGGCGTTGGTGGCGCACGCCTTTAATCCCAGCACTCGGGAGGCAGAGGCAGGAGGATCTCTGTGAGTTCGAGACCAGCCTGGACTACCAAGCGAGTTCCAGGACAGCCTCCAAAGCCACAGAGAAACCCTGTCTCGAAAAAACCAAAAAAAAAAAAAGAATAATAGGAACGGAGGTAGGAGAGGAAACCCAGGTCAAAGGCACAGAAAGTATTTTCGACAAAAATCATAGAAGAAAGTTTTCCTAACCTAAAGAAGAAGCCTATCAAGGTACATGAAGCACATAGAACAACAAATAGACTGAAGCAGAAAAGAAATTACCCCATCAAAACACTAAACATACATAACAAACGAAGAATATTAAAAATGCAAGGAAAAATATCAAGTAACATATAAATGCTGATGGATTATAATAACACCTAATTTCTCAGTGGAAACTTTAAATGCTAGAAGGGCATTGACAGATGTTCTGCAGACTCTAAGAGACCATAGATGCCAGCCCAGACTACACTACACAGAAAAATTTTCAGTTATAATAGACAGAGAAAATAAAACATTCTATGATACAGCTAAATTTAAGCAACATCTAGCTATAAATACAACCCTACAGAAGGTTCCAGAAGGAAAACTCTAATATAATGAAGTTAACCACACCCAAGGAAACACAAGGAGTAGTGTGGGAACTATGGGAACCTAATACAGTGGAAACTTCTAAAAATATTTTTAGCCTAAGTAGTTTGGGGGTTCCCATGGGACCCCTTTGGTCAACAGCTCCATTAGATGCAACCCAATGCCAGTACTGGAAGCTTCTTTGGTGACAAGAGATAGCCATTAGGGGCTCTGCCCCATTATTTGGATATTCATTGTTATTGCCTTCATGCAAAATCAAATACTACTGTTCTAACAAAAAAATAAAGTATCAATAAAATGACTCCTAATGACTTTCACCATACTCATCAATCAGCGTCTTTCTCAGCTGTTGTCAGAAAAGCTCATCATTTAGCAGAACGTCTTTGTTTCATTTCACCTTCCCAACAAACATAAGGAGTGGTTGTTGAGATGTTTGTTGTGGGAACAAATGCAGAGACCCACAGCCAGACATTATGTAGAAAGTTAGAAACCTTTGAAAAGTCAGCCCTAGCTTCATCAAATCCCTTCCCTCAGAGCTCTGGAATCCCAATAAGAGGAGGCAGAAAAAGTGTTAAGATCCAGAGGAGGTAGACAGCATCAAAGAAATAAAGTCCTATAAATTATTGGATTCTTGAGGTTTCAAACAATAGAGTCTCTAATTCTTGTGCCTTCTTTTGTGCTCTTTTCTTTCTGTTTTCCCAATTCTTGTGTCTTAATTTTTGTATTTATCTTATTTACTATATTTATTTTATGTTATTGTTATTATCTACTAGAAACCTGTTTTCTAAAAAAGAAGGTATATATGCTGGGTGGTGGTGGTGCACATCTTTAGTCCTAGCACTTGGGAGGCAGAGGCAAGTGGATCTCAGTGAGTTCAAGGGCAGCCTGGTCTACAAAGTGAGTTCCAGGAAAGCAGGGCTGTTACACAGAGAAACCCTGTCTTGAAAAATAAAAAAAAAAACAAACCAAACCAAAACAAACAACCAAACAAAAAACTGCATAAACAAAAACAAAAACAAAAAAGGCAGTGGATCTGGATGGGAGAGGAGGTAGGAAGGAACTGGGAGGAACAGAGTGAGAGGAAACCATAATCAGGATGTATTATGTGAGAAAAAATTATCTATTTTCCATAAAAGGGGGAAACACATTCTGAATGGAAGAGAGTTGTGGCCAGGATGGGACAGGAAATTTTTTACCAAGTGACATCAGATATCTTACTGGCTGGAAGGTGGCGAGGCAAAGCATGAAGGCTTTGAAAGTAGTGAGATATGGTCAGATTCTAGGTATAGTTTAAATACAGAACTGAGAGGATGGACTGACAGCTGTTTGTGACAGAGTTCAAGACATTGTTTTCTCTACCAGGTCTTTGTTTCGTTTGCCTTCACAACAAACTTAAGGAGTGGTTGTTGAGATATTTGCTGTGGGCACAAGAGCTACATCCACAACAGAGAAGTAGAGTCTTGGACCTTGCTGTTATGCCTAGCTGCCTTTCCTCCAGGAGACTTTCTGAGAGGTCCCACCATCCCATGAGACACACTCAGTGTCAGAACAAACAGTGGTTCATTTCACAGAGCCATTCTAGTACATATCTATTCCATTAGGCTTTGAGAAATTTCCCAGAATTCTTAGAGAGGGCCTGTATGATGTCCTGGGAAGAAGAGTCAAACCGCTCTGAGCAGCCACCCTCTGGTTGACTGATTGATAACTCTGGTAGCTTCCTCTCAGGCTCAACTCTCCAATGCCATCCATCCCCACAAGCACACAATAGCTACTTGTGAAATATACTAGTTAGAGCCGGGCGGTGGTGGAGCACGCCTTTTATCCCAGCACTCAGGAGGCAGAGGCAGGCGGATCTCCGTGAGTTCGAGGCCAGGCTGGACCGACAGCCTCCAAAACAATACAGAGAAACCCTGTCTGGTAAAACTAATATATATATATATATATATATATATATATATATATATATATATATTAGTTAGGTGTAGTTTCCAGGTTACCATATCGCAAATATGTATTTCATAATGTGGAAGGGTAAAGAAATTTGGTATGGACAAAACAGAAACTAGAATTTAGTCTTCATAAAAGCCAGGTAGTAAAGCCCCACTATCTTCTAAGGATGTCATCTTTGGTTTTGGCTTTGTCTCTCAGTGTAAAAGAACTGTAGCTTTGTGCTTTTAAAACACCCCTGGGACAGGGTTAGGGGAAAAGCGGTTTGGGGGCGCTGAGGCAAAAGGCAGTTTTTAAGTAGGCAAGTTCTTTCCCTGAGCGTAATTAGGATTTAAACAGCATGGCACTGATTTTTCTTACTTCACTCTGTGGTGGTGGAATAATGAGAATTAACAGCGTTCTGAGTGAGACTAAATATAAAGTGATTCTAGCTTAGTACCTTAGAAAATCAAGCTAATTTCCATTCCTGGGATAAACAGATCCTCAAAGGCCCATAAATGAAAACTCAAATACGATCCTGGGCAATTTTGTTCACTTTAAGTCCTATTTGCTCTTTTATAAAGGCAAGCACAGTATGGGAGGGCCATTATTTGGTCTCCAAACAACCCTTTAGTTCACTCTGAGACTCGGAAACTGGTGAGCCTGTTCAAAGAGCCACAGAATTCTGTTCTCGTGCTGGATTTGGCATGCAGGATGCCTTTCTCCCTGAGCCAACATGGCACCAATATAGAGTAATTTGGCTGGATGGATTTCCTCAGGAATTGGGCTGTTATGTGTTTTAGTATCCTCAAACCCTGTGTAGAGCCAGAGAAGGTCCCAGTGTGCCTACCGGTTATTGTCTTTGCATGCGAATCTCCTTTTGTTGTTGTTTGTTCTTTTGCTTGTATGTTTTTTAACGTTGCCACTTTGTCTTCAGTCAAAGGAGTCTGTGTAGTTAGCGTGGAGCTGTCGTGAGGAAGGATGATGTACAAGTGTTCTGACCATGATGCACACTGTCTCACGAAGACGGCAAAGTCCAATCTTAGTCCAGTGCTTTGCTTTTGCGGGTCTGCCCTATCCTTCTAAAGAATGGCAAGTCTTACGTTGAGATCAATGGGCAGAATGAGTTTTCCACATCAGTGAATCTATAATAATGATCTTAGAAGTAAAATAAAAAGTGTGACCTTCTCACAGAAACCCAAGGAAGTGCTAATTGACAAATGCACAAAACAAATAGATCTAGAGTGTGGTCCAGTTACCAATAAAAATCAACTTGTTACTATGCAGCCATTGTTTTCTGTAGATCTCATTCATTCATTCATTCATTCACTCATTCATTTGTTATTTGTAGTCACATGAAAAGTATATGTTTTTGAGTAACATACTAGGTTATTGGTTACTATCAAATTTATTGATTGTTGTAGGTTAAATCATTCAAAAAATAATTAAATGCTGGGCTTAGTGTGGGCTTGCTTAGGACATATAGCCACCTGAACACACTTTTTGCTCCTTTGATTTGAGCTCAACTGTTTGTCCTGTTGGCCAGGGAGGTGTTAAGAAAATCAAACTGTAGCTGCATGATTCCCCCAATCTCCTTCATTTCCGCCATTGCTATGTGATATGTTCTGGATGTAAAGATATCTTAATGGTCTGCCCATTAAAGAGGTGGACCCACGCTTGACACTATTGAGTTGTGGTAGGAAATGAAAGAGGCTCAGTGATAGAGCACACACCTATATGTGTGTAGTCCTAGGTACAATCCCAGGGCTGAAAAAGGAATAGAACTAAATAAAGACACAGGACCTTGTGAGAGATCTGCCTCTAGGACAATAGAGAAGGGTCCCTTCAACTGACCTGCATACATGTAGGAATATATTGTTTAAGTCACTATGTATATGTCTGGAAGGGTCATTATTATGCAGTTACAGCTAGGTAAAACAATGGGTGCCTGGTGGTTAAATATACTTACTATGCTCTCACTCACTGTCTCATTTAATTCTTATTTCAAGCCCCTGGACTAGAGGGTATTATTCATATTTTGAAAAAAGTAGCATCAGATAGGGGATGTGAACTTTGAAACTAATAAGGCCCCTTTCTGACTCTAGAATCAGTGGAGATCAAATATTTTTCAAATAAAAATTATTCATTAAAATTAACTGGGTATAATGACACACACCTTTAATCCCACTACTCAGGAGGCAGAGGCAGGTGGATTTCTGTGATTTTCAGGTCAGCCTGGTCTATAAAGTGAGTTCCAAGATAGCCAAGGCTACATAGTAAGACCGTGTCTCAAAAATCATTAAAATTAACTAGTTCAGAAGTAGTTGTCCTTAATTTTGAAAGTTGTTTCCTTTCTATCATTTGGATTTCATAAAAGCCTACCTGACTACAGTACAGTGTCTTCCTTTCTGTTATTCCCTCTCTCACTTCCTCCTTTGTTTCTGCAGAGTGTTGTTACACTTTGGAAACGTTTTATTCCTCTCTATGGTGCCCACATCAGATGTAATTCCCTTTAGGAGGAGAATATGTTCATCTAGTTGACGTTTGTATCTAATACATCTATTAAGAGAATGGTGGCTGATATGCAGCATGTGCTCAGTGCATATGTGCAGAATAGATACGAGATAGGATGGGGATATGGGAGGAGGCTGGCAAGCAGGGAACTGCAAACCTGAATTGGAAACTTTGAAAAGGAGCCCCGAGTAACAAGAGCCAGATTTAGGATTTGATATATGGGATACGTGGGAGGGCTTTATGCATGTATGGAAAAGAGTAAGAAAAGAAATGCATCCACTTCAGGATTATACACAAAGCATGACCTGTGTAATCAAGATTCTTTTCTTTTTGATAAACTCTAGCCAAATACACACTATAAAAAACACATCACTGTGTGGACATGACTAGTTTTTAATTTGAAATGTATGGGTAAATTTTTAGGGTTTTATTAAAAAAGCCAAAGAACAAGTCTCGCAGTAACTGATGTTTAGGAATCAAGGGGGTTGCAGCAAAAAGGACCTCCAGGAAGCTGTCTTCTCCAGCTTCTGTGTTCATATCCAATCCTGAGACTAGTGAGAGAGTAAGTCATACAGCAGACCAGAGAATGATGAGACTTTCTTTGCTGATTTCTATGAGGTCAGGAGAAAACAAAAACTGTGAACACAGATTTGCTTTATTTCTACTCAGTTTCTAGCAGACTACCACCCACAGGATTTAAGAAATGCCTTGTTTGCTTCTATGGCTTTCTCCCCAGTATTTATTATGATCAAAGGACTCACTCATGGCAGTAAGAGATATGGCTCAGGGGTTAAGAACACTTCCTGCTCTTACATAGGACCTAGGTTCAATTTCTAGTACCCACATGGGCACCTCACAATTATCGGTTACTCTAGTTCCACGGGATCCAATGCACTCTTGTAACCTCCACAAGAACCAAACCAAATCAAGATGTGTGTGTGTGTGTGTGTGTGTAAGTGTGTGTTTGTGTGTAGGCAAATATGTATGCGTACCATGTACACACATATGTATATATAAGTGAAGACAAAACACTCAAACACATGAAATAAAAATAAATACATCTTAAATGACTCAGCGAGCAATCAAAGAACTTATAACAGTGGTCCCAGGTCAATGGAGGTTATTAGTCTTACCATGTTTCCCACCATTTAGAGGCAGCCAGCTAACCAAGTAGAATGATTCTTTGAAGACAGGTATAGTACCAACTAGGTGTAACTATCTTGCAGGGATAGGAAAGATTCCTCAGGAGTCTGCACTCATTCTTAGTTCCTAACATTAATTACCCTTTCTCTGAATTCATGGGTAGAAATAGGAGTGGCATCACTCATTAAACTAGTAATCCAATTGTCTCCTTTTAAATTTTGGCTTCTTGTCTTGGCAACCTTATGCTTTGATAATTACATATCTCAATTCCAGAGGGAATACTGCTTCCAAAAGTAGATGTAACAATTTCCATTTAACTCAGCAATTGTGTGCTTCTCGTGCTTTTGAGTCAACAACTGAAGATGAGAATTACCATGTTGGCTGTAGTGACCAATATGAACTACCAAGAGAACACAGAAATTCTCAACATTGGGACAAGAAGGAGTAATGTCTAAATCAGAAGACATTTAGGGTCTCTTAGGCTTGACAAGCTCTGAAAAGAATAAGCGTGAAAGTACAAAACTGATTCATGGCTGAAGTATAAATGTCCCAGAGTCCTCAGGTAGAAAGGGCTGGCTCGCCCTGCTAAGCCAAGAACCATGACTACCTAAGTCTCCTGCTGAAGGCAAGAATGGAAAATAGCTGATTATAAATAAAGTTACAACCAGGTGACCACTGAGAAGTGAGAAATGTAACACCCTCCTTATATTGTTATTATTCATTTTGTAAAACGTTTTCTGGGATTAGTATCCATGACTTCCTGGTTCGCAGACTTGGAGACTCAGACAGAATTATACCATTAGCTTTTCTAGTTCTTCAGCTTGAGATGGACTGCCATGGGGTTCTGAATTTGTTTACACAACTAGTTGAGTCAATATGAATTTCTTCTTATGTATCTCTGTCATCGGCGTCTATAGGTCCAGCCTCTCTGGATAACCCTCATTAATATAGCACAGGATGCAGAGATGCCATAATAGGTTGTAAAGGTGAAAAGGAAAGCTTAAATGATTTTTTTGAAGACATGTAAGAAGTAAATGTAACATAGCAAGAGACAGGAGATGCTATACTAACAAATATTGAGACCGAAAAATTAAAATACAGTTATTTAAAGAGAGTAAAAGGCTCATACAAGTTCTTTTAGAAAGCTGTCTTCCTTTTTTTACTGTTGTTTCAATTTATTCTGCTAGAATTTATTTCTGAACACATGCATAAGTATTGTGAATGTACACAGTGAGGTCTTTTGTTGTTAGGTTTAGGAACAAGTGAATGAGGTGGGTTTTGTTCATATTTTCTGGTTTTTATGATTATCCTCTATTCTGTTTGCCACGTTCTTAATTGTCATCGCTAGGATGATGAAAGTGTTTCATACCGCAGACGCTGACAACAAACAAATTTGTTACTTTGGAAAAGGAAACTCCAATCTGTAGATAAATGAATGTTTGGAAATACAGAACAGAGATTGTATTTATAGACAAAACAGCTTATCTGATGTTCCGGAGTTCAGGCTGAGAATATCTGACATAAGGAATGACTTCCATCCCAATTCTAACAAGAATATTAATTGTTCTCCTCTTGCCTTGCATCTGGTGCCACAGAACAAACCTTGCTCCTTTAATTAGATTTCAGAAGATTGAAAAAAGTTGAAGGCCATCAACCAACCACCAAGTTTCTACAGCATCCCTGCTATGGAGCTGTTTTTGTGTGAGGAGTGCTCTAGGAGTACATAATTAAATTGAGGAGGCAAAATCTGCACATATGTAATAGTAAAAGAATAATGAGGGCCACACCAAGTGGAACCGACTTTTAGTACAATATAAATTTAGAAAAAGGAGAAGTCAGTATAGGCTAAATAGCCAAAGGCTTTTAAAATTATTGTTATCAATTACTATCATTATAACAACAATGCATTTTCAAACATTATGTATTCACCACATGACAGGTAGTATGCAAAGCACTTTGTGAGCCTTCGCCGATTTAATAACCTATTATTATTCCTACTTGTAGAGAGAAAACAATGCAGTCTTACAATTTGGAGATATTTAAGGTGGTTAGGTAATTCATCCATACCTATTAGACCCATAACAAGGCAGAAGCCATAATTTAATGCAAGTTTTCACAATCCCAAACCACTATACCCATTACCAAGATTTAGGAAGGTGTTTACTCAGATTTATAGCATGCTGCAACAGGTAGATTCCAACAGGCAGGACAGAAGAGTGAAGGCATGCATTTCTGCAGAAGTCTGTGTAGACATCTAGAGTCAGATGAGGGCATACAATCTATGAGGCACAGTGGAAAAGCACATGTGCAAAGCTGACCCCTTGTGCCTTGAGGCTTGGGAAAGCCTGGGTGGGGCCATTTTGCACAGCTAAACTGTATCTCTGCTCAGAGCAGTTTGATGTAAGAAGCATGATACTTTTAAGAAATAACTATCATCTTAGCTATCAAAACCTCTACCTCAGATTGAGTGTTCAGGAGACCGAGGAGCAAATGAGTCAGAGGAATAGAGGATGACTAAGCAGTTTTTGTGTCCGGTTTGGCATGCTCAGTGGTTTCATTTTTATTAGTTCACATTTCGGCGAGAATTTATAGGTGTAGGCTCTAATATTACTAGGAGACACAATCTTGATATCAAACTTCCTGGTCTACTGGCTCTTAAGATCTTTATATTGTTCTGCAATCTTCCCTGCCTAGGTGAATGTTTTGTGATGTATCCACTGGGACTGGGCTCCACAACTCTACTTTTGTTTTTCCATATAAAGTTGATTAATGTTCTTTCCAGGTCCTTGAAGAATTGTGATGGAATTTTGATAGGGATTGCATTGAATCTGTAGACTGCTTTTGGCAAGATTGCCATTTTTATTATGTTGATCCTACCAATCCAAGAGCATGGGAGATCTTTCCATTTTCTGGTATCTTCTTTGATTTCTTTCTTTAAAGACACAAAGTTCTTCATATACAGGTCTTTAACTTTCTTGGTTAACATTATCCCCAGATATTTAATGCTGTTTTTGGCTATTGTAAAGGGTGATGTTTCTCTGATTTCTTTCTCAGTCACTTCATCATCTGTATATAATAGGGCCACTGATTTTTTTAAGTTTACCTTGTATCCTGCCACATTGCTGAAGGTGTTTATCAGTTCTAGGAGTAACCTTGCGGAGTTTTTTGGGTCACTTATGTAAACTATCATATCATCTACAAATAGTGAAAGTTTGACTTTTTCTTTTCCTATTTGTATCCCCTTTATCTCCTTTTGTTGTCTTATTGCTGTAGCTAGAACTTCAAGTACAATATTGAAGAGATATGGAGAGAGTGGACAGCCATGTCTTGTTCCAGATTTTAGAGGAATTGCTTTGAGTTTCTCACACAGGAAAGACATCAGACCCTCCAAGACCCCAACCCCAGTGAGTCCAGCTTCAGGTGAGATTGGGTCTCCCGCGGGGACCGCCCGCCCATCACCCATCCCCTTGATCTTCCGGGCCACTCCTGGCATCCAGAAGACTCGGCCACACAGGAAAGACATTAGCCCCTCCAAGACCCCAACCCCAGCGGGTCCAGCTTCAGGAAAGACATCAGCCCTTCCAAGGCCCCAACCCCAGTGAGAGACATCAGCCCTTCCAAGACCCCAACCCCAGCGAGTACAGCTTCAGGAGACCTGCCCACACAGGAAAGAAGTCAACAATTCCAAGACCCCAACCCCAGCGAGTTCAGCTTCAGGAAAGACATCAGCCCTACCAGGACCCAAACTCCGTGTCAGCATCTCCAGCTTCAGCTGCAGGAAGGAAGGAGACCAGTGGAGACGGAAAGACCCCACCAGCACCCACTGGAAGAAGAGATGGGAAGAAGACAGAATAAGAGATCACTCAGCAATAAAAACACCAACATGACCCCACCAGAATCCAGGGATCCAACACCAGCAAGACCAGAAAGGCACTACATAGACGAAGAAGAGGAGACAGACCTTAAAAATTATTTCATGAAGATGATGGAGACCCTCAAAGAAGAAACGAGGAAATCCCTTAAAGAAATAGAAGAAAAAACAAACAAAAAATCCATGAAATGGGGGAAAATTTCAAGAAATAAACAAATCTCTCAAAGAATCTAAAGAGCACCAAGAAAAAACAACCAAAAAAATTAAGGAAACAACTCAAACAGTTGAAGGATTGAATGCTGAAATAGAAACGATAAAGAAAACACAGAATGAAGGGATGCTGGAAATAGAAAAGTTGGGTAAACGATCAGGAACTACAGATGCAAGTATCACCAAAAGAATACAAGAGATAGAAGAGAGAATTTATGGTGTTGAAGACTCATTAGAGGATATAGAGTTGTCAACCAAAGAAAATCTCAAAACCAACAAATCCTTAACACAAAATATCCAGGAAATATGGGACACCGTGAAGAAGCCAAACCTGAGAATAATAGGTATAGAAGAAGGTGAAGAAATTCAACTTAAAGGTACAGAAAACATATTCAACAAAATCATAGAAGAAAACTTCCCTAACCTAAAGAAAGATATGCCTATGAAAGTACAAGAATCTTACAGAACACCAAATAGGCTCGACCAGAAAAAGAAGTCACCTCGCCATATAATAATCAAAACATCAAACCTACAGAGTAAAGAGAAAATATTAAGAGCAGCTAAAGAAAAAGGCCAAGTAACATACAAAGGCAGACCTATCCAAATTACACCTGACTTCTCAATGGAAACGATGAAAGCCAGACGATCCTGGACAGATGTCCTACAAACGCTAAGGGAACAAGGATGCCAGCCCAGACTACTATATCCAGCAAAGCTCTCAATTACCATAGATGGAGAAAACAAAATATTCCATGACAAAGCCAGATTTAAACAATACGTATCCATGAATCCAGCTCTACAGAAAATGCTAGAAGGAAAAGCTAGAGCCAAGGAAGATAACTACATTCACAAAGACACAGGCAATATATAATCACACTTTACAAAACACCAAAAGAAAAAGGGAGGAGAAACTACACAAAATAACTTCACTAACAATAAATCAAGCACAAACAAGGATCACTAATCAATGGTCATTAATATCCCTCAATGTCAACGGCCTCAACTTGCCTATAAAAAGACACAGACTAGCAGAATGGATTCGAAGACAGAACCCTTCCTTCTGCTGCATACAAGAAACACATCTCAACATCAAAGACAGACATTATCTCAGAGTAAAGGGTTGGGAAAAGATCTTCCAATCAAACGGTCCCAAGAAACAAGCGGTGTAGCAATCCTAATATCTAACAAATTAGACTTTAAATTAAAATCAATCAAAAGAGATGAAGAAGGACACTTCATATTCATCAAAGGAAAAATACATCAAGACGAAGTCTCAATTTTAAACATCTACGCCCCAAATACAAAGGCACCTACATTCGTGAAAGAAACATTACTAAAGCTCAAAATGCACATAAAATCTCACACACTAATAGTAGGAGACTTCAACACTCCGCTCTCACCGCTAGACAGGACCTCCAGACAGAAACTTAACAAAGAAACAAAAGAACTAATAGAAGTTATGACCCAACTGGGTTTAACAGACATCTATAGAACATTCCACCCAAATACAAAGGGATATAACTTCTTCTCGGCACCACATGGAACCTTCTCTAAAATTGACCACATAATAGGAAACATAGCAAATCTCCACAGATACAAAAAAATTGGAATAACCCCTTGCATCTTATCAGACCACCATGCATTAACATTAGAATTCAACAATAACACAAATCGCAGAAACCCTACAAACTCATGGAGATTGAACAATGCACAATTGCACCATCCCTGGGTAAAGGAACAAATAAAAAAAGAAATTAAAGACTTCCTCGATTTCAATCAGAATGAAGACACAACATACACAAACTTATGGGACACTTTGAAAGCAGTGCTGAGAGGAAAGTTTATAGCACTAAGTGCCCACATGAAAAAACTGGAGAACAGTCATACTAGAGAATTAATAGCACAGCTGAATGTTCTAGAACAAAAAGAAGCAAACTCCCCAGGAGGAGCAGACGCCAGGAAATAATCAAATTGAGGGCTGAAATCAATCAAGTAGAAACCAGAAAAACACTGAGAAGAATCAATGAAACAAAGAGTTGGTTCTTTGAGAAAATCAACAAAATAGATAAACCTCTGTCCAAACTAACCAAAAGACAGAGGGAGAGCATGCTAATTAACAAAATCAGGGATGAAAAAGGGGACATAACAACAGACTCTGAGGAAATCCAGAGAATCATCAGGGCATACTTTGAAAATGTGTACTCCACAAAATTTGAAAATTTAAAGGAAATGGACAATTTCCTGGATAGATATCACTTGCCAAAACTAACTCAAGAACAGATAAACAATCTAAACAGACCTATAACCCCTAATAAAATAGAAGCAGTCATCAAAAGTCTCCCAAACAAAAAAAGCCCAGGCCCAGATGGTTTCAGTGCAGAATTCTACCAGAAATTCAAAGAAGTGCTAATTCCAATACTCCCCAAAGTATTCCACACAATAGAAGCAGGAGGCTCACTGCCAAACTCTTTCTACGAGGCTACAATTACCTTGATACCCAAGCCAATCAAAGACACAACTAAGAAAGAGAACTATAGACCAATTTCCCTCATGAACATTGATGCAAAAATACTCAATATAATACTCGCAAACCGGATTCAAGAACACATCAGAAATATCACCCACCATGATCAAGTAGGCTTCATCCCAGGAATGCAGGGATGGTTCAACATTAGAAAATCTATCAATGTAATCTACCATATTAACAATCTGCGAAAGAAAAACCACATGATCATCTCACTAGATGCTAAAAAAGCCTTTGACAAAATCCAGCACCCCTTCATGATAAAGGTCCTAGAGAGATCAGGGATAACAGGAACATACCTGAATATAATAAAAGCAATATACAGTAAACCAACAGCTAACATCAAACTAAATGGAGAGAAACTCAAAAATATTTTTATTCTCTTAATGGAAGACCTTGCCTGATGTTCAACCACATACGGCATGGGGCCAAATCTGCTAGGACATGTCACCAGTCATTCAATGTCTTCACCAAGGGACGAAAACTCCAGGTTCCAGCTAGGGACAACATATTGAAGGCATTCCTACCATGATCTCATCTAAGATTAAAAGAGAACCTGCTGTAGTAGATGCCTTCTGCTAAACTACCTGGAGTAGAAATTTGAAGACATGGTCTGGCTCTAGAGTTTGCTAAGTTGTATAAAATCAGTATGTTTGGCTCTCAGTAAATGATAAATGATAGTAAGAGCATTCAGCTATGTTTATGGTTCTCAATAAATAGTAAATCTATCTAGTAATAAAAGAATGCAGGTGTGTTTATTCTGTGTTTCATGATTTGCCTCCTCCCTCATTACAACAGAAGCATGTCAGGGAAAAAGTTACAATGATCCAAGAAATTGTGCTTGCTTACACAAACTAGCCTCTGCATCACTGTGTTTAGAAGTCCAGTGCTTGTAAGAACAGAAAATTCAGTAACAGAAACCCTTCTCCACACCAAAGAAAGGGGCTTTAAAGGGCAAAGTAGGCATGAAGTAGTATGTGTTTACAGAGCTTGAGAAGTGAACAATCCAGTTTTAATTTGAGGCAAAATTCCTGTAAGAAATGGAAATCACAAAAAGGAATATGTAATAACAGAATTAGTTCCTTTAATGCCAATAAGACCACAATGTGCATTTTAACTTGGAAGACATATATCTGACAATGGAGTATATTGAGAACATATAAAAACATTTTCAATTTGATAATAGCAATAATAGTAGGAAGAGTGAGACAACAAAAATTCTAAATATGCATAAAAGATTTCATATATCACCAATGAACACATATGTTTATATATACACATATCTATCTATGTATATACCAATTTATAATAACCTCACAGAAAGAACACATCACTAATCAATAGAGAAATAAAATTTAAGCTATACTTAGACACCAGTAAAATAAACCACAATTATTAAACTTACAGCTATTGATACTACCAGCTATTGGTGATAATGTAAAAAACTGGAACTTACACTTCACTAACAAATAAACAAAATAATTAAGCTTCACCAGAAAATACTGGGGTAACCTTCTATCAGGTGCTCTCCAAATGCTCCAAGTTCCTGTTCTTAAGTGTTTGCTCAAACACAGAGAAGACATAAGTCCACAGAAGACATAATGCAAATGTCTTAATAGTTTATATGTAGAAGTAAAACACTTGGAAACTGTCCTCATGCTCATCACTTACATTATGGCTTCATCTACTCACAAAACAATATTGTCAGTGACAAAAAGGAAGGAGATGTTGGTCACACATCCAGTAGAGCTCAATCTCATAAGCAATATAATTAGTTTAAGATGCATATTTTGTGAGTACACTATGTAACATTCTGTAAGGACAAAATTATAGAAATGTGAACAAAATCCTTGGAGGCTAGTGGATACATCATGATGATCAGAATGTGGGGTCAATTGATTTGAGTGGTCAGTCTAAAGAGCAAAACCTCAGGGTGCTTACCTACACAAGAAATCCAAGATTTTAACTGGAGATAAAAAGAAAAAGGAAAAGATGTAGTGGGTACTAGTCACCTGATAATAACTCTTGCCTTCTGACAGTGTCTATCTCAGAGGCTGTCACTATTTATATTCAAAAGCTGTCAGATGAATATGCCTCTCGCACGTGTCATTATCCACTTTTCCTGGCCCTTTAGGAGACATGAGTTTTCCCTAATCGCACACAGTTCCTCTAATTAAAGATGTTTTCCCAAAAGGAGCTTTGGATTTCTTTTTTAATCAAGATATTTCACCTGAGGATTGAAGAGCTGGAAAGAATGCTAGAAAATTGCTGGCAGTATGAAGTCTTACAGAGTCTTGATGTGACACATATATGATCACTGAGTAAGCAAGGGAGAGTAAGCCAGGGGAAGATGATGGAGAGTAAGGATAGAGTTTCCTCAGAGTGGTCAGATAATTGAGGACATTATAGGCTTTGCAGGCTCCTAACCATGTCACAGATCATTGGTCTAGGAATCCTTCATGGCCCATCTGTTTGTAAACTTTCAGAAACTGATATAGCAGTTCAAGAATGATCTCAAAGCCCTTAACATGATTCTGCGTTTTAGACAATGGCCAAATATGGTAACTGACTTGCTCAATTCAGAGAGTTTAAATTAAAATCAATCTGCAGCATGGGCACTATAACATAAGATTGAGCTGGGGAAATGGTTCAGTAGCTAAAGTGCTTGCCGTGCAAACATGAAGACTGGGGTTTGGATCACTGGGACCCATATAAAAAGCCAAGTTCCATAGCATGCACCTATTTCCTATACACAGGTGATTAAGGAGTTCATTGGTCAACTAGTTTTGATAAACCAATGAGATTCAGGTTCAGTGAGAGAACCTGTCTTAAAAAATTAATCTGGATAAAAATTGAAGAAGACTCCTGATGTCAACATCTGCCTTCTACATACACATGTGCACTTGCACTTTCCAAACACTTGTGCACATGCATGTATGCCCCAAACACACATATGCTCACCTTCCAAATACAAAAGAACCCATGCTTGACAACTCCAATCCTCAAGATTTTCCCATCACATGACAGCTAATATTTTGCTTACTAGATTATATGCACCATATTCAGGCAAGTAAGCAATGTTCTGATGAAATGAGACTTCCTTGTCTCTGTTATACAAAGATCATTCAAAGATGTCAAAAGCATTTTGTTGTTGGTTGGTTGCTTGGTTGGTTTTGTAAGACTGTCAGAATCAAAAGACAAGGAGTGGAATTTTCAGGCCATATAACACTAGTTAGGTAGAGCCACTTGGGTGAATGGACTCTATTAAGGCAGATCTGTGTTTGGAACTGGAGGAACCTACTTTTTCCAGCCCCTGCCCTTGAACAGATAAGACTATCTACACTCTTCACACACAAATGCAAAGAAAATGAATGCTTGTACCTTCCCAAGTGGGAGAGATGACAATGAAAGGTTATTGTCATACCCAACAAAGGTCCTAAAAATCCAGAGAGAGCTAGAAGGAGGTGATCAACACAGACAAGGCCCTTGCTTTGCTGTTCTGGAGCATCCTTCTGTGTACTCAGCCAGGGGCAGTCTGTGCCTGTCAATCAAAGCTGTCTAGGACTGTGTTCGACGACTGCCAGGTCTCTGCTGAGAATAGATCAGGCTCACTGCTTCCTCCCATTGACATTCTCAAGAAATTCACATAGTTCCTGCTATGGTAATGATGGGGTAAGCAGTAATCTTTCCTCGTTATTTAAGTTTGAAGTCCAGACTGGCTCAATTACCACAAACTTTGCATAGGGAAATGTTTCCTATAGATACTACATAGCAACACCAATTATGTGTTTAGATAAGTAAGTCATTAATTACTGGCACAACCATTAGCTGGACAATGAACTACCAGGAAAAGCAGCATCTGATGATTTACTTGACTCTTTAATATTGTTCTCTCTATATAATCATCATTTGAAAAATTATAATGCATACCTATTCCAGAAAAAATTAGAAGTCAAATGGTTTTAGTTTACTTCATTGAACATAACCAGCAACTTTGTGAGTATATTATTTCATTTGGTTAATGTCACTGGAAGACAAAAGATTTCTATATCACTAAAAGTTAATTCTTTAGATGTCAAAAATACATTAGTTTCTTCTTGTTACCTTTATCATCAATAACCTTTCTTTTTCATAGTTCTACTTAAGGATGACATTTTGTCTGTCTTGAAGATTCCTTTTTTTCCTCAGGTTCCTTACTTGATGCTTCTGTTCTGTAGCTGTCACTCCTAAATGTTCAGTCTCCACTTTCCCTTTGCATTCACACGACTGATGCAAGAATCCATTTATCACTTGTGCAGTTGTACAGTGCTCTTGGTGTTGATTCCTTCCTACTCATCATAAACTGCATGGTCATGTGAGGTGGCCTCTCAATTGGAAAGCCCAGCCAGCACCTGCAGTCTATGATAACTTGACTGGAGATTTTCTACTTTACAGACCCATTATTCCTATGGCATTGCCAGAGATCTACCTTCTCATGCTGCTCACTACTAAGATCTCAGACATGAGACTGGGGAGATAGTAACAACTGTTCACAAACAGCCAGATTCCTGGGAGAGCAGGTGGAGGATGACGGTTTCCATGAATTCCACTTTGTTAGTGATGGCGGTGGGAGTATTATGACAGCAGAGTTACTCTAGTATCCAGTGGCAGCACTTTGTGGTCCATTTTGAAAGTGATTTTGAGTGTCAAGTCTCTGATTAGCCTTGAGTCAAGTCCTTCAGCTCTCCTGAGGGTGAGGGTTTCTGTGTATCACCAATGGCCTTTAAGGAAATTCAGTTCAATTTCTTGAGCCTATTGTAGTAATCTTCCTGAAAGCAAAACCGAATCTCTTCAATTTCAGATTAAGGTAGTTCACGGATCCCTGCTGTTCGTGGAATAATGTCTAGATTTCTTAAGATGTAGTTTAGGACCCATCATCATTTACTCTCCATTGGCTTTGTCAGGTTCTTTCTTTCCCCTCATCCATAAAGATACTATAATCCAAACACACCAAACAACACACTAGATTCTACCTGCTTATATTTCAATGCTATTGACCCTTTGGTGGGTTACCCTTACTTCTTCTTCCATTGTCTAATAGATGGCCATGCTTTTGTATCTTGGCTCATGCCTGTCATTTATTCCCTATTGTCTCCTTGTCAAAGTTATGCATGCTTTTTCTGTGTTTTTACAATGTGCCATACAACTGTTTTGCTGAAAGTTGTGGTGATATAAATTATTTATGATTTTTTAAAGCATGCCTGAGGATTCAGAAAGCAAAGTCAGGCACACACCTTTAATCCAGCAGCCAGAAGCTAGGAGGTAGTGGTATACATCTTTAATCCTAGAATGCAGGATTAAGAGGTAGACTGATCTCTGTGAGTCCAAGGCCGCCCAGATCTACACAAGAGTGAATTAGTCTAAAAGAGAATTATAGCTCACACCTTTAATCCCAATATTAGGGAAGTATATAAGACGGAAGCAAGGTCTGAGAGAGTGGAGACATTCGTTCTCCAGCCACACTGAGGAGAGACAGCAGTTTAAGGATTGGTGAAGAGCTCATGCAAGGATCAGCCCTTTCAACCTGAGCTAGAGGTGAGAGCTAGTGACGGACTGCTGTGCTTCCCTTCAGCTCAAACCCAAATATCAGTCTCTGGGTCATTTAACTAATTTCTGTTACAGAAAGAATATGTTAGTCCCTCACTTACCATTTTCTTCTTCCTTGTAACCCCACTCCTAGTACAGTACTAGATATTTGAAACAGATATGATAAATGAGTGGATTACTTACTCCTTTTAATTCACCTTCCTTTAAGTTTCTCAATTCACTTCCTACCTACTTGAGCAAACACTTCCTCAAGTAGTCATAAAAGTCCCGAGGGCTCTCTATCCTTGGCTGAGAACTCCTTCTTCCAAATATTCTCTTGGAAATACCAACTCTGCTAAAAGGTTGGTCCCTTTACTTTGAGCAATTCTATCCTTACTCTGGGACATTTGACTGTTCTACTATTGGCGTTCAAACTATGCCCTGTTCCAAAGCTCGTTAGTTTCTTCTCACGCTGCTGTGACAAAAGATGTAACAAAAGTAACGGGCGTGCAGTTCTAAAGGAGTCTGTCATGGTGGGGACATCATGGCATCGGGGGGCAGAGTGCTGCTGTCTCATGCTCAGCTTGCTTTCTGCCTTTATGAGGCCCAGGATGTCAGCCACTGGAATAGTGCAGCCTGCATTGGAGTGGATCATCCACCTAAAGGAACTCAATCCAAATAATTCATCACAGCCATGTGCAGAAGCTGAAGTGTCTGGGTCCCGTCAAGTTGAGAGTCTGTGTTAACCACCGCAGAGGAGACATGAAATTCTACAACAGTTTATTGACCTTTTTTCACAGATGCTATTTTTTTAAACTGTGCTATGAAGTTTTTGAGGGTACCATGGTTTGAAATGGTCATAATTGTCATATCACAGACACTCTTGAAACAGTTAATAAAACTTTCAAAAAGACTTTAGGTTAAAATTGTTACATTATTTAAGTACTGAAGTCACATTTTTGGTTAAAGCAATATTTTAGACTTTCTTCTTCATGCCTTCTATTTCTTTCTGTCTTCTTTTCCTTTGCCCTAATTACTAGTTTACTTAAACAGAATATTGCCAAATAAAGTAGCATTTAAAATTTAGTTTTTAAAGGAAATGAACAGATAGATAAATAGATAGACAAAAATGAAGCACTACTTAAAATTTTAGAAATACTATAAGTTGGTGTAGCTATATTGAAAATATTCTTGGATTTCCTCAAAAAATGAAAAACAGAATTAACATAAGCATCTCTAATTCTTATAATGTATTAATCCATTTTCTGTAACTATAATGAAATATCTGAAGCAATCTATGTTTATGAGCATCAGAGATTTATTTAGTTCATAGTTTTATTTGGCTTTCAGATTGGGTGGGTCCCAAAGATTGTACCTCTGACAAAATGTGTGTGGAAGCAAGAGCTTATAGAGCAAACCAGAAAGTCAGAAAGTGGCTCAGGTTTGCTCTTGTGACACTTTTTCTGGTAGCCCTGCCTATGCTTCCTGCCTGCCTACTGACCAGTGTTTTTATTCATCAACCAATAAGAGAAACATACACAGACATTCTAACACGTTATTTTTCAATTTTAGAGGAAACAACATCAAAGGCTAGAAATCATTTCTAGAAGTTTTGATAATTACAAATTTATTACACAGGAAGAACAATGCTGAAGAGAGTTTTTTAAATCAATTCTGAACTTACACAATAGAGAGTTTAATGAGATATATTCTATCACATAAATATCTGATTTTTTAAAGGGGGCATAATGATGCCTACAAAATAGTTATTTGTCTGGAAGATGCCAATATAAAAGAAGCCATACAATGAACAAAGAAAATAAGGACATGTTAGCCTTGCACTGCTAAAACTGACCTCAAGTTTACTTGGCTCAGTTTTGGACATCCCTGCTCACGATTGGGTGCCTCATGAGCCTCTATGTAGGGGTGTGTGTGAAGGATACAAGGCACTTACCTTCTCTCTGTGAAGCAGGAGACTGAGATATCAGAATCCAACAATCCCCTTGATGCCACACCACCATATTAATTCCCTTTCAATAGGTCCCACCTCCTAAAAGTCCACAATATTTCACATATCGACAACCTGGGGATCAAGCCTCAAATATGAGTCTTTTGTTAACACTTACCTGAATCACAGCAAGATGCTATCTCTAATATCCTCAAAACATTAGAAGGAATGAAGGGATTTTCAAACGAATAGTAACTGTTAGAGGGGAACTAGAGAGATGGCTCAGAGGTTAACAGCACTGACTTCTATCTCAGAGGTCCCGAGTTCAGTTCCCAGCAACCACATGGTGGCTCACAACCATCTATAATTGAGATCTGGTGCCCTCTTCTAGCAAGAAGGCAGAACACTGCATACATAATAAACAAATACACATTTTTTAAAAAGTAACTGTTAGAGAAACCACCTGCTTAGTAAGCAGCTGGGAAATTTTCTTCAAATATGACAACACTGATGTATTAACTGTCATGACATCACACTAGCTAAGCTAATGTAACCAAGCAGTATGGTTGCCATAGAAAGCAGTACCTGAGTGTATCAGACCAAGTATGCTTCCTGAGTGGATTTTAAACTCAGCAGCAGAGCTTAGAGAGATAGCCCATCTGTCGAAGGAACTTATTTTCTTCAAAGGACATGTGCAAGGTCCTAGGAAACCCATGTCTCCTGCTTCCTTTTACAAAGCATAAAGCCCTTGGTTTTATTCTTAGCTCAGAAATAAAACTAAAAATTTTGTGTGAATGTATGTATGGGGAGGGAACAGTAGACCAATGATGTATGCCTGAGAAATGAAGAGACTCTTTAAGTTGAAATGAATAAGCTTGAACAAAAGCAACATTTCAAATATTTAACTAGGATTTGAAGAGAAATCTATAAAAAGAGACCAAGTATTTTTTTCCTTAGGAAGAATGTAAGTTTGCCAATCTGATTGATGTTTTTTGAAATGCCTTGGATGGTAAGACTATTGGTATTGCCTGCATTTATTTTGCATCTTCATGTAGGAAGGTATCAAGTCCCTCTAATTTCAGCCCAGGTGCTCGATCTAGGTATTTCCACATGGGTTAATGCACATGGATACAAATTAGGAAGATGGCACAGGACTGTGCCTAGCAGCCAGACTGGCACATAAAGTTAGCAAAAGAGAGCTGGAAAGTGTTTTTGTATGCATTGTGTTTCATTGTATTTACAGTGCTATTCACAGTATTGTTAGGTGATGGATATGAGGTTTTTGGTAAACCACAAGAGTACTGGAGTTAGTGGACATGCTTACCTGTTTTAGAGAAATTTAAGTACTTATTTTGAATCATAATTTTTTCTCAGTCTTTACTAGCCTTGTAGGCATACTTGAGTGAGATTTTCAATCAAGTGCTTTTATAATTAAATTTTCTCTCATTAGGGTTCTATAATCCTTCTACCATAGATATAAGCCCAAAATGTCTATTATGCTGTTTGTATATGTAAAAATTGGTAACAAAAGCAATTATCATCCCAAGGTTAACAGTCAAGGCACTGAGACTCAGAACAAAGGTCCAGTTGAGAAGGCTCCTTGCCACAGTTTTAAACTTTGTGTCAAATATGATGGCATACCGAGAAAATGATAAGAGGATGACAATCTCAACAACACCCACATGGACACTAATCTCTCTTTCCATATAGCTTATTTTAAAGTCATTATTCTAAACAACTTGTGTCTGTTTACCCACTTAAAACTCCACTCCTTGGAAAGAGTAGAAACTGGGGCACAGAGAAGTTAGAACGTTTGAACCTGTAATATGGGCTGAGGGTGGGATACTGACACTGTATTCTGGATTCATACATTGGTCTTCTTCACAGAAAATCATCATCATTTCTCCTAATCACAAATGGCAATTTCACCAAGAAGACACGATGCTGCTGCCCAGGGAAATAGCTATGAGATACAATGACTTAATTTTATAATATAGAATAGATTGTTACACTTGGTTTGTGGAGAAGTCAAGATTGTTTCCATGTTCATGACCGTTATCTAGTAGGGCATTGCAAAAACATGTGACTTGGCTAGGGAATGAAGCCAGAGGTTGAGTGTTTACTTGGCACCTCAGATTAAATTTACGGTACTGGAAAGACAGACAGACAGACAGACAGACAGACAGACAGACAGATACCATTCTGTTAGTCTAATGGTTCTGTTACCATCTAGGGGCTTGACTGCATTGGGTTCTTTCTGTTAATTAAAGAATTAAAAGGCAGGAAGACTCTCAGACACAGCAAACAGCAGTAGTTAGCAACTTCATTAAAATAAAGGAGCACAGAAAGAGAAAAGAAGGGACTGGGGATCTTAAGCAGATTTGGTGGCTTTCCATGGGTTTCTTTCCCTTAGTTTTGAGCTAGTCAACTTAAGCAAAGAAAGGGAAGCTGATAAGGTAAACATTGTTCAGGACCAGACTTGAGCATTTGATGGGTGAAAAAAATATTAGCTATCAATAATTTGAATATCTTCTCTTGGATCTTTCATAATCTGATGAAACCCTGTGATGGAGAGCTCCCTGAGGGCTTCTTGCAGAGTTTTCACATATTATTACATGTTACCTGGGGAACATGTTACTCACACATGTGGCATTATGTATATTTTATATTGAGTATAATTCCTTTATTAAATGTATAAAAATTTCTAATTTTCTAGTTAGAAAATTAGGGCAAATGTATATTTCATACTATGGTTTCTTTATGTTCTATAGTTAAAGTGTGTGCTTCTTCAACAATAGGATCTTACCATATAGTAATGGCAAGCAGCCAATAGCAATGGCAATTGCATGCATTGTTTTGGAGACCTCTGTGGTCTCCCTGACCAATAACTTGTTGCGAAGTATTCCCATGACTGGCACTGCAATTTTCATTTAATAACTCATGTCTTCTGGAAGCAGCATTGCCCACACATACAAGGTAGCTTAGTTCAAATGCATTCAAAATTATATTTTGAAATTCACATTCTATCTAGTGGATTTCATAAAGCTTTTCATATATCCTTAGTTTTTCTTAACCCTTTCACTATCCCCATCTTCCCTCTACCATCATCCTTGATTAAACCTTTAATCTCTACTATCTTCTCACTTATTCTCATTTGGCAAGGTTCTACTACTGCCTCCAATTATACTTCTAATTGGATTGTGAAATAGTAGCTTTTAATATATATTTCATACTCCTGCCTTCAGGTTAACTTTTACCACACCACATAATTTCCCCATATTTTCCCTTGGTCTTCCCTGACATAGAAAATCCCAAGAATAATTAAGACAGTAGATAAACCTACAGGAAGACAAAATTTGGCTCATTGTCACTGAAAAAAATAAAATGAACAGAGAGGAAAGGAGTTGTTTAAATCTGGAAGGAGAAATGAGCCACCTGTCAATAGAGAAATCCAGCCGTATGCTGAGAAGGAACAGGTTTTGACCTGCCTATCTCCTTAGACTTAGAACAGTTTTGCAAACCAAAAGTACTGAGACTCTAAAAATGTACAGGAGACCATATTAGGATGAGACATTTGCTTGAGAGTTTATAATGAATTATTGTAGAGGAATTATTATGCACACTAACAAGGTATAACTAATTATCCTCCAATAACACTTGTCTTATCTCTACCAAATCAGAGGATTCCTTGCCATGTCCAGACAGTCTTTCAGTTTGCAAGAGATAGTATCTGTGGATAAGATAAGGTGATTATCAGAGACTGTATTTGGTCCTATTTTATTAGCCACTAAGTTGGCTTGTGTTCTGTGGCTTTAATGAGGTGTCTGAGTCTGGTGACTTTTTAAGGAAACTGCTTTAGGACGTGTCCTTGGAGGTGCAGAAGTTCAAGAACCTAACCCTGTTTTTGCTTGGCTTCCGATGAGGCCCATGTAATGGAAGATAGGTTGGCTTGTGTGGGAGAAAAGTCACATGATCACAGAGAAGTAAGAGATGCTGGTGTGCTTGATATTAAACCAGTCTCACAGTCAGTCTCAATCCCATCCTGTCCTGAGAATACTAGTCTCTTGAGAAGTACTTTCGTACATTTATGAGTGTAGTTCCTGTAGGCATTTCGGGCGGATCAAGATGGGGCAGGTATTCTGGCACTCGGGAGTCACAGAATACTGAGTGTTACACAGCTCAGATGGAAAAGTATCCTGGAGCTCGGGAGCCAAGGACTACCACAAGCCGCAGTAAGCATAGCAGCTTACAGCCCTGCCTAAGGGAAAGGCTTCCCCAGTGTATCAGCTCTGCTCCTGCAGGAGAGGTTCTTCCAGTTGGGGATGTTTGCCTAGGGTAGCAGTTTTGCTTCAGCAGGAGGTTTCCCTGGAGAAGTTCCTACCGTTAGCTCTGCTCCAGGAAGAGTGGAGAGCAGAGTGTAGCAACTCCACTATGCCAAGAGAAGGTTTCCCAGATAAAAGTATTACAGCCCTATTTGCTCTGCTCTGCCCAGGGTGGTCTCTGCTCTGGCACAGAAGAAGGTCTTCACCCAAAGCTCATCCAAGGGATTTATTGGGAGGCAAGAATCCAGGAGAGTGGCTGCCCTCTGCCAGAGTGGCAGAGGACAGCCAGGTAGCGTGAACAGCCACAGGCTGAACAACACATGGTTTATTTAGGGCTTCCAGGGTGGGGACTGGTCAGATTTCAATGCTGAGATCACATTGGGTAGAGCTCCTGCTCGAGGATTGGTTAGTTTTCTGCACAGGGTTAGGGTCATATTTGGCTCTGGTTTTAGGGCCAAAGTGTGTTTCTTTCTCTGGTCCTTTTTAGCCTTTTGGCTCCAATTTTAGGGCCAGGGTGTGTTTCTTTCACTGGCTCCAATAAGAGGGACAAAGTGGGTTTCTTTGGCACTGGTTTCAGGGTCAGGGTACATTTCTTTGGTTCTGGTTGCAGGGCTAAAGTGTGTTTCTTTGGCTCTGCTCAGAGTGTGTTTCTTTGGCTGGACCTTTTTCCCTATAGTTCTCATACTCGATTTTTGTTGAGTTCCACCTGTAAAGCATTTTGTCATCACCTCTCAATATTGTTAAATTGGGAACTAAACCTCTGAACTTTGAGGGGAACACACTCATCACAAGCACAAATGCCTAGTTCCCTTTCAAGTGTCCCAGAGTTCACACTGTTCCTTAATACCATTGTTTGTGCACTCAGGTCAAAAGTATATACTCAGATGGATCCTCAGGGCTTTTCAGATGAGATGATTTAACCATACAATGATATAAGTTAGGAAGAAAATGTTCTGAGATTTTATCTCTGTGTGTCTATGATAAGAGAAGAGGAATTTGCCACCAAACTAAATAATAAAAGAATCCAAGTGGTGAAGAACAGAGAATGCTGTAACTATGCCAACAGAAAATTATTGCAGAAGGGCAGTCTGGCCAGCTTCCATCTTCATGCTAATAGCATATTGTCAAATAGTCTACACTTAGGTAAAAAAAATAATTTTTGAAAGAGATGGGTCAGCTTGACTGCAAGCTGGACTGTGTCAAGGCCGTTTACTACACTTAAAATAAAATCGCCATTAGGAACCTTAACATTGTGTTTCATCATCATCAGGGACAGGAAATGTTTCAAAGGGAAATATTTTTGGTAGTCAAATAGGGGAATTTTTTCCTTCCTACTAAGAGAGATAAACAAATACATTTGATTGAGAGCAATAATGATTTTGTAGCAGAACTGAACCTGAGGGTGGGGGTGTGTCTCTGTAGACTTTCTCAAGAGTTGTTTCTGACTGACTCAATATATCAACATGACAGAAGTCTTCTGACTTCACAGGAGGTGTGACAACTTGCATAAGCTCATGTTGTATGGTAGACCCAAATAATCAATTGCCAAGAGTCTTCAGTTTTCCTTACTGAGAGTACTAAACTTCTGTCAATGTTCTAGAACATCACAGACCCTACTTCCTTCCCAATTCATGAGCAAATATAATAATGTTGCATTCAGGAGTCCTGGGTTTGTTTCTGAATATTCTGGAAACTCTCATTAGAACTGAGATACTGACCACCAAGACTGTTGGAATGTGAATATTGCACTAGGTAGCTAGGAAAGAAAGTAAGACTCCAGCATACAAGAGGCAAAAGCACTAACCTTGCACTTCTTAGGATACTTTTACTCACTTTCCCTTTTTATTCTAAAAAATTTGGATGATATTTTGTTTATTAATTTATCTTTTCATTCCTATATCAGACATTTATAAACGGCTACTCTATGAAAAATGCCCACTGAAAAATGTTCATAGCGAACTTGTGCTCTATTCTTCCTGATAAATAGCAAATCAGACTATGCAACAAAAATAGTTCGGCATTAAAAAGTCATGTCATCTACTTAGGGCTGAGAGGTCATAGATCTTACAAGGGAACCATTTACCACCACTAGACCAGCGTATTTCCTAAATACAATTTAAAACTTCTCATATTTACAGATGTTTGTAGGTCTCACTTTCATCAAAGAAAATTCTCTACAAAGCAAACAAAGACCATTACAGAAAACTACAACAGGTCATAGAGATAAATAGATCATGTAGAACCAGCTCCAATAGATACAACTACTACACAAGCCCTGTGCTGAAGGCACAGGAAACATCATGGAAGAAGGGATCAAAAGATTCTAAGAGCCAGCGAACCAGGCTGTGAAGCTGTGCCTACTGGAAATGACAAGGAAGTGTCACCCTGATATTGCAACCATATGGTTGCCTAAGCATCAAGCAATAACACCACTGATAGACAAGCTAATGTGAAAAGAGGAAATCTCATCAAGTCCCATTTCCCATACAAAAACGACTGATAACTAATGACTGTTGAGAGAGTGAGAATTAGACTTTCCTAGAGATGAGATTCCTTTCATTATCCAATACACAGTGGTAATCATTAAGTTATATACACACAGGACACACTGAATAGACTCAAGAGGTTGTATTTATGTATTTATGCATGTATGTATCATATTAAGAATCAAAAAGGGTGGTCAATGTGAGAGGGAATAAAGGGTGGCACATGATGGGTTGGAAGTAATGGGGAAGGAACAAGTGATATAATTTTATTTTAATACATTTTTGATAAAAGAAAAAAGTTAATTAAAGAAACAATAATTAATAATATAAAACAGATTTATATAAAATGTCTGTCCATAATAAATAGAAATAACCACACTAAACCATAAATGGTAACTATTTTCTCAGCTGCTTTATAATATATTATATTGGAGGTCATTTTACCTTATAGAATATAATCTTACTTTAGAAAAAAATGACTTATTGTAAAACATTCAGATTGTCAAGTAAATAACATCATCTGTGACTTTAGTTCTATCAATGACATTGATCCTTCAAAATATAACTTCATCTGTTGGCATTATTAGCTAGCAGCACTATGGGCTTATTATGTAAGTAATAATTAATTACATTTGTTTACAAATCATAATGCCAGGGACTCTAGAGAGAAAATATGACACTCTATAAAGAATACATTCATCTAATTTTATTTAATATTCAAATCTCTGGGCTTACAACTAACATTCACTGCTTATTATCCCTTTTGAATGAGTTAGTGTTCTAAATGTTCTTTTTCTTCTTCCCTCCCTCCCTAGTCCTCACCTCCATTTTGTCATCTCTGAGTTTCTCACTTCTATCTTCAAGTGGTCCCAAATAAAAATGAGGTAAGATTTACTCCAAAAGAAGCATTTCTCAAGCTAGCAGAGGGCGTGGCCAGTCCTGTGTTGGCCCCGCTGCTGAGACAGTTGCCTAGTCATTGTGTAGTCCCTCCTCCTTTGGAATTTGCTTCTCTTCTCGGTTCACAGAAGCCTAGGTACCTGCCTCTCAGGACACAGTTCAATCTTTATCTACTTGGTCAGTTATTTACTTCATGATTATTGAGGTTACGGTTAATGAATGATGCCAACTTAAGCATTTGGGAAACTAGTGTTTGAATCTATAGTCTACATGGTAGACATCAAACAAATGCTTTATTTGCCAACATATTTTTAAATTTAGTTTTGAAGCATGGTCTCACTCTGTTGCCCCTGTTGCCTTGGCTGACTTGGAACTCATAATTCTCCTGTGTCAGCCTTCTCAGTATTTGGAACAAATAATTATTAGTCATGTAACATCACTGCCTACGTTTTGGTTACATCAAGAGGATTTTGTTCATCTTAAGGCTTTAATGTGTGAACATGAAGTAATTGAAAACAATAAAACATGGCAAGGTAAATGACAGGACTACTAGATGGTAGTAAGAGGAAAATGTCTTAATGGCTTGTAAAACGTTTGGAGGATGTCTCACATACAACACTTCATTTCCCCCATGCAATGTCTAAAAGCTTTGAAGTTTATGATGCTGTTTGGAATATATAAATAGAAATCTCAGCTGATGAGCTGGCTCAGCAGGTTAAAGGCACTTGGTACTGAGCACAGTGACTTAAGTTCAGTCTTCAGTACCCACATGGCCAAAGGAGAGAACTGGTGCCTACATTTGTCCCCTGATCTGTATGCATGTGCCATATTGTGGAAGTGTGTGCACAGCCATACACACAGAATAGGAACATTTTAAAAGTAAATAAATAAGAACCCATCAGGAATGACATTCAGTTTGGGGAGTGGTGGAGGCTTAGGAACAAATGAACACCAGGAGGAATCCTGGTTTTCATTCCCTGATCAAAGCCTCGGCTGAAATTGATTGACTAAAGTTGATAAGCAGTTTATACTCTAAAAGTTCAAATAATAAAAATAGCAGTGTGACTGAAGCAGATGCTGATTTGGTAGAGAAAAAGCATTTTGACTTTTGGTGTTTTTCACCCTTCTTAGCAAGTGCACATTAGTAGACACTTTGTTTTTTCATTGTAGAAGCTTTTGAAATGCCTTGTGTCTTTTGAAACCTGAACACTCTACTTATCAACAGCACACTATATGAGCAGTGTATCTATTTGGCTTCATTTGATTTCAAGCACAGGTAAGCACAGAGATGACTACCCATTGAGTATGTACTTACACCCAGAACTTTGCTAGAGACATGAGAGGTAAATGAATGCCCCATCACTCAAACAATTAACAGTCTTACTGAAGATCTAAGATTTATATGCATTAGTAAAGTAGTGAATAATGTGAGTTATTCTATTCCAGAGCCACCAAAGAGTATTTTACAGATCTTTAAATCAATGATTCTCAAAGTTTAGAGTGCATAAAATTACATATTATGCTAACCAAACATGAAGAGTCTCAAGACTCATTTTGGTCCAATGATATACTAATTTGCATTTAGAACAAGCACTACAGGATACATAGATGCATTTGGCCTCCGAGGCTTCCTGGGCTATACTTGTAAAGTAATGACTCAGGGACTTGGGCACAGATTGGAGTTATCATTATACAGAAGCAGATTGGATGGGAATAAGTAAGATCAAATTTCAAGAAGAGTAGGATTGGAGGAGAGAAGGAAAGCATATTCTTAGCAGGAAAGGCTTGAACAAAAGCACAAAATGACAATGAATATGTCATAAGAAAAAGATACCCAGAAAACAGGTATGAGGGAAAATCACTTCTGCTGTTTCTACTGATTGTTTGCATAACTCAAGTGTGACAGGTAATTGTGCTGCCTTAAAATAGATGGGATAGGGGGCTTCTTTCATCTTTTCTCAAACCTTTCATATCATTTATGTTATCTATAATGACTAAGAGTGAATCACAAAGATATGATCCTTAAACTTATCAATCCACATCCAAAGTCTGTATTTGCTGATGAGTTGAATAATCAATATTGTAGATGTGTGCCATAGTTTATAAAAGAAAAGAAAGCATTTCCTCAGGAGTCAGAAAGCATTGGAATCAAGTTACTACTGTGCCACTTAATTCCTGACACATTTTATCTGACCTCTTTGATTCTGATAACAGCAAATAACAATACAGATGCTCATGACTTGTATTTGTGTATTCCCCTGTTGTTAGAGAGTGAACCTAGAGTCTCATACTTACTAGGCAAAGGATATTCCACTGAGTTATTATCCCAACCTACTGCCCCTTTTTGCTTTTAAATACTGAGACAGGGTCTCACTAATTTGTCTTAAGCTCACTCTGTAGCTCAGAATGTCCTTGAACATTCTGTCTTTCTGCCTGAGTCTCTCAAGTAGCTATATTTATTGCCTGGATTATAATAGGTTTTGAAAATTAAATGGGGTAGAAATTGCAAAATCCCTGGTGCATAGTAAAAAGATGTTGTAGAAGGCAACAGTATTAATAATTTTTATATTTGAACAGAATGTGTCTTAAATGAACTAATGTTCACCTGATAATATAACTTAATTTATATACAACACAACTATTGTATATTAAAATACCAAAACTACAGTATGTCACAGAAGTTTAGGTTTCTCTTCATAAAAATGAGGCACACTTTGCCACAGGAAACTAACTTGTCTTTGACTTGAAACTGGCTAACACTGGGGCACAATTTGCAGGCACTTAAGACACATTCTCTAGAAGCTCCAGATATCTTGGGTCTTCATTCCCTGGAGGCCCCCGAGTGACATTCATTGCCTACTAACTAACCCTTTGTGTTCACTGGGAATTACTTTGTCTGATCTTCCCTGTCTGTGACGGCAAGAGAAGGAGGATTAGGCAAATGGATGTACAGCAGAGGTGAAGCAGAAAGTGGACATTTTGCAAGTATGGGCTGCAATTTCTTGTGTGGACACCCACAGGAGACTGGTGTAGCTGTAGCTTCAGCCCACAGAATGAGGGTCCTGAGAACCTCCTTACAGGGAGAAACTATCCCCAGAAGAGAGCAGAGGCACAGACGAGTGTTCTCCTTAGCCTCTGAGTCACTGAAGTGCCTCCTCTCCCAACACTGCATAGGGACTCATTTTGGTTAAATGACACACAAATGCCTTTTCATTTTTTGATATCGTTTCACAAAGTAATATCCTCTAAGATGAGAAAGTGAAGTTCAAATGGTCGCACCAGGTGGCCTAAGAAAATCAGAACAAAAGTTTCCCTTCAAAAATTTGAAAAAGGAAAAGTATGTGATGAATTGTCAGGGCCTTAGTGGGAAAAATAGATATAATTCTGAGAAACTCAGCTTCTTTAATCTGGTCTTAATGTTCTTTATTATTGCTACTTTGTGGATAGTCACAATTATATTACTGTCATTACTCAGATGGCCTTTCTTTCATCTGTGAATTTTTTTTTACATAATACACTATTCTTATTTGAAATTTTTTTTCTGTTTACTTGTCTAGTTTTCCTGAATCATTGTGTGTAATTTGCCTGGAAATGTATCGGTTTAGAGGGGAAGAAATTCTTATTTACATTATTAATACAGGGACTGTTATTGAAAAGAATCTTTTTCCTTGACAGAAAAATAAAGCAAAGTCAACACTATGATGGAATTAGAAGTCTGATCTAAATGATAACCATACATTATAAAAGAGTGAAACCTGTGTCAAGAGAAATGCACTATAAGTTATAGGAGCTCTGGGGAAATGCTTTGTCAATACCCAAGGCTGAGTCACAGTTACTTAGTTGAGCCTTAGTGGATAATAAATTTACAATTATAAATACACCAGAAAGTCCCTAACCATCCTTTCTATTCCACCCAGTAACAGTTTTCATCACACACACACACACACACACACACACACACACACACACACACACACACACACCTTGAATGACCCCAGTGAATTATCTCTGTACAGCTCCCTTGATAATTACGTAGCTAGTATCAGGGCAATAATATAAATTCAAACCCATAAAAGTCTTAAAGGTGAGGGTTTATATAAGGCTTATTTTTGTTTCTTTTCTTACAGAACGAGGCATTAATATCTATAAGAGATGCTTGCTTTCAAAGGAAAAGGATAAAATTGCTATCCATTTTTCAGAATGCCGACTCAGTACAGGACCTGACAAGCCCCAGGAAAACTCACCAGCACCAAACCCTTTCCTTTACCCACACCCCCACACTGAAGTCCCTGCTGTTGTAGTTGCTATTTCAACTTAGACATTGAGTATGCTTTCCTAGGAAGGGCTCTGGAGACAGTCTGTGGAGAAATACTGAAGGGATCACAATGGTGACAACTCCAGCTAGGAGAAGCCAGAAATCATCAAAAGGGGATTAAGTGTGGACAAATCCAGTTAACTTCACGAGCTTACTTTCTTCTGGTCACTCAGGATACAATCCAGTTACTGTGCACTAAGGAAGAAAGAAAAGGAACCACTATTACTTTTTACAAACCCCATAAGCATGTGGTCTTTGAGTTCTCAAGCACTCTTGGGCTTATCTCTCTGTTTTAATTGTGATAGTAAAACAATAAAAATGAGATTTAATTTTAACTAACGTTGGGCTCTCTGAGGCAGTAAGTAGAGATGATGAGGTAGAAAAATATTAATCCAGGCTGGTTATTTAACATCTGCCAGAGTGTGAGGAGGATACTGTTGAAGGTAACTGCTCAGGACCATGAAACTCCTCAATTATGCTCTGGTCTATCGCCGCTTTCTCCTTGTGGCTCTTAGTGTTCTCCTTTTATTGCCTCTCCCTCTCATCGTCCGCAGCAAGGTAAGTAAGCCTGGAGCACAGCCTGGCACATTCCTTGAGCTATTCAGGTTGTCCTTCTATGCTGATAATGGCCTGGTTCAAAGCTGAATGAATGGTAATAGTTTATGCTTCGTTATATATTGTATTTTTCCCTGTGGTCTATGTTTTCTATGGTTAGTCTTATTTGTCCCTCAGCATTATTAATTGGAATAACTAAACATAGTAGTCAATAAGAATTGTTCTCCTAAAAGGAAGAACAAAAGAAACACACCCCCCTTCAGATCTGCTCTTTGCAGTTGTCAACCTGTAAGGAATATCATGGATAACAACTCCTTCCCCTGAAAATAGGCAGTGATAAATGTCTGTATAAAAGACTAGCAGGGATGTCCAGTCTTGTGACATTGTGTCATGAAGCTGTTGACATCTACAAATGTGTTCACTGTATTCATGGTTATTCTAGGACACAGGAGGCCTACAGGTTAGGTTACAGGTTAGACAACCCTAGGCAGAGCAATCAGCAGTGGAGGGTCTAGAGTCAGCCACAAAACTTCCCAGAAACTTAATTTCCTCCTGGAATAGACACATTAAAAGTGTGAAGTTGTTTTCCAGGTTAAAAAGAAAATGGAATAAATCACCGTACCATTTCAGATTTTAGTGTGCTTTCTTCGGTGTGCTTATGAATATCTTTCAGTTTGCTTTTGAAAAGAATCAGTATATTAAGTCCAGAATATTAAACTCAGTGAATCTACCGTGTTTTGGTGGTGTGTTCTGAACCAGAGAACACTTAGCGAGTGCCTTCTCTGTGCCAGGCACAAGTGGGATTTGCTGGTAGGAGAACAGGTGCCGAGACAGGCTCTCTGCTTGAGATGCTGCATTTAGCATTTGCAAGCTGTGTGACCTGAGCAACTTACATAACCTCCCCATGCTTCTGTTTTCTCCTAAGAGCAGACTCATAGCAGCTTGTGAGGATGAAATGAAAAGCAGGGGCCTCCAAGTCTCCCTGTGTTACCTGCACAGCCAGGATCATGCTTTTACCTCCTGTGATGTGCAGTCCCTCCACACAGTAGAAGAGAACCTACCCGATGCTCTTTTCTCATAAGTTCTATTGGATTAATAAAATAGAATAAGTAATTGTGACACACTGGGCACTCCAGCTTCTCGCGGAATTCTCAGCCTCCTATCTGGAAATCCCTGAAGGAAGTTCATATGCAGTAATAGACTATTTTATATTCAGCCAAGGCCCCCTCTACTTGCAAAGCTGGCAGAGGGACTGTTCCTGCTTCCCAGCTGTGGGTGGTCCTCTACCAGGCATGATCTTTCTACTGCAACTTCCTACGCTAGATTTCCACCCATGAGGCTAGGCAGCTGTATGACCCTGGTGGACAAACCAGATAACGGGATTGACTTTCACATACAGGGCTCCAATTTAGCCCCTGTCTAGCATACTTGCAGGTCTGTTAGTCTATCTAGTGTGTATAATAACCTCTTTTAAAGCCCACTGATTTATACATTTCCAGATGTGGCAGAATCTTCTCATGGGCACATTTTGATTCACACATTGATGTCACATTTCAATATTTCTGTCTTAGTCTTGACATAGGCCCTTACTGCAGAGAACACAGGAAATTAAACTAAAGTCAATCTTCCGCCATGCCACACATGATTTGCGCTGCTCCTCTGACGTGTGAATGAATCTCACTCTAATTATCATCCATAATTTTAGGGGAAATAGATATAAGTTTATTGAGACAGAAAACAAACACATAAATAAAAAGCAATAATGCAAGTTCATGATTGACTAACTGGAAAATGTACTATTGCCGAGAAATGTACTCATTAATTTTTCTTTTCCAATATGCAGTGATAAAAGTGTATTACGTCTATACATGAGACCAAGTACATTGAGTGCAAAGCAATGAGTCCTGTATGAATCTGTATGAATATGTTCTTCTTTTGTTTCCTCCCAATCAACTCATTTGTTAAAATTCAATTAATGTTAATGAGAAAAATTTTCCTAACATGATAACAGAATTTTATTTTTTGTCTATTTTGAGTAGATATTTTATCATTAGCCAACTGCTAACTGAACTTAGAAGAGAATATTTTAACTCTTGAAATGAAAGCAGGAAAAAGAGTATGAAATTTGATAGAAGCTTACATTGACAAGAATGTACATCGATTTATTGGTAACATTTTTGGTACTGAAGTGAGACAGCCTGCACTTGGAGAGACACAACAATAAGTTAACAGAAACATTAAAGAAAACAAAGTCTAATTTGTCTTTTAAAAACACAATGGATCTATGCGAAATAGAAACAAGAAGCAATGAATCATTGGCTGATAGTTTCATTCTTCTACTGGTGACTGGTACTTTTGGGGACTGGCCTTGTCTCCCATCTCAATTCCATGTACAGCCAAGAAAGTGTCATCAACCAAGGGACCCTCAGAGAATTTTTAAGCAGTGTTAAAAGGGAAGGAGAAAGGACATCTTTACAGGGCACTTCTCTCTTCCAGGCATTCTGCCAAATGCTTTGCTCAAATTGTTATATTTAACCTTCTAACAAACCAACAGACGATGGCAGACATGCCAGCATTCTTATTTTGCATTTGAAGGAGTCCGTGCTCAGAGACACTGAATACAACAAAGGCTGAGAGACTTGTTTGAACTTGGGTTTTATCAAATCTCAGAATTCAAGTATTAACAGGTGTTTTAGACACTTCTCAATTTTGTGTTTTTGAAGGTTTATTCCCTGTGGATGTTAATCATTTATCAACAACTAAGGCAGTTCTAAACATGATAATGCTTCCAGTGAGCCAAAGAGCAAAGGAGGCTGATCCTAACCATTTCCTTAATTAGCATTATGTCATTTAGAGGCTTCAGGTAGAAAAATGGCATTGATTCACAGCACTGGGGAAAGGTCTTTTGAGAAATGATGCAATCAGCTAGGTATGTGCCATTTCCTGATGTCACAGAGTCCCAGCTGTATTGCATGGTTATAGTGACCCTTTCCCATCCAGGACTCACTATGAGTCATGGCACTGGGTTAGTATCTTCTTGCCATCTGGGTGAATGAGAACTGAGTCCATGTTTTTCAGTGCTTTCGTTGGAAAGGTATTTTATAAGAAAGGAGACTGTGCCTTAGCTCTGAAGCTTCTGAGCATAAGTCAAATAGAAAACCAGATTTAATTTTTACCAGTTGGTTATTACTATTACTCATTCTCTCAAAATTTTCAGAGCAAAAATAGAAAGAGAAGCCAGTAAAGAGCATTCCATAACCTAGTTGCTTGCGTTTCCAAAAACTTGTTTGGGTCTATTGTCTGACTATAAGTATTAATTACAAGTGAATCTTTGCATTTGTGTTGCTTCTATGATGGTAAAAAGTTCCATTGCAGTGCATTTCTGTAGATGCTCCTTCAATAAATTGTGTCTTCTCATGAACTGGAAGTACCAGAAATACTTTTGAATTCTCACATAATCACAGTTACTAGTTACTGATCAGTAAGTAGACTTCTAAGGCGACTGTTATTTGTTTGAATTAAATAGTCATAGTATCTTTTTTCTCACTTCAAAGAAGAAATTCCCTATAGAATTCCACACAGAAGTCTGTTAACACTGGCCTAGGCGGTATGCCACAGTTTCATTTATATTCTCTATGTAACTACATTGGTTTATGACTATTTCTCACAGTTTGCTAATTTTAATCTCTTAAGTGTGTGTTCAGTTTTAGCTTCATTCTTATTTTTACAATGCCTTGGCTTTTCTTAGTGTTACTGTTTATGAAACAAACAAAAAGATTGAAAGGAAGACCAACTAAGGATATAGCTCAATCAGTACAGTGCTTGTGAAATCCTGAGTTCCAGGCTCAGCATAGTGTATACAAGGTGTGGTAGTCCCTGCCTATAATCCCAGCATTTGGGATGCAGAGGCAGAAGGACCAGAGGTGGAGGTTAAGGCCAGCCTGGACTTCAGTAGGCACTGCTTCTGTAAATAAGTAAAGAAATAAACAAGCCCAGATTGCTTGAGAAGCAGTAGGAAAAAACCTGAGCCATCATGTATTATCCCATTGGGTGCATTTCTCCAAGCATGCCTCACTCCATCTAATGCCTCACTCCATCTAGCTGATGTACTGGCTAGGAGCCTTTTTCACAATAAAGAGACAGGGAAACAATCATATGGGTACTGAGAAACGTTTATTAGTTGATGGATTGTAGAATGCTGGTAACATTTCAGTTTTCTCATAGGGACGTCTGGCTCTCTTTGAAAAATATTTCACAGCGAGATGGACTCAAAGGGAGGAGAGAGCAGGAGAGTCGTGATATAAGTATGAGTCCCACACCCACCCGTGTGTCCTTTCCGGCTCCATCATCTTTCCATTACTGAGTATCCTGTCTTTCCATTGAGATTTTCCACTCCCCACCCATCTTCTTCCTGTTGTCCATTCTCACTGCACTTCCCTTGAGAGGACAGTCTTCATTTCAGTTTTTCATATATCATCATCTTTTGACACCTTCTTACAAAAATCTCACCATAGTTCTGAGTTCAGAATACCAGCTTGATCCAGTTCTGCATCTATGACATTGGTGGCAAATTTCAACTTTCATGTTTGTCCTGATAACCTCCCATACCTATCTTCTACTTCCCACCATTTACAGCCCCTAGTGTACCAGTGAATATCCCTGGCCATCTCCCCTTACAATTTCTTCCAGGAATGCCCATCTACTTTGTCCTTTCCTCCTTGAGAAGACAGGCTCAGACTGGTACAAAATGAGATTCATTATGGATACTCTTTTTATTTTAACCAGAGCTACAGTGGCCCCATTGTATTTTGTATCCCATGTGTCAGTTATCTTTTCTCTATGGACTGCAAGTGCTCTAAGAGAACCATGCAGATTGTTTACCTGTGTCCCCCAGTCACAAACACAGGACTTGTCATGTAGTTAGTAGATGGCCATGTTGAACGAGCTGATAGATTTTCTCAGGTGGCAGAAGGATTTGGGATTTAAGCTGTATCTAATAATAAGAAAAGGGTGATGGGATGAGATGGCTTCCCACACAGAGAGAAGAGTAGTGAAGAGACAGAACAAGACCATGGGCTCAACAGGAAGATGCCCCATGCACAAAGCTCAGTTTCCCTTTTTTGGTAGGGTCTCGTGCCTTGCTTGGTAAACATGAAAATTATTGGAAATTATTAGAAGTAGTCTCATAATAATTATTAGAAATAGTCAATTTCTCCATCCTGCAGTTAAACAAACTCAGGTTAAAAATTTTTACTCAAAGTCACAGGAACACAAAAATGGAACAAAAAGGTTAGAAAAACACAGACTACCTGACTCTTGCATCCACAGAGACAGTGCTGTTTTTTATTGTGTTTTTAATTTTTAAACTAACATGTAAGGTATTAGAAACACTATGGCATTTTATTCTATTAAAACCCACTTTGTTAGGAAATGCCATTGTTGTTGAATAGTGTTTCTATCAGGTCTTGAGAGGGTGTGCTCATTTTGAATTAAGCTGATGTTTCCACACTTAAAACTATGCAAGGCTCTTTGAGATGCAGCTTCACTGGGCCTGTAACTGTTGTGTGCACCAGACCCTTGACCCACGATGGACTCTTAAGGTGATTCTGATAGCAATTTATGTATTGAATCCGATTTCACAGAATATAGAACTATGGTTATTTCCAAGTCAATGGTGGGTGTCAGTTGTGGGGGTAAGACGAGAGACATGCCTTTAGGATGCTAGCTAGGTATTGAGGGTGAGTGAAAGGGCAGTTAAAACGTATCCCTGACATGGCATAGTGGAGCCACCAATTGCCTGTCTCTGCTATCCATTTTAAAGTGCAAAATCTAACAAGAGGTGCTGTTTTTCCTTTATTGTACTGGTGAACTCCATAATTTCCTTCTTTAAAGACAGGGATCTCTAAAGTCAGTAAGCTTTGCAGTTAATACGGACTCAGCTCTGAGCAATAATCATTGGGGTGTGTGTGTGTGTATCAGAAACCATGCAAAGCCTCCTCAAGTTTTTCCAGTAATAACACCTTCCTTGCAGCACACAGAGTGGATGATCCCCCCTCCTTTCTTATTTACTTTGTGTTCTCTTCAGCAAATCAGTTGTCGTGAGTGAGACTTGTGATGAATCTGCTTTCTGCAAGCTCTGATGGGGGGGGCTAACTCTCTTACCCACACTAAGGACTATGCCATCAGCTAAAGTACTTCCCAGTATCAGTGTGTCATTTAAAAAGGGAAGGAATGATAAAAAGGTATTTTAAAATGGAATTTATATTTCAGTTCCATCTGGAGCCATCATTGGAAAGAGAACCAAGGTGATTTTTAAACCTATTAGCCAAATTTCCCAAGATAATATGACAGAACTTAATGAAAGGGAAAAATGCAAATTATCGAGTCATACCTGCATTTACTTTGGCTGTTCTTAGCTGAGGTGGACGAGACAAGACAGGACTAAGGTGTTCTTAAATCGGTATTGGGTGCTTGGGAGACTGCTTGCTGTGAGGACTTCACCTCTGCACATAAATATTTTGGTTATAATTCTTTTGGTTAGAGACATGAGGACTCTCTGGGCAGAAATGGAAAGACATGATCTCAGTTAGAGGAGAGTCATAGTTCCAGGGCCCAAGCAAGTAGAGAGAAAAAAAGAAAACACACAAGTTAAAGTGACAGATTCCTATGCTAAGATATCTTGTGCTAGAATGGATGGCAAATGTTTCCTGTAAGCATCAAAATAAATCACTAGACATGATAGTAGAATGATCATAGAAAACCTGTGGTCAACAGCTTCCAAAAATAATAATGGAGTCAGATACAGGTCAACACCAGAAGCTGGGGGCTGAAAAGATGCTCTTAAACCCATGAAAGTCAAAAGAATTAAGACTGACTGTTACTTCTGGTCCAGATGAAGCAGACACTGCCAGTTTTCCAGGCCAGGAAGACATAAACATCAGCTCCATTATTTAGTCAGATGTCCCATTTGTGTCATAGCAAGCAAGATTAGGACCCTCCGATGACAGGATCTTATCTAACGAACAATGGAGGTCAAATGTGAAACTCCCAGATTGGGATCATAAGTATAGAAAGAGAAAACATGAAAATAAAATAATTGTGAAGTTCCTTTTGTGTGTATGACTTCAGGACTGACCTCTTGGTACTGGAAACCAATTTGGGGGTTCTTACCCAGGGAAGACAATTTCTCCTATTTTCATCATTCCTTAGTAGCCTGTAAATCTTCGTCTAGGGTTGAAACACCATGATCTTTCCCCCTTCTCATGTAAACACATCTATTGTTGTCATCATGTTTGTTTAAGTCTTGATTAGACAGCTATGTTGATGAGACTTCATGTAAGCAGCTTCTCTGTCGTTTCTATGACGCAAAAATCTCACAGCAAACTTCTTGTTTCTCTGGCTCTTACAATCTTTCCACACCTTCTGCTGTGATCCCTGAACCTTAGGTACAGGAATTGTGCTGTAGATGGATTGCAGGTTGTATTGATGTATTTATTAATATGTATGCAACAAAAATTAAAGAAATAGAGGCCATGAAACTGAGTGATCACAAAGTATTGTCGGGAGGTATGTGGAAGGAGTAGAGGGAGGAATGAGAAGGAGAAAACAATGTAATTTACTTTAATTAAAAAGAGTAAAATTACATAAATAAATAAATAATAAATGAAACAATTATTACCAGGATACATTTGAAAATCTCAGAGAGAATGAATATATTACAATAAAGAATACTGCAGAAATCAATATACAGGTGACAACACCCAAAGTACGATAAAAAATCATCAAGAATGCAAGATATATTAGGGGAGACATAATTTGTTAAACTAAAAGTATAAAGCATGGCATATCAAGTTGAAAAAGGACTAAGTTCCTCCCTTTGTATTAAGTCTGGCCAAGGCAACCCAGTCTGAGGAACAGGTTCCCACAAGCCAGTCAAAACATTAAGAACAGGCCCCGATTCCCCACAAGGAGTCTCACAAATAGACCAAGCTACACAACTGTCACACATATGTAGAGAGCCTGTCACTCTCCCGCAGGCTTCTTAGCTGTTGGTTCAGACTCTGTGAGCTCCCATGAGGCCAGGTAAGTTGTTTCGGTGGGTTCCCTTGTGGATACCTTGAGCCCCCAGCTCATACAATCCTTCCTCCCTGACTTCAACAAGATTCCCCAAGCTCAGCCCATTACTTGACTGTGGGACTCTAAATCTGTTTCCATCAGTTACTGAATGAATGCTCTCTGATGCCAATTGGGATAATTACCAATCTGATTACAGGAGGTAGCCACTTCAGGCTACCTATCCACTATTACTGGGAGTCTTAACTAGGGTCATCCTTGTAGATTGGTGGAAATTTCCCTTTTATTTGATTTCTACATACCCTCAACTTGATATGCTATGATTTTTTGACACCCAAGGGAGGCCTGCCCCTTTCTGAACAGAAACAGAGGAGGAGTGGATTGGGGGTGGGTGGGGGAGGGAATAAGAGGGGGAAACTGCCCTCAGGATGTAAAGTAAATGAATAAGAAAGTTAAATGTAGGAGAAATCTACCTACCAAAATAAACATAGTTTGAAAAAAACTTGCCAATTGTCTCTACTTAATATTTTCAGACTATAGGTAAGTGTCAGCAACTGATGGAAACTATACAAATGAAAGTAAATAAAGAAAGCTCATTTGCTACAAATGTAAAAACATAGAAGCATAAGTAAGAAGGGATGACTGACAAAAATATCCTAGATAGATATCTCAGACATGAATAAAGGCAGTCATAGATATTAAAAACAAAAAAATAAATAAACAAAAAATCAGAAGTGTGTTGGGGGTTTTGAGTTGTCCTAGGTAACCATCTTCCTGAAGGATGTATTTCCTTTTGGGTTTAATTCAGTTCTCTTAAAATTGAATCGTACATATCAACTAATACAAGCAATTTACTGTGACAGCATCACACATGGTTAGATGAATAGCAAGTCCGCACCAATGTCATGGTTCAGGTTTAGCCAGGAGATGCACTTATTAGGAAGGTATCTGTTGGTAAACTCTTGTCCCTTATGCCTGAGTAAATGGGGCACTTTTTCCAGGTGTTGCTTTCCTACAGAGATTTTAAGACATTCCTAGGAGGGTAAGCCTTTTTTTTTCTACTCTTTGCTGTGTTTGTCCCGTCTCCTGAAAATCCCTTTTCCCATTTACAGCAAGAATGGTAGCTAAATGTCAGGTAATAACAGCTCTGCAAGATGTTTGAATTAGGCTGATGTCCATCATTAATTTCAGATTTTCTTAAGGCATACTACATTCCACATCTTCACCTTGAAGGGTCAATACTCCAGTCTGCCAGCACATGAAAAATGTACCCCAGTGGTCTGCCAAATATTAAGGAATAGACATTGGAAAATGAGGACATCTTTCTCCAAAGTCTCTGAGTGAGAGTGTTGAATGTCTTCCAGGCCCTGGGATCAATCAGGAGAACAAATCAAGGGACAGAGAGGCTTCTTAGGTTAGGTAGCTTTGGTCTAGGTTTCTTAAGTATCTGGCAAGAATCATCTACCCATCAACAGCAAGAGTAAAAACTCAAGGAACAGAATCCTCCCTGAATGTCAAAAGGTAGCTAAGAATAACAGTATTATGTAAAAGTATGACCCCTAACAGTCAATTAGAGGACAAAGATCTCAAGAGGTTTGGATGGCAACTGCAACAGATAGGGTATTTTCTTTACCATTATTATTTTGGCCACCAAGGGGTATCTTTTTCTGATATAAGACACATCTACTGCCCCCAAAGAATAAATTCTCCATAACAGCCACCACAATTGCTCTACCACACTTCTATTGAAGAGAAGTGGAAAACAAGAACCTGGAAAACTGGCTACATACATGTAAAGAAATTCAGGAAGAGGGAGGTTGACTCTGGATTGGCTAAATGGGAATTTCTAGAAACAGACCACCATGTTCATTCAGGACTATTCAGGTGAGAGGATGATCACGAAGTCATAATGTAGGCTCCAGTCTGAATCCTATAGGCCAGGGTATCACAATCTAGTGCTAACAAGAAAGGAAAGGGTTCCTTCCACAGAACAATCTGGTGATGCTAAACCACATAACTGTCAGGGAAAGCAAAGTAGGTCCATTATCCAGCTGGGCAGTTAGAGAGCATGAGAGTTAAGCTCAGATATAGATCCAAAGCAGGCACCAGTGGTGAGGTAAGATTGGTTAACAAGCCATCCACAATTGTTTGGGTTGGGACATGGATTGAGTGTGACTTTCTGGGGCTTATATGTTGGAAGGTGAGCCCCAGTGTGATGACATTAAGAAGTGATAAGACTTTTAAGAGGTGGAGACTAGTCACTTGTTGTGGGATTCCGCAAGGGTGAAGCCATCTGCAAGGACTCTAAACAGTTCTTTGGGGCGCTTAGTTCCCATGGAAGAGAGTTATAGAGAAGAGCAGGTCTGGGCCCTCTCTAGTCTCTGGTTATTTGGCCACATCATGTGCCTCCTCCACTGTGACACCAGCCATAACAGGATAATCCTGGTTTCCCAAAGCAGAACACCCAGTCTTGGGTATTTCCATTACGACAATTGAAAAACTTAATAATACCTGGTGCATAGACCAGTTGGAGAAGTACAAGAAGGTCTAGCATGAAACTAAGATTTATTTTTCAAGTAAAGCTCAAGTCTATTAAGGCAAGTTTGAGGAAAATAAAGCACTTTACTATATAGATCAGAAATCTTACTGAAAAACCATAGAAATTTTAAAAAAGAATGATCATTTTGTAAGAAACAATTTGGAAAAGCAGAAATGAGGAAGGGGTTTGGAATTGTTTTGCATTGTTGTACCAATAACAGTATTATAAGTTAGTATAGCCATCTTTTTAGAAAACAGCACAAATGTTGATCTCTGCACCCACTAAAAGCCTGTCAAAAAATAGGGAAGAGAAGTGTTGAGAAAGACATTCTAATATGAACCTTTGATGTCCACACATGCCTGCACAGGTATGTGTATTAGTACACAAATCTTCACACATGCACATACACACACATACACATACACAGAGAGAGAGAGAGAGAGAGAGAGAGTTATTAAAATATTAATTGTCTTGCCAGGTAGTGGCACAATCCTTTAATCTCAGCTCTCCGGAAGCAGAGACACTGGATCTCTGTGAGTTTGAGGCCAGTCTGGTCTACAAAGCAAGTTCCCGGACAGCCAGCTGTTACACAGGGAAACCCTATCTTGAAAAACCAAAGAGGAGGAGGAGAAATATTAACCGTTTCTATATAGCAAAAATCACAAAAACACAGATGGGAAGTGACTAATCACATACTAGCTAGACAGGGGCAAATCTGGGGGATGAGTACAAGGAAAGAATACAAAAGAGTGACTATGACTACTATTTCACAGAAACATTTTATATCTTAAAAACAAAGTAAATGTGATAAACAACTATATCTGTTATGTAATTTTCTAACTGTTCTAAGTATTTTAGAACTTTGAAGGCTCTTTTCAAAGGGTTTGCTCCAAAGCTTTTTCACCTTGATATTTTCACTGTAAAGGGACAGTGGTGTCTTTCCATGACACTTCCGTCACCCTTAGTGGTGGAGAGGCTTCCTGCAGTAGAAAAAGGTAGAGATGCCAAGAGTGGGCAGGGGAGACACACAGGCAAGCATCCTCGGTTACGGGACAGGGCATCACTTCAGTGGGATCTAATGGAATGTCTGATGGCCAAATAATAAACAGTCTCCTCTGCCTGACAAATTATACATAGATAGATAGATAGATAGATAGATAGATGATAGATAGATAGATAGATTATAGATAGATAGATAGATAGATAGATAGATAGATAGATAGCAGCATCTAGAGACTTTTGAATAGATAGGTGACATTTTTAGTCCTGAGGAAGTTAATGAAAATTTTTTGTCTTCCTTTTTCTTCTTTCCCTTCCTCTTTTCATTCTTTCCCCGTCTTCATTTTGCTCACTTCACATGTGACATTTAGAAATCGACATCCAGGATTTTACAGGCATTTTTTTACTGTGATAGTCATAATTCCAAATAGCTCTCTTCTTCCTGTATTTTCTGTCATAATATGTAAACAAGATAAAAATAGCCACTAGTCTGGTTTCTGTCTTTTGGTTCGAGAATTTATAACACTAAAGGGCTTTTCTAACTCTGGAACAGAATTTGGATTAAAATGTATACTTGGCATGGTTGTGGCTTATTATAACAACATCACAAGTATTGCATACTTCTACTAGACTTTGGATGGTGGGGTTGAGGTGGGGAGAAAATAATTTCCCCACTCTACCTGAACAAGGGTGATCCTATTTCTTCTTTGTATAGGCCTTTAGTTTCAACAAGGCATGGAAAATTCCTGTGAATTGTGGCAAGTTAGCTAACAGGGGCAACAGAAATATGGTACAATTAAAATCTCATTAATTGCTCACATGGAAAAAAATTAATGTTCAAATGTCAATGGGGGAAACTCCATGAATGAGACATAATTTTGAACTGCATACTGCAGCATTGTCAGACTTTACAAATAACACATAAATACATCTCACCTGGCAGAAAGGTATTCCCTGCCAGTAAGACACTAGACCAAGGGGTAAATATGAGAAGAAAGGACTAAGTCATCTTAAACCCAATGGATTTTCAATCATTACCCTAAACAACAACAACAAAAATATCACTTGGTTACCTTGAAAATACTGGTCTTGTTTCGGTATACCAAGGAACAGGCCATCATCTTACATTTCTTTTTTTTATTGACCAGAATATAATTTATTGAGATGTCTTTTTAAATTTTTTATTAAAATTAGAAACAAGCTTACTTCCCATGTCAATCCCAGCTCCCTCTCCCTCCTCTCCTCCCATGCTCCCCAACAATTCCCCCAATCCTCCACCCCATCCCACCTCTGCTCCCCAGGGAGGGTGAGGCCCTCCATGGCGGATCTCCAAAGTCTATCATATCAACCAGGGCAGAGCCTAGGCCCTCCTATCCAGGCTGAGAGAGCATGCCTCCATGTGGAATGGGCTCCCCAAGTCATTTCATACTCCAGAGATAAATAATAATCTACTACCTAAGGCCCCATAGATTGCCAAGGTCTCCTCACTGACACCCACATTCAGGGGGTCTGGATCAGTCCCATGTTGGTTTCTCAGCCATCAGTCTGGGGTCTATGAGCTCCCCCTTATCTCTGTGGGTTTCGCCAGCCCAGTCTTGACCCCTTTGCTCATCACTCCTCCCTCTCTTCAACTGAGTTCCAGCAGTTCAGAGAGGGGGAGAAAAGGATGGGAGAGGAGGACATGGGGAAGCAGGAAAGTTGACACAGGAAGAATAGAGGAGAGCAAGATGAGAGATACCATAATAGATGGAGCCATTATAGGTTTGAGGAGAAATCTGGCACTAGTGAGATTTCCAGAGATCTACAAGGATGGCACCAACTGGCAATCTAAGAAATAGTGAAGAGGCTACCTTAAATGCCCTTCCCCGATAATGAGATTGGTGACTACCTTATATGCCATCCTAGAGCCTTTATCCAGTGGCTGATGGAAGCAGAGGCAGACACCCACAGCGTATTACATTTCTTGCAAGTTCCCAAATGATGTAATATCGCTGGTTCATGGATTATATGGGATATATGCAGAGAAAGCCAATGAGCAAGCAAAAAACTCAGGAATAATGATAAAAGCAGGGAAGTAAGAATGAGGAGGGAATGGCTTGTTACTAAACGCTGACTCAAAGGCTAAGGAAGGCCAGGAAAGGAAGCGGATGGATAGGGAGTATGCAGGTGTTACTCAGAGCTAGAAAGCAGCTGTCACTCTCTAAGTTTTCTTTGAATCTGGAGAATTGTTGCCATGTCACAATATGATGCTAACATTACCCAGTCTCTCACTTGCTAACACATAGTTTCACTGTATTTAATATAAGATCTACTGATTTATAAATCTTCCATGTATATAGAGAAATAAACAAGCATTCTGAGTCAAGGAAATTGAATTTTCTTCTTAGACTTTCAACTACTTCAAATCATTAAATAAAGAGTCCAGAATTTGAGTAGAAGTAAGTATAAAGGAGTCCTTTGCTGGGTCCTGAGGCTTACTGGGAGACAACTTGGCTAAATGTTGTGAATGGGAGTTGAGGTATCGGAACCAAACATCAAAATGGTCTAAAAAGGAGAGTTGCTTGCTTTGAGACAATTTTGCTTTGCAGACCAGGCTAGTTTCAATCTCATGGCATTTCTCCTCCTACCCCAGTCTCCCAAACTCTGAGACTAAGGGTGTGTACCACCATGTGTGGCTCTACAAGCATCTTTGTAAATAGACAATTGATGTCAAGAAGAATTGGGATAAGTTGGACTGTAGAGCAAAGGTGGTTGAATACAAAGTTGAAAATCCTGAATTATTATTTGTTTAAAAAAAGCAACTGAAAGGTGCTGACTCTCACAGTTGCATTAGTTAAAATATGAAAATCTCCCAAGAAAGGTGATCATTCAGCGATTAAAATTTTGCTTGTTGTTCTGTAACCAAACAGGCCCCATCTCAGAAGATTAGGGTTGCTGAGGTAAATTTCAAGCCCATGGCAGAGGTTAGAGGTGGTGACCAGAACCATCCAGCCTCATTTGGCTTTTCATTTTATTTATTTATTTATTTTGTGGCAGACTGTTCTATGTGAGTGCTTTAGGGTGGTTTCAGTGTGGTCTGCACTTTAACCTAGCTTTCTGAAAGAGAATGATGAAATCAAGCTGTGTTCTTAGAAGATGGTCCAGTCTTCAAACAAGCTTTCCTTTAATGGCCTTGGGTGGAGGCAGAGGGGCAGATTTGAGGGTTAGTGTAAGGACAGTTAACAGCACCAGGAGGCTGGTCGGTAGGAACTAAGGAGTATACGATAGTCAAGGGGCCCATGTTGTCATTGAAACCTAGCTTCTTGCAAATAAGGCAGGAAACATAGTTATAAGGAAAAGTTTTGGGTCCATCTATGTGTTATCGTTAAAACAAAATACACAGCCTTCCCTCTACACTGGCATTTTAAACTAAACTAGCGCCCACAGATTCTCTCTAGAGCTGTTTCAAGGATTCAGTGAAGGCACCGCTTTATTTTGCTGTTTTATTGTTTGTCAAGACCACAGAGGCAGGCTCTGTAAGAACTGTCAACATCAAAACACCTTTATTCTTTTTCCTTTAAAAACATAACACAATGAAGATATGGCAGCCTCTGGGCTTATTAAGGATCCCTTAGACTCACTGAAAGAGCCAGGACACTGGGGAGCAAATGCCCAGCCCAGAGGATTCAGCCTGATGCAGGTGAATCACAGAGAGGAAATCTGGATATTGTACAGGCCTAAAGAAAAGGCCTCATCAAAGCCCTAGCCGCCTTCTCTCTTGGTAAATTTCCAAATGCAACCCAGAGTTCTCAAACAGCCAACAGCACAGGAATGAGAAGCAGCAGTATAGTGGATGACGACATTGATGGATTGTTTAGCACTTTCCAGGTGATTTCATACCAAATTACACAAATCACAGGTGCTTATCAGTTTAACCACTTCCTTCTAATGGCCGAAAACAGAAACCTACAATGTTTGATTAAGTAAAGCAACAAATTTCCTTACAGTTGAGATTCCCTGTGTTGTCTGTTGTAACTCAGCTGCCTTCCTTAAAACGCAACTTTCTTCTAAGCACATGAACCTCGGCACCCCCAGGTGAACCTCGGCACCCCCAGGTGAACCTCGGCACCCCCAGATTCGTGTGCTCAGCAGCTCTCTCATTGTTGTACTGGCTCTGAGACACACTACCGTGTCTCTTCTTGTAGGTTGATTTTTTTTCACGTTTGGTTAGAAATATCAATGCAGTTCCCATCCAGACATGCACAGTTAAAAGAGAAAAGGGATATGATGAAAAGAAAGGCACATCATGAAGAAATGTCTACAGCCCGCCTAGTTTTCATTCCAACAATTCTCAGAGAACATTTGAGATGCCAAATGACAGTGAGGACAGACGTCTCTGTGCACTAATTTGAGCACAGAAAATTGACTCTAAGATATTCTGTTTGGAAGGCAATGTAAAAGTAAATAGTGAAAATTTTTCCAGGTTTCCAATTTTCATGTTTATTAACTTTTGCTCCAAAACCCTTAAAAACAATGATCTGGTGGCAACTTAACAATGCAGAAATTTCCACAGTTCCTTCCCTCTCAGCTCCACCCAGCAAATGTGGTCAGGATTTGAAGGATGATTTCTGAGACTCATTTTTTCACCTCATGCCTTGTCTTGACTCTTTGCAGGAAGCAGAATGTGCCTACGTCCTCTTCGTTGTTGCCATCTTTTGGATCACAGAGGCCTTACCCCTGTCAATCACTGCTCTACTACCTGGCTTAATGTTCCCCATGTTTGGGATCATGCCTTCTACCCATGTAAGTTCTCCTTCAAATGCTGTCAGAATTTGATTGCTCATTTTATGTAGTGACATCATTTCAGAAAAATTGCCTTAAAAAGCAGCTATGATCCTGAGGCGAGGTCCCAAATTTTCAAGTGCTCCCTCTCTGAGATTCTGCATGTTTGTTTACCTTTGAGGAACAGACAGGTCAGAACTTCTTGAGTCACGTATTTCTAAAGAAGAAATGGGTGCCCATCTTCTCTTGCTGACATTTTCAGCTGGTGCTTTTCTCCCAACAAAAGGGGCCATCCATCCTGGATACTCTTATATGATTCTTCAGAATTTGAACTGACAGCACACACACACACACACACACACACACACACACACACACACACGGAAACACTTTGTGCTTTTAATGAAGGAAAACCTTCCCTGTTTTCTTTTCCAGAAACCTGATATTTCAGCAGATAAAGTCAAGTTAACTTCCATGTGTATTTCTATTTTGTTCTTGCTGAGAAGAGTTTATTCCTGCTGAGAGTAGTTTTGTACCTTTATGCAGTCTAAGGGTGCCCATCTAAAGAAAACAGATTCAGTCTTCCCTTAAATACATGAAACACCTTGGAACAAGAGCACTTATCTCCATGTAATTTCCAGAAAGTGAGCAAATAATTGCCTAAACTAGAGTAGCATTATTCATTGGAACGAGTTCATGTCCAAGGGGTCAGTCAATGCCATCTACCTTTTCTGTCTTCTGCTTAGGTCTGATGCTACTGCCTGGGTGCTCACACATCTTTCATGTGGACAGGGAGTTTTTCCTTCTAAGTAGTCTTGATTAGGTTCTTCCTATGAGAGAAGTTGTTCCTGCTTCATTTTCACATATCTCTTCCCCATTTTGGAGCCAAAATCTGTTTGTGCTTATGAGCCTGCTTGTTCCTCTTTTCATAGCATGTTTCTCCCTTCCTCCTATTTTTGCTTCTGTTCTTTCTCATCATGATTGCTTTGGAGGAGAGTGTGGCAAGGGTTGTCCTTCAGTCCTTCTTGCCTCTAGGCTGAGGTTCAGCTTCTAAGGAATCTGAGATCCAAAGTCTAAGTTTCTTAAGTGGTTTAACATGTTGAAGGGTGGGTAAGACCAACCAGAGACAGCAAATACGTTGTAGTAGTTAACAGCTATGGTACCATTATGACTGGCAGTACCTTCCCAGAACTCTTTATTCTCAAAGGTGACATTGTCACCAGCCCTAGGGTCTATCTAAGACATGGAAAAGTGTTCTTCTGGGGCAACTCTCACGTAGGTCAGGCATCTCCTCCATTTATGTCCTACAAATGACATCACTCCATGTCTTTCTGGTTATAGGTGTTCAGTAACTCAAAAGGGGGGATTTTGACTTTGAAGTAATTCGGATTTGTTTAGATCAAGTCTGATATTCAATTACATTGATCCATGCAACTTTGACCTAACATCTGTTCTACAAACAAACATCATCTTTCTTTTGCACAAAACATATCTTGGATTTTACAATTAATGCAATCTCAACCTCAAGTCTTTATGATTTCTAGACCTTAACTCCTCTCCAATCCTACCACCTCCAACCGTATCACCACCACCATCCCGTCTTTTCTCATCATAGAACTAGCTCTAGTTTGTCAACACTACTGAAAATTAAGCCAGTCAGTTAATTAGCTATGTTTCCTGTTGCTGTGATAAATTATCCAAACATATGTTTGGGTATACAGTCCATCATTCTGGGGATGTTAGTAGCAGGAATTTAAGGTAACCGGTAGCATTATATCTGCAGTCAGGAAGCAGAGAACAGTGAGTACTACTGTTCAGCTCAATTTCTCCTTTGTATTCAGTCCAGGCTAGGGTATACAGAATTGTGTAGCCCACACTGGGAAAGTATTCCCTCCTCAACTGACTCAATCTACATACCTCTCAGGTATGGCTAGAGGCTACAAAATCCCTTATTGCCATCTCCTCAGGCTTGTGTACCAGATGAACCTAGATCTCATCAAATTGACAATAGTATCACAGGTATTAAATATAAAATCTGCTACAAAGTAAGCACTCAGTAAATACTAGCTGGTAGACTGACAAAAACAGATCATTTTAGAAATATCTGGAGTGTTGCAAAGACAAACAAATGTACCATTTATATTGTGGTCTGATGTATTTAAATCTTTTGAGTCTCTACACCTAGTAAGCAGAACTGGAGCCTACAGGAAGTCAAAGAACTTAGAACTTTCAGTAGTTATGTCTGTTCTCCATCTTGTGATCCTTTACAACAAAGGACAATTAAGCTTTAACAAATAAATGTCTGACCAAAGCTGGTATGGACAGAGCTACAAACTTAGCACAAAAGACGTGAGTTGAGTTGTCAAGATCCATCCTTCATATGTGTGTGAATCTTTATCATATCTCTTTATTCTTTTTTTCATCTGCAAGTGGAACAAGAAGCCACATATGTCATGGTTGTACAATCACATACAATATGTGAAACAGTGTTCAAATGCTGATATAACACCCATGAGTTTTCATCTCTCTGACTCTGTCTCTCTGTCTCTGTGTCTCTCTCTGTCTCTGTCTCTGTCTCTGTCTGTCTGTCTGTCTGTCTGTCTGTCTGTCTCTCTCTCTCTCTCTGTCACCATAGTTAATATTATATACTTCAAGGCCAATGCTGAACATCTAAATTTTGCTGTGCACATTACTATAATAAAAAACTATCAACTATTGAATTTTTATACTATTTGAATTACATGTAAACAGCTAAGTACTTGAGTGTGATCAAATCTTCTATAACAGATATTAGTATTACTACTGTTGAAATTATACTTATAAATAACATGAGAAAATCTATGCATATAGATGTTATGTTACATATTTACTCAGTCACTCAATAAATATTTATGTGGTAGGGCCTGCCAGATACTTGGAAAACATTAATAAATAAAACTTGTGGAAAAGTTTATGAATAAAAACAGAGGAAAATCCCCTATTTTTAGGGGGATGGAGAGAGTAAATAATATATCTGATAAATAGATAAGTTGAAGAGTTTGTTAGAAATATAATTGATGGGGCCTAAAGAGATGGCTCAGTGTTTAAGGTACTTATTATGCAAACACAAGGATATGAGTCTAGAGCCCCAGCATCCACACACAAAACCAAGTATGGCAGCATAAGCCTGTAATGTCAGCTCCAGGGAGATAGAGGATAAGGGGTACATGGTCAGAAGCCAATCTACACAATCACTGAGCCAAAAATTCAGTGAGAGAACCTGTCTCAGAAAATAAGGTAGAAAGTGATGAACATATGGTTGACCACTTCTTGACTCTATATATGTTTGTTCAGGCATTGGCACCTGCACACACATGTGCACATACATGGATACATCATGTACTCACACATACACATACAAGAAATGTAATCAATGATAAGGAAAAATGCAAAAAGTTAGTGAAAATCAGAAGGAATAGCAATTTCAGATAGGATTGTCTATTCTAATGGGAGTTTGTTATCAGGGTAGAACAACCCAGTTAATTAAACAGAGAGTTACTGGAGATAAGGAAGCTAACCATTTGAATATTGAGAAATGCCCATGTAAGAGAGAAACACCCAGTACAAAGGTCTCAAGTCAAGCCAGTATCTACAGTATAGCTGTAACCAAAGGAATAAGTGAGAAATCAACTATGGTGTCAATAGGGTAATGTGATAGGATTTTGGATGGCCATGGTCAAACAAGGTCATGGTAAGCTTTTACCAACTGAGGGAGTAGAAACTTAATGGAGAATTTGTAGGAAAAAAGTAACATGATTAACCTGACTTTGATTTTCACAGAATAATTTGAGCTATTGCATTGAGAAACTGAGCCAGAAGACAGGCAAGCTATTGCAAGCTAGGTATAACCATGGTAACCTAGAACAGAGCTCTGACACACACATTGACTATCTTGTTAATGAAGTTTGAAAGAAACTCCAACTGACTTCCTTTACTTATTAGATGTGGCATATGATTTAAAGAAGAGATTCACAGATTACGGGTTTTTGACCCGTCAAGGGGAGAAATGGAATTGCATCCCATGAAATTGGAATCATTATGGGAAGAGCAGGCTGGTTGTGGAAAAGGGTTGAAGCATGGGTTTGTGCAGAATGTGTACTTTTGAAATGCCTGTTGGGTATCTAAGAGTTTGAGAAAGGATGTGGAGATAGCTCAAAAGAAGTTCAGAGTTCCCGAGAGATGGACTTGTCTGGAGTTACTAGCTATGTGACAATCATCAGCATACTGATGTTTTTTAACATCTATGACATGAGATCACTTATAGCAGTAAGTGAAGACAGAAGACTGAATCAGAGTCGTGGATACTCCTACCTTTAGGAGCTGGTGAAGCTGGGTATGGATGGTAACATAAACCTGTAAAACAAGTATAGGTAAATCTGGAGGTAAATTTGAGGCTAGCCTGAGTTACCTTGTAAATTTAAGGTCATTCTAAGATGAATAGGATAAGTCAGTCTCAAACAAAGCAAAAGAGAACAAAAGATGATTAACGAGAAGAGAAAGTACTGGGCAAGAGACCAGAAGAAAAGGTTGCTGAGATAAAAGGAAAATCACAAAGGTGTGACGCCCTAGGATCCAGTGAAGTAAATCCTTCAAGAATGACCCAGTGACCAGGCTGTCAAATTTGCTGTTAAGTCAGTTAATATGGAGACCAGAAACTTTAGCAAAACAGCACAAATAGATATTTTAAAATGAACAACCTAATCATATTAATTTTAACCGAAAGCACATTTTAAAGAAACCTTTTTATTTAATACACAGACAGTGTGAAGAACTACTTTTTTATGACTTTTTATTGATTTGTGCAAAGGTCCCTCAGCTGATAAATTATATGGTTAGGCAGGAACTCAGGTGTTCTGATTGAAAAATTCCATATCTTTAGATGAAATCCCATTTGGGGGCAGGAAAATAACTATCTTGATCTTGTAAATAGACTTTAAATCTCATGAATTTTGTTTGACATATCCATTTTTCTCTCCAAATAGTTATATTCATCAGTGCCATTTCTAAATCATCAGCACTTCCTCCATTTATTTATTTATTTATTTATTTATTTATTTATTTATTTATTTTACAGGCTCATGTATCCAATGCTGGCTTCAGCTTGATATGTAGCCAAAGATGACTGCATATTAAGGCATGCACCAGGCCCTGGTTTATTTGGTGCTGATATTAAAACCCAGAACTTTGTGCATTCCTTGGGATCTGTGTGTTACAGGAAAACACTCTACCAGATGAGTCACATGCCTAATCCCTAAGAGAGTTTTCTGCTGTTATCACCTGTACACCATTTTTTTCTCAAGTCTATCTAATCCTTATGAAAAACTAAAAAGTGTAGAATCTACAATAGCAAACAAAGAATATAGGCCCCCTTGTTTAAGAAAATCCAACTGACTTCCTTTAATTATTAGATATGGCATACAATTGAAATAAGAGATTCACAGATATAACCCCTAGGTTTTTGACCTGTTAAGTGGAGAAATGGAATTGCATCGCATGAAATTGGAATCATTATATATTATTTTACTCTTGAATGCCACTGACAGAGTTGAGTAATTTTTATAGAGAACATATAATTACAAACATCTAGAACATTTACTATCTATCTTTTAAAAGTATAATACTCCCTCAAGAAACTAAATAGGTTACAAAAATATCTTTCTGGACATAGTGGTATATATCATTAATCCCAGCACTCCAGAGACAGAGTCAGGTGGATAACTGTGATTTTGTAGCCAGACTGGTCTACACACAGAATGCTAGGACATCCCAGGCTACAAAGTGACCCTTCTCAGTGTCTCCTCTCCAATACCCATAAAAAGAACATCTCATAGTCATGAACTTATTCTTCTGCTAAATCACTTATTAATGTGTTATTTCCCCCTCACTTTTAGGGGATATATTACAAGATGCCCAGAGATTGACCCCAAACTGTTGGTAGTACTGAACCTCATATGGATTATATATTTTTCTCATGTGATCTTCAGAGCTGTCACATAGTTACAGAGTTAATCTGTCCTTTTGTATTTTATGCCCTGATTTCTTCTTTTGCTTGAGATACACCGGCAATTCAAATAAGAATTACTTAACAAAAGTACTTTGGTACCATACTTATCAATCTGATAACCAAGAAGGCTACTAATGAATAACTTGGAGGTAACATCATGGATACACTAGAGAAAAGGTTGAGTAATATTGTGGTATGGACAGAGAAAGATAGTGTGAGATTTTATTATGTAACTCTGAGCAGAGTACAATTTTAAATCTATGAATTATTCATCAGGATTCTGAAAGAAAATTAAAAAATCTCTTAACTAAGAACTTACAAATAATTGAAATTTAATTGCTCATGGTTCTGAAGGCTGAAATTACAACATCAAAATACCAGTAGAGTAGCTGTAGAGATGGTTCCAGCAACAAAGAGCACTTGTTGCTCTTGTAGAGAATCAGATTATAGCTCCCAGAACTGGCATTGGGTAACTCACAATTGCCTGTAAATCCAGATCTAGAGGATCTGACATCCTCTTCTAGCTTCCATAGTACACCCACCCACCCACCCACCCACCCACCCCCACACACACACACACACATTAAAATATCAATAGATTTGGTTTCTGTTAAGAGTTAACTTAATATTAGTTAACTTTCTTGTTACCTTGCTTCTCAGGAGTTATGGATTTTAGTATGGTTATCCTTTTCTCTATATCTGACATCTATTTATGAATGAGTACATACCATGTTTTTCTTTCTGGGTCTGGGTTACCTCACTCAAGATTTTTCTTTCTAGTTTCATCCACTTGCCTGCAAATTTTAAGATGTTTTTATATTTTACTGCTGAATAGTACTCCATCGTGTAAATGTACCACATTTTCTTTATCTATTCTTCAAATTTCTAGGTTCTGGTTATTATGAATAATACTTCTGTGAATAGAGTTGGGCAAATGTCCTTGTAGTACGAATGTATATCCTTTGGGTATATGCCCAAGAGTGGTATAGCTGGGACTAGAGGTAGATTCATTCCCAATTTTCTGAGAGACAGTCATACTGATTTCCAAAGTTTGCACTCCCACCAGCAGTGGAGTAGTGTTCCCCTTACTCCACACCCTTTCCAGCATAATCTGTCAGTGTTTTTGATCTTAGCCATTCTCACAGGTGTAAGATGATATCTCAGAGTCATTTTGATGTGCATTTCCCTAATGGCTAAGGATGTTGAACAATCCCTTAAGTGCCTTTTGACCATTTGAGTTTCTTCTGTTGATAATTCTCTAAGGAAAACATGCATGGATGTGCCTGGGAAGGGGAAATAGATAAGATCTCTTGAGTAAATTGGGAGCATGGTGGGGGAAGAGGAGGGAAGAGTGAAGAGGAGGAGGAAGGAGAGCATAAGAGAACTGGATGGTTGAGTTGGGGAAGGAACAGAGAGAGAAACAGTGAGAGACAGAGACAGAAAGACAGAGAGAGAACAATGAAGAGAAATCTTGATAGAGGGAGCCATTATGGCATTAGGGAGAAATCTGATGCTTGGGAGACTCCTAGGAATCCACAAGGATGACCCCAGATAAAACTCCTATCAATAGTGGAGAGAGTGCCTGAATAGGCCTTCTTAGTCAGATTGATGACCACCCCAATTGTCATCATAGAACCTTCATCCAGTAATTGATGGAAGCAGATACAGAGATCCACAGCTCAGCATTATACCCAGCTCCTGGAGTTCAGTCAAAAAGAGGAAGAAGGGATTATATGAGCAACAGGGTCAAGATAGTGATTGGGAAATCCACAGACAGCTGACTAGAACAAGTG